>NW_028126699.1:0-1200000 GCF_965231255.1 Vanellus vanellus
GATGGAGCATTGTCCAAGGAGAAAAATCATATCGGGTATCTTCCCTGGAGGAGTCTGGGGTTGCTACCCGGGATCACAGGGCCCTAAAGCACTGGAGAAAACTCTGCGGGAGACGCCTGGGAGGAATTCTGGGTAGATCCCGCAGGATGGACCACTGTCAAGAGAGAAAAATCATCTTGGTTGTCTTCCCCTGAGGAGTCTGGGGTTGCTACCTGGGATGACAGAACCATAAACCGTGAGAAAAAGACTCAGGGACATAGCTGCCACAAGTCTCGGATGCTTCCCAGAGGATGGAGCTTTGTCCAAGGAGAAAAATCATCTCGGGTATCTTCCCTGGAGGAGTCTGGGGTTGCTACCCGGGATTACAGGGACCCAAACCACAGGAAAAATGTCTGGGAGATGCCTGGTAGGAATCTCATATGCATCCCAGAAGATGGAGCTTTGTCCCAGGAGAAAAATCATCTCGGGTATCTTCCCTGGAGGAGTCTGGGGTTGCTACCCGGGATCACAGGGCCCCAAAACACCGGAATAAACACTCAGGGACATAGCTGCAAGGAGTCTCGGATGCTTCCCAGAGGATGGAGCTTTGTCCAAGGAGAAAAATCATCTCGGGTATCTTCCCTGGAGGAGTCTGGGATTGCTACCCAGGATGACAGGGCGCTAAACCACCGGAATAAGGACTCAGGGACATACCTGGAAGGAGTCTCGGATGCTTCCCAGAGGATGGAGCTTTGTCCAAGGAGAAAAATCATCTCGGGTATATTCCCTGGAGGAGTCTGGGGTTGCTACCCGGGATCACAGGGACCCAAACCACAGGAAAAATGTCTGCGGGAGACGCCTGGGAGGAATCTCAGATGCATCCCAGAAGATGGAGCATTGTTTAAGGAGAAAAATCATCTCGGGTATCTTCCCTGGAGGAGTCTGGGGTTGCTACCCGGGATCACAGGGCCCCAAAACACCGGAATAAACAATCAGGGACATACCTGCAAGGAGTCTCGGATGCTTCCCAGAGGATGGAGCTTTGTCCAAGGAGAAAAATCATCTCGGGTATATTCCCTGGAGGAGTCTGGGGTTGCTACCCGGGATTACAGGGACCCAAAACACAGGAAAAATGTCTGCGGGAGACGCCTGGGAGGAATCTCAGATGCATCCCAGAAGATGGAGCATTGTCCAAGGAGAAAAATCATCTCGGGTATCTTTCCTGGAGGAGTCTGGGGTTGCTACCCGGGATTACAGGGAACCAAACCACAGGAAAAATGTCTGCGGGAGATGCCTGGGAGGAATCTCAGATGCATCCCAGAGGATGGAGCATTGTCCAAAGAGAAAAATCATCTCGGGTATCTTCCCTGGAGGAGTCTGGGGTTGCTACCCGGGATCACAGGGCCCTAAACCCCAGGAAGAAAACACTCAGAAACAGAGCTGGGAGGAGTCTCGGGTGCATCCCGCAGGATGGACAATAGTCCAAGGAGAAAAATCAACTTGGGTATCTTCCACGGAGGAGTCTGGGGTTGCTACCCGGGATGACAGGGCCCAAAAGCACCGGAATAAACACTCAGGGACATACCTGCAAGGAGTTTCGGATGCTTCCCAGAGGATGGAGCATTGTCCAAGGAGAAAAATTATCTCGGGTATCTTCCCTAGAGGAGTCTGGGGTTGCTACCCGGGATCACAGGGCCCTAAAGCACTGGAGAAAACTCTGCGGGAGACGCCTGGCAGCAATTCTGGGTAGATCCCGCAGGATGGACCACTGTCAAGAGAGAAAAATCATATTGGGTGTCTTGCCTGGAGGAGTCTGGGGTTGCTACCTGGGATGACAGAACCATAAACCGTGAGAAAAAAGACTCAGGGACATAGCTGCGACAAGTCTCGGATGCATCCCAGAGGATGGAGCATTGTCCAAGGAGAAAAATGATCCCGGATATCTTTCCTGGAGGAGTCTGGGGTTGCTAGCCGGGATTAAAGGGACCGAAACCACGGGAAAAATGTCTGCGGGAGACGCCTGGGAGGAATCTCAGATGCATCCCAGAAGATGGAGCATTGTCCAAGGAGAAAAATCATCTCGGGTGTCTTCCCTGGAGGAGTCTGGGGTTGCTACCCGGGATCACAGGGCCCTAAAGCACTGGAATAAACACTCAGGGACAAAGCTGTAAGGAGTCTTGGATGCTTCCCAGAGGATGGAGCATTGTCCAAGGAGAAAAATCATATCGGGTATCTTCCCTGGAGGAGTCTGGGGTTGCTACCCGGGATCACAGGGCCCTAAAGCACTGGAGAAAACTCTGCGGGAGACGCCTGGGAGGAATTCTGGGTAGATCCCGCAGGATGGACCACTGTCAAGAGAGAAAAATCATATTGGGTGTCTTCCCTGGAGGAGTCTGGGGTTGCTACCTGGGATGACAGAACCATAAACCGTGAGAAAAAGACTCAGGGACATAGCTGCCACAAGTCTCGGATGCTTCCCAGAGGATGGAGCTTTGTCCAAGGAGAAAAATCATCTCGGGTATCTTCCCTGGAGGAGTCTGGGGTTGCTACCCGGGATTACAGGGACCCAAACCACAGGAAAAATGTCTGGGAGATGCCTGGTAGGAATCTCATATGCATCCCAGAAGATGGAGCTTTGTCCCAGGAGAAAAATCATCTTGGGTATCTTCCCTGGAGGAGTCTGGGGTTGCTACCCGGGATCACAGGGCCCCAAAACACCGGAATAAACACTCAGGGACATACCTGCAAGGAGTCTCGGATGCTTCCCAGAGGATGGAGCTTTGTCCAAGGAGAAAAATCATCTCGGGTATATTCCCTGGAGGAGTCTGGGGTTGCTACCCGGGATCACAGGGACCCAAACCACAGGAAAAATGTCTGCGGGAGACGCCTGGGAGGAATCTCAGATGCATCCCAGAGGATGGAGCATTGTCCAAAGAGAAAAATCATCTCGGGTATCTTCCCTGGAGGAGTCTGGGGTTGCTACCCGGGATCACAGGGCCCTAAACCCCAGGAAGAAAACACTCAGAAACAGAGCTGGGAGGAGTCTCGGGTGCATCCCGCAGGATGGACAATAGTCCAAGGAGAAAAATCAACTTGGGTATCTTCCACGGAGGAGTCTGGGGTTGCTACCCGGGATGACAGGGCCCAAAAGCACCGGAATAAACACTCAGGGACATACCTGCAAGGAGTTTCGGATGCTTCCCAGAGGATGGAGCATTGTCCAAGGAGAAAAATTATCTCGGGTATCTTCCCTGGAGGAGTCTGGGGTTGCTACCCGGGATCACAGGGCCCTAAAGCACTGGAGAAAACTCTGCGGGAGACGCCTGGGAGGAATTCTGGGTAGATCCCGTAGGATGGACCACTGTCAAGAGAGAAAAATCATATTGGGTGTCTTCCCTGGAGGAGTCTGGGGTTGCTACCTGGGATGACAGAACCATAAACCGTGAGAAAAAGACTCAGGGACATAGCTGCGACAAGTCTCGGATGCATCCCAGAGGATGGAGCTTTGTCCAAGGAGAAAAATCGTCTCGGGTATCTTCCCTGGAGGAGTCTGGGGTTGCTACCCGGGATTACAGGGACCCAAACCACAGGAAAAATGTCTGGGAGATGCCTGGTAGGAATCTCATATGCATCCCAGAAGATGGAGCTTTGTCCCAGGAGAAAAATCATCTCGGGTATCTTCCCTGGAGGAGTCTGGGGTTGCTACCCGGGATCACAGGGACCCAAAACACCGGAATAAACACTCAGGGACATACCTGCAAGGAGTCTCGGATGCTTCCCAGAGGATGGAGCTTTGTCCAAGGAGAAAATTCATCTCGGGTATCTCCCTGGAGGAGTCTGGGATTGCTACCCAGGATGACAGGGCGCTAAACCACCGGAATAAGGACTCAGGGACATACCTGGAAGGAGTCTCGGATGCTTCCCAGAGGATGGAGCTTTGTCCAAGGAGAAAAATCATCTCGGGTATATTCCCTGGAGGAGTCTGGGGTTGCTACCCGGGATCACAGGGAACCAAACCACAGGAAAAATGTCTGCGGGAGACGCCTGGGAGGAATCTCAGATGCATCCCAGAGGATGGAGCATTGTCCAAAGAGAAAAATCATCTCGGGTATCTTCCCTGGAGGAGTCTGGGGTTGCTACCCGGGATCACAGGGCCCTAAACCCCAGGAAGAAAACACTCAGAAACAGAGCTGGGAGGAGTCTCAGGTGCATCCCGCAGGATGGACAATAGTCCAAGGAGAAAAATCAACTTGGGTATCTTCCACGGAGGAGTCTGGGGTTGCTACCCGGGATGACAGGGCCCAAAAGCACCGGAATAAACACTCAGGGAAAAAGCTGCAAGGAGTCCCGGATGCTTCCCAGAGGATGGAGCATTGTCCAAGGAGAAAAATCATCTCGGGTATCTTCCCTGGAGGAGTCTGGGGTTGCTACCCGGGATTACAGGGAACCAAACCACAGGAAAAATGTCTGCGGGAGATGCCTGGGAGGAATCTCAGATGCATCCCAGAGGATGGAGCATTGTCCAAAGAGAAAAATCATCTCGGGTATCTTCCCTGGAGGAGTCTGGGGTTGCTACCCGGGATCACAGGGCCCTAAACCCCAGGAAGAAAACACTCAGAAACAGAGCTGGGAGGAGTCTCGGGTGCATCCCGCAGGATGGACAATAGTCCAAGGAGAAAAATCAACTTGGGTATCTTCCATGGAAGAGTCTGGGGTTGCTACCCGGGATGACAGGGCCCAAAAGCACCGGAATAAACACTCAGGGAAAAAGCTGCAAGGAGTCTTGAATGCTTCCCAGAGGATGGAGCATTGTCCAAGGAGAAAAATCATCTCGGGTATCTTCCCTGGAGGAGTCTGGGGTTGCTACCCGGGATCACAGGGCCCAAAAGCACTGGAGAAAACTCTGCGGGAGACGCCTGGGAGGAATTCTGGGTAGATCCCGCAGGATGGACCACTGTCAAGAGAGAAAAATCATATTGGGTGTCTTCCCTGGAGGAGTCTGGGGTTGCTACCTGGGATGACAGAACCATAAACCGTGAGAAAAAGACTCAGGGACATAGCTGCCACAAGTCTCGGATGCTTCCCAGAGGAATGAGCTTTGTTCAAGGAGAAAAATCATCTCGGGTATCTTCCCTGGAGGAGTCTGGGGTTGCTACCCGGGATTACAGGGACCCAAACCACAGGAAAAATGTCTGGGAGATGCCTGGGAGGAATCTCATATGCATCCCAGAAGATGGAGCTTTGTCCCAGGAGAAAAATCATCTCGGGTATCTTCCCTGGAGGAGTCTGGGGTTGCTACCCGGGATCACAGGGCCCTAAAGCACTGGAATAAACACTCAGGGACATACCTGCAAGGAGTTTCGGATGCTTCCCAGAGGATGGAGCATTGTCCAAGGAGAAAAATCATCTCGGGTATCTTCCCTGGAGGAGTCTGGGGTTGCTACCCGGGATTACAGGGACCCAAACTACAGGAAAAATATTTGCGGGAGACGCCTGGGAGGAATCTCAGATGCATCCCAGAAGATGGAGCTTTGTCCAAGGAGAAAAATCATCTCGGGTATCTTCCCTGGAGGAGTCTGGTGTTGCTACCCGGGATTACAGGGACCCAAACCACAGGAAAAATGTCTGCGGGAGACGCCTGGGAGGAATCTCAGATGCATCCCAGAAGATGGAGCATTGTCCAAGGAGAAAAATCATCTCGGGTATCTTCCCTGGAGGAGTCTGGGGTTGCTACCTGGGATGACAGAACCATAAACCGTGAGAAAAAAGACTCAGGGACATAGCTGCCACAAGTCTCGGATGCATCCCCGAGGATGGAGCATTGTCCAAGGAGAAAAATCATCTCGGGTATCTTCCCTGGAGGAGTCTGGGGTTGCTACCCGGGATCACAGGGCCCCAAAACACCGGAATAAACACTCAGGGACATACCTGCAAGGAGTCTCGGATGCTTCCCAGAGGATGGAGCTTTGTCCAAGGAGAAAAATCATCTCGGGTATCTTCCCTGGAGGAGTCTGGGGTTGCTACCCGGGATCACAGGGCCCCAAAACACCGGAATAAACACTCAGGGACATACCTGCAAGGCGTCTCGGATGCTTCCCAGAGGATGGAGCTTTGTCTAAGGAGAAAAATCATCTCGGGTATCTTCCCTGGAGGAGTCTGGGGTTGCTACCCGGGATTACAGGGACCCAACCCACAGGAAAAATGTCTGCGGGAGACACCTGGGAGGAATCTCAGATGCATCCCAGAAGATGGAGCATTGTCCAAGGAGAAAAATCATCTCGGGTATCTTCCCTGGAGGAGTCTGGGGTTGCTACCCGGGATGACAGGGCCCAAAAGCACCGGAATAAACACTCAGGGACATACCTGCAAGGAGTCTCGGATGCGTCCCAGAGAATGGAGCATTGTAAAGGAGAAAAATCATATTGGGTGTCTTCCCTGGAGGAGTCTGGGGTTGCTACCTGGGATGACAGAACCATAAACCGTAAGAAAAAAGACTCAAGGACATAGCTGCCACAAGTCTCGGATGCATCCCCGAGGATGGAGCATTGTCCAAGGAGAAAAATCATCTCGGGTATCTTCCCTGGAGGAGTCTGGGGTTGCTACCCGGGATCACAGGGCCCCAAAGCACCGGAATAAACACTCAGGGAAAAAGCTGCAAGGAGTCTCGGATGCTTCCCAGAGGATGGAGCTTTGTCCAAGGAGAAAAATCATCTCGGGTATCTTCCCTGGAGGAGTCTGGGATTGCTACCCAGGATGACAGGGCGCTAAACCACCAGAATAAAGACTCAGGGACATACCTGCACGGAGTCTCGGATGCTTCCCAGAGGATGGAGCTTTGTCCAAGGAGAAAAATCATCTCGGGTATCTTCCCTGGAGGAGTCTGGGGTTGCTACCCGGGATCACAGGGCCCCAAAACACCGGAATAAAAACTCAGGGACATACCTGCAAGGAGTTTCGGATGCTTCCCAGAGGATGGAGCATTGTCCAAGGAGAAAAGTTATCTCGGGTATCTTCCCTAGAGGAGTCCGGGGTTGCTACCCGGGATCACAGGGCCCTAAAGCACTGGAGAAAACTCTGCGGGAGACGCCTGGGAGGAGTTCTGGGTAGATCCCGCAGGATGGACCACTGTCAAGAGAGAAAAATCATATTGGGTGTCTTCCCTGGAGGAGTCTGGGGTTGCTACCCGGGATCACAGGGCCGTAAACCCCAGGAAGAAAACACTCAGAAACAGAGCTGGGAGGAGTCTCGGGTGCATCCCGCTGGATGGACAATAGTCCAAGGAGAAAAATCAACTTCGGTATCTTCCCTGGAGGAGTCTGGGGTTGCTACCCGGGATCACAGGGCCCCAAAACACCAGAATAAACACTCAGGGACATACCTGCAAGGAGTCTTGGATGCTTCCCAGAGGATGGAGCTTTGTCCAAGGAGAAAAATCATCTCGGGTATCTTCCCTGGAGGAGTCTGGGGTTGCTACCCGGGATAACAGGGACCCTACCCACAGTAAAAATGTCTGTGGGAGATGCCTGGGAGGAATCTCATATGCATCCCAGAAGATGGAGCTTTGTCCAAGGAGAAAAATCATCTCGGGTATCTTCCCTGGAGGAGTCTGGGGTTGCTACCCGGGATCACAGGGCCCTAAAGCACCGGAATAAACACTCAGGGACAAAGCTGCAATTAGTCTCGGATGCTTCCCAGAGGATGGAGCTTTGTCCAAGGAAAAAAATCATCTCGGGTATCTTCCCTGGAGGAGTCTGGGGTTTCTACCCGGGATCACAGGGCCATAAAGCACTGGAGAAAACTCTGCGGGAGACGCCTGGGAGGAATCTCAGATGTATCCCAGAAGATGGAGCTTTGTCCAAGGAGAAAAATCATCTCGGGTATCTTCCCTGGAGTAGTCTGGGGTTGCTACCCGGGATTAAAGGGAACCAAACCACAGGAGAAATGTCTGCGGGAGACGCCTGGGAGGAATCTCAGGTGCATCCCGCAGGATGGAGCATTGTCCAAAGAGAAAAATCATCTCGGGTATCTTCCACGGAGGAGTCTGGGGTTGCTCCCCGGGATGACAGGGCCCAAAAGCACCGGAATGAAGACTCAGGGACATACCTGCAAGGAGTCTCGGATGCTTCCCAGAGAATGGAGCATTGTAAAGGAGAAAAATCATATTGGGTGTCTTCCCTGGAGGAGTCTGGGGTTGCTACCTGGGATGACAGAACCATAAACCGTGAGAAAAAAGACTCAGGGACATAGCTGCCACAAGTCTCGGATGCATCCCAGCGGATGGAGCTTTGTCCCAGGAGAAAAATCATCTCGGGTATCTTCCCTGGAGGAGTCTGGGGTTGCTACCCGGGATCACAGGGCCCCAAAACACCGGAATAAAGACTCATGGACATACCTGCAAGGAGTCTCGGATGCTTCCCAGAGGATGGAGCTTTGTCCAAGGAGAAAATTCATCTCGGGTGTCTTCCCTGGAGGAGTCTGGGATTGCTACCCAGGATGACAGGGCGCTAAACCACCGGAATAAAGACTCAGGGACATACCTGCAAGGAGTCTCGGATGCTTCCCAGAGGATGGAGCTTTGTCCAAGGAGAAAAATCATCTCGGGTATCTTCCCTGGAGGAGTCTGGGGTTGCTACCCGGGATTACAGGGAACCAAACCACAGGAAAAATGTTTGCGGGAGACGCCTGGGAGGAATCTCAGATGCATCCCAGAAGATGGAGCATTGTCCAAGGAGAAAAATCATCTCGGGTATCTTCCCTGGAGGAGTCTGGGGTTGCTACCCGGGATCACAGGGCCCCAAAACACCGGAATAAACAATCAGGGACATACCTGCAAGGAGTCTCGGATGCTTCCCAGAGGATGGAGCTTTGTCCAAGGAGAAAAATCATCTCGGGTATCTTTCCTGGAGGAGTCTGGGGTTGCTACCCGGGATTACAGGGAACCAAACCACAGGAAAAATGTCTGCGGGAGACGCCTGGGAGGAATCTCAGATGCATCCCAGCGGATGGAGCATTGTCCAAAGAGAAAAATCATCTCGGGTATCTTCCCTGGAGGAGTCGTTGGTTGCTGCCCGGATCACAGGGCCCTAAACCCCAGGAAGAAAACACTCAGAAACAGAGCTGGGAGGAGTCTCGGGTGCATCCCGCAGGATGGACAATAGTCCAAGGAGAAAAATCAACTTGGGTATCTTCCACGGAGGAGTCTGGGGTTGCTACCCGGGATGACAGGGCCCAAAAGCACCGGAATAAACACTCAGGGAAAAAGCTGCAAGGAGTCTCGGATGCTTCCCAGAGGATGGACCTTTGTCCAAGGAAAAAAATCATCTCGGGTATCTTCCCTGGAGGAGTCTGGGGTTGCTACCCGGGATCACAGGGCCCTAAAGCACTGGAGAAAACTCTGCGGGAGACGCCTGGGAGGAATTCTGGGTAGATCCCGCAGGATGGACCACTGGCAAGAGAGAAAAATCATATTGGGTGTCTTCCCTGGAGGAGTCTGGGGTTGCTACCCGGGATGACAGAACCATAAACCGTGAGAAAAAGACTCAGGGACATAGCTGCGACAAGGCTCGGATGCAGCCCAGAGGATGGAGCTTTGTCCAAGGAGAAAAATCATCTCGGGTATCTTCCCTGGAGGAGTCTGGGGTTGCTACCCGGGATTACAGGGCCCCAAAACACCGGAATAAACACTCAGGGACATACCTGCAAGGAGTCTCGGATGCTTCCCAGAGGATGGAGCTTTGTCCAAGGAGAAAAATCATCTCGGGTATCTTCCCTGGAGGAGTCTGGGATTGCTACCCAGGATGACAGGGCGCTAAACCACCGGAATAAGGACTCAGGGACATACCTGGAAGGAGTCTCGGATGCTTCCCAGAGGATGGAGCTTTGTCCAAGGAGAAAAATCATCTCGGGTATCTTCCCTGGAGGAGTCTGGGGTTGCTACCCGGGATCACAGGGCCCCAAAACACCGGAATAAACAATCAGGGACATACCTGCAAGGAGTCTCGGATGCTTCCCAGAGGATGGAGCTTTGTCCAAGGAGAAAAATCATCTCGGTATATTGCATGGAGGAGTCTAGGGTTGCTACCCGGGATTACAGGGACCCAAAACACAGGAAAAATGTCTGCGGGAGACGCCTGGGAGGAATCTCAGATGCATCCCAGAAGATGGAGCATTGTCCAAGGAGAAAAATCATCTCGGGTATCTTCCCTGGAGGAGTCTGGGGTTGCTACCCGGGATTACAGGGACCCAAACCACAGGAAAAATGTTTGCGGCAGACACCTGGGAGGAATCTCAGATGCATCCCAGAAGATGGAGCATTGTCAAAGGAGAAAAATCATCTCGGGTATCTTCCCTGGAGGCGTCTGGGGTTGCTACCCGGGATCACAGGGCCCCAAAACACCGGAATAAAAACTCAGGGACATACCTGCAAGGAGTTTCGGATGCTTCCCAGAGAATGGAGCATTGTCCAAGGAGAAAAATTATCTCGGGTATCTTCCCTAGAGGAGTCTGGGGTTCTACCCGGGATCACAGGGCCCTAAAGCACTGGAGAAAACTCTGCGGGAGACGCCTGGGAGGAATTCTGGGTAGATCCCGCAGGATGAACCACTGGCAAGAGAGAAAAATCATATTGGGTGTCTTCCCTGGAGGAGTCTGGGGTTGCTACCTGGGATGACAGAACCATAAACCGTGAGAAAAAGACTCAGGGACATAGCTGCCACAAGTCTCGGATGCTTCCCAGAAGATGGAGCTTTGTCCCAGGAGAAAAATCATCTCGGGTATCTTCCCTGGAGGAGTCTGGGGTTGCTACCCGGGATCACAGGTCCCCAAAACACCGGAATAAACACTCAGGGACATACCTGCAAGGAGTCATGGATGCTTCCCAGAAGATGGAGCTTTGTCCAAGGAGAAAAATCATCTCGGGTATATTCCCTGGAGGAGTCTGGGGTTGCTACCCGGGATTACAGGGCCCCAAAACACCGGAATAAACAATCAGGGACATACCTGCAAGGAGTCTCGGATGCTTCCCAGAGGATGGAGCTTTGTCCAAGGAGAAAAATCATCTCGGGTATCTTCCCTGGAGGAGTCTGGGGTTGCTACCCGGGATTACAGGGAACCAAACCACAGGAAAAATGTCTGCGGGAGATGCCTGGGAGGAATCTCAGATGCATCCCAGAGGATGGAGCATTGTCCAAAGAGAAAAATCATCTCGGGTATCTTCCCTGGAGGAGTCTGGGGTTGCTACCCGGGATCACAGGGCCCTAAACCCCAGGAAGAAAACACTCAGAAACAGAGCTGGGAGGAGTCTCGGGTGCATCCCGCAGGATGGACAATAGTCCAAGGAGAAAAATCAACTTGGGTATCTTCCACGGAGGAGTCTGGGGTTGCTACCCGGGATCACAGGGCCCAAAAGCACCGGAATAAACACTCAGGGAAAAAGCTGCAAGGAGTCCCGGATGCTTCCCAGAGGATGGAGCATTGTCCAAGGAGAAAAATCATCTCGGGTATCTTCCCTGGAGGAGTCTGGGGTTGCTACCCGGGCTCACAGGGCCCTAAAGCACTGGAGAAAACTCTGCGGGAGACGCCTGGGAGGAATTCTGGGTAGATCCCGCAGCATGGACCACTGTCAAGAGAGAAAAATCATATTGGGTGTCTTCCCTGGAGGAGTCTGGGGTTGCTACCTGGGATGACAGAACCATAAACCGTGAGAAAAAGACTCAGGGACATAGCTGCGACAAGTCTCGGATGCAGCCCAGAGGATGGAGCTTTGTCCAAGGAGAAAAATCATCTCGGGTATCTTCCCTGGAGGAGTCTGGGGTTGCTACCCGGGATCACAGGGCCCTAAAGCACTGGAGAAAACTCTGCGGGAGACGCCTGGGAGGAATTCTGGGTAGATACCGTAGGATGGACCACTGTCAAGAGAGAAAAATCATATTGGGTGTCTTCCCTGGAGGAGTCTGGGGTTGCTACCTGGGATGACAGAACCATAAACCGTGATAAAAAGACTCAGGGACATAGCTGCGACAAGTCTCGGATGCATCCCAGAGGATGGAGCTTTGTCCAAGGAGAAAAATCGTCTCGGGTATCTTCCCTGGAGGAGTCTGGGGTTGCTACCCGGGATTACAGGGAACCAAACCACAGGAAAAATGTCTGCGGGAGACGCCTGGGACGAATCTCAGATGCATCCCAGAAGATGGAGCATTGTCCAAGGAGAAAAATCATCTCGGGTATCTTCCCTGGAGGAGTCTGGGGTTGCTACCCGGGATCACAGGGCCCTAAAGCCCAGGAAGAAAACACTCAGAAACAGAGCTGGGAGGAGTCTCGGGTGCATCCCTCAGGATGGACAATAGTCCAAGGAGAAAAATCAACTTGCGTATCTTCCCTGGAGGAGTCTGGGGTTGCTACCCGGGATGACAGGGCCCAAAAGCACCGGAATAAACACTCAGGGACAAAGCTGCAAGGAGTCTCGGATGCTTCCCAGAGGATGGAGCATTGTCCAAGGAGAAAAATCATCTCGGGTATCTTCCCTGGAGGAGTCTGGGGTTGCTACCCGGGATCACAGTGCCCTAAAGCACTGGAGAAAACTCTGCGGGAGACACCTGGGAGGAATTCTGGGTAGATCCCGCAGGATGGACCACTGTCAAGAGAGAAAAATCATATTGGGTGTCTTCCCTGGAGGAGTCTGGGGTTGCTACCTGGGATGACAGAACCATAAACCGTGAGAAAAAGACTCAGGGACATAGCTGCCACAAGTCTCGGATGCATCCCAGAGGATGGAGCTTTGTCCAAGGAGAAAAATCATCTCGGGTATCTTCCCTGGAGGAGTCTGGGGTTGCTACCCGGGATTACAGGGACCCAAACCACAGGAAAAATGTTTGCGGGAGACGCCTGGGAGGAATCTCAGATGCATCCCAGAAGATGGAGCATTGTCCAAGGAGAAAAATCATCTCGGGTATCTTCCCTGGAGGAGTCTGGGGTTGCTACCCGGGATTACAGGGAACCAAACCACAGGAAAAATGTCTGCGGGAGACGCCTGGGAGGAATCTCAGATGCATCCCAGAAAATGGAGCATTGTCCAAGGAGAAAAATCATCTCGGGTATCTTCCCTGGAGGAGTCTGGGGTTGCTACCCGGGATTACAGGGAACCAAACCACAGGAAAAATGTCTGGGAAATGCCTGGGACGAATCTCGTATGCATCCCAGAATATGGAGCTTTGTCCCAGGAGAAAAATCATCTCTGGTATCTTCCCTGGAGGAGTCTGGGGTTGCTACCCGGGATTACAGGGAACCAAACCACAGGAAAAATGTCTGCGGGAGACGCCTGGGAGGAATCTCAGATGTATCCCAGAGGATGGAGCATTGTCCAAGGAGAAAAATCATCTCGGGTATCTTCCCTGGAGGAGTCTGGGGTTGCTACCCGGGATCACAGGGCCCTAAACCCCAGGAAGAAAACACTCAGAAACAGAGCTGGGAGGAGTCTCGGGTGCATCCCTCAGGATGGACAATAGTCCAAGGAGAAAAATCAACTTGGGTATCTTCCACGGAGGAGTCTGGGGTTGCTACCCGGGATCACAGGGCCCAAAAGCACCGGAATAAACACTCAGGGAAAAAGCTGCAAGGAGTCTCGGATGTTTCCCAGAGGATGGAGCATTGTCCAAGGAGAAAAATCATCTCGGGTATCTTCCCTGGAGGAGTCTGGGGTTGCTACCCGGGATCACAGGGCCCTAAAGCACTGGAGAAAACTCTGCGGGAGACGCCTGGGAGGAATTCTGGGTAGATCCCGCAGGATGGACCACTGTCAAGAGAGAAAAATCATATTGGGTGTCTTCCCTGGAGGAGTCTGGGGTTGCTACCTGGGATGACAGAACCATGAACCGCGAGAAAAAGACTCAGGGACATAGCTGCCACAAGTCTCGGATGCATCCCAGAGGATGGAGCTTTGTCCAAGGAGAAAAATCGTCTCGGGTATCTTCCCTGGAGGAGTCTGGGGTTGCTACCCGGGATCACAGGGACCCAAACCACAGGAAAAATGTTTGCGGGAGACGCCTGGGAGGAATCTCAGATACATCCCAGAAGATGGAGCATTGTCCAAGGAGAAAAATCATCTCGGGTATCTTCCCTGGAGGAGTCTGGGGTTGCTACCTGGGATCACAGGGCCCCAAACCACAGGAAAAATGTCTGCGGGAGACGCCTGGGAGGAATCTCAGATGCATCCCAGAAAATGGAGCATTGTCCAAGGAGAAAAATCATCTCGGGTATCTTCCCTGGAGGAGTCTGGGGTTGCTACCCGGGATCACAGGGCCCTAAAGCACTGGAGAAAACTCTGCGGGAGACGCCTGGGAGGAATTCTGGGTAGATCCCGCAGGATGGACCACTGTCAAGAGAGAAAAATCATATTGGGTGTCTTCCCTGGAGGAGTCTGGGGTTGCTACCTGGGATGACAGAACCCTAAACCGTGAGAAAAAAGACTCAGGGACATAGCTGCCACAAGTCTCGGATGCATCCCAGAGGATGGAGCTTTGTCCAAGGAGAAAAATCATCTCGGGTATCTTCCCTGGAGGAGTCTGGGGTTGCTACCCGGGATTACAGGGAACCAAACCACAGGAAAAACACTCAGGGACATACCTGCAAGGAGTCTCGGATGCTTCCCAGAGGATGGAGCTTTGTCCAAGGAGAAAATTCATCTCGGGTATCTTCCCTGGAGGAGTCTGGGGTTGCTACCCGGGATCACAGGGTCCCAAAACACCGGAATAAACACTCAGGGACATACCTGCAAGGAGTCTCGGATGCTTCCCAGAGAATGGAGCATTGTCTAAGGAGAAAAATCATCTCGGGTATCTTCCCTGGAGGAGTCTGGGGTTGCTACCCGGGATTACAGGGAACCAAACCACAGGAAAAATGTCTGCGGGAGACGCCTGGGAGGAATCTCAGATGCATCCCAGAAGATGGAGCATTGTCCAAGGAGAAAAATCATCTCGGGTATCTTCCCTGGAGGAGTCTGGGGTTGCTACACGGGATCACAGGGCCCTAAAGCCCAGGAAGAAAACACTCAGAAACAGAGCTGGGAGGAGTCTCGGGTGCATCCCTCAGGATGGACAATAGTCCAAGGAGAAAAATCAACTTGCGTATCTTCCCTGGAGGAGTCTGGGGTTGCTACCCGGGATGACAGGGCCCAAAAGCACCGGAATAAACACTCAGGGAAAAAGCTGCAAGGAGTCTCGGATGCTTCCCAGAGGATGGAGCATTGTCCAAGGAGAAAAATCATCTCGGGTATCTTCCCTGGAGGAGTCTGGGGTTGCTACCCGGGATCACAGTGCCCTAAAGCAATGGAGAAAACTCTGCGGGAGACACCTGGGAGGAATTCTGGGTAGATCCCGCAGGATGGACCACTGTCAAGAGAGAAAAATCATATTGGGTGTCTTCCCTGGAGGAGTCTGGGGTTGCTACCTGGGATGACAGAACCATAAACCGTGAGAAAAAGACTCAGGGACATAGCTGCCACAAGCCTCGGATGCATCCCAGAGGATGGAGCATTGTCCAACGAGAAAAATCATCTCGGGTATCTTCCCTGGAGGAGTCTGGGGTTGCTACCCGGGATTACAGGGAACCAAACCACAGGAAAAATGTCTGCGGGAGATGCCTGGGAGGAATCTCAGATGCATCCCAGAAAATGGAGCATTGTCCAAGGAGAAAAATCATCTCGGGTATCTTCCCTGGAGGAGTCTGGGGTTGCTACCCGGGATCACAGGGCCCTAAAGCACTGGAGAAAACTCTGCGGGAGACGCCTGGGAGGAATTCTGGGTAGATCCCGCAGGATGGACCACTGTCAAGAGAGAAAAATCATATTGGGTGTCTTCCCTGGAGGAGTCTGGGGTTGCTACCTGGGATGACAGAACCCTAAACCCTGAGAAAAAAGACTCAGGGACATAGCTGCCACAAGTCTCGGATGCTTCCCAGAGGATGGAGCTTTGTCCAAGGAGAAAAATCATCTCGGGTATCTTCCCTGGAGGAGTCTGGGGTTGCTACCCGGGATTACAGGAACCCAAAACACTGGAATAAACACTCAGGGACATACCTGCAAGGAGTCTCGGATGCTTCCCAGAGAATGGAGCATTGTCTAAGGAGAAAAATCATCTCGGGTATCTTCCCTGGAGGAGTCTGGGGTTGCTACCCGGGATTACAGGGACCCAAACAACAGGAAAAATGTCTGCGGGAGACGCCTGGGAGGAATCTCAGATGTATCCCAGAAGATGGAGCATTGTCCAAGGAGAAAAATCATCTCGGGTATCTTCCCTGGAGGAGTCTGGGGTTGCTACCCGGGATTACAGGGAACCAAACAACAGGAAAAATGTCTGCGGGAGACGCCTGGGAGGAATCTCAGATGTATCCCAGAAGATGGAGCATTGTCCAAGGAGAAAAATCATCTCGGGTATCTTCCCTGGAGGAGTCTGGGGTGCTACCCAGGATGACAGGGCGCTAAACCACCGGAATAAAGACTCAGGGACATACCTGCAAGGAGTCTAAGATGCTTCCCAGAGGATGGAGCTTTGTCCAAGGAGAAAAATCATCTCGGGTATCTTCCCTGGAGGAGTCTGGGGTTGCTACCCGGGATCACAGGGCCCCAAAACACCGGAATAAACACTCAGGGACATACCTGCAAGGAGTCTCGGATGCTTCGCAGAGAATGAAGCATTGTCTAAGGAGAAAAATCATCTCGGGTATCTTCCCTGGAGGAGTCTGGGGTTGCTACCCGGGATGACAGGGCGCTAAACCACCGGAATAAAGACTCAGGAACATACCTGCAAGGACTCTCGGATGCTTCCCAGAGGATGGAGATTTGTCCAAGTAGAAAAATCATCTCGGGTATCTTCCCTGGAGCAGTCTGGGGTTGCTACCCAGGATTACAGGGACCCAAATCACAGGAAAAATGTTTGCGGGAGACGCCTGGGAGGAATCTCATATGCATCCCAGAAGATGGAGCATTGTCCAAGGAGAAAAATCATCTCGGGTATCTTCCCTGGAGGAGTCTGGGGTTGCTACCCGGGATCACAGGGCCCCAAAACACCGGAATAAACACTCAGGGACATACCTGCAAGGAGTCTCGGATGCTTCCCAGCGGATGGAGCATTGTATAAGGAGAAAAATCATCTCGGGTATCTTCCCTGGAGGAGTCTGGGGTTGCTACCCGGGATCACAGGGCCCCAAAACACCGGAATAAACACTCAGGGACATACCTGCAAGGAGTCTCGGATGCTTCCCAGAGAATGGAGCATTGTATAAGGAGAAAAATCATCTCGGGTATCTTCCCTGGAGGAGTCTGGGGTTGCTACCCGGGATGAAAGGGACCCAAACCACGGGAAAAATGTCTGCGGGAGACACCTGGGAGGAATCTCACATGCATCCGAGAAGATGGAGCATTGTCCAAGGAGAAAAATCATCTCGGGTATCTTCCCTGGAGGAGTCTGGGGTTGCTACCCGGGATCACAGGGCGCTAAACCCCAGGAAGAAAACACTCAGAAACAGAGCTGGGAGGAGTCTCGGGTGCATCCCGCAGGATGGACAATAGTCCAAGGAGAAAAATCAACTTGGGTATCTTCCACGGAGGAGTCTGGGGTTGCTACCCGGGATCACAGGGCCCAAAAGCACCGGAATAAACACTCAGGGAAAAAGCTGCAAGGAGTCTCGGATGCTTCCCAGAGGATGGAGCATTGTCCAAGGAGAAAAATGATCCCGGATATCTTTCCTGGAGGAGTCTGGGGTTGCTACCCGGGATTAAAGGGACCCAAACCACTGGAAAAATGTCTGCGGGAGACACCTGGGAGGAATCTCAGATGCATCCCAGAAGATGGAGCATTGTCCAAGGAGAAAAATCATCTCGGGTATCTTCACTGGAGGAGTCTGGGGTTGCTACCCGGGATCACAGGGCCCTAAAGCACTGGAATAAACACTCCGGGACAAAGCTGCAAGGAGTCTCGGATGCTTCCCAGAGGATGGAGCATTGTCCAAGGAGAAAAATCATCTCGGATATCTTCCCTGGAGGAGTCTGGGGTTGCTACCCGGGATCACAGGGCCCTAAAGCACTGGAGAAAACTCTGCGGGAGACGCCTGGGAGGAATTCTGGGTAGATCCCGCAGGATGGACCACTGTCAAGAGAGAAAAATCATATTGGGTGTCTTCCCTGGAGGAGTCTGGGGTTGCTACCTGGGATGACAGAACCCTAAACCGCGAGAAAAAAGACTCAGGGACATAGCTGCGACAAGTCTCAGATGCATCCAGGAGGATGGAGCATTGTCCAAGGAGAAAAATCATCTCGGGTACCTTCCCTGGAGGAGTCTGGGGTTGCTACCCGGGATTACAGGGACCCAAACCACAGGAAAAATGTCTGCGGGAGACGCCTGGGAGGAATCTCAGATGCATCCCAGAAGATGGAGCATTGTCCAAGGAGAAAAATCAGCTCGGGTATCTTCCCTGGAGGAGTCTGGGGTTGCTACCCGGGATTACAGTGACCCAAACTACAGGAAAAATGTTTGCGGGAGACGCCTGGGAGGAATCTCAGATGCATCCCAGAAGATGGAGCATTGTCCAAGGAGAAAAATCATCTCGGGTATCTTCCCTGGAGGAGTCTGGGGTTGCTACCCAGGATGACAGGGCGCTAAACCACCGGAATAAAGACTCAGGTACATACCTGCAAGGAGTCTAAGATGCTTCCCAGAGGATGGAGCTTTGTCCAAGGAGAAAAATCATCTCGGGTATCTTCCCTGGAGGAGTCTGGTGTTGCTACCTGGGATCACAGGGCCCAAAAGCACTGGGATAAACACTCAGGGACAAAGCTGCAAGGAGTCTCGGATGCTTCCCAGAGGATGGAGCATTGTCCAAGGAGAAAAATCATCTCGGGTACCTTCCCTGGAGGAGTCTGGGGTTCCTACCCGGGATCACAGGGCCCTAAAGCACTGGAGAAAACTCTGCGGGAGACGCCTGGGAGGAATTCTGGGTAGATCTCGCAGGATGGACCACTGTCAAGAGAGAAAAATCATATTGGGTGTCTTCCCTGGAGGAGTCTGGGGTTGCTACCTGGGATGACAGAACCCTAAACCGCGAGAAAAAAGACTCAGGGACATAGCTGCGACAAGTCTCGGATGCATCCCAGAGGATGGAGCATTGTCCAAGGAGAAAAATCATCTCGGGTATCTTCCCTGGAGGAGTCTGGGGTTGCTACCCAGGATGACAGGGCGCTAAACCACCGGAATAAAGACTCAGGGACATACCTGCAAGGAGTCTCGGATGCTTCCCAGAGGATGGAGCTTTGTCCAAGGAGAAAAATCATCTCGGGTATCTTCCCTGGAGGAGTCTGGGGTTGCTACCCGGGATCACAGGGCCCCAAAACACCGGAATAAACACTCAGGGACATACCTGCAAGGAGTCTCGGATGCTTCCCAGAGAATGAAGCATTGTCCAAGGAGAAAAATCATCTCGGGTATCTTCCCTGGTGGAGTCTGGGGTTGCTACCCGGGATTACAGGGACCCAAACCACAGCAAAAATGTCTGCGGGAGACGCCTGGGAGGAATCTCAGATGCATCCCAGAAGATGGAGCATTGTCCAAGGAGAAAAATCATCTCGGGTATCTTCCCTGGAGGAGTCTGGGGTTGCTACCCGGGATCACAGGGCGCTAAACCACCGGAAGAAAACACTCAGAAACAGAGCTGGGAGGAGTCTCGGGTGCATCCCGCAGGATGGACAATAGTCCAAGGTGAAAAATCAACTTGGGTATTTTCCACGGAGGAGTCTGGGGTTTCTACCTGGGATCACAGGGCCCAAAACCACCGGAATAAACACTCAGGGACAAAGCTGCAAGGAGTCTCGGATGCATCCCAGCGGATGGAGCATTGTCCAAGGAGAAAATTCATCTCGGGTATCTTCACTGGAGGAGTCTGCGGTTGCTACCCGGGATTGCAGGGCCCTAAAGCACTGGAGAAAGCTCTGCGGGAGACGCCTGGGAGGAATTCTGGATAGATCCCGCATGATGGACCACTGTCAAGAGAGAAAAATCATCTTGGCTGTCTTCCCTGGAGGAGTCTGGGGTTGCTACCTGGGATGACAGAACCCTAAACGGCGAGAAAAAAGACTCGGGGACATAGCTGCGACAAGTCTCGGATGCATCCCAGAGGATGGAGCTTTATCCAAGGAGAAAAATCATCTCGCGTATCTTCCCTGGAGGAGTCTGGGGTTGCTACCCGGGATTACAGGGACCCAAACCACCGGAAAAATGTCTGCGGGAGACGCCTGGGAGGAATCTCAGATGCATCCCAGAAGATGGAGCTTTGTCCCAGGAGAAAAATCATCTCGGGTATCTTCCCTGGAGGAGTCTGGGGTTGCTACCCGGGATTACAGGGACCCAAACCACCGGAAAAATGTCTGCGGGAGACGCCTGGGAGGAATCTCAGATGCATCCCAGAGGATGGAGCTTTGTCCAAGGAGAAAAATCATCTCGGGTATCTTCCCTGGAGGAGTCTGGGGTTGCTACCCGGGATTACAGGGACCCAAACCACAGGAAAAATGTCTGGGAGATGCCTGCGAGGAATCTCATATGCATCCCAGAAGATGGAGCTTTGTCCCAGGAGAAAAATCATCTCGGGTATCTTCCCTGGAGGAGTCTGGGGTTGCTACCCGGGATCACAGGGCCCCAAAACACCGGAATAAACACTCAGGGACATACCTGCAAGGAGTCTCGGATGCTTCCCAGAGGATGGAGCTTTGTCCAAGGAGAAAAATCATCTCGGGTATCTTCCCTGGAGGAGTCTGGGATTGCTACCCAGGATGACAGGGCGCTAAACCACCGGAATAAAGACTCAGGGACATACCTGGAAGGAGTCTCGGATGCTTCCCAGAGGATGGAGCTTTGTTCAAGGAGAAAAATCATCTCGGGTATCTTCCCTGGAGGAGTCTGGGGTTGCTACCCGGGATTACAGGGACCCAAAACACAGGAAAAATATTTGCGTGAGACGCCTGGGAGGAATGTCAGATGCATCCCAGAAGATGGAGCATTGTTCAAGGAGAAAAATCATCTCGGGTATCTTCCCTGGAGGAGTCTGGGGTTGCTACCCGGGACCACAGGGCCCCAAAACACCGGAATAAACAATCAGGGACATACCTGCAAGGAGTCTCGGATGCTTCCTAGAGGATGGAGCTTTGTCCAAGGAGAAAAATCGTCTCGGGTATCTTCCCTGGAGGAGTCTGGGGTTGCTACCCGGGATTACAGGGACCCAAACCACAGGAAAAATGTTTGCGGGAGACGCCTGGGAGGAATCTCAGATGCATCCCAGAAGATGGAGCATTGTCCAAGGAGAAAAATCATCTCGGGTATCTTCCCTGGAGGAGTCTGGGGTTGCTACCTGGGATCACAGGGCCCTAAAGCACTGGAGAAAACTCTGCGGGAGACGCCTGGGAGGAATCTCAGATGCATCCCAGAAGATGGAGCATTGTCCAAGGAGAAAAATCATCTCGGGTATCTTCCCTGGAGGAGTCTGGGGTTGCTACCCGGGATTACAGGGCCCTAAAGCACTGGAATAAACACTCAGGGACAAAGCTGCAAGGAGTCTCGGATGCTTCCCAGAGGATGGAGCATTGTCCAAGGAGAAAAATCATCTCGGATATCTTCCCTGGAGGAGTCTGCGGTTGCTACCCGGGATCTCAGGGCCCTAAAGCACTGGAATAAACACTAAGGGACAAAGCTGCAAGGAGTCTCGGATGTTTCCCAGAGGATGGAGCTTTGTCCAAGGAGAAAAATCATCTCGGGTATCTTCCCTGGAGGAGTCTGGGGTTGCTACCCGGGATCACAGGGCCCTAAAGCACTGGAGAAAACTCTGCGGGAGACGCCTGGGAGGAATTCTGGGTAGATCCCGCAGGATGGACCACTGTCAAGAGAGAAAAATCATATTGGGTGTCTTCCCTGGAGGAGTCTGGGGTTGCTACCTGGGATGACAGAACCCTAAACCGTGAGAAAAAAGACTCAGGGACAAAGCTGCAAGGAGTCTCGGATGCTTCCCAGAGGATGGAGCATTGTCCAAGGAGAAAAATCATCTCGGGTATCTTCCCTGGAGGAGTCTGGCGTTGCTACCCAGGATTACAGGGCGCTAAACCACCGGAATAAAGACTCAGGGACATACCTGCAAGGAGTCTCAGATGCTTCCCAGAGGATGGAGCTTTGTCCAAGGAGAAAAATCATCTCGGGTATCTTCCCTGGAGGAGTCTGGGGTTGCTACCCGGGATCACAGGGCGCTAAACCCCAGGAAGAAAACACTCAGAAACAGAGCTGGGAGGAGTCTCGGGCGCATCCCGCAGGATGGACAATAGTCCAAGGTGAAAAATCAACTTGGGTATTTTCCACGGAGGAGTCTGGGGTTTCTACCTGGGATCACAGGGCCCAAAACCACCGGAATAAACACTCAGGGACAAAGCTGCAAGGAGTCTCGGATGCTTCCCAGAGGATGGAGCATTGTCCAAGGAGAAAATTCATCTCGGGTATCTTCACTGGAGGAGTCTGCGGTTGCTACCCGGGATTGCAGGGCCCTAAAGCACTGGAGAAAGCTCTGCGGGAGACGCCTGGGAGGAGTTCTGGATAGATCCCGCATGATGGACCACTGTCAAGAGAGAAAAATCATCTTGGCTGTCTTCCCTGGAGGAGTCTGGGGTTGCTACCTGGGATGACAGAACCCTAAACGGCGAGAAAAAAGACTCGGGGACATAGCTGCGACAAGTCTCGGATGCATCCCAGAGGATGGAGCTTTGTCCAAGGAGAAAAATCATCTCGCGTATCTTCCCTGGAGGAGTCTGGGGTTGCTACCCGGGATTACAGGGACCCAAACCACCGGAAAAATGTCTGCGGGAGACGCCTGGGAGGAATCTCAGATGCATCCCAGAACATGGAGCATTGTCCAAGAAGAAAAATCATCTCGGGTATCTTCCCTGGAGGAGTCTGGGGTTACTACCCGGGATTACAGGGCCCCAAAACACCGGAATAAACACTCAGGGACATACCTGCAAGGAGTCTCGGATGCTTCCCAGAGGATGCAGCATTGTCCAAGGAGAAAAATCATCTCGAGTATCTTCCCTGGAGGAGTCTGGGGTTGCTACCCGGGATCACAGGGCCCTAAACACCAGGAAGAAAACACTCAGAAACAGAGCTGGGAGGAGTCTCGGGTGCATCCCTCAGGATGGACAATAGTCCAAGGAGAAAAATCAACTTGGGTATCTTCCACGGAGGAGTCTGGGGTTGCTACCCGGGATGACAGGGACCCAAACCACCGGAATAAAGACTCAGGGACATACCTGCAAGGAGTCTCGGATGCTTCCCAGAGGATGGAGCATTTTCCAAAGAGAAAAATCATCTCGGGTATCTTCCCTGGAGGAGTCTGGGGTTGCCACCCGAGATCACAGGGCCCTAAAGCACTGAAAAAAACTCTGCGGGAGACGCCTGGGAGGAATTCTGGGTAGATCCTGCAGGATGGACCACTGTCAAGAGAGAAAAATCATATTGGGTGTCTTCCCTGGAGGAGTCTGGGGTTGCTACCTGGGATGACAGAACCCTAAACCGCGAGAAAAAAGACTCAGGGACATAGCTGCAACAAGTCTCGGGTGCATCCCAGAGTATAGAGCATTGTCCAAGGAGAAAAATCATCCCGGGTATCTTCCCTGGAGGAGTCTGGGGTTGCTACCTGGGATCACAGGGCCCTAAACCCCAGGAAGAAAACACTCAGAAACAGAGCTTGGAGGAGTCTCAGGTGCATCCCACAGGATAGACAATAGTCCAAGGAGGAAAATCATCTTTGGTATCTTCCCTGGAGGAGTCTGGGTTTGCTACCCGGGATCACAGGGTCCTAAAGCATTGGAGAAAACTTGCGGGAGACGCCTGGGAGGAGTTCTGGGTAGATCTTGCAGGATGGAGTACTGTCAAGAGAGAAAAATCATCTTGGGTGTCTTCCCTTGAGGAGTCTGGGGTTGCTACCTGGGATGACAGGGCCCTAAACAACCGGAAAAAACTCTCAGACACATAATTGCGAGGAGTCTCGGATGCATCCCAGAGGAAGGAGCATTTTCCAAGGAGAAAATGCATGTGGGGTATCTTTCCTGGAGGAGTCTGTGGTTGCTACCCGGGATGACAGGTCACCAAAACACTGGAAAAAAAGACTCAGGGCCATACCTGGGTGGGGTGTCGGGTGCATCCCAGAGAATGGGGCATTGTACAAGGAGAAAAATCATCTTGGGTATCTTCCCTGTATGAGTCTGGGCTTGCTTCCTGGGATCTCAGGTCCCTAAAGCAATGATCAAATGGCTCCAGGAGTTGCCTGGGAGGAGTCTTGGGTGGACCCTGGAAGATACATTTTCATAGTAAAAGAGTGTTTTGGTAGAGAATACCATGTCAGGTTTCCATGCTGGGATGGCCCTGAGGTGCCCCCAGTGGAAGCAGAGGAGGGGTTGGGCAGTGCACGTGTCCCCTGGAGCCACCGCTGCCCTGGAGGCCACGCAAAATGTCTTGCTCGAGTGCTCAGGGAACAGGCGATCGCCAGTTTTGGGGTCAGGAAGGAATTTTTTCCCCCGGGGCACACTGGCACGGGCCCCCGGGGGTCTTTCACCTTCCTCTGCAGCCCCGAGCACGGCCCCTTGCCAGGGCTCCTCGGGGCCAGTTGTGGCCAGCGGTTCCCTGTCCTGGCAGGAGCGGGAGTCCAGCAGTGCCCTCCATCCCTCCGCCTCTCCTCCCTGTGCCAGCTTGGCAGGGGCACCTCCGGGACCTCCCTGCACGAGCCCCCCGGGGGTCTTCTGCCCTGGGCCGGGCACGGCCTGCTTGCACAGGCTGCAGGCGCCATGCTGCCTCAGGACGGAGCGGGCAATCGAAGCGGAGCCTCCGTCTCCTCTGCCAGAGCCGCCGGCTGTGCCTCGTCTGTCCCGGCCGCAGCCCGAGAGCGTCTCCACCGGCCCGGGCCCGACCCTGTGCCCCGGGGGAGCCCCGCAGCCTCTGCCCCGCCGCCAGCCCGCCTCTCCCCGGGCCCGTCCCCGTCCCCGTCCCCGCCGGCACCGGGGGGAGCGCACCCAGCGGCCGCAGCCCGGCCCCTCTCCGCACCGCCGCTGCCCGCCGACGGCCGCCCCGACAGACCCCCGGCAGCAGCGGGCAGCGGCGGGGCCGCGCCCGGGGGACGCCCGACGGCTGCGCCGCTGCCCGCTCCCGCGGGGACCCGCTCCCGGGCCCGCCGGCCCCGCGCTTCTGCCCTCGGGCCCCGCCGCGGCCTCCGCAGCCTCCGCGGAGCGAGGCCCACACGCCCCCTGCCCGCAGCCCCCGCACGCACCCACCGGGACCCCCGGCCCCCTCCGCGCCCACACCTGCCCCGCCGCTCCGCCGGGGCTCCCGCCGCACGGCCCGGCCCGGCCCCGCAGGGTCGCAGCCCACTCGAGCCGAGCCCAGCCGAGCCGAGCCGAGCCGAGCCGATCCAGCCAGCCGTGCGGGCAGAGCCGGGCCGAGCCGGGCGGGGGGAGCAGGCGGCAGGCGCGGCCGGAGCGAGGCAGTGCCGCCTCCCCGGGACTCCCTCCCGCCTCTGCCGGGGATGGGGGGCGGGTGGCCGAGCAGCGCAGCGTCCCCGCAGGGCCCTCCCTGCCCTCTGCACCTGCGGGAGCAGACAAGTCCCCCCCAGGAGAGGCACTCGACGCTGTTCCATCCTTCCCCCGCTCTCTGCCCCCCTGCCCGTCCCCAGCGTCTTCCCGTCCTTTGGGACCTGCTCCTTGCTGCCCGGCCAGCTCCTCTGGGAAGCCCCTTCCCGGCCACTCTTGGGCCAGCAGGCAGTGCCAACGGCGTCCCTGGCAAGGGCCTGTGGCCCAACGCCTGTGGCAACCCAGCCCCGTCCTGCTGGGGAGGGCGAGGATGGGGCTGTGCTCGTGGCCGGGCGGGAGCAGTGTGGGTTGGGGGGATGCTGCATGCCCCCAGGGATGCCATACCCGTGGACATGCTGTGCCCGCAGGGATGCCATGCCCGTGGGGGTTGCCATGGCCATTGGGGTGCTGTGCCTGGGGGATCGCCATGTCTGTGGAGATTCTACGCCCACAAGGACGTAGGTGCTGTACCCATGGGGATGCCGTGCCCCTGGAGATGCTGTGACCTTGGTAGTGCCGTTCCCGTTGGGATGCTGTGCCCGCAGTGTGCTGGCACTGTGCGAGGTCTGCTGGTCCCTGCTGCAGGACTGGGTGATCAGTGTGACCATCAGCTGGAACTGCAACCTGGACCTGCCCGACAGCAAGTGCCGCACTTGCTACTCCTTCCACCACCTCCACCCCAAAAGGACTTCGGCTTCCCCTTGGCTACAGCTACAGGTGATAGCCCTGGCCCTGCCCTGGCCCCGCTGCCCCGCATCCTTTATCCAGCCCTGCCCCACCATTCCCACAGTGCCCATTGGTCTGAGGATGCTCTGTGGTGGGGGGGCATCACCCTGGGGTGCTCCAGCCTCAGGCCAGCCCATCCTGTCCCTGCCCGGGTACCGCCGGAGCTGCAAAGGGCCATGGTGGCAGGCTGGGGTAACACTCGCTCTGCCCGAGACCATCCAAGTCCCCCCCAGCTCTGAGTGACATGCTGCCCCCAGAAGGAGTTGCACCCCTGGCTGGGTGGGACATGTCCTACAGCCCCCATGTGTCACCACTGCCAGCCCCAGGCCTGTCAAGAAACCCCCGTGCTCAGCATCCCTGCCTGGGGCTGCTCCCTGCGGGCAGAAGGGAGGGGACGGGGACTGGGTGGGATGGGGGAATGGGGGCGTCCCTATCCTTGAGCCCTGCAGTGCTGACGTGCGGAAACAAACTCCACAACTCACGCCGAGTTATAAAGCAGCTATGTCTATTGCAGCGCTGGGTGCAAGGGGGATCGCTCCTCCAAACTTGCACACCCTAAAGGGTTAGTTATACAGCTTATAGACATGCCATATATACACATTCACAAGGGTTTCGGAGAAGTGATTAACATGCTCATGACTTTTCCGGGAACTCATTACCATAGGCTACTACCCACCCCGGTATGCCCATTATAGTCTCTCGATGGTCCTTCAGAATCCTCTGGGAGTCGTTGACTCCTTTTCAATCACTGTATTGTTTTGGTCAACTGTCCTTATCTGGTTGCCAAAGCCGCTGCTCTATGGCTCCAGATGGCTCTGCTCCTCTGCCACCTCCAAGGTAGAGCTGCCCCAGGGTCACCATTCAGGAGCCTCTCAGCTACGACTCTCGCTATGCATTTTGCCATGTTGCAATGTCTCACTGGATGTTGTTTCCCCGTAGCGGTGCCATGGTGGGGACAGGCACATCCCCCAGCGCTCGTGGGGGGCTGGAGGGTCCTGGGGCTGCTTGCCCTGCTGCGGGCATGTGGGAAGAGCGCGGGGTCCCCCCAGCCCCCTCCGGGCACCGTCCCTGCCCACAGGCTGCCTGCAGAACCTGACACAGGCAGGCACCTTGGTTCGGGCGGCATTGCCCCCCCCGCTGCTACTGCAAGAGGAGGTCGCCCCTGACGGCACCTTGGCGTTGTCCCGAGAGCCCCCGGGGAGCACAGGAGGGGCTCTGCCCGCAGCCCCGGGGACCCTTTTCCCCCGGAGGGGGGCAGGAGCAGGAGCCGCCTGTCCGACGCTGGCAGCCCCTTCCCCTAGAGCTGCAGGGGGACAGCCGGGGGGGCTGCAGGGGTCAGACACGGACGGGTCCGTGGTCCTTCCTGCCCAGCAAGGTCACAGCTCCACCCCCTCAGCTGCATGCACCCCCCCACGGCCACAGCTCCTGCTTCCCCCCTCCCCAAATCTACACCTGCCTTCTACAAGCCAGTCATTTACAGAAATTCAACATTAAAACCGCACCTGGGGGCCAGCACAGCCCTGTGGAGCACAGCTCCAGCCCTCGGTGCCCCCAGACCCCCGTGCCCGGCAGCGGGGGGCAGGACAGCCCCATGGTCCAGCTCTTCTCCCGCAGCTCCTCCGCGTTCGGCTCCCCTTCCCCCTCCTCTTCTGCCCCCGCCACCTCCTCCTCCCACACTCCTCTCTTGCCGCTGTCCTTCTGGAGGGAGACAGGGACGGCGCAGCAGTTCCTCCTGCCCGGCCAACACCTCCCTGCTCAGCTCAACCCCCCCCGCTGCTGCCGGGGTACGGAGCGCTTCCCAGCTCTGACCTCCCCGTAGCGGACGCGAGAGTCCAACTTCCCTCGATACCTCCATAACCGGCTGGATCCATCCAGAGCAGGAACTCCCCGCAGCGGGAGCAGGAGATGGTCAGAGAGCGGAAGATCCCCTCGGCGTGGGTGCGGGAGGGCAGAGACTGCAGTCCCCCCCCGCGTTGGCATCGCCCCGAGTTCAGAGCCTTCTCTGGGGGACACTGTGGGGAGGAGGCGGTGCTGGCAAAGGGGGGGGGGGTCCCTTCTCCCCTCCCACCACTGGGGTAGCGATGGGCCGACCCCATCCGACCCCATCCGAGCGGAGCCGACCCCATCCGAGCGGAGCCGAGCCCCGCCGGTGCCCGCGGGCGCGGTGCGGCTCCTCCCGCCGCGGGTGACGGCGCGCAGGAACCGGCCCCGCGGCACCGGGCGCTGCAGCTGCTCGTCCCGCTGCGCTCCGGCGGGGCGGCGCGGGCTCGGGGAGCTCCTGCCCAGGGCGGGGGCGGGCGGGCGGAGCGGGGCGCTGCCGGGGGCCGGGGGGCGGCCCGCGGGGGAGGGGGCGTGTGGCGGTGGGAACGCGCGGACTGCGATATGCAGGATCGAAACCGGAATCCGCTGTATTAAGCAAGCGTGCTCTTTACATACTTTCCTACCTCCTACCAAGGCCAGTAATTGCCTACTTTGCTTGTTTATACCATCGCGTACTCCAAAAGATTGGAGTTCCCACCGAAACGTGGAGTTCTCCACGTTCCCACCGAAAAGGGAATCTCTCTTCCCTGTGAGCAGCACCTCCTTATCTCGGGAGGAGCTTCACACAACTTCGTCGTCTGCCAGAACAGTGCTGCAGCTGCTTATTCCTCCCTATTAGTTCTACCCCACTTAACCCTTCTTTTGCCTCAGTCCCCACATCTCCCCCTTTTTTGTTTTTCAATTAGAAACGCCGAGTTTATCATCTTCTGCAGGGCCCTTTGCAGACAAGAGTATAAACATGGAACAATTAATGCTATAAAAAAAATTATGATCAATATCATTAATCCTGTCTTAATAATTGCAGCTATCCATCCTGTAATTCCCCAACCAGATAACAAATCGTTCAACCAATTCCATTCATTGTCTACTTGCAACTTTCTGACCCCCTCCTTTAACATTTGAATGCTTTTACGCACAGATTCTGAATGATCTGACAGATTCACGCGACACACTTGTGAAAGACCAAAGTAACCGCTGGGCTGTAGCCGGCCCACACAAAAACCAACTTCCTCGTACTTTCACCGCTGCAGCAAAAGTTGTCGCCAACATCTCCATGTTATGAGAGTTAGAACCGATTCTTTGACATGCCTCAATCATTTGGACTATCGTCGGATTTTGTAACGAACGCAAAATACACTGACATTCATAATTAGCATTTCCCACAACAAGCTGCGTTAACAAAGACTCTTTCGCAGCAGCATTCGCTGCTTGCAAGGGCTGCCACTTGGCAAGCAGATTTCCACATTGACTCAAATAATACCATTTGCGTAGGAGTAAGTATTAAACGTGTAATTTGCCAAATATCATAGGGTGTTAACTCATTCCCCCAAAATATTCCTTGTAGCAAACTTTGAGTATGTGGTGCACTTAACCCATTTTGCATAACAGTTTGTCTCAAGTCTTTAATTACTCCATAAGGAAAAGGCGAGTGCTCATTAGGCTGATCCGTTCGTCGTAAGACGGGACACGCTATTGCATTTCCACATGCTGTATCTCCACTGTCCAGTGCCTTTTGCTTTATTTGCCTCCATTTTTCAAGTGGATCATATCAAAAAGGGACATCTTCATTAAAGTCTGCTAACATAGTACCTTCCCCTGTGAAACTTGCAGTATTAGACTTCGTAGGTGATTCATAAAATCCTGGCAAATCAGAGTGAGGCTGTCGCTTAAGTTTTGAAGCATCTGCGTTAGATTTTGTTGGATCAGGGCAATCTCGTAACTCTGAACTTTCCTTAACCACAAACTCAGTCTGAGATGCCCGATCTCCTGGACTCTCGTGCAGTTAATGCTGTTTTAGCAGTTTCCACTATGGAATCACAGAATCATGGAGTTTTCAGAGTTGGAAGGGACCTCTAGAGATCATCTAGTCCAACTCCCCTGCCAAAGCAGGATTGCCCAGAGCACATTACTCAGGACTGCATCCAGGTGGGTCTTGAAAAGCTCCAGAGAAGGGGACTCCACCACCTCCCTGGGCAGCCTGTGCCAGTGCTCTGACACCCTCACCGTAAAGAAGTGTTTCCATGTATTTGAACGGAACTTTGTGTGTTCTAACTTGAGCCCATTGCCCCTCGTCCTTTCACTGGGAACCATTGAAAAGAGCCTGGCTCCATCCTCCTTCAACCCACCCTTTAGATACTCATATGCCATAATAAGGTCTCCCCTCAGCCTTCTCTTCTCCACGCCAAAGAGTCCCAGCTCTCTCAGCCTTTCCTCATACGGGAGATGCTCCGATCCCTTCATCATCTTAGTTGCCCTTCGCTGGACTCGCTCCAGCAGTTCCCTGTCCCTCTTGAACTGGGGAGCCCAAAACTGGACACAGTATTCCAGTTGTGGCCTCACCAGTGCAGAGTAGAGGGGGAGAATGACCTCCCTCGACCTACTGGCCACACTCTTCCCTATGCAGCCCAGGATTCCATTGGCCTTTTTGGCAACAAGGGCACATTGCTGGGCCATGGATAATTTACTGTCTACTAGGACCCCCAGATCCTTCTCCTCAGAGCTACTTCCCAGCAGGTCCGCCCCTAACCTATACTGGTGCTTTACATTCTTCCTCCCCAGGTGCAGGACCTTGCACTTGCTTTTGTTGAACCTCATTAGGTTCTTCTCTGCCCAGCTCTCCAGCCTGTCCAGGTCACGCTGGATGGCAGCACGGCCCTCTGGGGTGTCAGCCACCCCACCCAGTTTGGTATCATCAGCAAACTTGCTGAGGATACACTCTGTCCCCTCATCCAGGTCATTAATGAATATATTAAACAAAATTGGACCAAGTCTTGACCCTTGGAGGACACCACTGATTACAGGCCTCCAACTAGACTCTGTGCCGCTGATCACAACCCTCTGAGTTCTGTCCCACAGCCAACTCTCAATCCACCTCGCCGTCACCTCATCTAGCCCATACTTCCTCAGCTTCCCAATGAGGATGTTGTGGGAGACAGTGTGAAAAGCCTTGCTAAAGTCAAGGTAGATGACATCTACGACTCTCCCCTCATCCAGCCAACCACTTATAACATCATAGAAAGCTATTAGATTGGTCAAGCATGATTTACCCTTGATAAATCAATGTTGACCACTTCCAATAACTTGCTGTTCCTCAACATGTTTGGAGATGACATCCAGAATGAGTCGCTCCATTACCTTCCCAGGGACAGAGGTGAGACTAACTGGTCTGTAGTTCCCTGGGTCCTCCTTCTTGCCTTTTTTGAAGATTGGAGTGATGTCAGCCTTCCTCCAGTCCTCAGACATCTCTCCTGTTCTCCATGACCTTTCAAAGACGATGGAGAGTGGTCTAGCAATAACATCTGCCAGCTCTCTCAGCACTCGCGGGTGCATCCCGTCAGGGCCCATGCACTTATGAATGTCCAGCTTGGCCAAGTGGTCTCTGACCCGGTCCTCCTCAACTGAGGGAAAATCTTCCTCTCTCCAGACCTTCTCCTTTGCCTTCAGAGTATGGGATTTGTGAGGGACAGCTTTAGCAGTGAAGACCAAAGAAAAGGCGGCATTCAGGAACTCTGCCTTCTCTGTGTCTTCCACCACTAGGGCACCTGTCTCATTCACCAGTGGGCCTACATTTTCCCTAGTCTTCCTTCTTCTATTGATATACTGAAAGAATCTCTTATTGTCTTTAACTGCAGTGGCCAAGCTGAGTTCTGAAGTTCACTTGTGCTGTTGTCAGAAGTTTACGTGTGCTGTTTTCTTCTCCTGGCAACGACAGCAGCAGAGCAGTCGGAGGAGAAGGGTGAGTGCCAGGCTGGTAGTGCGGAGGGGCGTGTGTGTGTGATGTGCGTGGTGGCCCCGGAGGGCACTGAGAAGGGTCAGTTGGTCCGGCTGTGCGGGAGGATGCTCTGCCCGCGGCGACCACCCGAGCAAGCGCGGCCTTGGGGAAGCGTCTGGTTGAGTGTTGGTGTGCTGGAGAAGAGCTGGGCAGGTGTCCCAAAGGGCAGCCTTTGGTGGGACCCCCTTCAGCCCAAAGCTTTGTGGGACCTTTTTGAAGCCACTCTGGTGAGGCCTCTGCTCCTTCCACCCAAGTAATTTATGTTTCACACCATGGAGTGGTCATTTCTGACTGCATCCTCAGCAGGACCTGGGGCCAGTGGCTGTAGCTTCAACTGTGGAGCTCGAGAGACCTGGCAAGGATGGAGGAGAAGGAATGAGGCTCCTGGTGAAGGGAGGGAAGTGAGGAGGTGCAGTGTCCACGCTGGCCTTGAGGACTGGCTGGGCAGGAGAGGACATGTTGGTGTAGGAGCCATGGAGCAGCCCGTGGCCAGAAGCAGAGGGTGGACACGGGGAGCGTGGGCTCAATGTGAGAGGGAGCACAACCTCGGTGCAGCGGGTTTAACTAGAGGGCTGGGAGCAAGAGTTGGGTCTGCTCCTTCTCCACGTGAGAAATGGTGGTTTGCAGGTAGCATCTGGTTGCACTTGCTGGAACGCAGAGCAGGAGAGAGTTGTGTCTACTGCCAGGGGAAGTTTCTGATGGATTTGAGACATGGAAGAGTTGACGAGGCTTTGGGTTGGGTTGACTTGGGTTGGAGTGCTGGCACGCACCCCTTGCTGCTTTCCCCCCTGTCCCCAGCCCAGGTCTTGGGGGAACATCTTCCTCAGCCTTGGCTTTCTCTTCTCTTGGACCTGGAAAAGTGAAACGATGATGGAAATCAGAGCCAAACCAGACATGGTGCTCGGTTCTCGCCAATCCCCTACTTTCTGCGCAGGGGACCGATGGTGGTCACAGCACGGTTTCAGCTTTGCGGGGTTGCGGCTGCTCTGAAAGGCCGTTGGGGCCGGTTTTCCCCTACAAAGGCAGGACACAGGCAGAAACATGGCAGTGGGGAGGAACTGGGGGTACCTGGGTGTCCCCATCCGCATCCCAGCCCCGTTGTGCTGGGTCGGGGCCGCAGCTCACCCCAATGCACCCTCGGGTGCCCCCGTGCTCTGTGAGGGGGGGTTTCAGGGCCTGAAGGGTTGTCCCCGTGTCCCTGCCGGGCTCATGGTGGTGGCACGCTGCTCTGCGTCGGGCTGGGGGTGGCGAAGAAAGGTCTGGCACACTGTGGCCGTCACTGACCCTCGTTTTCTCTCCCACCATAGAGCTCCTCGGCGTACCTCTCGGGTCTGTACGGAGCCCCCCTGGCCGGCGCCTGCTCCAGGCTGAACAACCCCAACGCTCAGCCTGTCCTCCCAGCAGAGGGGCTCCAACCCTTCCAGCATCTCCATGGCCTCCTCTGGCCCCGCTCCAGCAGGTCCATGTCTTTCCTATGTTGGGGGCTCCAGAGCTGGACGCAGTACTCCAGGTGGGGTCTCACCAGAACGCAGCAGAGGGGCAGAACCACATCCCTTGCCCTGCTGGCCCACTTCTTCTGATGCAGGCTGGGATATGGATGGCTTTCTGGGCTGCGATCATGTGTTGCCGGCTCATGTTGAGCTTCTCATCAATCAGCACCCCCAGGTCCTTCTCCTCAGGGCTGCGCTCCGTCCATTCTCCGCCCAGCCTGGATTTGGGCTTGGGATTGCCCCGACCCACGTGCAGAACCTTGCACTGGGCCTCATTGACCTTCATGAGGTTGGCATGTGCCCACCTCTCCGGCCTGTCATTAGTAGAAGGCCAGGCTTGCAGCACCCTGGTTATCAGCCCGGCTTGGGTGGGAGGGGATGCTCCTGCATGGGGGGGGTTGCCCTGCACTGGGGGGGAAATGCCACAGAGGGAAGGTCTCGCCAAAGTGGGGGCCGCGCTCATGCTCCCTCTCCCCCATCCCTCCCCAGATCGCCCCGGCAGAAGGTCCCGAGGGCAGCGAGCGGATGGTGATCATCACAGGGCCGCCCGAGGCTCAGTTCAGGGTGCGCTGGGTGGGGGCTGTGGGTGGGGGGGACAGTAAGGGACAAGTCGCGGGCGTCCCTGTGGTCACCACTGTGCTGCCAGCCTGGCTTGGCCTCCCTCAGCGCCAGGGGATGCTCTTTGCTGGGTACAGTGGTTTTGATGCTGCTGGACGTGGGGACATTATCAGCTTTGGGGATGGAGAGGCACAGCGGGCGTTGCCTGATGGTTTTCCTTCCCGTCCGTCTGCTCCCCAGGCCCAGGGGTGAATATTTGGGAAGCTGAAAGAGGCAAACTTCTTTAACGCGAAAGAAGTGAAGCTTGAAGCCCACATCAAGGTGCCTTCCTTCGCTGCTGGCCGTGTGATAGGCAAAGGTGGCAAAACGGTAGGTGGTGGTGCCCCGGGGACGCAGAGTTGGGCATCACCCATCACCCCTGCCCACCCCAGGGGGACAAATCCCGGGTGCACAGTGGTTTCAGTGACGTCTTGACCCTCAGCCCCCATGTCCTGGTGGTGGTTCTCGTTGGTCCCAAGGAAGGGGGAGACACACAGGGTGCCTGGTGCCGTCGTGACACCGGTAGTGGAGGTTTTTGGCTCTTCCACAACAGAAGCCTCTTGTGGTTCCTCCAGGTGAACGAACTGCAAAACTTAACCAGTGCAGAAGTCATTGTGCCATGAGACCAAACCCCGGACGAGAACGAGGAGGTCATCGTTAAAATCATTGGGCATTTCTTTGCCAGTCAGGTACTGTTTGGCTGTGGCTTTACCCGATATTCCCCGGCCGCTTTCATCCACCGAGGAAAGGTGTGGGGCTTGCTGAGCCCAGCACCACCCGAGCGACCTGCTGCTCTTCTTTTGGGAGGTCCCTGTGTCCCCAAGAGGCACTGAAGGTGTTTCGGTAGCTCCCCCCGGCTGTGGGAGTGCTGAAATTGAAGATTGGCTTGATTGAGCTAAAAATGGGTGTTTTGGATGCTGTGCAGAGCAGCGCCCAGGGTGTGAATGGACTCCCCGGTGCGGGCAAATCCATGCGCATCCCACCTGGGTGCATCTTCCATAACCTTGTCTCCTGTCCACTTCGGCGGGATGGCGACCCCCCCAAAAATTCAGGCTCTCTCGAGGAGTGAAGCACAAGTTAAAAAAAAAAAAACAAAACAAACAACCGGAAATTAATTACAGCTTGTCCAGAGTGACAAGTTGGGAGCAGCGAGATGCTCGGTGGGGGCTCGGGAGTTGGTGGTGGGGGGAGAAGCGGTGCCCTGACCCCCACCTCTTGCTTTCCCCCTCTCCTCCCCAAGACTGCACAGCGCCAGATGAGGGAAATGCTCCAGCAGGTGAAGCAGCAGGAGCAGAAACACGCTCCGGGAGCCCCGGCCTCGCAGCACAGCAAGGGAGGCTCCCGCCGTGCCGCCCAGCACCGCCCGATGAATGTAACCCTGCCGCCAGACATCCCCCCCCAACCCCTCCCCCACCCCCAGCAGGTCAGGGGAGCAAACCAAAGACCCCCCCCAAACACACAGCCCCCCATTCCCCGCGGCGCTGCGAGGATGCACAGCCGAGGGGTACGGGGAGGGCTCTCTCCATCCCACAGCCTCCCCCTTCCTCCTCCCTCGCCTCCCGACGCTCTCCCTTTAGTTGGACTAACGTGGGCAGGTTTGGGTACCTCAGCACCTCACGCTTGTGTCTCCCTTTTAGAGATTCTGTATGCCTTGGAAACCTGAGAGTTGGAGGGTTTTTTTATTAATTTTCTAATAAAAAAAGAACCGTGTTGGAAAAGCGATGGGGATAGGCAGCACTGTGGTCATTCTCTCCGGGGCGTTGTGGAGGAAGGCTGCCAGTCTTCCTCCCAGTGTACTTTTCCCCGTTGGCTCCAGACTGCTGCTGGGGCTGAGCTCTGAGCCGCCAGAGCGGTTCTCAGCAGACGGTCACTCGGCGCAGACAATGAGGCCCTGAATAGCCCTTCCTGTGCTCTTGATGGCTCCGGACGGCTCTGCTCCTCTGCTGCTTCTAAGGTGGGGCTGCCCCAGTGCCCTCACTCAGGAGCCTTTTGTCTGTGCAGGTCTCACTTGTGACAGGGGGTGGGGGTGTTGCCAAACTAACTGCTGTGTTGCGATGTGGGAGTGGGTGTTCCTGCCCGTGTCAGTGCCAGAGCTCTTCCGTAGGCTCCTTCTGCCAGCGGAGAGCCAGGGGCCGCTCCTTCGGGAGAGAGCTTGTTTAAAAAGAGGGGAAAAAAAAAAGGGGGGGGGGGGGGAGGAAAAAAAAAAGTGGGAAAAGAAAAAAGGGGAAAAAAGAGAAAAAAAGGGGAAAAAAGTGAAAAAATGAGAAAAGTGAAAACGGGGGAAAAGGGGGAAACAGAGAAAAAAGGGAGATAAGGAAAAAAAAAAAAAACCAAAAAGGGAAAAAGAACAAAGGGGAAAAAGAGGAAAAAAGTAAAAAAAGAGAAAAAGTAAAATGGGGAAAAGGAGAAACAGAAAAAAGGGGGAAAAGGCAAAAAAAAGGGAAAAAGAAAAAAAGGGGGAAAAGAGAAGAAAGGAGGGGGAAGCGAAAAACAAAAGGGAGAAAGAAGAAAACCCCACATATTAAAAAAGAAAGGTAGAAAAGAAAAAAAACCTAACAAACTAAACAAGGAAGGAAAGTGGGAACAGCCGCCGGGCAGGAGGAGGGACAGGAGCCGGGGGAGGGGGGGGGCCGTGGGGGGAGGTGGCGGTGCCAGCGCCGGCCCCGGGGGCTGCGACACCACGTTTTTGTCCTCTACTGCAAAGTGTTCTGTGAAAAACAACCAACCAAATCCCACCCACCGACAACATCAAAAAACAAAGAGAAATCTCTCCAGCTCACACGAGCCTGAGCTCGCTCTCCGTTGCTCTCTTTCCAGTGTCTCGGGGGGGTCACGGCCGAGCTGAGATTGGGGGGTGGTGGTGGTGGGAGTTTGCCCCATGGCTGTGATGGGGGGAGAAGGGGTGGGTGGGGAGTGGGGGATGTGGTGTGGGGGTTTTTTGGGGGGTGGTGGTTTTTTGCCAGGTGTCGCTTTACCCAGTGGCTCGGGGAGGCGTTGGCATCAGGAAGCCTGTGCTAAAGCGGGGTGGGGGCCTCGCCGCAGTTGGTTAGCAGAGCCAAAGTGGTTACTTATGGTTATTAATGGTGCACTAATTACGCCCGTGTAACTGGGAAGCTCAGATGCCCCCTAAGCACCCCCCCCCCCGGTGCTTCTCTAGCCAGGCGAGCGCTGGGCGTCCCCCCCACAGGAGAGGAGCGCACCTCCAGGATGGGTAGAAGGGCGTCACCCAACGGGGAGAGGACCAAGATGGGGCTTGGGTGTCCCTTGGGGTGGCGGGGTAGGGCTGCTGGGGGCTGCCACGATGAGGGACACCCCCACGCCTTTCTCCATGGCTCCCACAGCTCTGCTCCCTCCCTCCCTCCCACCCATCCAGTGCCGCCGGAGAGGTGGTGTCCCCCCTCCCGGGGTGGGCAGGGGCTGTGCCACCCCATCTAACACCTCAACGCACCAAAGCACCTCACTGGGGGAGGGACCCTGTGCCTGGTAGCCCCATGCGCCCCAGCACTGTAAGGATGGGGCTGAGCCCCCACCACGGCCACCCTGTGCAAACCAAAGACCCCCACACAGACCCCCCCCCCCCATTCCCCGCGGCGCTGCGAGGATGCACAGCCGAGGGGTACGGGGAGGGCTCTCTCCATCCCACAGCCTCCCCCTTCCTCCTCCCTCGCCTCCCGACGCTATGCCTTTAGTTGGACTAACAGAGGCAGAGAGACAGAGAAAGAGAGTTTTTATTATTATTTTTTTATTTTTTATTTCCTAAAAGCCACCTGTTTTTCATCCCAGGCATGGCCAGAGGAGCTCGCCCAGCGTTGAGGGGGGGAGGTTGGGCTGTGTCGCGCAGCGCAGCGGCTCATCAGTTTTTAGAATTAATGCAATGATAACGAAACTAATGGCGATTTTTAAGTTTTGTAAGGATTTTAATTCTTTATTTATTTATTTCATTTCAGAGGGGGCAGGGGCGGAGGGGGTGTTTGTTTTTTAGCAGAAGCCGGCTTTTCTAGAGGTTAAAGGAAAGGCCATGCTTGGATATAAATGCTTTGGGGAAAGATCCCGGTTGCAAAGAGAGAAGGGGGGAAGAGCCAGATTTCCAACAGGTTGTCAGCTCAGGGCTGGGGGAAAAAAAAACAAACAACACACTAGCAAAATTATTTTTTTTTTTTTTAATTTCAGAAGTAACACACACATAACCCCAACCCCATGTGACACACACACATCCACACACAAAAACTACCTCAGGTTTTCGTACCTCAGCACATGGCGCTTCTGTTTCCCTTTTAGAAATTTTGTGTGCCTTGTAAATCTGATAGCTGGAGCATTATTTTTGTTTATTTTCTTAATAAAAGAAAAAAAAAACGAGTTGGAAAACACACTCTCTACTGAGTGCGAGGCGGGAGAAGGAAAGCAATCCCACGGGTGCCAGAGCTCTTCCATAGTCTCCTTCTGCTGGCTGAGAGCCAGGGGCCGTTCCTTCGGAGAAAGCTTGAGAGATGTTTGAAAAGAGAAAAAGAAAAAAACCAAAAGAAAAAAATGGGGGGAGAAAAAAAAAGAGGGGAAAGAAGAACAAAGAGAAAAAGAGATAAAAGGGGGGGAAGAAAAAAGGGGGAAACGGAAAAAAAGGGAAAAGGAAAAAAAGGGGGGGAAGAGAAAAAAAAAGGAAAAGGAAACAAAACCGCCAAATATAAAAAAAGAAAGGTAGAAAGGAAAAAGCAAACAACCAAACCAAGCAAGGAACGGGGTGAAAGCCACCGGGCAAGAGGAAGGACGAGAGCCAGGGGGTGAGGTGGCGGCCCCAGCGCCGGCCCCGGGGGCTGTGACACCACACTGCAAAGTGTTCTGTGAAAAAAACCAACCAAACCCCACCCAACGACAACAACATCAAAAAACAAAGAGAAATTTCTCCAGCTCACAAGAGCCTGAGCTCGCTCTCCGTTGCTCTCTTTCCAGTGTCTCGGGGGGGTCACAGCCGAGCTGAGATTGGGGGGTGGTGGTGGTGGGAGTTTGCCCCATGGCTGTGATGGGGGGAGAAGGGGTGGGTGGGGAGTGGGGGATGTGGTGTGGGGTTTTTTTGGGGTGGTGGTGTTTTTTTGCCAGGTGTCGCTTTACCCAGTGGCTCGGGGAGTGTGACGAAACGGGAAAAAAGGCTTCACTGAGAGGTTCAAATTAACAATTTCTTTGGACTTCACTCACGGGCCCAATACGTCACTATTACAAGTTCTGTGTGTGCGATGGTGATAACACTATTGCAGTTTAGAAGCAATTAGCGGGATCCACTATTGCGAGCTACAAATGCCCCCGACAAGTAGCAACACAAACCACAAGGGCGCTAGATATTAATACCTTAAAAGAGTGCACCAGTCACAAACTCAATCGCATGCCCTATACCGTACGGATGGTTCTTAGTCACTTAACCTCTCTCTCTCAGGTGAGGTCGCTCCATCCCGGGGAAGTTACCCTGTACAGCGTCCTGGATGGGGGGGCAGATCTCCGAGGGGCCAGCTGTATCCTTGGAGGATTCCCCATTTGTCTCCCCAGACCCCGCGGTTTATATTTCCTGACTCGGTGAGGGTGCAGGATTATGCCTGAGCGGATTACACTGTCTGGGATATTTCCCTCTGGTGGTGCCATAGCGAAGTCTCTGTTGCCAATTTGTGATGTCCGGCGCTCACTGTCACGGGAATAGTGGTGGGATGGGACTCGGGGCATTTTGTTTGTTAAGGGCCATTTGGTTTTGGTTGTTCTGTGCCATCTGGAGATAAGCCCGGGCTGAGCTGTTTTGCAGCTCCCCCCAAGTTCTCTCTGCACAGCCAAGGCACAGCGGGGATGGAGCTGAGTGGGATGGCAGCTCCCTGCCTCTCACCTCTGGTGCTCTGAAACCGGCTTGGCTGGCTGCTCCCACACAGTGTGTTACTGGCTTGCCCAGCAGGTAAAGAACCCAGATTTGGGACGCCACTGGGGTGTCCGTAAGGGGTCCTGGACAGCCCTTATGGGGTCCTGGGGGGGAACTCTTGCAGGCCAGAGGGTGTCTGGGGCAGCCCTTCAAGGATCTGGGGGTCCCCTCTGGTGCCTCTGGGGAGGGTTTTGTGGCTAGAGAGGGCCCAGCTGGTTTCAAGAGGTGCTTCCTCCCTTTCTCCAGCCCACCCAGCTCCCACGACACCACCACCCCCCCAGGCTGGTGGGTGCCCGCAGTGCCAGCCTGTCCCACTGGGTCGGGCACTGAGGGGGGCACAGCCCCAGCCGCGGGATGGGAGGATGAACCACAGCACCAGGGATAGAGACCAACATTTTATTTCTTTAACATTTCCCATGGGGGGCACCCCAGGGTTGCGTGGCTGCACCGCAGCTGGTGCCAGGAGGGACTCCAACATCCCTCCCTGTCATGGTTTGGCCTCAGCCAGCAACAAAGAACCACGCAGGCGCTCGCTCGACTCCCACAGCTGTGGAAAAATCGGCAGAAAAGGGGCAAAACTCGTGGGTTGAAATATTATAATTTAACAGAACAGACAAAGGGAAGAAGAAAGAAAAACATTAACACCGGTAAAGGAATATAAGAACGCAATTACAGTACTGCCGTGCAGCGCACCGACTGCACCCGCACCACCGCAGCCCGCCCCCGAGTGGCGACTGACTCCCTCTATCCGGCTAGCGCCTCTTATAGCTGGCCATGGGTCACGTGGTATGGAATACTTGCCTCCTCTGCCGGCTCCTTGGGCAAATTAACCCCATCCTTGCCGGAACCAGGACACTCCCACAGCTCACCTGGCTCCGCTCGTGATGCTTTTGATGGGGCTCAGCGCGGTCTCTTCTGTGCTACGGACCAAGCGGCTCCAGGTAGGCGACTGCTGCACCGCACTGTGCCGCAGCGTGGGGAGGGGTGGGGGGCTGCGGCGCGGGGCTGGGAGCTGCTCCCGTCTCACCCAGCTCCCGGGGTCCTGCAGAGGGACTGGAAGAAGCCAAAGCAAGGGACGACAGACACGAGAGCCCACCCAGAGGAGCAGAGCGGTGAGTGGCCCTGGCACTGAGCACCATGCAAACAGCCCACACCCCACGGCAGCCCTGAGCCGGGGCTGTGCCGGGGGCTGCCGGCCGCTCACTCCGTCCCCTCCCTCAGCAGCTTCTCGGCTAGCGGATGAAGGATGGGAGCTAGAGTCAACACAGGAGAAGCAGGGAGTGTGGGGGAGACCCCCAGATCCTGCCCCAGACCCTCAGCCCGTGCCCTGCCTGCGCTGGGCAGCCCTGCCTGCCTGCTGAGGAGGGGGTGCTGCCCGCGGGCTCCGACGGAGGAGACGGGGTGCAGCGGGTCTCTTCTCTCTCCTCCTCTGCAGGGCAACCGAGGAGGCAGCACCGGGCCCCACAGGACCCACTGGGCTCCCTGCCAACCATATACCATCTGAGCAGTGATGCCTCTCTCTACCCCCCCCCCCCCCAAGCCCCCACGTCCCACTGCCCTCCTCTGCCGCCTATAGGTCCTATCAGTGGGGACAGCTCCTTCTGGTCCAGGCACCCCCTGGGCTCCTGGGCCCCCCGAGGGCCACCGCAAGAGCCCCTGCAGCCTGTGCTCGCTGGCCAACTGGGAGGACTGCAGCAGCCTGTTGAGGAGCAGCTCCTCTCCCCAGAGCTCCCTCTACCACTTCCTGGAGCCCTGGCCCAGTGCAGCAACAGAGCCAGTGGTGCTCACACACTCAGGACAACCCCGCTCTCCCATGGCTGCTGGTGGGGCAGTAGGGAAACTGGGGCTGGTCCTCGGCCAGGAGCCTCCACAGGAGCTGCCAGCAGGGACTAAGAAAGAGTGGGTTCCCCGGCAGGGGATGGACAGGGCACAGAGGCCCATGGACGAGCACCTGTCCCCCGGAAGCCCCCCAGCCATGGACATGGACAAGGTGGAGCGGGTGCGGGAGATCACGTATGCTTTCCAGGCCTTGAACGCAAAGACGGAGGAGTCCTGCAAGACCATCGGCAGGGAGTGTGGCCAGGCAGACCCAGGGCTGTGCAGGGCAGGAAGGTGCCTGCGGCAGGGCTGCGCCCAGCTGTGGGGCTACCTGAAGGGCTGGTGGAGATGCCACTAGATGTGTCTGCTTCTGCCAGCCCTGCAAGTGGTGACAGCACCAGGCCCAGAAGACCAACAGTGCCCCGAATACTGAGCGGCTGTGGCGTGTGGGGCCGGGAACCCCTCTGGGGTACCCCCTATGTGAAACATTAAAGATAAAATGTTTGTCTCTAGCCCTCGTGCAGTCCTCCCTCCTCCCATCCCACGGCTGCGGGTGCTCCCCCGAGGGAGCAGGCTGCAATCAGCAAGCACTGTGTGTTGAGCTCCCCTGCTCACAGCCATGCTCCACCTGAAGGCGGCAAGGCAGGAGCAGTCCCCAGCCGACTTGGGCGCAAAAAGGTTCATCTGACTCAGCAGGTGAGGAATGGCCCGTTTCAACTCCGTACCTTTGGCATTCTCAGGTCGGAGGATTTGATGGAGCCAACTGAGAGCGGCAGCATACGCTGTGGGGCTCTGAGCTGCTGCGTGGTGCCAGGTCTATCCAACGTCAGGCAGTACGTTCCCAGGAGATGTCACTGATAAAAACTCTTCTGAGGAAGTGGGGCCGTTTCTGCAGTCGTAGCCTGCCTGGAGAAACAGCCCCACGGAGCTAATAGTCTGCTGAGCAGCAAGGGAGCAGAGTCGCTGACTCTCAAACAAGGACTGAAGTACAGCAACTCACTCTATTGCCTTCCCCCTTCGCCCGCTGCCTCCCACAGTTTGGAAGAAAAGAACCAGGGAGCTCCAAAGGAGGGGACCCCTCCCCCACTCCCCCAAATCTGTCCAACATCCCCAAACCTCCCTCAAGACACGGGACTCCTCCCACACATCTCCACTCCCCACACCGCCAGCCCTCCCCCTCCCCCAACGCTCCAAAAAGCAGCAGTCCTTAGGGCAGACTCCTTAAGCTGACTCCACAGCTACGGCTCCACGTCGGCTCTGGGGGAGATAAGGGGGCCCCGGGGCTCTCCGTGGGCTTTAAGGGGGTTCCAGGGCTGCCCACGGGCTCCCAGCAATGCCCGTGCCCACCACCCACCCCCGCTTCAGGGGGCCCAGCGCTGACATCCCCCGACCCATCTCGGGGGTACCTGGGGGGGCTCGGCCGTGGGCTGGAGGCGGGCGAAGGGGGCACGGCCGGGCTGACCTGCCGGGGGGGGCTGAGAGCGGAGCCCAGAGCGGAGCCAAGCGCCCGGCCAGGCCGGCCCCGGGCACCCTGCGCTGCGGCCGGGGCTGCCGCCACATGCGGGGAGCGAGCGGGGGGTGAAGGGGCGGCAGCGGGGGAGGGGGGGGGGGGCTGAATCGGCCCTGTTCCCCCCGGGGACCCCCCACTCGGCTCTGTCCCTCCCAAAAAGGCCCAGGCCGCCCCCCAAGCCCCCCAGCCCGGTCCCGGCACCCCACAAACCCCCCAAACTGGCCCTGGACACCTCCGCACCACCGCTCCTGCCGCTGCCGCCGCCGCCGCCGCCGCCCGCCCGCCCGCCCGCGCCCGCTCCCGCTCCCGCCTTCCACGGCCCCGGTTCCCCCCTCTCCCCCGGTACCAACCGTCGCAGCTCCCGACCGCCGACGCATACCGGAAGTGGTCCCCTTCGTGTCCGCCCACTCGCGCATGTGCCGAGGCGAAAACCCGGGCCACGCCCCCCTGCGTCGCCGCGGCAAACGCGAGCGAGGGGGCGGGGCCGCGCCGAGGAGAACGAGCCCCACATCACAGCTTCTCTCCGCGTCGGGCAATGCGAAGCCGACACCATCCCTGCCCTCCCCAAAATCAGCCGGGACCCCCCGAAACCATCCTAGCCCTCCCCAAAATGAACCGGACATCCGTCTGCAGAGTTCCGCCAGCCCGCCCGACGGACATCACCGGGATGGGGGGAAAGAAAACAACCAGAAAGGTACTGAAAAGAACGTGGAGACGGTGCTTAGAGATCCTTCTGAGAGGCAAAACCCGGCCTTTGTTCTCATTTTTGAACACGGGGTTTCACAGTGCTTCGCGGGCACTTCTTTCCCAGAGTTTTGCCCCAAACCCACGCTTCTAGCCCCGCTCCACAAGCCCTCCCTCGGGGCCCACCGCCTTTCCCCAGCCCGGCCTGTCCTTAAAGCTTTTCTTTCCACACACAGCCCTTTCCACTCACCTCCCTCCGGGGCCTCCTCTCTCACAGGCACCTCACAGCCCTGCAAACCTCCCTCTCCCGAAAACCCATTCCCCCCTCGCTCCCCCCTCACACAACACCTATTCCCCTCACACACTCGCTCCCACCCCCCCCACCATCCTCTCTTCCTCTCTCCTCCCCTCCCCCTCCCCCTCCCCCCATCTTTCGCCCCCCCTTCCCCTCTCCTCCCATTCAAAATGGCCCTTCCCTCCCCCTCCCGCCTTTTCCTGCCTCAGCCCCCGCCCCCCGCTCAGGTGACACCGCACACAGCCGCCATGAGGCGCGGCGGGGAGGGCCGGGGCTGTGAGAGGCGATGGCGGTGAGGGGAATTTTTTTTCCTCTTCTTTTCATCTCCTCAGGCTTCGGGCAGCCCCGCGTGGGCGGCTGGAGATCCCCCCCCTTCCCTGGGGCGGCCCCCGCCTCCCTCCTCCCCACAGGCTCTCCTCAGGGGGAGCCCCCAAATCTGTCCCCTGGGCGGCCCCACAACCTCCTGTGTGTCCGGGAATGGGGTTTCCCTCAGGGAGAGCCCCCAAATCCATCTCTGTCATTGCCCTACAGCCTCCTGCATGGCTGGGAGCAGTGATTCCCTCAGGGATAGATCCCCCCTCATCCCCAAACCTATCCCCAGGGTGGTCCCACAGCCTTCTGCATGGCTGGGAGCAGTGTTTCCCTCAGGGAGAGCCCTCAAATCCATCCCCAGGGTGGTCCCACAGCCGCCTGTGTGGCCAGGAACGGCGTTTCCCCCATGGATGGAGCCCTCTCCTTCCCCCTACCCCACTCCTGGGCAGCCTTTTCCTCCCTCCCACCTTCTCCCCACAGCTCTTCCAGGGCTGGGAAAACACTCCTGCCCTTTCTCTTCCTGCGGGTTTTGAGTAGAGCCCCCTGTCTGCCCAGCCCACACGTAGGGTCTGGGCAGCTCCACGCCTTGTGTTTGAAGCGGGAATTGGGATATTTCAGTTTTCTTCTGCGATCAGGCATGGTTGTGAAAGGGCCAGTTGTAGTGGTTAGGCTTTGGTGGGTGAGTAACAGCAAATCTTATTGAACTTTTCCTTTTTTTCAGATTTTGTGTAGGGGGCTCGTTGTCCTCACGCCCGCGAGTTCTGCTCCAGGTCAAGCGAAGCCCCATGGAACTGGCCCTAAGGGCGGCGGTGGCCATGGACCAGCGCCCCTTTGGCGTCGAGAACGTGGTTTATTTTGAGGTGAATCTCCCTGTTTTTCTTGAAAAGCGGGGGGCTGGTTTGTAGCGAGGCTTAAAACCCCGGGTTGTGCCTAAACGTGGGGCTGATTTCAACCTCAGGGGCTGCGACTCCGTCCTCAGGGGCTCCGACTCACAGCCCTGGCAGCACCGTCAGCGTGCTGGGCTCAGCGTTCTCTTGTATTTTGAAGGGTTTCTTACGGATCGGCAGCAGCCGGGGATATTTAGCAGCTGTGTATTGGTGGTGGAATCCGTGTGGTGAAAAGATCTTTGGGGTAAAGAGGTGAATAGGTGGTTTGTTTTTTTTTTCACCTCGAGAATGTTTCTTGTTGCCTTGTACCTGTAAAAAGATGTTCAAATCGTTAAGGTGTTCAAATCGTTTCATAAAATTACCCCCTAGACAGGAATATGTTTTGTGGTTGGTTTGGGTTTTTTTATAAGAGTCCTTTCAGCCTGCTCTCCAGGTGGAAATGGGCAATGCAAAGGCATTACAATGACAGATTTGCTAAATATGTTGCCGAGGTCTATATTAGTGGCTTTTCCTGAAGCGGGGAAAAGACGTCCTGTTTAATTCTTGTTTGCATTTCAAATTCTCTGTGAAATGGATTAAGCAGAGAGGGCTTCTTTTTGTGGGTCTGCCCTTGGGAGGAGAGCGCCTTTAGGAAAAGGCTTTTCTGGAGGGGACAGAGAACTTAATTGCTGATGTCTCTAAAAGCGCGCCCTGTTTGGGTGCTTTGAATTTTCCAGTGTGGGAAAAGCCGCAGAAGTGTGTATTTCTGTCCAGCTGCAGAGAAATGGGTAATACTGAGCCCTACAATAGCTTGGTTGTTTTTTTTCCCCTGTGTGATGACTGGTGTGGAGGGAGTTTGTACCAAAGAGTCAACTTCTGATTGTGGGCAGCCCCTGTTTTAGGAACTGTTGCGCAGATTGCTTATCGATGCAACTGCTGCCGCGACTCCTGCACTCCCTGCTGCTGTCAAGCTTTTATTACTTGTTCTGAAAAGCTCTCGAAATACGTGCTGAGCTGCGCGGCTCCCCCGAGCCAGGTGTCCACGGCCACTGCCTCCTCGGCTCCTGTTGGCCATGGCTGACTATTTTCAGCAGGATTCGAATATGTCTGTGTGCTCCTCCTTCCTTTTTAGCCATCTGTTATTTGAGTTTGGGACTCGGAGGCCTTACTGTCTTCCTGCGCTCTGTTTTTTATCACTGTTGACAGTTCTGGATTCACCAATAACAGTACTCAGCGCTTACATCTGGAACTCCCTGAAAACAATGAACTCATTGATCCAGGACCAAAAGTTTAGAAATAAATGGAACAAGGTCAAGCCTTGGGATCTTTAGTAACGTGATTCGGAGCCTCTCACCTGGCTTCTTGGTGGAGCTGGCACAGAGGTCGGTGATAATCCAAAACTGCAGAGCGAGCTGGGTGCCCGTGGAAGGGGAACTGCACTCTCAAGTGGAAATACTTGGGGTCTCGTTGCCTGTGGGAGGGAAAGGGACGTCAAGAGTCAACCTAAAGGAACTTCTCACCTTCAGAGGTCGCGCTCTGGAGGTGATGGTTAATTGAGGGGAGTCGTGGAAGTGTGCCTTACTGAGCAACATGCTGCTGCCGGCCCGAGACTAAATGTCTCCAAAGTTTGGGGTTGGTTTAAGTGCTTTTTGGTTATTAGCTGGATGTCACTCTTAGAAGCACCTCTTGCCCTGTCTGGAGGGGTTTGCTGCTGCCTCCTGCATTGGGCCAAGGGGACCGGCAGCCCTCAGGACAGGGACTTTCTCAGGCGTGGAGGTTAAACCTGGTGCGTGCTGCTTAAAAACTGCTCTGGGTGTTAGTGCGGCGGTCACGGTGAGAAATGTGTTGGCTTAGGGGAGCCTGAGATTTGCATTCCTCTTAAGTGCGGGGGATTTTGGGGAGCCTGGGTGGTACAATCCCCTTCCTGCTCCCAGATTCCTGTCGCTGACCCGTCAGCGGGGTGTTAGCAGAGCTGATGCCCGCAGCGGCTGAGGGTCGGCATGATCCCGGCATCGCCGGAGCTCTGGAGCCAAGGAATGGGAGCGTGGCCCATTTCCATCACAGCTTGTGAGGGAAATAGTGCGGTTTGATATAGCCGGGGTGCGTAAACGGGGATTCCTCTTTGCACATGTGCTTACAGGGTGCACGCATGTGTGTTACGTGGAGTGTTTCTTAATGCCTGCGAAGATTTACGAGATTGGTTAATGAGCGTTGCTTTGCTGTGCAAGTGCAAAGTGTTATTTTCATGGAGAAACCAGCTCGGATGTTCCGTTTAGGCATTCTGCCTTTAAAAAAAGAAAAATATTTTAAAGCTTTCCTTGCAGGCAGAATAACATCTGCTTTTGAGGATTGTTTCTTTCCCTGCAGGGTGGGAAAATCTACAGCCTCGCTAAGGCCGCAGAGGAAGAAAACTTGTCAGTTTCCTGGAGCAAACTGCAGTTTGGAGAGGGGGGTGGTTTGCCAGAGTGCCTTTTAGCACCTCGTCGGGCACATTTCTTTTCCCTGGGGGGGGCTGAGGTTTAACACGGCCTTTTCATTTGCCTAGCTTTTGGTTGTATGAATTAATGGGTGTTTCAATGGGAACCACAAGACCTAATTTCTCAGTCGCCATCTTAAAAATTGTGCAGGGACGGAAGTGGGACAGGGAGGTGACCGGAGTGAAACGCTGAAGGCTGTTAAGGCTGGAATAAGGAATGGCGGGGCTTGTTCTGGTCACACACTATGACAATAAAAGGCCACGAGTTCCTCGTGGAGGTAAAGAACCGACAATCTGGGAGGGCGTTCAGGGATTTGCCTCATCGAAGGGTTTCCAGGGGAATATGGGGGTCACTCTCCATCTCATTCCTGGTGAGCTGCCTGCCTGTTAAGACCATTATTACTTTATAATCACGGAGGGAGGCCCTGAATTCAGGTTTGGGAAGCCATTAGCTAATTTTGTGGTTAATGCTTTTTTTTTTTTCAGAGTGAGTCTGTGAATCGGTTCTCTGTGCTGAAGGTGAGACACGTCCTTCCCTCTGCTTTGGCAATGGCCGCTTTCCTTGGGCACAGGGACCACACAGCCCTCTGCACGTTTCTCGGTAAGTAAATTGTGGCTGTGCCGCCTTCCTGCCCGGCCTGGGGAGCTTGTCCTTTACTGAGTGAGAAAGCAAGTTTTTCCCTGGAAGAAATAAAGAGATTTAAAAATCTCTATCCTTCTGTGCAGCAGTGCCGTCCCAATGCGGCCTCGGGAGAGGCACCTTTCCTCCAGCGCTGGAACCATGGCAGGGAAGGGACCTGCTATATCGTTAGGTGGACGAATTTCATCGTTCTTTGGCAACAAACGAATGTGGTGACCTGGTCCAGCCAGCCTTGGTGATCAGTCCGCTCCTCCCTTTCCCTGTGGGAAGGCTCCGAGGATCTCCTGGGCTGTAGGAAAGGGGAGGCAGTAAGGATGCTGTGCTGGGGAGCTTTGACTGCCTTTGCTGTCTTCCAGATGGAGAGATGGATCCGCAGCACTTGGGAGCTCACCTTCCCCAAACGCTGAGTTTGCCATTTGTTATCCACAAACAACGTTTTTTTCCGTGCAGGAAATGGATTTTTCAGAAATTCCAGCGTGTTATGGAAAGAAAACGCTCCTGGAGTTTTTAATGCAGGTCATTCTTTTTTGGTGTCGCGGTTAAAACGTGATGTCTGTAACTTTGAAATGAATATTTGTATGCATCTGTCAACGAGTACAATTCACATAGCCGCTCACAGGAGAAGGGATCTTAACCGCATTTCTGATTTTAGGCTGTATCGTGATAATGCCGGGGATTGATGTCGCGCTGGAGATTTTTCTCCAGTTTCCACCTTTTGCCACTAAATGAGCGGCAGAGATTTCCCAGCTAGACAGGCAGTGAGCTCTACGCAGGAATGTGAGCGCGGATCCAACGTTGACGGTAATTAAATTACGTTGTTCAGAGGTTCCTCCTTTTAATGAAAGTCTGGAAAAGTGAAAAAGGAGGTGCCTTTCTCCTTTGGGATTGCTGTTGTGGCAGAGGGGATGGAAACAACCCACGGGGGTTTTGCTCCGCTCCTGGCTTTGGCTTGGAAAAAGCCCTGAACGGTTTGATCCCTGTGGGGCCAACTCTGAGCAGGGTGAGGGGCAGCTGTGCCAGGAGATCCAGAGGGTCCATCTCCACAGCTTCCGTGTCCAGTGAGCAGTTTCCCCGAAAGGAGGGAAATTCTGGGAGAATGGGGAGCGGTGTGTGATGATGAGGGCGGTGAGGAAGGCTAAAGGATGATCTCAACGATTTTAACTTGTGCTGTTTTTTCTATACATCTTTTGGGCAGAATGGATGGGGACTTTGGGTTTAGCCGAAGAAGGATAACCCTAAAATCAGCGTTGGGCCGTGAGTTCCGGCCCAGCGGTCAGAATAACCGCAAACCCTGGGGAAAGGGGGCTGAGGAGCGGGTGCACGGTTGGTTCGGCACCGGGGCTCTGCCAGTCCTTGCTGTTGCTGTTGACCTGCTCCCCATGGCTTGGCCAGTTCTCCCACTGCCCCGCAGCGCTGCAGAGGGTAACAGAGGGGTTATTTTGGCTGGAGTATACCCCCGTGCTTGCCAGAAATGGCCAGTGCTAGCCCAGGCTGGGCTTGCCACTCAGGCTGACCTCATGATGCCGGTTGCCGGCCTCCCGCGTTCTACACAACATTCCAACGGTGGTCTTGGCCCACCGTCGCAGCTCTTCTGCTGCTGGCTGTCGGTCTCAGAGTGAACCTCGCCAGTTTGCTCAGGGTTTGAGGAAGGAAGCGGCAATTTTCTTGCCCGATGGGGCGCAAAAGAGCTCACGTGGTGGAACGGTAATGCTGTTGGTGGCGAGAAGGGGCTGTGGGAGTTGTTAGAGGGCAGTTGGTGACACTGTGCTGGGAAATAACTGCCGTACCTGACACGTCCCCTCCTTCGAAGCGGGTGCGTGCTAGCGTGCTGTTCCCAGCTCTCCTTCCTCACCTCCTCTGCCTTAACAATTTCAGACACGTCAACGTCGGCAGTGAATTTCAGGCCGAGATCCCAGACCTCCAGGACAGATCCCGTTTGGAAGAGGAGGAGGAGGGAGCGTCGCTAGTGTGGAAGCCTTGGGGAGACATCGCAACGAACCCGGAAACACAGGACAGAGGTTTCTCTTAACGCTTTTCTTCCCAGGTCCCCCCCGAGATACTAAGGGTCGAAAACTGCACGTTTTCACAGCAGCTGTTTGTCCGTTGGGACCCTCTCCCTCTTTTCCTTGACAGCATTCGTGGCTGGTAGCACCTGAGGGTGGCTCAGATCTGGTGGGACAGTGAACAGATAACAACCGGTGGTGCTCTGAGTCGCGTCCTCTGGGAGAGACGGTCAGGGGCGTTTGTAGCTGTCCCACGTCAGCTGCAGCGACCCCGGGAGAGGGGAGATCTGTCTCTGGAGCTACCGGTCCCAAAGCTGCTCTGAAGGGAGAGAGAGCGATACCGGATAACCTGCCTTTTTTTCGGTGCCTTTTCTGGGTCTCCAGTCTGTCTGCTCTGTTTGCCCTCTGCCTTGTATCACACTTTTTCTCCTTTCTTGATGAAAACTGACTTTCTGTTGGTTTTTGTTGCATTTCTAGTGACAAATCTGCTCAACTTCGCCTGCTCCAATGTCATGCCGGGGGGAAGAGCCAACCTGGAGCACGCCTTGCACCGCCTGCATGAAGCTCTGGTAAGAAGCAGCTCTTTTCGAATTCCTACTGGACTAGGAAATATTCTCATCAACTGCCGTGGGCGGAGGTGACCCCGACACGCTGTTGCTGAGCGTCGACTGAGTACCATCTTCCCACAGTGGGCTGAAGAATTGATCTTTTGGCCCCTGCTGAGGGGGAATCTAAGTCTTGTTCTCTGAACTCCCGCAGGAGGGTCTGGAGATGTTGCAGTCTGGGGCACCCCAGCGACCTGAATCCCATCCCCTGGCTGATTATCATTACGCAGGTAAAGTGGAAGCAGAGCTTGTTGCTTCTCCGGGAATGCGAGCGGGTACTGCCGTTCCCTTTGTTCTGATTGAAAGAAGTGATTTTTAGAAACGTGCGAGCAGCGGTTCGTGTTCTTTGGGGCAGGGAAATAGTCTTTTTAATCTGTTCTGGGGGCCTTTTGGCACGGGGAATGCCTCGTCCCTGTGTTCTAGCCTGCTGCTGTCCCTTGCGGTGACACCCCACGCCGCCCAACGCTCCTCCTTTCCCTCGCGCCCCGGCTTTACTGCGTGCAGGGCTTGCTCTGCTGGCAGCCGTAACTGCTCGTGCTAACAAACTGCCTGCGGTGTTGGCTAACTGCTTTCCAAAGGAGGAGACATGTGGACGCGTGACGAATACATCGTGCGCGTTTCCGTGAGGTTGCAAGGGATCTAATCGTTTGCACGTGGCTGTTTCTTCCCAGGCTCAGACACTTGGACGCCCCTGGAGGAGCAGTTGTTTAAAGAGGCTTTTTATGTGCATAAGAAGAATTTCCACCTGATCCAGAAGAAGGTAAAGCCGTTAGACCGAGGCGGGTCACTTGTTGGTAGCGTGGAGGGGAGTTTTAACCCAGAAAAGTCGTCTTTTGAATGGTGCGTTGGAATCCTGTCCTTGGGATGCTGCTTCATGCTAAAAAGATACCGGTACAAGACATAATTGGCTCTAATGTCTACCGAATTTGCCCGAATATCAAGCGAATATTTAATCTCTCCAGTACAAAATACAGGAAATACTAGAAGAAAATTGACACGTTCCTCTGACCATCGGCACGAAACGTACAGTTCTGCCCTCCCAAGGCTTCTTTACGGCCCTTTCAGAAGAAGGGGGCTCGTTTTCGGCCTGATCTCACCTGTGCGTTGCGCTGTGGGAACCGCAGACACAGGGGAGGACAAACAGTGCTGGATAGATCCGTCCTGGGTCTGTGCCTTCAGCGTTTTCCTGCGGTATTTCCCTCATCGATCGCTTCTGGTTTTCTCCCGACAGATTCAGACGAAGACCGTGGCCCAGTGCGTGGAATATTACTACACCTGGAAAAAACACGTCAGGTTTGGCGCCACCCGACCAGGATGGACAGCCAAAAGGCTGCAGCGAGGCACGGATGAGGTGGAGGAGGCTGAAGAGAAGTAGGAAAACTGCCGGGGGTGGGTGCGAGATGCTGCTCCTCCATGGACGCATTGTCCCGGGCTCTGGGAAACGATCCCCTTTGCATTAAACTTGCTGCTGCTGATTTTTGGGGATGTTCTGTAACGTCCCAGTACTCCGTCAAAGGAACTGTTGGTGACCCACCTCTGCGCGGGTGTTGCCAAAACCTTCCTTGCCAGGAAATGGGACTTTGGCTCACAGAAACACATATTATTTAGGGTTTTTTTTTGGTGGTAGACACCGGGTAACCATGTCCCTTCAGTGCTCAGTAATTCTACGTTTTAAACCCATTTTACAGACTTTTGTGGAGGAAAGTGCTGTTCCGCTGAGGACGGTAGAAATAATACGGTTTTTCTTTCACCATCTGTCTTTGCACCCCATCCTCCCCGTCGAGTTTCAGCATTTTTTGGGCTGTTTTAGTGATCGGAGGAGCTCACTGGGGCAGGCTGGGGCAGATAGAACGCGTTCCACCCAGCACACAAATAAACCCCTCAGTGTCTGGGCCGTCTGGGGATGTTTCCAGCCAGTTTTTCACTTTCGCTGTCCCCCTTGCTGAGGAGAAGGAGAAATGAGCACAGGTTGTCTTCTTTACAGGCTGGTTGCAGCCCGAAGAAGAGGCGCCGGCTCGGGTCCACCAAGAAGCAGAAGAGCAGCGAAAAGACACCCCGTGGCACAGGCAGTCCCTCCCGCCATTCCGGGGACGCTCCGTGCGGGGCTGGAGGCGCAGGCGATGTGGCTGGGTTTCCCTGCGGGCAGTGTGGTGTGGAAGGTGAGCCGCTCGTTTTTTCTTCTCGAAACCTGCTGATCTGGGCTCAAACCGATGGAGACTCGGCATTTCCATCCTCCTCCCATCTCCTCCGCACTCGGAGCTCCTCCGTCTCCCGCTGACTGCAGCCACAAGGGTCTCTCTCTCCCTTTGAAGGCCCTTTCCTCCCATTACAGGCCTGGGGCGGTTCATCTCCTCGGGCGAGAATCCCAGCGTTTCTCGTTTTTTTTTGGCTGAGAAAAAGGTTCCACTGAAGTTCCTTCTTGCGGTTTTCGGCCCGAGGGCTCCCGCGCTACGGTCGCTTGTGCCACGCAGAGCCACTTGAGTTTCAGTCTGACCCGATTTTAAGCCGTCTCGCCGTTACTTCTCTTATTTTAATCCCTAATGATCTGCCGTGTTTAACCACCGAGGTCCCACCCACCCGGGGGTACTGGCACAAGCTGTATGGCACCACGCAGCAAAACAGACCAGAAGCTCACAAAAGTAGAAATAATGAAATGTCATCTAATGATTATTTTTTTTTAAAAAAAAAAAAAAAGGAATTAAAAATCCCTGTTTGTTTTCTCCCTTCCAGGGTGTTTGGGACAGTCAACGGGAGGAATGCGCACGTGAAATACCATCGCCTGCAGGAGGATTGGAAGGCCCCAGAGGAGTCTTTAAAGGGCGGCGAAGCCGGCAGAAGCCCAGAGGGTGACCGCCTCTAGTTGGCAACTGGGCAACTGCCGGTTCAGCCCGGCAACCAGGTCCCTTTCCTGCTCTGGGAAAACCCACCCACCATCTCTCGCCTCCGGCAGCACCTGAGCTCTGCGGAGGGTCCACCACCACGAGGTCGCCCCCACTCACGAAAGACCCACAAGATGAGAATGGCAGAGAAAGAGTTATATTTAATAGTGTTTCCCCCTTAGGTAATAGTCCCGTGTAGGTTTTAGGTCTTAGCTAGCCATCCTTTAGGTCTTAGTTTTAGGCTTTAGTGTTCTTCTGATAGGAGTGAGGTTTGTTGTTCTGGTACGAGTCAGGATGTTTATCTTGTTATAGGAGTAAGTGGGGGGGGTTATGTGTTGTTCTCCTTAATTTATTACATTGGGTTGTTGAACGTTCCAGTCCTGGGGCTGCTCTTGCTGGGTTTGTGCTGTAAATAACTGAAGCCGTCAAAACCCGTTCCACACGGTTGATGGTGCAAAGTGAAGGAGAACCCGGGCCCGTGCCGTGTTGTGCTGTTCCTTGGTCGGTTTTCCCACCGGAGAGCGCCACGGCACCGCCGTGACAGAGCCGGCAGCAGGATTGGGGCCGGTAAAGGCATTGGATGGTCGTGAGGCCTCTGGGTTATCTGCCAGAGTCGGTGTTGGCCTTTCGTGCTGCGCTGTAGCGCCCATCGGTGTTTGATTGCACAAATAACGCGGCTTTCGGCAGTGAAAATGGCAGTTGGATTAGTCCAGGGAATGACATTGGAGTTTGCCCTGACCGGATGGCTGCAAAGGTTTTTGTCATCATAGTGAGTTTTGTTCGAATGTCTTAAGAGTCTCGTTATCAAGCAATTATCTCAATCTTATGTATTAGTGATACGGGATAGAAAATGAGGCTCATCCAAGTACAGAAAGACTTGGATAAGTCTCAAAGGGGGGAATTGTTGTAGTAAAACGGACATCAACTAGGAAAATTAAATGTCATGGAAGCAACAAAGGAAACCTGCTGCTGCTCAAGTCCTCTCTACTGCCCCAACGCCATTTCTTGACCTCATCTTCACATAGAGAAATAGTTACTGGACACGATTTATCTATGGTTCAGTTAAGGAACTACCCAGCAGGCGATGGAGCACTGTTGAGAAGCAGGGGGTTCCTGTCGAGAGAGCCATGAACTGTAGGCCTGGTCAGCAAACCCCGAAAGCCACTCGGAAGTGCCAAGATGAGAGGAAAAGCAGGTAAAAGGGAGTTCCGGCAGGGGGAGATGGTGACCACCCACTCATTGACCACCTCCCCAAACGGTACCACCTACTCAAAAGAAGGAAAAAAAAGACAGAGTCTGCGCACTCCTTTACGTGGGAAGCAAAGAAATCTCGACCAGTCATTAGAGGGAATGACAGGGAATATGTATTAATTGTTCGAATATGTAATAATCAATGAATGAAAGTGGAGATTTTTGGAACTAAGGTGTGAGCACTCCTGTTTTGGGACAAGCAGCCCATTTCTGCGCATTAATGGCATAAACTTAGAAATACCTCTGCTCTGTGTGTGTGACAAAACGGGAAAAAGGGCTTCACTGAGAGGTTCAAATTAAGAATTTCTTTGGACTTCTCTCACAGGTCCAATACGTCACTATTGCAAGTTCTGTGTGTGCGATGGCGATTACACTATTGCGGTTTAGAAGCAATTAGCGGGATCCACTATTGCGAGCTACAAATGCCCCCGACAAGTAGCAACGCAAACCACGAGGGCGCTAGATATTAATGCCTTAGAAGAGTGCACCAGTCACAAACTCAATCGCATGCCCTATACCGTACGGATGTTTCTTAGTCACTTACCCTCTCTCTCTCAGGTGAGGTCGCTCCATCCCGGGGAAGTTACCCTGTACAGCGTCCTGGATGGGGGGGACGGATCTCCTAGGGGCCAGCTGTATCCTTGGAGGATTCCCCATTTGTCTCCCCAGACCCTGCGGTTTATATTTCCTGACTTGGTGAGGGTGCAGGATTATGCCCGAGTGGATTACACTGTCTGGGATATTTCCCTCTGGTGGTGCCATAGCGAAGTCTCTGTTGCCAGTTTGTGATGTCCGGCGCTCAACGTCACGGGAAGAGTGGTGGGATGGGACTCGGGGCATTTTGTTTGTTAAGGGCCATTTGGTTTTGGTTGTTCTGTGCCATCTGGAGATAAGCCCGGGCTGAGCTGTTTTGCAGCTCCCCCCAAGTTCTCTCTGCGCAGCCAAGGCACGGCGGAGATGGAGCTGAGTGGGACGGCAGCTCCCTGCCTCTCACCTCTGGTGCTCTGAAACCGGCTTGGCTGGCTGCTCCCACACAGGGAGGCGTGTGCATCACGAAGCCCGCACTAAAGCGGGGTGGGGGCAGTTGGTTAGCAAAGCCAAAGTGGTTATTCATGGTTATTAATGGCACACTAATTACGCCCCTGTAATGCGGAAGCTCAGATGCCCCCTAACCACCCCCCCCCTTGCCCCGGTGCTTCTCTAGCCAGGCGAGCGCTGGGCGTCCCCCCCGCAGGAGAGGAGCGCACCTCCGGGGTGGGTGGAAGGGCGTCACCCAAGGGGGAAAGGACCAAGATGGGGCTTGGGTGTCCCTTGGGGTGGCCGGGTGGCGGGGTAGGGCTGCTGGGGGCTGCCACGATGAGGGACACCCCCACGCCTTTCTCCATGGCTCCCAGAGCTGTGCTCCCTCCCTCCCTCCCTCCCTCCCACCCATCCAGTGCCACCGGAGAGGTGGTGTCCCCCCTCCCGGGGCGGGCAGGGGCTGTGCCACCCCATCTAACACCTCAACACACCAAAGCACCTCACTGGGGGAGGGACTCTGCGCCTGGTAGCCCCGTGCGCCCCAGCACTGTAAGGATGGGGCTGAGCCCCCACCACTGCTACCCTGTGCAAACCAAAGACCCCTCCCAAAAACACCCCCCCTCCCCCATTCCCTGCGGCACTGCGAGGATGCACCACCGAAGGGTACGGGGAGGGCTCTCTCCAACCCACAGCCTCCCCATTCCTCCTCCCTCGCCTCCCGATGCCATCCGTTTTGTTAGACTAACACAGGCAGAGAGAAAGAGAGGTTTTATTATTCTTTTTTTTCTTTTAATTTTTTATTTGATATTTCCTAAAAGCCACCGGTTTTTCATCCCAGGCATGGCCAGAGGAGCTCGCCCAGCGTTGGGGGGGGGAGGTTGGGCTGCAGCACACAGCACAGCAGCTCATCAGTTTTTACAATCAATGTAACGATAACGAAACTAGCGGCTATTTTTAAGTTTTGCAAGGATTTTAATTCTTTATTTATTTCATTTCAGAGGGGGCAGGGGCAGGAGGGGGACGTTTGTTTTTTAGCAAAAGCCGGCTTTTCTAGAGGTTAAAGGAAAGGCCGTCCTCGGCTGTAAATGCTCCCCTCCAGCGTCCTGGATGGGGGGGACGGATCTCCGAGGTGCCAGCTGTATCCTTGGAGGATTCCCCATTTGTCTCCCCAGACCCTGTGGTTTATATTTCCTGACTCGGTGAGGGTGCAGGATTATGCCCGAGTGGATTACACTGTCTGGGATATTTCCCTCTGGTGGTGCCATAGCGAAGTCTCTGTTGCCAATTTGTGATGTCCAGCGCTCAACATCACGGGAAGAGTGGTGGGATGGGACTCGGGGCATTTTGATTGTTAAGGGCCATTTGGTTTTGGTTGTTCTGTGCCATCTGGAGATAAGCCCGGGCTGAGCTGTTTTGCAGCTCCCCCCAAGTTCTCTCTGCACAGCCAAGGCACGGCGGGGATGGAGCTGAGTGGGATGGCAGCTCCCTGCCTCTCACCTCTTGTGCTCTGAAACCGGCTTGGCTGGCTGCTCCCATACAGAGTGTTACTGGCTTGCCCAGCAGGTAAAGAACCCAGATTTGGGACGCCACTAAGGTGTCCGTTAGGGATCCTGGGCGGCCCTTATGTGGTCCTGGGGGGGGAATCTTGCAGGCCAGAGGGAGTCTGGGGCAGTTTTTCAAGGATCTGGGGGTCCCCTCTGGTGCCTCTGGGGAGGGTTTTGTGGCTGGAGAGGGCCCAGCTGGTTTCAAGAGGTGCTTCCTCCCTTTCTCCAGCCCACCCAGCTCCCCCGACACCACCACCCCCCCAGGTTGGTGGGTGCCAGCAGTGCCAGCCTGTCCCACTGGGTCGGGCACTGAGGGGGGCACAGCCCCAGCCACGGGATGGGAGGAGGAACCACAGCACCAGGGATAGAGACCAACATTTTATTTCTTTAACATTTCCCATGGGGGGCACCCCAGGGTTGCGCGGCTGCACCGCAGCTGGTGCCAGGAGGGACTCCAACATCCCCCCCACAGCTCACCTGGCTCCGCTCGTGATGCTTTTGATGGGGCTCAGCGCGGTCTCTTCTGTGCTACGGACCAAGCGGCTCCAGGTAGGCGACTGCTGCACCGCACTGTGCCGCAGCGTGGGGTGGGGTGGGGGGCTGCGGCGCGGGGCTGGGAGCTGCTCCCGTCTCACCCAGCTCCCGGGGTCCTGCAGAGGGACTGGAAGAAGCCAAAGCAAGGGACGACGGACGCGAGAGCCCGCCCAGAGGAGCAGAGCAGTGAGTGGCCCTGGCACTGAGCACCATGCAAACAGCCCACACCCCACGGCAGCCCTGAGCCGGGGCTGTGCCGGGGGCTGCCGGCCGCTCACTCCGTCCCCTCCCTCAGCAGCTTCTCAGCTAGCGGATGAAGGATGGGAGGCTCAAGTCGACACAGGAGAAGCAGGGAGTGTGGGGGAGACCCCCAGATCCTGCCCCAGACCCTCAGCCCGTGCCCTGCCCTGCCTGCGCTGGGCAGCCCTGCCCGCCTGCTGAGGAGGGGGTGCTGCCCGCGGGCCCCGACGGAGGAGACGGGGTGCAGTGGGTCTCTTCTCTCTCCTCCTCTGCAGGGCAACCGAGGAGGGAGCACCGGGCCCCACAGGACCCACTGGGCTCCCTGCCAACCATATACCATCTGAGCAGTGATGCCTCTCTCTACCCCCTAACCCCCCAAGCCCCCACGTCCCCCTGCCTTCCTCTGCCGCCTATAGGTCCTATCAGTGGGGACAGCTCCTTCTGGTCCAGGGAACCCCCCGGGATCCTGGGCCCCCCAAGGGCTACCGCAAGAGCCCCTGCAGCCTGTGCTCGCTGGCCAACTCGGAGGACTGCAGCAGCCTGTTGAGGAGCAGCTCCTCTTCCCAGAGCTCCCTCTACCACTTCCTGGAGCCCTGGCCCAGTGCAGCAACAGAGCCAGTGGTGCTCACACACTCAGGACACCCCCGCTCTCCCATGGCTGCTGGTGGGGCAGTGGGGAAACTGGGGCTGGTCCTCGGCCAGGAGCCTCCACAGGAGCTGCCAGCAGGGACCAAGAAAGAGCGGGTTCCCAGGCAGGGAACGGAACTGAGCGTGGAAGCATACACTGTGGAGCTCTGAGCTGCTGCGTGGTGCCAGGTCTATCCAACGTCAGGCAGTATGTTCCCAGGAGACATCACCGCTGACAACTCTTCCGAGGAAGTGGGGCCGTTTCTGTAGTCGTAGCCTGCCTGGAGAAAGAGCCCCACGGAGCCAATAGTCTGCTGAGCAGCAAGGGAGCAGAGTCGCTGACTCTCAACCAAGGACTGAAGTACAGCAACCCACTCTATTGCCTTCCCCCTTCGCCCGCTGCCTCCCACAGTCTACAAGAAAAGAACCAGGGAGCTCCAAAGGAGGGGACCCCTCCCCCACTCCCCCAAATCTGCCCAACACCCCCAAAGCTCCCCAAAGACACGGGACTCCTCCCACACACCTCCACTCCCCACACCGACAACCCTCCCCCTCCCCCAACGCTCCAAAAAGCAGCAGTCCTTAGGGCAGACTCCTTAAGCTGACTCCACAGCTACGGCTCCCCGTCGGCTCCGGGGGAGATAAGGGGGCCCCGGGGGGTCTCCGTGGGCTTTGAGGGGGTCCCAGGGCTGCCCACGGGCTCCCAGCAATGCCCATGCCCACCACCCGCTTCAGGGGGCCCAGCGCTGACACCCCCCGACCCATCTCGGGGGTACCTGGGGGGGCTCGGCCGTGGGCTGGAGGCGGGCGAAGGGGGCACGGCCGGGCTGACCTGCCGGGGGGGGCTGAGAGCGGAGCCCAGAGCGGAGCCAAGCGCCCGGCCAGGCCGGCCCCGGGCACCCTGCGCTGCGGCCGGGGCTGCCGCCACCTGCGGGGAGCGAGCGGGGGGTGAGGGGACGGCAGCGGGGGACGGGGGAGCCTGAATCGGCCCTGTTTCCCCCGGGGACGCCCCACTCGGCTCTACCCCCCCCAAACAGGCCCAGACCGCCCCCCGCGCCCCCCAGCCCGGTCCCGCCACCCCACAACCCCCCGAACTGGCCCCGGAGACCTCCGCACCGCTCCTGCCGCCGCCGCCGCCCCACCCCCACCCCGCTCCCGCCCCCCTCGGCCCCGGTCCCCCCGTCTCTCCCGGTACCAAACGCCGCAGCTCCCGACCACCGCCGCACACCGGAAACGTTCTCCTTCGCGTCCGCCCAACCGCGCATGCGCCGAGGGGCAGATCCGGGCCACGCCCCCCAACGTCGCCGCGGCAACGGCGGACGAGAGGGGCGGGGCCGCGCCGAGGAGAACGAGGCCCCCTCAGCCCCGCACCACCGCTTCTTTCCGCCCCGGGCACTGCGAGGCCGAAACCAGCCCAGCCCTCCCCCAAATGCGCCGGGACCCCCCTAAACTAGCCCAATCCTCCGCAAAATGAGCCGGGACTCCCTGAAATCAGCTCAGCCCTCACCAAAATGAGCCCCACATCTGCCTGCAGAGCTCCGCCAGCCCCCCCGACGGACATCACGGGGATGGGGGGAAAGAAAACAACCAGAAAGGTACTGAAAACAACGTGGAGACGGTGCTTAGAGATCCTTCTGAGAGGCAAAACTCGGCCTTTATCCTCATTTTTGAACACGGGGTTTCGCAGTGCTTCGCGGGCAGTGGTTATCCAGAGGCATCAGCTATCCCGGGAAGCGAACGTTCCCATCCCGTGTGGCAAAAGTCCACTCGCATGAATAACTTAGACAAAACCAGCCCACAAAAGGACAAGAGGCACCTTTGGTCACCTTTTCCTTGAAGCTTCGCTAAAACTGTATACTCAGATTGGCCCTGTCCTGCAGTTTCTTTCCCAGAGTTTTGCCCCAAACCCACGCTTCTAGCCCCGCTCCCCAAGCCCTCCCTCAGGGCCACCACCTTTCCCCAGCCCAGCCTGTCCTTAAAGCTTTTCTTTCCACACACAGCCCTTTCCACTCAGCTCCCTCCGGGGCCTCCTCTCTCACAGACAACCTCACAGCCCTGCAAACCTCCGCTCCTTCACCTCTCCCGCTCACGAAAATCTATTCCCCCCTCACAAACATCCATTCCCCTCACTCCCCCCTCACACGCTCACTCCCACACCCCCAACCATTCCCCCCACCATTCTCCCCTCCCCCCTCGACCCACCTCTTCTCTTCTTCTCCTTTTTTCTTCTCCTACCCCTCTCTCTGCCCGTGGGCAGCCCTGGGACCCCTTTAAAGCCCACGGAGACCCCCGGGGCCCCCTTATCTCCCCCAGAGCCCACGGGGAGCCGTAGCTGTGGAGTCAGCTTAAGGAGTCTGCCCTAAGGACTGCTGCTTTTTGTAGCGTTGGGGGAGGGGGAGGGTTGTCGGTGTGGGGAGTGGAGATGTGTGGGTCCCTTCTGCCAAAGTGCAGTGAGAACCACGTTCACTGAACCCCCATTCTACATGGACAGGGTCAGTTGGATGTATAGGACCAAGTTGTTGGAATAACCTCAGCTCTTTTATTAACAATTCCAAGGCATTGGTATGTTGGTCAGTCCATTCCCAGGATTTTCCCTTCCTGAGCAAATCATCAAGGGGCGAGCAATGATGGAAAAGCCAGGGGTGTGTTTACGCCAACAGCTTAAAGTTCCTAGAACTTGCTGTAACTCCTTCACACTGGGTGGATTCTGCCCCTGTTCTGTTTTTTTTAGGGTATCTTGAGGGACCGAAGCAGCTCCTTTAATCCACCAGAGCCCCAGGAATTGCACTTCCTGCGCCGGTCCTTGACACTTGGTGGGGAACGGCCCCAGTTTCAGATCTGACCTTGGGGGATGAAACCAGGCTTGGGTCTAGTGGGAGGTGTCCCTGCCCATGGTGGGGGGGTGGAACTCCATGATCTTCAAGGTCCCTTCCAGCCCAAACGGTTCCGTGAGTCTATGATGGTGTCTGTCCAGCTGATGAGCTCCCACCCGAGTTTCACTCGGCGAAAAGCAGCAGCCGGTGCTTGGGTACCCAAAGGCTTCTTTTACATTTTTCCTCTTCTTTGTTTCTTAACTTTTTCAACTCAAACCAAAGGTGTTGGAAAGGGCGGCCCCGTGGGCAGAGAAATCATTCCTCCCTGCGAGATGGGCTGTGGCACCACGGGGCCATCTCACCTGAAAGGAGGAAACCCACAGGTCACTCCTTTGGTCCAAAGAGTGGAAAAAAATAGAAAAGAGAACCACCACCACCACCACCACCCCCCACCCCCCACCCTCCCCCACCCCCCCACCCCCAACCACCAAATCAGCCCCTCGCTGAAGGCGTAAGGTGGGAAATAGTGCAACAACTGTATTTTTTGCAACAGCCCCACTTAAAAAATGCTGTAATGATTCATAATGACCCATCCGACTAAAACCAGGAGTAGCAGTGACCTACCCGTCAGCTTTTAGCATCCTGCTAACCAGCTTAAAGGCACCGGTGAGGAGAAGAGTTTAGCCACAACCAGCTCGAAGGAGGAAAAGAGGATCTTGCTTTTAGGGGAACGGCTGTCTTTGCAGAAGGTAAGTGCCCCCGCGGCTCGACCGCCCCTTCAAACCTCGATTTCTCTGGCTGTTTTCTCTGTAACTGCTCCCACAGCACCGCGGATCCTGCAGCTTTCCCTAAATCGTAATAAAACCTTCCCTAAATCCGGCAGCAGGTTTCTGACGTCTCCAACACCTCCGAGCATCGCATGGGGATCCCGCACACCGCTGGTCCCCCGGGATTTCCAGGCTCTGACCCCTGGCTTGGCTCAGGTGCCCTCTTTTTTCACTCAATTCCTCAAGTTTTAGGTAAAAGGGCACTGGGGATGCGCCTGCCTGACCCCACAGACCTGTGCCAGAGGGGGGTTTGAAAGAAATGAATAAAAAAAATACTATATGAAAGATAACTAAAATCTCTTTGGATTTAATGTAATGCTAATTAACTGTATTGCAGATGGGCAAAAATATACCCCCAAGAATGTAGGGAGGAAGAAATGCTCAATTTCTGTTGTGCGCCGGCCCCTCCCTTCCCCCCAGTCCCCTTTCTGAGCTCCCTGAGCACCCCACGGTCTGGCAGAGGGGACACGTGTGACAGTGCTGTCCCCTCCCTCCTGCAGCACAGAGCTCATCGCAATTACTTGCACAGAAAAACAACCACAATTAAAAAAAAAAATATAAAAACCCAAATTAAAGAAACCCACAAAATTTAAACCCCCCAAATTTAATAACACAAATTAAAAAAAAAAACAAAATTTAAAAAACAAAACACAGTTAAGTCATTCAATTTTTCAAACCCCCAAACCCACTAATTTCAGCCCTTTCCCCAGTCAGCTGGTTCCCCACCCCCACCCCCAGGCAAATGGGCTTTCCCCCAAAAATCAGTGCTGCCCACTCCCCCGTCCCCTCCAGCCCCCCCAAAAAAAGCTCCACAGCCCCCTCCGCCTCCTCCCCGCCCTCCCAAAGACACGGCAGCGGCGCAGTGAGACAAACGAGAGGCTTATTCCATTCTTTTTCCCATTACGTTCAATGGGCAACAAGAGAAAAAGGGCCGACAGTCCCGGCTCCGGCGGGGGGAACCCCTCAGTCCACAGTGACGCTCCACCGACAGGACCCACGCGACGGTGACAGGGATTTGTGTCATTTGTGTTCCACAGAATGAACCCAAAATAAATTTAAAAAACCCAATGAAACAAAAAAACTAAAACCAAACACAGCACAAAGATTCAAAGTTATAACTAACACAAATTTGCTTGAGGGATTCCCCCCCCCCCCCCCCGTTTTATTTACAACACGGAGCATTTCCAAACTAGATCATCGCTTACAATAAAATAAATATATTTCAGCATCTGCGCAAGAAAAAGAATTGCTGCATTTCTACATGTAGCACACTGGGGGGGGATTAAAATAATTTAAAAACCCCACCCTTTTATATTACCTTTTTACATTACACCCCCCACCCCACCCCACCCCCCGCTTAAGGATCTCTATTATGCACATCATTTTAGGAAACTTCTTTCGAGGGGCCCCCGGGGGGTGTGAGGAGCTGTTTGAAGGCACCGAAGCGCACAGCAGCCCCCGTCCCGCCTCGCTGGGAAGGGGCTTTGCTGCCAACTAAAGCATTGCGGGTCACTGCAGGGATATCTCTTTTGATTCCTAAAGCGACTCCAGCAGCAGCTTTGAGAGAGATTTTTCCTCCCGACTCCTCCCCGTAAAATTCTCCTCTGCACAGGGAAATATTAAATCCTCCCAAAATATGGAGCCGGCCATGGGATCACGGGGCATGAAGGGGGGGACAGGCGCAGCACTGTGCCCACAGTCAGCCCGGGGGGTTACAGCCGCCTTTTAGGCGGCTCAGAGTCACGTTGTTAACCAAGACCTCAGCTTTCATTTAATTAAAAATAAATACATAAATATATAAATAAATAAAAAATCTCACCCTGTAAGCAGCAAAAACCCCCGAGCTTCGAATGCAGAAGAGGGCCGCGCCGGGGAAATCTGCTTTGCTTTTTAAGTAAGGACTTTTGGATGCAGCCGCCAAGGTTTTGTGGCCCCCGGGGAAGGGGGAGATGCAGAGCCGGACTCAGCCCGCTCTGCCCCAAAACCGGCCGCGTTTTCCCTCCAGGGTGATTTTCTTCCTTTCTGTCTCTGCCGGAGTGATGCCCGGCATGTGCTGAAAACCATCCCAGGCTCTGGCCCCGGTCCCGGCCAGGAGGGAGTGAAGCTCAGCCCCACTCCCTGCTTTTCCAGGGAGGAAAACAAAATGGAAAAAAAAAAAACAAATTGTCCTATATTAGAAGTGTATAATTCCATTTTAAGGGCAGGGCAGCAATAGGGCTGGTACCACAGCCCCCCGCCCCACAGCCACTGTGGGTCACCAGCGTAACGATTAAATTAAAGTTTCTTTTGGGAAGGGGGGAGAGATGGGGACTCTCCTGCGCCGGGACCTTTCCCCTCCAGGGAGGCAGAGCCGGAGCAGCGAGCACGGTCCTGCCCGGAGGGCAGCGTGGAGGGGACGCGCACGGGCATCCCGGAGGAACAGCAGCAAGGAAACCCGGTGCTGCACCTTTCCCTTCCTCCGAGCCTTTTTCTTTTCCTCTTTTTAAGGGCTCAACCAGTTTCTCCCCCCTCTGACCGTCACCGTGGGGCACTGGCACCAGCCGCTTTGCAAAACCCCATCCCATAAAAGCCGCCTGATTTTGGCCCTGTTTGGGGATGCGCCGCTTCCATCCTTACAGAGCAAACTGATAGATGATTTGTTTTTCTCCCCCCTCCCCATTTAGCAAGAAGCACCAACGTGCCGTTGTCATTTTGGGTCGGTTTGCTGCAGAAAAAGGCTCCCGCAGGGGACGGGATAAGCCGATGGCAGGAGGGTCCCTGCACCCATCCCACCGCTGCTGGTGGAGGGCAGCAAGGGGACCTTTTCTTCGGGGTTGTCCTCTCCTCCCGGGCTCCGCGGCCCCACGCCGCAGCCCAACGACCCCCCCGAGATGGGAAGAGAGCACAAGAACCATCTCTGCTCAACAGCTTCTTCCTGCAAAGGGGCAGGAAAAAGGAGGAGGAAAAGGCACCTTCCCACTTGCCTCCGGGCTCATCCCACCCTGCGAGAGAGATGTGGTTTTGCGACGAGAGGGGAGGAGGAAAAAACACCACAGAGAGAGAGCCAGGGAGGGAAAAGGAAGGAAAGCGGAGGGACAGCGGAGGGGCCGCCCGGGGACACAGAGCCCCAGGTCTCGCCTGGCCGCTCCCGCCACCACCCGGCGGATTGGAGGGGTTTGATCTGAAGCGCTGCCTTATATTAATTTAACAGCCGGGGGAGGAGAAGGCGCCATTTCTGCCTTTTGCAGCTTCCAGGCTGACGGCAGAGCCGAAACAAGAAAAATAATTATCATCAAACAAACAAACAAACAAACAAAAATTCCCATAAAACTCCAATGTAAAACTGGAGCGCAGGGAGCAAATGCTTTTCCTTCGCCTCGGCCCAACCGCTCGGGCGCTCCGCGCTGCCCCGCCACGGAGGGCATCCCTCTCCTGCCAGGGAGAGACAGGAGGGCGAACTGAAGGCAGGACCCCAAACCAGACCCGAGAACCTGGTCGCGATGAAGAAGAAAGTGGAGAATGTGTCACATACAACAGAAACATTCAGAGTTTATTTTGGGGGAACAAAAAAAAAAAGAGAAACAGAAGAGGAGGAGTGAGATATTAAAAAAATAGCACTGAACGATGAAGCGGCAGCAGTCCCTCTACCGCTACAAAGCGGCAACAACCCACACACGAACACACGGAGGCGGAACACCACCAAACTCCCACTGACTGTGACGTGCACCTCTGCCGCAATTGAGAGACGGGGAGACAGCTTGATGCAAGCAAGGTTCCGATTTATTGCTCTTAGCGATAGTTTTTATACAGTCATACTTAGTCGTGTCTTTTACTGATTGGTCTAAACACATAATTACCTTATGCATATTGCAAAAGCTAGGCTCACGATTGGTTAGTCGCCAGGCAAACAGTTACGCTTACTCTTCTCTTTTTCTCTGCTTCTCCCTCATTCTTCTTTATCACAAGCATCCCGTTTTTGTCTAACTGTCCCAACAAGGACATGCTGTCCTTGTTTCTGATTGGTGATTAACAACTCAGGTCAGCTCTTTTGCACTTTTCCAAGGCCTGTGGTCGAGTTCCATCTTGTCCGCTTCTGTCAGGCGCGTTATGCTAGATACATATCTCAAGTCACTTCCTACATCTCCCCCTTTTTCTTTTTGCACTAACAAAACTTGACCAGCTACACGCGTAAGCAGCTTTCTAATACAAGAGAGAACACAACCCAAAACTACTAATCCAATGATAACAATAATTAATACAAGCAAAGCACTTTGTAACAACCCTTTTAACCAGCCTCCTATACCAAGCCAGTTTGCTAAGCCTTCCAGGCCAAAAAACCCAACATCTTTCTGTATCTTCTGGGAATGCTCCATGAGTTGCTGTATTTCTTTGTGTATTGAACTTGAGTTATCTTCTAAATCCATGAACACATGCCGTCAAAATCTTCACAACCATGCCCATGAGCTAACAATAAAAAATCAATGGCCATACGATTTTGCAATACGGCATGTTGAACAGAGCTTAGACTATCGGCTAAGTCTGATAAGACTCTACTGGTGAGGTTAGCTTGTTTGACAATCCAGCAAGAAAGCGTTTCTATGTTTCTGTGAGCTCGGGCAGCAGCAACACCTGGGGTAAAAAAGGAGGCAAAGACTACTTCCCATTTGTTCCAGAGTTGAACATTATCATCACAGCTGTTACCAAGAACTTGGGTAAGGTCTCTTTTCCATCTCACTGGGTTAGCTTTTTTGGGGTGATGATGTGGCAAGGCTAAACTCAGGCGACCAATCGTACATGGGCCACCTGTGGGTTTAGGAGGAATTCCGTTCCATGCTCTATTGCCACAGATAAAAACCAAACCAGAAGGTAGTTTTCTAGGGGTTACTATTCCTTCTGTAGGGTGAGTTTGATTTGTAAGTGTGTAGTTACACCACCTTTTCCAGCTAGATCGATTTCCAATTGGATACACAAAGAGATCAGCGGTTGCATTACAAAGAGGATTACGACACTCGCTAGTATTCAGGTGTAGGCAATAAGAGGCGTTCAGAGAATCTACGAGTTCTATTTCTTGCACGCCAGGGTTAATAGGGAGACTGCCAGCACAGGTTTCTAATTTTTCAAACAAGGTCCTGGTACTGTTTACTGAACAACGCGAGCGTGGCAGAGACTGGTTAAAAGCCTTCAGTGCGTCCCAGTCGGTATCATTTAGCGGTACCCCTACTAAACAGGTTAAAAAGGGTGCACTAGGGGTTGACAAACTGGCACAAAATGTGGTGGTGTTAACAGACCTACTCAAGGTTACCCATACATTTTCTCTAGGATCAAAAAGTGATGCAGGTATAAAGGCTACGGTTATAGCAATAAGGCTGATTATAACAATAAGCTTCAACATTATGCTTAATGATTCAACACAATTAAGGCGACAATTACTATTCTGAGAGCAACTTTCATCGGCCCTTTCTTAATTTCCAAGCAAACCGCTTCTTACACTTTTCTTTAGTCTGGTTCCAGTCTTTGTTAAGGACTGACCAGATGGCAGGTACTAAATTGGACCTGCTACATTCCAAGCTGCAAACCAATATTTTTCTTGCCTGTTCGGTCACAGTCTTGACCCAATCGGTACGGCAATAAAAATATCGATCAGAATCTTGTGCCTTGTGCTCCGTAACAAGCAAGAGTCTGATTATCTCAAACTCCCTTTCCAAACAACTATCGCACCAGCGTCCTGCAAGAGTTGCCCGACGCCACCACTCTTTTTCACAAGCATAGCACATACACAAAACCCAAGGGTCACAATGTTTGCATAAGACACAAGTAATCTGTTTAACAAGCAGTTCTTGATACTTATTCATGTAAGTCTATTCCGCTTAAGGTGTTTATCTCCTCGTGGTCCGTTTGTTGTCCAGGGGTCTGGTCGAGGGACTGATCCAAGGGCTGGTTTGAAGGGTGGTCAGGGTTTTCGCCAGGTGGTTGTGGGAGGGATTCACGGAAAGGTCGTACGTTCTTTGCCGGGATCCATCTAGGGCCTTTTTCTGTGGAAACACAAGCATAGCCTCTGCCCCATGTAACAAGAGGATAGGGTCCTACAACTTTACCTGTTTCTGGGTCGCGGACCAGTACTGGTGGCTTAATTCGCATTTCGAGTGAAGCATTCATATTAAAATGACGGACTATCGCAGGATTGTCATCCAACAAAGAACAGTTCAAAAAATTAAAAACATATAGAGCTTTCTGTAAGCGTTCCTCGGGGGTGGCGGTTCCTACTCCCCCTTTTTGTTGTTGTAGTAGACGTTTTAAAGACTGATGAGAGCGTCCAATTAGAGACTGACCTGTAGGGGAATGAGGAATACCAGTGATATGACTAATTCCCCAGGAATCAAAAAATTTTTTAATGACAGCCGAGATATAAGCAGGGCCGTTGTCTGTCTTAATTTGAAATGGGATGCCTAAAGTGGTAAAGGCACGCATTAGGTGTTTTTGAACATCGCGCGCCTTTTCTCCTGCATGGCAGGAGGCAAATAATGCACCAGAAAAGGTGTCAATTGAAGAGTGAATATATCTTAGGTGGCCAAATTCTGAAAAATGGGTAACATCGGTTTGCCAGAGTTGCAAACTTTGCAATCCTCTGGGATTGACCCCTCCCGCTACAGTCGGAAAGGAGTGTTTTTGGCAATCGGGGCATACGGCAATAATGTTGGCTGCTTGTTGAGTGGTGAGGCCAAATTGTCGTTTCAGGCCTCCGGCATTCTGGTGAAAAAAGGAATGGCTGAGTTTAGCTTGTGCTACGCGATCCGGTAATACTTGCACTGGTAATGTAAGAATATCGGCCTGTCGATTTCCTTCTGCAATAAAACCAGGTAAAGAAGTGTGAGACCGAACATGCATAATAAAATAAGGATGAGAGCGAGAATCTAAAAGAGAGATAAGTTCCTGCAATAAGTTAAACAGTTCAAAATGCGAAACATCACGCAATACAGAGGCTTCAGCTCGTTCAAGAATTCCTGTAACATAAGCTGAGTCAGTGATTATGTTAAGAGGTGTAGACCATTTTCGAAAAGCTCGAACAACTGCAGCTAGTTCTACTATTTGAGGAGAGCCTGGCACAGTTTCTATATCTGAGTCCCATTGTTTACGTTGATCATCCCACCATAAGATGACTGATTTGTGTGATTTTCCAGACCCATCTGTAAACACAGTAAGGGCTTGTAACGGCTGATCACTCTTTTTTGGCTTAGGTATCACTTGAAAGTTAACATTAAATAATTTATGTGGAGGCGAATGAGAGATTAGCTGACCTGCATATCCAGCTATTGCGATATTAAAGGCATCTGACTGCTGGTAGAGCCACTGTAAGTAAATTCTGGCTATGGGTAAACAAATGCAGGAAAAATCCATTCCTGATAATGTCAGCAAACGCTGCCGAGCTCGAATAATTAAAGAGGCAAACATTTCATGTTGTGTTAAGATGGTCTTTGTAGGTTGGTTTGGCAAGAAGACCCATTCAATAATTAACAGTGGGTCTGACTTTTGATAGTCCCACTGAAATATCAATGCATGAGGTTGTCGGACAGGATTTAAAATGATTAAGTGAAAGGGTAACTCAGGCGCCCAGCGATGTGCTTGCCTGTGAGTGATCGCTGTAGCAACCTTTTGTAAGGAGTCGATAGCTTCTGGAGTAAGGCTCTGAGGGGCACACAAGTCAGAGCTTCCCTTAAGTAGGTCGAACAAAGGACTAAGGTCCGCGTTGGAAATCCCCAACAAGGGGCGGACCCAATTGATTGTTCCTAGCAGTTTTTGTACATCATGCAGGTTTTTTACATCCGCCTGTATCTGCAGGGGCTGAGGAACAACGGTTTGAGCCCTTATACGCCATCCCAGATATTTCCATGGTGGTGTTTTTTGAATTTTCTCTGGTGCAATACAGAGGTCTGCCGATTTAACAGCAGCCATGACAAGGGCCACAGCTTCCTCCATAATCTCGTGTTGTTGTGCAGCCACTAAGATATCATCCATATAATGACACACTAAGACATCGGGCATCGCAACTCTGACCGGGCTAAGTACTTTAGCCACATACCATTGACATATTGTAGGGCTATTCTTCATTCCTTGTGGCAGCACAACCCACTGATATCTTTGCAATGGAGCTTGCATATTGACGCTTGGAACTGAAAAGGCAAACTTAGGAGCATCGTCTGGATGCAATGGAACGTTAAAAAAAACAGTCTTTGAGATCAATAACAGTCAAATGCCAGTCTTGAGGGATCATAGTAGGGGATGGGAGCCCTGGTTGTAGGGCCCCCATGTCTTCCATAGCGTCGTTAATTTTTCTAAGGTCATGGAGCAAGCGCCACTTGCCAGATTGTTTTTTAATTACAAAGATAGGTGAATTCCAGGGACTAACAGAGGGTACAATATGTCCTTTTGACAACTGTTCCATAACTAATTCTTGGAGGGCGCGAAGCTTTTCTAGCGGTAGGGGCCATTGATCAACCCAAACAGGGGTATCGATTTTCCAGGTTAATTTCAGGGTGTCGCGCGCTTCAATGACCCCACCTAAAAATGTGTTTGAATAGACATTCCCCACTGGGACAGCACATCACGCCCCCACAAGATCATAGGAACGGGTAGCACAAAGGGCTTAATGGAGGCTGTATGGCCTTCTGGGCCCTGTATCTGAATTAGCTCCAAGCTTTGGTGACTGGTCCCGGTTCCTCCGATCCCTGCTAATGTTTGAGAGACTTTAGCTAAGGGCCACTGTGGGGGCCATTTGGCCTGAGACATAACCGGAACATCGGCTCCTGTGTCAATAATTCCACTTAATACCACTTGCTGGCCACTGCGAATAAGGGTACATTGACATATAGGTCGTTTTTGTGAGATAGATTGTACCCATAAAATTTGTGGGTTCCCGGTAGATCCAAAACTCCCTTGCCTCTGTTGAAGGGTAGAGGGACTCATTTCCTTGGGAATCAATATTAATTGTGCAATGCGGCTGCCTTTCGGCACAGTGCAGGGGGGAAACGGGGTCCATGCCATGATTTTAATTTCATCAATACTATCAGCATCAATGACACCTGGTAACACAAAAAGTCCCGTCAAGGTTGTAGATGATCTCCCTAATAATAATGCCTGCGTCTTAGGGGGCAAGGGACCCGAAATATCAGTAGACAATAAATGAACAGAGGAATCAAGTAACGTTACTGTGTGGGCGGTTGCCAAGTCCAATCCGGCGCTCCCCGCTGTTGCTGGGCAGAGACTTGAGGCATTGCCGCTTCCCTCCGCGGGGGTTGAAATGTTGGTTGCGGAACTTGTGTCTGCGCACGCCGCAGTCCCGCGCTTCGCGACCGGTTTCCCTGTAGCGGCTGTCCCTGGAAATCATACTTAGATCGACATTGGTTAGCATAATGACGCCCTTTTCGGCATCTGGGACAGATTCCAGGCGCTGGGGGTCTGGTTCCGGCATTAGTGGTTAAGCAATTCTTTTTCAGATGACTGGGTTTACCACAACCGAAACAATTTCCAGGCCCCGCGAGGCCACGCATGGCAGCGAAGGCAGAAGCCATGGCTTCAAACTTATGGTCCACCGTGCCGATCCTATTACAAGCCTCTATCATCTCTACTAGCGTGGGATTCTGATTTGGAAGAGATTTTAGAAGTTTTTTGCAATCTGCGTTAGCATTTTCAACCGCCAATTTTAACAACAAAATCTCTCGTGCTTCAGGGTTATCTATCTGTCGCTCCAAGGCTTGTTTCAACCGATCAATAAACTGCATGTAGGGCTCCCGGGGCTCCTGCTGGAGCCCCCCCTCCAATGCGATTCCCACAGAGTATATTGTGTTGGAGTTAACAACAGCTGCGCGAGAGATTTTAAGTCATGTGGAGTCATTACATAAGTATCAAAAACAGAGGATAACAAACTTGCAAAATACGGAGAAGAAAGACCGTGTTCAGTAACGGTACGGCACAATTCTTTTACTACTGGGAAAGATAATGCTTCCCACTGAGCTCCCCGTCCTTGATAGATAACAGGGGCCACTATTGTTTTTGCAATCTCCAACTCCCCCTCCTTTAGGGCTTGATGTCTTATGTTAGCCCACACATCATGGGGATCGGGGGGATAAAGCTGTGGTTCCGCGTCAGGGTCCACTGGTCCTGGATCAAAAGGATCATCCTCTGGGGGATAGCCGGCTGCAGCCGCTTGTGGGGGTGCTAGAACATCGTCGTCACTTGGGCGAATTTTTCCTTGCTCTGGCTCTTCTTTATTCCCTTTCTCTTGTGCTTTTAAAGTCTCAAATATACTCCTCCTCCACGGGAGCATGCGTTGGGCTTCAGCATTCCCCCGAGTCGCTGCATCCCACAATTTCACTCCAACATTATCCCATAACTCCCGCGTAAAGATAGTAGAGGCAGTAACAGTGGGAATTTTCACTTGCACCCACTTATGCCCCGAGAGATTTTTCCCATGTTTCTTAAAAAGAGCTTTCATTAGCTCATATACGTCTCTCTCTGGGGGAGACATCTGGTTCCCCATATTGCCCACAGCTCACCTCTCTACTCCGGAGGGATTTCAGGCCTCTTCCTGCTTCCTTTCAGCAGCTCATTCAAAGTTCTGTGGGACTCGCAGCCTGCCACGCAGTTAGGTGGTTGTCGAACCCGGGAATCACGTCGGGGTCACCAATTTGCCGCAATTGAGAGACGGGGAGACAGCTTGATGCAAGCAAGGTTCCGATTTATTGCTCTTAGCGATAGTTTTTATAGTCATACTTAGTCGTGTCTTTTACTGATTGGTCTAAACACATAATTACCTTATGCATATTGCAAAAGCTAGGCTCACGATTGGTTAGTCGCCAGGCAAACCGTTACACTTACTCTTCTCTTTTTCTCTGCTTCTCCCTCATTCTTCTTTATCACAAGCATCCCGTTTTTGTCTAACTGCCCCAACAAGGACATGCTGTCCTTGTTTCTGATTGGTGATTAACAACTCAGGTCAGCTCTTTTGCACTTTTCCAAGGCCTGTGGTCGAGTTCCATCTTGTCCGCTTCTGTCAGGCACGTTATGCTAGATACATATCTCAAGTTACTTCCTACAATTCCCCAGAACCTTCCATTTCCCTAATCCAAATCCCCTTTCCTTTTTCAAATTAAATCTTAATCTTCCGGTTCCATTCATGAAGAAGGTATCAAAGGTCCAATTCAAAGCGAGGGTTCAAATTCCCTGCTCCAAAGGAGAGTTTGCTGTCTTTGGTAAAGGCAGACATGCTGTAATTGAACCCATGTTGGGGATTTTACTACAGCACCAGGACACCGCAGTGGACACGCAGTGTCCTCAAGGGCCCGTCCAGCACAATCCAGGACACCATCAGGGGAACCCCAGACCCGAAGAGGCCCCCCTTGACCCCGTAAGTGCCTCCAGGGCGGTGCCGCCATCAAGATGTTTGTAGGCAACGTCAGATCAGAGCTGAGGGAGCGCTGGGGGTTAGCAGAGGATGAGAAAGTGCTCGAAAGCCCAGAAGTTATCACCTCTTTTTTGGACCGCGCTTACAGGAGATGCAGTTTCTCAGCCCCAGCCTGAGAAGTGAGCTGCACCAGCCAGTGAGAGCCACGCTGTTGCGGGTTTGCAACCACCAGTCCCCATCTGCCACCCAGTCTGGGGTGCCAAACTCGGATTCCAAAGCCACAGGCGCAGATGCCAGCAGCCAGCTGCCTGCTCGCAAGGACCCATGCGCCAGCTCCGCGTCTCAGAGCAGCTATGACATCCTTTTGGGGAAGGACCCCATGGAGAGAACCCCGAGATCCACCAGCAACTGGAAAACTACATCCTGGAGCCCCTCTGCAAGCGCAGCACCAGCCCCTGCACTGGTGGCAGAGCAATGAGCATCGCTTCCCGGCTGCGGGGCGGCTGAGCCGGCAGTACCTCGCCATCCCCACCACTGCCCTCCTGCCAGACCAGGCCTTTGCTGCCGGGGAAAGCGCCCTGGAGAATCGGCACGCCGTCCTGGTGCCAGAGAACCTGCACCACATTCTCTTCTTCCATCAGAAATTGGATTTTTTGGAAGCGGTGCGGAACAGCAGCAAGACTCGCAGCAGGAACCCGCAGGTGGAACCCTTCTGTGGGGCAGCAGTGGTTTAAATCCACCCGCGGGGCTTTTGGACCTGCATTTCCATACCGTGCCGGGTATTTTCCCCAAACTCTCACCTCTGGGCATCGCTTTGGCAGCACCCGCAACGAGGAGCGGGCTTAGGGAGGAGGTGTGAACACACCGCTGCTTCTTTGATTTTCATTTTTTTTTACGTACAAGTGATGAGGAGCAAAAGGAGAATGTGCTGTTAATGTTAATTACCTAATCTTACTCTACTAAACCTGTTTATACTTCAGCTCCCGGGTTTCCTTGTTTTACCCGATTCCGTTTCCCGGGTGGGGAGGGCTCATTGGGTGATAGAAAGATTGCCTAAATGACAATAAATTGTTATGGGTCTCTCCAACCATCACAGCACCACCAACCAAGCGGAACGAGTTTTAATTGCTTAAATTATTTACGGCACAAACAGCAAGAGCAGTCCCAGAACTTTTACATTCACCAACCCAATTTAATAAGTTAAAGAGTAAACACATAAAACCACACCTTACTCCTATCAGAAGAACACTAAAGCCTAAAACTAAGACCTAAAAGATGGCTAACGAAGACCTAAAACCTACATGGAACTATCACCTAAGGGGGAAACGCTATTAAATACAATAACTATTTCTCTGCTGTTCTCTTCCTCTTGGTCTTTCTGGAGTGGGGGCGACCTCGTGGTGGTGGATCCTCGGCAGAGCTCAGGCGCTGCCCCCTGCTAGAGGTCGGTGGGGTTTTCTAAACAGAATAAATTGACCTCGTTGGTGGTCTGACATGAGAGTTGCCCAGCTGCCAATGCTGCCGGGATCTTCCGATCGTCCCGCGGGCGATGGCATTTCATGTGAGAGTTCCTCCCATTGACCTTCCCAAACACCCTGGAAGGGAGAAAACAAACGGGGATTTTTAATAACTTTTTTTTTATTATTTATTTCTTAGATCACATGTCATTAGTTTTATTTTGTGAGTTTCTGCTATGTTTTGCTGTGTGGCACTACAGAGTTTCTGCCGGTACCCCTGGCTGGGTGGGGCCTTGCTGGTTAAACAAGAGAGATTGTTGGGGATTAAAATAGGAGAATTAACGGTGTGATTGCTTAAATTTAAGGTGGATCGAAACTTGAGCAGCTTTGCTGGGAATGAGTGATGTTGCTTGGCACGAGTGACTGCAGCGTGGAAGCCCTCGGGCTGCAAACCGCACAAAAGAACTTTAGTGGAACCTCTTCTTAGTGAAAAAAGAGAAACACTGGGATTCTTCCACAACCAGATGAAGCGGAGCAAGCCTGTAATTCGAGGAAAGGGCCTTCAAAGAGAGAGAGAAACTGTTCCAGCTGAAGTCAGCAGGAGACAGAGGAGACCCAAGTGTGGATTAGATGGGAGGAGGGTGAAACTGCATGAGTAGAAACAATCCCCATTGCATTGTCGCTCCAATCAGCACAGAGGAAAAGCGGATATTAAACAAATTCAAAAATAAATTCAAAATCAGTTTAAGCCCAAAGCAGCAGGTTTCAAGAAGAAAAACGACCAGCTAACCTTCCACACTCTCTGCAGGGAAACACAGCCACATCGCCAGCGCCTCCACCCCAGCACGGAGACTCACGGGGACGGCGGGAGGGACTGCCCGTTCTGCGGGGCGTCTTTTCACAACTCTGCTTTTTCTTGGTGTTTTCCTTCGGCCCGAGCCGGCGCCTCTTCTTCGGGCTGCAAGCAGCCTGTAAAGCAGACAGCCTTTACTCATTTCTCCTTCTCCTCAGCAAGGAGGACAGCTAAAGCGAAAAAATAGCTGGAAACATCCCCAAATGGCCCAGGCAGTGAGGGGTTTATTTTTGTGCTGGGTGTAACGTGTTCTATCAGCACCAGCCTGCCCTGCTGTACTCCTCTGAACACTAAACAGTTAAAAAAACACTGAAATTCGATGGGGAGGAGGGGGTGCAAAGACAGACCTTGAAAGAAAAACCGTATAATTCCTACTGTCCTCAGTGGAACAGCACTTTCCTCCACAAAAGTCTGTACAATGGGTTTAAAGTGCAGAATTACAGAGCACTGAAGTGACGTGGTTACCCAATTTCTACCACCAGAAAACAAATAAATTCTGTGAACCTAATTCCTTTTTCCCGGCAAGGAACGTTTCGGCAACCCCCGTGCAGAGCCGGGTTACCAGCAATTCCTTTTATGAAGCATTGGGATGTTACGGAACATCCCTGAAAATCATCAGCAGCAAGTTTAACACGAAGGGGATTATTTCCCAGAGCCCGGGACGATAGGTTCATCGAGGAGCGACATCTCGCACCAACCCCCAGCAGTTTTTCTACCTTCTCTTCAGCCTCTTCCACCTCCTCCTTGTTTCCCTTCAGCTTTTCTTTGGTCCTTTCAGCTTGACCTTTGGCAAATGTGACACGTTTTTTCCAGGTGTAGTAGTATTCTACACACTGGGACACAGTCTTCGTCTGAATCTATTGGGAGAAAAACAGAAGCGATTGATGAGGGAAAGACTGCAGGAAAACATTTAGGGCACAGACCCACAACAAATCTGTCGAGTGCTGTTTGTCTGTCCCCCCTTGTCTCTGGTTCTCACAGCACAACGTATGGGAGAGATCAGGCAGAAAACAAGCCTCCTTCTTCTGAAAGGGCTGTAAAGAAGCCTTGGGAGGGCAGAATTGTACATTTCACACCAGTGGTCAGAGGAACGTGTCAGTATTCTTTTAGTATTTCTGGTATTTTGCACCAGAGAGATGAAATATTCTGTGGTCATTACACATTAGGGCCAATTATGTCTTGTACTGGTGTCTTTTTAGCGTGAAGCGGCATCCCAAGAACAGGATTCCAACACACCATTCAAAAGATGACTTTTCTGGGTTAAAACTCCCCTCCACGCTAACAACCCGAGACCCGCCTCAGTCTAACGGCTTTACCTTCTTCTGTATCAGGTGAAAATTCTTCTGGTGTACAGAAAAGGCCTCTTTAAACAACTCTTCCTCGAGAGGCGTCCAAGTGTCTGTGCCTGGGAAGAAACAGAGACATGGAAACGATTAGACCACTTGCAGCCTCACAGAAACCCACACAATTTTTTCGTCACGCGTTAAAATGTCTCCTCTTTCAGACAGCAATTAGCCAACGCCGCACGGAGTTGGTAAGCACGAGCAGTTATGGCTGCTAGCAGAGCAAGCCCTGCACGCAGTAACACTGGCATATGGGGGAAAGGAGGAGCATTGGGCGGCGTGGGGCATCACCGCACGGGACAGCGGCAGGCTGGAACACAGGGTCGAGGCATTCCCTGTGCCAAAAGACCCCCAGAACAGATTAAAATTACTATTTTCCCTGCCCCAACGAACACGAACCATTGCTCACACGTTTTTAAAAATCACTTCTTTCAATCAGAACAAAGGGAACGGCAGTACCCGCTCACATTCCCGGAGAAGCAACAAGCTCTGCTTCCACTTTACCTGCGTAATGATAATCAGCCAGGGGATGGGATTCAGGTCGCTGGGGTGCCCCAGACTGCAGCATCTCCAGACCCTCCTGTGGGAGTTCAGAGAACAAGACTTAGATTCCCCCTCAGGAGGGGGCAAAAGGTCAACTCTTCAGCCCACTGGAGGAAGATGGCGCTCAGTCGATGCTCAGCAACAGCGTGTCGGGGTCACCTCCGCCCACGGCAGCTGATGGGAATATTTCCTCAATCCACACTGATGTGTTTTAAGAAACCAGAACCTGTGGACATCTCTGGGAACCAAGCTGTGGCACCCCACCAGCCACCACCTCTGGGAGAAGACTGCTCACTGCTGGAGTCCTTTTGGGCTCGTCCCTGCTGCAGGCAGAGCCTCCTCGTGCAGACGCAGCAGACGCCGAGTCCTCTGCCGCACGTCAGCGGTGTGAAAGCCCTTCTTCAAAGAAGAGGGAACAAAGCAGACCCGCTCGGGGGTTCACCGGGGTCGGGCTGGAGGCGTTTGCTCAGCAAGGAGCGCCCAGGGACGGTGCAGTTGTCAAGCACAGGACGTTTCTCCGGGGCAGACCTCGGGTTTTAGCTAATATTCCTTCATTCCCAGCACTGGGGGTAGGAGGACTTCTCCAAATTGTTACAGAAATGACAAGAGACAAAACAAGCTCTTATTGATACACGGGGTCTGTCACCCCACGAGACCTTAACGCAGACGGTGGCCAACAGGCAGCACACAAGAACTCTGCCCCTTTAGCAAAGGGATTCGAGCCTGCGGAAAAGAAAACTCGGGAGCGACTCTCAGCTCACCCCAGCGCTAAAGGCTGTCCTAGTCTGGTAGGAATTCAAAAATAACTGCTTCTTACCAGAGCGTCATGCAGGCAGTGCAAGGCGTGCTCCAGGTTGGGTCTTTCCTCTTGCACGATGTCGGAGCAGGCGAAGTTGAGCAGATTTGTCACTAGAAATGCAACAAAACCCAACAGAAAGTCAGTTTCCATCAAGAAAGGAGAAAAGGTGCAATCCAAGGCAGCATGCAAACAGAGCAGACAGACTGGAGACCCAGAAAAGGCACCAAAAAAAGGGCAGGTTATCCCGTATCGCTCTCTGCCTTAAGAGCAGCTTTGGCACCGGTAGCTCCAGAGACAGATCTCGCAGTTGAGGTGGGACAGCTACAAATGCCCCTGACCGTCTGTCCCGGAGGACGCGACTGACTGCGCCACCAGTTGTTATCTCTTCACTGTCCCACCACATCTGAGCACCCTCGGGCACTACCAGGCGTGAAGGCAGTAAAGAAAAGGAGGGAGAGGATCCCAATGGAAAAAAAGCTGCTGTGAAAATGCAGAGTTTTCGACCCTTAGTATCTCGGGGGGGACCTGGGAAGCAAAGAAATAAGAGAAACCTCTGTCCTGTGTTTCCGGGTTCGTTGCGATATCTCCCCAGGGCTTCCACACTAGCGATGCTCCCTCCTCCTCCTCCTCTTCCAACTGGGATCTGTCCTGGAGGTCTGGGATCTCTGCCTGAAAGTCGCTGCCAATGTTGACGTGTCTGAAATCGTTAAGGCAGAGGAGGTGAGGAAGGAGAGCTGGGAACAGCACGATAGCACGCACCCGCTTCAAAGGAGGGGACGTGTCAGGTACGGCAGTTATTTCCCAGCACAGCATCACCAACTGCCCTCTAACAACTCCCACAGCCCCTTCTTGCCACCAACAGCATTACCGTGCTGCCCTTCGAGCCCTTTTGCGCCCCATCAGGCAAGAAAATTGGATATTTCTTCCTCAAAACCCGATCAAATTGGCAAGGTTCACTCCAAGACCGACAGCCAGCAGCAGAAGAGCTGCGACCGCAGGCCAAGAAGAGCGTCGGAATGTTTTGTAGAACGTGGGAGGCCGGCAACTCTCTTTATGAGGTCAGCCTGAGTGGCAAGCCCAGCCTGGGCTAGCACAGGCCATTTCTGGCCAGCACGGGGGGATCCTTTGGCCAAAAAAAACCCTTTATTACCTTCAGCAGCGCTGCGGGGCAGTGGGAGAACTGGCCAAGCCATGGGGAGAAACTCAACAGCAACATCAAGGACCGGCAGAGCCCCAGCCCCAAACCAACCACGCACCCACCCCTCAGCCCCCTTTCCCCAGGGGTTGCGTTTATTCTGACCGCTGGGCCGGAACTCACGGCCCAATGCGGATTTTAGGGTTTTCCTTCATAACCCAAAACCCAAAGTCCCTGTCCATTCTGCCTGAAAGATATATAAAACAACACTTAAGATAGAAATCAATATTAGTTTCAAAGTTACAGATGTCAATTTTTAACCACGACACCAAAAAAGAATGACCTGCATTAAAACTCCAAAAGCGTTTTCTTTCCGTACTGCGCTGGAATTTCAGAAAAATTTTATTTCCTGCATGGAAAAATGTTTGTGTATAACAAATGGCGACCTCAGCGTTTGGACAAAGTGAGCTCCAAAGTGCTGCAGATCCATCTCTCCATCTGCAGGAGGAAGATAGCAAAGGCAGTCAAAGCTTCCCAGCACAGCATCCTTACTGCCTCCCCTTTCCTACAGCCCGGGAGATCCTCGGAGCCTTCCCACAGGGAAAGGGAGGAGGGGGCAGACCACCAAGGCCGGTTGGACCAGGTAACGATTGTCACCACTTTCATTTCTTGCCAAAGAATGATGAAATTCGTCCATCTGAACAAGACAGCAGGTCCCTTCCCTGCCATGGTTCCAGCGCTGGAGGAAAGGTGCCTCTCCCAAGGCTGCATTGGGATGGCAGTGCTGCACAGAAGGACAGAGATTTTTAAATCTCTTTTGTTTTCTTCCCGGGAAAAACTTGCTTTCTCACTCAGTAAAGGACAAGCTCCCCAGGGCGGGCAGGAAGGCGGCACAGCCACGATTTACTTACAGATAAAGGACCAGAGGGGTGTGCGGTCCCTGCGCCCAAGGAAAGCGGCCATTGCGAAAGCAGAGGGAAGGACGTGTCTCATCTTCAGCAGAGAGATCCGAGTCAGAGACTCACTCTGAAAAAAAAAAGAATTAAACATAAAATTATCTAATGACTTCCCAAACCTCAATTCAGGGCCTGCCTCTGTGATTATAATGCAATAATGGTCTTTACAGGCAGGCAGCTCACCAGGAATGAGATGGAGAGTGATCCCCGTATCCTTGGAAACCCTTCCAATGAGGCAAATCCCTGAACGCCCTCCCAGATTGTCGGTTCTTTACCTCCACGGGGAACTCGTGGCCTTTTATTGTCATATTGGGTGACCAGAACAAGCCCCGCCATTCTTTATTCCATCCTTAACAGCCTTCAGCGTTTCACTCTGGTCACCTCCCTGTCCCACTTCCGTCCCTGCACAATTTTTAAGACAGTGACTCAGAAATTAGGTCTTGTGGTTCCCATTGAAACACCCATTAATTCATACAACCAAAAGCTAGGCAAATGAAAAGGCCATGTTAAACCTCAGCCCCCAGGGAAAAGAAATGTGCCCGACGAGGTGCTAAAAGGCGCTCTGGCAAACCACCCCCCTCTCCAAACTGCAGTTTGCTCCAGGAAACTGACAAGTTTTCTTCCTCTGCGGCCTTAGCGAGGCTGTAGATTTTTCCACCCTGCAGGGAAAGAAACAATCCTCAAAAGCAGATGTCATTCTGCCTGCAAGGAAAGCTTTAAAATAGGCATTCTGCCTTTAACAAAAGAAAAAAAAACGGAACATCCGAGCTGGTTTCTCCATGAAAATAACACTTTGCACTTGCACAGCAAAGCAACGCTCATTAACCAATCTCGTAAAGCTTCGCAGGCATTAAGAAACACTCCAAGTAACACACCTGCATGCACCCTGTAAGCACACATGCAAAGAGGAATCCCCGTTTACGCACCCCGGCTATATCAAACCGCACTATTTCCCTCACAAGCTGTGATGGAAATGGGCCACGCTCCCATTCCTCGGCTCCAGAGCTCCGGCGATGCCGGGATCATGCCGACCCTCAGCTGCTACGGGCATCAGCTCTGCTAACACCCCACTGCCGGGTCAGTGACAGGAATCTGAGAGCAGGAAGGGGATTGTACCACCCAGGCTCCCCCAAATCCCCCGCAGTTAAGAGGAATGCAAATCTCGGGCTCCCCTAAGCCAACACATTTCTCACCGTGACCGCTGCACTAACACCCAGAGCAGTTTTTAAGCAGCACGCACCAGGTTTAACCTCCGCGCCTGAGAAAGTCCCTGTCCTGAGGGCTGCCGGTCCCCTCGGCCCAACGCAGGAGGCAGCAGCAAACCCCTCCAGACAGGGCAAGAGGTGCTTGTAAGAGTGACATCCAGCTAATAACCAAAAAGCAATTAAACCAACCCCAAACTTTGGAGACATTTAGTCTCGGGCCAGCAGCAGCATGTTGCTCAGTAAGGCACGCTTCCACGACTCCCCTCAATTAACCGTCACCTCCAGAGCCCCATCTCTGAAGGTGAGAAGTTCCTTTAGGTTGACTCTTGACGTCCCTTTCCCTCCCACAGGCAACGAGACCCCAAGTATTGCCACTTGAGAGTGCAGTTCCCCTTCCACGGGCACCCAGCTCGCTCTGCAGTTTTGGATTATCACCGACCTCTGTGCCAGCTCCACCAAGAAGCCAGGTGAGAGGCTCCGAATCACGTTACTAAAGATCCCAAGGCTTGACCTTGTTCCATTTATTTCTAAACCTTTGGCCCTGGATCAATGAGTTCATTGTTTTCAGGGAGTTCCAGATGTAAGCGCTGAGTACTGTTATTGGTGAATCCAGAACTGTCAACAGTGATAAAAAACAGAGTGCAGGAAGACAGTAAGGCCTCCGAGTCCCAAACTCAAATAACAAATGGCTAAAAGGGAAGGAGGAGCACACAGACATACTCGAATCCTGCTGAAAATAGTCAGCCATGGCCAACAGGAGCCGAGGAGGCAGTGGCCGTGGCCACCTGGCTCGGGGGAGCCGCGCAGCTCAGCACGTATTTCGAGAGCTTTTCAGAACAAGTAATAAAAGCTTGACAGCAGCAGGGAGTGCGGGAGTCGCGGCAGCAGTTGCATCGATAAGCAATCTGTGCAACAGTTCCTAAAACAGGGGCTGCCCACAATCAGAAGTTGACTCTTTGATACAAACTCCCTCCACACCAGTCATCACACAGGGGAAAAAAAACAACCAAGCTATTGTAGGGCTCAGTATTACCCATTTCTCTGCAGCTGGACAGAAATACACACTTCTGAGGCTTTTCCCACACTGGAAAATTCAAAGCATTAGTACTAATAAAAAGACTTCTTTTTCTAACGCCTCTGTTGGAGGGCTCCGGCCCGTGGTCTGCAACGAGCAAATATCCACACAAAAACAAGCCCCAAAAGTCCCACAAAGCTGCTCTACCTCTTACAGTTTATTGCTGGGGTCCCCACCAACACCTAAACCCACATCCGACCCCCCCCACGGTACATCCTTTGCCATTTTGAACTTTGCTGCAAAACATTTTACCATTTTTCCACTCCTCTTTCTTGGGAAAAGACAGAGGGAGCGAGACAACTCCAAACCGCTGTTTTATTTGATCTGCAGCAATTTGACAACCCCAGCACTTCCCGCTGGATTAGGCTTTGGGAAACAATTCAAGGGTCCCCAGCCACGAGTAAGGAACGAGCCGTTACTAACTGGCGAATCAGTAGAAACAGCAGCCCCAATCATTAGGAGAAAGTCTCATTTTTCAGTCATGGATTTTCACGGGTTTTGTTTTCAGGCCACCCAAACAGGGCGCGCTTTTAGAGCCATCAGCAATTAAGTTCTCCGTCCCCTCCAGAAAAGCCTTTTCCTAAAGGCGCTCTCCTCCCAAGGGCAGACCCACAAAAAGAAGCCCTCTCTGCTTAATCCATTTCACAGAGAATTTGAAATGCAAACAAGAATTAAACAGGACGTCTTTTCCCCGCTTCAGGGAAAGCCACTAATATAGACCTTGGCAACATATTTAGCAAATCTATCATTGTAATGCCTTTGCATTGCCCATTTCCACCTGGAGAGCAGGCTGAAAGGACTCATAAAAAAACCTCAAACCAACCACAAAACATATTCCTGTCTAGGGGGTAATTTTATGAAACGATTTGAACACCTTAACGATTTGAACATCTTTTTACAGGTACAAGGCAACAAGAAACATTCTCGAGGTGAAAAAAAAACAAACCACCTATTCACCTCTTTACCCCAAAGATCTTTTCACCACACGGATTCCACCACCAATACACAGCTGCTAAATATCCCCGGCTGCTGCCGATCCGTAAGAAACCCTTCAAAATACAAGAGAACGCTGAGCCCAGCGCGCTGACGGTGCTGCCAGGGCTGTGAGTCGGAGCCCCTGAGGACGGAGTCGCAGCCCCTGAGGTTGAAATCAGCCCCACACTTAGGCACAACCCGGGGTTTTAAGCCTCACTACAAACCAGCCCCCCGCTTTTCAAGAAAAACAGGGAGATTCACCTCAAAATAAACCACGTTCTCGACGCCAAAGGGGCGCTGGTCCATGGCTGCCGCCGCCCTTAGGGCCAGTTCCATGGGGCTTCGCTTGACCTGGAGCAGAACTCGCGGGCGTGAGGACAACGAGCCCCCTACACAAAATCTGAAAAAAAGGAAAAGTTCAATAAGATTTGCTGTTACTCACCCACCAAAGCCTAACCACTACAACTGGCCCTTTCACAACCATGCCTGATCGCAGAAGAAAACTGAAATATCCCAATTCCCGCTTCAAACACAAGGCGTGGAGCTGCCCACACCCCACGTGTGGGCTGGGAAGACAGGGGGCTCTTCTCAAAACCCGCAGGAAGAGAAAGGGCAGGAGTGTTTTCCCAGCCCTGGAAGAGCTGTGGGGAGAAGGTGGGAGGGAGGAAAAGGCTGCCCAGGAGTGGGGTAGGGGGAAGGAGAGGGCTCCATCCATGGGGGAAACGCCGTTCCTGGCCACACAGGCGGCTGTGGGACCACCCTGGGGATGGATTTGAGGGCTCTCCCTGAGGGAAACACTGCTCCCAGCCATGCAGGAGGCTGTGGGACCACCCTGGGGATAGGTTTGGGGATGAGGGGGGATCTATCCCTGAGGGAATCACTGCTCCCAGCCATGCAGGAGGCTGTAGTGCAATGACAGAGATGGATTTGGGGGCTCTCCCTGAGGGAAACCCCATTCCCGGACACACAGGAGGCTGTGGAGCCGCCCAGGGGACAGATTTGGGGGCTCTCCCTGAGGAGAGCCTGTGGGGAGGAGGGAGGCGGGGGCCGCCCCAGGGCCGGGGCCACTCCTGGAAGGGGAGGGGGGGATCTCCAGCCGCCCACGCGGGGCTGCCCGAAGCCTGAGGAGATGAAAAGAAGAGGAAAAAAGAGGAAAATTCCCTCCCCGCCATCGCCTCTCACAGCCCCGGCCCTCCCCGCCGCGCCTCATGGCGGCTGTGTGCGGTGTCACCTGAGCGGGGGGCGGGGGCTGAGGCAGGAAAAGGCGGGAGGGGGAGGGAAGGGCCATTTTGAATGGGAGGAGAGGGGAAGGGGGGGCGAAAGATGGGGGGAGGGGGAGGGGAGGAGAGAGGATGGTGGTGGGGGTGGGAGCGAGTGTGTGAGGGGAATAGGTGTTGCGTGAGGGGGGAGTGAGGGGGGAATGGCTTTTCGGGAGAGGGAGGTTTGCAGGGCTGTGAGGTGCCTGTGAGAGAGGAGGCCCCGGAGGGAGGTGAGTGGAAAGGGCTGTGTGTGGAAAGAAAAGCTTTAAGGACAGGCCGGGCTGGGGAAAGGCGGTGGGCCCCGAGGGAGGGCTTGGGGAGCGGGGCTAGAAGCGTGGGTTTGGGGCAAAACTCTGGGAAAGAAACTGCAGGACAGGGCCAATCTGAGTATACAGTTTTAGCGAAGCTTCAAGCAAAGGGTGACCAAAGGTGCCTCTTGCCCTTTTGTGGGCGGGTTTTGTCTAAGTTATTCATGCGAGTGGACTTTTGCCACACGGGATGGGAACGTTCGCTTCCCGGGATAGCTGATGCCCCTGGATAACCACTGCCCGCGAAGCACTGCGAAACCCCGCGTTCAAAAATGAGAACAAAGGCCGTGTTTTGCCTCTCGGAAGGATCTCTAAGCACCGTCTCCACGTTATTTTCAGTACCTTTCTGGTTGTTTTCTTTCCCCCCATCCCCGTGATGTCCGTCGGGGGGGCTGGCGGAGCTCTGCAGGCGGATGTCCGTCTCATTTTGGAGAAGACTGGGCTGGTTTCGGGCGGTCCCGGCTGATTTTGGGGAGGGCAGGGATGGTTTCGAACTCGCAGTGCCCGGTGCGGGGCTGCGGTGGGGCCCGGCCCCCTCGTTCTCCTCGGCGCGGCCCCGCCCCTCTCGCCCGCTTTCGCCGCGGCGACGCTGGGGGGCGTGGCCCGGGTTTGCCCTTCGGCGCGTGCGCGGTTGGGCTGACGCGAAGGAGAACGTTTCCGGTGTGCGTCGGCGGTCGGGAGCTGCGGCGGTCGGTACCGGGGGAGAGGGGGGGACCGGGGCCGAGGAGAGCAGGAGCGGGAGAAGGAGAGTGGGCGGGCGGGGCGGCGGCGGCGGCAGGAGCGGTGGTGCGGAGGTGTCCAGGGCCAGTTCGGGGGATTGTGGGGTGAAGGGACCGGGCTGGGGGGCTCGGGGGGCGGCCTGGGCCTTTTTGGGGGGGGCAGAGCCGAGTGGGGGGTCCCCGGGGAGGACAGGGCCGATTCAGGCTCCCCCGTCCCCCGCTGCCGCCCCCTCACCCCCCGCTCGCTCCCCGCAGATGGCGGCAGCCCCGGCCGCAGCGCAGGGTGCCCGGGGCCGGCCTGGGCGGGCGCTTGGCTCCGCTCTGGGCTCCGCTCTCAGCCCCCCCCGGCAGGTCAGCCCGGCCGTGCCCCCTTCGCCCGCCTCCAGCCCACGGCCGAGTCCCCCCAGGTACCCCCGAGATGGGTCGGGGGGTGTCAGCGCTGGGCCCCCTGAAGCGGGGGTGGGTGGTGGGCACGGGCATTGCTGGGAGCCCGTGGGCAGCCCTGGGACCCCCTTAAAGCCGACGGAGAGCCCCGGGGCCCCCTTGTCTCCCCCAGAGCCGACGGGGAGCCGTAGCTGTGGAGTCAGCTTAAGGAGTCTGCCCTAAGGACTGCTGCTTTTTGGAGCGTTGGGGGAGGGGGAGGGTTGTCGGTGTGGGGAGTGGAGGTGTGTGGGAGGAGTCCCGTGTCTTTGGGAGCTTTGGGGATGTTGGGCAGATTTGGGGAAGTGGGGGAGGGGTCCCCTCCTTTGGAGCTCCCTGGTTCTTTTCTTCCAAACTGTGGGAGGCAGCGGGCGAAGGGGGAAGGCAATAGAGTGAGTTGCTGTACTTCAGTCCTGGGTTGAGAGTCAGCGACTCTGCTCCCTTGCTGCTCAGCAGACTCTAAGCTCCGTGGGGCTCTTTCTCCAGGCAGGCTACGACTACAGAAACGGCCCCACTTCCTCGGAAGAGTTGTCAGCGGTGACGCCTCCTGTGAACGTACTGCCTGACGTTGGATAGACCTGGCACCACGCAGCAGCTCAGAGCTCCACAGCGCATGCTACCACACTCAGTCCCGTCCCCTACCTGGGAACCCACTCTTTCTCGGTCCCTGCTGGCAGCTCCCGTGGAGGCTCCTGGCCCAGGACCGGCCCCGGTTTCCCCACTGCTCCACCAGCAGCCATGGGAGAGCGGGGTTGTCCTGAGTGTGTGAGCACCACTAGCTCTGTTGCTGCACTGGGCCAGGGCTCCAGGAAGTGGTAGAGGGAGCTCTGAGAAGAGAAGCTGCTCCTCAACAGGCTGCTGCAGTCCTCTGAGTTGGCCAGCGAGCACAGGCTGCAGGGTGCAGCCGCGCAACCGTGGGGTGCCCGCCGTGGGAAATGTTAAAGAAATAAAATGTTGGTCTCTATCCCTGGTGCTGTGGTTCATCCTGCCATCCCGCGGCTGGGGCTGTGCCCCCCTCAGTGCCCGACCCAGTGGGACAGGCTGGCACTGCTGGCACCCACCAACCTGGGGGGGTGGTGTCGGGGGAGCTGGGTGGGCTGGAGAAAGGGAGGAAGCACCTCTTGCAACCAGCTGGGCCCTCTCCAGACACAAAACCCTCCCCAGAGGCACAAGAGGGGACCCCCAGATCCTTGAAGGGCTGCCCCAGACTCCCTCTGGCCTGCAAGAGTCCCCCCCAGGACCCCATAAGGGCTGCCCAGGTCCCCTTACGGACACCCCAGTGGCGTCCCAAATCTGGGTTCTTTACCTGCTGGGCAAGCCAGTAACACACTGTGTGGGAGCAGCCAGCCAAGCCGGTTTCAGAGCACCAGAGGTGAGAGGCAGGGAGCTGCCATCCCACTCAGCTCCATCTCCGCCGTGCCTTGGCTGTGCAGAGAGAACTTGGGGGGAGCTGCAAAACAGCTCAGCCCGGGCTTATCTCCAGATGGCACAGAACAACCAAAACCAAATGGGCCTTAACAAACAAAATGCCCCGAGTCCCATCCCACCACTCTTCCCGTGACGTTGAGCACCGGACATCACAAATTGGCAACAGAGACTTCGCTATCGCCCCACCAGAGGGAAATATCCCAGACAGTGTCATCCACTCGGGCATAATCCTGCACCCTCACCGAGTCAGGAAATATAAACCGCAGGGTCTGGGGAGACAAATGGGGAATCCTCCAAGGATACAGCTGGCCCCTAGGAGATCCGTCCCCCCCATCCAGGACGCTGGAGGGGAGCATTTACAGCCGAGCACAGCCTTTCCTTTAACCTCTAGAAAAGCCGGCTTTTGCTAAAAAACAAATGTCCCCCTCCCGCCCCGGGCCCCTCTGAAATTAAATAAATAAATAAAGAATTAAAATCCTTACAAAACTTAAAAATCGCCGTTAGTTTTGTTAGGGTTACATTAATTCTAAAAACTGATGAGCCGCTGCGCTGTGCGCCGCAGCCCAACCTCCCCCCCTCAATGCCGGGCGAGCTCCTCTGGCCATGCCTGGGATGAAAAATGGGTGGCTTTTAGGAAATAAAAAATAATAAAAAAAAAAGAATAATAAAACCTCTCTTTCTCTCTCTCTCTGCCTGTGTTAGTCCAACGGAAGGGATAGCGTCGGGAGGCGAGGGAGGAGGAAGGGGGAGGCTGTGGGATGGAGAGAGCCCTCCCCGTACCCCTCGGCTGTGCATCCTCGCAGCGCTGCGGGGAATGGGGGTGGGGGGTTCTGTGGGGGGGTCTTTGGTTTGCACAGGGTGGCCGTGGTGGGGGCTCAGCCCCATCCTTACAGTGCTGGGGAGCACGGGTCTACCAGGCACAGGGTCCCTCCCCCAGTGAGGTGGTTTGGTGCGTTGAGGTGTTAGGTGGGGTGGCACCAGCCCCTGCCCGCCCCGGGAGGGGGGACACCACCTCTCCGGTGGCACTGGATGGGTGGGAGGGAGGGAGGGAGCAGAGCTCTGGGAGCCATGGAGAAAGGCGTGGGGGTGTCCCTCATCGTGGCAGCCCCCAGCAGCCCTACCCCGCCACCCGGCCACCCCAAGGGACACTCTCCCCGTTGGGTGACGCCCTTCCACCCACCCCGGAGGTGCACTCCTCTCCTGCGGGGGGGACGCCCAGCGCTCGCCTGGCTAGAGAAGCACCGGGGGGTTGGTTAGGGGGCATCTGAGCTTCCCCATTACACGGGCCTAATTACTGTGCCGTTAATAACCATTAGTAACGACTTTGGCTCTGCTAACCAACTGCGGAGAGGCCCCCACCCCGCTTTAGCACAGGCTTTGTGATGCCAACACCTCCCTGAGCCACTGGGTAAAGCGACGCCTGGCAAAAAACCACCACCCCCCAAAAAAACCCCACACCACACCCCCCACTCCCCACCCACCCCTTCTCTCCTCATCACAGCCAAGGGGCAAACTCCCCCCCTCCCCCCCCCCCCCCCCCCAATCTCAGCTTGGCCGTTGTTATATGTTGATCTCACAAAATTGACGTGAGACAGAGTCAATTAAAATTTGGAGTATTTATTAGCAAGCAGCAGCAAGCAAAACAGCGCTGGGCAGCCCGGGAGTCTCACTCCACCGACGGCGCGCGCCCAATGCAGCGGCCTTCTCAAATATATATATGGTACTTTTTACATAATCATAAGATCTCTTAATACAGCTATACATATGCATAACCTATCCCCGCTTCGTATTAAAATTAGCTTTAAGAAGTCATTTTCATAAACTCCTCCTAACTGCGCTTGCGCAATGCTTTGTGGTGGTGGTCGCTGAGGGTCTTGAGGATGAAGGCTGCAAATTCTTCTTCATCACTTCAAGTAACCTTTCGCCCCCACGCAGACTCAGTTTTTCTTTTTGGTCTCTGTCCAGACTGCAGGGTTGGTTTCAGCCGCCTTTCAAGGCCTTCTTTTATTTGTTATCAGGAGCTGTCCTTGGCAATGCCTCAAGACTTCTTCCTTCGTCCATTTTTTATCAGGCCTGTCTTTTAGGTTATGAATTACTACTAGTTAATTAGTACTATATCTTTGACTCAGTCCCCCCCTTTTTCTAAAGAGTTAGTAAATTCTATAAGGATTCTTCATCTAACATTTTCTCAAAGTATTTATCTAAGTGCTATAGGTATCTCTAAAACTCTGGCAGTACTAAACAAACACCTTTAAAATTACACAAATTAATATCTTAAACACTAGTATTGCCAGTGGTCTTGGGGTGAAGGCTCCTTTCCTTCAAGTCTTTTCACAATTTATTATACTTTGTCTACATAACTTGACCTTGCGGCTTAGTCTTGCCTGCACAATCATGCATATCCTGTTTACACAGTAAAATGTTGGCCATCTTGCCACCTCTTGTTAAGCAGTTGCCTTCTTGTGGAAATGTAAGTTTTTAGGTTTGGTGAACAAACGATACTGAGTTTATCACAGCGGGGCTCGTCCTCCTTTTTGTCTCGCCTCTTCCTTATCGTCAGAGAATCTTAGAACGGTTTAGGTTGGAGAAACCTTAAAGATCATGTACTTCCTACTCCCTACCATGGGCCGGGACACCTTCTACTAGACCAGGTTGCTCAAAGCCCCATCCAACCTGGCATTGAACACTTCCAGGGATGGGGCAGCCACAGCTTCTCTGGGCAACCTGGGCCAGTGCCTCACCACCCTCAGGGTGCAAAATTTCTTCCTAATATCTAGTCTAAATCTCCCCTCTTCTAGTTTGAAGCCATTCCCCCTCATCCTGTCCGTACATGCCCTTGTCAAAAGTCCTTTTCCAGCCTTCTTGTAGGCGCCCTTCAGATACTGGAAGGCTGCTATAAGGTCTCCCCGGAGCCTTCTCTTCCCCAGGTTGAACAAGCCCAACTCTCTCAGCGTGTCCTCACAGGAGAGGTGCTCCAGCCCTCGGATCATCTTCGTGCCCTCCTCTGGACTTGCTCCAAGAGGTCGATGTCCATGTTTAGGGCTCCAAAGCTGAAGTCTCCAAAGAGTCCATGTGGGGTCTCATGAGAGCAGAGTAGAGGGGCAGAATCACCTCCCTTGATCTGCTGGCCATGATTCTTTTGATGCAGCCCAGGATGCAGTTGGCCTTCTGGGCTGTAAGTGCCCATTGCTGGCTTGTGCTGAGCTTCTCATCCACCAACACCCCCAAGTACTTCTCCTCAGGGCTGCTCTCAATCCGTTCTCTGCCCAGTGTCTCTTTGTGCTTGAATTGCCCTGACCGTCGTGCGGGTCCTTGCACTTGGCCTTGTTGAACTTCATGAGGTTTGCACAGGCCCACCTCTCCAGCCTGTCGAGGTCCCTCTGTGTGGCATCTCTGCCCTCCAGTGTGTTGTCCACTCCACACAACTTGCTGTGGTCGTAAAACTTGCTGAAGGTTCATGTGATCCCACCATCCATGTCACTGACAAAGATGTTAAACTGTACTAGTCCCAGTACTGACCCCTGAGGAACAGCACTCATCACTGCTCGCTACTTGGACATGGAGCTGTGGACTGCAACTCTTTGAATTGTGACTGTCCATCCAGTTCCTTATCCTCTGTCCATTGGTCAAATCCATGTCTGTCCCGTTTTGAAACAAGGATGTCATGTGGGACAGTGTCAAATGCTTTGCACAAGTCCAGGTAGATGACGTATTGCTCTCCCCTGATCCACCAATGCTGTAACGCTGTCATAGAAAGCCACCAAATTTGTCAGGCAGGATTTTCCCTTAGTGGAGCTGTGTTGGCTGTCACCAATCACCTCCTTATTTTCCATGTGCCTTAGCAGAGTTTCCAGGAGGATCTGCTCCATGATCTTGCCAGGCACAGAGGTGAGACTGACCGGCCTGTAGTTCCCCGGGTCTTCTTTTCCACCCTTTTTAAAAACGGGGGTTATGTTTCCCCTTTTCCAGTCAATGGAAACTTCACCACACTGCCACAACTTCTCCAATATGATGGATAGTGGCTTAGCAACTCCATCTGCCAGTTCCTCAGGACCCATGGATGAATTTCATCAGGTCCCATGGACTTGTGCACCTTCAGGTTCCTCAGCTGGTCTCGAACCTGGTCTTCTCCTACAGTGGGTGGTTCCTCATTCTCCCAGTCCCTGCCTTTGCCTTCTGCAACTTGGGCAGTGTGATCAGAGCCCCTCTCAGTGAAGACTGAGGCAAGAAAGTTGTTGAGTATCTCAGCCTTCTCCATGTCCCGGGTGGCCAGGTCTCCCGTTCCCTTCTGGAGTGGGCCCACATTTTCCCCAGTCTTCCTTTCGCCTCCCATATATACCTATAGAAGGCTTTCTTGTTGCCCCTGACACCCTGGGCCAGATTTACCTCTATCTGGGCTTTAGCTTGCCTAACCTGATCCCTGGCTGCTCAGACAATTTCTCTGTATACCTCCCAGGCTACCTGGCCTTGTTTCCACCCTCTGCAGGTTCCCTTTTCCTGTTTGAGATTGTCCAGGAGCTCCTTGTTCATCCACGCAGGCCTCCAGGTGTTTTTTGCCTGACACCCTCTTTGTCAGGATGCATCGCTCCTGAGCTTGGTGGAGGTCGTCCTTGCATATAAGCCAGCTGTCTTGGGTCCCTCTTCCTTCCAGGGCTTTATCCCACTGTGCTGCATCAAGCAGATCCCTGAAGAGGCCAAAGTCTGCTTTCTGGTCCTTCTCCCCATCAGCTTAACCTGAATGACCAGGTGTCACTGTGCTCTGGGATTGCCCTGGCATTGCCAGCTTTCTTTGCCAAACACTGGGAGCTACTGCTTGCGACTTCCAAGAGAGGTGGATGCCTGTCACACAGCAAGGGTTCTTTGGGTATCGGGCGATAAAACAGCAATGGTCTATGGACCAAGTCTGATAACCTTATTATAGTAATATAAGTTCACAATCAATATAATTAAGACTGAGTGGAGCTCAAACAATCTAGGCATGAGTGAAAGTGAGAAGGGGAAACCTCACTTGCCATGTAGGCAACACACAACAGTGTTAACAATTAAACTTACCCACTTTTGAGCAACAGTCGGGGAAACTGTTGATTATTCATATTCTCCATCATAATGTAAGGGTATCTCCTTCGCTGGGCAGTAGCTGTGGACCAGGCAACAAGAGCTGCCCGGAGTCAGCGTTGGGGTGCCTTTCTTATGGGATTGCCCCTTCTCTGTTCAGTCTTATTATGGTCAACTGGTTGACCAAGACATGTCCTTTACGTACACAGCTGGATGTGTCTCAAAAGGGTTGGTGATCCACAAGTAGTTCTACGGGGACGGTCACCAGTTTCTGTGTGCGAGTGGGTCCGTGCAGCTACAGTGAGCAGCGCAAGCACGGTATGTAAGCGCTTTCCACTGTCCCATGCCATACCCAAGGTCGTACCAAGTGCGTGTCGCCACACTCCCCGCCTGATGGCATGGGTAATGGCGTGATCCAGTGGTTGGGTGACAGCCCTGCAGGGAGAGGCTGTGAGCCTCTCTGGCATCTACACGTGCGAAATGGCTGGGTGTGAAGGGAGAGATGGTGGAGGAGGAGGAGGACTTTCCCAAGCGAGGGGCAAACGTGAGATTAATCACTGTCTGTGTTCGATCGTTTGGTTCTATGGCATAAGGCAAAGCAACACTTAATCACAATCCAAACAAAACTTAGTAACAGGATCAAGAATATTACAATAATAAGAGTTTCCATTGACATTTTTTGCATGAAACTGCTCAGAAAGTGAAAATCTGCCTCCTTGTTGCAGGGTAAGCATATCGAGTACTAGATGATGTTCTCCTGCTCTCAAAGCTAAAGAAGAGTGTTCCTGTTGCAAGGCTACAGTGGCGTCTGCTGTGCCATTGTCTGTGCCTTCCATGGTAGCGGAGAGATTTCTGAGAGCTCTTTCTAGCTTGTTTGCCCTGAGTCCGGGAATTAAGCTTCTGATTAAAAGTCTCCACCCACAATCTCGGGGGATTCCTCATATACTAGGATGAAGAGGTGGAGTGTCAGATGAACACATGTGGCATGGGCTGCGTTCACCCCCACGCCTCCCACTGCAGGAATGACCGCAGGCAGACACACTGTGAACCAAATATCAAACCTTTAATGAATTAAGAAAGAGAGAGAGATGTGGGAGAGGTCTGGGGCTGGAGTGGGTGGGTGCGGGTCACATGCGGTGGGGATTCGTGCTCCGTGCCTTCTCTATCAGCCCATGAAGAGCGGCTGGGGGGGGTGGGGTACTTTGCCCCCCTGCATCCCCCAGGGTTCTGGGTCGCTTGGTGGCCATGGTGTTGCCATCAGATGCCCTCTGCTTGTTGCTGCCTATGTGCTGCCTGCTGCTGCCCACTGCGGCACCGTCCCGCTCCGGTGTCCCCTCCCACAGGGGTTTGGAGTGTTTTTCCACCTGGCACACCACCACCTTCTTCCTCTTCTTGGGTGGGATGTTGTCCCATGGGGAGGTCTCTTGCGTCCTGGGGGTGCCGTGTGGCGTGGGGCGCTTGGCCTGCTTGCCACCCACCTCTCCCGATCTAGGCACAGCCTGGCAGGAGACAATGGCTGGTGGCAGCAGCGAGCAGGTCAAAACCTCACGGGGCTGCCTCCTCAGCGGCTCCTTCAACAGTTGGGCCATGCGGGGTGGCCAGTGCTGGGGGACAGCCGGGGGTCTGGCCAGGGTTCTTGGCAGCAGGTGACGGAGGGTTCTCAGCAGGGGACTCTCTGGAGGACCCTTCAGGGGATCCTTCCAGGGACTCTTCACAGGACTGTCCTTTAAAGTCTTCTCTGAACTCTCCGCAGAGCTCCTCTTGGAAGTCTCCAAAGGACTCGGTGTCAGCCAGGTGGGAAGGTCTGCCGCCACCCCACCCTGCTTCCCCTTGGGGTCCTGCAAGGGGGTGTCTGGCACTCCCCAGAAAGGGTCATTATCTCCAAGCATTGCTTGCACCAGGCAGTCCTTGGAGCAGTCACCCTCCACCCTAGGCTCCAAGAAGTCCTGGACTTTGTTAAAGGAGGTGGAGCAGGCAAAGCTGTCGGGGTCATCAGGGAAGGTGTTTTTGCCAACCGCCAGCATCACCGCCACCACTAGCTCCTTGTTGCAGCCGCCCTCTGCCCTGTGCTCCAAGAGTTGGGGAGGCTTGTTGAGGGAGGTGGTCAATGTTCTTTCACAACATCTCTTTATTCATCTCCTTCATGATGACCAACCGTGGCCTCTACGGCCAAGGGAGCACCAAAGTGGTCTTCAGCGCCAGACAATGGCCTGGAGGTGGTCCCCTCACCCACCGGCTGGACCAAACCAGGGGTGTCCATGGAGGGACAGCTTTGCTGGTTTTGCTGCCTCAGGCTCGGTGGTGGCCGTTGGAGGGCCCCGTAGGTGGGCTCCTCGAGCAGGCTGACTCGGAGCTCGTTGCTGATAATACAGCTATTACAGGCGTTATGAAGGCCGAGGCTTCCTGAGGATGGGAGAACTTGGCCTTCACCGCCTTCAGCGCTGCGCGTTCGGTGAGGTTTTTCTCCACTGTTCCTTCTCCTTCTCTTCCTCCTTCTCCTTCTCTTCCTTCTTCTCCTCGTCCTTCTCCTTCTCCTCCTCTTTCTCCTCTTTCTCTTCCTCCTTCTCTTCCTCCTTCTCCTCCTCCTCTTCCTTGTCCTCCTCTTTCTCCTCCTTCTCTTCCTCCTTCTCCTTCTCTTCCTCCTTCTCCTCCTCTTTCTCTTGTTCTTCCTCCTCCGTAGTGCTGAGTTTTTGCTGCCTGCTCTTGGCTCTGCTTCTGTGCTTGTCCTTTGGGCATGGCTTTGCCCTTGGGTTGGCTGGTCACAGGCTGGTTTATGGCGGAGGAGACCCTTGGGACCACCAACCGCCACCTGGAAGGACACAAAGGGAGAGGTCTACCTGAGGATGCAATGGGTTTGGGGCCGCTTTCCGCCCCTCCCCATGAGCCATGTGCCTCCTCACATAGCCACCAGAAGGTCGGCTGAGGAAACCCCCTGTGCCGGGACCCTCATCTGACACACAGCTGTCCCCATGTCCCCAGACCACGCTGGGGCTCTCCTGAAGAGCTGGAGAACAACCAGCCCTGTGAAACGGGGGTGTTCCCAGCAGCCCCATCCCACCCCTCCAGGTGCTGCCTTCACCACTGTTGGGTGGTGATGGCCAAGGAGTGTTCAGGGCTGGGGAATGGGCTCTTGCTGGGTCAGAAAATCATGGAATGGTTTGGGTTGGAAGGGACATTTAGAGGTCCATGTAGTCCAACATCCCCCGCCGTCATCGGCAGGGCCACCTTCCAGTAGACCAGGTTGGTTCCAGCCCCATCCAACCTGACCTTGAACACCTCCAGTCAGGCTGATCGAACGGTTTGGGTGGGAAGGGACCTTTGAAGGTCCACGTAGTCCAACACCCATGCCATGAGCAGGGAGGTCTTCAGCCAGATCAGGTTGCTCAAAGCCCCATCCAACCTGGCCTGGAACGTCTCCGGGGATGGGGCATCTCCCACCTCTCCGGGGAAAATGGCCCCATGCGGCCGCCCGCCCTGAGCCTTCAGCCTCACCTGGCCAGAGACCTTGTCCTCTTCCTCTTCTGTGGCCCTGAGATTTCCCTGAACTGTGACGTTTCGGTTTGAGTCAGGCTCGGAACCAGCAGGAAAGGGAAAACCAGGAAACCTCACTGGAACCAGAAAGGAGACATCTCCTCAGAAGAGCATCGCTGTGACGCAGGGGGTGCTCAGGCCTCTTCCCAAAATGTCCGAGGGGTGGACATTCTGCCCCTCTCGCAGCCCCATCGTGTCCTCCCCAACACCAGCACCATTTCCAATTTCTGATTTCATCATCATCATCATGGTCAGGAAGGAGGAGCCGGGTGATGCCGGGGAGGGGACAGGGACTAATTTTTTGGGGGTAGGTGTCATTTCTGAGGGGAAGAGGGGGAGAAGGCCTTGGCCCACCATCCTCCCACCGTACCCTTGGGCACATCCCACCCTGGGGCTCTGTTTTGGTGATGCCAATGAATCGTTAGGACAAAAAGCCCTCAGGAGTTGGCCTGAAGCTTTGGGACAAGTTGGAGCCTTTTGGCACTCAGCGTCAGCCATTTCCCCACAAGATGGCATAAGTTAGTTGCCCATCCCATGGAGAGGAGCTGGGAGCTGCTTTACCTTTCCCACCTTGCTGAAGAGGTGGCAAACTGTCTTTTCTCATCTGCTTGTCCTCACCAGGGACTTGTCTTGAGGTCTTGAGGAGAGCCCTGGGTGGGTGTTTGGGCACACACTCCATCACAAATCTGGAAAGAAGGAGAAGACACCCACATGACCCATGGCACCACCAGCACTTGCCACTTGCTGCGGCCACCTGCCCGCAGGCAGGGTATGGCATTGCCATGAAGGCCATTGTCTTCCCAAGTCTACCACATCCCATCCCCAAGGACAGGCCTGGGAAATGGAGTCGCCCAGCAAAGAAGTCCAGGCCACCACGAGAAGAAATGTCACCCAAATTCCTCTGTCTTTCCCCTCAGAGCCGCCTTATGGGAGTGACTGCGGCCTGGGGACATCATCAAGAGTCGCCGCCTGGTGTCCCCAGAGGAGGACACCCATGGTAGCACAAGGAGGAGATGCTATCTTGGGCATTGGCATCAAAGAGCGGCTACAGCCACCAACGTACTCACTTGGGAAAGAGGATGACATGGCCGGAGAAACTCAGTGAGGGCACGGGTACCACTGGGGACACAATCATGTCCAGCAGATGGGGGACCTGCAATGGAGGAACACAAAGATTCAGGACATCCTCAACGTGGTTGAAGTACTCCACAGTGGAGGATGCCAAAGACAGCAGGACATCCTCAATGTGGTTGAGGGTCTCAGTGTTGGAGGAGCCCAAAGATGGCAGGACATCCCTCAACGTGGTTGAAACACTCCACACTGGAGGAGGCCAAAGATGGCAGGACATCTTCAACGTGGTTGAAGCACCCCACGTTGGAGGAGGCCAAAGATGGCGGGACATCCTCCATATGGCTGAGGCACTCAGTGTTGGAGGAGCTCGAGGCAGCAAGTGTTGGCAGGACCATAACTCTCACCTGGACCGAGTGGCTGAACGTGTCCTGAGGGACCCCACACAAGCAGTGCCGGAACACTGCCGTGGGACCGCACGCGCCACAGAGAAACTGAAACGCTCACCTTGAAGGCAACCTTCTTCAAGTTCTCCTTCCCAGACAGCCTCTCCAGAAAGTCGTGGTAGAACTTCATGCGCACCTTCGTGCCTTCAATGAGGAGCACCCCCACCTCCCTCAGGATGAGGGCCACATTCTCCCCCTTCCCCAGGCAGTGTGAGAGGAGGGTCGTGGTGCCTTGGATGCAGTCCACCACTTTCTGCCGGGACACAGCGGCTGCCATGGCCACCTTGGAGTACTTGAGGGACTCCAGCTCCTTGTTGCCTGGAAAAACCACAGAAGGATGGAGATGCTCACCCGGTGGCCTGTGTCCTACAGCTTGTGCGTCACAATCATTGCATTGCCCCAAAAAAACTCAAAACCACTCAATTTTTGGACTTTGGAGTTGCTTCAGAGAAGATGACCGTGCAGTCAGCCATCTTACCGGGCAGGTAGTCCTTGTTGTCCATCAGGTTGTGGACAACGGCAAGGTTCCTGGCCAGGTGGAACACCGGTTTCTGGATAGTCAGGGTTTCATCTCCGACCTGGACGCGTTCGGGGACAGTGCTGAAGGAGCCGAGGGTGGGAATTCGGACGCCCTGCAAGTGGACGAGAAGGGTGGGAGGGTGAGGATTGGCCAGAGGGAAGATCTGGAAGTGACCTCCCCCATCCAGGGATGGTGCTTCAGGCTGGATCCTGCCCTCTCCAACTGTTCGGAGGCATGAGCTGGGCGGTGGGGAGAACTTTGGGGAGGAGATGTTGAGTCCTTCCCCTCCTCAGGAGAAAAAAACAGCACTGGAGTTTGGGCAGAACCAGGACAAGGACATCCCAGGGGGTCTCCAGTGACCAGGATCAGCCCTACCAGAGGTGACACCAACATTGCACAGGCCCCGTTTGGCTGTCAGGGGGGACGACGGGGTGAGGTTCCTGTTTTCTGAGGAGTTGAAGGGTGAGAGCAGGCCACGCCCCAGGGGGATCCCACCACCCCTCACGGTGGATGAGGAGGACGCGGGTGTTGCACCACCTTGTGGAGCAGGAGTTGGTCTTGAATGTAGCCAGCCACTGCATCCCAGACGGCCATTCGCTCTGAAAAAAACAAAGAAGAACCAGGTCAGGCCCCATCTCCACCAGCTCTCAGGTCCACCCCAAACATCTCCCCCTTGAGCCGCGACGCAGTGGCAGACGCCAAGTGTCATGGCTGGCTCCAAAATGGTGACAAGCCCTTGAGTCTTGGCTGCCGGAGAGGTGGCTGCAGTTGGCCGTACCTTCAGCGGTGACGCTGGACATAGCGAAGGTGTGCTCCATCCCATCCCAGAAGTCCATCTTGGTCCGCCTCACGCTGGTGGGTCGGTTCTTGGTGGCAACAGCCATGTTGGAGGTCGTCTTATGGACGTTCCTGCAAAGTGTGGGACCCACCACCTGGTGGGCCCTTTTATACCCCCTGCTCTGAGTGGGTGTGTCATGCACCCCTTGTGACATCAGGGTGACATGTTCATCGCTGATTGACTGACCGTGGTGACACGGCAACCACCAACCTGCTGCCCTCTGGTGGGGTGGCCATTAGCAGGGAGAGCTTCAAGCAGCTCAGGATGCTCCAAGCCCCAACCAGCCTGACCTCGGACCTTCCAGTCATGGACCCACAGACTGGTTTGGCTTGGAGGGGACATTTGAAGGTCCATCTCGTCCAACCTCCCCTGTCATCGGCAGGGACATCTTCCAGTAGAGCAGGTTACTCAACGCCCCATCCAACCGGACCTTGGATACATCCACTCAGACCCACAGAATGGTTTGCATTGGTTGAGTTGGATTTTTGGGTGGTTTGGGTTCCAACAGACCAGGTTGGTCCCAGCCCCGTCCAGTCTGACCTTGAACCCCTCCAATCAGACTCATAGAAGGTTTGGGTTGGTTGAGTTGGATTTTTGGGCTGGAAGGTTTGGGAAGCAGTAGAGAGGGTTGGTCCCAGTCTCATCCAGCCTTACGTTGGACACTTCCAGTCATAGACCCACAGAACAGTTTGTGTTGAAGGGGACCTTTGAAGGTCCATCCAGTCCAACCTCCCCATCATTGGCAGGGCCACCTTCCAGTAGACCAGGTTGGTCCCAGCTCCATCCAACCTGACCTTGAACACCTCCAACCGGACCCAAAGAACAGTTTGGATTGGATTTCTGGGTGGTTTGGGTTCCAGTAGACGGGGTTGGTTGCAGCCCCATCCAACCTGACCTCAGACACTTCCAGTCATGGACCCAAAGACTGGTTTGGGTGGGAGGGGACCTTGGAAGGTCCATCCTGTCAAATCCCCCAATCACTGCAGTGGCCGAGAATAAAAGTAGTGCCACGAGTGGGGCGGGTGCTGCTGCGTTATTGTATCTCATCCTATTGTATTATTTTATCTCTTTCGTTTATTTTGTTTTTTCCTTTATGGTATTTTATTTTATGTTATTTTATTTTGCTCTATTAATTTTATTTTTCTTTATTTTATTTTATTTTATTTTATTACTTTATTTTACTTTATATTTGATTTTACATTTTACTTTATTTTCTTTTACTTTATATTATTTTACTTTATTCTCCTTTATTTTCTTGTACTTTATTTTCTTTTACCTTATTTTCTTGTATAATTTTATTTTACATTATTTTACTTTATTTTACTTATTTTTTTCTTTTTCTTTATTTTATTTTCTTTATTGTATTTTCTTTTACCGTATTTTATGGTATTTTATTTTTCTTTGTTATTTTATTCTATGTCATTTTATTCTTTATTTTACTTTAATTTTATTCTATTTTACTTTATTATACTTTTATTTTATTCTATCCTATTCTATTTATTTTACTTTATTTTACTATTTCCCCCCCTCCCCGTCCCCTCAGCGGCCCCACATTCCCCCCTCCCCTTCCCGTGACACGGATTTGGCCGTTCCAGACTGTCCAGGATGGGGGCAGGGGGAGGGGTCTTGGAACAGGGCAAAAAAAATCCCGTGGAGGGAAACCCGTGACCCCCCCCGCAAGTACATCCCCCACCCCCAAAACCCATCCCCCACCCAAATACACCTCCAAAAATTACCCCCCACCCCCCCAATCCCATACCCCACCCCATGACCCCCACCCGAATGGGGGAGGGGGGAAGGAGGAGGAGGGGGCGGGGCCACGCTTGGACCCACCCCCCGGTGGAAGTACCATGATGGGGGGGGGAAGGGCAGAGGGGGCGGGGTCTGTGCTTACGAGGCTCCGCCCCCCCGAGGTGGGACTGGTCAGAGAAGCTGTCCCCGGAGGTCTGACACAGCAGGGACACCCTGGCTCCACACCTCCCCAACCCCACCATGTCTCTCCTCAGCCACCTGGGACTCGCCTCCCTCTGCCTCCCATCACCCTTCTCCACCGCACTCTGCAGCTGGAGGTTACAGCTCCTTTGCACCAGCGCCCACTGCTTTCCTTAGAGACCGGGTGGCACAAAGGCAAAGAGGGATTCTTCCGAGTTTTGAATGAACAGAATGAAACTGATAAGATTTACCCTTAAAACAAAACACACTCCTCAACTGTATGCCACGTACAAGCTGCCACCAATGAGCTTTAACTCCCACAAGGCATAACCGTGGAAGAAATGTTTTCGCCAGAAAACAAATTGAAAGATAAGCACAACTAAAGCGTTTTCTAAACAGAGAATTCAAGAGACTAGAATTCAAGCCCACGAGAGAACGGCGTGGAGCCCAAGCGCATCTGCCTGCCAGGGAGCAGCCGGCGCAGCGAGGCGGATAGGTGCTCAGCTTGGCATGGGATGCCACAGAGCCGCTTCCGGCAACCATGGAGGAGGAAGGCGCCTCCCAGGAGGAGGAAGCGCAATCGGAGGAGGAGGAGGAGGAGCAACATCACCATACATGGCATGAGTGCGACTGCTCTTGCATCTGCAATCAACAGCATGTGATCAACAGCATGCAATCGACAGCAACACATTTTATATGTTTACTCCTTAACTTACTAAATTGGGTTGGTGAATGTAAAAGTTCTGGGACTGCTCTTGCTGTTTGTGCTGTAAATCATTTAAGCAATTAAAACTCGTTCCACTTGGTTGGTGGTGCTGTTATAGTTGGAGAGACCCATAATTTTTTTCATTTAGGCAATCATTCTATCACCCGATGAGCCATCCCCACCTGGGAAAGGGAATTGGGTAAAACAAGGAAACCCGGGACCTGAAGTATAAACATGTTTAGTAGAGTTAGATTAGGTAATTAACATTAACAGCACATTCTCCTTTTGCTCCTCATCACTTGTACGTAAAAAAACCTGAAAATCAAAGAAGCGGCAGTGTGTTCACACCTCCTCCCTAAGCCCGCTCCTTGCTGCTGGTACTGCCAAAGCTATGCCAAGACGCGGGAGTTTGGGGAAAATACCCGGCACGGTATTGAAATACAGGTCCAAAAGCCCCGTAGGTGGATTTAAACCACCGCTGCCCCACAGAAGGGCTCCACGTGTGGATTCCTGCTGCAAGTCTTGCTGCTGTTCCGTACAGCTTCCAAACCCTCAAAGTTCTGACGCATAAAGAGAATCTGGACCAGATTCTCCAGCACCAGGATGGCATGCCGATGCTCCAGGGCACTTTCCCGGGCAGCGAAGGCCTGGTCTGGAAGCAGGACGGTGGATGGGGATGGCGAGGTACTACCGGCTCAGCCGCCCCGTGGCCGGGAAGCGATGCTCATTGTTCTGCCACCAGTGCAGCGGCTGGTGCTGCGCTTGCAGAGGGGCTCCAGGGTGTAGTTTTCCAGTTGCTGGTGGACCTCGGGGTTCTCTCCATGGCATCCTTCCCCAAAAGGATGTCGTAGCTGCTCTGAGACGGGGAGCTGGCGCATGTGTCCTTGCGAGCAGGCAGCTGGCTGCGCCCACGGCTTTGGAATCCTAGTTTGGCACCCCAAACTGGGTGGCAGATGGGGACTGGCGGTTACAAACTCGCAACAGCATGGTTCTCACTGGCTGGTGCAGCTCGTTTCTCAGGCTGGGGCTGAGAAACCGCATCTCCTGGAAGCGCTGCCTAAAACAGAGGCTGCTTCAGGTCTGGGGGTCCCCTGATGGTGCTGTGGGTCCCTTTATGGTGTCCTGGTTTGTGCTGGACGGGCCTTTGTGTCCGCTGTGGTGTCCTGGTGCTGTAGTAAAATCCCCAACATGGGTTCAATTACAGCATGTCTGCCTTTACCAAAGACAGCAAACTCTCCTTTGGAGCAGGGAATTTGAACCCTCGCTTTGAATTGGACCTTTGAAACCATCTTCATGAATGGAACTGGAAGATTAAGATTTAATTTGAAAAAGGAAAGGGGATTTGGATTAGGGAAATGGAAGGTTCTGGGGAATGATTCTGAAAATTGGTGTTGGCATATTAACGAGACCCAGCAACCTGTATTGGTTAAGCAAACAGGACCATGTGATCGATTCCCTCGGGAATGCAGTTCCCTTCAGTGTGGAAGACTGCGGAACATGGAGAATGGCATTACGTGCAATCTACTCCTTGGTGTATGGATTGGACAGGGAATCAGTCAAAAGAGAAGATAGGAAAAATTAATTTGCCTCCTGCTTGGATGGCAGAAATCTACGAGAGGCAATAGAAGTCGGATGGTTGAACGAGATCTTGCTTGGCTTTGAGTTTGCCCGGACCGGATGGCTGCAAAGCCTATTGTGAAACCCAATCATTTTTGTGATCGTAGTGATTTTTGTTTGTGTTTTGTTTAGATGTCTTAAGAGTATCGTTAACAAGCAATTATCTCAACCTTATGTATTAGTGATACGGGATAGGAAATGAGGCTCACTGAAGTACAGAAAGACTTGGCTAAGTCTCAAAGGGAGGGAATTGTTGTAGTAAAATCGACATAAACCAGGAAAATTAAATGTAAAATGTAATTGAAGCAACAAAGGAAACCTGCTGCTGCTCAAGCCCTAGATACTGCCCCAGCTCTATTTATTTACCTAATCTCAAAATAGAGAAATAATTAGTAGACACGATTTCTCTATGATTCAGTTAAGGAACTACCCAGCAGACAGTGTAGCACTGTTGATAAGCAGGGCATTCCTATCAAGAGAGCGATGAAATGTAGGCCTGGTCAGCAAACCCAGAAACCCGCTTGGAACTGCCAAGATCAGAGGAAAAGGAGGTAAAAAGTGGTTCCGGCCGGGGGGAGATGGTGACCACCGACTCATTGACCACCTCCCCAAACGATACCACTTATTAAAAACATAAGAGTGGAAAAAGAAGACAGAGTCTGCACACTCATTTACGTGGGAAGCAAAGAAAACTCAACCAATCATTAGAGGGAATGACAGTGAATATGTATTAATTGTTTGAATATGTAATAATCAATGTGTAAAAGTGGAGATTTTTGGAACTAAGGTGTGAGCGCTCCCGTTTTGGGACAAGCACCCATTTCTGCGATTAATGGCATAAACTTAGAAATACCTCTGCTCTGTGTGTTTTACTGGCTTGGCCAGCAGGTAAAGAACCCAGATTTGGGAGGACAGTGGGGTGTCCGTAAGGGGTCCTGGGCGGCGCTTATGGGGTCCTGGGGGGGACTCTTGCAGGCCATAGGGAGTCTGGGGTAGCCCTTCAAGGATCTGGGGGTCCCCTCTGGTGCCTCTGGGGAGGGTTTTGTGGCTGGAGAGGGCCGAGCTGGTTGCAAGAGGTGCTTCCTCCCTTTCTCCAGCCCACCCAGCTCCCCTGACACCACCCCCCCCCCAGGCTGGTGGGTGCCAGCAGTGCCAGCCTGTCCCACTGGGTCGGGCACTGAGGGGGGCACAGCCCCAGCCGCGGGATGGGAGGAGGAACCACAGCACCAGGGATAAAACGTTGGTCTCTATTTCTTTAACATTTCCCATGGGGGGCACCCCAGGGTTCCGCGGCTGCACCACAGCTGGTGCCAGGAGGGACTGCAACGCCCCCCCCCGTGGAAAGATTAATAAAAATGATCAATAATACAGCATTGGTCACACGTTAAGGAAAGGGATACAATCAAAAGGCTTCTGTGTGAGCTGACTCGGGCAGGACGCAGGAACGACCACAAGACCACGGATGAAAGACAAAGAACAAATGTGATCTCAATACCTCGCGAATCGGGGAGTCTCCGCAGCAACGCCCGGGCAGAGGGACACAAGCAGGGGATGCAGGCGCCACAGGGCAGGAGAAAGTCCTTGTTAGCAGCAGCGTGAGCTCCAACTCGCTGTTCTCGCCTGCTTTTCAAGGGTTCAAGCAGGCATAGCTTTCCAGTGCGCTTTGATCTTCTTCAACACCAAAGCAGTGATCTCCTGTATGCCAGATAAGGTGTCCCTGAGCCCATCCCAGGCTCACGGTATCTAAGTGCGGATATTCCACTTGAGAGCACACATGGGGCTGAACAACAATTAGTGTGACAGATGTGTTGTCCAGCACCCCAGGTGCGCGGCACTTGAGCAGTCCTCCTCACCAATCTTCTGTTACTTTCCCACATTCCACCCCCTCGCTCAAGAGACCGCTTCTGCTGGGGCTGACAAAGTTGGAAATGTTCATTCAAACTTGTGGGGTGTAATACAGAGTAATTTACAGAGGCATGAAATAAACACACATAGAAAAAGGAATAAAATAGCCAAAAAGAATGCTACATATGAAGACAACTCTTAAAAACTAAACTAATTCAGAACTTGAGTATCATTTTTGTAGGAGTGCAGAGGCTTCCTAGTATTGCCAGTTAGCGAAACTGGAAAGCCACTGTTACGAGAGACTTTCAGACAGTTCTGAAATTATTTTTGCCAGTCAGTGTAAAGCAGCTTCCTTGAATGGAATACGTCATTGGTCAGTTTTGGGTCACCTGTCCTGCCCGCTCCTCCCCACAGGTGCGACACCTCTATGCTTTTCTGCTTAGAATCATAGAATCACAGAATTGTCTAGGTTGGAAGAGACCCTTGGGATCATCGAGTCCAACCATCTACCCTACTCTACAAAGTTCTCCCCTACACCATATCCCCCAACACCACATCTAAACGTCTCTTAAACACATCCAGGGATGGTGACTCAACCACCTCCCTGGGCAGTCTATTCCAATGCCCGACCACTCTTGCTGTGAAAAATTCTTTCCTAATGTTCAGTCTAACTCTACCCTGTTGGAGCTTGAAGCCATTCCCTCTTGTTCTGTCATTAATTACCTGTGAGAAGAGACCAGCACCAACCTCTCTACAGTGCCCTTTCAAATAGTTGTAGAGAGTGATGAGGTCTCCCCTCAGCCTCCTCCTCCTCAAACTAAACAGTCCCAGCTCCTTCAACCGCTCTTCGTATGATTTGTTTGCTAGGCCCTTCACCAGCTTCGTTGCCCTCCTCTGCACTCCCTCCAGCACCTCGGTATCTCTCTTGTATTGAGGTGCCCAAAACTGGACACAATACTCGAGGTAACCTCCCTGGTATCGAGGTTAGACTGACAGGTCTGTAGTTACCTGGATCCTCCTTTTTGCCTTTCCTATAGATGGGTGTTACATTTGCCACCCTCCGGTCCATTGGGACCTCCCCAATTAGCCATGACTTCCTGTAAATCATGGAAAGCGGTTTGGCAAGCACGTCTGCCAACTCTTTCAGCACTCTTGGGTGTAGCCCATCCAGTCCCATAGACTTGTGTGCATCGAAGTTACGAGAGAGGGCACCAAAGCCCTCTGGGGTGCATCGGCCCCTCCAGCGTGCTCCAACACTCCTCTCCGCTGCGTGTGGCTGCTGCGGCAGGAGTAGGATGGGCTTTACGGCACTGCTTTTGCCTGGGATGGAGTTAGTTTGCTCCACAGCAGCCCAAATGGTGCCCTGTTTTGGATCCGTGACCAAAACAGTCCTGATAACACAACGCAGTTTTAGCTGTCGATGAACAGGGCTTGCACAGCAGCAAGGCCTTCTCTGCCTCTCATGCTGACCCACCAGTAACTAGCCTGGGGGTGGACAAGAAGCTGGGAGAGGACACAGACGGGACAGCTGACCCCAACTGACCAAAAGGATATCCCACGCCATAGAACGTCGTGCTCAGCAATAAAAGTTGGGGAAAGATAGAGCAAGGTGTTGGGGGAAGGTCTCTTGAAGGCTATGGCATTTGTCCTTCCAAGTGACTGTTATGCGTGATGGAGCCCTGAACATAATGAGTAGCAAAAGGTGCAGTTGCTCTAAATTTTGGCATCTGTGGTCATCTCAGTTGGACAAAGGAATTTCCCAACAACCTCCAAGGAGATGACCCCAGATGTTGCTCCATCTCTCAGAGTTGCTCCCTTAGAGCTTGCAGTTCCCTGCACGTACCCTGGACCAACTCAGTACCTCCCATGTCACCAGGTGTTTGTGTCTGAGCAGCTCACCACTGCCCTCCACCTCCAGTCATTAGCAGCAGAGCCCAGACAAGGAGCTCCCACCAGGGCGGCTGTGTTGTGCACACCGGAGCTGAGGCAAGAGGAATCCCACCTCCTTTGATGTATATGTAGTGTGCATGGGAGGGAACCGAGTTCCCTCCTGTCCCCAGGACTGAAAACACCACAAAAGGTGCCTCAGTTGACTCAGCTGAATCCCTTCCCTCCACAGGGGTAAAGGAGATCCCTCCCTGGCACTGTCCAAGTGTCCTGCCTAACGATGGGACATGCTGCAAGGCAATTCTCATGCCCAGCTGCTTTCCTGGAAGGAGAAATGACACTGCTGGAAAGAAGCCTTTGACCCCGGCTGAGAAAGGGAACATCAGTGATTCCTTCTGAAAAAGGAGCAAGGAGACAATTGTGAGAGAATGAGGTAACTTCAGAAGGCGGCCACCCAGCAACCCAGAAAACCAATAAGAAATCAAGAGACCACCAACCAGAATGAAGCGATTGCACTTGGGCATTGGGTGATGGGCGGTATTTTCTGGGGAATCTGTCTGTAAGGGTATAATTGGGGTGCGCAATCTGCAGTAGGGGTCCCTCCCTGGAGGCAACAGCTCAAACTGCTCTGTGTGTTGGGTAAATAAACCACCGAGTTACTCAGCAGACTGGCGACTCGTCTTCTGCGAGGGGCAACCTGGGGCTGAGCCCTGTTGGGGTGGCACACACATAATTCCTACCACAGTCTCACTGGCAGCTGCGTAATTCCTGAAACAACAAGCCAGAGGCTTCTCCTGCCCTAACACCTACTCAAACACAGATGACATTACAAGCAGCTGCGCAAGCCAGGTCCTGCTCCTGCCCTCAGGCAGGCACCTCTTCAGGCACATGGGACAGCACAAGCACATGAAAAAGCCAGATGTGACCTTCTACACTATCACCTACTCACCCAGCTGTGGCAGCACAAGCAGCTGCACAAGCCAGGGCCTTCTCCTGCCTTAAATCCTGCTCAGCCACCAGTGACCTCACAAGCACCTGCACAGCAGGAGCACCCTTACTGCCAACCCCCAAGATTTTGCCCCTCCATCTCCCTCTCCATTTCTGTCTCCCACTTCCCCAGGCTCTCCCCTCTCCCAGGCACCTTTCTCACCCGCTCCATGACATCCCAACATCTCCAGCTGTCGCTGTGTTTGTGTGGCAGATGGTACCTCAGAAGCATTGTCCCAGCCACATCACCTGCATCTCCTTCTGCTCTCATCATTACTGCGCCAGCTGTCTGATGAGCTTTTGCACCTCATGCACCCTCTCATCCTGCCTCCCTTCTGCTCTTAAACCTGCAAGAGAAGTGACAGCCAGGCGGTGCCCCCTCTGTGGCATCTTACCAGCACCTGCCTGAGATGCACAGCTGGTGGGAACTGTCACCATCAGCCCCAGCATGGCGGGAAGTCTTCTCTTGGCACAGCAACAGCTCTGGCCGTGCTTCATGCGTACCACGCTTCCTGAAGGAGAACCACAGCACTCAGTGCCTCCTGGGAAGAGCTGATTTGAAGGCAGCTTTGCCGCAGGTCCCCAGGCCGCTCCAGGGGTTCTTCCTCTCCCCCGGCTCAGCCACAGGTCCCACATCTGGCTCCTTCCAGCAGGATTTTGCAGAGCCTGTTCCAGCTGTGAGCACCGGGCCAAGGGCTTGGGGCACAAACAGCCCCCACCCCCCAAGGCCCAGCCCACAATGCGACTCTGTCCCCAAACTACTACACCTGCCAAACGGGCTCTCCCGCTACCGCAATGATCTTCCCTTTTAAGAAGAGCTTACGTAGTCGAACACCATGAGAGGGCGGTTTGGGCTTCAGTCCCAGAACAAAAGATTTCCCATTACAGAATCTCAGCCAACACCTCCAGGAGCCTCTTGTCAGCGACCCACAAACACTGTGTTGCAAAGAAAGCTGACAGCTGATACAAAGTATCTTTTCCTCCACAAATCTTTGTTTCCCTCCTACCCTCAGACTAAACCAGTAATAATCAGACGATTATACTGTCATTACCACCGGTCTGAAACCCCTCCAAACCATCACTCACAGATGTCAACGTGGACACCTCTGCCTGACAAGAGACGACCGGCCCCAAAACTGGATCTTAGGGTGTCCTGGCTCTACTGAAGCCAAACCATTTAGAATAAGGATACAAACAAGTTTCAGAGAAAGTAGCATAGTTAGTGAAAGAGGTGAGAAATGTGATGTGTCTCAGCCACCCCTAATTTCACAGGAAGTTTCAAGAGTTTTTGTTTTTTTCTTTTTTAATCACTGCCCAGCACAAGTGAAAAAGCACACACCCGCTCTTTTAAGGAGAACGGAAAACTACAAGAGTAGGACTGTCGAGATCTGAGCAGCTCAACCACTGCCACAGCATTTTCTATCCCTATGAGCAGTCCTGCCCCATTCTGAGTGTCCTGGTTTGAGGTAAAACAGAACCAATTCTGTTTAGTTACTTCGCTTCTTAGCTGGGCCTCTTCTAACTCCTGAAGTTAACTGCATATTGTGCAGACAGTTCACTCTCTCAGAATGATAAGGCCAATTGTTTATAGCTGATGCCCAGGCATGGGATGCAGAGAGGCTCTTGCTTATACTTATTGCTATAACCCCCAAGGCCAACCAACTTTGTTATTTGCGCTGTCGGAGGGTCAGAAGCAGAAAAGCATAGTGGGGTCCCACATGTAGGGAGGAGCGGACAGAACAGGTGACCCAAAACTGATCAACAGGGTATTCCATCCCATCTACCTCATGCTCAGTATAAAAGCTGAGGGATCAAAGGGTCACGGGCTCTTCCTTCAATGGCCGACGTCTGAGGAGGACTCTGTTCGTCTGCCTGTGATCCCCATCCGTAATCCATTTCCGGAATCCAGTTCCCTTCCGTCACTGAGTCCAGCCTGGGACTGCCCCAGTGCCAGCCGGTGTTGCGATTGTCATCTCGGGAGCTTGATACAGTTTTGTATATATTTTTCATTATTGCTTTTTATTTTATTATTAATATTTCATTAAAGTAGTTTAGTTCCTTCTAAACTCATAAGTCTCTTTCCTCCTCTGCCTCTCTCTTTGAAGAGGGGTAGAGGGGAGCATCTGTCGGTCCCATCTTGGGTTCCCCAGGTCACCAGTAGTGGATTAAGGCCTAAACCACGACATTGAGCCACTCAGAAAGCGCCCACAAGGACCATCTCACTCACCGCCTTAATCACAACTAGCGGTGGCCTCAGCACCCTGAAGCTGTTTTCTGTCACTGCACACATGGAGTTCATACGGCCTTTCTTGACGCAGCCTCCTTCCTCATGGGACTTCCCACTGAGTACCAAGATGGCAGCTCTACACTGTACGTCCACAGAGCAGCTTCCACCCACTGTCCCCTGCTCACAGCAAGAACAAACAGCCCTGTCCTCTCCCCTGCCCATCTCCACGCTCGCTCGGGAGGAGCTGCTCTCGCGCCCCTTGCGGCCCGAGAATTCCTGACGTGCTGCTCAAGGCCATGACGGCGGTCACGCTGCGCCTGCACCCACATCCCTGTTCTTCATCCCCAGGGACACTGCCCGGCCCTGTGGATTCCCACCTGCCTACAACAGCTGTTGCCCTCTCTCTCACCAGCGTTTTAGAAAAGCACCCTATTTCTTCGGAAGACCTGCTCTGACCTCCCTACAGGACAGGCCCAGAGGCCATGCCTGTGGCTGGTAAAGTGGCTGTGGCTTGATGAAGTAAGGCGGGGAGCCAGCAGAACTGCCACCTTGGATTTCCGAAGGGCGGACTTTAGCCTCTTTAGCCTCCCTAGGGGGGCAGTTTTGAAGAGCAAAGGTGCCCAGGAAGGCTGGGCATACTTCAAGCAGGTGCTCTTAGAAGCACAGGAGAAGGCCATCCCCGTGTCTCGAAAAACAAGCAGATGGGGAAGAAGACCAGCCTGGCTAAATAGAGAGCTTTGGCTGGACCTCAGGAAAAAAAGGAAAGTTTACATTCTCTGGAAAAGGGGGTTGGCAACTTATGAGGACTATCAAGATATAACAAAGCTATGTAGGGGGAAAATGAGAAGGGCCAAAGCTCAATCAGAACTCAGCTTGGCCACTGCAGTTAAAGACAATAAGAAGAGATTCTTTGAGTATATCAATAGAAAAAGGAAGACTAGGGAAAATGTAGGCCCACTGGTGAATGAGACAGGTGCCCTAGAGGTGGAAGACACAGAGAAGGCAGAGTTCCTGAATGCCGCCTTTTCTTCGGTCTTCACTGCTAAAGCTGTCCCTCACGAATCCCATACTCTGAAGGCAAAGGAGAAGGTCTGGAGAGAGGAAGATTTTCCCTCAGTTGAGGAGGACCGGGTCAGAGACCACTTGGCCAAGCTGGACATTCATAAGTCCATGGGCCCTGACGAGATGCACCCGCGAGTGCTGAGAGAGCTGGCAGATGTTATTGCTAGACCACTCTCCATCGTCTTTGAAAGGTCATGGAGAACAGGAGAGGTGCCTGAGGACTGGAGGAAGGCTGACATCACTCCGATCTTCAAAAAAGGCAAGAAGGAGAACCCAGGGAACTACAGACCAGTTAGTCTCACCTCTGTCCCTGGGAAAGTAATGGAGCGACTCATTCTGGATGTCATCTCCAAACACGTTGAGGAACAGCAAGTTATTGGAAGTGGTCAACATGGATTTACCAAGGGTAAATCATGCTTGGCCAATCTGATAGCTTTCTATGATGTTATAACTGGTTGGCTGGATGAGGGGAGAGTCGTAGATGTCATCTACCTTGACTTTAGCAAGGCTTTTCACACTGTCTCCCACAACATCCTCATTAGGAAGCTGAGGAAGTATGGGCTAGATGAGGTGACAGCAAGGTGGATTGAGAGTTGACTGCGGGACAGAACTCAGAGGGTTGTGATCAGCGGCACAGAGTCTAGTTGGAGGCCTGTAACCAGTGGTGTCCCCCAGGGGTCAATACTGGGTCCAATTTTGTTTAATATATTCATTAATGACCTGGATGAGGGGACAGAGTGTATCCTCAGCAAGTTTGCTGATGATACCAAACTGGGTGGAGTGGCTGACACCCCAGAGGGCCGTGCTGCCATCCAGCGTGACCTGGACAGGCTGGAGAGCTGGGCAGAGAAGAACCTAATGAGGTTCAACAAAAGCAAGTGCAAGGTCCTGCACCTGGGGAGGAAGAATGTAAAGCACCAGTATCGGTTAGGGGCAGACCTGCTGGGAAGTAGCTCTGAGGAGAAGGATCTGGGGGTCGTGGTAGACAGTAAATTATCCATGGCCCAGCAATGTGCCCTTGTTGCCAAAAAGGCCAATGGAATCCTGGGCTGCATAGGGAAGAGTGTGGCCAGTAGGTGGAGGGAGGTCATTCTCCCCCTCTACTCTGCACTGGTGAGGCCACAACTGGAATACTGTGTCCAGTTTTGGGCTCCCCAGCTCAAGAGGGACAGGGAACTGCTGGAGCGAGTCCAGCGAAGGGCAACTAAGATGATTAAGGGCTTGGAGTATCTCCCTTATGAGGAAAGGCTGAGAGAGCTGGGACTCTTTAGCCTGGAGAAGAGAAGGCTGAGGGGAGACCTTATTATGGCGTACAAGTATCTAAAGGGTGGGTTGAAGGAGGATGGAGCCAGGCTCTTTTCAATGGTTCCCAGTGACAGGACGAGGGGTAATGGGCACAAGTTAGAACACAGGAAGTTCCGTTCAAATACAGGGAAACACTTCTTTACGGTGAGGGTGACAGAGCACTGGAACAGGCTGCCCAGGGAGGTTGTGGAGTCCCCTTCTCTGGAGCTTTTCAAGACCCACCTGGATGCAGTCCTGAGTGATGTGCTCTGGGCAATCCTGCTTTAGCAGGGGAGTTGGACTAGATGATCTCTAGAGGTCCCTTCCAACTCTGAAAACTCCGTGATTCCAATACAGAATTGCGCAGGCATGAAAAATACCCCGTGATTCAACTTGTTTCACTCGTTTAAGACAAGGCTTGTAGCTACAAGACAGTTGAGACAATTTAAAACCAGAACTAACCTGCACTCCCCCTTTGACTGCCAGAACTGTCTTTCTCAGTTCTTTGTATTTCTTTCTTCCCTCCGGAGTACATATCAAGATTTTCCTGACTCAAAGAAACAAGAAAGGTCAGTCACAAACACACAGAAAAGCAGACACCCACCAACTTGGGGACTGCACAGTAGCACTCTCATGGTCCTGCCTATATGCACAAAATTACATTAAGGCACCATTCGCCTACACAGCGAGCAATTCCAGCTCAAAGTCCAGCAGCACTCACAGCCACATATCCCACACACCCCTCCCTCTCCTCAGGCCCTCCCCTCCTCAGGCCCCTCGGCCCCGCCCCCGGATGGCTGTGACTGACAGCCCAACACCGGCTCCGCTGATTGGCTCAGCCCTGGCCAATGGCACGGCGAGGGAAGACCCCGTGGTGAACCAGTGGAGGAGGGCTCCCTCACAGCCTGCCCGGGCCTCAGGTACCCGTCGGCGGCCTGAGCCTCTCTTCCCCCCAGAAGGGCGCTCCTGGGTAAGATTCGAACACTTCCCCGGGACACTTAGAGATCTCTACAGAGTGGTTTTATAGCTTAGCGCATTTGTAACGGAGCTGCATTACTGACGTCTGTAGTATTCGCACGGGCTTTGCAGACAGTCACTGTCACCGGCAATCCAAAAGAAGTCGTGTCTCTGTTGTTTAAGCAAACAGAGTGTTAAGGAAAACACTCCTGCCCTTTCTCTTGCTGCGGGTTTTGAGAAGAAGAGGCCCCATGTCCCCAGCCCACACGTGGGGTCTGGGCAGCTCCACGCCTTGTGTTTGAACCGGGAATTGGGATGTTTCAGTTTTCTTCTGCGATCAGGCCTGGTTGTGAAAGGGCCGGTTGTAGTGTTTAGGGTTTTGTGGGTGAGGAACAGCAAATCTTATTGAACTTTTCCTTTTTTTAGGTTTTGTTTAGGGGGCTCGTTGTACTCACGCCCTCGAGTTCTGCTCCAGGTCAAGCGAAGCCCCATGGAACTGGTCCTAAGGGCCTAAGAATCATAACACCTCTGTTTTGCAGGAACTTCACTATCATAAAATTACACCCTAGACAGGAATATGTTCTGTTGGTTTGTTTTTTGTTATGAGTCCTTGCAACCTGCTCTCCAGCTGGAAGTGGGAAATGCAAAGGCATTAAAATGATAGATTTGCTAAATATGTTGCAAAGGTCTGTATTACTGGCTTTCCCTGCAGCGGGGAAAATACATCCTGTTTAATTGTTGTTTGCATTTGAAATTCTCTGTGAAATGGATTAAGCAGTGTGGGCTTCTTTTTGTGGGTCTGCCCTTGGAAGGAGAGCGCCTTTAGGAAAAGGCTTTTCTGGAGGGGACAGAGAACTTAATTGCTGATGGCTATAAAAGTGCGCCCTGTTTGGGTGGCCTGAAAACAAAACCCGTGAAAATCCATGACTGAAAAATGAGACTTTCTCCTAATGATCGGGGCTGCTGTTTCTACTGATTCGCCCATGAATAACAGCTCGTTCCTTACTCGTGGCTGAGGACCCTTGAATTGTTTCCCAAAGCCTAAGGCAGCGGGAAGGGCTGGGGTTGTCAGATCACTGCAAATCAAATAAAAGAGAGCGGTTTGGAGTTGTCTCGTTCCCTCTGTCTTTTCCCAAGAAAGAGGGGTGGAAGAATGGTAGAATTTGTTACATTGAAGGTCGGTGGTAATCCAAAGCTGCAGAGCGAGCTCGGTGCCCTTGGAAGGGGAACTGCGCTCTCAAGTGGAAATACTTGGTGTCTCGTTGCCTGTGGGACAGAAAGGGACGTCAAGAGTCAACTAAACGACTTTCTCGCCTTCAGAGATGAGGCTCTGGAGGTCACGGTTAATTGAGGGTAGTTGTGGAAGTGTGCCTTACTGAGCAACATGCTGCGTCTGGCTCAGGGCCTAAATATCTCCAAAGTTTGGGGTTGGTTTAAGTGCTTTTTGGTTATTAGCTGGATGTCACTCTTCCAAGCGCCTCTTGCACTCTCCACAGGGGTTTGCTGCTGCCTCCTGCATCGGGCCGAGGGGACCGGCATCCCTCAGGACAGGGACTTTCTCAGGCGCGGAGGTTAAACCCTGTCGGTGCTGCTTAAAAACTGCTCTGATGTTACTGCGGCGGTCACAATGTGAAATCTGTTGGCTTAGGGGAGCCTAAGATTTGCATTCCTCGTAACTGCGGGGGATTTTGGGGAGCCTGGCTGGTACAATCCCCTTCCTGCTCCCAGATTCCTGTCGCTGACCCTGCAGCGGGTGGTTGGAAGAACTGATGCCTGCAGTGGCTGAGGGTCGGCATGATCCCGGCATTGCCAGAGCTTGTGAGCTGAGGAATGGGAGCGTGGCCCGTTTCCATCGTGGCTTGTGAGGGAAATAATACGGTTTGATATAGTTGCGGTGTGGAAATGGCGATTCCTCTTTACACGTGTGCTTACAGGGTGCACGCAGGTGTTTCTTAATGCCTGCGAAGCTTTATGAGATTGGTTAATGAGCGTTGCTTTGCTGTGCAAGTGCAAAGTGTTATTTTCCTGGAGAAACCAACTCAGATGTTCCCTTTATTTTTCTTTTCTTAAAGGCAGAATGCCTATTTTAAAGCTTTCCTTGCAGGCAGAATAACATCTGCTTCTGAGGATTGTTTCTTTCCCTGCAGGGTGGAAAAATCTACAGCCTCGCTAAGGCCGCAGAGGAAGAAAACTCATCAGTTTTCTAGAGAAAACTGCAGTTTGGAGGGGGGGGGGGTGGTCTGCCATAGCGCCTTTTAGCCCCTCGTCAGGCACATTTCTTTTCCCTCAGGGCTGAGATTTAACATAGCCTTTTCATTTGCCTAGCTTTTGGTTGTATGAATTAATGGGTGTTTCAATGAGAACCACAAGACCTAATTTCTGAGTCTCCCTCCTAAGAATTGTGCAGGGACGGAAGCGGGACAGGGAGGTAACCTGAGTGAAACACTGAAGGCTTTTAAGGGTGGAATAAGGAATGGCAGGGCTTGTTCTGGTCACACACTATGACAATAAAAGGCCACAAGTTCCCTGTGGAGGTAAAGAACCGACAATTCACGTAGCCGCTCAAAGGAGGAGGGATCTTAACCACCTCTCTTATTTCAGGCTGCATCATGATAACGCCGGGGATTGATGTCCCGTTGGGGATTTTTCTCCAGTTCCCACCTTTTGCCGCTAAATGAGGGGCAGAGATTTCCCTGCTAGACAGGCAGTGAGCTCTACGCAGGAATGTGAGCGTGGTTGACGGTGATTGCACTGTTTTGTTCAGAGGCTCCTGCCTTCCAATGAAAGTCTGGAAAAGTGAAAAAGGATGTGCCTTTCTCCTTTGGGATTGCTATTGTAGCAGAGGGGATGGAAACAGCCCACCGGGGTTTTGCTCCGCTCCTGGCTTTGGCTTGGAAAAAGCCCCAAACGGCTCAATCTCTGCGGGGCCGACTCTGAGCAGGGTGCGGGGCAGCTGTGCCAGGAGATCCGGAGGGTCTATCTCCACAGCTTACATGTCCAGTGAGCAATTTCATTGAAAGCAGGGAAATTCCAAGAGAATAGGGGGTGGTGTGCGATGGTGAGTGCCGTGAGGCTAAAGGATGGTCTCAGCAGAATGATTTTTATCTTAAGCGGATTTTTTTTTATCTATCTTTCGGGCAGAATGGACGGGGACTTTGGGTTTTGGCTGATGAAGGATAACCCTAAAATCCACGTTGGGCCGTGAGTTCTGGCCCAACGGTCAGAATAACCGCAAACCCTGGGGAAACGGGGCTGAGGAGCAGGTGTGATGTTGGTTTGGTGCTGGGGCTCGGCCGGCCTTCATTGTTGCTGTTGTCCTTCTCCCCATGCCTCGGCCAGTTCTCCCACTGCCCCAAAGCACTGCTGAGGGTAACGGAGGGTTTTTGTTGGCCAGAGGATCCCCCCGTGCTGGCCAGAAATGGCCAGTGCTAGTCCAGGCTGGGCTTGCCACTCAGGCTGGCCTCATGATGCTGTTTGCCGGACTCCCGCGTTCTACACAACATTCTGACGCTCATTTTGGCCTGCAGTCACAGCTCTTCTGCTGCTGGCCGTCAGTCTCGTAGTAGATCTTGCCATTTCGATCAGGTTTTGAGGAAGAAATACCCAATTTTCTTGCCTGATGGGGCACAAAAGGGCTCGAAGGGCATCACGGTAATGCTGTTGGTGCCAAGACGGGGCTGTGGGACTTGTTAGAGGGCAGTTGGTGATGCTCTGCTGAGAAAAAACTGCCGTACCTGACGCGTCCCTTCCTTCGAAGCAGGTGCGTGCTATCGTGCTGTTCCCCACTTGCCTTCCTCACCTCCTCTGCCTTATCGATTTCAGATACGTCAACATGAGCAGCAACTTTCAGGCGGAGATCCCAGACCTGCAGGAGAGATCCTGCTTGGAAGAGGAGGAAGAGGGAGCGTTGCTGGTGTGGAAGCCCTGGGGAGACATCGAAACAAACCCGGATACCTGCTCCAAGATCGTGCCAGGGGAAAGAGCCAACCTCGAGCATGCCTTGCACCGCCTGCATGAAGCTCTGGTAAGAAGCAGCTGTTTTTGAATTCCTACCGGTCTAGGACAGCCTTTGGCACTCGGGTGAGCTGGGAGTCGCTCCTGAGTTTTCTGTTCTGCAGGCTCAAATCTCTTTGCTAAAGAGGCAGAGTTAAGGTCTCGTGGGGTGACAGACCCCATGTATCAATAAGAGCTTGTTTTGTCTCTTGTCAATTCTGTGACAATTTGGAGAACAGAAGTCCTCCTACTCCCAGTGCTGGGAATGAAGGAATATTAGCTAAAACCCGAGGTCTGCCCCGGAGAAACGTCCTGTCCTTGACAACTGCACCGTCCCTGGGCGCTCCTTGCTGAGCAAACGCCTCCAGCCTGACCCCGGTGAAGCCCCGAGCGGGTCTGCTTTGCTCCCTCTTCTTCGAAGAAGGGATTTCACACCGCTGAGCTGCGGCAGAGGACTCGGCGTCTGCTGCATCTGCACGAGGAGGCTCTGCCTGCAGCAGGGACGAGCCCAAAAGGACTCCAGCAGCGAGCAGTCTTCTCCTGGAGGTGGTGGCCGGTGGGGTGCCACAGCTTGGTTCCCAGAGATGTCCACAGGTTCTGGTTTCTTAAAACACATCAGTGTGGATTGAGGAAATATTCCCATCAACTCCCGTCTGGGGAGGTGACCCCGACGCGCTGTTGCTGAGCATCGACTGAGCACCGTCTTCCCACAGTGGGCTGAAGAGTTGACCTTTTGGCCCCTCCTGAGGGGGAATCGAAGTCTTGTTCTCTGAACTCCCGCAGGAGGGTCTGGAGATGCTGCAGTCTGGGGCACCCCGGCGACCTGAATCCCATCCCCTGGCTGATTATCATTACGCAGGTAAACTGGAAGCAGAGCTTGTTCCTTCTCCGGGAATGCGAATGGGTACTGCCGTTCCCTTTGTTCTGATTGAAAGAAGTGATTTTTAAAAAGGTGCGAGTGATGGTCTGTGTTCTTTGGGTTGGGGAAAACAGTCTTTTTAATCTGTTCTGGTGGGGTTTTGGCACAGGGTGAGTGGTCTAATTGTTTCCACGTCTCTGTTTCTTCCCAGGGGCAGACACTTGGACGCCTCTCGAGGAGCAGTTGTTTAAAGAGGCCTTTTCTGTACAACAGAAGGATTTGCACCTGATACAGAAGAAGGTAAAGCCTTTAGACCGAGGCAGGTCTCGGGTTGTTAGCGTGGAGGGGAGTTTTAACCCAGAAAAGTCATCTTTTGAATAGTGGGTTGGAATCCTGTTCTTGGGATGCGCTTCACGCTAAAAAGACACTGGTACAAGACATAATGTGCCCTAATGTGTAATTACCACAGAATATTTCATCTCTCTGGTGCAAAATACCAGAAATACTAAAAGAATACTGACACGTTCCGCTGACCACCGGTGTGAAACGTACAATTCTGCCCTCCCATGGCTTCTTTACAGCCCTTTCAGAAGAAGGAGGCTCATTTTCTGCTTGATCTCTCCCATTCGTTGTGCTGTGAGAACCAGAGACAAGGGGGGACAGACAAACAGCACTCGACAGATTTGTTGTGGGTCTGTGCCCTAAATGTTTTCCTGCAGTCTTTCCCTCATCGATCGCTTCTGTTTTTCTCCCAATAGATTCAGACGAAGACTGTGTCCCAGTGTGTCGAATACTACTACGCCTGGAAAAAACGTGTCGCATTTGCAAACGGTCAAGCTGAATGGACAGAAGAAAAGCTGAAGGGAAACAAGGAGGAGGTTGAAGAAGCTGAAGAGAAGGTAGAAAAACTGCCGGGGGTTGGTGCGAGATGTCGCTCCTCGATGAAGCTATCGTCCCGGGCTCTTGGAAATAATCCCATTTGCGTTAAACTTGCTGATGATGATTTTCGGGGATGTTCCGTAACATCCCAGTGCTTCATAAAAGGAATTGCTTGTCACACGGCTGTGCACAGGGGTTGCCAAAAACGTTCCTTCCCAGGAAACAGGAATTAGGTTCACAGAATTATTTTTTTTTTCTAGTGGTAGAAATTGGGTAACCACGTCACTTCAGTGCTCAGTACTTCTACACTTTAAACCCATTGTACGGACTTCTGTGGAGGATAGTGCTGTTCCACTGAGGACAGTAGGAATTATACGGTTTTTCTTTCAAGGTCTGTCTTTGCACCCCCTCCTCCCTGTTGAATTTCAGTGTTTTTTTAACTGTTTCGTGTTCAGAGGAGTTCAGCAGGGCAGGCTGGCACTGACAGAACGCGTTACACCCAGCACAAAAATAAATCCCTCACTGCCGTGGCCATTTGGGGATGTTTCAAGCTAGTTGTTGACGTTAGCTGTCCCCCTTGCTGAGGAGAAGGAGAAATAACTAAAGGCTGTCTGCTTTACAGGCTGCTTGCAGCCCGAAGAAGAGGCACCGGCTCGGGCCGAAGGAAAACACCAAGAAAAAGCAGAGGAGTTGTGAAAACACGCCCCGCAGCACGGGCAGTCCCTCCCGCTGTCCCCATGACTCTCCGTGCTGGGGTGGAGGCGCCGGCGATGTGGCTGTTTCCCTGCAGAGAGTGTGGAAGGTTAGCTGGTCGTTTTTCTTCTTGAAACCTGCTGCTTTGGGCTCAAACCGATGGAAACTTTCAAAGGCGCCCAGGGGGAGCTGAGCTAAGGGCAGCTGGAGGGTTCCCCCTGCCCCGCAGCCTTCTGGCGGTATTGTTTGACTTTAAACCCAAAGCTCTGTGTTTTCTGACGTGGGGAGACCCTCCCGCCGAGTCGCGAGGTTGGGACCAGACCCCCTTTCCTTTCTCACCTCCTCTGGGAGAGGAGTCCCAGTGTGGCTGTATCCAGCCTCAGCTTCCGACTGGGAAGGAGAGTCCGGAGCCCCGTCTCTGCCCCAGAGTGGCTTTGTTCCAGCTCAAGCTGGGTATCTCCGAAGAGAGTGCCCTGTCGCTTGTCTTCCAGTGCCTTAGAAGGTCTATTCCCTGAGGTGTTCAGGCACCTCTGTGTTCTGCATGCACCGACTTTTTGTCCCAGCGATTTGTTTAATAGCTGCTTTTCCTCTGCGCTGATTGGAGCGACAATGCAGTGGGGATTGTTTCTACTCGTGCAGTTTCACCCTCCTCCCATCTAATCCGCACTTGGGTCTCCTCTGTCTCCTGCTGACTTCAGCTGAAACGCTTTCTCGCTCTCTTTGAAGGCCCTTTCCTCGAATTACAGGCTTGCTCCGCTTCATCCGGTTGTGGAAGAATCCCAGCGTTTCTCTATTTTCACTATGAAGAGGTTCCACTAAAGTTCCTTTTTGCGGTTTGCGGTCCGAGGGCTTCCACGCTGCAGTCACTCGTGCCAAGCAACATCACTCATTCCCAGCAAAGCTGCTCAAGTTTCGATCCACCTTAAATTTAAGCAATCACACCGTTAATTCTCCTATTTTAATCCCCAACAATCTCTCTTGTTTAACCAGCAAGGTCCCACCAGCCAGGGGTACCGGCAGAAACTGTGTAGGACCACACAGCAAAACACAGCAGAAACTCACAAAATAAAACTAATGAAACGTGGTCTAAGAAACTAAAAAAAGAAATTAAAAATTTCCGTTTGTTTTCTCCCTTCCAGGGTGTTTGGGAAGGTCAATGGGAGGAACGCTCACATGAAATTCCATCGCCTGTGGGACGATTGGAAGGCCCCAGCAGCGTTTTTAAAGGGAGGTGAAGCCGAGAGAAGCCCAGATGGTGACCTCCTCCAGCTGGCAACTGGGCAACTGTCATCTCAGACCACCAACGAGGTCAATTTACTCTGTTTAGAAAACCCCAACGACCTCTAGCATGGGGGCAGCACCTGAGCTCTGCAGAGGATCCACCACCACGAGGTCGCCCCCATTCCAGAAAGACCCAGAAGAAGCAAACAGCAGAGAAATAGTTATCGTATTTAATAGCGTTTCCCTCTTAGGTGATAGTCCCGTGTAGGTTTTAGGTCTTCGTTAGCCATCTTTTAGGTCTTAGTTTTAGGCTTTAGTGTTCTTCTGATAGGAGTAAGGTTTGTTTTTCTTCTGATAGGAGTAAGGTTTGGTTTTCAGGAATCATGAAATTTTCAGAGTTGGAAGGGACCTCTAGAGATCATCTAGTCCAGCTCCCCAGCTAAAGCAGGATTACCTAGAGCACATGACTCAGGACTGCATCCAGGTGGGTCTTGAAGATCTCCAGAGAAGGGGACTCCACAACCTCCCTGGACAGCCTGATCCAGTGCTCGATCACCCTAACTTTAAAGAAGGTTTTTTCTTGTATTTGAATGGAACTTCCAACTTGTGCCCATTGCCGTGTCACTGGGAACCACTGAAAAGAGCCTGGCTCCATCCTCCTTCAACCCACCCTTTAGATACTTAGAAGCAATAAGAAGGTCTCCCCTCAGCCTTCTCTTCTCCACGCCAAAGAGTCCCAGCTCTCTCAGCCTTTCCTCATAAGGGAGATGCTCCAATCCCTTAATCATCTAATCTGCCCTATGCTGGACTCTCTCCGGTAGTTCCCCATCTCTCTTGAAGTGGGGAGCCCAAAACTGGACACATTATTCCAGTTGTGGCTTCACCAGTGCAGAGTAGAGGGGGAAATGACCTCCCTCCACCTACTGGCCCCAGTCAGATTCAACACTTGGCTCCAAATAGGCTGGAAAACTGTCCTTACCCCAATGCACCTCAGAAATCAATCTGCATGAACAGGGAACTGTCACTCTCTGCAAACTCATCACCAGGGGAGCTGGAAAAATATTTATAAAATCTATAGCTACTTAGAGTCCAGACGATAAAAAGCACAGCACAGGTCCCATGAGAGAAACTGCAATGGGAAGAGGTCTTGGTTTGATTAGGTTGCTGGATAACAGCTTCAAGTTAAGGGATTTCTTGAGCTACCGCAACCATTTGCTGATTGTCCTCCTCTTCCTTCCCCCTTGCTCTTCTCCTCACAAATCAATGGCAAAGGACACAAAGGGACAGACTTCCTTCATTGCATCCAAATGCCCCAGTGCTTTACATGAACACATTTTAAGGAAAAGAGCAAGAGAAGTGACTGACAACATGGAAGAAGACGGGGCAATAAACCACTAAAAAAAACCCCAGACAATTAAACGACACCAGAAAATGCAATTGAAATGCCTCCTCTCTTCTTTGGCACTTGGGAAACTTCATCTGGACTCTTCTGTCCCCCTCCTGGTTTCCACAGCCCAAGAAAAGACTTGCTGTGGGCCCAGCCCAAAGCCTTTGGGATGGTGAGGGGCACACAAGAGGCAGGCAGAGGGAGCTGCCTCTGGTCTGCATCAAGAAGAGGAGGCTCGTGGTGGACCCAACTGGTGACTACAGCTGAACAGAAGAAATCCCAGCTAGATAAAAAGGAAAAGATTGTCACCATGAGGCTCCTCAAACACAGCACAAGGGCCCAGAGGGGTTGTGAAGCCTGTCCTTGAGGGTACCCAAACATGACTGAACTAAGTCCCAAGCAACGGGATCCAGCTGGGGCTGCTCTGAGCAGAAGCTTGGACTGAAGACCTCCAAGCGTCTCTACCAACCTCTATGCTTCTGTGGTTCTTCGAAGGTGAGCTGTCCTGCCTTCCCCAGATGGGCAGCGACAGCCACAACCTTGTGGAAGGCGGCCTGTCACACTACCACCCAGGCCCCTACTTCAGATGAAGAGCCACTATCAAGCACGGGGGGCTTTGCCACTTGCAGGGCACTGGGTCAGTGGGAGGGCACTGAGGACCCCCAGTCCTCCTGGAACACTGTTGCTACCATGTTGTTGAGACCCCAGCCACGGGATGAGGAGAGAGTTGGAGCCCAGGGCTCATGAGGGGAGCTGGAAGGTGGTCCCTATGCCCAAGGGGTGGCCCTTCTCTCGGGCAAGCAACATGGCGGGCAGGAGCGAGCCCCAGGAAAGAGGCTTTCGGCCCCCTCGACCCTCCTCCTCTTCCCACATTTGGGCATGTTTCAGGCCACAGCCCCCCCCCGCCCAAACATACCATAGTTGGCCACACGCATCAGCCACAGTCCCAATCAACATCACAATGGCTTCCTGATGTCATCAGCCACCTCACACTGCCTGTTCTTGGGGACCTATAAAAGCAGGGGTCCCTGCAGCTGGCCCACAGTTTGCCGAGCTTCCAGGCCCTCAGATGCCAAGCATGCTTGGAAGGAAGAGGAGCTGGAGCAGCGAGGCGCATGGCTGCCCACCTTTGTGTGGAACGCCGCAGAGCCGCTCCCCGCAACCGCAGAGGAGGCAGGCTCATCCCAGGAGGAGGAAGCTCAATGAGCAGAGGCGGCACACCACTCCTGATGGCACAAGCGCGGATGACCTCGATTCTATAATCAGAGGCATGGAGCGCTTGACCATAAGCCCACCAGGAGATGACACAAGCGCGGCTGACCTCGATATTATAATCAGAGGCATGGAGCGCCTGACCATAAGCTCACCAGAAGATGGCGTGGAGCCCAAGCGCATCTGCCTGCCAGGGAACAGCCAGAGCAGTGAGGCAGATGGCTGTCCACTTTGGCCACAGAGCCACTCCCTGCAACCAGGGAGGAGGAAGGCACCTGCCAGGAGGAGAAAGCGCAAGCAGCGGAGGAGGAATGTCACTCCTCATGGCACAGGTGCGAGTGACCTCGCTTCCGCGATCAACGGCACACAGCGCATGGCTGTAAGCCCACGAGAGAACGGCGTGGAGCCCAAGCGCATCTGCCTGCCACGGAGCAGCCGGCGCAGGGAGGCAGATAGGTGCTCAGCTTGGCATGGGATGCCACAGAGCCGCTTCCAGCAACCATGGAGGAGGAAGGCGCCTCCCAGGAGGAGGAAGCGCAATCGGAGGAGGAGGAGGAGGAGCAACATCATCACCCCCCATGGCATAATTGTGACCGCCCTTGCTTCTGCAATCAAAAGCATGCAATCAACAGCATGCAATGAACTGCAAATTTTATGTCTTTAACTTATTAAATTGGGTTGGTGAATGTAAAAGTTCTGGGACTGCTCTTGCTGTTTGTGCCGTAACTAATTTAAGCAATTAAAACTCGTTCCGCTTGGTTGGTGGTGCTGTGATGGTTGGAGAGACCCATAACAATTTATTGTCATTTAGGCAATCATTCTATCACCCTATGAGCCCTCCCCACCCGGGAAAGGGAATCGGGTAAAACAAGGCAAACCGGGAGCTGAAGTATAAACACATTTAGTAGAGTTAGATTAGGTAATTAACATTAACAGCACATTCTCCTTTTGCTCCTCATCACTTGTACGTAAAAAGAACTGAAAATCAAAGAAGCGGCATTGTGTTCACACCTCCTCCCTAAGCCTGCTCCTCACTGCAGGTGCTGCCAAAGCGATGCCAAAAGGTGGGAGTTTGGGGAAAATACCTTGCACAGTATTGAAATACAGGTCCGAAAGCCCCGTATGTGGATTTAAACCACTGCTACCCCACGGAAGGGCTCCACGTGCAGTTTCCTGCTGCGAGTCTCACTGCTGTTCCGCACCGCTTCCAAAAAGTTCTGATGCAAGAAGAGAATGTGGCGCAGGTTCTCTGGCGCCAGGACACCGCGCCGATGCTCCAGGGTGCTTTCCCCAGCAGCGAAGGCCTGGTCTGGCAGGAGGGCGGTGGCGGGGATGGCAAGGTACTGCCGGCTCAGCTGCCCCATGGCCGGGAAGCGATGCTCGTTGCTCTGCCACCAGTGCAGCGGCTGGTGCTGCGCTTGCAGAGGGGCTCCAGGATGTAGTTTTCCAGTTGCTGGTGGATCTCGGGGTTCTCTCCATGGTGTCCTTCCCCAAAAGGATGTCGTAGCTGCTCTGAGACGGGGCGCTGGCGCATGGGTCCTTGCGAGCAGGCAGCTGGCTGCCAGCATCTGCACCTGCGGCTTTGGAATCCGAGTTTGGCACCCCAGACTGGGTGGCAGATGGGGACTGTCAGTTGAAAACCCGCAAAAGCATGGTTCTCACTGGCTGGTGCAGCTCGCTTCTCAGGCTGGGGCTGAGAAACCGCATCTCCTGGAAGCGCTGCCCAAATCAGAGGCCTCTTTGGGTCGGGGGTCCCTTTTTTGGTTTCCTGGTTTGTGCTGGACGGGCCCTTGAGGACACTGCGTGTCCGCTGCGGTGTCCTGGTGCTGTAGTAAAATCCCCAACATGGGTTCAATTACAGCATGTCTGCCTTTACCAAAGACAGCAAACTCTCCTTTGGAGCAGGGAATTTGAACCCTCGCTTTGAATTGGACCTTTGATACCATCTTCATGAATGGAACCGGAAGATTAAGATTTAAATTGAAAAAGGAAAGGGAATTTGGATTAGGGAAATGGAAGGTTCTGGGGAATGATTCTGAAAATTGGTGTTGGCATATTAACAAGACCCAGCAACCTGTATTGGTTAAGCAAACAGGACCATGTGATCGATTCCCTCGGGGAATGCAGTTCCCTTCAGTGTGGAAGACTGCAGAACACGGAGAATGGCATTACGTGCAATCTACTCCTTGGTGTATGGATTGGACAGGGAATCAGTCAAAAGAGAAGATAGGAAAAATTAATTTGCCTCCTGCTTGGATGGCAGAAATCTACGAGAGGCAATAGAAGTCGGATGGTTGAACGAGATCTTGCATGGCTTTGAGTTTGCCCGGACCAGATGGCTGCAAAGCCTATTGTGAAACCCAATCATTTTTGTGATCGTAGTGATTTTTGTTTGTGTTTTGTTTGGATGTCTTAAGAGTATCGTTAACAAGCAATTATCTCAACCTTATGTATTAGTGATATGGGATAGGAAATGAGGCTCACTGAAGTACAGAAAGACTTGGCTAAGTCTCAAAGGGAGGGAATTGTTGTAGTAAAATCGACATAAACCAGGAAAATTAAATGTAAAATGTAATTGAAGCAACAAAGGAAACCTGCTGCTGCTCAAGCCCTAGATACTGCCCCAACTCTATTTATTTACCTAATCTCAAAATAGAGAAATAATTAGTAGACACGATTTCTCTATGATTCAGTTAAGGAACTACCCAGCAGACAGTGTAGCACTGTTGATAAGCAGGGTATTCCTATCAAGAGAGCGACGAACTGTAGGCCTGGTCAGCAAACCCAGAAACCCACTTGAAACTGCCGAGATCAGAGGAAAAGCAGGTAAAAGGGAGTTCCGGCAGGGGGAGATGGTGGCCACCCACTCATTGACCACCTCCCCAAACGATACCACCTATTAAAAACATAAGAGTGGAAAAAGAAGACAGAGTCTGCGCACTCATTTACGTGGGAAGCAAAGAAATCTCGACCAATCATTAGAGGGAATGACAGTGAATATGTATTAATTGTTTGAATATGTAATAATCAATGTGTAAAAGTGGAGATTTTTGGAACTAAGGTGTGAGCGCTCCCGTTTTGGGACAAGCACCCATTTCTGCTATTAATGGCATAAACTTAGAAATACCTCTGCTCTGTGTGTTTTACTGGCTTGCCCAGCAGGTAAAGAACCCAGATTTGGGAGGACAGTGGGGTGTCCGTAAGGGGTCCTGGGCGGCGCTTATGGGGTCCTGGGGGGGACTCCTGCAGGCCATAGGGAGTCTGGGGCAGCCCTTCAAGGATCTGGGGGTCCCCTCTGGTGCCTCTGGGGAGGCTTTTGTGGCTGGAGAGGGCCGAGCTGGTTTCAAGAGGTGCTTCCTCCCTTTCTCCAGCCCACCCAGCTCCCCTGACACCACCCTGCCCCCCAGGTTGGTGGGTGCCAGCAGTGCCAGCCTGTCCCACTGGGTCGGGCACTGAGGGGGGCACAGCCCCAGCCGCGGGACGGGAGGAGGAACCACAGCACCAGGGATAAAACGTTGGTCTCTATTTCTTTAACATTTCCCATGGGGGGCACCCCAGGGTTCCGCGGCTGCACCACAGCTGGTGCCAGGAGGGACTGCAACGCCCCCCCCGTGGAAAGATTAATAAAAATGATCAATAATACAGCATTGGTCACACGTTAAGGAAAGGGATACAATCAAAAGGCTTCTGTGTGAGCCGACTCGGGCAGGACGCAGGAACGACCACAAGACCACGGATGAAAGACAAAGAACAAATGTGATCTCAATACCTCGCGAATCGGGGAGTCTCCGCAGCAACGCCCGGGCAGAGGGACACAAGTAGGGGATGCAGGCGCCACAGGGCAGGAGAAAGTCCTTGTTAGCAGCAGCGTGAGCTCCAACTCGCTGTTCTCGCCTGCTTTTCAAGGGTTCAAGCAGGCATAGCTTTCCAGTGCGCTTTGATCTTCTTCAACACCAAAGCAGTGATCTCCTGTATGCCAGATAAGGTGTCCCTGAGCCCATCCCAGGCTCACGGTATCTAAGTGCGGATATTCCACTTGAGAGCACACATGGGGCTGAACAACAATTAGTGTGACAGATGTGTTGTCCAGCACCCCAGGTGCGCGGCGCTTGAGCAGTCCTCCTCACCAATCTTCTGTTACTTTCCCACATTCCACCCCCTCGCTCAAGAGACCGCTTCTGCTGGGGCTGACAAAGTTGGAAATGTTCATTCAAACTTGTGGGGTGTAATACAGAGTAATTTACAGAGGCATGAAATAAACACACATACAAAAAGGAATAAAATAGCCAAAAAGAATGCTACATATGAAGACAACTCTTAAAAACTAAACTAATTCAGAACTTGAGTATCATTTTTGTAGGAGTGCAGAGGCTTCCTAGTATTGCCAGTTAGCAAAACTGGAAAGCCACTGTTACGAGAGACTTTCAGACAGTTCTGAAATGATTTTTGCCAGTCAGTGTAAAGCAGCTTCCTTGAATGGAATACCTCGTTGGTCAGTTTTGGGTCACCTGTCCTGCCCGCTCCTCCCCACAGGTGCGACACCTCTATGCTTTTCTGCTTAGAATCATAGAATCACAGAATTGTCTAGGTTGGAAGAGACCCTTGGGATCATCGAGTCCAACCATCTACCCTACTCTACAAAGTTCTCCCCTACACCATATCCCCCAACACCACATCTAAACGTCTCTTAAACACATCCAGGGATGGTGACTCAACCACCTCCCTGGGCAGTCTATTCCAATGCCCGACCACTCTTGCTGTGAAAAATTCTTTCCTAATGTTCAGTCTAACTCTACCCTGTTGGAGCTTGAAGCCATTCCCTCTTGTTCTGTCATTAATTACCTGTGAGAAGAGACCAGCACCAACCTCTCTACAGTGCCCTTTCAAATAGTTGTAGAGAGTGATGAGGTCTCCCCTCAGCCTCCTCCTCCTCAAACTAAACAGTCCCAGCTCCTTCAACCGCTCTTCGTATGATTTGTTTGCTAGGCCCTTCACCAGCTTTGTTGCCCTCCTCTGCACTCCCTCCAGCACCTCGATATCTCTCTTGTATTGAGGTGCCCAAAACTGGACACAATATTTGAGGTAACCTCCCTGGTATCGAGGTTAGACTGACAGGTCTGTAGTTACCTGGATCCTCCTTTTTGCCTTTCCTATAGATGAGTGTTACATTTGCCACCCTCCGGTCCATTGGGACCTCCCCAATTAGCCATGACTTCCTGTAAATCATGGAAAGCGGTTTGGCGAGCACGTCTGCCAACTCTTTCAGCACTCTGGGGTGTAGCCCATCCAGTCCCATAGACTTGTGTGCATCCAAGTTACGTGATTGGGCACCAAAGCCCTCTGGGGTGCATCGGCCCCTCCAGCGTGCTCCAACACTCCTCTCTGCTGCGTGTGGCTGCTGCGGCAGGAGTAGGATGGGCTTTACGGCACTGCTTTTGCCTGGGACGGAGTTAGTTTGCTCCACAGCAGCCTAAATGGTGCCCTGTTTTGGATCCGTGACCAAAACAGTCCTGATAACACAACGCAGTTTTAGCTGTCGCTGAACAGGGCTTGCACAGCAGCAAGGCCTTCTCTGCCTCTCATGCTGACCCACCAGCAACTAGCCTGGGGGTGGGCAAGAAGATGGGAGAGGACACAGATGGGACAGCTGACCCCAACTGACCAAAGGGATATCCCACGCCATAGGACGTCATGTTCAGCAATAAAAGTCGGGAAAAGATAGAGCAAGATGTTGGGGGAAGGTCTGTTGAAGGCTATGGCATTTGTCCTTCCAAGTGACTGTTATGTGTGATGGAGCCCTGAACATAATGAGTAGCAAAAGGTGCAGTTGCTCTAAATTTCAGCATCTGCTGTAATCTCAGTTGGACAAAGGAATTTCCCAACAACCTCCAAGGAGATGACCCCAGATGTTGCTCCATCTCTCAGAGTTGCTCCCTTAGAGCTTGCAGTTCCCTGCACGTACCCTGGACCAACTCAGTACCTCCCATGTCACCAGGTGTTTGTGTCTGAGCAGCTCACCACTGCCCTCCACCTCCAGTCATTAGCAGCAGAGCCCAGACAAGGAGCTCCCACCAGGGCGGCTGTGTTGTGCACACCGGAGCTGAGGCAAGAGGAATCCCACCTCCTTTGATGTATATGTAGTGTGCATGGGAGGGAACCGAGTTCCCTCCTGTCCCCAGGACTGAAAACACCAGAGGAGGTGCCTCAATTGACTCAGCTGAATCCCTTCCCTTCTCAGGGGTAAAGGAGATCCCTCCCTGGCACTGTCTGGTTGTCCTGCCTAACGATGGGACAAGGCAAGACAATTCTCACGCCCAGCTGCTTTCCTGGAAGGAGAAATGACACTGCTGGAAAGAAGCCTTTGACCCCGGCTGAGAAAGGGAACATCAGTGATTCCTTCTGAAAAAGGAGCAAGGAGACAATTGTGAGAGAATGAGGTAACTTCAGAAGGCGGCCACCCAGCAACCCAGAAAACCAATAAGAAATCAAGAGACCACCAACCAGAATGAAGCGATTGCACTTGGGCATTGGGTGATGGGCGGTATTTTCTGGGGAATCTGTCTGTAAGGGTATAATTGGGGTGCGCAATCTGCAGTAGGGGTCCCTCCCTGGAGGCAACAGCTCGAACTGCTCTGTGTGTTGGGTAAATAAACCACCGAGTTACTCAGCAGACTGGCGACTCGTCTTCTGCGAGGGGCAACATGGGGCTGAGCCCTGTTGGGGTGGCACACACATAATTCCTACCACAGTCTTACTGGCAGCTGCGTAATTCCTGAAACAACAAGCCAGAGGCTTCTCCTGCCCTAACACCTACTCAAACACAGATGACATTACAAGCAGCTGCACAAGCCAGATCCTGCTCCTGCCCTCAGGCAGGCACCTCTTCAGGCACATGGGACAGCACAAGCACATGAACAAGCCAGGTGTGACCTTCTACACTATCACCTACTCACCCAGCTGTGGCAGCACAAGCAGCTGCACAAGCCAGGGCCTTCTCCTGCCTTAAATCCTGCTCATCCACCAGTGACCTCACAAGCACCTGCACAGCAGGAGCACCCTTACTGCCAACCCCCAAGATTTTGCCCCTCCATCTCCCTCTCCATTTCTGTCTCCCACTTCCCCAGGCTCTCCCCTCTCCCAGGCACCTTTCTCACCCGCTCCATGACATCCCAACATCTCCGGCTGTCGCTGTGTTTGTGTGGCAGATGGTACCTCAGAAGCATTGTCCCAGCCACATCACCTGCATCTCCTTCTGTTCTCATCATTACTGCGCCAGCTGTCTGATGAGCTTTTGCACCTCATGCACCCTCTCATCCTGCCTCCCTTCTGCTCTTAAACCTGCAAGAGAAGTGACAGCCAGGCGGTGCCCCCTCTGTGACATCTTACCAGCACCTGCCTGAGATGCACAGCTGGTGGGAACTGTCACCATCAGCCCCAGCATGGCGGGAAGTCTTCTCTTGGCACAGCAACAGCTCTGGCCGTGCTTCATGCGTACCACGCTTCCTGAAGGAGAACCACAGCACTCAGTGCCTCCTGGGAAGAGCTGATTTGAAGGCAGCTTTGCCGCAGGTCCCCAGGCCGCTCCAGGGGTTCTTCCTCTCCCCCGGCTCAGCCACAGGTCCCACATCTGGCTCCTTCCAGCAGGATTTTGCAGAGCCTGTTCCAGCTGTGAGCACCGGGACAAGGGCTCGGGGCACAAACAGCCCCCACCCCCCAAGGCCCAGCCCACAATGCGACTCTGTCCCCAAACTACTACACCTGCCAAACAGGCTCTCCCGCTACCGCAAGGATCTTCCCTTTTAAGAAGAGCTTACGTAGTCGCACACCATGAGAGGGCGATTTGGGCTTCAGTCCCAGAACAAAAGAATTCCCATTACAGAATCTCAGCCAACACCTCCAGGAGCCTCTTGTCAGCGACCCACAAACACTGTGTTGCAAAGAAAGATGACAGCTGATACAAAGTATCTTTTCCTCCACAAATCTTTGTTTCCCTCCTACCCTCAGACTAAACCAGTAATAATCAGACGATTATACTGTCATTACCACCGGTCTGAAACCCCTCCAAACCATCACTCACAGATGTCAATGTGGACACCTCTGCCTGACAAGAGACGACCGGCCCCAAAACTGGATCTTAGGGTGTCCTGGCTCTACTGAAGCCAAACCATTTAGAATAAGGATACAAACAAGTTTCAGAGAAAGCAGCATAGTTAGTGAAAGAGGTGAGAAATGTGATGTGTCTCAGCCACCCCTAATTTCACAGGAAGTTTCAAGAGTTTTTGTTTTTTTCTTTTTTAATCACTGCCCAGCACAGGTGAAAAAGCACACACCCGCTCTTTTAAGGAGAACGGAAAACTACCAGAGTAGGACTGTCGAGATCTGAGCAGCTCAACCACTGCCACAGCATTTTCTGTCCCTATGAGCAGTCCTGCCCCATTCTGAGTGTCCTGGTTTGAGGTAAAACAGAACCATTTTTGTTTAGTTACTTCGCTTCTTAGCTGGGCCTCTTCTAACTCCTGAAGTTAACTGCATATTGTGCAGACAGTTCACTCTCTCAGAATGATAAGGCCAATTGTTTATAGCTGATGCCCAGGCATGGGATGCAGAGAGGCTCTTGCTTATACTTATTGCTATAACACCCAAGGCCAACCAACTTTGTTATTTGCGCTGTCGGAGGGTCAGAAGCAGAAAAGCATAGTCGGGTCCCACCTGTAGGGAGGAGTGGACAGAACAGGTGACCCAAAACTGATCAACAGGGTATTCCATCCCATCTACCTCATGCTCAGTATAAAAGCTGAGGGATCAAAGGGTCACGGGCTCTTCCTTCAATGGCCGACGTCTGAGGAGGACTCTGTTCGTCTGCCTGTGATCCCCATCTGGAATCCATTTCCGGAATCCAGTTCCCTTCCGTCACTGAGTCCAGCCTGGGACTGCCCCAGTGCCAGCCGGTGTTGCGATTGTCATCTCGGGAGCTTGATACAGTTTTGTATATATTTTTCATTATTGCTTTTTATTTTATTATTAATATTTCATTAAAGTAGTTTAGTTCCTTCTAAACTCATAAGTCTCTTTCCTCCTCTGCCTCTCTCTTTGAAGAGGGGTAGAGGGGAGCATCTGTCGGTCCCATCTTGGGTTCCCCAGGTCACCAGTAGTGGATTAAGGCCTAAACCACGACATTGAGCCACTCAGAAAACGCCCACAAGGACCATCTCACTCACCGCCTTAATCACAACTAGCGGTGGCCTCAGCACCCTGAAGCTGTTTTCTGTCACTGCACACATGGAGTTCATACGGCCTTTCTTGACGCAGCCTCCTTCCTCATGGGACTTCCCACTGAGTACCAAGATGGCAGCTCTACACTGTACGTCCACAGAGCAGCTTCCACCCACTGTCCCCTGCTCACAGCAAGAACAAACAGCCCTGTCCTCTCCCCTGCCCATCTCCACGCTCGCTCGGGAGGAGCTGCTCTCGCGCCCCTTGCGGCCCGAGAATTCCTGACGTGCTGCTCAAGGCCATGACGGCGGTCACGCTGCGCCTGCACCCACATCCCTGTTCTTCATCCCCAGGGACACTGCCCGGCCCTGTGGATTCCCACCTGCCTACAACAGCTGTTGCCCTCTCTCTCACCAGCGTTTTGGAAAAGCACCCTATTTCTTCTGAAGACCTGCTCTGACCTCCCTACAGGACAGGCCCAGAGGCCATGCCTGTGGCTGGTAAAGTGGCTGTGGCTTGATGAAGTAAGGCGGGGAGCCAGCAGAACTGCCACCTTGGATTTCTGAAGGGCAGACTTTAGCCTCTTTAGGAGAATGGTCGAGAGTGTCCCTCGGGAGGCAGTTTTGAAGAGCAAAGGTGCCCAGGAAGGCTGGGCATACTTCAAGCAGGTGCTCTTAGAAGCACAGGAGAAGGCCATCCCCGTGTCTCGAAAAACAAGCAGACGGGGAAAAAGACCAGCCTGGCTAAATAGAGAGCTTTGGCTGGACCTCAGGAAAAAAAGGAAAGTTTACATTCTCTGGAAAAGGGGGTTGGCAACTTATGAGGACTATCAAGATATAACAAAGCTATGTAGGGGGAAAATTAGAAGGGCCAAAGCTCAATCAGAACTCAGCTTGGCCACTGCAGTTAAAGACAATAAGAAGAGATTCTTTGAGTATATCAATAGAAAAAGGAAGACTAGGGAAAATGTAGGCCCACTGGCGAATGAGACAGGTGCCCTAGTGGTGGAAGACACAGAGAAGGCAGAGTTCCTGAATGCCGCCTTTTCTTCGGTCTTCACTGCTAAAGCTGTCCCTCACGAATCCCATACTCTGAAGGCAAAGGAGAAGGTCTGGAGAGAGGAAGATTTTCCCTCAGTTGAGGAGGACTGGGTCAGAGACCACTTGGCCAAGCTGGACATTCATAAGTGCATGGGCCCTGACGAGATGCACCCGCGAGTGCTGAGAGAGCTGGCAGATGTTATTGCTAGACCACTCTCCATCGTCTTTGAAAGGTCATGGAGAACAGGAGAGGTGCCTGAGGACTGGAGGAAGGCTGACATCACTCCGATCTTCAAAAAAGGCAAGAAGGAGGACCCAGGGAACTACAGACCAGTTAGTCTCACCTCTGTCCCTGGGAAAGTAATGGAGCGACTCATTCTGGATGTCATCTCCAAACACGTTGAGGAACAGGAAGTTATTGGAAGTGGTCAAAATGGATTTACCAAGGGCAAATCATGCTTGACCAATCTGATAGCTTTCTATGATGTTATAACTGGCTGGCTGGATGAGGGAAGAGTCGTAGATGTCATCTACTTTGACTTTAGCAAGGCTTTTCACACTGTCTCCCACAATATCCTCATTGGGAAGCTGAGGAAGTATGGGCTAGATGAGGTGACAGCGAGGTGGATTGAGAGTTGGCTGCGGGACAGAACTCAGAGGGTTGTGATCAGCGGCACAGAGTCTAGCTGGAGGCCTGTAACCAGTGGTGTCCCCCAGGGGTCAATACTGGGTCCAATTTTGTTTAATATATTCATTAATGACCTGGATGAGGGGACAGAGTGTATCCTCAGCAAGTTTGCTGATGATACCAAACTGGGTGGAGTGGCTGACACCCCAGAGGGCCGTGCTGCCATCCAGCGTGACCTGGACAGGCTGGAGAGCTGGGCAGAGAAGAACCTAATGAGGTTCAACAAAAGCAAGTGCAAGGTCCTGCACCTGGGGAGGAAGAATGTAAAGCACTAGTATCGGTTAGGGGCGGACCTGCTGGGAAGTATCTCTGAGGAGAAGGATCTGGGGGTCCTGGTAGACAGTAAATTATCCATGACCCAGCAATGTGCCCTTGTTGCCAAAAAGGCCAATGGAATCCTGGGCTGCATAGGGAAGAGTGTGGCCAGTAGGTCAAAGGAGGTCATTCTCCCCCTCTACTCTGCACTGGTGAGGCCACAACTGGAATACTGTGTCCGGTTTTGGGCTCCCCAGTTCAAGAGGGACAGGGAACTGCTGGAGCGAGTCCAGCGAAGGGCAACTAAGATGATTAAGGGCTTGGAGCACCTCCCGTATGAGGAAAGGCTGAGAGAGCTGGGACTCCTTAGCCTGGAGAAGAGAAGGCTGAGGGGAGACCTTATTATGGCGTACAAGTATCTAAAGGGTGGGTTGAAGGAGGATGGAGCCAGGCTCTTTTCAATGGTTCACAGTGACAGGACGAGGGGTAATGGGCACAAGTTAGAACACAGGAAGTTCCGTTCAAATACAGGGAAACACTTCTTTACGGTGAGGGTGACAGAGCACTGGCACAGGCTGCCCAGGGAGGTTGTGGAGACCCCTTCTCTGGAGCTTTTCAAGACCCACCTGGATGCAGTCCTGAGTCATGTGCTCTGGGCAATCCTGCTTTAGCAGGGGAGTTGGACTAGATGATCTCTAGAGGTCCCTTCCAACTCTGAAAACTCCGTGATTCCAATACAGAATTGCGCAGGCATGAAAAATACCCCGTGATTCAACTTGTTTCACTCCTTTAAGACAAGGCTTGTAGCTACAAGACAGTTGAGACAATTTAAAACCAGAACTAACCTGCACTCCCCCTTTGACTGTCAGAACTGTCTTTCTCAGTTCTTTGTATTTCTTTCTTCCCTCCGGAGTACATATCAAGGTTTTCCTGACTAAAAGAAACAAGAAAGGTCAGTCACAAACACACAGAAAAGCAGAAACCCACCAACTCGGGGACTGCACAGTAGCACTCTCATGGTCCTGCCTATATGCACAAAATTAAATTAAGGCACCATTCGCCTACACAGCGAGCAATTCCAGCTCAAAGTCCAGCAGCACTCACAGCCACATATCCCACACACCCCTCCCTCTCCTCAGGCCCTCCCCTCCTCAGGCCCCTCGGCCCCGCCCCCGGATGGCTGTGACTGACAGCCCAACACCGGCTCCGCTGATTGGCTCAGCCCTGGCCAATGGCACGCGAGGGAAGACCCCGTGGTGAACCAGTGGAGGAGGGCTCCCTCACAGCCTGCCCGGGCCTCAGGTACCCGTCGGCGGCCTGAGCCTCTCTTCCCCCCAGAAGGGCGCTCCTGGGTAAGATTCGAACACTTCCCCGGGACACTTAGAGATCTCTACAGAGTGGTTTTATAGCTTAGTGCATTTGTAACGGAGCTGCATTACTGACGTCTGTAGTATTCGCACGGGCTTTGCAGACAGTCACTTATTTATTTATTTATTTATTTATTTATATTTTATTTATTTAAGTAAATCTTATTTAACTTTTCCTTTTTTTAGGTTTTGTTTAGGGAAGTCATTGTCCTCACGCCCGCGAGTTCTGCTCCAGGTCAAGCGAAGCCCCATGGAACTGGCCCTAAGGGCGGCGGCGGCCATGGACCAGTGCCCCTTCGGCATCGAGAACGTGGTTCATTTCGGGGTGAATCTCCCTGTTTTTTTTAAAAGCGGGGGTCTGGTTTGTAGTGAGGCTTAAAACCCCGGGTTGTGCCTAAACGTGGGGCTGATTTCAACCTCAGGGGCTGCGACTCCTTCCAGCTCCGACTCACAGCCCTGGCAGCACCGTCAGCGCACCGGGCTCAGCGTTCTCTTGTATTTTGGAGGTTTCTTTACAGATTGGCAGCAGCCGGGGATATTTAGCAGCTGTGTATTGGTGGCACAATCTGTGTCATGAAAAGATCTTTGGGGTACAGAGGTGAATAAGTGGGGTTATTTTGTACCTCAAAAATGTTTCTTGTTTCTTTGTACCTGTAAAAAGATGTTCAAATCGATAAGGCTGAAGAAGTCGGTAACAATCATAACACCTCTGTTTTGCAGGAACTTCACTATCATAAAATTACACCCTAGACAGGAATATGTTCTGTTGGTTTGTTTTTTGTTATGAGTCCTTACAACCTGCTCTCCAGCTGGAAGTGGGAAATGCAAAGGCATTAAAATGATAGATTTGCTAAATATGTTGCAAAGGTTTGTATTACTGGCTTTCCCTGAAGCGGGGAAAATACATCCTGTTTAATTGTTGTTTGCATTTGAAATTCTCTGTGAAATGGATTAAGCAGTGTGGGCTTCTTTTTGTGGGTCTGCCCTTGGAAGGAGAGCGCCTTTAGGAAAAGGCTTTTCTGGAGGGGACAGAGAATTTAATTGCTGATGGCTATAAAAGCGCGCCCTGTTTGGGTGGCCTGAAAACAAAACCCGTGAAAATCCATGACTGAAAAATAAGACTTTCTCCTAATGATCAGGGCTGGTGTGTCTACTGATTCGCCCATGAATAACAGCTCGTTCCTTACTCGTGGCTGAGGACCCTTGAATTGTTTCCCAAAGCCTAAGGCAGCGGGAAGGGCTGGGGTTGTCAGATCACTGCAAATCAAATAAAAGAGAGCGGTTTGGAGTTGTCTCGTTCCCTCTATCTTTTCCCAAGAAAGAGGGGTGGAAGAATGGTAGAATTTGTTACATTGAAGGTCGGTGGTAATCCAAAGCTGCAGAGCGAGCTCGGTGCCCGTGGAAGGGGAACTGTGCTCTCAAGTGGAAATACTTGGTGTCTCGTTGCCTGTGGGACAGAAAGGGACATCAAGAGTCAACCAAACGACTTTCCCGCCTTCAGAGATGAGGCTCTGGAGGTCACAGTTAATTAAGGGTAGTTGTGGAAGTGTGCCTTACTGAGCAACATGCTGCGGCTGGCTCGGGGCCTAAATATCTCCAAAGTTTGGGGTTGGTTTAAGTGCTTTTTGGTTATTAGCTGGATGTCACTCTTCCAAGCGCCTCTTGCCCTCTCCGGAGGGGTTTGCTGCTGCCTCCTGCGTTGGGCCGAGGGGACCGGCAGCCCTCAGGACAGGGACTTTCTCAGGTGCGGAGGTTAAACCCTGTCGGTGCTGCTTAAAAACTGCTCTGGTGTTACTGTGGCGGTCACGATGTGAAATCTGGTGGCTTAGGGGAGCCTAAGATTTGCATTCCTCGTAACTGCGGGGGATTTTGGGGAGCCTGGGTGGTACAATCCCCTTCCTGCTCCCAGATTCCTGTCGCTGACCCGGCAGCAGGTGGTTGGAAGAACTGATGCCCGCAGCGGCTGAGGGTCGGCATGATCCCGTCATTGCTGGAGCTCGTGAGCCGAGGAATGGGAGCGTGGCCCGTTTCCATCGTGGCTTGTGAGAGAAATAATGCGGTTTGATATAGTTGCGGTGTGGAAATGGTGATTCCTCTTTACACGTGTGCTTACAGGGTGCACGCAGGTGTTTCTTAATGCCTGCGAAGCTTTATGAGATTGGTTAATGAGCGTTGCTTTGCTGTGCAAGTGCAAAGTGTTATTTTCATGGAGAAACCAACTCAGATGTTCCCTTTATTTTTCTTTTCTTAAAGGCAGAATGACTATTTTAAAGCTTTCCTTGCAGGCAGAATAACATCTGCTTTTGAGGATTGTTTCTTTCCCTGCAGGGTGGAAAAATCTACAGCCTCGCTAAGGCCGCAGAGGAAGAAAACTCATCAGTTTTCAAGAGCAAACTGCAGTTTGGAGGGGGGTGGAGGTCTGCCAGAGCGCCTTTTAGCCCCTCGTCGGGCACATTTCTTTTCCCTCGGGGCTGAGATTTAACATGGCCTTTTCATTTGGCTGGGTTTTGGTTGTATGAATTAATGGGTGTTTCAATGGGAACCACAAGACCTAATTTCTGAGTCTCCCTCCTAAGAATTGTTGAGGGACAGAAGCGGGACAGGGAGGTTACCCGAGTGAAATGCTGAAGGCTTTTAAGGATGGAATGAGGAATGGCCGGGCTTGTTCTGGTCACACACTATGACAATAAAAGGCCACAAGTTCCCTGTGGAGGTAAAGAACCGACAATTTGAGAGAGCGTTAAGGGATTTGCCTCATCGAAAGGTGTCCTGGTTTGAGAGACACAGGACTAATTTCTCTTCTAATGCTTGGGAAAACTGCACTTTCAGAAGACTCCAGTGTCTGAATTTGTGAAAATATTTACTTTACAGCCAGCTATGGTGTGTGGGTCTCAAGGTCTCAGCGTTTTCGAGCTAGCCAGGTGCAGGGATGAGGAGGAGCGAGACGCGGGCACTTGACCCAAGCTGGCCAACAGGATTATTTCATACCATCAACGTCCCACTCATTATAAATTAGAAAGTTTGCTGCGAAGTGCTCTCTCTCTCTCCCTTGATGGCTGCCATCCTGAGAACTTTGTGCCCTGGTGCCGGAGCCCTGAGGCCTTCCCTTCCTCCTGAAGCCGTAGCGCTCGCAGTGTCCCACATTAGCTGTCCACTGCTGGGAGTGCACAGCTTCCTACTGATAGAATTGGCTGAGTATAATCTTTGCATATTCTGTATTGGTGTCGGGATCAATATCAGTTCTTTAGTGCTGTTAATGTTAATTATCTAATCTTATTCTATTAAATCTGTTTATACTTCAGCTCTCGGGTTTTCTTGTTTTTCCCGATTTCCCTTTCCCAGGTGGGGAGGGGTCATCGGGTGATAGAATGATTGTCTAAATGACAACAAATTGTTATGGGTCTCTCAAACCATAACAAATTTGGCGCCCAACGTGGTATTGTAACAAGTTTGGCACTCAGTGTGATATTTTGCGCTTAATTTAAATAGTGCTGTGAGAACTATAAGTTTTAATTGGAGAGTTCTGAAGGGTTGAAGTTTTAAACAGATTTGATTGGATTCATTAAAAAGTCGCTATGACTCTGTTGGAATGGTTTCAAAGGAACCTGGTCAGAGTTCTCCGCTATCTTTGTATAAACTTAGGTCAGGAGCTATCAGAGCTGTGGGGGAGGTCATTGCTGTTTCTCTCTCCTTTAAGGCAGCTTATCGTTTCTCAGTTTGGATTCAAAAACATTGCCTTGTTATTTTGTGTGGCGGTATTTTGCTACGTTATCGGGTCGTTTGTAATCTTTCCGTTATTTGTCACCTATGTAATGACATCTCGAGAATCACAGCGGTCAGACCCACCTCTGGACGGTGGGAGTCCTTTGCTGACCATTGTGCATAATTATACCTTGGGTTATGTTACGGGCCATTTAGCAAAGGAGGGGATGTCTCTTGAGAATTTGTAGGTACTGATGTCATCAATAGTAACAGTTTTTGAGAGTTTGGAATACCCTTGGAATATTTTGATTGTTGTGCTTGGGTTGTTAAGTTTTGAGGGTTTGATCTGTTTTATTGTCTGGATCTGCAGTAGAGGGAAACGTCCGGCAGAGACCGCGCCGGCTCCTACCGGCCACAGCCGCTGCCGGCCTCTATGGCAGGCAGTGATCCCATCCAGACTCTGCAGGCTGAGATCCTGCTGGCTCCTACGACAGTCCCCACCGACCCCCCCTGCTGTACACCGTACCGGCACAGACCCCGCCAGCCCCCCCGACGGACATCGCGCCTGCACAGCCCCCGCGACATACCTCATCCCTGCGCAGCCCCTGCTGGCCCTGTGACAGACACTGATCCCATCCAGACCCCACCGCCTCCCACGACAGCACCCGCAGCTGCAACAAGGACCAGACCTACTCTGACCGTGGTGATGGCTGATGCAGCTGAGCTACAGACACAGTCGGTGCCAGTATCAGTCAACCCTGTACATTAGAGGAAACGTGCAGTAGGGCCAGACAGCAATGGGCAACCAGGGACATCATACAACGAAGTGACAGAGGAGACTACTCGATCATTAACCCTTAGTGAGGTGCATGACATACGTAAGGATTATGGCCGTCAGGAAGGCGAGCAAGTGATTCCTTGGCTACTCCGATGCTGGGATACTAGAGCTGATAGTTTGAACTGACATGGTAGAGAAGCCAAGCGGCTGGGACCATTAGCTAGAGATTCGGGTATTGACAGGGCTCTTGGAGGACCGCCAGAATCCCTCACCCTCTGGAGGCGACTCCTGTTAAGTGTGAGGAGCAGGTATCCCTATAAGGACGCTATCCCATACTGCCCATCCAAGTGAACAACTATTGAGAGAGGTGTTCAGAATCTGAGGGAAATAGCTGTGAGAGAGATGATTTTTACTGATTTGGACAACCTGCAGGCATCATTAAATCCAGATGGACTCAAAATTACTGGACCCATTTGGCGCAAGTGGGTACTGAGTGCACCGGCAGCGTACGCTCATGTATTGGCATTCTTTCGTTGGAAAGAGGATGAGGCACTGACGGTGGGTGATGTGGATACTGACATGCAGCATTATGCACATAATCTTTTTTCTACCCCACAGGATGGTGTCTCAGCATTGGACAGGTTACGTGACTGGGCCGGTGTTTCAGCGTTGGACAAGTCGTGTGACCAGGCTGGTGTCTCAGTTAAGGAAAAACGTTTTCCTAAAAGAACTGTTCAAGGGAAACGATGCACACCGCGACGTGTTCTGTGGGCTACTTTGCGTGATTGGGGGGAAAACATGAAGCAGTGGGATGGAAAACCTACTTCAGCATTACAGACACGCGTACGTGACTTGCGGAGTAAAACACCCCCAAGGAGGGATTCTTTCAGAAGACATGCTGCTCCAGTTTCCAGTGGACAGTCCCCCAGACAGCACAGATGGGCTTCGGAACCTGATTTACGACATGTGGATGTCAGGGATGGCACTGAGGGACCCTTTAGTCGTCGAAAGTAGAGGTGTCCTGCCTCCGGCCAGGAGGAGGAGGGGGATAATCGAGTTTATTGGACTGTGTGGATTCGATGGCCTGGCACATCAGAACCACAAAAGTATAGGGCCTTGGTGGACACTGGTGCACAGTGCACCATAATGCCGTCAAATCATAGAGGGGCAGAACCCATCACGATTGTTGGAGTGATGGGGGGATCTCAAGAGCTGACTGTATTGGAGGCCGAAGTGAGCCTAACTGGGAATAAATGGGAAGAGTTCCCCATTGTGACTGGTCCAGGTGCTCCATGCATTCTTGGCATTGATTACTTCAGGAGAGGGTATTTTAAGGACCCGAGGGGGTACTGGTGGGCGTTTGGTGTAGCGGCGGTGGAGATGGAGGAAGTTATCCAACTGTCTACTTTGCCTGGGCTGTCAGAGGACCCTTCTATTGTGGGGTTATTGAGGGTTGAGGAACAAAAGGTGCCCGTTGCTATTACAACGGTGCATAGGCGACAATATCGCACTAATCGAGATTCTTTGCTCCCTATCCAGAAGTTGATCTGTCAGCTGGAAAGCCAAGGGGGGATCAGTAGGACTCGTTCACCCTTTAACAGTCCCATATGGCCAGTGCGAAAGCCTAATGGGGAATGGAGACTGACAGTAGACTATCGTGGCCTGAATGAAGTCACACCACCATTGAGTGCTGCCGTCCCAGATATGTTAGAACTTCATTATGAGCTGGAGTCAAAGGAAGCTGAGTGGTATGCTACAATGGACATTGCTAATGCCTTTTTCTCTATTCCTTTAGCGGCAGAGTACAGGCCACAGTTTGCTTTCACCTGGAGGGGCGTACAGTACACCTGGAATCGACTGCCCCAGGGGTGGAAACACAGCCCTACTGTTTGCCATGGACTGCACTGGACTTCCAGACTGCACTGGAGAAGGGTGGAGCTCCAGACACCTGCAATACATTGACGACATCATTGTATGGGGTAATACAGCAGAAGAAGTTTTTGAGAAAGGGGAGAAGGTCATCCAAATCCTTCTGGAAGCTGGTTTTGCCATCAAACGAGGTAAGGTCAAGGGGCCTGCGCGAGAAATCCAGTTTTTAGGAATTAAGTGGCAAGACGGGCGTCGTCAGATCCCAATGGACGTGATTAATAAAATAACAGCTATGTCACCACCTACTAACAAAAAGGAAACACAAACCTTCTTAGGCGTTGTGGGTTTCTGGAGAATGCATATTCCTGGTTACAGTCAGATTGTGAGCCCTCTCTATGAAGTGACGAGGAAGAAGAATGATTTTAAATGGGGCCCTGAGCAGCAATCAGCCTTTGAACAAATTAAACGGGAAATTGTCCATGCAGTAGCCCTTGGGCCAGTTCGGACTGGACCAGATGTAAAAAATGTGCTCTACATTGCAGCGGGGGAGAACGGCCCTACCTGGAGTCTCTGGCAAAGGGCACCTGGAGAGACTCGAGGCCGACCCCGTGGGTTTTGGAGCCGAGCATATAGAGGATCAGAGGCTCGGTATACCACTACTGAGAAAGAGATATTGGCAGCATATGAAGGAGTTGGAGCTGCTTCGGAGGTAATTGGTACTGAAGCACAGCTCCTCCCGGCGCCTCGGTTGCCAGTGTTGAACTGGATGTTTAAAGGGAAGGCTCCTTCCACACATCACGCCACTGATGCGACGTGGAGTAAATGGATCGCACTAATTACTCAGCGAGCTCGAATAGGGAACCCTAATCGTCCAGGAATTTTGGAGGTGATCACGGATTGGCCACAAGGCACAGATTTTGGCGGGTCCCCAGAGGAGAGGGTGGTGCGTGCTGAGGAAGCCCCACCATATAATCAATTATCAGCAAATGAAAGGCAATATGCGCTATTCACAGATGGATCTTGTCGTATTGTAGGAAACCAGTGAAGGTGGAAAGCTGCTGTATGGAGTCCCACTCGGCGAGTCGCAGAAGCGGCTGAGGGAGTGGGTGAGTTGAGTCAGTTTGCAGAAGTGAAAGCCATCCGGTTGGCTTTAAATATTGCCGAGCGAGAAAAGTGGCCGGTGCTTTATCTTTATACTGACTCATGGATGGTGGCACATGCCTTGTGGGGATGGTTAAAGGAGTGGAAAAAGAGTAACTGGCAGCGCAGAGGTAAACCCATTTGGGCTGCTGATTTGTGGCAAGATATTGCTGCCCGATTAGAAAAGTTGTCTGTTAAGGTACGCCATGTAGATGCCCATGTACCCAAGAGTCGGGCCACTGAGGAACAACAAATCAACCAGCAGGTGGATCAGGCTGCTAAAATTAAAGTGTCCCAAGTAGACTTGGATTGGCAACGTAATAGTGAATTGTTTTTAGCTCGGTGGGCCCATGACACTTCAGGTCATCAAGGAAGAGATGCGACATACAGATGGGCTCGTGACCGAGGGGTGGGTTTGACTATGGATAATATATCACAGGTTATTTATGAATGTGAAACATGTGCTGAAATTAAGCAAGCTAAACGGTCAAAACCTTTATGGTACGGAGAACGGTGGCTGAAATATAAGTATGGAGAGGCCTGGCAAAGTGACTATATTTCCCTTCCACGAACCCGCCAGGGCAAGTGCTATGTGCTTACAATGGTGGAAGCAACCACCGGATGGCTGGAAACGTATGCTGTGTCTCATGCCACTGCCCGTAGCACTATTTTAGGCCTGGAAAGACAAATGTTGTGGCGACATGGTACTCCAGAGAGAATTGAGTCAGACAATGGGACTCACTTCCGAAATAATCTCATAGATGCCTGGGCTAAAGAACATGGTATTGAATGGATATATCATATCCCCTACCACGCACCAGCTGCTGGGAAGGTCGAACGATGCGATGGATTACTGGAGACTACCTTGAAAGCAATGACTGCTGGAACATTTAAAAAGTGGGATGAGCATTTACCGAAAGCCACCTGGTTAGTCAACACCAGGGGAACTGTCAGCCGAGCTGGTCCGGCTCAGTCAGAGCTTTTACCTATTGTAGAAGGGGACAAGGTCCCTGTGGTGCATGTAAAGAATATGTTGGGGAAAACAGTCTGGGTTACCCCGGCCTCAGGTAAAGGCAGGCCCACTCGTGGGGTTGCTTTTGCTGAAGGACCAGGGCATACCTGGTGGGTGATGCAGGAAAATGGAGAAGTTCGATGTACCCGTTAGGAGATTTGATTTGGGGCGAGAATCCTTAATTTTAAAATGTGTGGTGTTAATTGTCACATAACACTAACAGTGTTCAATAAGTGTTTTTCAGGATAACATGGTGGTAATGAAACCGGTAATGAAACTCCATCGAATGGCGTCCAGCGACAGGGAACATGCTAGCCGTGAGCACAACACGTTATATTGCTGCGCCCAACTCTACACGTCTGTTGTCCTGTATGGAGGCCCGGTCCCGATCTGACAACTGAGACAATGCCACATCACTGGTTCTTACCCTAAAAGACTATTGTGATAGATGGAACTCCTAGTTTTCAACTAAAAAACTTAATAGACCTTTTAGAGGAATAGTTTATAGCTTTAGAGGATTATATATTTGTGTGTATATATATGAGAGGACTAATACAACAGTAATTTGAGTGTGTCATATATATGGTATGAAATAAGGGGTGGAATGTCCTGGTTTGAGAGACACAGGACTAATTTCTCTTCTAATGCTTGGGAAAACTGCACTTTCAGAAGACTCCAGTGTCTGAATTTGTGAAAATATTTACTTTACAGCCAGCTATGGTGTGTGGGTCTCAAGGTCTCAGTGTTTTCGAGCTCGCCAGGTGCAGGGATGAGGAGGAGCGAGACCCGGGCACTTGACCCAAGCTGGCCAACAGGATTATTTCATACCATCAACGTCACACTCATTATAAATTAGAAAGTTTGCTGCGAAGTGCTCTCTCTCTCTCCCTTGATGGCTGCCATCCTGAGAACTTCGTGCCCTGTGCCGGAGCCCTGAGGCCTTCCCTTCCTCCTGAAGCCGTAGCACTCGCAGTGTCCCACATTAGCTGTCCACTGCTGGGAGTGCACAGCTTCCTACTGATAGAATTGGCTGAGTATAATCTTTGCATATTCTGTATTGGTGTCGGGATCAATATCAGTTCTTTAGTGCTGTTAATGTTAATTATCTAATCTTATTCTATTAAATCTGTTTGTACTTCAGCTCTCGGGTTTTCTTGTTTTTCCCGATTTCCCTTTCCCAGGTGGGGAGGGGTCATCGGGTGATAGAATGATTGTCTAAATGACAACAGATTGTTATGGGTCTCTCAAACCATAACACTCCTGAAGACACCATTGCAAACTGAAATTAACATCACCGTGCACCAGTTATTCTTTATGTTGTCTCTATTTTTTCAGTCTTTCCCTGTCTGTTTTGTGCTGGGGTTTTGTCTTTCTGGTGGCCAGAAATGGCCTTGTCATTACAATTCTCAGAGAAGGACTGGCAGTGTAACGTGCTCTTGTTGTTGTTTCCCCAGCATCATCTTTTTGCCACTCCAGCATCTTTTTGGTGGAAAGAACTGACCTGGAAGCACTGATTGTTGTGGAAAGGTAAACTTGTAGTGTGACTGTTTGGTGGTATTGTTTCTTGTGTAACTCTGCTTTTCACATGGCTTGTCTCAGCTAGTGAATGCTTTAAGTGAAATGCTACTTTGTTTATGTTTCCAAATTGATGTACTGAAGGTGTTGGGTTGGAATGTGTTTTTCTGCACAACCTAGAGTTTTGGGGAAAAGAGCAACAAGCTTTAAGATTTTGATCCTTGCGTGTCACAAAGTGGCAATGTGCCTTTGAAAAACTGTTCTATGGGATTCTAATAAAAGAAGCAGCAACTTGGAACTTGGTGTTATTTTAATCAGTCTTTAATCAGTCTTACCCCGGCAGAAAACACTCATTCCCTCCAAGAAGCAGCAGAGGTTTCTAGTATGAGCCGGGCCTCTGCTTCCCAGCATGAAAAAAGTCAAGATGGTGAAGATACGGCGGCCTTGTGGAAGGAAAGGGAAAGGTAGTGGAAGCAGAGGAGCCGCAGCAAGGCAGCGGGGCTGCGTCTGGGGGCCTCTTCCCGCTCTTGCCCTCGGCATCCCGTCGGGGCGGGAAGAGGCGGACGCCTCCAGCGGCGCCTGTGCTGTCGGCACCGGTGACTCGGGGCCTGATGCTCCTGGCTGCCGCCGTCAGTGCCACCGGCCCCGAGCTCGCTGGCGGGAGCAGTCGGGGCGGGAAAAGGCTTCTGCGTTGCTCCTCTTGCGCAGACGTGGCTGTGCTACTTACCCGCCCCGACGGGGGCTCCCCCGGCCGGGGGCTGCCCCTCCTGCCGCTGCCTGTGCCGCTGCGCTGCGTTGCGCTGCGGGGGCTGCTCTGGGCGGCCCCTCGGGCTCCTTTCGCTCCGCATCGGGCAACCTGCGGCGCTCGGTGACTCCCGGGCGCAGCCCCACAGGGCTCTGCCCGCCCCGCGGTGGCCCCACCGCCCTCCCAGCGGGGGAGAGGGCGGGTACGGACGGGACGGTGTGTGCGGCACAGAGCCCGTGCGGCGGGGCCCGGGGCAGGCAGGAGGGGGGGATGGCCGCCGGGACGGAGCCGGCCCCAGCCCAGCCCAGCCCCGGGGCTGCCCCGACGCCCGGACAGCGGGGACCCGAGGGACACCGAGCGGCTGCCCCGGACCGGCCGGGACCTCGGGGCAGCGCAGGAGGGGAGCGCCCCGCGGCCGCCTCCCGGGGCGGCTCGGCCCCTCCGCCCGCCGCTCCTCTGCCCGCCCTGCGCCAGCCCGGCCCCGCCGCCGCGCTCGGGGACGGCCCTGACCGGCCGAGAGGGGCCGCGAGATGACGAGCCGATCCGAGCGGGGCCGAGTGTTGCCGAGCGGAGCCGAGCGGCAGCCGGTACCTCTCGCCACAGCCGCTGGCGAGACCTGGGCGTTGCCCGGGCAACGGCGGGAGGCTCAAACGCGCCGCAGCGGAGGGAGCGGCCGGTGGCCGAGGGAGCCGCTCCGGGGCCGGCCCGCTCCGCGGCGGAGAGCAGCGCAGCGTGAGGGGGGAGCAGGGGGACGGTGCGCTCGGCCTGGCGGCAGAGCCGCGGGAGGAAGGAGAAAGGCTGAGGAGCAGCCGGGAGCGTGAGCGAGAGAGAGAGGGGCCGCTGGAGCCACGCTCTGCCCTCCCGGAGACGGGGACGGGAACAGAGGACCCGATCTGCCGGTGACATGCGGAAACGAAACTCCAGAGACTCCACAACCGGGAAGGTTGTAAAGTGGGTATATTTATTCAGCGCTGGGCAGCACGGGGGGGTCGCCCCACCACAATCGTGCGCGCCCAATGCAGCGGCTTTCTCAAATATATATAGTTCTTAATTACATAATCATAAGATTTCCCAATACGCCTATACATATGCATAACCTGTCCCCACTTCGTATTAAAATTAGCTCTAAGAAGTCATTTCCATAAACTCCTCCCAACTGCGCTTGCGCAATGCCTCCTGGTGGTGGTCGCTGAGGGTCGTGACCATGAAGGCTGATGATTCCTCTTCATCACCGCAAGTAACTCTTTGTCCTTGCGCAGACTCAGTTCTTCTTTGGTCTTTGTCCAGACCGCAGGGTTGGTTTCAGCCGCTTTTCAAGGCATACTCTTATTCGTTATCAGGAGCTGTCCTTGGCAATCTCAAGACTTCTTGCTTCGTCCATGTTTATCAGGCCTGTCCTTTAGGTTATGAATCACTGCTAGTCAATCAGTGCACAATGTGTTATTGTCTCTATCACATACCCCTGACTCACCGGGCAGACCGTCCTCTTGGGGAAGTCTGCTGCCCCCCTGGGCCCGGGTTAAGGACGTCACTAGGAAACTTCCCGGCCTGGTACGGCCCTCGGACTATTGCCCAGCGCTGCTCTTCCCTGTGGGTGGCCACGAAGCCGCAATGCGTAGTCTGAAGGAGATCCGGAGAGACTTCAGGGCCTTGGGATGGGTGGTAGGGGAATCTGGAGTGCCGGCTATTTTTCCTCTCTCCTTCCAGTTATGCGCAGCGACACTGGAAGGAACAGATGGACCTGGTCTCTTAATACATGGCTCCGTGGCTGCTGTCACCACCACAATTTTGTTGGGTGGGGTTTTTTGGGTTTTTTTGGGGGGGGTTGGGTTTTTTTTCTTTGTTTGTTTGTTTGTTTTTTTCACAAATAGGGTGGCCTCCATGGTGCCAGGCCTGCTGGGGTCAGATGGGATTGAGCTTTCTGAAAGGGGGAAGAGGGTCTTTGCTCAGGAGCCAGTGGGGCTCATTGGCAGAGCTTTAAACTAGACTTGAAGGGGTCAGGGATAGGATCAGGCTTGAAGGGGTCAGGGATAGGATCAGGCTTGAAGGGGTCAGGGATAGGATCAGCCTTGCCTGTGACAAGCTGCGGGAACATGCTAAGGTCAGGGGGACGGGGCGCCAGCGAGGACCCTCAGCCTGTTGGTCTGAGACGTGCTGGGTGCAGCAGACTCGGAGTCTTATGGAGATGAGCCAGGGGCTTCTGACGGAACAGAAGCCAACAGGGAAACATCAGTGAAATCACAGTGTCATAGAATCATTTGGGTTGGAAGGGACCTTTAGAGGTTGTTGAGTCCAACCCCCTGCAATAAGCAGGGATGGGGCATCTGGGAAGATTATGTTTTTTGATGATGAGGGTGGGGAGACACTGGCCCAGGTTGCCCAAAGAGGTGGGAGATGGCCCATACCTGGAAACATTCCAGGTCAGGTTGGATGGGGCTCTGAGCAACCAGATCCAATTGAAGACGACCCAGATCATTCTATGATTAATTACCGCTTGGAAGAAACATACAAAGGAAAACTGAGTTAGAATCAAGTTAGGCTGATTCACACGGGGACTGGAGATGCAAAGAGTAAGGAAGACCCTCCCATTGAGTCACGAGGTTCAGAGTGGATCCCCTTGCCTTCTAAACTCCTTATGGAACCCAGGTCTCACACTTGGAGAACAGCTTATGTCTAACGGAATTATCTATACAATGTTTGCAATAATATTGAGTAGCTGCATGGATTAGTAATGTCTCATTAGTACTAATTCAGCACGCTCTCAGTCACTTACTGAGGATCTGCCGCAGCTAAGGCATCTCTCCGCCGTGGGTGAGGAAGGCTCTCAGTCTCAGGTAAGGAATCTCTAACCTTGAGAGTCGCCCCTGCCCACGGGGAGAGTCGCCTGGCGTGCAGTCCAGCTGCCATTCAGGGAGAGGTCAAATTGGGCTCCTCCTGACGGTGATATTTATCGAGGGGAGTAGTTGGCTGCTAGGCGATAGCACAGACGAGAGAGATGTCTTTTGTTTAGCTCGGGTATCTCGTTCTGTACTTTGGTTACCTTGCATTTTTAGGGTTTGAAACCACCTTTAGTTCTTAAAGCAAGCAAACAAATAAACTTCTCCTGTACAATAGAATTTTACATTGTGTAACAGTTCTTTGGTTCCTTTTCCTTTCAGAATTCCTCCAAAGAAAAGGAGTGTGACTTTAGTCCAGCATCCCTCAGCGTGGGCTGTATCCAAGTGAGATTCTGTAAGTAAAGAATTCCTGGATTGTTTCATTCAATTCGGTCATATTAGACTGCTTGCCCTCACTATCCCTTGGCGGCACTTTCACAGCCCGACCAACACTGGGGCTCTGCGCTTTCCTTGCACCGTAACGCTCCCAACACTCTCTCCCACACTCGCCAGAGCCCCGCTCCAAAATGGAAAACATCCAGCGACTGCTCCTACACAAAAGGAGCAAGGATGGAAAGCTGTTCCTGCCTTCACCATCCCGTAGCAGCGCTTTGACAGGCAGCTAATGGCAGCGTGGGCTGAGGCTGAGGTCCCCAGCAGCACGGGTGGCCCAGAGGAGAGAGGTGTCTGTTGCGGATGGAGTGATGCACTTCACTCGTAGAGAGGAGCAGTGACACGTTTATTGATACAAAACAGGGATTTAACAAAGTTTGAGAGTAAATGCGACAGTGCTTTAGCAGGATTCGATGGCAAGGTACACTTGGTTATTTCCTGCATGGAGGACAGGGTCAGGCAGAACTGCCAGGGAGACCCTCCTGTTGGGCTGAGGTTCGGAAAGGAGCCCCTTGCTTTCTAACCTCCTTCTCAGAGAGGAGTCTGGGTGCGGCTGGATCCAATCCTGGTCCCGGACTGGGTCAACGGTTTATGTCTAAGGGATTATATATGTGCAATCAATCCTTTCTATCACTTAGCTAAGATTTCACAGTTTCGCGTGCTATTAATCACTGACCGAGGATCTGTTGCGGCAAAGAATCTGTAAAGCTCGAGGAGTAACCTTGAGAGGCGTCCCCGCTCATGGGGAGATCCTGGCGTGCGGGGGAGCTCAAAGGGCTCTTGGGCTGTTCACTATTGATGTGGGTGAGATGATTGACCTATAGTCATATCTGCATATTGGCCACAGTACCAGCACTGCTCAAGTTAGCCCTTGGCTACTGTGGTGTTATGTGTTTCCCCGAAACCACATCGAGCCGGGGACAGCCATCACATGTACACGTGCCCATTGTGACCACCACGGGTGTTAGTGCTTGGGCAGGGTCACGGGAGATAAAGGTCAGGTTGGAAGGCGGGGAGGGGGAGCACACCATCAGAGTGTCAAGGGAGTGATGTTGGTGCAATGCCGTTCCCTCCTCGACATACCTTTTCCAGCCACGTGTCCCTGGAGCTGTGGGATTCTCATACAGAACGCACACCCTAACCTAACCCTAATGGGAGGGTTAGATGGATCCAGGAACAGAGACCTACTGGCAAAACAGAAGGAAGCTTCCTTGGAGGAGTCTTGGTAGCTACCTGTGATATCAGGTCCCTCAACTAGAGATCAAAAGTCTCTGGGAGATGCCTGGAAGGAGCCATGGGTTTATTGCGGGGTAAAAAGCTTTGCCTAAAAGAGAAAAAACATGATAGGTTACTTCCCAGTGAGAAAAAACCATCACAGTTATCTCCCATTGGAGAGTCTGGAGGTCCTACAGGGATCTGAGGTCCCTAAAATACATGACAAAAGACAACAACAGAAGCCTGGAAGGAGTCTCGGGTGAAACCCAGAGGATGGAACATTGTCCAAGGAGAAAAATCATCTCGGGTATCTTCCCTGGAGGAGTCTGGGGTGGCTACCCAGGATGACAGGGCCCAAAAGCACCGGAATAAACACTCAGTGACATACCTGCAAGGAGTCTCGGATGCTTCCCAGAGGATGGAGCATTGTCCAAGGAGAAAAATTATCTTGGGTATCTTCCCTAGAGGAGTCTGGGGTTGCTACCCGGGATCACAGGGCCCTAAACCCCAGGAAGAAAACACTCAGAAACAGAGCTGGGAGGAGTCTCGGGTGCATCCCGCAGGATGGACAATATTCCAAGGAGAAAAATCATCTCGGGTATCTTCCCTGGAGGAGTCTGGGGTTGCTACCCGGGATTACAGGGAACCAAACCACAGGAAAAATGTCTGCGGGAGACGCCTGGGAGGAATCTCAGATGCATCCCAGAGGATGGAGCATTGTCCAAAGAGAAAAATCGTCTCGGGTATCTTCCCTGGAGGAGTCTGGGGTTGCTACCCGGGATCACAGGGCCCCAAAACACCGGAATAAATACTCAGGGACATACCTGCAAGGAGTCTAAGATGCTTCCCAGAGGATGGAGCATTGTCCAAGGAGAAAAATCATCCCGGATATCTTTCCTGGAGGAGTCTGGGGTTGCTACCCGGGTTTACAGGGACCCAAACCACAGGAAAAATGTCTGCGGGAGACGCCTGGGAGGAATCTCAGATGCATCCCAGAAAATGGAGCATTGTCCAAGGAGAAAAATCATCTCGGGTATCTTCCCTGGAGGAGTCTGGGGTTGCTACCTGGGATCACAGGGACCCAAAACACCGGAATAAACACTCAGGGACATACCTGCAAGGAGTCTCGGATGCTTCCCAGAGGATGGAGCTTTGTCCAAGGAGAAAAATCATCTCGGGTATCTTCCCTGGAGGAGTCTGGGGTTGCTACCCGGGATTACAAGGAACCAAACCACAGGAAAAATGTCTGCGGGAGACGCCTGGGAGGAATATCAGATGCATCCCAGAGGATGGAGCATTGTCCAAAGAGAAAAATCATCTCGGGTATCTTCCCTGGAGGAGTCTGGGGTTGCTACCCAGGATCACAGGGCCCTAAACTCCAGGAAGAAAACACTCAGAAACAGAGCTGGGAGGAGTCTCGGGTGCATCCCGCAGGATGGAGCATTGTCCAAGGAGAAAAATCATCTCGGGTATCTTCCACGGAGGAGTCTGGGGTTGCTACCCGGGATGACAGGGCCCAAAAGCACCGGAATAAACACTCAGGGACATACCGGCAAGGAGTCTCGGATGCTTCCCAGAGAATGGAGCATTGTAATGGAGAAAAATCATATTGGGTGTCTTCCCTGGAGGAGTCTGGGGTTGCTACCTGGGATGACAGAACCATAAACCGTGAGAAAAAGACTCAGGGACATAGCTGCGACAAGTCTCGGATGCATCCCAGAGGATGGAGCATTGTCCAAGGAGAAAAATGATCCCGGATATCTTTCCTGGAGGAGTCTGGGGTTGCTACCCGGGATTACAGGGACCCAAAGCACAGGAAAAATGCTTGTGGGAGACGCCTGGGAGGAATCTCAGATGCATCCCAGAAGATGGAGCATTGTCCAAGGAGAAAAATCATCTCAGGTATCTTCCCTGGAGGAGTCTGGGGTTGCTACGCGGGATCACATGGCCCTAAACCCCAGGAAGAAAACACTCAGAAACAGAGCTGGGAGGAGTCTCGGGTGCATCCCGCAGGATGGAGCATTGTCCAAGGAGAAAAATCATCTCGGGTATCTTCCACGGAGGAGTCTGGGGTTGCTACCCGGGATGACAGGGCCCAAAAGCACCGGAATAAACACTCAGGGACATACCTGCAAGGAGTCTCGGATGCTTCCCAGAGAATGGAGCATTGTAAAGGAGAAAAATCATATTGGGTGTCTTCCCTGGAGGAGTCTGGGGTTGCTACCTGGGATGACAGAACCATAAACTGTGAGAAAAAGACTCAGGGACATAGCTGCCACAAGTCTCGGATGCATCCCAGAGGACGGAGCTTTGTCCAAGGAGAAAAATGATCCCGGATATCTTTCCTGGAGGAGTCTGGGGTTGCTACCCGGGATTAAAGGGACCCAAACCACAGGAAAAATGTCTGCAGGAGACGCCTGGGAGGAATCTCAGATGCCTCCCAGAAGATGGAGCATTGTCCAAGGAGAAAAATCATCTCGGGTATCTTCCCTGGAGGAGTCTGGGGTTTCTACCCGGGATCACAGGGCCCCAAAACACCGGAATAAACACTCAGGGAAAAAGCTGCAAGAAGTCTAAGATGCTTCCCAGAGGATGGAGCATTGTCCAAGGAGAAAAATCATCCCGGATATCTTCCCTGGAGGAGTCTGCGGGTTGCTACCCGGGATTACAGGGATCCAAGCCACAGGAAAAATGTCTGCGGGAGACGCCTGGGAGGAATCTCAGATGCATCCCAGAGGATGGAGCATTGTCCAAAGAGAAAAATCATCTCGGGTATCTCCCCTGGAGGATTCTGGGGTTGCTACCCGGATCACAGGGCCCTAAACCCCAGGAAGAAAACACTCAGAAACAGAGCTGGGAGGAGTCTCGGGTGCAACCCGCAGGATCGACAATAGTCCAAGGAGAAAAATCAACTTGGGTATCTTCCCTGGAGGAGTCTGGGGTTGCTACCCGGGATCACAGGGCCCTAAAGCACTGGAGAAAACTCTGCGGGAGACGCCTGGGAGGAATTCTGGGTAGATCCCGCAGGATGGACCACTGTCAAGAGAGAAAAATCATATTGGGTGTCTTCCCTGGAGGAGTCTGGGGTTGCTACCTGGGATGACAGAACCATAAACCGTGAGAAAAAGACTCAGGGACATAGCTGCGACAAGTCTCGGATGCATCCCAGAGGATGGAGCTTTGTCCAAGGAGAAAAATGATCCCGGATATCTTTCCTGGAGGAGTCTGGGGTTGCTACCCGGGATTAAAGGGACCCAAACCACAGGAAAAATGTCTGCGGGAGACGCCTGGGAGGAATCTCAGATGCCTCCCAGAAGATGGAGCATTGTCCAAGGAGAAAAATCATCTCGGGTATCTTCCCTGGAGGAGTCTGGGGTTGCTACCCGGGATCACAGGGACCCAAACCACAGGAAAAATGTTTGCGGGAGACGCCTGGGAGGAATCTCAGATGCATCCCAGAACATGGAGCATTGTCCAAGGAGAAAAATCATCTCGGGTATCTTCCCTGGAAGAGTCTGGGGTTGCTACTGGGGATCACAGGGCCCCAAAACACCGGAATAAAAACTCAGGGACATACCTGCAAGGAGTTTCGGATGCTTCCCAGAGGATGGAGTATTGTCCAAGGAGAAAAATTATCTCGGGTATCTTCCCTAGAGGAGTCTGGGGTTGCTACCCGGGATCACAGGGCCCTAAAGCACTGGAGAAAACTCTGTGGGAGACGCCTGGGAGGAATTCTGGGTAGATCCCGCAGGATGGACCACTGTCAAGAGAGAAAAATCATATTGGGTGTCTTCCCTGGAGGAGTCTGGGGTTGCTACCCGGGATCACAGGGCCCTAAAGCACTGGAATAAACACTCAGGGACAAAGCTGCAAGGAGTCTCGGATGCTTCCCATAGGATGGAGCATTGTCCAAGGAGAAAAATCATCTCGGGTATCTTCCCTGGAGGAGTCTGGGGTTGCTACCTGGGATTACAGGGACCCAAACCACAGGAAAAATATCTGCGGGAGACGCCTGGGAGGAATCTCAGATGCATCCCAGAAGATGGAGCATTGTCCAAGGAGAAAAATCATCTCAGGTATCTTCCCTGGAGGAGTCTAGGGTTGCTACCCGGGATCACATGGCCCTAAACCCCAGGAAGAAAACACTCAGAAACAGAGCTGGGAGGAGTCTCGGGTGCATCCCGCAGGATGGAGCATTGTCCAAGGAGAAAAATCATCTCGGGTATCTTCCACGGACGAGTCTGGGGTTGCTACCCGGGATGACAGGGCCCAAATGCACCGGAATAAACACTCAGGGACATACCTGCAAGGAGTCTCGGATGCTTCCCAGAGAATGGAGCATTGTAAAGGAGAAAAATCATATTGGGTGTCTTCCCTGGAGGAGTCTGGTGTTGCTACCCGGGATCACAGGGCCCCAAAACACCGGGATAAACACTCAGGGACATACCTGCAAGGAGTCTCGGATGCTTCCCAGAGGATGGAGCTTTGTCCAAGGAGAAAAATCATCTCGGGTATCTTCCCTGGAGGAGTCTGGGATTGCTACCCAGGATGACAGGGCGCTAAACTACCGGAATAAAGACTCAGGGACATACCTGGAAGGAGTCTCGGATGCTTCCCAGAGGATGGAGCTTTGTCCAAGGAGAAAAATCATCTCGGGTATCTTCCCTGGAGGAGTCTGGGGTTGCTACCCGGGATTACAGGGACCCAAACCACAGGAAAAATGTTTGAGGGAGACGCCTGGGAGGAATCTCAGATGCATCCCAGAAGATGGAGCATTGTCTAAGGAGAAAAATCATCTCGGGTATCTTCCCTGGAGGAGTCTGGGGTTGCTACCCGGGATCACAGGGCCCCAAAACACTGTAATAAACTATCAGGGACATACCTGCAAGGAGTCTCGAATGCTTCAAAGAGGATGGAGCTTTGTCCAAGGAGAAAAATCATCTCGGGTATCTTCCCTGGAGGAGTCTGGGGTTGCTACCCGGGATTACAGGGACCCAAAACACAGGAAAAATGTCTGCGGGAGACGCCTGGGAGGAATCTCAGATGCATCCCAGAAGATGGAGCATTGTCCAAGGAGAAAAATCATCTCGGGTATCTTTCCTGGAGGAGTCTGGGGTTGCTACCCGGGATTACAGGGAACCAAACCACAGGAAAAATGTCTGCGGAGGAAGAAAAAACGCCTGGGAGGAATCTCAGATGCATCCCAGAGGATGGAGCATTGTCCAAAGAGAAAAATCATCTCGGGTATCTCCCCTGGAGGATTCTGGGGTTGCTACCCGGATCACAGGGCCCTAAACCCCAGGAAGAAAACACTCAGAAACAGAGCTGGGAGGAGTCTCGGGTGCATCCCGCAGGATGGACAATAGTCCAAGGAGAAAAATCAACTTGGGTATCTTCCACGGAGGAGTCTGGGGTTGCTACCCGGGATCACAGGGCCCAAAAGCACCGGAATAAACACTCAGGGACATACCTGCAAGGAGTCTCGGATGCTTCCCAGAGGATGGAGCATTGTCCAAGGAGAAAAATCATCTCGGGTATCTTCCCTGGAGGAGTCTGGGGTTGCTACCCGGGATCACAGGGCCCTAAAGCACTGGAGAAAACTCTGCGGGAGACGCCTGGGAGGAATTCTGGGTAGATCCCGCAGGATGGACCACTGTCAAGAGAGAAAAATCATATTGCGTGTCTTCCCTGGAGGAGTCTGGGGTTGCTAACCTGGGATGACAGAACCATAAACCGTGAGAAAAAGACTCAGGGACATAGCTGCGACAAGTTTCGGATGCATCCCAGAGGATGGAGCTTTGTCCAAGGAGAAAAATCATCTCGGGTATCTTCCCTTGTGGAGTCTGGGGTTGCTACCCGGGATTACAGGGACCCAAGCCACAGGAAAAATATCTGCGGGAGACGCCTGGGAGGAATCTCAGATGCATCCCAGAAGTTGGAGCATTGTCCAAGGAGAAAAATCATCTCGGGTATCTTCCCTGGAGGAGTCTGGGGTTGCTACCCGGGATCACAGGGCCCCAAAACACCAGAATAAACACTCAAGGACATACCTGCAAGGAGTCTCGGATGCTTCCCAGAGAATGGAGCATTGTCTAAGGAGAAAAATCATCTCGGGTATCTTCCCTGGAGGAGTCTGGGGTTGCTACCCGGGATTACAGGGACCCAAACCACAGGAAAATTGTCTGCGGGAGACGCCTGGGAGGAGTCTCAGATGCATCCCAGAAGATGGAGCATTGTCCAAGGAGAAAAATCATCTCGGGTATCTTCCCTGGAGGAGTCTGGGGTTGCTACCCGGGATCACAGGGCCCCAAAACACCGGAATAAAAACTCAGGGACATACCTGCAAGGAGTTTCGGATGCTTCCCAGAGGATGGAGCATTGTCCAAGGAGAAAAATTATCTCGGGTATCTTCCCTAGAGGAGTCTGGGGTTGCTACCCGGGATCACAGGGCCCTAAAGCACTGGAGAAAACTCTGCGGGAAACGCCTGGGAGGAATTCTGGGTAGATCCCGCAGGATGGACCACTGTCAAGAGAGAAAAATCATCTTGGGTGTCTTCCCTGGAGGAGTCTGGGGTTGCTACCTGGGATGACAGAACCATAAACCGTGAGAAAAAGACTCAGGGACATAGCTGCCACAAGTCTCGGATGCATCCCAGAGGATGGAGCTTTGTCCAAGGAGAAAAATCATCTCGGGTATCTTCCCTGGAGGAGTCTGGGGTTGCTACCCGGGATTACAGGGATCCAAATCACAGGAAAAATGTTTGCGGGAGACGCCTGGGAGGAATCTCAGATGCATCCCAGAACATGGAGCATTGTCCAAGGAGAAAAATCATCTCGGGTATCTTCCCTGGAGGAGTCTGGGGTTGCTACCCAGGTTTACAGGGACCCAAACCACAGGAAAAATGTCTGCGGGAGACGCCTGGGAGGAATCTCAGATGCATCCCAGAGGATGGAGCATTGTCCAAAGAGAAAAATCATCTCGGGTATCTTCCCTGGAGGAGTCTGGGGTTGCTACCAGGGATCACAGGGCCCTAAACCCCAGGAAGAAAACACTCAGAAACAGAGCTGGGAGGAGTCTCGGGTGCATCCCGCAGGATGGACAATAGTCCAAGGAGAAAAATCAACTTGGGTATCTTCCACGGAGGAGTCTGGGGTTGCTACCCGGGATGACAGGGCCCAAAAGCACCGGAATAAACACTCAGGGAAAAAGGTGCAAGGAGCCTCGGATGCTTCCCAGAGGATGGAGCATTGTCCAAGGAGAAAAATCATTTCGGGTTATCTTCCCTGGAGGAGTCTGGGGTTGCTACCCGGGATCACAGGGCCCTAAAGCACTGGAGAAAACTCTGCGGGAGACGCCTGGGAGGAATTCTGGGTAGATCCCGCAGGATGGACCACTGTCAAGAGAGAAAAATCATATTGCGTGTCTTCCCCGGAGGAGTCTGGGGTTGCTACCTGGGATGACAGAACCATAAACCGTGAGAAAAAAGACTCAGGGACATAGCTGCGACAAGTCTCGGATGCATCCCAGAGGATGGAGCATTGTCCAAGGAGAAAAATGATCCCGGATATCTTTCCTGGAGGAGTCTGGGGTTGCTACCCGGGATTACAGGGACCCAAACCACAGGAAAAATGTCTGCGGGAGACGCCTGGGAGGAATCTCAGATGCATCCCAGAAGATGGAGCATTGTCCAAGGAGAAAAATCATCTCGGGTATCTTCCCTGGAGGAGTCTGGGGTTTCTACCCGGGATCACAGGGCCCCAAAACACCGGAATAAATACTCAGGGACATACCTGCAAGGAGTCTAAGTTGCTTCCCAGAGGATGTAGCATTGTCCAATAAGAAAAATCATCTCGGGTATCTTCCCTGGAGGAGTCTGGGGTTGCTACCCGGGATCACAGGGCCCTAAAGCACTGGAGAAAACTCTGCGGGAGACGCCTGGGAGGAATTCTGGGTAGATCCCGCAGGATGGACCACTGTCAAGAGAGAAAAATCATATTGGGTGTCTTCCCTGGAGCAGTCTGGGGTTGCTACCTGGGATGACAGAACCATAAACCGTGAGAAAAAGACTCAGGGACATAGCTGCCACAAGTCTCGGATGCATCCCAGAGGATGGAGCTTTGTCCAAGGAGAAAAATCATCTCGGGTATCTTCCCTGGAGGAGTCTGGGGTTGCTACCCGGGATTACAGGGACCCAAACCACAGGAAAAATGTCTGGGAGATGCCTGGGAGGAATCTCATATGCATCCCAGAAGATGGAGCTTTGTCCCAGGAGAAAAATCATCTCGGGTATCTTCCCTGGAGGAGTCTGGGGTTGCTACCCGGGATCACAGGGCCCCAAAACACCGGAATAAACACTCAGGGACATACCTGCAAGGAGTCTCGGATGATTCCCAGAGGATGGAGCTTCGTCCAAGGAGAAAAATCATCTCGGGTATCTTCCCTGGAGGAGTCTGGGGTTGCTACCCGGGATTACAGGGACCCAAACCACAGGAAAAATGTTTGCGGGAGACGCCTGGGAGGAATCTCTGATGCATCCCGCAGGATGGAGCATTGTCCAAGGAGAAAAATCATCTCGGGTATCTTCCCTGGAGGAGTCTGGGGTTGCTACCCGGGATAACAGGGACCCTACCCACAGGAAAAATGTCTGTGGGAGATGCCTGGGAGGAATCTCATATGCATCCCAGAAGATGGAGCTTTGTCCAAGGAGAAAAATCATCTCGGGTATCTTCCCTGGAGGAGTCTGGGGTTGCTACCCGGGATCACAGGGCCCTAAAGCACTGGAATAAACACTCAGGGACAAAGCTGCAAGGAGTCTCGGATGCTTCCCAGAGGATGGAGCTTTGTCCAAGGAAAAAAATCATCTCGGGTATCTTCCCTGGAGGAGTCTGGGGTTGCTACCCGGGATCACAGGGCCCTAAAGCACTGGAGAAAACTCTGCGGGAGACGCCTGGGAGGAATTCTGGGTAGATCCCGCAGGATGGACCACTGTCAAGAGAGAAAAATCATATTGGGTGTCTTCCCTGGAGGAGTCTGGGGTTGCTACCTGGGATGAAAGAACCCTAAACCGTGAGAAAAAGACTCAGGGACATAGCTGCCACAAGTCTCGGATGCATCCCCGAGGATGGAGCATTGTCCAAGGAGAAAAATCATCTCGGGTATCTTCCCTGGAGGAGTCTGGGGTTGCTACCCGGGATCACAGGGCCCCAAAACACCGGAATAAACACTCAGGGACATACATGCAAGGAGTCTCGGATGCTTCCCAGAGAATGGAGCATTGTCTAAGGAGAAAAATCATCTCGGGTATCTTCCCTGGAGGAGTCTGGGGTTGCTACCCGGGATTACAGGGACCCAAAACACAGGAAAAATGTCTGCGGGAGACGCCTGGGAGGAATCTCAGATGTATCCCAGAAGATGGAGCTTTGTCCAAGGAGAAAAATCATCTCGGGTATCTTCCCTGGAGTAGTCTGGGGTTGCTACCCGGGATTACAGGGAACCAAACCACAGGAAAAATGTCTGCGGGAGACGCCTGGGAGGAATTTCAGGTGCATCCCGCAGGATGGAGCATTGTCCAAGGAGAAAAATCATCTCGGGTATCTTCCCTGGAGGAGTCTGGGGTTGCTACCCGGGATCACAGGGCCCTAAACCCCAGGAAGAAAACACTCAGAAACAGAGCTGGGAGGAGTCTCGGGTGCATCCCGCAGGATGGACAATAGTCCAAGGAGAAAAATCAACTTGGGTATCTTCCACGGAGGAGTCTGGGGTTGCTGCCCGGGATCACAGGGCCCAAAAGCACCGGAATAAACACTCAGGGAAAAAGCTGCAAGGAGCCTCGGATGCTTCCCAGAGGATGGAGCATTGTCCAAGGAGAAAAATCATTTCGGGTTATCTTCCCTGGAGGAGTCTGGGGTTGCTACCCGGGATCACAGGGCCCTAAAGCACTGGAGAAAACTCTGCGGGAGACGCCTGGGAGGAATTCTGGGTAGATCCCGCAGGATGGACCACTGTCAAGAGAGAAAAATCATATTGCGTGTCTTCCCCGGAGGAGTCTGGGGTTGCTACCTGGGATGACAGAACCATAAACCGTGAGAAAAAAGACTCAGGGACATAGCTGCGACAAGTCTCGGATGCATCCCAGAGGATGGAGCATTGTCCAAGGAGAAAAATGATCCCGGATATCTTTCCTGGAGGAGTCTGGGGTTGCTACCCGGGATTACAGGGACCCAAACCACAGGAAAAATGTCTGCGGGAGACGCCTGGGAGGAATCTCAGATGCATCCCAGAAGATGGAGCATTGTCCAAGGAGAAAAATCATCTCGGGTATCTTCCCTGGAGGAGTCTGGGGTTTCTACCCGGGATCACAGGGCCCCAAAACACCGGAATAAATACTCAGGGACATACCTGCAAGGAGTCTAAGTTGCTTCCCAGAGGATGTAGCATTGTCCAATAAGAAAAATCATCTCGGGTATCTTCCCTGGAGGAGTCTGGGGTTGCTACCCGGGATCACAGGGCCCTAAAGCACTGGAGAAAACTCTGCGGGAGACGCCTGGGAGGAATTCTGGGTAGATCCCGCAGGATGGACCACTGTCAAGAGAGAAAAATCATATTGGGTGTCTTCCCTGGAGCAGTCTGGGGTTGCTACCTGGGATGACAGAACCATAAACCGTGAGAAAAAGACTCAGGGACATAGCTGCCACAAGTCTCGGATGCATCCCAGAGGATGGAGCTTTGTCCAAGGAGAAAAATCATCTCGGGTATCTTCCCTGGAGGAGTCTGGGGTTGCTACCCGGGATTACAGGGACCCAAAACACAGGAAAAATGTCTGCGGGAGACGCCTGGGAGGAATCTCAGATGCATCCCAGAAGATGGAGCATTGTCCAAGGAGAAAAATCATGTCGGGTATCTTTCCTGGAGGAGTCTGGGGTTGCTACCCGGGATTACAGGGAACCAAACCACAGGAAAAATGTCTGCGGAGGAAGAAAAAACGCCTGGGAGGAATCTCAGATGCATCCCAGAGGATCGAGCATTGTCCAAAGAGAAAAATCATCTCGGGTATCTCCCCTGGAGGATTCTGGGGTTGCTACCCGGATCACAGGGCCCTAAACCCCAGGAAGAAAACACTCACAAACAGAGCTGGGAGGAGTCTCGGGTGCATCCCGCAGGATGGACAATAGTCCAAGGAGAAAAATCAACTTGGGTATCTTCCACGGAGGAGTCTGGGGTTGCTACCCGGGATCACAGGGCCCAAAAGCACCGGAATAAACACTCAGGGACATACCTGCAAGGAGTCTCGGATGCTTCCCAGAGGATGGAGCATTGTCCAAGGAGAAAAATCATCTCGGGTATCTTCCCTGGAGGAGTCTGGGGTTGCTACCCGGGATCACAGGGCCCTAAAGCACTGGAGAAAACTCTGCGGGAGACGCCTGGGAGGAATTCTGGGTAGATCCCGCAGGATGGACCACTGTCAAGAGAGAAAAATCATATTGCGTGTCTTCCCTGGAGGAGTCTGGGGTTGCTAACCTGGGATGACAGAACCATAAACCGTGAGAAAAAGACTCAGGGACATAGCTGCGACAAGTTTCGGATGCATCCCAGAGGATGGAGCTTTGTCCAAGGAGAAAAATCATCTCGGGTATCTTCCCTTGTGGAGTCTGGGGTTGCTACCCGGGATTACAGGGACCCAAGCCACAGGAAAAATATCTGCGGGAGACGCCTGGGAGGAATCTCAGATGCATCCCAGAAGTTGGAGCATTGTCCAAGGAGAAAAATCATCTCGGGTATCTTCCCTGGAGGAGTCTGGGGTTGCTACCCGGGATCACAGGGCCCCAAAACACCAGAATAAACACTCAAGGACATACCTGCAAGGAGTCTCGGATGCTTCCCAGAGAATGGAGCATTGTCTAAGGAGAAAAATCATCTCGGGTATCTTCCCTGGAGGAGTCTGGGGTTGCTACCCGGGATTACAGGGACCCAAACCACAGGAAAATTGTCTGCGGGAGACGCCTGGGAGGAGTCTCAGATGCATCCCAGAAGATGGAGCATTGTCCAAGGAGAAAAATCATCTCGGGTATCTTCCCTGGAGGAGTCTGGGGTTGCTACCCGGGATCACAGGGCCCCAAAACACCGGAATAAAAACTCAGGGACATACCTGCAAGGAGTTTCGGATGCTTCCCAGAGGATGGAGCATTGTCCAAGGAGAAAAATTATCTCGGGTATCTTCCCTAGAGGAGTCTGGGGTTGCTACCCGGGATCACAGGGCCCTAAAGCACTGGAGAAAACTCTGCGGGAAACGCCTGGGAGGAATTCTGGGTAGATCCCGCAGGATGGACCACTGTCAAGAGAGAAAAATCATCTTGGGTGTCTTCCCTGGAGGAGTCTGGGGTTGCTACCTGGGATGACAGAACCATAAACCGTGAGAAAAAGACTCAGGGACATAGCTGCCACAAGTCTCGGATGCATCCCAGAGGATGGAGCTTTGTCCAAGGAGAAAAATCATCTCGGGTATCTTCCCTGGAGGAGTCTGGGGTTGCTACCCGGGATTACAGGGACCCAAACCACAGGAAAAATGTCTGCGGGAGACGCCTGGGAGGAATCTCAGATGCATCCCAGAGGATGGAGCATTGTCCAAAGAGAAAAATCATCTCGGGTATCTTCCCTGGAGGAGTCTGGGGTTGCTACCAGGGATCACAGGGCCCTAAACCCCAGGAAGAAAACACTCAGAAACAGAGCTGGGAGGAGTCTCGGGTGCATCCCGCAGGATGGACAATAGTCCAAGGAGAAAAATCAACTTGGGTATCTTCCACGGAGGAGTCTGGGGTTGCTACCCGGGATGACAGGGCCCAAAAGCACCGGAATAAACACTCAGGGAAAAAGGTGCAAGGAGCCTCGGATGCTTCCCAGAGGATGGAGCATTGTCCAAGGAGAAAAATCATTTCGGGTTATCTTCCCTGGAGGAGTCTGGGGTTGCTACCCGGGATCACAGGGCCCTAAAGCACTGGAGAAAACTCTGCGGGAGACGCCTGGGAGGAATTCTGGGTAGATCCCGCAGGATGGACCACTGTCAAGAGAGAAAAATCATATTGCGTGTCTTCCCCGGAGGAGTCTGGGGTTGCTACCTGGGATGACAGAACCATAAACCGTGAGAAAAAAGACTCAGGGACATAGCTGCGACAAGTCTCGGATGCATCCCAGAGGATGGAGCATTGTCCAAGGAGAAAAATGATCCCGGATATCTTTCCTGGAGGAGTCTGGGGTTGCTACCCGGGATTACAGGGACCCAAACCACAGGAAAAATGTCTGCGGGAGACGCCTGGGAGGAATCTCAGATGCATCCCAGAAGATGGAGCATTGTCCAAGGAGAAAAATCATCTCGGGTATCTTCCCTGGAGGAGTCTGGGGTTTCTACCCGGGATCACAGGGCCCCAAAACACCGGAATAAATACTCAGGGACATACCTGCAAGGAGTCTAAGTTGCTTCCCAGAGGATGTAGCATTGTCCAATAAGAAAAATCATCTCGGGTATCTTCCCTGGAGGAGTCTGGGGTTGCTACCCGGGATCACAGGGCCCTAAAGCACTGGAGAAAACTCTGCGGGAGACGCCTGGGAGGAATTCTGGGTAGATCCCGCAGGATGGACCACTGTCAAGAGAGAAAAATCATATTGGGTGTCTTCCCTGGAGCAGTCTGGGGTTGCTACCTGGGATGACAGAACCATAAACCGTGAGAAAAAGACTCAGGGACATAGCTGCCACAAGTCTCGGATGCATCCCAGAGGATGGAGCTTTGTCCAAGGAGAAAAATCATCTCGGGTATCTTCCCTGGAGGAGTCTGGGGTTGCTACCCGGGATTACAGGGACCCAAACCACAGGAAAAATGTCTGGGAGATGCCTGGGAGGAATCTCATATGCATCCCAGAAGATGGAGCTTTGTCCCAGGAGAAAAATCATCTCGGGTATCTTCCCTGGAGGAGTCTGGGGTTGCTACCCGGGATCACAGGGCCCCAAAACACCGGAATAAACACTCAGGGACATACCTGCAAGGAGTCTCGGATGATTCCCAGAGGATGGAGCTTCGTCCAAGGAGAAAAATCATCTCGGGTATCTTCCCTGGAGGAGTCTGGGGTTGCTACCCGGGATTACAGGGACCCAAACCACAGGAAAAATGTTTGCGGGAGACGCCTGGGAGGAATCTCTGATGCATCCCGCAGGATGGAGCATTGTCCAAGGAGAAAAATCATCTCGGGTATCTTCCCTGGAGGAGTCTGGGGTTGCTACCCGGGATAACAGGGACCCTACCCACAGGAAAAATGTCTGTGGGAGATGCCTGGGAGGAATCTCATATGCATCCCAGAAGATGGAGCTTTGTCCAAGGAGAAAAATCATCTCGGGTATCTTCCCTGGAGGAGTCTGGGGTTGCTACCCGGGATCACAGGGCCCTAAAGCACTGGAATAAACACTCAGGGACAAAGCTGCAAGGAGTCTCGGATGCTTCCCAGAGGATGGAGCTTTGTCCAAGGAAAAAAATCATCTCGGGTATCTTCCCTGGAGGAGTCTGGGGTTGCTACCCGGGATCACAGGGCCCTAAAGCACTGGAGAAAACTCTGCGGGAGACGCCTGGGAGGAATTCTGGGTAGATCCCGCAGGATGGACCACTGTCAAGAGAGAAAAATCATATTGGGTGTCTTCCCTGGAGGAGTCTGGGGTTGCTACCTGGGATGAAAGAACCCTAAACCGTGAGAAAAAGACTCAGGGACATAGCTGCCACAAGTCTCGGATGCATCCCCGAGGATGGAGCATTGTCCAAGGAGAAAAATCATCTCGGGTATCTTCCCTGGAGGAGTCTGGGGTTGCTACCCGGGATCACAGGGCCCCAAAACACCGGAATAAACACTCAGGGACATACATGCAAGGAGTCTCGGATGCTTCCCAGAGAATGGAGCATTGTCTAAGGAGAAAAATCATCTCGGGTATCTTCCCTGGAGGAGTCTGGGGTTGCTACCCGGGATTACAGGGACCCAAAACACAGGAAAAATGTCTGCGGGAGACGCCTGGGAGGAATCTCAGATGTATCCCAGAAGATGGAGCTTTGTCCAAGGAGAAAAATCATCTCGGGTATCTTCCCTGGAGTAGTCTGGGGTTGCTACCCGGGATTACAGGGAACCAAACCACAGGAAAAATGTCTGCGGGAGACGCCTGGGAGGAATTTCAGGTGCATCCCGCAGGATGGAGCATTGTCCAAGGAGAAAAATCATCTCGGGTATCTTCCCTGGAGGAGTCTGGGGTTGCTACCCGGGATCACAGGGCCCTAAACCCCAGGAAGAAAACACTCAGAAACAGAGCTGGGAGGAGTCTCGGGTGCATCCCGCAGGATGGACAATAGTCCAAGGAGAAAAATCAACTTGGGTATCTTCCACGGAGGAGTCTGGGGTTGCTGCCCGGGATCACAGGGCCCAAAAGCACCGGAATAAACACTCAGGGAAAAAGCTGCAAGGAGCCTCGGATGCTTCCCAGAGGATGGAGCATTGTCCAAGGAGAAAAATCATTTCGGGTTATCTTCCCTGGAGGAGTCTGGGGTTGCTACCCGGGATCACAGGGCCCTAAAGCACTGGAGAAAACTCTGCGGGAGACGCCTGGGAGGAATTCTGGGTAGATCCCGCAGGATGGACCACTGTCAAGAGAGAAAAATCATATTGCGTGTCTTCCCCGGAGGAGTCTGGGGTTGCTACCTGGGATGACAGAACCATAAACCGTGAGAAAAAAGACTCAGGGACATAGCTGCGACAAGTCTCGGATGCATCCCAGAGGATGGAGCATTGTCCAAGGAGAAAAATGATCCCGGATATCTTTCCTGGAGGAGTCTGGGGTTGCTACCCGGGATTACAGGGACCCAAACCACAGGAAAAATGTCTGCGGGAGACGCCTGGGAGGAATCTCAGATGCATCCCAGAAGATGGAGCATTGTCCAAGGAGAAAAATCATCTCGGGTATCTTCCCTGGAGGAGTCTGGGGTTTCTACCCGGGATCACAGGGCCCCAAAACACCGGAATAAATACTCAGGGACATACCTGCAAGGAGTCTAAGTTGCTTCCCAGAGGATGTAGCATTGTCCAATAAGAAAAATCATCTCGGGTATCTTCCCTGGAGGAGTCTGGGGTTGCTACCCGGGATCACAGGGCCCTAAAGCACTGGAGAAAACTCTGCGGGAGACGCCTGGGAGGAATTCTGGGTAGATCCCGCAGGATGGACCACTGTCAAGAGAGAAAAATCATATTGGGTGTCTTCCCTGGAGCAGTCTGGGGTTGCTACCTGGGATGACAGAACCATAAACCGTGAGAAAAAGACTCAGGGACATAGCTGCCACAAGTCTCGGATGCATCCCAGAGGATGGAGCTTTGTCCAAGGAGAAAAATCATCTCGGGTATCTTCCCTGGAGGAGTCTGGGGTTGCTACCCGGGATTACAGGGACCCAAACCACAGGAAAAATGTCTGGGAGATGCCTGGGAGGAATCTCATATGCATCCCAGAAGATGGAGCTTTGTCCCAGGAGAAAAATCATCTCGGGTATCTTCCCTGGAGGAGTCTGGGGTTGCTACCCGGGATCACAGGGCCCCAAAACACCGGAATAAACACTCAGGGACATACCTGCAAGGAGTCTCGGATGATTCCCAGAGGATGGAGCTTCGTCCAAGGAGAAAAATCATCTCGGGTATCTTCCCTGGAGGAGTCTGGGGTTGCTACCCGGGATTACAGGGACCCAAACCACAGGAAAAATGTTTGCGGGAGACGCCTGGGAGGAATCTCTGATGCATCCCGCAGGATGGAGCATTGTCCAAGGAGAAAAATCATCTCGGGTATCTTCCCTGGAGGAGTCTGGGGTTGCTACCCGGGATAACAGGGACCCTACCCACAGGAAAAATGTCTGTGGGAGATGCCTGGGAGGAATCTCATATGCATCCCAGAAGATGGAGCTTTGTCCAAGGAGAAAAATCATCTCGGGTATCTTCCCTGGAGGAGTCTGGGGTTGCTACCCGGGATCACAGGGCCCTAAAGCACTGGAATAAACACTCAGGGACAAAGCTGCAAGGAGTCTCGGATGCTTCCCAGAGGATGGAGCTTTGTCCAAGGAAAAAAATCATCTCGGGTATCTTCCCTGGAGGAGTCTGGGGTTGCTACCCGGGATCACAGGGCCCTAAAGCACTGGAGAAAACTCTGCAGGAGACGCCTGGGAGGAATTCTGGGTAGATCCCGCAGGATGGACCACTGTCAAGAGAGAAAAATCATATTGGGTGTCTTCCCTGGAGGAGTCTGGGGTTGCTACCTGGGATGAAAGAACCCTAAACCGTGAGAAAAAGACTCAGGGACATAGCTGCCACAAGTCTCGGATGCATCCCCGAGGATGGAGCATTGTCCAAGGAGAAAAATCATCTCGGGTATCTTCCCTGGAGGAGTCTGGGGTTGCTACCCGGGATCACAGGGCCCCAAAACACCGGAATAAACACTCAGGGACATACATGCAAGGAGTCTCGGATGCTTCCCAGAGAATGGAGCATTGTCTAAGGAGAAAAATCATCTCGGGTATCTTCCCTGGAGGAGTCTGGGGTTGCTACCCGGGATTACAGGGACCCAAAACACAGGAAAAATGTCTGCGGGAGACGCCTGGGAGGAATCTCAGATGTATCCCAGAAGATGGAGCTTTGTCCAAGGAGAAAAATCATCTCGGGTATCTTCCCTGGAGTAGTCTGGGGTTGCCACCCGGGATTACAGGGAACCAAACCACAGGAAAAATGTCTGCGGGAGACGCCTGGGAGGAATCTCAGGTGCATCCCGCAGGATGGAGCATTGTCCAAGGAGAAAAATCATCTCGGGTATCTTCCCTGGAGGAGTCTGGGGTTGCTACCCGGGATCACAGGGCCCTAAACCCCAGGAAGAAAACACTCAGAAACAGAGCTGGGAGGAGTCTCGGGTGCATCCCGCAGGATGGACAATAGTCCAAGGAGAAAAATCAACTTGGGTATCTTCCACGGAGGAGTCTGGGGTTGCTGCCCGGGATCACAGGGCCCAAAAGCACCGGAATAAACACTCAGGGAAAAAGCTGCAAGGAGCCTCGGATGCTTCCCAGAGGATGGAGCATTGTCCAAGGAGAAAAATCATTTCGGGTTATCTTCCCTGGAGGAGTCTGGGGTTGCTACCCGGGATCACAGGGCCCTAAAGCACTGGAGAAAACTCTGCGGGAGACGCCTGGGAGGAATTCTGGGTAGATCCCGCAGGATGGACCACTGTCAAGAGAGAAAAATCATATTGCGTGTCTTCCCCGGAGGAGTCTGGGGTTGCTACCTGGGATGACAGAACCATAAACCGTGAGAAAAAAGACTCAGGGACATAGCTGCGACAAGTCTCGGATGCATCCCAGAGGATGGAGCATTGTCCAAGGAGAAAAATGATCCCGGATATCTTTCCTGGAGGAGTCTGGGGTTGCTACCCGGGATTACAGGGACCCAAACCACAGGAAAAATGTCTGCGGGAGACGCCTGGGAGGAATCTCAGATGCATCCCAGAAGATGGAGCATTGTCCAAGGAGAAAAATCATCTCGGGTATCTTCCCTGGAGGAGTCTGGGGTTTCTACCCGGGATCACAGGGCCCCAAAACACCGGAATAAATACTCAGGGACATACCTGCAAGGAGTCTAAGTTGCTTCCCAGAGGATGTAGCATTGTCCAATAAGAAAAATCATCTCGGGTATCTTCCCTGGAGGAGTCTGGGGTTGCTACCCGGGATCACAGGGCCCTAAAGCACTGGAGAAAACTCTGCGGGAGACGCCTGGGAGGAATTCTGGGTAGATCCCGCAGGATGGACCACTGTCAAGAGAGAAAAATCATATTGGGTGTCTTCCCTGGAGCAGTCTGGGGTTGCTACCTGGGATGACAGAACCATAAACCGTGAGAAAAAGACTCAGGGACATAGCTGCCACAAGTCTCGGATGCATCCCAGAGGATGGAGCTTTGTCCAAGGAGAAAAATCATCTCGGGTATCTTCCCTGGAGGAGTCTGGGGTTGCTACCCGGGATTACAGGGACCCAAACCACAGGAAAAATGTCTGGGAGATGCCTGGGAGGAATCTCATATGCATCCCAGAAGATGGAGCTTTGTCCCAGGAGAAAAATCATCTCGGGTATCTTCCCTGGAGGAGTCTGGGGTTGCTACCCGGGATCACAGGGCCCCAAAACACCGGAATAAACACTCAGGGACATACCTGCAAGGAGTCTCGGATGATTCCCAGAGGATGGAGCTTCGTCCAAGGAGAAAAATCATCTCGGGTATCTTCCCTGGAGGAGTCTGGGGTTGCTACCCGGGATTACAGGGACCCAAACCACAGGAAAAATGTTTGCGGGAGACGCCTGGGAGGAATCTCTGATGCATCCCGCAGGATGGAGCATTGTCCAAGGAGAAAAATCATCTCGGGTATCTTCCCTGGAGGAGTCTGGGGTTGCTACCCGGGATAACAGGGACCCTACCCACAGGAAAAATGTCTGTGGGAGATGCCTGGGAGGAATCTCATATGCATCCCAGAAGATGGAGCTTTGTCCAAGGAGAAAAATCATCTCGGGTATCTTCCCTGGAGGAGTCTGGGGTTGCTACCCGGGATCACAGGGCCCTAAAGCACTGGAATAAACACTCAGGGACAAAGCTGCAAGGAGTCTCGGATGCTTCCCAGAGGATGGAGCTTTGTCCAAGGAAAAAAATCATCTCGGGTATCTTCCCTGGAGGAGTCTGGGGTTGCTACCCGGGATCACAGGGCCCTAAAGCACTGGAGAAAACTCTGCGGGAGACGCCTGGGAGGAATTCTGGGTAGATCCCGCAGGATGGACCACTGTCAAGAGAGAAAAATCATATTGGGTGTCTTCCCTGGAGGAGTCTGGGGTTGCTACCTGGGATGAAAGAACCCTAAACCGTGAGAAAAAGACTCAGGGACATAGCTGCCACAAGTCTCGGATGCATCCCCGAGGATGGAGCATTGTCCAAGGAGAAAAATCATCTCGGGTATCTTCCCTGGAGGAGTCTGGGGTTGCTACCCGGGATCACAGGGCCCCAAAACACCGGAATAAACACTCAGGGACATACATGCAAGGAGTCTCGGATGCTTCCCAGAGAATGGAGCATTGTCTAAGGAGAAAAATCATCTCGGGTATCTTCCCTGGAGGAGTCTGGGGTTGCTACCCGGGATTACAGGGACCCAAAACACAGGAAAAATGTCTGCGGGAGACGCCTGGGAGGAATCTCAGATGTATCCCAGAAGATGGAGCTTTGTCCAAGGAGAAAAATCATCTCGGGTATCTTCCCTGGAGTAGTCTGGGGTTGCTACCCGGGATTACAGGGAACCAAACCACAGGAAAAATGTCTGCGGGAGACGCCTGGGAGGAATCTCAGGTGCATCCCGCAGGATGGAGCATTGTCCAAGGAGAAAAATCATCTCGGGTATCTTCCCTGGAGGAGTCTGGGGTTGCTACCCGGGATCACAGGGCCCTAAACCCCAGGAAGAAAACACTCAGAAACAGAGCTGGGAGGAGTCTCGGGTGCATCCCGCAGGATGGACAATAGTCCAAGGAGAAAAATCAACTTGGGTATCTTCCACGGAGGAGTCTGGGGTTGCTGCCCGGGATCACAGGGCCCAAAAGCACCGGAATAAACACTCAGGGAAAAAGCTGCAAGGAGTCTCGGATGCTTCCCAGAGGATGGAGCTATGTCCAATAAGAAAAATCATCTCGGGTATCTTCCCTGGAGGAGTCTGGGGTTGCTACCTGGGATGACAGAACCATAAACCGTGAGAAAAATGACTCAGGGACATAGATGCCACAAGTCTCGGATGCTTCGCAGAGGATGGAGCTTTGTCCAAGGAGAAAAATCGTCTCGGGTATCTTCCCTGGAGGAGTCTGGGGTTGCTACCCGGGATTAAAGGGACCCAAACCACAGGAAAAATGTCTGCGGGAGACGCCTGGGAGGAATCTCAGATGCATCCCAGAAGATGGAGCATTGTCCAAGGAGAAAAATCATCTCGGGTATTTTCCCTGGAGGAGTCTGGGATTGCTACCCGGGATCACAGCGCCCCAAAACACCGGAATAAAGACTCAGGGACATACCTGCAAGGAGTTTCGGATGCTTCCCAGAGGATGGAGCATTGTCCAAGGAGAAAAATTATCTCGGGTATCTTCCCTGGAGGAGTCTGGGGTTGCTACCCGGGATCACAGGGCCCTAAAGCACTGGAGAAAACTCTGCGGGAGACGCCTGGGAGGAATTCTGGGTAGATCCCGCAGGATGGACCACTGTCAAGAGAGAAAAATAATATTGGGTGTCTTCCCTGGAGGAGTCTGGGGTTGCTACCTGGGATGAAAGAACCCTAAACCGTGAGAAAAAGACTCAGGGACATAGCTGCGACAAGTCTCGGATGCATCCCAGAGGATGGAGCTTTGTCCAAGGAGAAAAATCGTCTCGGGTATCTTCCCTGGAGGAGTCTGGGGTTGCTACCCGGGATCACAGGGCCCCAAAACACCGGAATAAAGACTCAGGGACATACCTGCAAGGAGTTTCGGATGCTTCCCAGAGGATGGAGCATTGTCCAAGGAGAAAAATCATCCCGGATATCTTTCCTGGAGGAGTCTGGGGTTGCTACCCGGGTTTACAGGGACCCAAACCACAGGAAAAATGTCTGCGGGAGACGCCTGGGAGGAATCTCAGATGCATCCCAGAAAATGGAGCATTGTCCAAGGAGAAAAATCATCTCGGGTATCTTCCCTGGAGGAGTCTGGGGTTGCTACCCGGGATTACAGGGACCCAAACCACAGGAAAAATGTTTGCGTGAGTCGCCTGGGAGGAATCTCATATGCATCCCAGAAGATGGAGCATTGTCCAAGGAGAAAAATCATCTCGGGTATCTTCCCTGGAGGAGTCTGGGGTTGCTACCCGGGATTACAGGGACCCAAACCACAGGAAAAATGTCTGCGGGAGACGCCTGGGAGGAATCTCAGATGCATCCCAGAAGATGGAGCATTGTCCAAGGAGAAAAATCATCTCGGGTATCTTCCCTGGAGGAGTCTGGGGTTGCTACCCGGGATCACAGGGCCCTAAAGCACTGGAGAAAACTCTGCGGGAGACGCCTGGGAGGAATTCTGGGTAGATCCCGCAGGACGGACCACTGTCAAGAGAGAAAAATCATATTGGGTGTCTTCCCTGGAGGAGTCTGGGGTTGCTACCTGGGATGACAGAACCCTAAACCGTGAGAAAAAAGACTCAGGGACATAGCTGCCACAAGTCTCGGATGCATCCCAGCGGATGGAGCTTTGTCCAAGGAGAAAAATCATCTCGGGTATCTTCCCTGGAGGAGTCTGGGGTTGCTACCCGGGATTACAGGGAACCAAACCACAGGAAAAATGTCTGGGAAATGCCTGGGAGGAATCTCATATGCATCCCAGAAGATGGAGCTTTGTCCCAGGAGAAAAATCATCTCGGGTATCTTCCCTGGAGGAGTCTGGGGTTGCTACCCGGGATCACAGGGCCCCAAAACACCGGAATAAAGACTCAGGGACATACCTGCAAGGAGTCTCGGATGCTTCCCAGAGGATGGAGCTTTGTCCAAGGAGAAAATTCATCTCGGGTATCTTCCCTGGAGGAGTCTGGGATTGCTGCCCAGGATGACAGGGCGCTAAACCACCGGAATAAAGACTCAGGGACATACCTGCAAGGAGTCTCGGATGCTTCCCAGAGGTTGGAGCTTTGTCCAAGGAGAAAAATCATCTCGGGTATCTTCCCTGGAGGAGTCTGGGGTTGCTACCCGGGATTACAGGGACCCAAACCACAGGAAAAATGTTTGCGGGAGACGCCTGGGAGGAATCTCAGATGCATCCCAGAAGATGGAGCATTGTCCAAGGAGAAAAATCATCTCGGGTATCTTCCCTGGAGGAGTCTGGGGTTGCTACCCGGGATCACAGGGCCCCAAAACACCGGAATAAACAATCAGGGACATACCTGCAAGGAGTCTCGGATGCTTCCCAGAGGATGGAGCATTGTCCAAGGAGAAAAATTATCTCGGGTATCTTCCCTGGAGGAGTCTGGGGTTGCTACCCGGGATCACAGGGCCCTAAAGCACTGGAGAAAACTCTGCGGGAGACGCCTGGGAGGAATTCTGGGTAGATCCCGCAGGATGGACCACTGTCAAGAGAGAAAAATAATATTGGGTGTCTTCCCTGGAGGAGTCTGGGGTTGCTACCTGGGATGAAAGAACCCTAAACCGTGAGAAAAAGACTCAGGGACATAGCTGCGACAAGTCTCGGATGCATCCCAGAGGATGGAGCTTTGTCCAAGGAGAAAAATCATCTCGGGTATCTTCCCTGGAGGAGTCTGGGGTTGCTACCCGGGATCACAGGGCCCCAAAACACCGGAATAAAGACTCAGGGACATACCTGCAAGGAGTTTCGGATGCTTCCCAGAGGATGGAGCATTGTCCAAGGAGAAAAATCATCCCGGATATCTTTCCTGGAGGAGTCTGGGGTTGCTACCCGGGATTACAGGGACCCAAAACACAGGAAAAATGTCTGCGGGAGACGCCTGGGAGGAATCTCAGATGCATCCCAGAAAATGGAGCATTGTCCAAGGAGAAAAATCATCTCGGGTATCTTCCCTGGAGGAGTCTGGGGTTGCTACCCGGGATTACAGGGACCCAAACCACAGGAAAAATGTTTGCGTGAGTCGCCTGGGAGGAATCTCATATGCATCCCAGAAGATGGAGCATTGTCCAAGGAGAAAAATCATCTCGGGTATCTTCCCTGGAGGAGTCTGGGGTTGCTACCCGGGATTACAGGGACCCAAACCACAGGAAAAATGTCTGCGGGAGACGCCTGGGAGGAATCTCAGATGCATCCCAGAAGATGGAGCATTGTCCAAGGAGAAAAATCATCTCGGGTATCTTCCCTGGAGGAGTCTGGGGTTGCTACCCGGGATCACAGGGCCCTAAAGCACTGGAGAAAACTCTGCGGGAGACGCCTGGGAGGAATTCTGGGTAGATCCCGCAGGACGGACCACTGTAAAGAGAGAAAAATCATATTGGGTGTCTTCCCTGGAGGAGTCTGGGGTTGCTACCTGGGATGACAGAACCCTAAACCGTGAGAAAAAAGACTCAGGGACATAGCTGCCACAAGTCTCGGATGCATCCCAGCGGATGGAGCTTTGTCCAAGGAGAAAAATCATCTTGGGTATCTTCCCTGGAGGAGTCTGGGGTTGCTACCCGGGATCACAGGGCCCCAAAACACCGGAATAAAGACTCAGGGACATACCTGCAAGGAGTCTCGGATGCTTCCCAGAGGATGGAGCTTTGTCCAAGGAGAAAATTCATCTCGGGTATCTTCCCTGGAGGAGTCTGGGATTGCTACCCAGGATGACAGGGCGCTAAACCACCGGAATAAAGACTCAGGGACATACCTGCAAGGAGTCTCGGATGCTTCCCAGAGGATGGAGCTTTGTCCAAGGAGAAAAATCATCTCGGGTATCTTCCCTGGAGGAGTCTGGGGTTGCTACCCGGGATTACAGGGACCCAAACCACAGGAAAAATGTTTGCGGGAGACGCCTGGGAGGAATCTCAGATGCATCCCAGAAGATGGAGCATTGTCCAAGGAGAAAAATCATCTCGGGTATCTTCCCTGGAGGAGTCTGGGGTTGCTACCCGGGATCACAGGGCCCCAAAACACCGGAATAAACAATCAGGGACATACCTGCAAGGAGTCTCGGATGCTTCCCAGAGGATGGAGCATTGTCCAAAGAGAAAAATCATCTCGGGTATCTTCCCTGGAGGAGTCTGGGGTTCCTACCCGGATCACAGGGCCCTAAACCCCAAGAAGAAAACACTCAGAAACAGAGCTGGGAGGAGTCTCGGGTGCATCCCGCAGGATGGACAATAGTCCAAGGAGAAAAATCAACTTGGGTATCTTCCACGGAGGAGTCTGGGGTTGCTACCCGGGATGACAGGGCCCAAAAGCACCGGAATAAACACTCAGGGAAAAAGCTGCAAGGAGTCTCGGATGCTTCCCAGAGGATGGAGCATTGTCCAAGGAGAAAAATCATCTCGGGTATCTTCCCTGGAGGAGTCTGGGGTTGCTACCCGGGATCACAGGGCCCTAAAGCACTGGAGAAAACTCTGCGGGAGACGCCTGGGAGGAATTCTGGGTAGATCCCACAGGATGGACCACTGTCAAGAGAGAAAAATCATATTGGGTGTCTTCCCTGGAGGAGTCTGGGGTTGCTACCTGGGATGACAGAACCATAAACCGTGAGAAAAAGACTCAGGGACATAGCTGCGACAAGTCTCGGATGCAGCCCAGAGGATGGAGCTTTGTCCAAGGAGAAAAATCATCTCGGGTATCTTCCCTGGAGGAGTCTGGGGTTGCTACCCGGGATCACAGGGCCCCAAAACACCGGAATAAACACTCAGGGACATACCTGCAAGGAGTCTCGGATGCTTCCCAGAGGATGGAGCTTTGTCCAAGGAGAAAATTCATCTCGGGTATCTTCCCTGGAGGAGTCTGGGATTGCTACCCAGGATGACAGGGCGCTAAACCACCGGAATAAAGACTCAGGGACATACCTGCAAGGAGTCTCGGATGCTTCCCAGAGGATGGAGCTTTGTCCAAGGAGAAAAATCATCTCGGGTATCTTCCCTGGAGGAGTCTGGGGTTGCTACCCGGGATTACAGGGACCCAAACCACAGGAAAAATGTTTGCGGGAGACACCTGGGAGGAATCTCAGATGCATCCCAGAAGATGGAGCATTGTCCAAGGAGAAAAATCATCTCGGGTATCTTCCCTGGAGGAGTCTGGGGTTGCTACCCGGGATCACAGGGCCCCAAAACACCGGAATAAACACTCAGGGACATACCTGCAAGGAGTCTCGGATGCTTCCCAGAGAATGGAGCATTGTCTAAGGAGAAAAATCATCTCGGGTATATTCCCTGGAGGAGTCTGGGGTTGCTACCCGGGATTACAGGGACCCAAACCACAGGAAAAATGTCTGCGGGAGACGCCTGGGAGGAATCTCAGATGCATCCCAGAGGATGGAGCATTGTCCAAAGAGAAAAATCATCTCGGGTATCTTCCCTGGAGGAGTCTGGGGTTGCTACCCGGGATCACAGAGCCCTAAACCCCAGGAAGAAAACACTCAGAAACAGAGCTGGGAGGAGTCTCGGGTGCATCCCGCAGGATGGACAATAGTCCAAGGAGAAAAATCAACTTGGGTATCTTCCACGGAGGAGTCTGGGGTTGCTACCCGGGATGACAGGGCCCAAAAGCACCGGAATAAACACTCAGGGAAAAAGCTGCAAGGAGTCTCGGATGCTTCCCAGAGGATGGAGCATTGTCCAAGGAGAAAAATCATCTCGGGTATCTTCCCTGGAGGAGTCTGGGGTTGCTACCCGGGATCACAGGGCCCTAAAGCACTGGAGAAAACTCTGCGGGAGACGCCTGGGAGGAATTCTGGGTAGATCCCGCAGGATGGACCACTGTCAAGAGAGAAAAATCATATTGCGTGTCTTCCCTGGAGGAGTCTGGGGTTGCTACCTGGGATGACAGAACCATAAACCGTGAGAAAAAGACTCAGGGACATAGCTGCGACAAGTCTCGGATGCATCCCAGAGGATGGAGCTTTGTCCAAGGAGAAAAATCATCTCGGGTATCTTCCCTGGAGGAGTCTGGGGTTGCTACCCGGGATCACAGGGCCCCAAAACACCGGAATAAAAACTCAGGGACATACCTGCAAGGAGTTTCGGATGCTTCCCAGAGGATGGAGCATTGTCCAAGGAGAAAAATCATCTCGGGTATCTTCCCTGGAGGAGTCTGGGGTTGCTACCCGGGATCACAGGGCCCCAAAACACCGAAATAAAGACTCAGGGACATACCTGCAAGGAGTTTCGGATGCTTCCCAGAGGATGGAGCTTTGTCCAAGGAGAAAAATTATCTCGGTTATCTTCCCTGGAGGAGTCTGGGGTTGCTACCCGGGATTACAGGGACCCAAACCACAGGAAAAATGTTTGCGGGAGACACCTGGGAGGAATCTCAGATGCATCCCAGAAGATGGAGCATTGTCCAAAGAGAAAAATCATCTCGTGTATCTTCCCTGGAGGAGTCTGGGGTTGCTACCCGGGATCACAGGGCCCTAAAGCACCGGAATAAACACTCAGGGAAAAAGCTGCAAGGAGTCTTGGATGCTTCCCAGAGGATGGAGCATTGTCCAAGGAGAAAAATCATCTCGGGTATCTTCCCTGGAGGAGTCTGGGGTTGCTACCCGGGATCACAGGGCCCTAAAGCACTGGAGAAAACTCTGCGGGAGACGCCTGGGAGGAATTCTGGGTAGATCCCGCAGGATGGACCACTGTCAAGAGAGAAAAATCATATTGGGTGTCTTCCCTGGAGGAGTCTGGGGTTGCTACCTGGGATGACAGAACCATAAACCGTGAGAAAAAGACTCAGGGACATAGCTGCCACAAGTCTCGGATGCATCCCAGAGGATGGAGCTTTGTCCAAGGAGAAAAATCATCTCGGGTATCTTCCCTGGAGGAGTCTGGGGTTGATACCCGGGATCACAGGGCCCCAAAACACCGGAATAAACACTCAGGGACATACCTGCAAGGAGTTTCGGATGCTTCCCAGAGGATGGAGCATTGTCCAAGGAGAAAAATCGTCTCGGGTATCTTCCCTGGAGGAGTCTGGGGTTGCTACCCGGGATTACAGGGAACCAAACCACAGGAAAAATGTTTGCGGGAGACGCCTGGGAGGAATCTCAGATGCATCCCAGAAGACGGAGAATTGTCCAAGGAGAAAAATCATCTCGGGTATCTTCCCTGGAGGAGTCTGGGGTTGCTACCCGGGATTACAGGGACCCAAACCACAGGAAAAAAGTCTGCGGGAGACGCCTGGGAGGAATCTCAGACGTATGCCAAAAGATGGAGCATTGTCAAAGGAGAAAAATCATCTCGGGTATCTTCCCTGGAGGAGTCTGGGGTTGCTACCCGGGATCACAGGGCCCTAAAGCACTGGAGAAAACTCTGCGGGAGACGCCTGGGAGGAATTGTGGGTAGATCCCGCAGGATGGACCACTGTCAAGAGAGAAAAATCATATTGGGTGTCTTCCCTGGAGGAGTCTGGGGTTGCTACCTGGGATGACAGAACCATAAACCGTGAGAAAAAAGACTCAGGGACATAGCTGCGACAAGTCTCGGATGCATCCCAGAGGATGGAGCTTTGTCCAAGGAGAAAATTCATCTCGGGTATCTTCCCTGGAGGAGTCTGGGATTGCTACCCAGGATGACAGGGCGCTCAACCACCGGAATACAGACTCAGGGACATACCTGCAAGGAGTCTCGGATGCTTCCCAGAGGATGGAGCTTTGTCCAAGGAGAAAAATCATCTCGGGTATCTTCCCTGGAGGAGTCTGGGGTTGCTACCCGGGATTACAGGGACCCAAACCACAGGAAAAATGTTTGCGGGAGACGCCTGGGAGGAATCTCAGATGCATCCCAGAAGATGGAGCATTGTCCAAGGAGAAAAATCATCTCGGGTATCTTCCCTGGAGGAGTCTGGGGTTGCTACCCGGGATCACAGGGCCCCAAAACACCGGAATAAACAATCAGGGACATACCTGCAAGGAGTCTCGGATGCTTCCCAGAGGATGGAGCTTTGTCCAAGGAGAAAAATCATCTCGGGTATCTTCCCTGGAGGAGTCTGGGGTTGCTACCCGGGATCACAGGGCCCTAAACCCCAGGAAGAAAACACTCAGAAACAGAGCTGGGAGGAGTCTCGGGTGCATCCCGCAGGATGGACAATAGTCCAAGGAGAAAAATGAACTTGGGTATCTTCCACGGAGGAGTCTGGGGTTGCTACCCGGGATGACAGGGCCCAAAAGCACCGGAATAAACACTCAGGGAAAAAGCTGCAAGGAGTTTCAGATGCTTCCCAGAGGATGGAGCATTGTCCAAGGAGAAAAATTATCTCGGGTATCTTCCCTGGAGGAGTCTGGGGTTGCTACCCGGGATCACAGGGCCCTAAAGCACTGGAGAAAACTCTGCGGGAGACGCCTGGGAGGAATTCTGGGTAGATCCCGCAGGATGGACCACTGTCAAGAGAGAAAAATCATATTGGGTGTCTTCTCTGGAGGAGTCTGGGGTTGCTACCTGGGATGACAGAACCATAAACCGTGAGAAAAAAGACTCAGGGACATAGCTGCGACAAGTCTCGGATGCATCCCAGATGATGGAGCATTGTCCAAGGAGAAAAATGATCCCGGATATCTTTCCTGGAGGAGTCTGGGGTTGCAACCCGGGATTAAAGGGACCCAAACCACGGGAAAAATGTCTGCGGGAGACGCCTGGGAGGAATCTCAGATGCATTCCAGAAGATGGAGCATTGTCCAAGGAGAAAAATCATCTCGGGTGTCTTCCCTGGAGGAGTCTGGGGTTGCTACCCGGGATCACAGGGCCCTAAAGCACTGGAGAAAACTCTGCGGGAGACGCCTGGGAGGAATTCTGGGTAGATCCCGCAGGATGGACCACTGTCAAGAGAGAAAAATCATATTGGGTGTCTTCCCTGGAGGAGTCTGGGGTTGCTACCTGGGATGACAGAACCATAAACCGTGAGATAAAGACTCAGGGACATAGCTGCCACAAGTCTCGGATGCTTCCCAGAGGATGGAGCTTTGTCCAAGGAGAAAAATCATCTCGGGTATCTTCCCTGGAGGAGTCTGGGGTTGCTACCCGGGATTACAGTGACCCAAACCAAAGGAAAAATGTCTGGGAGATGCCTGGGAGGAATTTCATATGCATCCCAGATGATGGAGCTTTGTCCCAGGAGAAAAATCATCTCGGGTATCTTCCCTGGAGGAGTCTGGGGTTGCTACCCGGGATCACAGGGCCCCAAAACACCGGAATAAACACTCAGGGACATACCTGCAAGGAGTCTCGGATGCTTCCCAGAGAATGGAGCATTGTCTAAGGAGAAAAATCATCTCGGGTATCTTTCCTGGAGGAGTCTGGGGTTGCTACCCGGGATTACAGGGAATCAAACCACAGAAAAAATGTCTGCAGGAGACGCCTGGGAGGAATCTCAGATGCATCCCAGAGGATGGAGCATTGTCCAAAGAGAAAAATCATCTCGGGTATCTTCCCTGGAGGAGTCTGGGGTTGCTACCCGGGATCACAGGGCCCTAAAGCCCAGGAAGAAAACACTCAGAAATAGAGCTGGGAGGAGTCTCGGGTGCATCCCGCAGGATGGACAATAGTCCAAGGAGAAAAATCAACTTGGGTATCTTCCACGGAGGAGTCTGGGGTTGCTACCCGGGATCACAGGGCCCAAAAGCACCGGAATAAACACTCAGGGAAAAAGCTGCAAGGAGTCTTGGATGCTTCCCAGAGGATGGAGCATTGTCCAAGGAGAAAAATCATCTCGGGTATCTTCCCTGGAGGAGTCTGGGGTTGCTACCCGGGATCACAGGGCCCTAAAGCACTGGAGAAAACTCTGCGGGAGACGCCTGGGAGGAATTCTGGGTAGATCCCGCAGGATGGACCACTGTCAAGAGAGAAAAATCATATTGGGTGTCTTCCCTGGAGGAGTCTGGGGTTGCTACCTGGGATGACAGAACCATAAACCGTGAGAAAAAGACTCAGGGACATAGCTGCGACAAGTCTCGGATGCATCCCAGAGGATGGAGCATTGTCCAAGGAGAAAAATGATCCCGGATATCTTTCCTGGAGGAGTCTGGGGTTGCTACCCGGGATTAAAGGGACCCAAACCACGGGAAAAATGTCTGCGGGAGACGCCTGGGAGGAATCTCAGATGCATCCCAGAAGATGGAGCATTGTCCAAGGAGAAAAATCATCTCGGGTGTCTTCCCTGGAGGAGTCTGGGGTTGCTACCCGGGATCACAGGGCCCTAAAGCACTGGAATAAACACTCAGGGAGAAAGCTGTAAGGAGTCTCGGATGCTTCCCAGAGGATGGAGCATTGTCCAAGGAGAAAAATCATCTCGGGTATCTTCCCTGGAGGAGTCTGGGGTTGCTACCCGGGATTACAGGGAACCAAACCACAGGAAAAATGTCTGGGAAATGCCTGGGAGGAATCTCATATGCATCCCAGAAGATGGAGCTTTGTCCCAGGAGAAAAATCATCTCGGGTATCTTCCCTGGAGGAGTCTGGGGTTGCTACCCGGGATCACAGGGCCCCAAAACACCGGAATAAACACTCAGGGACATACCTGCAAGGAGTCTCGGATGCTTCCCAGAGAATGGAGCATTGTCTAAGGAGAAAAATCATCTCGGGTATCTTCCCTGGAGGAGTCTGGGGTTGCTACCCGGGATTACAGGGACCCAAACCACAGGAAAAATGTCTGCGGGAGACGCCTGGGAGGAATCTCAGATGCATCCCAGAAGATGGAGCATTGTCCAAGGAGAAAAATCATCTCGGGTATCTTCCCTGGAGGAGTCTGGGGTTGCTACCCGGGATTACAGGGAACAAAACCACAGGAAAAATGTCTGCGGGAGACGCCTGGGAGGAATCTCAGATGCATCCCAGAGGATGGAGCATTGTCCAAAGAGAAAAATCATCTCGGGTATCTTCCCTGGAGGAGTCTGGGGTTGCTACCCGGGATCACAGGGCCCTAAAGCACTGGAGAAAACTCTGCGGGAGACGCCTGGGAGGAATTCTGGGTAGATCCCGCAGGATGGACCACTGTCAAGAGAGAAAAATCATATTGGGTGTCTTCCCTGGAGGAGTCTGGGGTTGCTACCTGGGATGACAGAACCATAAACCGTGAGAAAAAGACTCAGGGACATAGCTGCGACAAGTCTCGGATGCATCCCAGAGGATGGAGCATTGTCCAAGGAGAAAAATGATCCCGGATATCTTTCCTGGAGGAGTCTGGGGTTGCTACCCGGGATTAAAGGGACCCAAACCACGGGAAAAATGTCTGCGGGAGACGCCTGGGAGGAATCTCAGATGCATCCCAGAAGATGGAGCATTGTCCAAGGAGAAAAATCATCTCGGGTGTCTTCCCTGGAGGAGTCTGGGGTTGCTACCCGGGATCACAGGGCCCGAAAGCACTGGAATAAACACTCAGGGAGAAAGCTGTAAGGAGTCTCGGATGCTTCCCAGAGGATGGAGCATTGTCCAAGGAGAAAAATCATCTCGGGTATCTTCCCTGGAGGAGTCTGGGGTTGCTACCCGGGATTACAGGGACCCAAACCACAGGAAAAATGTCTGCGGGAGACGCCTGGGAGGAATCTCAGATGCATCCCAGAAGATGGAGCATTGTCCAAGGAGAAAAATCATCTCGGGTATCTTCCCTGGAGGAGTCTGGGGTTGCTACCCGGGATTACAGGGAACAAAACCACAGGAAAAATGTCTGCGGGAGACGCCTGGGAGGAATCTCAGATGCATCCCAGAGGATGGAGCATTGTCCAAAGAGAAAAATCATCTCGGGTATCTTCCCTGGAGGAGTCTGGGGTTGCTACCCGGGATCACAGGGCCCTAAAGCACTGGAGAAAACTCTGCGGGAGACGCCTGGGAGGAATTCTGGGTAGATCCCGCAGGATGGACCACTGTCAAGAGAGAAAAATCATATTGGGTGTCTTCCCTGGAGGAGTCTGGGGTTGCTACCTGGGATGACAGAACCATAAACCGTGAGAAAAAGACTCAGGGACATAGCTGCCACAAGTCTCGGATGCTTCCCAGAGGATGGAGCTTTGTCCAAGGAGAAAAATCATCTCGGGTATCTTCCCTGGAGGAGTCTGGGGTTGCTACCCGGGATTACAGGGACCCAAACCACAGGAAAAATGTCTGGGAGATGCCTGGGAGAAATCTCATATGCATCCCAGAAGATGGAGCTTTGTCCCAGGAGAAAAATCATCTCGGGTATCTTCCCTGGAGGAGTCTGGGGTTGCTACCTGGGATCACAGGGCCCCAAAGCACCGGAATAAAAACTCAGGGACATACCTGCAAGGAGTTTCGGATGCTTCCCAGAGGATGGAGCATTGTCCAAGGATAAAAATTATCTCGGGTATCTTCCCTAGAGGAGTCTGGGGTTGCTAGCCGGGATCACAGGGCCCTAAAGCACTGGAGAAAACTCTGCGGGAGACGCCTGGGAGGACTTCTGGGTAGATCCCGCAGGATGGACCACTGTCAAGAGAGAAAAATCATATTGGGTGTCTTCCCTGGAGGAGTCTGGGGTTGCTACCTGGGATGAAAGAACCCTAAACCGTGAGAAAAAAGACTCAGGGACATAGCTGCGACAAGTCTCGGATACATCCCAGAGGATGGAGCATTGTCCAAGGAGAAAAATGATCCCGGATATCTTTCCTGGAGGAGTCTGGGGTTGCTACCCGGGATCACAGGGCCCCAAAACACCGGAATAAACACTCAGGGACATACCTGCAAGGAGTCTCAGATGCTTCCCAGAGGATGGAGCTTTGTCCAAGGAGAAAAATCATCTCGGGTGTCTTCCCTGGAGGAGTCTGGGATTGCTACCCAGGATGACAGGGCGCTAAACCACCGGAATAAAGACTCAGGGACATACCTGGAAGGAGTTTCGGATGCTTCCCAGAGGATGGAGCATTGTCCAAGGAGAAAAATTATCTCGGGTATCTTCCCTGGAGGAGTCTGGGGTTGCTACCCGGGATCACAGGGCCCTAAAGCACTGGAGAAAACTCTGCGGGAGACGCCTGGGAGGAATTCTGGGTGGATCCCGCAGGATGGACCACTGTCAAGAGAGAAAAATCATATTGGGTGTCTTCCCTGGAGGAGTCTGGGGTTGCTACCTGGGATGACAGAACCATAAACCGTGAGAAAAAGACTCAGGGACATATCTGCCACAAGTCTCGGATGCATCCCAGAGGATGGAGCATTGTCCAAGGAGAAAAATGATCCCGGATATCTTTCCTGGAGGAGTCTGGGGTTGCTACCCGGGATTAAAGGGACCCAAACCACGGGAAAAATGTCTGCGGGAGACGCCTGGGAGGAATCTCAGATGCATCCCAGAAGATGGAGCATTGTCCAAGGAGAAAAATCATCTCGGGTGTCTTCCCTGGAGGAGTCTGGGGTTGCTACCCGGGATCACAGGGCCCTAAAGCACTGGAATAAACACTCAGGGACAAAGCTGTAAGGAGTCTCGAATGCTTCCCAGAGGATGGAGCATTGTCCAAGGAGAAAAATCATCTCGGGTGTCTTCCCTGGAGGAGTCTGGGGTTGCTACCCGGGATTACAGGGCCCTAAAGCACTGGAATAAAGACTCAGGGACAAAGTTGTAAGGAGTCTCGGATGCTTCCCAGAGGATGGAGCATTGTCCAAGGAGAAAAATCATCTCGGGTATCTTCCCTGGAGGAGTCTGGGGTTGCTACCTGGGATCACAGGGCCCTAAAGCACTGGAGAAAACTCTGCGGGAGACGACTGGGAGGAATTCTGGGTAGATCCCGCAGGATGGACCACTGTCAAGAGAGAAAAATCATATTGGGTGTCTTCCCTGGAGGAGTCTGGGGTTGCTACCTGGGATGACAGAACCATAAACCGTGAGAAAAAGACTCAGGGACATAGCTGCGACAAGTCTCGGATGCTTCCCAGAGGATGGAGCTTTGTCCAAGGAGAAAAATCATCTCGGGTATCTTCCCTGGAGGAGTCTGGGGTTGCTACCCGGGATTACAGGGACCCAAACCACAGGAAAAATGTTTGCGGGAGACGCCTGGGAGGAATCTCAGATGCATCCCAGAAGATGGAGCATTGTCCAAGGAGAAAAATCATCTCGGGTATCTTCCCTGGAGGAGTCTGGGGTTGCTACCCGGGATTACAGGGCCCTAAAGCACTGGAATAAACACTCAGGGACAAAGCTGCAAGGAGTCTCGGATGCTTCCCAGAGCATGGAGCATTGTCCAAGGAGAAAAATCATCTCGGATATCTTCCCTGGAGGAGACTGGGGTTGCTACCCGGGATCACAGGGCCCTAAAGCACTGGAGAAAACTCTGCGGGAGACGCCTGGGAGGAATTCTGGGTAGATCCCGCAGGATGGTCCACTGTCAAGAGAGAAAAATCATATTGGGTGTCTTCCCTGGAGGAGTCTGGGGTTGCTACCTGGGATGACAGAACCCTAAACCGCGAGAAAAAAGACTCAGGGACATAGCTGCGACAAGTCTCAGATGCATCCAGGAGGATGGAGCATTGTCCAACGAGAAAAATCATCTCGGGTATCTTCCCTGGAGGAGTCTGGGGTTGCTACCCGGGATTACAGGGCGCTAAACCACCGGAATAAAGACTCAGGTACATACCTGCAAGGAGTCTAAGATGCTTCCCAGAGGATGGAGCTTTGTCCAAGGAGAAAAATCATCTCGGGTATCTTCACTGGAGGATTCTGGTGTTGCTACCCGGGATCACAGGGCCCAAAAGCACTGGGATAAACACTCAGGGACAAAGCTGCAAGGAGTCTCGGATGCTTCCCAGAGGATGGAGCATTGTCCAAGGAGAAAAGTCATCTCGGGTACCTTCCCTGGAGGAGTCTGGGGTTCCTACCTGGAATCACAGGGCCCTAAAGCACTGGAGAAAACTCTGCGGGAGACGCCTGGGAGGAGTTCTGGGTAGATCCCGCAGGATGGACCACTGTCAAGAGAGAAAAATCATATTGGGTGTCTTCCCTGGAGGAGTCTGGGGTTGCTACCTGGGATGACAGAACCCTAAACCGCGAGAAAAAAGACTCAGGGACATAGCTGCGACAAGTCTCGGATGCATCCCAGAGGATGGAGCATTGTCCAAGGAGAAAAATCATCTCGGGTATCTTTCCTGGAGGAGTCTGGGGTTGCTACCCGGGATTACAGGGAACCAAACCACAGGAAAAATGTCTGCGGGAGACATTTGGGAGGAATCTCAGATGCATCCCAGAGGATGGAGTATTGTCCAAGCAGAAAAATTATCTCGGGTATCTTCCCTGGAGGAGTCTGGGATTGCTACCCAGGATGACAGGGTGCTCAACCACCGGAATAAAGACTAAGGGACATACCTGGAAGGAGTCTCGGATGCTTCCCAGAGGATGGAGCTTTGTCCAAGGAGAAAAATCATCTCGGATATATTCCCTGGAGGAGTCTGGGGTTGCTACCCGGGATCACAGGGCCCCAAAACACCGGAATAAACAATCAGGGACATACCTGCAAGGAGTCTCGGATGCTTCCCAGAGGATGGAGCTTTGTCCAAGGAGAAAAATCATCTCGGGTATATTCCCTGGAGGAGTCTCGGGTTGCTACCCGGGATTACAGGGACCCAAACCACAGGAAAAATGTCTGCGGGAGACGCCTGGGAGGAATTTCAGATGCATCCCAGAAGATGGAGCATTGTCCAAGGAGAAAAATCATCTCGGGTATCTTTCCTGGAGGAGTCTGGGGTTGCTACCCGGGATTACAGGGAACCAAACCACAGGAAAAATGTCTGCGGGAGATGCCTGGGAGGAATCTCAGATGCATCCCAGAGGATGGAGCATTGTCCAAAGAAAAAAATCATCTCGGGTATCTTCCCTGGAGGAGTCTGGGGTTGCTACCCGGGATCACAGGGCCCTAAACCCCAGGAAGAAAACACTCAGAAACAGAGCTGGGAGGAGTCTCGGGTGCATCCCGCAGGATGGACAATAGTCCAAGGAGAAAAATCAACTTGGGTATCTTCCACGGAGGAGTCTGGGGTTGCTACCCCGGATGACAGGGCCCAAAAGCACCGGAATAAACACTCAGGGAATAAGCTGCAAGGAGTCTTGGATGCTTCCCAGAGGATGGAGCATTGTCCAAGGAGAAAAATCATCTCGGGTATCTTCCCTGGAGGAGTCTGGGGTTGCAACCCGGGATCACAGGGCCCTAAAGCACTGGAGAAAACTCTGCGGGAGACGCCTGGGAGGAATTCTGGGTAGATCCCGTAGGATGGACCACTGTCAAGAGAGAAAAATCATATTGGGTGTCTTCCCTGGAGGAGTCTGGGGTTGCTACCTGGGATGACAAAAACATAAACCGTGAGAAAAAGACTCAGGGACATAGCTGCGACAAGTCTCGGATGCATCCCAGAGGATGGAGCTTTGTCCAAGGAGAAAATTCATCTCGGGTATCTTCCCTGGAGGAGTCTGGGATTGCTACCCAGGATGACAGGGCGCTCAACCACCGGAATAAAGACTCAGGGACATACCTGCAAGGAGTCTCGGATGCTTCCCAGAGGATGGAGCTTTGTCCAAGGAGAAAAATCATCTCGGGTATCTTCCCTGGAGGAGTCTGGGGTTGCTACCCGGGATTACAGGGACCCAAACCACAGGAAAAATGTTTGCGGGAGACGCCTGGGAGGAATCTCAGATGCATCCCAGAGGATGGAGCTTTGTCCAAGGAGAAAATTCATCTCGGGTATCTTCCCTGGAGGAGTCTGGGATTGCTACCCAGGATGACAGGGCGCCCAACCACCGGAATAAAGACTCAGGGACATACCTGCAAGGAGTCTCGGATGCTTCCCAGAGGATGGAGCTTTGTCCAAGGAGAAAAATCATCTCGGGTATCTTCCCTGGAGGAGTCTGGGGTTGCTACCCGGGATCACAGGGCCCCAAAACACCGGAATAAACAATCAGGGACATACCTGCAAGGAGTCTCGGATGCTTCCCAGAGGATGGAGCTTTGTCCAAGGAGAAAAATCATCTCGGGTATCTTCCCTGGAGGAGTCTGGGGTTGCTACCCGGGATTACAGGGAAGCAAACCACAGGAAAAATGTCTGCGGGAGATGCCTGGGAGGAATCTCAGATGCATCCCAGAGGATGGAGCATTGTCCAAAGAGAAAAATCATCTCTGGTATCTTCCCTGGAGGAGTCTGGGGTTGCTACCCGGGATCACAGGGCCCTAAACCCCAGGAAGAAAACACTCAGAAACAGAGCTGGGAGGAGTCTCGGGTGCATCCCGCAGGATGGACAATAGTCCAAGGAGAAAAATCAACTTGGGTATCTTCCACGGAGGAGTCTGGGGTTGCTACCCGGGATGACAGGGCCCAAAAGCACCGGAATAAACACTCAGGGAAAAAGCTGCAAGGAGTCCCGCATGCTTCCCAGAGGATGGAGCATTGTCCAAGGAGAAAAATCATCTCGGGTATCTTCCCTGGAGGAGTCTGGGGTTGCTACCCGGGATTACAGGGAACCAAACCACAGGAAAAATGTCTGCGGGAGATGCCTGGGAGGAATCTCAGATGCATCCCAGAGGATGGAGCATTGTCCAAAGAGAAAAATCATCTCGGGTATCTTCCCTGGAGGAGTCTGGGGTTGCTACCCGGGATCACAGGGCCCTAAACCCCAGGAAGAAAACACTCAGAAAGAGAGCTGGGAGGAGTCTCGGGTGCATCCCGCAGGATGGACAATAGTCCAAGGAGAAAAATCAAATTGGGTATCTTCCATGGAAGAGTCTGGGGTTGCTACCCGGGATGAAAGGGCCCAAAAGCACCGGAATAAACACTCAGGGAAAAAGCTGCAAGGAGTCTTGGATGCTTCCCAGAGGATGGAGCATTGTCCAAGGAGAAAAATCATCTCGGGTATCTTCCCTGGAGGAGTCTGGGGTTGCTACCCGGGATCACAGGGCCCTAAAGCACTGGAGAAAACTCTGCGGGAGACGCCTGGGAGGAATTCTGGGTAGATCCCGCAGGATGGACCACTGTCAAGAGAGAAAAATCATATTGGGTGTCTTCCCTGGAGGAGTCTGGGGTTGCTACCTGGGATGACAGAACCATAAACCGTGAGAAAAAGACTCAGGGACATAGCTGCGACAAGTCTCGGATGCAGCCCAGAGGATGGAGCTTTGTCCAAGGAGAAAAATCATCTCGGGTATCTTCCCTGGAGGAGTCTGGGGTTGCTACCCGGGATCACAGGGCCCCAAAACACCGGAATAAACACTCAGGGACATACCTGCAAGGAGTTTCGGATGCTTCCCAGAGGATGGAGCATTGTCCAAGGAGAAAAATCATCTCGGGTATCTTCCCTGGAGGAGTCTGGGGTTGCTACCCGGGATTACAGGGACCCAAACCACAGGAAAAAAGTCTGCGGGAGACGCCTGGGAGGAATCTCAGATGTATGCCAGAAGATGGAGCATTGTCCAAGGAGAAAAATCATCTCGGGTATCTTCCCTGGAGGAGTCTGGGGTTGCTACCCGGGATCACAGGGCCCTAAAGCGCTGGAGAAAACTCTGCGGGAGACGCCTGGGAGGAATTCTGGGTAGATCGTGCAGGATGGACCACTGTCAAGAGAGAAAAATCATATTGGGTGTCTTGCCTGGAGGAGTCTGGGGTTGCTACCTGGGATGACAGAACCATAAACCGTGAGAAAAAAGACTCAGGGACATAGCTGCGACAAGTCTCGGATGCATCCCAGAGGATGGAGCATTGTCCAAGGAGAAAAATCATCTCGGGTATCTTACCTGGAGGAGTATGGGGTTGCTACCCGGGATTACAGGGACCCAAAACACAGGAAAAATGTCTGCGGGAGACGCCTGGGAGGAATCTCAGATGCATCCCAGAAGATGGAGCATTGTCCAAAGAGAAAAATCATCTCGGGTATCTTCCCTGGAGGAGTCTGGGGTTGCTACCCGGGATCACAGGGCCCTAAACCCCAGGAAGAAAACACTCAGAAACAGAGCTGGGAGGAGTCTCGGGTGCATCCCGCATCATGGACAATAGTCCAAGGAGAAAAATCAACTTGGGTATCTTCCACGGAGGAGTCTGGGGTTGCTACCCGGGATGACAGGGCCCAAAAGCACCGGAATAAACACTCAGGGAAAAAGCTGCAAGGAGTCCCGGATGCTTCCCAGAGGATGGAGCATTGTCCAAGGAGAAAAATCATCTCGGGTATCTTCCCTGGAGGAGTCTGGGGTTGCTACCCGGGATTACAGGGAACCAAACCACAGGAAAAATGTCTGCGGGAGATGCCTGGGAGGAATCTCAGATGCATCCCAGAGGATGGAGCATTGTCCAAAGAGAAAAATCATCTCGGGTATCTTCCCTGGAGGAGTCTGGGGTTGCTACCCGGGATCACAGGGCCCTAAACCCCAGGAAGAAAACACTCAGAAACAGAGCTGGGAGGAGTCTCGGGTGCATCCCGCAGGATGGACAATAGTCCAAGGAGAAAAATCAAATTGGGTATCTTCCATGGAAGAGTCTGGTGTTGCTACCCGGGATGACAGGGCCCAAAAGCACCGGAATAAACACTCAGGGAAAAAGCTGCAAGGAGTCTTGGATGCTTCCCAGAGGATGGAGCATTGTCCAAGGAGAAAAATCATCTCGGGTATCTTCCCTGGAGGAGTCTGGGGTTGCTACCCGGGATTACAGGGACCCAGAACACAGGAAAAATGTCTGCGGGAGACGCCTGGGAGGAATCTCAGATGCATCCCAGAAGATGGAGCATTGTCCAAGGAGAAAAATCATCTCAGGTATCTTTCCTGGAGGAGTCTGGGGTTGCTACCCGGGATTACAGGGAACCAAACCACAGGAAAAATGTCTGCGGGAGATGCCTGGGAGGAATCTCAGATGCATCCCAGAGGATGGAGCATTGTCCAAAGAGAAAAATCATCTCGGGTATCTTCCCTGGAGGAGTCTGGGGTTGCTACCCAGGATGACAGGGTGCTCAACCACCGGAATAAAGACTCAGGGACATACCTGGAAGGAGTCTCGGATGCAGCCCAGAGGATGGAGCTTTGTCCAAGGAGAAAAATCATCTCGGGTATCTTCCCTGGAGGAGTCTGGGGTTGCTACCCGGGATCAGAGGGCCCGAAAACACCGGAAGAAACACTCAGGGACATACCTGCAAGGAGTTTCGGATGCTTCCCAGAGGATGGAGCATTGTCCAAGGAGAAAAATCATCTCGGGTATCTTCCCTGGAGGAGTCTGGGGTTGCTACCCGGGATTACAGGGACACAAACCACAGGAAAAAAGTCTGCGGGAAACGCCTGGGAGGAATCTCAGATGTATCCCAGAAGATGGAGCATTGTCCAAGGAGAAAAATGATCCCGGATATCTTTCCTGGAGGAGTCTGGGGTTGCTACCCGGGATTAAAGGGACCCAAACCACGGGAAAAATGTCTGCGGGAGACGCCTGGGAGGAATCTCAGATGCATCCCAGAAGATGGAGCATTGTCCAAAGAAAAAAATCATCTCGGGTATCTTCCGTAGAGGAGTCTGGGGTTCCTACCCGGGATCACAGGGCCCTAAAGCACTGGAGAAAACTCTGTGGGAGACGCCTGGGAGGAATTCTGGGTAGATCCCGCAGGATGGACCACTGTCAAGAGAGAAAAATCATATTGGGTGTCTTCCCTGGAGGAGTCTCGGGTTGCTATCTGGGATGACAGAACCATAAACCGTGAGAAAAAAGACTCAGGGACATAGCTGCGACAAGTCTCGGATGCATCCAAGAGGATGGAGCATTGTCCAAGGAGAAAAAAGATCCCGGATATCTTTCCTGGAGGAGTCTGGGGTTGCTACCCGGGATTAAAGGGACCCAAACCACGGGAAAAATGTCTGCGGGAGACGCCTGGGAGGAATCTCAGATGCATCCCAGAAGATGGAGCATTGTCCAAGGAGAAAAATCATCTCGGGTATCTTCCCTGGAGGAGTCTGGGGTTGCTACCCGGGATCACAGGGCCCCAAAACACCGGAATAAACACTCAGGGACATACCTGCAAGGAGTCTCGGATGCTTCCCAGAGGATGGAGCTTTGTCCAAGGAGAAAAATCATCTCGGGTATCTTCCCTGGAGGAGTCTGGGATTGCTACCCAGAATGACAGGGCGCTAAACCACCGGAATAAAGACTCAGGGACATACCTGGAAGGAGTTTCGGATGCTTCCCAGAGGATGGAGCATTGTCCAAGGAGAAAAATCATCTCGGGTATATTCCCTGGAGGAGTCTGGGGTTGCTACCCGGGATCACAGGGCCCTAAAGCACTGGAGAAAACTCTGCGGGAGACGCCTGGGAGGAATTCTGGGTAGATCCCGCAGGATGGACCACTGTCAAGAGAGAAAAATCATATTGGGTGTCTTCCCTGGAGGAGTCTGGGGTTGCTACCTGGGATGACAGAACCATAAACCGTGAGAAAAAGACTCAGGGACATAGCTGCCACAAGTCTCGGATGCTTCCCAGAGGATGGAGCTTTGTCCAAGGAGAAAAATCATCTCGGGTATCTTCCCTGGAGGAGTCTGGGGTTGCTACCCGGGATTACAGGGACCCAAACCAAAGGAAAAATGTCTGGCAGATGCCTGGGAGGAATCTCATATGCATCCCAGAAGATGGAGCTTTGTCCCAGGAGAAAAATCATCTCGGGTATCTTCCCTGGAGGAGTCTGGGGTTGCTACCCGGGATCACAGGGCCCCAAAACACCGGAATAAACACTCAGGGACATACCTGCAAGGAGTCTCGGATGCTTCCCAGAGGATGGAGCTTTGTCCAAGGAGAAAAATCATCTCGGGTATCTTCCCTGGAGGAGTCTGGGATTGCTACCCAGAATTACAGGGCGCTAAACCACCGGAATAAAGACTCAGGGACATACCTGGAAGGAGTTTCGGATGCTTCCCAGAGGATGGAGCATTGTCCAAGGAGAAAAATCATCTCGGGTATCTTCCCTGGAGGAGTCTGGGGTTGCTACCCGGGATTACAGGGACCCAAAACACAGGAAAAATGTCTGCGGGAGACGCCTGGGAGGAATCTCAGATGCATCCCAGAAGATGGAGCATTGTCCAAGGAGAAAAATCATCTCGGGTATCTTTCCTGGAGGAGTCTGGGGTTGCTACCCGGGATTACAGGGAACCAAACCACAGGAAAAATGTCTGCGGGAGACGCCTGGGAGGAATCTCAGATGCATCCCAGAGGATGGAGCATTGTCCAAAGAGAAAAATCATCTCGGGTATCTTCCCTGGAGGAGTCTGGGGTTGCTACCCGGGATCACAGGGCCCTAAACCCCAGGAAGAAAACACTCAGAAACAGAGCTGGGAGGAGTCTCGGGTGCATCCCGCAGGATGGACAATAGTCCAAGGAGAAAAATCAACTTGGGTATCTTCCACGGAGGAGTCTGGGGTTGCTACCCGGGATGACAGGGCCCAAAAGCACCGGAATAAACACTCAGGGAAAAAGCTGCAAGGAGTCCCGGAAGCTTCCCAGAGGATGGAGCATTGTCCAAGGAGAAAAATCATCTCGGGTATCTTCCCTGGAGGAGTCTGGGGTTGCTACCCGGGATCACAGGGCCCTAAAGCACTGGAGAAAACTCTGCGGGAGACGCCTGGGAGGAATTCTGGGTAGATCCCGCAGGATGGACCACTGTCAAGAGAGAAAAATCATATTGGGTGTCTTCCCTGGAGGAGTCTGGGGTTGCTACCTGGGATGACAGAACCCTAAACCGCGAGAAAAAAGACTCAGGGACATAGCTGCGACAAGTCTCGAATGCATCCCAGAGGATGGAGATTTGTCCAAGGAGAAAAATCATCTCAGGTATCTTCCCTGGAGGAGTCTGGGGTTGCTACCCGGGATCACAGGGCCCCAAAACACCGGAATAAAAACTCAGGGACATACCTGCAAGGAGTTTCGGATGCTTCCCAGAGGATGGAGCATTGTCCAAGGAGAAAAATCATCTCGGGTATCTTCCCTGGAGGAGTCTGGGGTTGCTACCCGGGATCACAGGGCCCCAAAACACCGGAATAAAAACTCAGGGACATACCTGCAAGGAGTTTCGGATGCTTCCCAGAGGATGGAGCATTGTCCAAGGAGAAAAATGATCCCGGATATCTTTCCTGGAGGAGTCTGGAGTTGCTACCCGGGATTAAAGGGACCCAAACCACGGGAAAAATGTCTGCGGGATACGCCTGGGAGGAATCTCAGATGCATCCCAGAAGTTGGAGCATTGTCCCAGGAGAAAAATCATCTCGGGTGTCTTCCCTGGAGGAGTCTGGGGTTGCTACCCGGGATCACAGGGCCCTAAAGCACTGGAATAAACACTCAGGGACAAAGCTGTAAGGAGTCTCGGATGCTTCCCAGAGGATGGAGCATTGTCCAAGGAGAAAAATCATATCGGGTATCTTCCCTGGAGGAGTCTGGGGTTGCTACCCGGGATCACAGGGCCCTAAAGCACTGGAGAAAACTCTACGGAGACGCCTGGGAGGAATTCTGGGTAGATCCCGCAGGATGGACCACTGTCAAGAGAGAAAAATCATATTGGGTGTCTTCCCTGGAGGAGTCTGGGGTTGCTACCTGGGATGACAGAACCATAAACCGTGAGAAAAAGACTCAGGGACATAGCTGCCACAAGTCTCGGATGCTTCCCAGAGGATGGAGCTTTGTCCAAGGAGAAAAATCATCTCGGGTATCTTCCCTGGAGGAGTCTGGGATTGCTACCCAGGATGACAGGGCGCTAAACCACCGGAATAAAGACTCAGGGACATACCTGGAAGGAGTTTCGGATGCTTCCCAGAGGATGGAGCATTGTCCAAGGAGAAAAATCATCTCGGGTATCTTCCCTGGAGGAGTCTGGGGTTGCTACCCGGGATCACAGGGCCCCAAAACACCGGAATAAACACTCAGGGACATACCTGCAAGGAGTCTCGGATGCTTCCCAGAGGATGGAGCTTTGTCCAAGGAGAAAAATCATCTCGGGTATCTTCCCTGGAGGAGTCTGGGATTGCTACCCAGGATGACAGGGCGCTAAACCACCGGAATAAAGACTCAGGGACATACCTGGAAGGAGTTTCGGATGCTTCCCAGAGGATGGAGCATTGTCCAAGGAGAAAAATCATCTCGGGTATCTTCCCTGGAGGAGTCTGGGGTTGCTACCCGGGATTACAGGGACCCAAACCACAGGAAAAATGTCTGCGGGAGACGCCTGGGAGGAATCTCATATGCATCCCAGAAGATGGAGCTTTGTCCCAGGAGAAAAATCATCTCGGGTATCTTCCCTGGAGGAGTCTGGGGTTGCTACCCGGGATTACAGGGAACAAAACCACAGGAAAAATGTCTGCGGGAGACGCCTGGGAGGAATCTCAGATGCATCCCAGAGGATGGAGCATTGTCCAAAGAGAAAAATCATCTCGGGTATCTTCCCTGGAGGAGTCTGGGGTTGCTACCCGGGATCACAGGGCCCTAAAGCACTGGAGAAAACTCTGCGGGAGACGCCTGGGAGGAATTCTGGGTAGATCCCGCAGGATGGACCACTGTCAAGAGAGAAAAATCATATTGGGTGTCTTCCCTGGAGGAGTCTGGGGTTGCTACCTGGGATGACAGAACCATAAACCGTGAGAAAAAGACTCAGGGACATAGCTGCCACAAGTCTCGGATGCTTCCCAGAGGATGGAGCTTTGTCCAAGGAGAAAAATCATCTCGGGTATCTTCCCTGGAGGAGTCTGGGGTTGCTACCCGGGATTACAGGGACCCAAACCACAGGAAAAATGTCTGGTAGATGCCTGGGAGGAATCTCATATGCATCCCAGAGGATGGAGCATTGTCCAAGGAGAAAAATGATCCCGGATATCTTTCCTGGAGGAGTCTGGGGTTGCTACCCGGGATCACAGGGCCCCAAAACACCGGAATAAACACTCAGCGACATACCTGCAAGGAGTCTCGGATGCTTCCCAGAGGATGGAGCTTTGTCCAAGGAGAAAAATCATCTCAGGTGTCTTCCCTGGAGGAGTCTGGGATTGCTATCCAGGATGACAGGGCGCTAAACCACCGGAATAAAGACTCAGGGACATACCTGGAAGGAGTTTCGGATGCTTCCCAGAGGATGGAGCATTGTCCAAGGAGAAAAATTATCTCGGGTATCTTCCCTGGAGGAGTCTGGGGTTGCTACCCGGGATCAGAGGGCCCTAAAGCACTGGAGAAAACTCTGCGGGAGACGCCTGGGAGGAATTCTGGGTGGATCCCGCAGGATGGACCACTGTCAAGAGAGAAAAATCATATTGGGTGTCTTCCCTGGAGGAGTCTGGGGTTGCTACCCGGGATGACAGAAACATAAACCGTGAGAAAAAGACTCAGGGACATAGCTGCGACAAGTCTCGGATGCATCCCAGAGGATGGAGCTTTGTCCAAGGAGAAAAATCGTCTCGGGTATCTTCCCTGGAGGAGTCTGGGGTTGCTACCCGGGATTACAGGGACCCAAACCACAGGAAAAATGTTTGCGGGAGACGCCTGGGAGGAATCTCAGATGCATCCCAGAAGATGGAGCATTGTCCAAGGAGAAAAATCATCTCGGGTGTCTTCCCTGGAGGAGTCTGGGGTTGCTACCCGGGATCACAGGGCCCTAAACCCCAGGAAGAAAACACTCAGAAACAGAGCTGGGAGGAGTCTCGGGTGCATCCCTCAGGATGGACAATAGTCCAAGGAGAAAAATCATCTTGGGTATCTTCCACGGAGGAGTCTGGGGTTGCTACCCGGGATGACAGGGCCCAAAAGCACCGGAATAAACACTCAGGGAATAAGCTGCAAGGAGTCTCGGATGTTTCCCAGAGGATGGAGCATTGTCCAAGGAGAAAAATCATCTCGGGTATCTTCCCTGGAGGAGTCTGGGGTTGCTACCCGGGATCACAGGGCCCTAAAGCACTGGAGAAAACTCTGCGGGAGACGCCTGGGAGGAATTCTGGGTAGATCCTGCAGGATGGACCACTGTCAAGAGAGAAAAATCATATTGGGTGTCTTCCCTGGAGGAGTCTGGGGTTGCTACCTGGGATGACAGAACCATAAACCGTGAGAAAAAGACTCAGGGACATAGCTGCGACAAGTCTCGGATGCAGCCCAGAGGATGGAGCTTTGTCCCAGGAGAAAAATCATCTCGGGTATCTTCCCTGGAGGAGTCTGGGGTTGCTACCCGGGATCACAGGGCCCGAAAACACCGGAATAAAAACTCAGGGACATACCTGCAAGGAGTTTCGGATGCTTCCCAGAGGATGGAGCATTGTCCAAGGAGAAAAATTATCTCGGTTATCTTCCCTAGAGGACTCTGGGTTTGCTACCCGGGATTAAAGGGACCCAAACCACGGGAAAAATGTCTGCGGGAGACGCCTGGGAGGAATCTCAGATGCATCCCAGAAGATGGAGCATTGTCCAAGGAGAAAAATCATCTCGGGTGTCTTCCCTGGAGGAGTCTGGGGTTGCTACCCGGGATCACAGGGCCCTAAAGCACTGGAATAAACACTCAGGGACAAAGCTGTAAGGAGTCTCGGATGCTTCCAAGAGGATGGAGCATTGTCCAAGGAGAAAAATCATCTCGGGTATCTTCCCTGGAGGAGTCTGGGGTTGCTACCCGGGATCACAGGGCCCTAAAGCAGTGGAGAAAACTCTGCGGGAGATGCCTGGGAGGAATCTCATATGCATCCCAGAAGATGGAGCTTTGTCCCAGGAGAAAAATCATCTCGGGTATCTTCCCTGGAGGAGTCTGGGAGTGCTACCCAGGATGACAGGGCGCTAAACCACCGGAATAAAGACTCGGGGACATACCTGGAAGGAGTTTCGGATGCTTCCCAGAGGATGGAGCATTGTCCAAGGAGAAAAATCATCTCGGGTATCTTCCCTGGAGGAGTCTGAGGTTGCTACCCGGGATCACAGGGCCCCAAAACACCGGAATAAACACTCAGGGACATACCTGCAAGGAGTCTCGGATGCTTCCCAGAGAATGGAGCATTGTCTAAGGAGAAAAATCATCTCGGGTATCTTCCCTGGAGGAGTCTGGGGTTGCTACCCGGGATTACAGGGACCCAAACCACAGGAAAAATGTCTGCGGGAGACGCCTGGGAGGAATCTCAGATGCATCCCAGAAGATGGAGCATTGTCCAAGGAGAAAAATCATCTCGGGTATCTTCCCTGGAGGAGTCTGGGGTTGCTACCCGGGATCACAGGGCCCTAAACCCCAGGAAGAAAACACTCAGAAACAGAGCTGGGAGGAGTCTCGGGTGCATCCCTCAGGATGGACAATAGTCCAAGGAGAAAAATCAACTTGGGTATCTTCCCTGGAGGAGTCTGGGGTTGCTACCCGGGATGACAGGGCCCAAAAGCACCGGAATAAACACTCAGGGAAAAAGCTGCAAGGAGTCTCGGATGCTTCCCAGAGGATGGAGCATTGTCCAAGGAGAAAAATCATCTCGGGTATCTTCCCTGGAGGAGTCTGGGGTTGCTACCCGGGATCACAGTGCCGTAAAGCACTGGAGAAAACTCTGCGGGAGACACCTGGGAGGAATTCTGGGTAGATCCCGCAGGATGGACCACTGTCAAGAGAGAAAAATCATATTGGGTGTCTTCCCTGGAGGAGTCTGGGGTTGCTACCTGGGATGACAGAACCATAAACCGTGAGAAAAAGACTCAGGGACATAGCTGCCACAAGTCTCGGATGCATCCCAGAGGATGGAGCTTTGTCCAAGGAGAAAAATCATCTCGGGTATATTCCCTGGAGGAGTCTGGGATTGCTACCCAGGATGACAGGGCGCTAAACCACCGAAATAAAGACTCAGGGACATACCTGCAAGGAGTCTCGGATGCTTCCCAGAGGATGGAGCTTTGTCCAAGGAGAAAAATCATCTCGGGTATCTTCCCTGGAGGAGTCTGGGGTTGCTACCCGGGATTACAGGGACCCAAAACACAGGAAAAATGTCTGCGGGAGACGCCTGGGAGGAATCTCAGATGCATCCCAGAGGATGGAGCATTGTCCAAAGAGAAAAATCATCTCGGGTATCTTCCCTGGAGGAGTCTGGGGTTGCTACCCGGGATCACAGGGCCCTAAAGCACTGGAGAAAACTCTGCGGGAGACGCCTGGGAGGAATTCTGGGTAGATCCCGCAGGATGGACCACTGTCAAGAGAGAAAAATCATATTGGGTGTCTTCCCTGGAGGAGTCTGGGGTTGCTACCTGGGATGACAGAACCATAAACCGTGAGAAAAAGACTCAGGGACATAGCTGCCAGAAGTCTCGGATGCATCCCAGAGGATGGAGCTTTGTCCAAGGAGAAAAATCATGTCGGGTATCTTCCCTGGAGGAGTCTGGGGTTGCTACCCGGGATTACAGGAAACCAAACAACAGGAAAAATGTCTGCGGGAGACGCCTGGGAGAAATCTCAGATGCATCCCAGAGGATGGAGCATTGTCCAAAGAGAAAAATCATCTCGGGTATCTTCCCTGGAGGAGTCTGGGGTTGCTACCCGGGATCACAGGGCCCTAAACCCCAGGAAGAAAACACTCAGAAACAGAGCTGGGAGGAGTCTCGGGTGCATCCCGCAGGATGGACAATAGTCCAAGGAGAAAAATCAACTTGGGTATCTTCCACGGAGGAGTCTGGGGTTGCTACCCGGGATTACAGGGACCCAAACCACAGGAAAAATGTCTGTGGGAGACGCCTGGGAGGAATCTCAGATGCATCCCAGAAGATGGAGCATTGTCCAAGGAGAAAAATCATCTCGGGTATCTTCACTGGAGGAGTCTGGGGTTGCTACCCGGGATCACAGGGCCCCAAAACACCGGAATAAAAACTCAGGGACATACCTGCAAGGAGTTTCGGATGCTTCCCAGAGGATGGAGCATTGTCCAAGGAGAAAAATTATCTTGGGTATCTTCCCTAGAGGAGTCTGGGGTTGCTACCCGGGATCACAGGGCCCTAAAGCACTGGAGAAAACTCTGCGGAAGACGCCTGGGAAGAATTCTGGGTAGACCTCGTAGGATGGACCACTGTCAAGAGAGAAAAATCATATTGGGTGTCTTCCCTGGATGAGTCTGGGGTTGCTACCTGGGATGACAGAACCCTAAACCGCGAGAAAAAAGACTCAGGGACATAGCTGCGACAAGTCTCGGATGCATCCCAGAGGATGGAGAATTGTCCAAGGAGAAAAATCATCTCGGGTATCTTCCCTGGAGGAGTCTGGGGTTGCTACCCGGGATTACAGGGACCCAAACCACAGGAAAAATGTCTGCGGGAGACGCCTGGGAGGAATCTCAGATGCATCCCAGAAGATGGAGCATTGTCCAAGGAGAAAAATCAGCTCGGGTATCTTCCCTGGAGGAGTCTGGGGTTGCTACCCGGGATCACAGGGCCCTAAAGCACTGGAGAAAACTCTGCGGGAGACGCCTGGGAGGAATTCTGGGTAGATCCCGCAGGATGGACCACTGTCAAGAGAGAAAAATCATATTGGGTGTCTTCCCTGGAGGAGTCTGGGGTTGCTACCTGGGATGACAGAACCATAAACCGTGAGAAAAAGACTCAGGGACATAGCTGCCACAAGTCTCGGATGCTTCCCAGAGGATGGAGCTTTGTCCAAGGAGAAAAATCATCTCGGGTATCTTCCCTGGAGGAGTCTGGGGTTGCTACCCGGGATTACAGGGACCCAAACCACAGGAAAAATGTCTGGGAGATGCCTGGGAGGAATCTCATATGCATCCCAGAAGATGGAGCTTTGTCGCAGGAGAAAAATCATCTCTGGTATCTTCCCTGGAGGAGTCTGGGGTTGCTACCCGGGATCACAGGGCCCCAAAACACCGGAATAAACACTCAGGGACATACCTGCAAGGAGTTTCGGTTGCTTCCCAGAGGATGGAGCATTGTCCAAGGAGAAAAATCATCTCGGGTATCTTCCCTAGAGGAGTCTGGGGTTGCTACCCGGGATCACAGGGCCCTAAAGCACTGGAGAAAACTCTGCGGGAGACGCCTGGGAGGAATTCTGGGTAGATCCCGCAGGATGGACCACTGTCAAGAGAGAAAAATCATATTGGGTGTCTTCCCTGGAGGAGTCTGGGGTTGCTACCTGGGATGAAAGAACCATAAACCGTGAGAAAAAAGACTCAGGGACATAGCTGCGAGAAGTCTCGGATACATCCCAGAGGATGGAGCATTGTCCAAGGAGAAAAATGATCCCGGATATCTTTCCTGGAGGAGTCTGGGGTTGCTACCCGGGATCACAGGGCCCCAAAACACCGGAATAAACACTCAGCGACATACCTGCAAGGAGTCTCGGATGCTTCCCAGAGGATGGAGCTTTGTCCAAGGAGAAAAATCATCTCGGGTGTCTTCCCTGGAGGAGTCTGGAATTGCTACCCAGGATGACAGGGCGCTAAACCACCGGAATAAAGACTCAGGGACATACCTGGAAGGAGTTTCGGATGCTTCCCAGAGGATGGAGCATTGTCCAAGGAGAAAAATTATCTCGGGTATCTTCCCTGGAGGAGTCTGGGGTTGCTACCCGGGATCACAGGGCCCTAAAGCACTGGAGAAAACTCTGCGGGAGACGCCTGGGAGGAATTCTGGGTGGATCCCGCAGGATGGACCACTGTCAAGAGATAAAAATCATATTGGGTGTCTTCCCTGGAGGAGTCTGGGGTTGCTACCCGGGATGACAGAAACATAAACCGTGAGAAAAAGACTCAGGGACATAGCTGCGACAAGTCTCGGATGCATCCCAGAGGATGGAGCTTTGTCCAAGGAGAAAAATCGTCTCGGGTATCTTCCCTGGAGGAGTCTGGGGTTGCTACCCGGGATTACAGGGACCCAAACCACAGGAAAAATGTTTGCGGGAGACGCCTGGGAGGAATCTCAGATGCATCCCAGAAGATGGAGCATTGTCCAAGGAGAAAAATCATCTCGGGTATCTTCCCTGGAGGAGTCTGGGGTTGCTACCCGGGATTACAGGGACCCAAACCACAGGAAAAATGTCTGCGGGAGACGCCTGGGAGGAATCTCAGATGTATCCCAGAAGATGGAGCATTGTCCAAGGAGAAAAATCATCTCGGGTATCTTCCCTGGAGGAGTCTGGGGTTGCTACCCGGGATCACAGGGCCCCAAAACACCGGAATAAAAACTCAGGGACATACCTGCAAGGAGTTTCGGATGCTTCCCAGAGGATGGAGCATTGTCCAAGGAGAAAAATTATCTCGGGTATCTTCCCTAGAGGAGTCTGGGGTTGCTACCCGGGATTAAAGGGACCCAAACCACGGGAAAAATGTCTGCGGGAGACGCCTGGGAGGAATCTCAGATGCATCCCAGAAGATGGAGCTTTGTCCCAGCAGAAAAATCATCTCGGGTATCTTCCCTGGAGGAGTCTGGGGTTGCTACCCGGGATTACAGGGAACCAAACCACAGGAAAAATGTCTGCGGGAGACGCCTGGGAGGAATCTCAGATGCATCCCAGAAGATGGAGCATTGTCCAAGGAGAAAAATCATCTCGGGTATCTTCCCTGGAGGAGTCTGGGGTTGCTACCCGGGATCACAGGGCCCTAAACCCCAGGAAGAAAACACTCAGAAACAGAGCTGGGAGGAGTCTCGGGTGCATCCCTCAGGATGGACAATAGTCCAAGGAGAAAAATCATCTTGGGTATCTTCCACGGAGGAGTCTGGGGTTGCTACCCGGGATGACAGGGCCCAAAAGCACCGGAATAAACACTCAGGGAATAAGCTGCAAGGAGTCTCGGATGTTTCCCAGAGGATGGAGCATTGTCCAAGGAGAAAAATCATCTCGGGTATCTTCCCTGGAGGAGTCTGGGGTTGCTACCCGGGATCACAGGGCCCTAAAGCACTGGAGAAAACTCTGCGGGAGACGCCTGGGAGGAATTCTGGGTAGATCCTGCAGGATGGACCACTGTCAAGAGAGAAAAATCATATTGGGTGTCTTCCCTGGAGGAGTCTGGGGTTGCTACCTGGGATGACAGAACCATAAACCGTGAGAAAAAGACTCAGGGACATAGCTGCGACAAGTCTCGGATGCAGCCCAGAGGATGGAGCTTTGTCCAAGGAGAAAAATCATCTCGGGTATCTTCCCTGGAGGAGTCTGGGGTTGCTACCCGGGATCACAGGGCCCGAAAACACCGGAATAAAAACTCAGGGACATACCTGCAAGGAGTTTCGGATGCTTCCCAGAGGATGGAGCATTGTCCAAGGAGAAAAATTATCTCGGGTATCTTCCCTAGAGGACTCTGGGTTTGCTACCCGGGATTAAAGGGACCCAAACCACGGGAAAAATGTCTGCGGGAGACGCCTGGGAGGAATCTCAGATGCATCCCAGAAGATGGAGCATTGTCCAAGGAGAAAAATCATCTCGGGTGTCTTCCCTGGAGGAGTCTGGGGTTGCTACCCAGGATCACAGGGCCCTAAAGCACTGGAATAAACACTCAGGGACAAAGCTGTAAGGAGTCTCGGATGCTTCCAAGAGGATGGAGCATTGTCCAAGGAGAAAAATCATCTCGGGTATCTTCCCTGGAGGAGTCTGGGGTTGCTACCCGGGATCACAGGGCCCTAAAGCACTGGAGAAAACTCTGCGGGAGATGCCTGGGAGGAATCTCATATGCATCCCAGAAGATGGAGCTTTGTCCCAGGAGAAAAATCATCTCGGGTATCTTCCCTGGAGGAGTCTGGGGTTGCTACCCGGGAGCACAGGGCCCCAAAACACCGGAATAAACACTCAGGGACATACCTGCAAGGAGTCTCGGATGCTTCCCAGAGGATGGAGCTTTGTCCAAGGAGAAAAATCATCTTGGGTATCTTCCCTGGAGGAGTCTGGGAGTGCTACCCAGGATGACAGGGCGCTAAACCACCGGAATAAAGACTCGGGGACATACCTGGAAGGAGTTTCGGATGCTTCCCAGAGGATGGAGCATTGTCCAAGGAGAAAAATCATCTCGGGTATCTTCCCTGGAGGAGTCTGAGGTTGCTACCCGGGATCACAGGGCCCCAAAACACCGGAATAAACACTCAGGGACATACCTGCAAGGAGTCTCGGATGCTTCCCAGAGAATGGAGCATTGTCTAAGGAGAAAAATCATCTCGGGTATCTTCCCTGGAGGAGTCTGGGGTTGCTACCCGGGATTACAGGGACCCAAACCACAGGAAAAATGTCTGCGGGAGACGCCTGGGAGGAATCTCAGATGCATCCCAGAAGATGGAGCATTGTCCAAGGAGAAAAATCATCTCGGGTATCTTCACTGGAGGAGTCTGGGGTTGCTACCCGGGATCACAGGGCCCCAAAACACCGGAATAAAAACTCAGGGACATACCTGCAAGGAGTTTCGGATGCTTCCCAGAGGATGGAGCATTGTCCAAGGAGAAAAATTATCTTGGGTATCTTCCCTAGAGGAGTCTGGGGTTGCTACCCGGGATGACAGGGCCCTAAAGCACTGGAGAAAACTCTGCGGAAGACGCCTGGGAAGAATTCTGGGTAGACCTCGTAGGATGGACCACTGTCAAGAGAGAAAAATCATATTGGGTGTCTTCCCTGGAGGAGTCTGGGGTTGCTACCTGGGATGACAGAACCCTAAACCGCGAGAAAAAAGACTCAGGGACATAGCTGCGACAAGTCTCGGATGCATCCCAGAGGATGGAGAATTGTCCAAGGAGAAAAATCATCTCGGGTATCTTCCCTGGAGGAGTCTGGGGTTGCTACCCGGGATTACAGGGACCCAAACCACAGGAAAAATGTCTGCGGGAGACGCCTGGGAGGAATCTCAGATGCATCCCAGAAGATGGAGCATTGTCCAAGGAGAAAAATCAGCTCGGGTATCTTCCCTGGAGGAGTCTGGGGTTTCTACCCGGGATCACAGGGCCCTAAAGCACTGGAGAAAACTCTGCGGGAGACGCCTGGGAGGAATTCTGGGTAGATCCCGCAGGATGGACCACTGTCAAGAGAGAAAAATCATATTGGGTGTCTTCCCTGGAGGAGTCTGGGGTTGCTACCTGGGATGACAGAACCATAAACCATGAGAAAAAGACTCAGGGACATAGCTGCCACAAGTCTCGGATGCTTCCCAGAGGATGGAGCTTTGTCCAAGGAGAAAAATCATCTCGGGTATCTTCCCTGGAGGAGTCTGGGGTTGCTACCCGGGATTACAGGGACCCAAACCACAGGAAAAATGTCTGCGGGAGACGCCTGGGAGGAATCTCAGATGCATCCCAGAAGATGGAGCATTGTCCAAGGAGAAAAATCAGCTCGGGTATCTTCCCTGGAGGAGTCTGGGGTTGCTACCCGGGATCACAGGGCCCCAAAACACCGGAATAAACACTCAGGGACATACCTGCAAGGAGTTTCGGATGCTTCCCAGAGGATGGAGCATTGTCCAAGGAGAAAAATCATCTCGGGTATCTTCCCTAGAGGAGTCTGGGGTTGCTACCCGGGATCACAGGGCCCTAAAGCACTGGAGAAAACTCTGCGGGAGACGCCTGGGAGGAATTCTGGGTAGATCCCGCAGGACGGACCACTGTCAAGAGAGAAAAATCATATTGGGTGTCTTCCCTGGAGGAGTCTGGGGTGTCTACCTGGGATGACAGAACCATAAACAGCGAGGAAAAAGACTCAGGGACATAGCTGCGACAAGTCTCGGATACATCCCAGAGGATGGAGCATTGTCCAAGGAGAAAAATGATCCCGGATATCTTTCCTGGAGGAGTCTGGGGTTGCTACCCGGGATCACAGGGCCCCAAAACACCGGAATAAACACTCAGCGACATACCTGCAAGGAGTCTCGGATGCTTCCCAGAGGATGGAGCTTTGTCCAAGGAGAAAAATCATCTCGGGTGTCTTCCCTGGAGGAGTCTGGGATTGCTACCCAGGATGACAGGGCGCTAAACCACCGGAATAAAGACTCAGGGACATACCTGGAAGGAGTTTCGGATGCTTCCCAGAGGATGGAGCATTGTCCAAGGAGAAAAATTATCTCGGGTATCTTCCCTGGAGGAGTCTGGGGTTGCTACCCGGGATCACAGGGCCCTAAAGCACTGGAGAAAACTCTGCGGAAGACGCCTGGGAAGAATTCTGGGTAGACCTCGTAGGATGGACCACTGTCAAGAGAGAAAAATCATATTGGGTGTCTTCCCTGGAGGAGTCTCGGGTTGCTATCTGGGATGACAGAACCATAAACCGTGAGAAAAAAGACTCAGGGACATAGCTGCGACAAGTCTCGGATGCATCCCAGAGGATGGAGCATTGTCCAAGGAGAAAAAAGATCCCGGATATCTTTCCTGGAGGAGTCTGGGGTTGCTACCCGGGATTAAAGGGACCCAAACCACGGGAAAAATGTCTGCGGGAGACGCCTGGGAGGAATCTCAGATGCATCCCAGAAGATGGAGCATTGTCCAAGGAGAAAAATCATCTCGGGTATCTTCCCTGGAGGAGTCTGGGGTTGCTACCCGGGATCACAGGGCCCCAAAACACCGGAATAAACACTCAGGGACATACCTGCAAGGAGTCTCGGATGCTTCCCAGAGGATGGAGCTTTGTCCAAGGAGAAAAATCATCTCGGGTATCTTCCCTGGAGGAGTCTGGGATTGCTACCCAGAATGACAGGGCGCTAAACCACCGGAATAAAGACTCAGGGACATACCTGGAAGGAGTTTCGGATGCTTCCCAGAGGATGGAGCATTGTCCAAGGAGAAAAATCATCTCGGGTATATTCCCTGGAGGAGTCTGGGGTTGCTACCCGGGATCACAGGGCCCTAAAGCACTGGAGAAAACTCTGCGGGAGACGCCTGGGAGGAATTCTGGGTAGATCCCGCAGGATGGACCACTGTCAAGAGAGAAAAATCATATTGGGTGTCTTCCCTGGAGGAGTCTGGGGTTGCTACCTGGGATGACAGAACCATAAACCGTGAGAAAAAGACTCAGGGACATAGCTGCCACAAGTCTCGGATGCTTCCCAGAGGATGGAGCTTTGTCCAAGGAGAAAAATCGTCTCGGGTATCTTCCCTGGAGGAGTCTGGGGTTGCTACCCGGGATTACAGGGACCCAAACCAAAGGAAAAATGTCTGGCAGATGCCTGGGAGGAATCTCATATGCATCCCAGAAGATGGAGCTTTGTCCCAGGAGAAAAATCATCTCGGGTATCTTCCCTGGAGGAGTCTGGGGTTGCTACCCGGGATCACAGGGCCCCAAAACACCGGAATAAACACTCAGGGACATACCTGCAAGGAGTCTCGGATGCTTCCCAGAGGATGGAGCTTTGTCCAAGGAGAAAAATCATCTCGGGTATCTTCCCTGGAGGAGTCTGGGATTGCTACCCAGAATGACAGGGCGCTAAACCACCGGAATAAAGACTCAGGGACATACCTGGAAGGAGTTTCGGATGCTTCCCAGAGGATGGAGCATTGTCCAAGGAGAAAAATCATCTCGGGTATCTTCCCTGGAGGAGTCTGGGGTTGCTACCCGGGATTACAGGGACCCAAAACACAGGAAAAATGTCTGCGGGAGACGCCTGGGAGGAATCTCAGATGCATCCCAGAAGATGGAGCATTGTCCAAGGAGAAAAATCATCTCGGGTATCTTTCCTGGAGGAGTCTGGGGTTGCTACCCGGGATTACAGGGAACCAAACCACAGGAAAAATGTCTGCGGGAGACGCCTGGGAGGAATCTCAGATGCATCCCAGAGGATGGAGCATTGTCCAAAGAGAAAAATCATCTCGGGTATCTTCCCTGGAGGAGTCTGGGGTTGCTACCCGGGATCACAGGGCCCTAAACCCCAGGAAGAAAACACTCAGAAACAGAGCTGGGAGGAGTCTCGGGTGCATCCCGCAGGATGGACAATAGTCCAAGGAGAAAAATCAACTTGGGTATCTTCCACGGAGGAGTCTGGGGTTGCTACCCGGGATGACAGGGCCCAAAAGCACCGGAATAAACACTCAGGGAAAAAGCTGCAAGGAGTCCCGGAAGCTTCCCAGAGGATGGAGCATTGTCCAAGGAGAAAAATCATCTCGGGTATCTTCCCTAGAGGAGTCTGGGGTTGCTACCCGGGATCACAGGGCCCTAAAGCACTGGAGAAAACTCTGCGGGAGACGCCTGGGAGGAATTCTGGGTAGATCCCGCAGGACGGACCACTGTCAAGAGAGAAAAATCATATTGGGTGTCTTCCCTGGAGGAGTCTGGGGTGTCTACCTGGGATGACAGAACCATAAACAGCGAGGAAAAAGACTCAGGGACATAGCTGCGACAAGTCTCGGATACATCCCAGAGGATGGAGCATTGTCCAAGGAGAAAAATGATCCCGGATATCTTTCCTGGAGGAGTCTGGGGTTGCTACCCGGGATCACAGGGCCCCAAAACACCGGAATAAACACTCAGCGACATACCTGCAAGGAGTCTCGGATGCTTCCCAGAGGATGGAGCTTTGTCCAAGGAGAAAAATCATCTCGGGTGTCTTCCCTGGAGGAGTCTGGGATTGCTACCCAGGATGACAGGGCGCTAAACCACCGGAATAAAGACTCAGGGACATACCTGGAAGGAGTTTCGGATGCTTCCCAGAGGATGGAGCATTGTCCAAGGAGAAAAATTATCTCGGGTATCTTCCCTGGAGGAGTCTGGGGTTGCTACCCGGGATCACAGGGCCCTAAAGCACTGGAGAAAACTCTGCGGAAGACGCCTGGGAAGAATTCTGGGTAGACCTCGTAGGATGGACCACTGTCAAGAGAGAAAAATCATATTGGGTGTCTTCCCTGGAGGAGTCTCGGGTTGCTATCTGGGATGACAGAACCATAAACCGTGAGAAAAAAGAATCAGGGACATAGCTGCGACAAGTCTCGGATGCATCCCAGAGGATGGAGCATTGTCCAAGGAGAAAAAAGATCCCGGATATCTTTCCTGGAGGAGTCTGGGGTTGCTACCCGGGATTAAAGGGACCCAAACCACGGGAAAAATGTCTGCGGGAGACGCCTGGGAGGAATCTCAGATGCATCCCAGAAGATGGAGCATTGTCCAAGGAGAAAAATCATCTCGGGTATCTTCCCTGGAGGAGTCTGGGGTTGCTACCCGGGATCACAGGGCCCCAAAACACCGGAATAAACACTCAGGGACATACCTGCAAGGAGTCTCGGATGCTTCCCAGAGGATGGAGCTTTGTCCAAGGAGAAAAATCATCTCGGGTATCTTCCCTGGAGGAGTCTGGGATTGCTACCCAGAATGACAGGGCGCTAAACCACCGGAATAAAGACTCAGGGACATACCTGGAAGGAGTTTCGGATGCTTCCCAGAGGATGGAGCATTGTCCAAGGAGAAAAATCATCTCGGGTATATTCCCTGGAGGAGTCTGGGGTTGCTACCCGGGATCACAGGGCCCTAAAGCACTGGAGAAAACTCTGCGGGAGACGCCTGGGAGGAATTCTGGGTAGATCCCGCAGGATGGACCACTGTCAAGAGAGAAAAATCATATTGGGTGTCTTCCCTGGAGGAGTCTGGGGTTGCTACCTGGGATGACAGAACCATAAACCGTGAGAAAAAGACTCAGGGACATAGCTGCCACAAGTCTCGGATGCTTCCCAGAGGATGGAGCTTTGTCCAAGGAGAAAAATCATCTCGGGTATCTTCCCTGGAGGAGTCTGGGGTTGCTACCCGGGATTACAGGGACCCAAACCAAAGGAAAAATGTCTGGCAGATGCCTGGGAGGAATCTCATATGCATCCCAGAAGATGGAGCTTTGTCCCAGGAGAAAAATCATCTCGGGTATCTTCCCTGGAGGAGTCTGGGGTTGCTACCCGGGATCACAGGGCCCCAAAACACCGGAATAAACACTCAGGGACATACCTGCAAGGAGTCTCGGATGCTTCCCAGAGGATGGAGCTTTGTCCAAGGAGAAAAATCATCTCGGGTATCTTCCCTGGAGGAGTCTGGGATTGCTACCCAGAATGACAGGGCGCTAAACCACCGGAATAAAGACTCAGGGACATACCTGGAAGGAGTTTCGGATGCTTCCCAGAGGATGGAGCATTGTCCAAGGAGAAAAATCATCTCGGGTATCTTCCCTGGAGGAGTCTGGGGTTGCTACCCGGGATTACAGGGACCCAAAACACAGGAAAAATGTCTGCGGGAGACGCCTGGGAGGAATCTCAGATGCATCCCAGAAGATGGAGCATTGTCCAAGGAGAAAAATCATCTCGGGTATCTTTCCTGGAGGAGTCTGGGGTTGCTACCCGGGATTACAGGGAACCAAACCACAGGAAAAATGTCTGCGGGAGACGCCTGGGAGGAATCTCAGATGCATCCCAGAGGATGGAGCATTGTCCAAAGAGAAAAATCATCTCGGGTATCTTCCCTGGAGGAGTCTGGGGTTGCTACCCGGGATCACAGGGCCCTAAACCCCAGGAAGAAAACACTCAGAAACAGAGCTGGGAGGAGTCTCGGGTGCATCCCGCAGGATGGACAATAGTCCAAGGAGAAAAATCAACTTGGGTATCTTCCACGGAGGAGTCTGGGGTTGCTACCCGGGATGACAGGGCCCAAAAGCACCGGAATAAACACTCAGGGAAAAAGCTGCAAGGAGTCCCGGAAGCTTCCCAGAGGATGGAGCATTGTCCAAGGAGAAAAATCATCTCGGGTATCTTCCCTGGAGGAGTCTGGGGTTGCTACCCGGGATCACAGGGCCCTAAAGCACTGGAGAAAACTCTGCGGGAGACGCCTGGGAGGAATTCTGGGTAGATCCCGCAGGATGGACCACTGTCAAGAGAGAAAAATCATATTGGGTGTCTTCCCTGGAGGAGTCTGGGGTTGCTACCTGGGATGACAGAACCCTAAACCGCGAGAAAAAAGACTCAGGGACATAGCTGCGACAAGTCTCGAATGCATCCCAGAGGATGGAGATTTGTCCAAGGAGAAAAATCATCTCGGGTATCTTCCCTGGAGGAGTCTGGGGTTGCTACCCGGGATCACAGGGCCCCAAAACACCGGAATAAAAACTCAGGGACATACCTGCAAGGAGTTTCGGATGCTTCCCAGAGGATGGAGCATTGTCCAAGGAGAAAAATCATCTCGGGTATCTTCCCTGGAGGAGTCTGGGGTTGCTACCCGGGATCACAGGGCCCCAAAACACCAGAATAAAAACTCAGGGACATACCTGCAAGGAGTTTCGGATGCTTCCCAGAGGATGGAGCATTGTCCAAGGAGAAAAATGATCCCGGATATCTTTCCTGGAGGAGTCTGGAGTTGCTACCCGGGATTAAAGGGACCCAAACCACGGGAAAAATGTCTGCGGGATACGCCTGGGAGGAATCTCAGATGCATCCCAGAAGATGGAGCATTGTCCCAGGAGAAAAATCATCTCGGGTGTCTTCCCTGGAGGAGTCTGGGGTTGCTACCCGGGATCACAGGGCCCTAAAGCACTGGAATAAACACTCAGGGACAAAGCTGTAAGGAGTCTCGGATGCTTCCCAGAGGATGGAGCATTGTCCAAGGAGAAAAATCATATCGGGTATCTTCCCTGGAGGATTCTGGGGTTGCTACCCGGGATCACAGGGCCCTAAAGCACTGGAGAAAACTCTACGGAGACGCCTGGGAGGAATTCTGGGTAGATCCCGCAGGATGGACCACTGTCAAGAGAGAAAAATCATATTCGGTGTCTTCCCTGGAGGAGTCTGGGGTTGCTACCTGGGATGACAGAACCATAAACCGTGAGAAAAAGACTCAGGGACATAGCTGCCACAAGTCTCGGATGCTTCCCAGAGGATGGAGCTTTGTCCAAGGAGAAAAATCATCTCGGGTATCTTCCCTGGAGGAGTCTGGGGTTGCCACCCGGGATTACAGGGACCCAAACCACAGGAAAAATGTCTGCGGGAGACGCCTGGGAGGAATCTCAGATGCATCCCAGAAGATGGAGCTTTGTCCCAGGAGAAAAATCATCTCGGGTATCTTCCCTGGAGGAGTCTGGGGTTGCTACCCGGGATCACAGGGCCCCAAAACACCGGAATAAACAATCAGGGACATACCTGCAAGGTGTCTCGGATGCTTCCCAGAGGATGGAGCTTTGTCCAAGGAGAAAAATCATCTCGGGTATCTTCCCTGGAGGAGTCTGGGGTTGCTACCCGGGATTACAGGGACCCAAACCACGGGAAAAATGTCTGGTAGATGCCTGGGAGGAATCTCATATGCATCCCAGAGGATGGAGCTTTGTCCAAGGAGAAAAATCATCTCGGGTGTCTTCCCTGGAGGAGTCTGGGATTGCTATCCAGGATGACAGGGCGCTAAACCACCGGAATAAAGACTCAGGGACATACCTGGAAGGAGTTTCGGATGCTTCCCAGAGGATGGAGCATTGTCCAAGGAGAAAAATTATCTCGGGTATCTTCCCTGGAGGAGTCTGGGGTTGCTACCCGGGATTACAGGGACCCAAACCACAGGAAAAATGTTTGCGGGAGACGCCTGGGAGGAATCTCAGATGCATCCCAGAAGATGGAGCATTGTCCAAGGAGAAAAATCATCTCGGGTATCTTCCCTGGAGGAGTCTGGGGTTGCTACCTGGGATCACAGGGCCCCAAAACACCGGAATAAAAACTCAGGGACATACCTGCAAGGAGTTTCGGATGCTTCCCAGAGGATGGAGCATTGTCCAAGGAGAAAAATTATCTCGGGTATCTTCCCTAGAGGAGTCTGGGGTTGCTACCCGGGATTAAAGGGACCCAAACCACGGGAAAAATGTCTGCGGGAGACGCCTGGGAGGAATCTCAGATGCATCCCAGAAGATGGAGCATTGTCCAAGGAGAAAAATCATCTCGGGTATCTTCCCTGGAGGAGTCTGGGGTTGCTACCCAGGATCACAGGGCCCTAAACCCCAGGAAGAAAACACTCAGAAACAGAGCTGGGAGGAGTCTCGGGTGCATCCCTCAGGATGGACAATAGTCCAAGGAGAAAAATCATCTTGGGTATCTTCCACGGAGGAGTCTGGGGTTGCTACCCGGGATGACAGGGCCCAAAAGCACCGGAATAAACACTCAGGGAATAAGCTGCAAGGAGTCTCGGATGTTTCCCAGAGGATGGAGCATTGTCCAAGGAGAAAAATCATCTCGGGTATCTTCCCTGGAGGAGTCTGGGGTTGCTACCCGGGATCACAGGGCCCTAAAGCACTGGAGAAAACTCTGCGGGAGACGCCTGGGAGGAATTCTGGGTAGATCCTGCAGGATGGACCACTGTCAAGAGAGAAAAATCATATTGGGTGTCTTCCCTGGAGGAGTCTGGGGTTGCTACCTGGGATGACAGAACCATAAACCGTGAGAAAAAGACTCAGGGACATAGCTGCGACAAGTCTCGGTTGCAGCCCAGAGGATGGAGCTTTGTCCCAGGAGAAAAATCATCTCGGGTATCTTCCCTGGAGGAGTCTGGGGTTGCTACCCGGGATCACAGGGCCCGAAAACACCGGAATAAAAACTCAGGGACATACCTGCAAGGAGTTTCGGATGCTTCCCAGAGGATGGAGCATTGTCCAAGGAGAAAAATTATCTCGGGTATCTTCCCTAGAGGACTCTGGGTTTGCTACCCGGGATTAAAGGGACCCAAACCACAGGAAAAATGTCTGCGGGAGACGCCTGGGAGGAATCTCAGATGCATCCCAGAAGATGGAGCATTGTCCAAGGAGAAAAATCATCTCGGGTGTCTTCCCTGGAGGAGTCTGGGGTTGCTACCCGGGATCACAGGGCCCTAAAGCACTGGAAAAAACACTCAGGGACAAAGCTGTAAGGAGTCTCGGATGCTTCCAAGAGGATGGAGCATTGTCCAAGGAGAAAAATCATCTCGGGTATCTTCCCTGGAGGAGTCTGGGGTTGCTACCCGGGATCACAGGGCCCTAAAGCAGTGGAGAAAACTCTGCGGGAGATGCCTGGGAGGAATCTCATATGCATCCCAGAAGATGGAGCTTTGTCCCAGGAGAAAAATCATCTCGGGTATCTTCCCTGGAGGAGTCTGGGAGTGCTACCCAGGATGACAGGGCGCTAAACCACCGGAATAAAGACTCGGGGACATACCTGGAAGGAGTTTCGGATGCTTCCCAGAGGATGGAGCATTGTCCAAGGAGAAAAATCATCTCGGGTATCTTCCCTGGAGGAGTCTGAGGTTGCTACCCGGGATCACAGGGCCCCAAAACACCGGAATAAACACTCAGGGACATACCTGCAAGGAGTCTCGGATGCTTCCCAGAGAATGGAGCATTGTCTAAGGAGAAAAATCATCTCGGGTATCTTCCCTGGAGGAGTCTGGGGTTGCTACCCGGGATTACAGGGACCCAAACCACAGGAAAAATGTCTGCGGGAGACGCCTGGGAGGAATCTCAGATGCATCCCAGAAGATGGAGCATTGTCCAAGGAGAAAAATCATCTCGGGTATCTTCCCTGGAGGAGTCTGGGGTTGCTACCCGGGATCACAGGGCCCTAAACCCCAGGAAGAAAACACTCAGAAACAGAGCTGGGAGGAGTCTCGGGTGCATCCCTCAGGATGGACAATAGTCCAAGGAGAAAAATCAACTTGGGTATCTTCCCTGGAGGAGTCTGGGGTTGCTACCCGGGATGACAGGGCCCAAAAGCACCGGAATAAACACTCAGGGAAAAAGCTGCAAGGAGTCTCGGATGCTTCCCAGAGGATGGAGCATTGTCCAAGGAGAAAAATCATCTCGGGTATCTTCCCTGGAGGAGTCTGGGGTTGCTACCCGGGATCACAGTGCCCTAAAGCACTGGAGAAAACTCTGCGGGAGACACCTGGGAGGAATTCTGGGTAGATCCCGCAGGATGGACCACTGTCAAGAGAGAAAAATCATATTCGGTGTCTTCCCTGGAGGAGTCTGGGGTTGCTACCTGGGATGACAGAACCATAAACCGTGAGAAAAAGACTCAGGGACATAGCTGCCACAAGTCTCGGATGCATCCCAGAGGATGGAGCTTTGTCCAAGGAGAAAAATCATCTCGGGTATATTCCCTGGAGGAGTCTGGGATTGCTACCCAGGATGACAGGGCGCTAAACCACCGAAATAAAGACTCAGGGACATACCTGCAAGGAGTCTCGGATGCTTCCCAGAGGATGGAGCTTTGTCCAAGGAGAAAAATCATCTCAGGTATCTTCCCTGGAGGAGTCTGGGGTTGCTACCCGGGATTACAGGGACCCAAAACACAGGAAAAATGTCTGCGGGAGACGCCTGGGAGGAATCTCAGATGCATCCCAGAGGATGGAGCATTGTCCAAAGAGAAAAATCATCTCGGGTATCTTCCCTGGAGGAGTCTGGGGTTGCTACCCGGGATCACAGGGCCCCAAACCACCGAAATAAAGACTCAGGGACATACCTGCAAGGAGTCTCGGATGCTTCCCAGAGAATGGAGCATTGTCTAAGGAGAAAAATAATCCCGGATATCTTTCCTGGAGGAGTCTGGGGTTGCTACCCGGGATCACAGGGCCCTAAAGCACTGGAGAAAACTCTGCGGGAGACGCCTGGGAGGAATTCTGGGTAGATCCCGCAGGATGGACCACTGTCAAGAGAGAAAAATCATATTGGGTGTCTTCCCTGGAGGAGTCTGGGGTTGCTACCTGGGATGACAGAACCATAAACCGTGAGAAAAAGACTCAGGGACATAGCTGCCAGAAGTCTCGGATGCATCCCAGAGGATGGAGCTTTGTCCAAGGAGAAAAATCATGTCGGGTATCTTCCCTGGAGGAGTCTGGGGTTGCTACCCGGGATTACAGGGACCCAAACAACAGGAAAAATATCTGCGGGAGACGCCTGGGAGGAATCTCAGATGTATCCCAGAAGATGGAGCATTGTCCAAGGAGAAAAATCATCTCGGGTATCTTCCCTGGAGGAGTCTGGGGTTGCTACCCGGGATCACAGGGCCCTAAAGCACTGGAAAAAACACTCAGGGACAAAGCTGTAAGGAGTCTCGGATGCTTCCAAGAGGATGGAGCATTGTCCAAGGAGAAAAATCATCTCGGGTATCTTCCCTGGAGGAGTCTGGGGTTGCTACCCGGGATCACAGGGCCCTAAAGCAGTGGAGAAAACTCTGCGGGAGATGCCTGGGAGGAATCTCATATGCATCCCAGAAGATGGAGCTTTGTCCCAGGAGAAAAATCATCTCGGGTATCTTCCCTGGAGGAGTCTGGGAGTGCTACCCAGGATGACAGGGCGCTAAACCACCGGAATAAAGACTCGGGGACATACCTGGAAGGAGTTTCGGATGCTTCCCAGAGGATGGAGCATTGTCCAAGGAGAAAAATCATCTCGGGTATCTTCCCTGGAGGAGTCTGAGGTTGCTACCCGGGATCACAGGGCCCCAAAACACCGGAATAAACACTCAGGGACATACCTGCAAGGAGTCTCGGATGCTTCCCAGAGAATGGAGCATTGTCTAAGGAGAAAAATCATCTCGGGTATCTTCCCTGGAGGAGTCTGGGGTTGCTACCCGGGATTACAGGGACCCAAACCACAGGAAAAATGTCTGCGGGAGACGCCTGGGAGGAATCTCAGATGCATCCCAGAAGATGGAGCATTGTCCAAGGAGAAAAATCATCTCGGGTATCTTCCCTGGAGGAGTCTGGGGTTGCTACCCGGGATCACAGGGCCCTAAACCCCAGGAAGAAAACACTCAGAAACAGAGCTGGGAGGAGTCTCGGGTGCATCCCTCAGGATGGACAATAGTCCAAGGAGAAAAATCAACTTGGGTATCTTCCCTGGAGGAGTCTGGGGTTGCTACCCGGGATGACAGGGCCCAAAAGCACCGGAATAAACACTCAGGGAAAAAGCTGCAAGGAGTCTCGGATGCTTCCCAGAGGATGGAGCATTGTCCAAGGAGAAAAATCATCTCGGGTATCTTCCCTGGAGGAGTCTGGGGTTGCTACCCGGGATCACAGTGCCCTAAAGCACTGGAGAAAACTCTGCGGGAGACACCTGGGAGGAATTCTGGGTAGATCCCGCAGGATGGACCACTGTCAAGAGAGAAAAATCATATTCGGTGTCTTCCCTGGAGGAGTCTGGGGTTGCTACCTGGGATGACAGAACCATAAACCGTGAGAAAAAGACTCAGGGACATAGCTGCCACAAGTCTCGGATGCATCCCAGAGGATGGAGCTTTGTCCAAGGAGAAAAATCATCTCGGGTATATTCCCTGGAGGAGTCTGGGATTGCTACCCAGGATGACAGGGCGCTAAACCACCGAAATAAAGACTCAGGGACATACCTGCAAGGAGTCTCGGATGCTTCCCAGAGGATGGAGCTTTGTCGCAGGAGAAAAATCATCTCTGGTATCTTCCCTGGAGGAGTCTGGGGTTGCTACCCGGGATTACAGGGACCCAAAACACAGGAAAAATGTCTGCGGGAGACGCCTGGGAGGAATCTCAGATGCATCCCAGAGGATGGAGCATTGTCCAAAGAGAAAAATCATCTCGGGTATCTTCCCTGGAGGAGTCTGGGGTTGCTACCCGGGATCACAGGGCCCCAAACCACCGAAATAAAGACTCAGGGACATACCTGCAAGGAGTCTCGGATGCTTCCCAGAGAATGGAGCATTGTCTAAGGAGAAAAATAATCCCGGATATCTTTCCTGGAGGAGTCTGGGGTTGCTACCCGGGATCACAGGGCCCTAAAGCACTGGAGAAAACTCTGCGGGAGACGCCTGGGAGGAATTCTGGGTAGATCCCGCAGGATGGACCACTGTCAAGAGAGAAAAATCATATTGGGTGTCTTCCCTGGAGGAGTCTGGGGTTGCTACCTGGGATGACAGAACCATAAACCGTGAGAAAAAGACTCAGGGACATAGCTGCCAGAAGTCTCGGATGCATCCCAGAGGATGGAGCTTTGTCCAAGGAGAAAAATCATGTCGGGTATCTTCCCTGGAGGAGTCTGGGGTTGCTACCCGGGATTACAGGGACCCAAACAACAGGAAAAATATCTGCGGGAGACGCCTGGGAGGAATCTCAGATGTATCCCAGAAGATGGAGCATTGTCCAAGGAGAAAAATCATCTCGGGTATCTTCCCTGGAGGAGTCTGGGGTTGCTACCCGGGATTACAGGAAACCAAACAACAGGAAAAATGTCTGCGGGAGACGCCTGGGAGAAATCTCAGATGCATCCCAGAGGATGGAGCATTGTCCAAAGAGAAAAATCATCTCGGGTATCTTCCGTGGAGGAGTCTGGGGTTGCTACCCGGGATCACAGGGCCCTAAACCCCAGGAAGAAAACACTCAGAAACAGAGCTGGGAGGAGTCTCGGGTGCATCCCGCAGGATGGACAATAGTCCAAGGAGAAAAATCAACTTGGGTATCTTCCACGGAGGAGTCTGGGGTTGCTACCCGGGATCACAGGGCCCAAAAGCACCGGAATAAACACTCAGGGAAAAAGCTGCAAGGAGTCTCGGATGCTTCCCAGAGGATGGAGCATTGTCCAAGGAGAAAAATGATCCCGGATATCTTTCCTGGAGGAGTCTGGGGTTGCTACCCGGGATTAAAGGGACCCAAACCACGGGAAAAATGTCTGCGGGACACGCCTGGGAGGAATCTCAGATGCATCCCAGAAGATGGAGCATTGTCCAAGGAGAAAAATCATCTCGGGTATCTTCACTGGAGGAGTCTGGGGTTGCTACCCGGGATCACAGGGCCCCAAAACACCGGAATAAAAACTCAGGGACATACCTGCAAGGAGTTTCGGATGCTTCCCAGAGGATGGAGCATTGTCCAAGGAGAAAAATTATCTTGGGTATCTTCCCTAGAGGAGTCTGGGGTTGCTACCCGGGATCACAGGGCCCTAAAGCACTGGAGAAAACTCTGCGGAAGACGCCTGGGAAGAATTCTGGGTAGACCTCGTAGGATGGACCACTGTCAAGAGAGAAAAATCATATTGGGTGTCTTCCCTGGAGGAGTCTGGGGTTGCTACCTGGGATGACAGAACCCTAAACCGCGAGAAAAAAGACTCAGGGACATAGCTGCGACAAGTCTCGGATGCATCCCAGAGGATGGAGAATTGTCCAAGGAGAAAAATCATCTCGGGTATCTTCCCTGGAGGAGTCTGGGGTTGCTACCCGGGATTACAGGGACCCAAACCACAGGAAAAATGTCTGCGGGAGACGCCTGGGAGGAATCTCAGATGCATCCCAGAAGATGGAGCATTGTCCAAGGAGAAAAATCAGCTCGGGTATCTTCCCTGGAGGAGTCTGGGGTTGCTACCCGGGATCACAGGGCCCTAAAGCACTGGAGAAAACTCTGCGGGAGACGCCTGGGAGGAATTCTGGGTAGATCCCGCAGGATGGACCACTGTCAAGAGAGAAAAATCATATTGGGTGTCTTCCCTGGAGGAGTCTGGGGTTGCTACCTGGGATGACAGAACCATAAACCGTGAGAAAAAGACTCAGGGACATAGCTGCCACAAGTCTCGGATGCTTCCCAGAGGATGGAGCTTTGTCCAAGGAGAAAAATCATCTCGGGTATCTTCCCTGGAGGAGTCTGGGGTTGCTACCCGGGATTACAGGGACCCAAACCACAGGAAAAATGTCTGGGAGATGCCTGGGAGGAATCTCATATGCATCCCAGAAGATGGAGCTTTGTCGCAGGAGAAAAATCATCTCTGGTATCTTCCCTGGAGGAGTCTGGGGTTGCTACCCGGGATCACAGGGCCCCAAAACACCGGAATAAACACTCAGGGACATACCTGCAAGGAGTTTCGGTTGCTTCCCAGAGGATGGAGCATTGTCCAAGGAGAAAAATCATCTCGGGTATCTTCCCTAGAGGAGTCTGGGGTTGCTACCCGGGATCACAGGGCCCTAAAGCACTGGAGAAAACTCTGCGGGAGACGCCTGGGAGGAATTCTGGGTAGATCCCGCAGGATGGACCACTGTCAAGAGAGAAAAATCATATTGGGTGTCTTCCCTGGAGGAGTCTGGGGTTGCTACCTGGGATGAAAGAACCATAAACCGTGAGAAAAAAGACTCAGGGACATAGCTGCGACAAGTCTCGGATACATCCCAGAGGATGGAGCATTGTCCAAGGAGAAAAATGATCCCGGATATCTTTCCTGGAGGAGTCTGGGGTTGCTACCCGGGATCACAGGGCCCCAAAACACCGGAATAAACACTCAGCGACATACCTGCAAGGAGTCTCGGATGCTTCCCAGAGGATGGAGCTTTGTCCAAGGAGAAAAATCATCTCGGGTGTCTTCCCTGGAGGAGTCTGGAATTGCTACCCAGGATGACAGGGCGCTAAACCACCGGAATAAAGACTCAGGGACATACCTGGAAGGAGTTTCGGATGCTTCCCAGAGGATGGAGCATTGTCCAAGGAGAAAAATTATCTCGGGTATCTTCCCTGGAGGAGTCTGGGGTTGCTACCCGGGATCACAGGGCCCTAAAGCACTGGAGAAAACTCTGCGGGAGACGCCTGGGAGGAATTCTGGGTGGATCCCGCAGGATGGACCACTGTCAAGAGATAAAAATCATATTGGGTGTCTTCCCTGGAGGAGTCTGGGGTTGCTACCCGGGATGACAGAAACATAAACCGTGAGAAAAAGACTCAGGGACATAGCTGCGACAAGTCTCGGATGCATCCCAGAGGATGGAGCTTTGTCCAAGGAGAAAAATCGTCTCGGGTATCTTCCCTGGAGGAGTCTGGGGTTGCTACCCGGGATTACAGGGACCCAAACCACAGGAAAAATGTTTGCGGGAGACGCCTGGGAGGAATCTCAGATGCATCCCAGAAGATGGAGCATTGTCCAAGGAGAAAAATCATCTCGGGTATCTTCCCTGGAGGAGTCTGGGGTTGCTACCCGGGATTACAGGGACCCAAACCACAGGAAAAATGTCTGCGGGAGACGCCTGGGAGGAATCTCAGATGTATCCCAGAAGATGGAGCATTGTCCAAGGAGAAAAATCATCTCGGGTATCTTCCCTGGAGGAGTCTGGGGTTGCTACCCGGGATCACAGGGCCCTAAAGCACTGGAGAAAACTCTGCGGGAGACGCCTGGGAGGAATTCTGGGTAGATCCTGCAGGATGGACCACTGTCAAGAGAGAAAAATCATATTGGGTGTCTTCCCTGGAGGAGTCTGGGGTTGCTACCTGGGATGACAGAACCATAAACCGTGAGAAAAAGACTCAGGGACATAGCTGCGACAAGTCTCGGATGCAGCCCAGAGGATGGAGCTTTGTCCAAGGAGAAAAATCATCTCGGGTATCTTCCCTGGAGGAGTCTGGGGTTGCTACCCGGGATCACAGGGCCCGAAAACACCGGAATAAAAACTCAGGGACATACCTGCAAGGAGTTTCGGATGCTTCCCAGAGGATGGAGCATTGTCCAAGGAGAAAAATTATCTCGGGTATCTTCCCTAGAGGACTCTGGGTTTGCTACCCGGGATTAAAGGGACCCAAACCACGGGAAAAATGTCTGCGGGAGACGCCTGGGAGGAATCTCAGATGCATCCCAGAAGATGGAGCATTGTCCAAGGAGAAAAATCATCTCGGGTGTCTTCCCTGGAGGAGTCTGGGGTTGCTACCCAGGATCACAGGGCCCTAAAGCACTGGAATAAACACTCAGGGACAAAGCTGTAAGGAGTCTCGGATGCTTCCAAGAGGATGGAGCATTGTCCAAGGAGAAAAATCATCTCGGGTATCTTCCCTGGAGGAGTCTGGGGTTGCTACCCGGGATCACAGGGCCCTAAAGCACTGGAGAAAACTCTGCGGGAGATGCCTGGGAGGAATCTCATATGCATCCCAGAAGATGGAGCTTTGTCCCAGGAGAAAAATCATCTCGGGTATCTTCCCTGGAGGAGTCTGGGGTTGCTACCCGGGAGCACAGGGCCCCAAAACACCGGAATAAACACTCAGGGACATACCTGCAAGGAGTCTCGGATGCTTCCCAGAGGATGGAGCTTTGTCCAAGGAGAAAAATCATCTTGGGTATCTTCCCTGGAGGAGTCTGGGAGTGCTACCCAGGATGACAGGGCGCTAAACCACCGGAATAAAGACTCGGGGACATACCTGGAAGGAGTTTCGGATGCTTCCCAGAGGATGGAGCATTGTCCAAGGAGAAAAATCATCTCGGGTATCTTCCCTGGAGGAGTCTGAGGTTGCTACCCGGGATCACAGGGCCCCAAAACACCGGAATAAACACTCAGGGACATACCTGCAAGGAGTCTCGGATGCTTCCCAGAGAATGGAGCATTGTCTAAGGAGAAAAATCATCTCGGGTATCTTCCCTGGAGGAGTCTGGGGTTGCTACCCGGGATTACAGGGACCCAAACCACAGGAAAAATGTCTGCGGGAGACGCCTGGGAGGAATCTCAGATGCATCCCAGAAGATGGAGCATTGTCCAAGGAGAAAAATCATCTCGGGTATCTTCCCTGGAGGAGTCTGGGGTTGCTACCCGGGATCACAGGGCCCCAAAACACCGGAATAAAAACTCAGGGACATACCTGCAAGGAGTTTCGGATGCTTCCCAGAGGATGGAGCATTGTCCAAGGAGAAAAATTATCTTGGGTATCTTCCCTAGAGGAGTCTGGGGTTGCTACCCGGGATCACAGGGCCCTAAAGCACTGGAGAAAACTCTGCGGAAGACGCCTGGGAAGAATTCTGGGTAGACCTCGTAGGATGGACCACTGTCAAGAGAGAAAAATCATATTGGGTGTCTTCCCTGGAGGAGTCTGGGGTTGCTACCTGGGATGACAGAACCCTAAACCGCGAGAAAAAAGACTCAGGGACATAGCTGCGACAAGTCTCGGATGCATCCCAGAGGATGGAGAATTGTCCAAGGAGAAAAATCATCTCGGGTATCTTCCCTGGAGGAGTCTGGGGTTGCTACCCGGGATTACAGGGACCCAAACCACAGGAAAAATGTCTGCGGGAGACGCCTGGGAGGAATCTCAGATGCATCCCAGAAGATGGAGCATTGTCCAAGGAGAAAAATCATCTCGGGTATCTTCCCTGGAGGAGTCTGGGGTTGCTACCCGGGATCACAGGGCCCCAAAACACCGGAATAAACACTCAGGGACATACCTGCAAGGAGTTTCGGATGCTTCCCAGAGGATGGAGCATTGTCCAAGGAGAAAAATCATCTCGGGTATCTTCCCTAGAGGAGTCTGGGGTTGCTACCCGGGATCACAGGGCCCTAAAGCACTGGAGAAAACTCTGCGGGAGACGCCTGGGAGGAATTCTGGGTAGATCCCGCAGGACGGACCACTGTCAAGAGAGAAAAATCATATTGGGTGTCTTCCCTGGAGGAGTCTGGGGTGTCTACCTGGGATGACAGAACCATAAACAGCGAGGAAAAAGACTCAGGGACATAGCTGCGACAAGTCTCGGATACATCCCAGAGGATGGAGCATTGTCCAAGGAGAAAAATGATCCCGGATATCTTTCCTGGAGGAGTCTGGGGTTGCTACCCGGGATCACAGGGCCCCAAAACACCGGAATAAACACTCAGCGACATACCTGCAAGGAGTCTCGGATGCTTCCCAGAGGATGGAGCTTTGTCCAAGGAGAAAAATCATCTCGGGTGTCTTCCCTGGAGGAGTCTGGGATTGCTACCCAGGATGACAGGGCGCTAAACCACCGGAATAAAGACTCAGGGACATACCTGGAAGGAGTTTCGGATGCTTCCCAGAGGATGGAGCATTGTCCAAGGAGAAAAATTATCTCGGGTATCTTCCCTGGAGGAGTCTGGGGTTGCTACCCGGGATCACAGGGCCCTAAAGCACTGGAGAAAACTCTGCGGAAGACGCCTGGGAAGAATTCTGGGTAGACCTCGTAGGATGGACCACTGTCAAGAGAGAAAAATCATATTGGGTGTCTTCCCTGGAGGAGTCTGGGGTTGCTACCTGGGATGACAGAACCCTAAACCGCGAGAAAAAAGACTCAGGGACATAGCTGCGACAAGTCTCGGATGCATCCCAGAGGATGGAGCTTTGTCCCAGGAGAAAAATCATCTCGGGTATCTTCCCTGGAGGAGTCTGGGGTTGCTACCCGGGAGCACAGGGCCCCAAAACACCGGAATAAACACTCAGGGACATACCTGCAAGGAGTCTCGGATGCTTCCCAGAGGATGGAGCTTTGTCCAAGGAGAAAAATCATCTTGGGTATCTTCCCTGGAGGAGTCTGGGAGTGCTACCCAGGATGACAGGGCGCTAAACCACCGGAATAAAGACTCGGGGACATACCTGGAAGGAGTTTCGGATGCTTCCCAGAGGATGGAGCATTGTCCAAGGAGAAAAATCATCTCGGGTATCTTCCCTGGAGGAGTCTGAGGTTGCTACCCGGGATCACAGGGCCCCAAAACACCGGAATAAACACTCAGGGACATACCTGCAAGGAGTCTCGGATGCTTCCCAGAGAATGGAGCATTGTCTAAGGAGAAAAATCATCTCGGGTATCTTCCCTGGAGGAGTCTGGGGTTGCTACCCGGGATTACAGGGACCCAAACCACAGGAAAAATGTCTGCGGGAGACGCCTGGGAGGAATCTCAGATGCATCCCAGAAGATGGAGCATTGTCCAAGGAGAAAAATCATCTCGGGTATCTTCCCTGGAGGAGTCTGGGGTTGCTACCCGGGATCACAGGGCCCTAAAGCACTGGAGAAAACTCTGCGGAAGACGCCTGGGAAGAATTCTGGGTAGACCTCGTAGGATGGACCACTGTCAAGAGAGAAAAATCATATTGGGTGTCTTCCCTGGAGGAGTCTGGGGTTGCTACCTGGGATGACAGAACCCTAAACCGCGAGAAAAAAGACTCAGGGACATAGCTGCGACAAGTCTCGGATGCATCCCAGAGGATGGAGAATTGTCCAAGGAGAAAAATCATCTCGGGTATCTTCCCTGGAGGAGTCTGGGGTTGCTACCCGGGATTACAGGGACCCAAACCACAGGAAAAATGTCTGCGGGAGACGCCTGGGAGGAATCTCAGATGCATCCCAGAAGATGGAGCATTGTCCAAGGAGAAAAATCAGCTCGGGTATCTTCCCTGGAGGAGTCTGGGGTTGCTACCCGGGATCACAGGGCCCCAAAACACCGGAATAAACACTCAGGGACATACCTGCAAGGAGTTTCGGATGCTTCCCAGAGGATGGAGCATTGTCCAAGGAGAAAAATCATCTCGGGTATCTTCCCTAGAGGAGTCTGGGGTTGCTACCCGGGATCACAGGGCCCTAAAGCACTGGAGAAAACTCTGCGGGAGACGCCTGGGAGGAATTCTGGGTAGATCCCGCAGGACGGACCACTGTCAAGAGAGAAAAATCATATTGGGTGTCTTCCCTGGAGGAGTCTGGGGTGTCTACCTGGGATGACAGAACCATAAACAGCGAGGAAAAAGACTCAGGGACATAGCTGCGACAAGTCTCGGATACATCCCAGAGGATGGAGCATTGTCCAAGGAGAAAAATGATCCCGGATATCTTTCCTGGAGGAGTCTGGGGTTGCTACCCGGGATCACAGGGCCCCAAAACACCGGAATAAACACTCAGCGACATACCTGCAAGGAGTCTCGGATGCTTCCCAGAGGATGGAGCTTTGTCCAAGGAGAAAAATCATCTCGGGTGTCTTCCCTGGAGGAGTCTGGGATTGCTACCCAGGATGACAGGGCGCTAAACCACCGGAATAAAGACTCAGGGACATACCTGGAAGGAGTTTCGGATGCTTCCCAGAGGATGGAGCATTGTCCAAGGAGAAAAATTATCTCGGGTATCTTCCCTGGAGGAGTCTGGGGTTGCTACCCGGGATCACAGGGCCCTAAAGCACTGGAGAAAACTCTGCGGAAGACGCCTGGGAAGAATTCTGGGTAGACCTCGTAGGATGGACCACTGTCAAGAGAGAAAAATCATATTGGGTGTCTTCCCTGGAGGAGTCTGGGGTTGCTACCTGGGATGACAGAACCCTAAACCGCGAGAAAAAAGACTCAGGGACATAGCTGCGACAAGTCTCGGATGCATCCCAGAGGATGGAGAATTGTCCAAGGAGAAAAATCATCTCGGGTATCTTCCCTGGAGGAGTCTGGGGTTGCTACCCGGGATTACAGGGACCCAAACCACAGGAAAAATGTCTGCGGGAGACGCCTGGGAGGAATCTCAGATGCATCCCAGAAGATGGAGCATTGTCCAAGGAGAAAAATCAGCTCGGGTATCTTCCCTGGAGGAGTCTGGGGTTTCTACCCGGGATCACAGGGCCCTAAAGCACTGGAGAAAACTCTGCGGGAGACGCCTGGGAGGAATTCTGGGTAGATCCCGCAGGATGGACCACTGTCAAGAGAGAAAAATCATATTGGGTGTCTTCCCTGGAGGAGTCTGGGGTTGCTACCTGGGATGACAGAACCATAAACCGTGAGAAAAAGACTCAGGGACATAGCTGCCACAAGTCTCGGATGCTTCCCAGAGGATGGAGCTTTGTCCAAGGAGAAAAATCATCTCGGGTATCTTCCCTGGAGGAGTCTGGGGTTGCTACCCGGGATTACAGGGACCCAAACCACAGGAAAAATGTCTAGGAGATGCCTGGGAGGAATCTCATATGCATCCCAGAATATGGAGCTTTGTCCCAGGAGAAAAATCATCTCGGGTATCTTCCCTGGAGGAGTCTGGGGTTGCTACCCGGGATCACAGGGCCCCAAAACACCGGAATAAACACTCAGGGACATACCTGCAAGGAGTTTCGGATGCTTCCCAGAGGATGGAGCATTGTCCAAGGAGAAAAATCATCTCGGGTATCTTCCCTGGAGGAGTCTGGGGTTGCTACCCGGGATCACAGGGCCCTAAAGCACTGGAGAAAACTCTGCGGGAGACGCCTGGGAGGAATTCTGGGTAGATCCCGCAGGATGGACCACTGTCAAGAGAGAAAAATCATATTGGGTGTCTTCCCTGGAGGAGTCTGGGGTGTCTACCTGGGATGACAGAACCATAAACAGCGAGGAAAAAGACTCAGGGACATAGCTGCGACAAGTCTCGGATACATCCCAGAGGATGGAGCATTGTCCAAGGAGAAAAATGATCCCGGATATCTTTCCTGGAGGAGTCTGGGGTTGCTACCCGGGATCACAGGGCCCCAAAACACCGGAATAAACACTCAGCGACATACCTGGAAGGAGTTTCGGATGCTTCCCAGAGGATGGAGCATTGTCCAAGGAGAAAAATTATCTCGGGTATCTTCCCTGGAGGAGTCTGGGGTTGCTACCCGGGATCACAGGGCCCTAAAGCACTGGAGAAAACTCTGCGGGAGACGCCTGGGAGGAATTCTGGGTGGATCCCGCAGGATGGACCACTGTCAAGAGAGAAAAATCATATTGGGTGTCTTCCCTGGAGGAGTCTGGGGTTGCTACCCGGGATTACAGGGAACCAAACCACAGGAAAAATGTCTGGGAAATGCCTGGGAGGAATCTCATATGCATCCCAGAAGATGGAGCTTTGTCCCAGGAGAAAAATCATCTCGGGTATCTTCCCTGGAGGAGTCTGGGGTTGCTACCCAGGATCACAGGGCCCCAAAACACCGGAATAAACACTCAGGGACATACCTGCAAGGAGTCTCGGATGCTTCCCAGAGAATGGAGCATTGTCTAAGGAGAAAAATCAACTTGCGTATCTTCCACGGAGGAGTCTGGGGTTGCTACCCGGGATTACAGGGACCCAAACCACAGGAAAAATGTCTGCGGGAGACGCCTGGGAGGAATCTCAGATGCATCCCAGAAGATGGAGCATTGTCCAAGGAGAAAAATCATCTCGGGTATCTTCCCTGGAGGAGTCTGGGGTTGCTACCCGGGATCACAGGGCCCTAAAGCACTGGAGAAAACTCTGCGGGAGACGCCTGGGAGGAATTCTGGGTGGATCCCGCAGGATGGACCACTGTCAAGGGAGAAAAATCATATTGGGTGTCTTCCCTGGAGGAGTCTGGGGTTGCTACCTGGGATGACAGAAACATAAACCGTGAGAAAAAGACTCAGGGACATAGCTGCGACAAGTCTCGGATGCATCCCAGAGGATGGAGCTTTGTCCAAGGAGAAAAATCGTCTCGGGTATCTTCCCTGGAGGAGTCTGGGGTTGCTACCCGGGATTACAGGGACCCAAACCACAGGAAAAATGTTTGCGGAAGACGCCTGGGAGGAATCTCAGATGTATCCCAGAAGATGGAGCATTGTCCAAGGAGAAAAATCATCTCGGGTATCTTCCCTGGAGGAGTCTGGGGTTGCTACCCGGGATTACAGGGACCCAAACCACAGGAAAAATGTCTGCGGGAGACGCCTGGGAGGAATCTCAGATGTATCCCAGAAGATGGAGCATTGTCCAAGGAGAAAAATCATCTCGGGTATCTTCCCTGGAGGAGTCTGGGGTTGCTACCCGGGATCACAGGGCCCTAAAGCACTGGAGAAAACTCTGCGGGAGACGCCTGGGAGGAATTCTGGGTAGATCCCGCAGGATGGACCACTGTCAAGAGAGAAAAATCATATTGGGTGTCTTCCCTGGAGGAGTCTGGGGTTGCTACCTGGGATGACAGAACCATGAACCGCGAGAAAAAAGACTCAGGGACATAGATGCCACAAGTCTCGGATGCATCCCAGAGGATGGAGCTTTGTCCAAGGAGAAAAATCATCTCGGGTATCTTCCCTGGAGGAGTCTGGGGTTGCTACCCGGGATCACAGGGCCCCAAAACACCGGAATAAACACTCAGGGACATACCTGCAAGGAGTCTCGGATGCTTCCCAGAGAATGGAGCATTGTCTAAGGAGAAAAATCATCTCGGGTATCTTCCCTGGAGGAGTCTGGGGTTGCTACCCGGGATTACAGGGACCCAAACCACAGGAAAAATGTCTGCGGGAGACGCCTGGGAGGAATCTCAGATGCATCCCAGAAGATGGAGCATTGTCCAAGGAGAAAAATCATCTCGGGTATCTTCCCTGGAGGAGTCTGGGGTTGCTACCCGGGATCACAGGGCCCTAAAGCACTGGAGAAAACTCTGCGGGAGACGCCTGGGAGGAATTCTGGGTAGATCCCGCAGGATGGACCACTGTCAAGAGAGAAAAATCATATTGGGTGTCTTCCCTGGAGGAGTCTGGGGTTGCTACCTGGGATGACAGAACCATAAACCGTGAGAAAAAGACTCAGGGACATAGCTGCGACAAGTCTCGGATGCATCCCAGAGGATGGAGCTTTGTCCAAGGAGAAAAATCATCTCGGGTATCTTCCCTGGAGGAGTCTGGGGTTGCTACCCGGGATCACAGGGCCCGAAAACACCGGAATAAAAACTCAGGGACATACCTGCAAGGAGTTTCGGATGCTTCCCAGAGGATGGAGCATTGTCCAAGGAGAAAAATTATCTCGGGTATCTTCCCTAGAGGACTCTGGGGTTGCTACCCGGGATTAAAGGGACCCAAACCACGGGAAAAATGTCTGCGGGAGACGCCTGGGAGGAATCTCAGATGCATCCCAGAGGATGGAGCATTGTCCAAAGAGAAAAATCATCTCGGGTATCTTCCCTGGAGGAGTCTGGGGTTGCTACCCGGGATCACAGGGCCCTAAACCCCAGGAAGAAAACACTCAGAAACAGAGCTGGGAGGAGTCTCCGGTGCATCCCGCAGGATGGACAATACTCCAAGGAGAAAAATCAACTTGGGTATCTTCCACGGAGGAGTCTGGGGTTGCTACCCGGGATCACAGGGCCCAAAAGCACCGGAATAAACACTCAGGGAAAAAGCTGCAAGGAGTCTCGGATGCTTCCCAGAGGATGGAGCATTGTCCAAGGAGAAAAATGATCCCGGATATCTTTCCTGGAGGAGTCTGGGGTTGCTACCCGGGATTAAAGGGACCCAAACCACGGGAAAAATGTCTGCGGGAGACGCCTGGGAGGAATCTCAGATGCATCCCAGAAGATGGAGCATTGTCCAAGGAGAAAAATCATCTCGGGTATCTTCCCTGGAGGAGTCTGGGGTTGCTACCCGGGATCACAGGGCCCTAAAGCACTGGAGAAAACTCTGCGGGAGACGCCTGGGAGGAATTCTGGGTAGATCCCGCAGGATGGACCACTGTCAAGAGAGAAAAATCATATTGGGTGTCTTCCCTGGAGGAGTCTGGGGTTGCTACCTGGGATGACAGAACCATAAACCGTGAGAAAAAGACTCAGGGACATAGCTGCCACAAGTCTCGGATGCTTCCCAGAGGATGGAGCTTTGTCCAAGGAGAAAAATCATCTCGGGTATCTTCCCTGGAGGAGTCTGGGGTTGCTACCCGGGATTGCAGGGAACCAAATCACAGGAAAAATGTCTGGGAAATGCCTGGGAGGAATCTCATATGCATCCCAGAAGATGGAGCTTTGTCCCAGGAGAAAAATCATCTCGGGTATCTTCCCTGGAGGAGTCTGGGGTTGCTACCCGGGATCACAGGGCCCCAAAACACCGGAAAAAACACTCAGGGACATACCTGCAAGGAGTTTCGGATGCTTCCCAGAGGATGGAGCATTGTCCAAGGAGAAAAATCATCTCGGGTATCTTCCCTGGAGGAGTCTGGGGTTGCTACCCGGGATCACAGGGTCCTAAAGCACTGGAGAAAACTCTGCGGGAGACGCCTGGGAGGAATTCTGGGTAGATCCCGCAGGATGGACCACTGTCAAGAGAGAAAAATCATATTGGGTGTCTTCCCTGGAGGAGTCTGGGGTTGCTACCTGGGATGACAGAACCATAAACCGTGAGAAAAAGACTCAGGGACATAGCTGCGACAAGTCTCGGATGCAGCCCAGAGGATGGAGCTTTGTCCAAGGAGAAAAATCATCTCGGGTATCTTCCCTGGAGGAGTCTGGGGTTGCTACCCGGGATCACAGGGCCCGAAAACACCGGAATAAAAACTCAGGGACATACCTGCAAGGAGTTTCGGATGCTTCCCAGAGGATGGAGCATTGTCCAAGGAGAAAAATTATCTCGGGTATCTTCCCTAGAGGACTCTGGGGTTGCTACCCGGGATTAAAGGGACCCAAACCACGGGAAAAATGTCTGCGGGAGACGCCTGGGAGGAATCTCAGATGCATCCCAGAGGATGGAGCATTGTCCAAAGAGAAATATCATCTCGGGTATCTTCCCTGGAGGAGTCTGGGGTTGCTACCCGGGATCACAGGGCCCTAAACCCCAGGAAGAAAACACTCAGAAACAGAGCTGGGAGGAGTCTCGGGTGCACCCGCAGGATGGACAATAGTCCAAGGAGAAAAATCAACTTGGGTATCTTCCACGGAGGAGTCTGGGGTTGCTACCCGGGATCACAGGGCCCAAAAGCACCGGAATAAACACTCAGGGAAAAAGCTGCAAGGAGTCTCGGATGCTTCCCAGAGGATGGAGCATTGTCCAAGGAGAAAAATGATCCCGGATATCTTTCCTGGAGGAGTCTGGGGTTGCTACCCGGGATTACAGGGACCCAAACCACGGGAAAAATGTCTGCGGGAGACGCCTGGGAGGAATCTCAGATGCATCCCAGAAGATGGAGCATTGTCCAAGGAGAAAAATCATCTCGGGTATCTTCCCTGGAGGAGTCTGGGGTTGCTACCCGGGATCTCAGGGCCCTAAAGCACTGGAATAAACACTCAGGGACATACCTGCAAGGAGTCTCGGATGCTTCCCAGAGGATGGGGCATTGTCCAAGCAGAAAAATTATCTCGGGTATCTTCCTTGGAGGAGTCTGGGGTTGCTACCCGGGATGACAGGGCCCTAAAGCACTGGAGAAAACTCTGCGGGAGACGCCTGGGAGGAATTCTGGGTAGATCCCGCAGGATGGACCACTGTCAAGAGAGAAAAATCATATTGGGTGTCTTCCCTGGAGGAGTCTGGGGTTGCTACCTGGGATGACAGAACCATAACCCGTGAGAAAAAGACTCAGGGACATAGCTGCGACAAGTCTCGGATGCAGCCCAGAGGATGGAGCTTTGTCCAAGGAGAAAAATCATCCTGGGTATCTTTCCTGGAGGAGTCTGGGGTTGCTACCCGGGTTTACAGGGACCCAAACCACAGGAAAAAACCACTGAGAAACAGAGCTGGGAGGAGTCTCGGGTGCATCCCGCAGGATGGACAATAGTCCAAGGACAAAAATCATCTCGGGTATCTTCCCTGGAGGAGTCTGGGGTTGCTACCCGGGATGACAGGGCCCAAAAGCACCGGAATAAAAACTCAGGGACATACCTGCAAGGAGTCTCGGATGCTTCCCAGAGGAGGGAGCATTGTCCAAGCAGAAAAATTATCTCGGGTATCTTCCCTGGAGGAGTCTGGGGTTGCTACCCGGGATTACAGGGACCCAAACCACAAGAAAAATGTCTGCGGGAGACGCCTGGGAGGAATCTCATATGCATCCCAGAAGATGGAGCTTTGTCCAAGGAGAAAAGTCATCTCGGGTATCTTCCCTGGAGGAGTCTGGGGTTGCTACCCGGGATCACAGGGGCCCAAAACACGGGAGAAAACTCTGCGGGAGACACCTGGGAGGAGTTCTGGATAGATCCCGCAGTATGGACCACTATCAAGAGAGAAAAATCATATTGGGTGTCTTCCCTGGAGGAGTCTGGGGTTGCTACCCGGGTTTACAGGGACCCAAACCACAGGAAAAATGTCTATGGGAGATGCCTGGGAGGAATCTCAGATGCATCCCAGAAGATGGAGCATTGTCCAAGGAGAAAAGTCATCTCGGGTATCTTCCCTGGAGGAGTCTGGGGTTGCTACCCGGGATCACAGGGCCCCAAAACACCGGAGAAAACTCTGCGGGAGACACCTGGGAGGAGTTCTGGATAGATCCCGCAGTATGGACCACTGTCAAGAGAGAAAAATCATATTGGGTGTCTTCCCTGGAGGAGTCTGGGGTTGCTACCCGGGATCACAGGGCCCTAAAGCACTGGAGAAAACTCTGCGGGAGACACCTGGGAGGAATTCTGGGTAGATCCCGCAGGATGGACCACTGTCAAGAGAAAAAATCATATTGGGTGTCTTCCCTGGAGGAGTCTGGGGTTGCTACCTGGGATGACAGAACCATAAACCGTGAGAAAAAAGACTCAGGGACATAGCTGCGACAAGTCTCGGATGCATCCAAGAGGATGGAGCATTGTCCAAGGAGAAAAATCATCCCGGATATCTTTCCTGGAGGAGTCTGGGGTTGCTACCCGGGATTAAAGGAACCTAAACCACAGGAAAAATGTCTGCGGGAGACGCCTGGGAGGAATCTCAGATGCATCCCAGAAGACAGAGCTTTGTCCCAGCAGAAAAATCATCTCGGGTATCTTCCCTGGAGGAGTCTGGGGTTGCTACCCGGGATTACAGGGACCCAAACCACAGGAAAAATGTCTGCGGGAGATGCCTGGGAGGAATCTCAGATGCATCCCAGAAGATGGTGCTTTCTCCCAGCAGAAAAATCATCTCGGGTATCTTCCCTGGAGGAGTCTGGGGTTGCTACCTGGGATTACAGGGACCGAAACCACAGGAAAAATGTCTGCGGGAGACGCCTGGGAGGAATCTCAGATGCATCCCAGAAGATGGAGCATTGTCCAAGGAGAAAAATCATCTCGGGTATCTTCCCTGGAGGAGTCTGGGGTTGCTACCCGGGATCACAGGGCCCGAAAACACCGGAATAAAAACTCAGGGACATACCTGCAAGGAGTCTCGGATGCTTCCAAGAGGATGGAGCATTGTCCAAGGAGAAAAATCATCTCGGGTATCTTCCCTGGAGGAGTCTGGGGTTGCTACCCGGGTTTACAGGGACCCAAACCACAGGAAAAATTTCTGCGGGAGACGCCTGGGAGGAATCTCAGATGCATCCCAGAAGATGGAGCTTTGTCCCAGCAGAAAAATCATCTCGGGTATCTTCCCTGGAGGAGTCTGGGGTTGCTACCCGGGATCACAGGGCCCGAAAACACCGGAATAAAAACTCAGGGACATACCTGCAAGGGGTCTCAAATGCTTCCCAGAGGATGGAGCATTGTCCAAGCAGAAAAATCATCTCGGGTATCTTCCCTGGAGCAGTCTGAGGTTGCTACCCGGGATGACAGGGCCCAAAAGCACCGGAATAAACACTCAGGGACATACCTGCAAGGAGTCTCGGATGCTTCCCAGAGGATGGAGCATTGTCCAAGCAGAAAAATTATCTCGGGTATCTTCCCTGGAGGAGTCTGGGGTTGCTACCCGGGATTACAGGGACCCAAACCACAGGAAAAATGTCTGTGGGAGATGCCTGGGAGGAATCTCATATGCATCCCAGAAGATGGAGCTTTGTCCAAGGAGAAAAGTCATCTCGGGTATCTTCCCTGGAGGAGTCTGGGGTTGCTACCCGGGATTACAGGGCCCCAAAACACCGGAATAAAAACTCAGGGACATACCTGCAAGGAGTCTCGGATGCTTCCCAGAGGATGGAGCTTTATCCAAGGAGAAAAATCATCTCGGGTATCTTCCTTGGAGGAGTCTGGTGTTGCTACCCGGGATCACAGGGCCCTAAAGCACTGGAGAAAACTCTGCGGGATACGCCTGGGAGGAGTTCTTGGTAGATCCTGCAGGATGGACCACTGTCAAGAGAGAAAAATCATATTGGGTGTCTTCCCTGGAGGAGTCTGGGGTTGCTACCTGGGATGACAGAACCATGAACCGCGAGAAAAAAGACTCAGGGAGACAGCTGCGACAAGTCTCGGATGCATCCAAGAGGATGGAGCATTGTCCAAGCAGAAAAATCATCTTGGGTATCTTCCCTGGAGGAGTCTGGGGTTGCTACCCGGGATCACAGGGCCCGAAAACACCGGAAAAAAAACTCAGGGACATACCTGCAAGGAGTCTCGGATGCTTCCCAGAGGATGGAGCATTGTCCAAGCAGAAAAATTATCTCGGGTATCTTCCCTAGAGGATTCTGGGGTTGCTACCCGGGATCACAGGGCCCTAAAGCACTGGAGAAAACTCTGCGGGAGACGCCTGGGAGGAGTTCTTGGTAGATCCCGCAGGATGGACCACTGTCAAGAGAGAAAAATCATATTGGGTGTCTTCCCTGGAGGAGTCTGGGGTTGCTACCTGGGATGACAGAACCATAAACCGTGAGAAAAAAGACTCAGGGACATAGCTGCGACAAGTCTCGGATGCATCCAAGAGGATGGAGCATTGTCCAAGGAGAAAAATCATCTCGGGTATCTTCCCTGGAGGAGTCTGGGGTTGCTACCCGGGTTTACAGGGACCCAAACCACAGGAAAAATGTCTATGGGAGATGCCTGGGAGGAATCTCATATGCATCCCAGAAGATGGAGCTTTGTCTCAGCAGAAAAATCATCTCGGGTATCTTCCCTGGAGGAGTCTGGGGTTGCTACCCGGGATCACAGGGCCCGAAAACACTGGAATAAAAACTCAGGGACATACCTGCAAGGAGTCTCGGATGCTTCCAAGAGGATGGAGCATTGTCCAAGCAGAAAAATCATCTCGGGTATCTTCCCTGGAGGAGTCTGGGGTTGCTACCCGGGTTTACAGGGACCCAAACCACAGGAAAAATGTCTGCGGGAGACGCCTGGGAGGAATCTCAGATGCATCCCAGAAGATGGAGCATTGTCCAAGGAGAAAAATCATCTCAGGTATCTTCCCTGGAGGAGTCTGGGGTTGCTACCCGGGATCACAGGGCCCCAAAACACCGGAGAAAACTCTGCGGGAGACTCCTGGGAGGAGTTCTGGATATATCCCGCAGTATGGACCACTGTCAAGAGAGAAAAATCATATTGAGTGTCTTCCCTGGAGGAGTCTGGGGTTGCTACCCGGGATCACAGGGCGCTAAACCACCGGAATAAAGACTCAGAGACATACCTGCAAGGAGTCTCGGATGCTTCCCAGAGGATGGAGCATTGTCCAAGCAGAAAAATTATCTCGGGTATCTTCCCTAGAGGATTCTGGGGTTGCTACCCGGGATCACAGGGCCCTAAAGCACTGGAATAAACACTCAGGGACATACCTGCAAGGAGTCTCGGATGCTTCCCAGAGGATGTAGCATTGTGCAAGGAGAAAAATCATCTCGGGTATCTTCCCTGGAGTAGTCTGGGGTTGATACCCGGGTTTACAGGGACCCAAACCACAGGAAAAATGTCTGCGGGAGACGCCTGGGAGGAATCTCAGATGCATCCCAGAAGATGGAGCATTGTCCAACGACAAAAATCATCTCGGGTATCTTCCCTGGAGGAGTCTGGGGTTGCTACCCGGGATTACAGGGACCCAAACCACAGGAAAAATGTCTGTGGGAGATGCCTGGGAGGAATCTCATATGCATCCCAGAAGATGGAGCTTTGTCCCAGGAGAAAAATCATCTCGGGTATCTTCCCTGGAGGAGTCTGGGGTTGCTACCCGGGATTACAGGGACCAAAACCACAGGAAAAATGTCTGCGGGAGACGCCTGGGAGGAATCTCAGATGCATCCCAGAAGATGGAGCATTGTCCAAGGAGAAAAATCATCTCGGGTATCTTCCCTGGAGGAGTCTGGGGTTGCTACCCGGGATCACAGGGCCCCAAAACACCGGAGAAAACTCTGCGGGAGACACCTGGGAGGAGTTCTGGATAGATCCCGCAGTATGGACCACTGTCAAGAGAGAAAAATCATATTGGGTGTCCTCCCCGGACGAGTCTGGGGTTGCTACCCGGGATCAGAGGGCCCGAAAACACTGGAATAAACACTCAGGGACAAACCTGCAAGGAGTCTCGGATGCTTCCCAGAGGATGTAGCATTGTCCAAGGAGAAAAATCATCTCGGGTATCTTCCCTGGAGGAGTCTGAGGTTGCTACCCGGGATCACAGGGCCCAAAAGCACCGGAATAAAAACTCAGGGACATACATGCAAGGAGTCTCGGATGCTTCCCAGAGGATGGAGCATTGTCCAAGCAGAAAAATTATCTCGGGTATCTTCCCTGGAGGAGTCTGGGGTTGCTACCCGGGTTTACAGGGACCCAAACCACAGGAAAAATGTCTGCGGGAGACGCCTGGGAGGAATCTCAGATGCATCCCAGAAGATGGAGCATTGTCCAAGGAGAAAAATCATCTCAGGTATCTTCCCTGGAGGAGTCTGGGGTTGCTACCCGGGATCACAGGGCCCCAAAACACCGGAGAAAACTCTGCGGGAGACTCCTGGGAGGAGTTCTGGATATATCCCGCAGTATGGACCACTGTCAAGAGAGAAAAATCATATTGAGTGTCTTCCCTGGAGGAGTCTGGGGTTGCTACCGGGGATCAGAGGGCCCGAAAACACCGGAATAAACACTCAGGGACATACCTGCAAGGAGTCTCGGATGCTTCCAAGAGGATGGATCATTGTCCAAGGAGAAAAATCATCTCGGGTATCTTCCCTGGAGGAGTCTGGGGTTGCTACCCGGGATCACAGGGCGCTAAACCACCGGAATAAAGACTCAGAGACATACCTGCAAGGAGTCTCGGATGCTTCCCAGAGGATGGAGCATTGTCCAAGCAGAAAAATTATCTCGGGTATCTTCCCTAGAGGATTCTGGGGTTGCTACCCGGGATCACAGGGCCCTAAAGCACTGGAATAAACACTCAGGGACATACCTGCAAGGAGTCTCGGATGCTTCCCAGAGGATGTAGCATTGTGCAAGGAGAAAAATCATCTCGGGTATCTTCCCTGGAGTAGTCTGGGGTTGCTACCCGGGTTTACAGGGACCCAAACCACAGGAAAAATGTCTGCGGGAGACGCCTGGGAGGAATCTCAGATGCATCCCAGAAGATGGAGCATTGTCCAAGGAGAAAAATCATCTCGGGTATCTTCCCTGGAGGAGTCTGGGGTTGCTACCCGGGATTACAGGGACCCAAACCACAGGAAAAATGTCTGTGGGAGATGCCTGGGAGGAATCTCATATGCATCCCAGAAGATGGAGCTTTGTCCCAGGAGAAAAATCATCTCGGGTATCTTCCCTGGAGGAGTCTGGGGTTGCTACCCGGGATTAAAGGGACCAAAACCACAGGAAAAATGTCTGCGGGAGACGCCTGGGAGGAATCTCAGATGCATCCCAGAAGATGGAGCATTGTCCAAGGAGAAAAATCATCTCGGGTATCTTCCCTGGAGGAGTCTGGGGTTGCTAGCCGGGATCACAGGGACCCAAAACACCGGAGAAAACTCTGCGGGAGACTCCTGGGAGGAGTTCTGGATAGATCCCGCAGTATGGACCACTGTCAAGAGAGAAAAATCATATTGGGTGTCTTCCCTGGTGGAGTCTGGGGTTGCTACCTGGGATGACAGAACCATAAACCGCGAGAAAAAACACTCAGGGACACAGCTGCGACAAGTCTCGGATGCATCCAAGAGGATGGAGCATTGTCCAAGGAGAAAAATCATCTCGGGTATCTTCCCTGGAGGAGTCTGGGAGTGCTACCCAGGATGACAGGGCGCTAAACCACCGGAATAAAGACTCGGGGACATACCTGGAAGGAGTTTCGGATGCTTCCCAGAGGATGGAGCATTGTCCAAGGAGAAAAATCATCTCGGGTATCTTCCCTGGAGGAGTCTGGGGTTGCTACCCGGGATCACAGGGCCCCAAAACACCGGAATAAAAACTCAGGGACATACCTGCAAGGAGTCTCGGATGCTTCCAAGAGGATGGAGCATTGTCAAAGCAGAAAAATCATCTCGGGTATCTTCCCTGGAGGAGTCTGGGGTTGCTACCCGGGATCACAGGGCCCCAAAACACCGGACTAAAAACTCAGGGACATACCTGCAAGGAGTCTCGGATGCTTCCAAGAGGATGGAGCATTGTCAAAGCAGAAAAATCATCTCGGGTATCTTCCCTGGAGGAGTCTGGGGTTGCTACCCGGGATCAGAGGGCCCGAAAACACTGGAATAAACACTCAGGGACATACCTGCAAGGAGTCTCGGATGCTACCCAGAGGATGTAGCATTGTCCAAGGAGAAAAATCATCCCGGGTATCTTCCCTGGAGGAGTCTGGGGTTGCTACCCGGGTTTACAGGGACCCAAACCACAGGAAAAATATTTGCAAGAGACGCCTGGGAGGAATCTCAGATGCATCCCAGAAGATGGAGCATTGTCCAAGGAGAAAAATCATCTCGGGTATCTTCCCTGGAGGAGTCTGTGGTTGCTACCCGGGATTACAGGGGCCCAAACCACAGGAAAAATGTCTGTGGGAGATGCCTGGGAGGAATCTCATATGCATCCCAGAAGATGGAGCTTTGTCCCAGGAGAAAAATCATCTCGGGTATCTTCCCCGGAGGAGTCTGGGGTTGCTACCCGGGATTAAAGGGACCAAAACCACAGGAAAAATGTCTGCGGGAGACGCCTGGGAGGAATCTCAGATGCATCCCAGAAGATGGAGCATTGTCCAAGGAGAAAAATCATCTCGGGTATCTTCCCTGGAGGAGTCTGGGGTTGCTAGCCGGGATCACAGGGACCCAAAACACCGGAGAAAACTCTGCGGGAGACTCCTGGGAGGAGTTCTGGATAGATCCCGCAGTATGGAACACTGTCAAGAGAGAAAAATCATATTGGGTGTCTTCCCTGGAGGAGTCTGGGGTTGTTACCCGGGATGACAGGGCCCAAAAGCACCGGAATACACACAGGGACAAAGCTGCAAGGAGTCTCGGATGCTTCCCAGAGGATGTAGCATTGTGCAAGGAGAAAAATCATCTCGGGTATCTTCCCTGGAGTAGTCTGGGGTTGATACCCGGGTTTACAGGGACCCAAACCACAGGAAAAATGTCTGCGGGAGACGCCTGGGAGGAATCTCAGATGCATCCCAGAAGATGGAGCATTGTCCAAGGAGAAAAATCATCTCGGGTATCTTCCCTGGAGGAGTCTGGGGTTGCTACCCGGGATTACAGGGACCCAAACCACAGGAAAAATGTCTGTGGGAGATGCCTGGGAGGAATCTCATATGCATCCCAGAAGATGGAGCTTTGTCCCAGGAGAAAAATCATCTCGGGTATCTTCCCTGGAGGAGTCTGGGGTTGCTACCCGGGATTACAGGGACCAAAACCACAGGAAAAATGTCTGCGGGAGACGCCTGGGAGGAATCTCAGATGCATCCCAGAAGATGGAGCATTGTCCAAGGAGAAAAATCATCTCGGGTATCTTCCCTGGAGGAGTCTGGGGTTGCTAGCCGGGATCAGAGGGCCCGAAAACACTGGAATAAACACTCAGGGACATACCTGCAAGGAGTCTTGGATGCTTCCCAGAGGATGTAGCATTGTGCAAGGAGAAAAATCATCTCGGGTATCTTCCCTGGAGGAGTCTGGGGTTGCTACCCGGGATTAAAGGGACCAAAACCACAGGAAAAATGTCTGCGGGAGACGCCTGGGAGGAATCTCAGATGCATCCCAGAAGATGGAGCATTGTCCAAGGAGAAAAATCATCTCGGGTATCTTCCCTGGAGGAGTCTGGGGTTGCTAGCCGGGATCACAGGGACCCAAAACACCGGAGAAAACTCTGCGGGAGACTCCTGGGAGGAGTTCTGGATAGATCCCGCAGTATGGACCACTGTCAAGAGAGAAAAATCATATTGGGTGTCTTCCCTGGAGGAGTCTGGGGTTGCTACCTGGGATGACAGAACCATGAACCGCGAGAAAAAAGACTCAGGGACACAGCTGCGACAAGTCTCGGATGCATCCAAGAGGATGGAGCATTGTCCAAGGAGAAAAATCATCTCGGGTATCTTCCCTGGAGGAGTCTGGGGTTGCTACCCGGGATCACAGGGCCCCAAAACACCGGAATAAAAACTCAGGGACATACCTGCAAGGAGTCTCGGATGCTTCCAAGAGGATGGAGCATTGTCAAAGCAGAAAAATCATCTCGGGTATCTTCCCTGGAGGAGTCTGGGGTTGCTACCCGGGATCACAGGGACCCAAAACACCGGAGAAAACTCTGCGGGAGACTCCTGGGAGGAGTTCTGGATAGATCCCGCAGTATGGACCACTGTCAAGAGAGAAAAATCATATTGGGTGTCTTCCCTGGAGGAGTCTGGGGTTGCTACCTGGGATGACAGAACCATGAACCGCGAGAAAAAAGACTCAGGGACACAGCTGCGACAAGTCTCGGATGCATCCAAGAGGATGGAGCATTGTCCAAGGAGAAAAATCATCTCGGGTATCTTCCCTGGAGGAGTCTGGGGTTGCTACCCGGGATCACAGGGCGCTAAACCACCGGAATAAAGACTCAGAGACATACCTGCAAGGAGTCTCGGATGCTTCCCAGAGGATGGAGCATTGTCCAAGCAGAAAAATTATCTCGGGTATCTTCCCTAGAGGATTCTGGGGTTGCTACCCGGGATCACAGGGCCCTAAAGCACTGGAGAAAACTCTGCGGGAGACGCCTGGGAGGAGTTCTTGGTAGATCCCGCAGGATGGACCACTGTCAAGAGAGAAAAATCATATTGGGTGTCTTCCCTGGAGGAGTCTGGGGTTGCTACCCGGGATCACAGGGCGCTAAACCACCGGAATAAAGACTCAGAGACATACCTGCAAGGAGTCTCGGATGCTTCCCAGAGGATGGAGCATTGCCCAAGCAGAAAAATTATCTCGGGTATCTTCCCTAGAGGATTCTGGAGTTGCTTGCCGGGATCACAGGGCCCTAAAGCACTGGAGAAAACTCTGCGGGAGACGCCTGGGAGGAGTTCTTGGTAGATCCTGCAGGATGGACCACTGTCAAGAGAGAAAAATCATATTGGGTGTCTTCTCTGGAGGAGTCTGGGGTTGCTACCTGGGATGACAGAACCATGAACCGCGAGAAAAAAGACTCAGGGACACAGCTGCGACAAGTCTCGGATGCATCCAAGAGGATGGAGCATTGTCCAAGCAGAAAAATCATCTTGGGTATCTTCCCTGGAGGAGTCTGGGGTTGCTACCCGGGATCACAGGGCCCCAAAACACCGGACTAAAAACTCAGGGACATACCTGCAAGGAGTCTCGGATGCTTCCAAGAGGATGGAGCATTGTCAAAGCAGAAAAATCATCTCGGGTATCTTCCCTGGAGGAGTCTGGGGTTGCTACCCGGGATCAGAGGGCCCGAAAACACTGGAATAAACACTCAGGGACATACCTGCAAGGAGTCTCGGATGCTTCCCAGAGGATGTAGCATTGTCCAAGGAGAAAAATCATCCCGGGTATCTTCCCTGGAGGAGTCTGGGGTTGCTACCCGGGTTTACAGGGACCCAAACCACAGGAAAAATATTTGCAAGAGACGCCTGGGAGGAATCTCAGATGCATCCCAGAAGATGGAGCATTGTCCAAGGAGAAAAATCATCTCGGGTATCTTCCCTGGAGGAGTCTGTGGTTGCTACCCGGGATTACAGGGGCCCAAACCACAGGAAAAATGTCTGTGGGAGATGCCTGGGAGGAATCTCATATGCATCCCAGAAGATGGAGCTTTGTCCCAGGAGAAAAATCATCTCGGGTATCTTCCCCGGAGGAGTCTGGGGTTGCTACCCGGGATTAAAGGGACCAAAACCACAGGAAAAATGTCTGCGGGAGACGCCTGGGAGGAATCTCAGATGCATCCCAGAAGATGGAGCATTGTCCAAGGAGAAAAATCATCTCGGGTATCTTCCCTGGAGGAGTCTGGGGTTGCTAGCCGGGATCACAGGGACCCAAAACACCGGAGAAAACTCTGCGGGAGACTCCTGGGAGGAGTTCTGGATAGATCCCGCAGTATGGACCACTGTCAAGAGAGAAAAATCATATTGGGTGTCTTCCCTGGAGGAGTCTGGGGTTGTTACCCGGGATGACAGGGCCCAAAAGCACCGGAATACACACAGGGACAAAGCTGCAAGGAGTCTCGGATGCTTCCCAGAGGATGTAGCATTGTGCAAGGAGAAAAATCATCTCGGGTATCTTCCCTGGAGTAGTCTGGGGTTGATACCCGGGTTTACAGGGACCCAAACCACAGGAAAAATGTCTGCGGGAGACGCCTGGGAGGAATCTCAGATGCATCCCAGAAGATGGAGCATTGTCCAAGGAGAAAAATCATCTCGGGTATCTTCCCTGGAGGAGTCTGGGGTTGCTACCCGGGATTACAGGGACCCAAACCACAGGAAAAATGTCTGTGGGAGATGCCTGGGAGGAATCTCATATGCATCCCAGAAGATGGAGCTTTGTCCCAGGAGAAAAATCATCTCGGGTATCTTCCCTGGAGGAGTCTGGGGTTGCTACCCGGGATTACAGGGACCAAAACCACAGGAAAAATGTCTGCGGGAGACGCCTGGGAGGAATCTCAGATGCATCCCAGAAGATGGAGCATTGTCCAAGGAGAAAAATCATCTCGGGTATCTTCCCTGGAGGAGTCTGGGGTTGCTAGCCGGGATCAGAGGGCCCGAAAACACTGGAATAAACACTCAGGGACATACCTGCAAGGAGTCTTGGATGCTTCCCAGAGGATGTAGCATTGTGCAAGGAGAAAAATCATCTCGGGTATCTTCCCTGGAGGAGTCTGGGGTTGCTACCCGGGATTAAAGGGACCAAAACCACAGGAAAAATGTCTGCGGGAGACGCCTGGGAGGAATCTCAGATGCATCCCAGAAGATGGAGCATTGTCCAAGGAGAAAAATCATCTCGGGTATCTTCCCTGGAGGAGTCTGGGGTTGCTAGCCGGGATCACAGGGACCCAAAACACCGGAGAAAACTCTGCGGGAGACTCCTGGGAGGAGTTCTGGATAGATCCCGCAGTATGGACCACTGTCAAGAGAGAAAAATCATATTGGGTGTCTTCCCTGGAGGAGTCTGGGGTTGCTACCTGGGATGACAGAACCATGAACCGCGAGAAAAAAGACTCAGGGACACAGCTGCGACAAGTCTCGGATGCATCCAAGAGGATGGAGCATTGTCCAAGGAGAAAAATCATCTCGGGTATCTTCCCTGGAGGAGTCTGGGGTTGCTACCCGGGATCACAGGGCCCCAAAACACCGGAATAAAAACTCAGGGACATACCTGCAAGGAGTCTCGGATGCTTCCAAGAGGATGGAGCATTGTCAAAGCAGAAAAATCATCTCGGGTATCTTCCCTGGAGGAGTCTGGGGTTGCTACCCGGGATCACAGGGCCCCAAAACACCGGAGAAAACTCTGCGGGAGACACCTGGGAGGAGTTCTGGATAGATCCCGCAGTATGGACCACTGTCAAGAGAGAAAAATCATATTGGGTGTCCTCCCCGGACGAGTCTGGGGTTGCTACCCGGGATCAGAGGGCCCGAAAACACTGGAATAAACACTCGGGGACAAACCTGCAAGGAGTCTCGGATGCTTCCAAGAGGATGGAGCATTGTCCAAGGAGAAAAATCATCCCGGGTATCTTCCCTGGAGGAGTCTGGGGTTGCTACCCGGGTTTACAGGGACCCAAACCACAGGAAAAATGTCTGCGGGAGACGCCTGGGAGGAATCTCAGATGCATCCCAGAAGATGGAGCATTGTCCAAGGAGAAAAATCATCTCAGGTATCTTCCCTGGAGGAGTCTGGGGTTGCTACCCGGGATCACAGGGCCCCAAAACACCGGAGAAAACTCTGCGGGAGACTCCTGGGAGGAGTTCTGGATAGATCCCGCAGTATGGACCACTGTCAAGAGAGAAAAATCATATTGAGTGTCTTCCCTGGAGGAGTCTGGGGTTGCTACCCGGGATCAGAGGGCCCGAAAACACCGGAATAAACACTCAGGGACATACCTGCAAGGAGTCTCGGATGCTTCCAAGAGGATGGATCATTGTCCAAGGAGAAAAATCATCTCGGGTATCTTCCCTGGAGGAGTCTGGGGTTGCTACCCGGGATCACAGGGCGCTAAACCACCGGAATAAAGACTCAGAGACATACCTGCAAGGAGTCTCGGATGCTTCCCAGAGGATGGAGCATTGTCCAAGCAGAAAAATTATCTCGGGTATCTTCCCTAGAGGATTCTGGGATTGCTACCCGGGATCACAGGGCCCTAAAGCACTGGAGAAAACTCTGCGGGAGACACCTGGGAGGAGTTCTGGATAGATCCCGCAGTATGGACCACTGTCAAGAGAGAAAAATCATATTGGGTGTCTTCCCTGGAGGAGTCTGGCGTTGCTACCCGGGATGACAGGGCCCAAAAGCACCGGAATACACACAGGGACAAAGCTGCAAGGAGTCTCGGATGCTTCCCAGAGGATGTAGCATTGTCCAAGGAGAAAAATCATCTCGGGTATCTTCCCTGGAGGACTCTGGGGTTGCTACCCGGATTTACAGGGACCCAAACCACAGGAAAAATGTCTGCGGGAGACGCCTGGGAGGAATCTCAGATGCATCCCAGAAGATGGAGCATTGTCCAAGTAGAAGAATCATCTCGAGTATCTTCCCTGGAGGAGTCTGGGGTTGCTACCCGGGATCACAGGGCCCCAAAACACCGGAGAAAATTCTGCGGGAGACTCCTGGGAGGAGTTCTGGATAGATCCCGCAGTATGGACCACTGTCAAGAGAGAAAAATCATATTGGGTGTCTTCCCTGGAGGAGTCTGGGGTTGCTACCCGGGATCAGAGGGCCCGAAAACACCGGAATAAACACTCAGGGACATACCTGCAAGGAGTCTCGGATGCTTTCAAGAGGATGGAGCATTGTCCAAGGAGAAAAATCATCTTGGGTATCTTCCTTGGAGTAGTCTGGGTTTGCTACCCGGGTTTACAGGGACCCAAACCACAGGAAAAATGTCTGCGGGAGACGCCTGGGAGGAATCTCAGATGCATCCCAGAAGATGGAGCTTTGTCGCAGGAGAAAAATCATCTCGGGTATCTTCCCTGGAGGAGTCTGGGGTTGCTACCCGGGATTAAAGGGACCAAAACCACAGGAAAAATGTCTGCGGGAGACGCCTGGGAGGAATCTCAGATGCATCCCAGAAGATGGAGCATTGTCCAAGGAGAAAAATCATCTCGGGTATCTTCCCTGGAGGAGTCTGGGGTTGCTAGCCGGGATCACAGGGACCCAAAACACCGGAGAAAACTCTGCGGGAGACACCTGGGAGGAGTTCTGGATAGATCCCGCAGTATGGACCACTGTCAAGAGAGAAAAATCATATTGGGTGTCTTCCCTGGAGGAGTCTGGGGTTGCTACCCGGGATGACAGGGCCGAAAAGCACCGGAATAAACACTCAGGGACATACCTGCAAGGAGTCTCGGATGCTTCCCAGAGGATGTAGCATTGTCCAAGGAGAAAAATCATCTCGGGTATCTTCCCTGGAGGAGTCTGGGGTTGCTACCCGGGATTACAGGGACCCAAACCACAGGAAAAATGTCTGCGGGAGACGCCTGGGAGGAATCTCAGATGCATCCCAGAAGATGGAGCATTGTCCAAGGAGAAAAATCATCTCGGGTATCTTCCCTGGAGGAGGCTGGGGTTGCTACCCGGGATCACAGGGCCCGAAAACACCGGAGAAAACTCTGCGGGAGACACCTGGGAGGAGTTCTGGATAGATCCCGCAGTATGGACCACTGTCAAGAGAGAAAAATCATATTGGGTGTCCTCCCTGGAGGAGTCTGGGGTTGCTACCCGGGATCACAGGGCGCTAAACCACCGGAATAAAGACTCAGAGACATACCTGCAAGGAGTCTCGGATGCTTCCCAGAGGATGGAGCATTGTCCAAGGAGAAAAATTATCTCGGGTATCTTCCCTAGAGGATTCTGGGGTTGCTACCCGGGATCACAGGGCCCTAAAGCACTGGAGAAAACTCTGCGGGAGACGCCTGGGAGGAGTTCTTGGTAGATCCCGCAGGATGGACCACTGTCAAGAGAGAAAAATCATATTGGGTGTCTTCCCTGGAGGAGTCTGGGGTTGCTACCTGGGATGACAGAACCATGAACCGTGAGAAAAAAGACTCAGGGACACAGCTGCGACAAGTCTCGGATGCATCCCAGAGGATGGAGCATTGTCCAAGGAGAAAAATTATCTCGGGTATCTTCCTTGGAGGAGTCTGGTGTTGCTACCCGGGATCACAGGGCCCTAAAGCACTGGAGAAAACTCTGCGGGAGACGCCTGGGAGGAATTCTGGGTAGATCCCGCAGGATGGACCACTGTCAAGAGAGAAAAATCATATTGGGTGTCTTCCCTGGAGGAGTCTGGGGTTGCTACCTGGGATGACAGAACCATAAACCGTGAGAAAAAAGACTCAGGGACATAGCTGCGACAAGTCTCGGATGCATCCAAGAGGATGGAGCATTGTCCAAGGAGAAAAATCATCTCGGGTATCTTCCCTGGAGGAGTCTGGGGTTGCTACCCGGGTTTACAGGGACCCAAACCACAGGAAAAATGTCTATGGGAGATGCCTGGGAGGAATCTCATATGCATCCCAGAAGATGGAGCTTTGTCTCAGTAGAAAAATCATCTCGGGTATCTTCCCTGGAGGAGTCTGGGGTTGCTACCCGGGATCACAGGGCCCGAAAACACTGGAATAAAAACTCAGGGACATACCTGCAAGGAGTCTCGGATGCTTCCAAGAGGATGGAGCATTGTCCAAGCAGAAAAATCATCTCGGGTATCTTCCCTGGAGGAGTCTGGGGTTGCTAGCCGGGATTACAGGGACCCAAACCACAGGAAAAATGTCTGCGGGAAACGCCTGGGAGGAATCTCATATGCATCCCAGAAGATGGAGCTTTGTCCAAGGAGAAAAGTCATCTCGGGTATCGTCCCTGGAGGAGTCTGGGGTTGCTACCCGGGATCACAGGGCCCCAAAACACCGGAGAAAACTCTGCGGGAGACACCTGGGAGGAGTTCTGGATAGATCCCTCAGTATGGACCACTGTAAAGAGCGAAAAATCATATTGGGTGTCTTCCCTGGAGGAGTCTGGGGTTGCTACCCGGGTTTACAGGGACCCAAACCACAGGAAAAATGTCTGCGGGAGACGCCTGGGAGGAATCTCAGATGCATCCCAGAAGATGGAGCATTGTCCAAGGAGAAAAATCATCTCGGGTATCTTCCCTGGAGGAGTCTGGGGTTGCTACCCGGGATTACAGGGCCCGAAAACACCGGAATAAAAACTCAGGGACATACCTGCAAGGAGTCTCGGATGCTTCCCAGAGGATGGAGCATTGTCCAAGCAGAAAAATTATCTCGGGTATCTTCCTTGGAGGAGTCTGGGGTTGCTACCCGGGATCACAGGGCCCTAAAGCACTGGAGAAAACTCTGCGGGAGACGCCTGGGAGGAATTCTGGGTAGATCCCGCAGGATGGACCACTGTCAAGAGAGAAAAATCATATTGGGTGTCTTCCCTGGAGGAGTCTGGGGTTGCTACCTGGGATGACAGAACCATAAACCGTGAGAAAAAAGACTCAGGGACATAGCTGCGACAATTCTCGGATGCATCCCAGAGGATGGAGCATTGTCCAAGGAGAAAAATCATCCCGGATATCTTTCCTGGAGGAGTCTGGGGTTGCTACCCGGGATTAAAGGGACCCAAACCACAGGAAAAATGTCTGCGGGAGACGCCTGGGAGGAATCTCAGATGCATCCCAGAAGATGGAGCTTTGTCCCAGCAGAAAAATCATCTCGGGTATCTTCCCTGGAGGAGTCTGGGGTTGCTACCCGGGATCACGGGGCCCCAAAACACCGGAGAAAACTCTGCGGGAGACTCCTGGGAGGAGTTCTGGATAGATCCCGCAGTATGGACCACTGTCAAGAGAGAAAAATCATATTGGGTGTCCTCCTTGGAGGAGTCTGGGGTTGCTACCCGGGATCAGAGGGCCCGAAAACACTGGAATAAACACTCAGGGACATACCTGCAAGGAGTCTCGGATGCATCCCAGAGGATGTAGCATTGTCGAAGGAGAAAAATCATCTCGGGTATCTTCCCTGGAGGAGTCTGGTGTTGGTACCCGGGATTACAGGGACCCAAACCACAGGAAAAATGTCTGCGGGAGACGCCTGGGAGGAATCTCAGATGCATCCCAGAAGATGGAGCATTGTCCAAGGAGAAAAATCATCTCGGGTATCTTCCCTGGAGGAGTCTGGGGTTGCTACCCGGGATCAGAGGGCCCGAAAACACTGGAATAAACACTCAGGGACATACCTGCAAGGAGTCTCGGATGCTTCCAAGAGGATGGAGCATTGTCCAAGAAGAAAAATCATCTCGGGTATCTTCCTTGGAGTAGTCTGGGGTTGCTACCCGGGTTTACAGGGACCCAAACCACAGGAAAAATGTCTATGGGAGATGCCTGGGAGGAATCTCATATGCATCCCAGAAGATGGAGCTTTGTCTCAGCAGAAAAATCATCTCGGGTATCTTCCCTGGAGGAGTCTAGGGTTGCTACCCGGGATCACAGGGCCCCAAAACACCGGAGAAAACTCTGCGGGAGACACCTGGGAGGAGTTCTGGATAGATCCCGCAGTATGGACCACTGTCAAGAGAGAAAAATCATATTGGGTGTCTTCCCTGGAGGAGTCTGGGGTTGCTACCCGGGATGACAGGGCCCAAAAGCACCGGAATACACACAGGGACAAAGCTGCAAGGAGTCTCGGATGCTTCCCAGAGGATGTAGCATTGTCCAAGGAGAAAAATCATCTCGGGTATCTTCCCTGGAGGAGTCTGGGGTTGCTACCCGGGTCTACAGGGACCCAAACCACAGGAAAAATGTCTGCGGGAGACGCCTGGGAGGAATCTCAGATGCATCCCAGAAGATGGAGCATTGTCCAAGTAGAAGAATCATCTCGAGTATCTTCCCTGGAGGAGTCTGGGGTTGCTACCCGGGATCACAGGGCCCCAAAACACCGGAGAAAATTCTGCGGGAGACTCCTGGGAGGAGTTCTGGATAGATCCCGCACTATGGACCACTGTCAAGAGAGAAAAATCATATTGGGTGTCTTCCCTGGAGGAGTCTGGGGTTGCTACCCGGGATCAGAGGGCCCGAAAACACCGGAATAAACACTCAGGGACATACCTGCAAGGAGTCTCGGATGCTTCCAAGAGGATGGAGCATTGTCCAAGGAGAAAAATCATCTCGGGTATCTTCCTTGGAGTAGTCTGGGGTTGCTACCCGGGTTTACAGGGACCCAAACCAGAGGAAAAATGTCTGTGGGAGATGCCTGGGAGGAATCTCATATGCATCCCAGAAGATGGAGCTTTGTCGCAGGAGAAAAATCATCTCGGGTATCTTCCCTGGAGGAGTCTGGGGTTGCTACCCGGGATTAAAGGGACCAAAACCACAGGAAAAATGTCTGCGGGAGACGCCTGGGAGGAATCTCAGATGCATCCCAGAAGATGGAGCATTGTCCAAGGAGAAAAATCATCTCGGGTATCTTCCCTGGAGGAGTCTGGGGTTGCTAGCCGGGATCACAGGGACCCAAAACACCGGAGAAAACTCTGCGGGAGACACCTGGGAGGAGTTCTGGATAGATCCCGCAGTATGGACCACTGTCAAGAGAGAAAAATCATATTGGGTGTCTTCCCTGGAGGAGTCTGGGGTTGCTACCCGGGATGACAGGGCCGAAAAGCACCGGAATAAACACTCAGGGACATACCTGCAAGGAGTCTCGGATGCTTCCCAGAGGATGTAGCATTGTCCAAGGAGAAAAATCATCTCGGGTATCTTCCCTGGAGGAGTCTGGGGTTGCTACCCGGGATTACAGGGACCCAAACCACAGGAAAAATGTCTGCGGGAGACGCCTGGGAGGAATCTCAGATGCATCCCAGAAGATGGAGCATTGTCCAAGGAGAAAAATCATCTCGGGTATCTTCCCTGGAGGAGGCTGGGGTTGCTACCCGGGATCACAGGGCCCGAAAACACCGGAGAAAACTCTGCGGGAGACACCTGGGAGGAGTTCTGGATAGATCCCGCAGTATGGACCACTGTCAAGAGAGAAAAATCATATTGGGTGTCCTCCCTGGAGGAGTCTGGGGTTGCTACCCGGGATCACAGGGCGCTAAACCACCGGAATAAAGACTCAGAGACATACCTGCAAGGAGTCTCGGATGCTTCCCAGAGGATGGAGCATTGTCCAAGGAGAAAAATTATCTCGGGTATCTTCCCTAGAGGATTCTGGGGTTGCTACCCGGGATCACAGGGCCCTAAAGCACTGGAGAAAACTCTGCGGGAGACGCCTGGGAGGAGTTCTTGGTAGATCCCGCAGGATGGACCACTGTCAAGAGAGAAAAATCATATTGGGTGTCTTCCCTGGAGGAGTCTGGGGTTGCTACCTGGGATGACAGAACCATGAACCGTGAGAAAAAAGACTCAGGGACACAGCTGCGACAAGTCTCGGATGCATCCCAGAGGATGGAGCATTGTCCAAGGAGAAAAATTATCTCGGGTATCTTCCTTGGAGGAGTCTGGTGTTGCTACCCGGGATCACAGGGCCCTAAAGCACTGGAGAAAACTCTGCGGGAGACGCCTGGGAGGAATTCTGGGTAGATCCCGCAGGATGGACCACTGTCAAGAGAGAAAAATCATATTGGGTGTCTTCCCTGGAGGAGTCTGGGGTTGCTACCTGGGATGACAGAACCATAAACCGTGAGAAAAAAGACTCAGGGACATAGCTGCGACAAGTCTCGGATGCATCCAAGAGGATGGAGCATTGTCCAAGGAGAAAAATCATCTCGGGTATCTTCCCTGGAGGAGTCTGGGGTTGCTACCCGGGTTTACAGGGACCCAAACCACAGGAAAAATGTCTATGGGAGATGCCTGGGAGGAATCTCATATGCATCCCAGAAGATGGAGCTTTGTCTCAGTAGAAAAATCATCTCGGGTATCTTCCCTGGAGGAGTCTGGGGTTGCTACCCGGGATCACAGGGCCCGAAAACACTGGAATAAAAACTCAGGGACATACCTGCAAGGAGTCTCGGATGCTTCCAAGAGGATGGAGCATTGTCCAAGCAGAAAAATCATCTCGGGTATCTTCCCTGGAGGAGTCTGGGGTTGCTAGCCGGGATTACAGGGACCCAAACCACAGGAAAAATGTCTGCGGGAAACGCCTGGGAGGAATCTCATATGCATCCCAGAAGATGGAGCTTTGTCCAAGGAGAAAAGTCATCTCGGGTATCGTCCCTGGAGGAGTCTGGGGTTGCTACCCGGGATCACAGGGCCCCAAAACACCGGAGAAAACTCTGCGGGAGACACCTGGGAGGAGTTCTGGATAGATCCCTCAGTATGGACCACTGTAAAGAGCGAAAAATCATATTGGGTGTCTTCCCTGGAGGAGTCTGGGGTTGCTACCCGGGTTTACAGGGACCCAAACCACAGGAAAAATGTCTGCGGGAGACGCCTGGGAGGAATCTCAGATGCATCCCAGAAGATGGAGCATTGTCCAAGGAGAAAAATCATCTCGGGTATCTTCCCTGGAGGAGTCTGGGGTTGCTACCCGGGATTACAGGGCCCGAAAACACCGGAATAAAAACTCAGGGACATACCTGCAAGGAGTCTCGGATGCTTCCCAGAGGATGGAGCATTGTCCAAGCAGAAAAATTATCTCGGGTATCTTCCTTGGAGGAGTCTGGGGTTGCTACCCGGGATCACAGGGCCCTAAAGCACTGGAGAAAACTCTGCGGGAGACGCCTGGGAGGAATTCTGGGTAGATCCCGCAGGATGGACCACTGTCAAGAGAGAAAAATCATATTGGGTGTCTTCCCTGGAGGAGTCTGGGGTTGCTACCTGGGATGACAGAACCATAAACCGTGAGAAAAAAGACTCAGGGACATAGCTGCGACAATTCTCGGATGCATCCCAGAGGATGGAGCATTGTCCAAGGAGAAAAATCATCCCGGATATCTTTCCTGGAGGAGTCTGGGGTTGCTACCCGGGATTAAAGGGACCCAAACCACAGGAAAAATGTCTGCGGGAGACGCCTGGGAGGAATCTCAGATGCATCCCAGAAGATGGAGCTTTGTCCCAGCAGAAAAATCATCTCGGGTATCTTCCCTGGAGGAGTCTGGGGTTGCTACCCGGGATCACGGGGCCCCAAAACACCGGAGAAAACTCTGCGGGAGACTCCTGGGAGGAGTTCTGGATAGATCCCGCAGTATGGACCACTGTCAAGAGAGAAAAATCATATTGGGTGTCCTCCTTGGAGGAGTCTGGGGTTGCTACCCGGGATCAGAGGGCCCGAAAACACTGGAATAAACACTCAGGGACATACCTGCAAGGAGTCTCGGATGCATCCCAGAGGATGTAGCATTGTCGAAGGAGAAAAATCATCTCGGGTATCTTCCCTGGAGGAGTCTGGTGTTGGTACCCGGGATTACAGGGACCCAAACCACAGGAAAAATGTCTGCGGGAGACGCCTGGGAGGAATCTCAGATGCATCCCAGAAGATGGAGCATTGTCCAAGGAGAAAAATCATCTCGGGTATCTTCCCTGGAGGAGTCTGGGGTTGCTACCCGGGATCAGAGGGCCCGAAAACACTGGAATAAACACTCAGGGACATACCTGCAAGGAGTCTCGGATGCTTCCAAGAGGATGGAGCATTGTCCAAGAAGAAAAATCATCTCGGGTATCTTCCTTGGAGTAGTCTGGGGTTGCTACCCGGGTTTACAGGGACCCAAACCACAGGAAAAATGTCTATGGGAGATGCCTGGGAGGAATCTCATATGCATCCCAGAAGATGGAGCTTTGTCTCAGCAGAAAAATCATCTCGGGTATCTTCCCTGGAGGAGTCTAGGGTTGCTACCCGGGATCACAGGGCCCCAAAACACCGGAGAAAACTCTGCGGGAGACACCTGGGAGGAGTTCTGGATAGATCCCGCAGTATGGACCACTGTCAAGAGAGAAAAATCATATTGGGTGTCTTCCCTGGAGGAGTCTGGGGTTGCTACCCGGGATGACAGGGCCCAAAAGCACCGGAATACACACAGGGACAAAGCTGCAAGGAGTCTCGGATGCTTCCCAGAGGATGTAGCATTGTCCAAGGAGAAAAATCATCTCGGGTATCTTCCCTGGAGGAGTCTGGGGTTGCTACCCGGGTCTACAGGGACCCAAACCACAGGAAAAATGTCTGCGGGAGACGCCTGGGAGGAATCTCAGATGCATCCCAGAAGATGGAGCATTGTCCAAGTAGAAGAATCATCTCGAGTATCTTCCCTGGAGGAGTCTGGGGTTGCTACCCGGGATCACAGGGCCCCAAAACACCGGAGAAAATTCTGCGGGAGACTCCTGGGAGGAGTTCTGGATAGATCCCGCACTATGGACCACTGTCAAGAGAGAAAAATCATATTGGGTGTCTTCCCTGGAGGAGTCTGGGGTTGCTACCCGGGATCAGAGGGCCCGAAAACACCGGAATAAACACTCAGGGACATACCTGCAAGGAGTCTCGGATGCTTCCAAGAGGATGGAGCATTGTCCAAGGAGAAAAATCATCTCGGGTATCTTCCTTGGAGTAGTCTGGGGTTGCTACCCGGGTTTACAGGGACCCAAACCAGAGGAAAAATGTCTGTGGGAGATGCCTGGGAGGAATCTCATATGCATCCCAGAAGATGGAGCTTTGTCCAAGGAGAAAAATCATCTCGGGTGTCTTCCCTGGAGGAGTCTGGGGTTGCTACCCGGGATTAAAGGGACCAAAACCACAGGAAAAATGTCTGCGGGAGACGCCTGGGAGGAATCTCAGATGCATCCCAGAAGATGGAGCATTGTCCAAGGAGAAAAATCATCTCGGGTATCTTCCCTGGAGGAGTCTGGGGTTGCTAGCCGGGATCAGAGGGCCCGAAAACACTGGAATAAACACTCAGGGACATACCTGCAAGGAGTCTCGGATGCTTCCCAGAGGATGTAGCATTGTCCAAGGTGAAAAATCATCTCGGGTATCTTCCCTGGAGGAGTCTGGGGTTGCTACCCGGGTTTACAGGGACCCAAACCACAGGAAAAATATTTGCAAGAGACGCCTGGGAGGAATCTCAGATGCATCCCAGAAGATGGAGCATTGTCCAAGGAGAAAAATCATCTCGGGTATCTTCCCTGGAGGAGTCTGTGGTTGCTACCCGGGATTACAGGGACCCAAACCACAGGAAAAATGTCTGTGGGAGATGCCTGGGAGGAATCTCATATGCATCCCAGAAGATGGAGCTTTGTCCCAGGAGAAAAATCATCTCGGGTATCTTCCCTGGAGGAGTCTGGGGTTGCTACCCGGGATTAAAGGGAACAAAACCACAGGAAAAATGTCTGCGGGAGACGCCTGGGAGGAATCTCAAATGCATCCCAGAAGATGGAGCATTGTCCAAGGAGAAAAATCATCTCGGGTATCTTCCCTGGAGGAGTCTGGGGTTGCTAGCCGGGATCACAGGGACCCAAAACACCGGAGAAAACTCTGCGGGAGACTCCTGGGAGGAGTTCTGGATAGATCCCGCAGTATGGACCACTGTCAAGAGAGAAAAATCATATTGGGTGTCTTCCCTGGAGGAGTCTGGGGTTGCTACCCGGGATGACAGGGCCCAAAAGCACCGGAATACACACAGGGACAAAGCGGCAAGGAGTCTCGGATGCTTCCCAGAGGATGTAGCATTGTCCAAGGAGAAAAATCATCTCGGGTATCTTCCCTGGAGGAGTCTGGGGTTGCTACCCGGGATTACAGGGACCCAAACCACAGGAAAAATGTCTGTGGGAGATGCCTGGGAGGAATCTCATATGCATCCCAGAAGATGGAGCTTTGTCCCAGGAGAAAAATCATCTCGGGTATCTTCCCTGGAGGAGTCTGGGGTTGCTACCCGGGATCACAGGGCCCCAAACCACAGGAAAAATATTTGCAAGAGACGCCTGGGAGGAATCTCAGATTCATCCCAGAAGATGGAGCATTGTCCAAGGAGAAAAATCATCTCTGCTATCTTCCCTGGAGGAGTCTGGGGTTGCTACCCGGGATTAAAGGGCCCGAAAACACCGTAATAAAAACTCAGGGACATACCTGCAAGGAGTCTCGGATGCTTCCCAGAGGATGTAGCATTGTCCAAGGAGAAAAATCATCTCGGGTATCTTTCCTGGAGGAGTCTGGGGTTGCTACCTGGGATGACAGAACCATAAACCGTGAGAAAAGACTCAGGGACATAGCTGCGACAAGTCTCGGATGCATCCCAGAGGATGGAGCATTGTCCAAGCAGAAAAATTATCTCGGGTATCTTCCCTGGAGGAGTCTGGGGTTGCTACCCGGGATTACAGGGACCCAAACCACAGGAAAAATGTCTGTGGGAGATGCCTGGGAGGAATCTCATATGCATCCCAGAAGATGGAGCTTTGTCCCAGCAGAAAAATCATCTCGGGTATCTTCCCTGGAGGAGTCTGGTGTTGGTACCCGGGATTACAGGGACCCAAACCACAGGAAAAATGTCTGCGGGAGACGCCTGGGAGGAATCTCAGATGCATCCCAGAGGATGGAGCATTGTCCAAGGAGAAAAATCATCTCGGGTATCTTCCCTGGAGGAGTCTGGGGTTGCTACCTGGGATCACAGGGCCCGAAAACACCGGAATAAAAACTCAGGGACATACCTGCAAGGAGTCTCGGATGCTTCCCAGAGGATGTAGCATTGTCCAAGGAGAAAAATCATCTCGGGTATCTTCCCTGGAGGATTCTGGGGTTGCTACCCGGGTTTACAGGGACCCAAACCACAGGAAAAATGTCTGCGGGAGACGCCTGGGAGGAATCTCAGATGCATCCCAGAAGATGGAGCATTGTCCAAGGAGAAAAATCATCTCGGGTATCTTCCCTGGAGGAGTCTGGGGTTGCTACCCGGGATAACAGGGCCCGAAAACACTGGAATAAAAACTCAGGGACATACCTGCAAGGAGTCTCGGATGCTTCCAAGAGGATGGAGCACTGTCCAAGCAGAAAAATCATCTCGGGTATCTTCCCTGGAGGAGTCTGGGGTTGCTACCCGGGATTACAGGGACCCAAGCCACAGGAAAAATGTCTGCGGGAGACGCCTGGGAGGAATCTCAGATGCATCCCAGAAGATGGAGCATTGTCCAAGGAGAAAAATCATCTCGGGTATCTTCCCTGGAGGAGTCTGGGGTTACCATCTGGGATCACAGGGCCCTAAAGCACTGGAGAAAACTCTGCGGGAGACGCCTGGGAGGAATCTCAGATGCATCCCAGGAGATGGAGCATTGTCCAAGGAGAAAAATCATCTCGGGTATCTTCCCTGGAGGAGTCTGGGGTTGCTACCCGGGTTTACAGGGACGCAAACCAAAGGAGAAATGTCTGCGGGAGACGCCTGGGAGGAATCTCAGATGCATCCCAGAAGATGGAGCATTATCCAAGGAGAGAAATCATCTTGGGTATCTTCCCTGGAGGAGTCTGGGGTTGCTACCCGGGATCACAGGGCCCCAAAACACCGGAATAAACACTCAGGGACATACCTGCAAGGAGTCTCGGATGCTTCCAAGAGGATGGAGCATTGTCCAAGGAGAAAAATCATCTCGGGTATCTTCCCTGGAGGAGTCTGGGGTTGCTACCCGGGATTACAGGGACCCAAACCACAGGATAAATGTCTGTGGGAGATGCCTGGGAGGAATCTCATATGCATCCCAGAAGATGGAGCTTTGTCCAAGGAGAAAAATCATCTCGGGTATCTTCCCTGGAGGAGTCTGGGGTTCCTATCTGGGATCACAGGGCCCCAAAACACCGGAGAAAACTCTGCGGGAGACTCCTGGGAGGAGTTCTGGATAGATACCGTAGTATGGACCACTGTGAAGAGAGAAAAATCATATTGGGTGTCTTCCCTGGAGGAGTCTGGGGTTGCTACCCGGGATCACAGGGCCCCAAAACACCGCAATAAACACTCAGGGACATACCTGCAAGGAGTCTCGGATGCTTCCCAGAGGATGTAGCATTGTCCAAGGAGAAAAATCATCTCGGATATCTTCCCTGGAGGAGTCTGGGGTTGCTACCTGGGATTACAGGGACCAAAACCACAGGAAAAATGTCTGCGGGAGACGCCTGGGAGGAATCTCAGATGCATCCCAGAAGATGGGGCATTGTCCAAGCAGAAAAGTCATCTCGGGTATCTTCCCTGGAGGAGTCTGGGGTTGCTACCCGGGATCACAGGGCCCCAAAACACCGGAGAAAACTCTGCGGGAGACTCCTGGGAGGAGTTCTGGATAGATCCCGCAGTATGGACCACTGTCAAGAGAGAAAAATCATATTGGGTGTCTTCCCTGGAGGAGTCTGGGGTTGCTACCCGGGATCAGAGGGCCCGAAAACACCGGAATAAACACTCAGGGACATACCGGCAAGGAGTCTCGGATGCTTCCCAGAGGATGGAGCATTGTCCAAGGAGAAAAATCATCTCGGGTATCTTCCCTGGAGGAGTCTGGGGTTGCTACCCGGGATCACAGGGCCCCAAAACACCGGAATAAACACTCAGGGACATACCTGCAAGGAGTCTCGGATGCTTCCAAGAGGATGGAGCATTGTCCAAGGAGAAAAATCATCTCGGGTATCTTCCCTGGAGGAGTCTGTGGTTGCTACCCGGGATTACAGGGACCCAAACCACAGGATAAATGTCTGTATGAGATGCCTGGGAGGAATCTCATATGCATCCCAGAAGATGGAGCTTTGTCCAAGGAGAAAAATCATCTCGGATATCTTCCCTGGAGGAGTCTGGGGTTGCTACCCGGGATCACATGGCCCTAAAGCACTGGAGAAAAGTCTGCGGGAGACGCCTGGGAGGAGTTCTGGGTAGATCCCGCAGGACTGACCACGGTCAAGAGAGAAAAATCATATTGGGTGTCTTCCCTGGAGGAGTCTGGGGTTGCTACCTGGGATGACAGAACCACGAACCGCGAGAAAAAAGACTCAGGGACATAGCTGCGACAAGTCTCGGATGCATCCCAGAGGATGGAGCATTGTCCAAGGAGAAAAATCATCTCGGGTTATCTTCCCTGGAGGAGTCTGGGGTTCCTATCTGGGATCACAGGGCCCTAAAGCACTGGAGAAAACTCTGCGGGAGACGCCTGGGAGGAATCTCAGATGCATCCCAGAAGATGGAGCATTGTCCAAGGAGAAAAATCATCTCGGGTATCTTCTCTGGAGGAGTCTGGGGTTGCTACCCGGGTTTACAGGGACCCAAACCACAGGAGAAATGTCTGCGGGAGACGCCTGGGAGGAATCTCAGATGCATCGCAGAAGATGGAGCATTATCCAAGGAGAAAAATCATCTTGGGTATCTTCCCTGGAGGAGTCTGGGGTTGCTACCCGGGATTACAGGGTCCCAAACCACAGGATAAATGTCTGTGGGAGATGCCTGGGAGGAATCTCATATGCATCCCAGAAGATGGAGCTTTGTCCAAGGAGAAAAATCATCTCGGATATCTTCCCTGGAGGAGTCTGGGGTTGCTACCCGGGATTACAGGGACCAAAACCACAGGAAAAATGTCTGCGGGAGACGCCTGGGAGGAATCTCAGATGCATCCCAGAAGATGGAGCATTCTCCAAGGAGAAAAGTCATCTCGGGTATCTTCCCTGGAGGAGTCTGGGGTTGCTACCTGGGATGACAGAACCACGAACCGCGAGAAAAAAGACTCAGGGACATAGCTGCGACAAGTCTCGGATGCATCCCAGAGGATGGAGCATTGTCCAAGGAGAAAAATCATCTCGGGTTATCTTCCCTGGAGGAGTCTGGGGTTCCTATCTGGGATCACAGGGCCCTAAAGCACAGGAGAAATGTCTGCGGGAGACGCCTGGGAGGAATCTCAGATGCATCCCAGAAGATGGAGCATTATCCAAGGAGAAAAATCATCTTGGGTATCTTCCCTGGAGGAGTCTGGGGTTGCTACCCGGGATCACAGGGCCCCAAAACACCGGAATAAACACTCAGGGACATACCTGCAAGGAGTCTCGGATGCTTCCAAGAGGATGGAGCATTGTCCAAGGAGAAAAATCATCTCGGGTATCTTCCCTGGAGGAGTCTGGGGTTGCTACCCGGGTTTACAGGGACCCAAACCACAGGAAAAATGTCTGCGGGAGACGCCTGGGAGGAATCTCAGATGCATCCCAGAAAATGGAGCATTGTCCAAGTAGAAGAATCATCTCGGGTATCTTCCCTGGAGGAGTCTGGGGTTGCTACCCGGGATCACAGGGCCCCAAAACACCGGAGAAAACTCTGCGGGAGACTCCTGGGAGGAGTTCTGGATAGATCCCGCAGTATGGACCACTGTCAAGAGAGAAAAATCATATTGGGTGTCTTCCCTGGAGGAGTCTGGGGTTGCTACCCGGGATCAGAGGGCCCGAAAACACCGGAATAAACACTCAGGGACATACCTGCAAGGAGTATCGGATGCTTCCCAGAGGATGTAGCATTGTCCAAGGAGAAAAATCATCTCGGGTATCTTCCCTGGAGGAGTCTGGGGTTGCTACCCGGGTTTACAGGGACCCAAACCACAGGAAAAATGTCTGCGTGAGACGCCTGGGAGGAATCTCAGATGCATCCCAGAAGATGGAGCATTGTCCAAGGAGAAAAATCATCTCGGGTATCTTCCCTGGAGGAGTCTGGGTTTGCTACCTGGGATGACAGGGCCCAAAAGCACCGGAATAAACACTCAGGGACAAAGCTGCAAGGCGTCTCGGATGCTTCCCAGAGGATGGAGCATTGTCCAAGCAGAAAAATTATCTCGGGTATCTTCCCTAGAGGAGTCTGGGGTTGCTACCCGGGATCACAGGGCCCGAAAACACCGGAATAAAAACTCAGGGACATACCTGCAAGGAGTCTCGGATGCTTCCCAGAGGATGGAGCATTGTCCAAGCAGAAAAATTATCTCGGGTATCTTCCTTGGAGGAGTCTGGGGTTGCTACCCGGGATCACAGGGCCCTAAAGCACTGGAGAAAACTCTGCGGGAGACGCCTGGGAGGAATTCTGGGTAGATCCCGCAGGATGGACCACTGTCAAGAGAGAAAAATCATATTGGGTGTCTTCCCTGGAGGAGTCTGGGGTTGCTACCTGGGATGACAGAACCATAAACCGTGAGAAAAAAGACTCAGGGACATAGCTGCGACAATTCTCGGATGCATCCCAGAGGATGGAGCATTGTCCAAGGAGAAAAATCATCTCGGGTATCTTCCCTGGAGGAGTCTGGGGTTGCTACCCGGGATCACGGGGCCCCAAAACACCGGAGAAAACTCTGCGGGAGACTCCTGGGAGGAGTTCTGGATAGATCCCGCAGTATGGACCACTGTCAAGAGAGAAAAATCACATTGGGTGTCTTCCCTGGAGGAGTCTGGGGTTGCTACCCGGGATCAGAGGGCCCGAAAATACCGGAATAAACACTCAGGGACATACCTGCAAGGAGTCTCGGATGCTTCCAAGAGGATGGAGAATTGTCCAAGCAGAAAAATTATCTCGGGTATCTTCCTTGGAGGAGTCTGGGGTTGCTACCCGGGATCACAGGGCCCCAAAACACCGGAAGAAACACTCAGGGACATACCTGCAAGGAGTCTCGGATGCTTCCCAGAGGATAGAGCATTGTCCAAGGAGAAAAATCATCACGGGTATCTTTCCTGGAGGAGTCTGGGGTTGCTACCTGGGATGACAGAACCATAAACCGTGAGAAAAAAGACTCAGGGACATAGCTGCGACAAGTCTCGGATGCATCCCAGAGGATGGAGCATTGTCCAAGCAGAAAAATTATCTCGGGTATCTTCCCTGGAGGAGTCTGGGGTTGCTACCCGGGATTACAGGGACCCAAGCCACAGGAAAAATGTCTGCGGGAGACGCCTGTGAGGAATCTCAGATGCATCCCAGAAGATGGAGCATTGTCCAAGGAGAAAAATCATCTCGGGTATCTTCCCTGGAGGAGTCTGGGGTTGCTACCCGGGATCACAGGGCCCCAAAACACCGGAGAAAACTCTGCGGGAGACACCTGGGAGGAGTTCTGGATAGATCCCGCAGTATGGACCACTGTCAAGAGAGAAAAATCATATTGGGTGTCCTCCCTGGACGAGTCTGGGGTTGCTACCCGGGATCAGAGGGCCCGAAAACACTGGAATAAACACTCAGGGACATACCTGCAAGGAGTCTCGGATACGTCCCAGAGGATGTAGCATTGTCCAAGGAGAAAAATCATCCCGGGTATCTTCCCTGGAGGAGTCTGGGGTTGCTACCCGGGTTTACAGGGACCCAAACCACAGGAAAAATGTCTGCGGGAGACGCCTGGGAGGAATCTCAGATGCATCCCAGAAGATGGAGCATTGTCCAAGGAGAAAAATCATCTCGGGTATCTTCCCTGGAGGAGTCTGGGGTTGCTACCCGGGATCACAGGGCCCCAAAACACCGGAGAAAACTCTGCGGGAGACTCCTGGGAGGAGTTCTGGATAGATCCCGCAGTATGGACCACTGTCAAGAGAGAAAAATCATATTGGGTGTCTTCCCTGGAGGAGTCTGGGGTTGCTACCTGGGATGACAGAACCATAAACCGTGAGAAAAAAGACTCAGGGACATAGCTGCGACAATTCTCGGATGCTTCCCAGAGGATGTAGCATTGTCCTAGGAGAAAAATCATCCCGGGTATCTTCCCTGGAGGAGTCTGGGGTTGCTACCCGGGATCAGAGGGCCCCAAAACACCGGAAGAAACACTCAGGGACATACCTGCAAGGAGTCTCGGATGCTTCCCAGAGGATGTAGCATTGTCCAAGGAGAAAAATCATCTCGGGTATCCTCCCTGGAGGAGTCTGGGGTTGCTACCCGGGATCACAGGGCCCTAAAGCACTGGAGAAAACTCTGCGGGAGACGCCTGGGAGGAGTTCTTGGTAGGTCCCGCAGGATGGACCACTGTCAAGAGAGAAAAATCATATTGGGTGTCTTCCCTGGAGGAGTCTGGGGTTGCTACCTGGGATGACAGAACCATGAACCGTGAGAAAAAAGACTCAGGGACACAGCTGCGACAAGTCTCGGATGCATCCCAGAGGATGGAGCATTGTCCAAGCTGAAAAATTATCTCGGGTATCTTCCTTGGAGGAGTCTGGTGTTGCTACCCGGGATCACAGGGCCCTAAAGCACTGGAGAAAACTCTGCGGGAGACGCCTGGGAGGAATTCTGGGTAGATCCCGCAGGATGGACCACTGTCAAGAGAGAAAAATCATATTGGGTGTCTTCCCTGGAGGAGTCTGGGGTTGCTACCTGGGATGACAGAACCATAAACCGTGAGAAAAAAGACTCAGGGACATAGCTGCGACAAGTCTCGGATGCATCCAAGAGGATGGAGCATTGTCCAAGGAGAAAAATCATCTCGGGTATCTTCCCTGGCGGAGTCTGGGGTTGCTACCCGGGTTTACAGGGACCCAAACCACAGGAAAAATGTCTATGGGAGATGCCTGGGAGGAATCTCATATGCATCCCAGAAGATGGAGCTTTGTCTCAGCAGAAAAATCATCTCGGGTATCTTCCCTGGAGGAGTCTGGGGTTGCTACCCGGGATCACAGGGCCCGAAAACACTGGAATAAAAACTCAGGGACATACCTGCAAGGAGTCTCGGATGCTTCCAAGAGGATGGAGCATTGTCCAAGCAGAAAAATCATCTCGGGTATCTTCCCTGGAGGAGTCTGGGGTTGCTACCCGGGATCACAGGGCCCTAAAGCACTGGAGAAAACTCTGCGGGAGACACCTGGGAGGAGTTCTGGATAGATCCCGCAGTATGGACCACTGTCAAGAGAGAAAAATCATATTGGGTGTCCTCCCTGGAGGAGTCTGGGGTTGCTACCCGGGATCAGAGGGCCCGAAAACACTGGGATAAACACTCAGGGACATACCTGCAAGGAGTCTCGGATGCTTCCCAGAGGATTGTCCAAGGAGAAAAATCATCTCGGGTATCTTCCCTGGAGGAGTCTGGTGTTGGTACCCGGGATTACAGGGACCCAAACCACAGGAAAAATGTCTGCGGGAGACGCATGGGAGGAATCTCAGATGCATCCCAGAAGATGGAGCATTGTCCAAGGAGAAAAATCATCTCGGGTATCTTCCCTGGAGGAGTCTGGGGTTGCTAGCCGGGATCACAGGGCCCCAAAACACCGGAGAAAACTCTGCGGGAGACACCTGGGAGGAGTTCTGGATAGATCCCGCAGTATGGACCACTGTCAAGAGAGAAAAATCATATTGGGTGTCTTCCCTGGAGGAGTCTGGGGTTGCTACCCGGGATGACAGGGCCCAAAAGCACCGGAATACACACAGGGACAAAGCTGCAAGGAGTCTCGGATGCTTCCCAGAGGATGTAGCATTGTCCAAGGAGAAAAATCATCTCGGGTATCTTCCCTGGAGGAGTCTGGGGTTGCTACCCGGGTTTACAGGGACCCAAACCACAGGAAAAATGTCTGCGGGAGACGCCTGGGAGGAATCTCAGATGCATCCCAGAAGATGGAGCATTGTCCAAGTAGAAGAATCATCTCGAGTATCTTCCCTGGAGGAGTCTGGGGTTGCTACCCGGGATCACAGGGCCCCAAAACACCGGAGAAAATTCTGCGGGAGACCCCTCGGAGGAGTTCTGGATAGATCCCGCAGTATGGACCACTGTCAAGAGAGAAAAATCATATTGGGTGTCTTCCCTGGAGGAGTCTGGGGTTGCTACCCGGGATCAGAGGGCCCGAAAACACCGGAATAAACACTCAGGGACATACCTGCAAGGAGTCTCGGATGCTTCCAAGAGGATGGAGCATTGTCCAAGGAGAAAAATCATCTCGGGTATCTTCCTTGGAGTAGTCTGGGGTTGCTACCCGGGATTACAGGGACCCAAACCACAGGAAAAATGTCTGCGGGAGACGCCTGGGAGGAATCTCAGATGCATCCCAGAAGATGGAGCATTGTCCAAGGAGAAAAATCATCTCGGGTATCTTCCCTGGAGGAGTCTGGGGTTGCTACCCGGGATTACAGGGACCCAAACCACAGGAAAAATGTCTGTGGGAGATGCCTGGGAGGAATCTCATATGCATCCCAGAAGATGGAGCTTTGTCCCAGGAGAAAAATCATCTTGGGTATCTTCCCTGGAGGAGTCTGGGGTTGCTAGCCGGGATTAAAGGGACCAAAACCACAGGAGAAATGTCTGCGGGAGACGCCTGGGAGGAATCTCAGATGCATCCCAGAAGATGGAGCATTGTCCAAGGAGAAAAATCATCTCGGGTATCTTCCCTGGAGGAGTCTGGGGTTGCTAGCCGGGATCAGAGGGCCCGAAAACACTGGAATAAACACTCAGGGACATACCTGCAAGGAGTCTCGGATGCTTCCCAGAGGATGTAGCATTGTCCAAGGAGAAAAATCATCTCGGGTATCTTCTCTGGAGGAGTCTGTGGTTGCTACCCGGGATTACAGGGACCCAAACCACAGGAAAAATGTCTGTGGGAGATGCCTGGGAGGAATCTCATATGCATCCCAGAAGATGGAGCTTTGTCCCAGGAGAAAAATCATCTCGGGTATCTTCCCTGGAGGAGTCTAGGGTTGCTACCCGGGTTTACAGGGACCCAAACCACAGGAAAAATGTCTATGGGAGATGCCTGGGAGGAATCTCATATGCATACCAGAAGATGGAGCTTTGTCTCAGCAGAAAAATCATCTCGGGTATCTTCCCTGGAGGAGTCTAGGTTTGCTACCCGGGATCACAGGGCCCCAAAACACCGGAGAAAACTCTGCGGGAGACACCTGGGAGGAGTTCTGGATAGATCCCGCAGTATGGACCACTGTCAAGAGAGAAAAATCATATTGGGTGTCTTCCCTGGAGGAGTCTGGGGTTGCTACCCGGGTTTACAGGGACCCAAACCACAGGAAAAATGTCTGTGGGAGACGGCTGGGAGGAATCTCAGATGCATCCCAGAAGATGGAGCTTTGTCCAAGGAGAAAAATCATCTCGGGTATCTTCCCTGGAGGAGTCTGGGGTTGCTACCCGGGATCACAGGGCGCTAAAACACCGGAATAAAGACTCAGAGACATACCTGCAAGGAGTCTCGGATGCTTCCCAGAGGATGGAGCATTGTCCAAGCAGAAAAATTATCTCGGGTATCTTCCCTAGAGGAGTCTGGGGTTGCTAGCCGGGATCACAGGGCCCTAAAACACTGGAGAAAACTCTGCGGGAGACGCCTGGGAGGAGTTCTGGGTAGATCCCGCAGGATGGACCACTGTCAAGAGAGAAAAATCATATTGGGTGTCTTCCCTGGAGGAGTCTGGGGTTGCTACCTGGGATGACAGAACCATGAACCGCGAGAAAAAAGACTCAGGGACACAGCTGCGACAAGTCTCGGATGCATCCCAGAGGATGGAGCATTGTCCAAAGAGAAAAATCATCTCGGGTATCTTCCACGGAGGAGTCTGGGGTTGCTACCCGGGATCACAGGGCCCAAAAGCACCGGAATAAACACTCAGGGAAAAAGCTGCAAGGAGTCTTGGATGCTTCCCAGAGGATGGAGCATTGTCCAAGCAGAAAAATCATCTCGGGTACCTTCCCTGGAGGAGTCTGGGGTTGCTACCCGGGATCACAGGGCCCTAAAGCACTGGAGAAAAGTCTGCGGGAGACGCCTGGGAGGAGTTCTGGGTAGATCCCGCAGGAATGACCACGGTCAAGAGAGAAAAATGATATTGGGTGTCTTCCCTGGAGGAGTCTGGGGTTGCTACCTGGGATGACAGAACCATGAACCGTGAGAAAAAAGACTCAGGGACATAGCTGCGACAAGTCTCGGATGCATCCCAGAGGATGGAGCATTGTCCAAGGAGAAAAATCATCTCGGGTATCTTCCCTGGCGGAGTCTGGGGTTGCTACCCAGGATCACAGGGCCCCAAAACACCGGAATAAACACTCAGGGACATACCTGCAAGGAGTCTCGGATGCTTCCCAGAGGATGGAGCATTGTCCAAGGAGAAAAATCATCTCGGGTATCTTTCCTGGAGGAGTCTGGGGTTGCTACATGGGATGACAGAACCATAAACCGTGAGAAAAAAGACTCAGGGACATAGCTGCGACAAGTCTCGGATGCATTCCAGAGGATGGAGCATTGTCCAAGGAGAAAAATCATCCCGGGTATCTTTCCTGGAGGAGTCTGGGGTTGCTACCCGGGTTTACAGGGACCCAAACCACAGGAAAAAAACAGTGAGAAACAGAGCTGGGAGGAGTCTCGGGTGCATCCCGCAGGATGGACAATAGTCCAAGGAGAAAAATCATCTCAGGTGTCTTCCACGGAGGAGTCTGGGGTTGCTACCCGGGATCACAGGGCCCAAAAGCACCGGAATAAAGACTCAGAGACATACCTGCAAGGAGTCTCGGATGCTTCCCAGAGGATGGAGCATTGTCCAAGCAGAAAAATTATCTCGGGTATCTTCCCTAGAGGAGTCTGGGGTTGCTAGCCGGGATCACAGGGCCCTAAAGCACTGGAGAAAACTCTGCGGGAGACGCCTGGGAGGAGTTCTGTGTAGATCCCGCAGGATGGACCACTGTCAAGAGAGAAAAATCATATTGGGTGTCTTCCCTGGAGGAGTCTGGGGTTGCTACCTGGGATGACAGAACCACGAACCGCGAGAAAAAAGACTCAGGGACATAGCTGCGACAAGTCTCGGATGCATCCCAGAGGATGGAGCATTGTCCAAGGAGAAAAATCATCTCGGGTTATCTTCCCTGGAGGAGTCTGGGGTTCCTATCTGGGATCACAGGGCCCTAAAGCACTGGAGAAAACTCTGCGGGAGACGCCTGGGAGGAATCTCAGATGCATCCCAGAAGATGGAGCATTGTCCAAGGAGAAAAATCATCTCGGGTATCTTCCCTGGAGGAGTCTGGGGTTGCTACCTGGGATCACAGGGCCCCAAAACACCGGAATAAACACTCAGGGACATACCTGCAAGGAGTCTCGGATGCTTCCAAGAGGATGGAGCATTGTCCAAGGAGAAAAATCATCTCGGGTATCTTCCCTGGAGGAGTCTGGGGTTGCTACCCGGGATTACAGGGACCAAAACCACAGGAAAAATGTCTGCGGGAGACGCCTGGGAGAAATCTCAGATGCATCCCAGAAGATGGAGCATTGTCCAAGGAGAAAAGTCATCTCGGGTATCTTCCCTGGAGGAGTCTGGGGTTGCTACCTGGGATGACAGAACCACGAACCGCGAGAAAAAAGACTCAGGGACATAGCTGCGACAAGTCTCGGATGCATCCCAGAGGATGGAGCATTGTCCAAGGAGAAAAATCATCTCGGGTTATCTTCCCTGGAGGAGTCTGGGGTTCCTATCTGGGATCACAGGGCCCTAAAGCACAGGAGAAATGTCTGCGGGAGACGCCTGGGAGGAATCTCAGATGCATCCCAGAAGATGGAGCATTATCCAAGGAGAAAAATCATCTTGGGTATCTTCCCTGGAGGAGTCTGGGGTTGCTACCTGGGATGACAGAACCATAAACCGTGAGAACAAAGACTCAGGGACATAGCTGCGACAAGTCTCGGATGCATCCCAGAGGATGGAGCATTGTCCAAGGAGAAAAATCATCTCGGGTATCTTCCCTGGAGGAGTCTGGGGTTGCTACCCGGGATCACAGGGCCCTAAAGCACTGGAATAAACACTCAGGGACAAAGCTGTAAGGAGTCTCGGATGCTTCCCAGAGGATGGAGCATTGTCCAAGGAGAAAAATCATATCGGGTATCTTCCCTGGAGGAGTCTGGGGTTGCTACCCGGGATCACAGGGCCCTAAAGCACTGGAGAAAACTCTGCGGGAGACGCCTGGGAGGAATTCTGGGTAGATCCCGCAGGATGGACCACTGTCAAGAGAGAAAAATCATATTGGGTGTCTTCCCTGGAGGAGTCTGGGGTTGCTACCTGGGATGACAGAACCATAAACCGTGAGAAAAAGACTCAGGGACATAGCTGCGACAAGTCTCGGATGCTTCCCAGAGGATGGAGCTTTGTCCAAGGAGAAAAATCATCTCGGGTATCTTCCCTGGAGGAGTCTGGGGTTGCTACCCGGGATTACAGGGACCCAAACCACAGGAAAAATGTTTGCGGGAGACGCCTGGGAGGAATCTCATATGCATCCCAGAAGATGGAGCTTTGTCCCAGGAGAAAAATCATCTCGGGTATCTTCCCTGGAGGAGTCTGGGGTTGCTACCCGGGATCACAGGGCCCCAAAACACCGGAATAAAGACTCAGGGACATACCTGCAAGGAGTCTCGGATGCTTCCCAGAGGATGGAGCTTTGTCCAAGGAGAAAAATCATCTCGGGTATCTTCCCTGGAGGAGTCTGGGATTGCTACCCAGGATGACAGGGCGCTAAACCACCGGAATAAAGACTCAGGGACATACCTGGAAGGAGTTTCGGATGCTTCCCAGAGGATGGAGCACTGTCCAAGGAGAAAAATCATCTCGGGTATCTTCCCTGGAGGAGTCTGGGGTTGCTACCCGGGATCACAGGGCCCCAAAACACCGGAATAAACAATCAGGGACATACCTGCAAGGTGTCTCGGATGCTTCCAAGAGGATGGAGCTTTGTCCAAGGAGAAAAATTATCTCAGGTATCTTCCTTGGAGGAGTCTGGGGTTGCTACCCGGGATCACAGGGCCCTAAAGCACTGGAGAAAACTCTGCGGGAGACGCCTGGGAGGAATTCTGGGTAGATCCCGCAGGATGGACCACTGTCAAGAGAGAAAAATCATATTGGGTGTCTTCCCTGGAGGAGTCTGGGGTTGCTACCTGGGATGACAGAACCCTAAACCGTGAGAAAAAAGACTCAGGGACATAGCTGCGACAAGTCTCGCATACATCCCAGAGGATGGAGCATTGTCCAAGGAGAAAAATGATCCCGGATATCTTTCCTGGAGGAGTCTGGGGTTGCTACCCGGGATCACAGGGCCCCAAAACACCGGAATAAACACTCAGCGACATACCTGCAAGGACTCTCGGATGCTTCCCAGAGGATGGAGCTTTGTCCAAGGAGAAAAATCATCTCGGGTGTCTTCCCTGGAGGAGTCTGGGATTGCTACCCAGGATGACAGGGCGCTAAACCACCGGAATAAAGACTCAGGGACATACCTGGAAGGAGTTTCGGATGCTTCCCAGAGGATGGAGCATTGTCCAAGGAGAAAAATTATCTCGGGTATCTTCCCTGGAGGAGTCTGGGGTTGCTACCCGGGATCACAGGGCCCTAAAGCACTGGAGAAAACTTTAGAGGAGACGCCTGGAAGGAATTCTGGGTAGAACCCGTAGGATGGACCACTGTCAAGAGAGAAAAATTATATTGGGTGTCTTCCCTGGAGGAGTCTGGGGTTCCTACCTGGGATGACAGAACCATAAACCGTGAGAAAAAAGACTCAGGGACATAGCTGCGAAAAGTCTCGGATGCATCCCAGAGGATTTAGCATTCTCCAAGGAGAAAAATCATCCCGGATATCTTTCCTGGAGGAGTCTGGGGTTGCTACCCGGGATTACAGGGACCCAAACCACAGGAGAAATGTCTGCGGGAGACGCCTGGGAGGAATCTCAGATGCATCCCAGAAGATGGAGCATTGTCCAAGGAGAAAAATCATCTCGGGTATCTTCCCTGGAAGAGTCTGGGGTTGCTACCCGGGATCACATGGCCCCAAAACACCGGAATAAACACTCAGGGACATACCTGCAAGGAGTCTCGGATGCTTCCCAGAGGATGGAGCATTGTCCAAGGAGAAAAATCATCTCGGGTATCCTCCCTGGAGGAGTCTGGGGTGGCTACCCGGGATTACAGGGACCCAAACCACAGGAAAAATGTCTGTGGGAGATGCCTGGGAGGAATCTCATATGCATCCCAGAAGATGGAGCTTTGTCCCAGGAGAAAAATCATCTCGGGTATCTTCCCTGGAGGAGTCTGGGGTTGCTACCCGGGATTACAGGGACCCAAACCACCGGAATAAAGACTCAGGGATATACCTGCAAGGAGTCTCGGATGCTTCCCAGAGGATGGACCATTGTCCAAAGAGAAAAATCATCTCGTGTATCTTCCCTGCAGGAGTCTGGGGTTGCTACCCGGGCTCACAGGGCCCTAAAGCACTGGAGAAAACTCTGCGGGAGACGCCTGGGAGGAATTCTGGGTAGATCCCGCAGGATGGCCCACTGTCAAGAGAGAAAAATCATAGTGGGTGTCTTCCCTGGAGGAGTCTGGGGTTGCTACCCGGGATCACAGGGCACTAAACCACCGGAATAAACACTCAGGGACATACCTGCAAGGAGTCTCGGATGCTTTCCAGAGGATGGAGCATTGTCCAAGCAGAAAAATTATCTCGGGTATCTTCCCTAGAGGAGTCTGGGGTTGCTAGCCGGGATCACAGGGCCCTAAAGCACTGGAGAAAACTCTGCGGGAGACGCCTGGGAGGACTTCTGGGTAGATCCCGCAGGATGGACCACTGTCAAGAGAGAAAAATCATATTGGGTGTCTTCCCTGGAGGAGTCTGGGGTTGCTACCTGGGATGACAGAACCATAAACAGCGAGGAAAGAGACTCAGGGACATAGCTGCGACAAGTCTCGGATGCATCCCAGAGTATAGAGCATTGTCGAAGAAGAAAAATCATCCCGGGTATCTTTCCTGGAGGAGTCTGGGATTGCTACCCGGGATTACAGGGACCCAAACCACAGGAAAAATGTCTGCGGGAGACGCCTGGGAGGAATCTCAGATGCATCCCAGAAGATGGAGCATTGTCCAAGGAGAAAAATCATCTCGGGTATCTTCCCTGGAGGAGTCTGGGGTTGCTACCCGGGATGACAGGGCCCAAAAGCACCGGAATAAACACTCAGGGACAAAGCTGCAAGGAGTCTCGGATGCTTCCCAGAGGATGGAGCATTGTCCAAGGAGAAAAATCATCTCGGGTATCTTTCCTGGAGGAGTCTGGGGTTGCTACCTGGGATGACAGAACCACGAACCGCGAGAAAAAAGACTCAGGGACATAGCTGCGACAAGTCTCGGATGCATCCCAGAGGATGGAGCATTGTCCAAGGAGAAAAATCATCTCGGGTTATCTTCCCTGGAGGAATCTGGGGTTCCTATCTGGGATCACAGGGCCCTAAAGCACTGGAGAAAACTCTGCGGGAGACGCCTGGGAGGAATCTCAGATGCATCCCAGAAGATGGAGCATTGTCCAAGGAGAAAAATCATCTCGGGTATCTTCCCTGGAGGAGTCTGGGGTTGCTACCCGGGTTTACAGCGACCAAAACCACAGGAGAAATGTCTGCGGGAGACGCCTGGGAGGAATCTCAGATGCATCCCAGAAGATGGAGCATTGTCCAAGGAGAAAAATCATCTCGGGTATCTTCCCTGGAGGAGTCTGGGGTTGCTACCCAGAATGACAGGGCGCTAAACCACCGGAATAAAGACTCAGGGACATACCTGGAAGGAGTTTCGGATGCTTCCCAGAGGATGGAGCATTGTCCAAGGAGAAAAATCATCTCGGGTATATTCCCTGGAGGAGTCTGGGGTTGCTACCCGGGATCACAGGGCCCTAAAGCACTGGAGAAAACTCTGCGGGAGACGCCTGGGAGGAATTCTGGGTAGATCCCGCAGGATGGACCACTGTCAAGAGAGAAAAATCATATTGGGTGTCTTCCCTGGAGGAGTCTGGGGTTGCTACCTGGGATGACAGAACCATAAACCGTGAGAAAAAGACTCAGGGACATAGCTGCCACAAGTCTCGGATGCATCCCAGAGGATGGAGCTTTGTCCAAGGAGAAAAATCATCTCGGGTATCTTCCCTGGAGGAGTCTGGGGTTGCTACCCGGGATCACAGGGCCCTAAACCCCAGGAAGAAAACACTCAGAAACAGAGCTGGGAGGAGTCTCGGGTGCATCCCGCAGGATGGACAATAGTCCAAGGAGAAAAATGAACTTGGGTATCTTCCACGGAGGAGTCTGGGGTTGCTACCCGGGATGACAGGGCCCAAAAGCACCGGAAGAAACACTCAAGGAAAAAGCTGCAAGGAGTCTCGGATGCTTCCCAGAGGATGGAGCATTGTCCAAGGAGAAAAATCATCTTGGGTATCTTCCCTGGAGGAGTCTGGGGTTGCTACCCGGGATCACAGGGACCCAAAACACAGGAAAAATGTCTGCGGGAGACGCCTGGGAGGAATCTCAGATGCATCCCAGAAGATGGAGCATTGTCCAAGGAGAAAAATCATCTCAGGTGTCTTCCCTGGAGGAGTCTGGGGTTGCTACCTGGGATGACAGAACCATAAACCGTGAGAACAAAGACTCAGGGACATAGCTGCGACAAGTCTCGGATGCATCCCAGAGGATGGAGCATTGTCCAAGGAGAAAAATGATCCCGGATATCTTTCCTGGAGGAGTCTGGAGTTGCTACCCGGGATTAAAGGGACCCAAACCACGGGAAAAATGTCTGCGGGATACGCCTGGGAGGAATCTCAGATGCATCCGAGAAGATGGAGCATTGTCCCAGGAGAAAAATCATCTCGGGTGTCTTCCCTGGAGGAGTCTGGGGTTGCTACCCGGGATCACAGGGCCCTAAAGCACTGGAATAAACACTCAGGGACATACGTGCAAGGAGTCTCGGATGCTTCCCAGAGGATGGAGCTTTGTCCAAGGAGAAAAATCATCTTGGGTATCTTCCCTGGAGGAGTCTGGGGTTGCTACCCGGGATTACAGGGACCCAAACCACAGGAAAAATGTTTGCGGGAGACGCCTGGGAGGAATCTCATATGCATCCCAGAAGATGGAGCTTTGTCCCAGGAGAAAAATCATCTCGGGTATCTTCCCTGGAGGAGTCTGGGGTTGCTACCCGGGATCACAGGGCCCCAAAACACCGGAATAAAGACTCAGGGACATACCTGCAAGGAGTCTCGGATGCTTCCCAGAGGATGGAGCTTTGTCCAAGGAGAAAAATCATCTCGGGTATCTTCCCTGGAGGAGTCTGGGATTGCTACCCAGGATGACAGGGCGCTAAACCACCGGAATAAAGACTCAGGGACATACCTGGAAGGAGTTTCGGATGCTTCCCAGAGGATGGAGCATTGTCCAAGGAGAAAAATCATCTCGGGTATCTTCCCTGGAGGAGTCTGGGGTTGCTACCCGGGATCACAGGGCCCCAAAACACCGGAATAAACAATCAGGGACATACCTGCAAGGTGTCTCGGATGCTTCCCAGAGGATGGAGCATTGTCCAAGGAGAAAAATTATCTCGGGTATCTTCCCTGGAGGAGTCTGGGGTTGCTACCCGGGATCACAGGGCCCTAAAGCACTGGAGAAAACTCTGCGGGAGACACCTGGGAGGAATTCTGGGTAGATCCCGCAGGATGGACCACTGTCAAGAGAGAAAAATCATATTGGGTGTCTTCCCTGGAGGAGTCTGGGGTTGCTACCTGGGATGACAGAACCATAAACCGTGAGAAAAAGACTCAGGGACATAGCTGCGACAAGTCTCGGATGCATCCCAGAGGATGGAGCTTTGTCCAAGGAGAAAAATCATCTCGGGTATATTCCCTGGAGGAGTCTGGGATTGCTACCCAGGATGACAGGGCGCTAAACCACCGAAATAAAGACTCAGGGACATACCTGCAAGGAGTCTCGGATGCTTCCCAGAGGATGGAGCTTTGTCCAAGGAGAAAAATCATCTCGGGTATCTTCCCTGGAGGAGTCTGGGGTTGCTACCCGGGATCACAGGGCCCCAAACCACCGAAATAAAGACTCAGGGACATACCTGCAAGGAGTCTCGGATGCTTCCCAGAGAATGGAGCATTGTCTAAGGAGAAAAATAATCCCGGATATCTTTCCTGGAGGAGTCTGGGGTTGCTACCCGGGATCACAGGGCCCTAAAGCACTGGAGAAAACTCTGCGGGAGACGCCTGGGAGGAATTCTGGGTAGATCCCGCAGGATGGACCACTGTCAAGAGAGAAAAATCATATTGGGTGTCTTCCCTGGAGGAGTCTGGGGTTGCTACCTGGGATGACAGAACCCTAAACCGCGAGAAAAAAGACTCAGGGACATAGCTGCGACAAGTCTCGGATGCATCCCAGAGGATGGAGAATTGTCCAAGGAGAAAAATCATCTCGGGTATCTTCCCTGGAGGAGTCTGGGGTTGCTACCCGGGATTACAGGGACCCAAACCACAAAAAAATGTCTGCGGGAGACGCCTGGGAGGAATCTCAGATGCATCCCAGAAGATGGAGCATTGTCCAAGGAGAAAAATCAGCTCGGGTATCTTCCCTGGAGGAGTCTGGGGTTGCTACCCGGGATCACAGGGCCCTAAAGCACTGGAGAAAACTCTGCGGGAGACGCCTGGGAGGAATTCTGGGTAGATCCCGCAGGATGGACCACTGTCAAGAGAGAAAAATCATATTGGGTGTCTTCCCTGGAGGAGTCTGGGGTTGCTACCTGGGATGACAGAACCATAAACCGTGAGAAAAAGACTCAGGGACATAGCTGCCACAAGTCTCGGATGCTTCCCAGAGGATGGAGCTTTGTCCAAGGAGAAAAATCATCTCGGGTATCTTCCCTGGAGGAGTCTGGGGTTGCTACCCGGGATTACAGGGACCCAAACCACAGGAAAAATGTCTGGGAGATGCCTGGGAGGAATCTCATATGCATCCCAGAAGATGGAGCTTTGTCCCAGGAGAAAAATCATCTCGGGTATCTTCCCTGGAGGAGTCTGGGGTTGCTACCCGGGATCACAGGGCCCCAAAACACCGGAATAAACACTCAGGGAAAAAGCTGCAAGGAGTCTCGGATGCTTCCCAGAGGATGGAGCATTGTCCAAGGAGAAAAATCATCTCGGGTATCTTCCCTAGAGGAGTCTGGGGTTGCTACCCGGGATCACAGGGCCCTAAAGCACTGGAGAAAACTCTGCGGGAGACGCCTGGGAGGAATTCTGGGTAGATCCCGCAGGATGGACCACTGTCAAGAGAGAAAAATCATATTGGGTGTCTTCCCTGGAGGAGTCTGGGGTTGCTACCTGGGATGACAGAACCCTAAACCGTGAGAAAAAAGACTCAGGGACATAGCTGCGACAAGTCTCGGATACATCCCAGAGGATGGAGCATTGTCCAAGGAGAAAAATGATCCCGGATATCTTTCCTGGAGGAGTCTGGGGTTGCTACCCGGGATCACAGGGCCCCAAAACACCGGAATAAACACTCAGCGACATACCTGCAAGGAGTCTCGGATGCTTCCCAGAGGATGGAGCTTTGTCCAAGGAGAAAAATCATCTCGGGTGTCTTCCCTGGAGGAGTCTGGGATTGCTACCCAGGATGACAGGGCGCTAAACCACCGGAATAAAGACTCAGGGACATACCTGGAAGGAGTTTCGGATGCTTCCCAGAGGATGGAGCATTGTCCAAGGAGAAAAATTATCTCGGGTATCTTCCCTGGAGGAGTCTGGGGTTGCTACCCGGGATCACAGGGCCCTAAAGCACTGGAGAAAACTCTGCGGGAGACGCCTGGGAGGAATTCTGGGTGGATCCCGCAGGATGGACCACTGTCAAGAGAGAAAAATCATATTGGGTGTCTTCCCTGGAGGAGTCTGGGGTTGCTACCTGGGATGACAGAAACATAAACCGTGAGAAAAAGACTCAGGGACATAGCTGCGACAAGTCTCGGATGCATCCCAGAGGATGGAGCTTTGTCCAAGGAGAAAAATCGTCTCGGGTATCTTCCCTGGAGGAGTCTGGGGTTGCTACCCGGGATTACAGGGACCCAAACCACAGGAAAAATGTTTGCGGGAGACGCCTGGGAGGAATCTCAGATGCATCCCAGAAGATGGAGCATTGTCCAAGGAGAAAAATCATCTCGGGTATCTTCCCTGGAGGAGTCTGGGGTTGCTACCCGGGATTACAGGGACCCAAACCACAGGAAAAATGTTTGCGGGAGACGCCTGGGAGGAATCTCAGATGCATCCCAGAAGATGGAGCATTGTCCAAGGAGAAAAATCATCTCGGGTATCTTCCCTGGAGGAGTCTGGGGTTGCTACCCGGGATCACAGGGCCCTAAAGCACTGGAGAAAACTCTGCGGGAGACGCCTGGGAGGAATTCTGGGTAGATCCCGCAGGATGGACCACTGTCAAGAGAGAAAAATCATATTGGGTGTCTTCCCTGGAGGAGTCTGGGGTTGCTACCTGGGATGACAGAACCATAAACCGTGAGAAAAAGACTCAGGGACATAGCTGCGACAAGTCTCGGATGCAGCCCAGAGGATGGAGCTTTGTCCAAGGAGAAAAATCATCTCGGGTATCTTCCCTGGAGGAGTCTGGGGTTGCTACCCGGGATCACAGGGCCCCAAAACACCGGAATAAAAACTCAGGGACATACCTGCAAGGAGTCTCGGATGCTTCCCAGAGAATGGAGCATTGTCTAAGGAGAAAAATCATCTCGGGTATCTTCCCTGGAGGAGTCTGGGGTTGCTACCCGGGATCACAGGGCCCCAAAACACCGGAATAAACACTCAGGGACATACCTGCAAGGAGTTTCGGATGCTTCCCAGAGGATGGAGCATTGTCCAAGGAGAAAAATTATCTCGGGTATCTTCCCTGGAGGAGTCTGGGGTTGCTACCCGGGATTAAAGGGACCCAAACCACGGGAAAAATGTCTGCGGGAGACGCCTGGGAGGAATCTCAGATGCATCCCAGAAGATGGAGCATTGTCCAAGGAGAAAAATCATCTCGGGTGTCTTCCCTGGAGGAGTCTGGGGTTGCTACCCGGGATCACAGGGCCCTACAGCACTGGAGAAAACTCTGCGGGAGACACCTGGGAGGAATTCTGGGTAGATCCCGCAGGATGGACCACTGTCAAGAGAGAAAAATCATATTGGGTGTCTTCCCTGGAGGAGTCTGGGGTTGCTACCCGGGATTACAGGGAACCAAACCACAGGAAAAATGTCTGGGAAATGCCTGGGAGGAATCTCATATGCATCCCAGAAGATAGAGCTTTGTCCCAGGAGAAAAATCATCTCGGGTATCTTCCCTGGAGGAGTCTGGGGTTGCTACCCGGGATCACAGGGCCCCAAAACACCGGAATAAACACTCAGGGACATACCTGCAAGGAGTCTCGGATGCTTCCCAGAGAATGGAGCATTGTCTAAGGAGAAAAATCATCTCGGGTATCTTCCCTGGAGGAGTCTGGGGTTGCTACCCGGGATTACAGGGACCCAAACCACAGGAAAAATGTCTGCGGGAGACGCCTGGGAGGAATCTCAGATGCATCCCAGAAGATGGAGCATTGTCCAAGGAGAAAAATCATCTCGGGTATCTTCCCTGGAGGAGTGTGGGGTTGCTACCCGGGATCACAGGGCCCTAAAGCACTGGAGAAAACTCTGCGGGAGACGCCTGGGAGGAATTCTGGGTAGATCCCGCAGGATGGACCACTGTCAAGAGAGATAAATCATATTGGGTGTCTTCCCTGGAGGAGTCTGGGGTTGCTACCTGGGATGACAGAACCATAAACCGTGAGAAAAAGACTCAGGGACATAGCTGCCACAAGTCTCGGATGCTTCCCAGAGGATGGAGCTTTGTCCAAGGAGAAAAATCATCTCGGGTATCTTCCCTGGAGGAGTCTGGGGTTGCTACCCGGGATCACAGGGCCCCAAAACACCGGAATAAACACTCAGGGACATACCTGCAAGGAGTCTCGGATGCTTCCCAGAGGATGGAGCTTTGTCCAAGGAGAAAAATCATCTCGGGTATCTTCCCTGGAGGAGTCTGGGATTGCTACCCAGGATGACAGGGCGCTAAACCACCGGAATAAAGACTCAGGGACATACCTGGAAGGAGTTTCGGATGCTTCCCAGAGGATGGAGCATTGTCCAAGGAGAAAAATTATCTCGGGTATCTTCCCTGGAGGAGTCTGGGGTTGCTACCCGGGATTACAGGGACCCAAACCACAGGAAAAATGTCTGGGAGATGCCTGGGAGGAATCTCATATGCATCCCAGAAGATGGAGCTTTGTCCCAGGAGAAAAATCATCTCGGGTATCTTCCCTGGAGGAGTCTGGGGTTGCTACCCGGGATCACAGGGCCCCAAAACACCGGAATAAACACTCAGGGAAAAAGCTGCAAGGAGTCTCGGATGCTTCCCAGAGGATGGAGCATTGTCCAAGGAGAAAAATCATCTCGGGTATCTTCCCTAGAGGAGTCTGGGGTTGCTACCCGGGATCACAGGGCCCTAAACCGTGAGAAAAAAGACTCAGGGACATAGCTGCGACAAGTCTCGGATACATCCCAGAGGATGGAGCATTGTCCAAGGAGAAAAATCATCTCGGGTGTCTTCCCTGGAGGAGTCTGGGATTGCTACCCAGGATGACAGGGCGCTAAACCACCGGAATAAAGACTCAGGGACATACCTGGAAGGAGTTTCGGATGCTTCCCAGAGGATGGAGCATTGTCCAAGGAGAAAAATTATCTCGGGTATCTTCCCTGGAGGAGTCTGGGGTTGCTACCCGGGATCACAGGGCCCTAAAGCACTGGAGAAAACTCTGCGGGAGACGCCTGGGAGGAATTCTGGGTGGATCCCGCAGGATGGACCACTGTCAAGAGAGAAAAATCATATTGGGTGTCTTCCCTGGAGGAGTCTGGGGTTGCTACCTGGGATGACAGAAACATAAACCGTGAGAAAAAGACTCAGGGACATAGCTGCGACAAGTCTCGGATGCATCCCAGAGGATGGAGCTTTGTCCAAGGAGAAAAATCGTCTCGGGTATCTTCCCTGGAGGAGTCTGGGGTTGCTACCCGGGATTACAGGGACCCAAACCACAGGAAAAATGTTTGCGGGAGACGCCTGGGAGGAATCTCAGATGCATCCCAGAAGATGGAGCATTGTCCAAGGAGAAAAATCATCTCGGGTATCTTCCCTGGAGGAGTCTGGGGTTGCTACCCGGGATCACAGGGCCCTAAAGCACTGGAGAAAACTCTGCGGGAGACGCCTGGGAGGAATTCTGGGTAGATCCCGCAGGATGGACCACTGTCAAGAGAGAAAAATCATATTGGGTGTCTTCCCTGGAGGAGTCTGGGGTTGCTAGCTGGGATGACAGAACCCTAAACCGTGAGAAAAAAGACTCAGGGACATAGATGCCACAAGTCTCGGATGCATCCCAGAGGATGGAGCTTTGTCCAAGGAGAAAAATCATCTCGGGTATCTTCCCTGGAGGAGTCTGGGGTTGCTACCCGGGATTAAAGGGACCCAAACCACGGGAAAAATGTCTGCGGGAGACGCCTGGGAGGAATCTCAGATGCATCCCAGAAGATGGAGCATTGTCCAAGGAGAAAAATCATCTCGGGTGTCTTCCCTGGAGGAGTCTGGGGTTGCTACCCGGGATCACAGGGCCCTAAAGCACTGGAGAAAACTCTGCGGGAGACACCTGGGAGGAATTCTGGGTAGATCCCGCAGGATGGACCACTGTCAAGAGAGAAAAATCATATTGGGTGTCTTCCCTGGAGGAGTCTGGGGTTGCTACCCGGGATTACAGAGAACCAAACCACAGGAAAAATGTCTGGGAAATGCCTGGGAGGAATCTCATATGCATCCCAGAAGATAGAGCTTTGTCCCAGGAGAAAAATCATCTCGGGTATCTTCCCTGGAGGAGTCTGGGGTTGCTACCCAGGATCACAGGGCCCCAAAACACCGGAATAAACACTCAGGGACACACCTGCAAGGAGTCTCGGATGCTTCCCAGAGGATGGAGCTTTGTCCAAGGAGAAAATTCATCTCGGGTATCTTCCCTGGAGGAGTCTGGGGTTGCTACCTGGGATGACAGAAACATAAACCGTGAGAAAAAGACTCAGGGACATAGCTGCGACAAGTCTCGGATGCATCCCAGAGGATGGAGCTTTGTCCAAGGAGAAAAATCATCTCGGGTATCTTCCCTGGAGGAGTCTGGGGTTGCTACCCGGGATTGCAGGGAACCAAATCACAGGAAAAATGTCTGGGAAATGCCTGGGAGGAATCTCATATGCATCCCAGAAGATGGAGCTTTGTCCCAGGAGAAAAATCATCTCGGGTATCTTCCCTGGAGGAGTCTGGGGTTGCTACCCGGGATCACAGGGCCCCAAAACACCGGAATAAACACTCAGGGACATACCTGCAAGGAGTCTCGGATGCTTCCCAGAGAATGGAGCATTGTCTAAGGAGAAAAATCATCTCGGGTATCTTCCCTGGAGGAGTCTGGGGTTGCTACCCGGGATTACAGGGACCCAAACCACAGGAAAAATGTCTGCGGGAGACGCCTGGGAGGAATCTCAGATGCATCCCAGAAGATGGAGCATTGTCCAAGGAGAAAAATCATCTCGGGTATCTTCCCTGGAGGAGTGTGGGGTTGCTACCCGGGATCACAGGGCCCTAAAGCACTGGAGAAAACTCTGCGGGAGACGCCTGGGAGGAATTCTGGGTAGATCCCGCAGGATGGACCACTGTCAAGAGAGATAAATCATATTGGGTGTCTTCCCTGGAGGAGTCTGGGGTTGCTACCTGGGATGACAGAACCATAAACCGTGAGAAAAAGACTCAGGGACATAGCTGCCACAAGTCTCGGATGCTTCCCAGAGGATGGAGCTTTGTCCAAGGAGAAAAATCATCTCGGGTATCTTCCCTGGAGGAGTCTGGGGTTGCTACCCGGGATTACAGGGACCCAAACCACAGGAAAAATGTCTGGGAGATGCCTGGGAGGAATCTCATATGCATCCCAGAAGATGGAGCTTTGTCCCAGGAGAAAAATCATCTCGGGTATCTTCCCTGGAGGAGTCTGGGGTTGCTACCCGGGATCACAGGGCCCCAAAACACCGGAATAAACACTCAGGGACATACATGCAAGGAGTCTCGGATGCTTCCCAGAGGATGGAGCTTTGTCCAAGGAGAAAAATCATCTCGGGTATCTTCCCTGGAGGAGTCTGGGATTGCTACCCAGGATGACAGGGCGCTAAACCACCGGAATAAAGACTCAGGGACATACCTGGAAGGAGTTTCGGATGCTTCCCAGAGGATGGAGCATTGTCCAAGGAGAAAAATTATCTCGGGTATCTTCCCTGGAGGAGTCTGGGGTTGCTACCCGGGATCACAGGGCCCTAAAGCACTGGAGAAAACTCTGCGGGAGACGCCTGGGAGGAATTCTGGGTGGATCCCGCAGGACGGACCACTGTCAAGAGAGAAAAATCATATTGGGTGTCTTCCCTGGAGGAGTCTGGGGTTGCTACCCGGGATGACAGAAACATAAACCGTGAGAAAAAGACTCAGGGACATAGCTGCGACAAGTCTCGGATGCATCCCAGAGGATGGAGCTTTGTCCAAGGAGAAAAATTGTCTCGGGTATCTTCCCTGGAGGAGTCTGGGGTTGCTACCCGGGATTACAGGGACCCAAACCACAGGAAAAATGTTTGCGGGAGACGCCTGGGAGGAATCTCAGATGCATCCCAGAAGATGGAGCATTGTCTAAGGAGAAAAATCATCTCGGGTATCTTCCCTGGAGGAGTCTGGGGTTGCTACCCGGGATTAGAGGGACCCAAACCACAGGAAAAATGTCTGCGGGAGACGCCTGGGAGGAATCTCAGATGCATCCCAGAAAATGGAGCATTGTCCAAGGAGAAAAATCATCTCGGGTATCTTCCCTGGAGGAGTCTGGGGTTGCTACCCGGGATCACAGGGCCCTAAAGCACTGGAGAAAACTCTGCGGGAGACGCCTGGGAGGAATTCTGGGTAGATCTCGCAGGATGGTCCACTGTCAAGAGAGAAAAATCATATTGGGTGTCTTCCCTGGAGGAGTCTGGGGTTGCTACCTGGGATGACAGAACCCTAAACCGCGAGAAAAAAGACTCAGGGACATAGCTGCGACAAGTCTCAGATGCATCCAGGAGGATGGAGCATTGTCCAACGAGAAAAATCATCTCGGGTATCTTCCCTGGAGGAGTCTGGGGTTGCTACCCAGGATGACAGGGCACTAAACCACCGGAATAAAGACTCAGGTACATACCTGCAAGGAGTCTAAGATGCTTCCCAGAGGATGGAGCTTTGTCCAAGGAGAAAAATCATCTCGGGTATCTTCACTGGAGGAGTCTGGTGTTGCTACCCGGGATCACAGGGCCCAAAAGCACTGGGATAAACACTCAGGGACAAAGCTGCAAGGAGTCTCGGATGCTTTCCAGAGGATGGAGCATTGTCCAAGGAGAAAAATCATCTCGGGTATCTTCCCTGGAGGAGTCTGGGGTTCCTACCTGGAATCACAGGGCCCTAAAGAACTGGAGAAAACTCTGCGGGAGACGCCTGGGAGGAGTTCTGGGTAGATCCCGCAGGACTGACCACTGTCAAGAGAGAAAAATCATATTGGGTGTCTTGCCTGGAGGAGTCTGGGGTTGCTACCTGAGATGACAGAACCCTAAACCGCGAGAAAAAAGACTCAGGGACATAGCTGCGACAAGTCTCGGATGCATCCCAGAGGATGGAGCATTGTCCAAGGAGAAAAATCATCTCGGGTATCTTTCCTGGAGGAGTCTGGGGTTCCTACCCGGGATTACAGGGAACCAAACCACAGGAAAAATGTCTGCGGGAGACATTTGGGAGGAATCTCAGATGCATCCCAGAGGATGGAGTATTGTCCAAGCAGAAAAATTATCTCGGGTATCTTCCCTGGAGGAGTCTGGGGTTGCTACCCGGGATCACAGGGCCCCAAAACACCGCAATAAACACTCAGGGACATACCTGCAAGGAGTCTCGGATGCTTCCCAGAGAATGAAGCATTGTCTAAGGAGAAAAATCATCTCGGGTATCTTCCCTGGAGGAGTCTGGGGTTGCTACCCGGGATTAAAGGGACCCAAACCACAGCAAAAATGTCTGCGGGAGATGCCTGGGAGGAATTTCAGATGCATCCCAGAAGATGGAGCATTGTCCAAGGAGAAAAATCATCTCGGGTATCTTCCCTGGAGGAGTCTGGGGTTGCTACCCGGGATCACAGGGCGCTAAACCACCGGAAGAAAACACTCAGAAACAGAGCTGGGAGGAGTCTCGGGTGCATCCCGCAGGATGGACAATAGTCCAAGGAGAAAAATCAACTTGGGTATCTTCCACGGAGGAGTCTGGGGTTGCTACCCGGGATGACAGGGCCCAAAAGCACCGGAATAAACACTCAGGGAAAAAGCTGCAAGGAGTCTCGGATGCTTCCCAGAGGATGGAGCATTGTCCAAGGAGAAAAATCATCTCGGGTATCTTCCCTGGAAGAGTCTGGGGTTGCTACCCGGGATCACAGGGCCCCAAAACACCAGAATAAATACTCAGGGACATACCTGCAAGGAGTCTCGGATGCTTCCCAGAGGATGGAGCTTTGTCCAAGGAGAAAATTCATCTCGGGTATCTTCCCAGGCGGAGTCTGGGATTGCTACCCAGGATGACAGGGCGCTAAACCACCGGAATAAAGACTCAGGGACATACCTGCAAGGAGTCTCGGATGCTTCCCAGAGGATGGAGCATTGTATAAGGAGAAAAATCATCTCGGGTATCTTCCCTGGAGGAGTCTGGGGTTGCTACCCGGGGTCACAGGGCCCCAAAACACCGGAATAAACACTCAGGGACATACCTGCAAGGAGTCTCGGATGCTTCCCAGAGAATGGAGCATTGTATAAGGAGAAAAATCATCTCGGGTATCTTCCCTGGAGGAGTCTGGGGTTGCTACCCGGGATGAAAGGGACCCAAACCACGGGAAAAATGTCTGCGGGAGACACCTGGGAGGAATCTCACATGCATCTGAGAAGATGGAGCATTGTCCAAGGAGAAAAATCATCTCGGGTATCTTCCCTGGAGGAGTCTGGGGTTGCTACCCAGGATGACAGGGCGCTAAACCACCGGAATAAAGACTAAGGGACATACCTGCAAGGAGTCTCAGATGCTTCCCGGAGGATGAAGAATTGTCCAAAGAGAAAAATCATCTCGGGCATCTTCCACGGAGGAGTCTAGTGTTGCTACCCGGGATCACAGGGCCCTAAACCCCCAGAAGAAAACACTCCGAAACAGAGCTGGGAGTAGTCTCAGGTGCATCCCGCAGGATGGACAATAGTCCAAGGTGAAAAATCAACTTGGGTATTTTCCACGGAGGAGTCTGGGGTTTCTACCTGGGATCACAGGGCCCAAAACCACCGGAATAAACACTCAGGGACAAAGCTGCAAGGAGTCTCGGATGCATCCCAGAGGATGGAGCATTGTCCAAGGAGAAAATTCATCTCGGGTATCTTCACTGGAGGAGTCTGCGGTTGCTACCCGGGATTGCAGGGCCCTAAAGCACTGGAGAAAGCTCTGCGGGAGACGCCTGGGAGGAGTTCTGGATAGATCCCGCATGATGGACCACTGTCAAGAGAGAAAAATCATCTTGGCTGTCTTCCCTGGAGGAGTCTGGGGTTGCTTCCCGGGATTATAGGGACCCAAACCACCGGAAAAATGTCTGCGGGAGACGCCTGGGAGGAATCTCAGATGCATCCCAGAAGATGGAGCATTGTCCAAGGAGAAAAATCATCTCGGGTATCTTCCCTGGAGGAGTCTGGGGTTGCTACCCGGGATTACAGCGACCCAAACCACAGGAAAAATGTCTGCGGGAGACGCCTGGGAGGAATCTCAGATGCATCCCAGAAGATGGAGCATTGTCCAAGGAGAAAAATCATCTCGGGTATCTTCCCTGGAGGAGTCTGGGGTTGCTACCCGGGATCACAGGGCCCTAAAGCACTGGAGAAAACTCTGCGGGAGACGCCTGGGAGGAATTCTGGGTAGATCCCGCAGGATGGACCACTGTCAAGAGAGAAAAATCATATTGGGTGTCTTCCCTAGAGGAGTCTGGGGTTGCTACCTGGGATGACAGAACCATAAACCGTGAGAAAAAGACTCAGGGACATACCTGCAAGGAGTCTCGGATGCTTCCCAGAGGATGGAGCTTTGTCCAAGGAGAAAAATCATCTCGGGTATCTTCCCTGGAGGAGTCTGGGATTGCTACCCAGGATGACAGGGCGCTCAACCACCGGAATAAAGGCTCAGGGACATACCTGGAAGGAGTCTCGGATGCTTCCCAGAGGATGGAGCTTTGTCCAAGGAGAAAAATCATCTCGGGTATCTTCCCTGGAGGAGTCTGGGGTTGCTACCTGGGATCACAGGGCCCTAAAGCACTGGAGAAAACTCTGCGGGAGACGCCTGGGAGGAATCTCAGATGCATCCCAGAAGATGGAGCATTGTCCAAGGAGAAAAATCATCTCGGGTATCTTCCCTGGAGGAGTCTGGGGTTGCTACCCGGGATTACAGGGCCCTACAGCATTGGAGAAAACTCTGCGGGAGACGCCTGGGAGGAATTCTGGGTAGATCTCGCAGGATGGTCCACTGTCAAGAGAGAAAAATCATATTGGGTGTCTTCCCTGGAGGAGTCTGGGGTTGCTACCTGGGATGACAGAACCCTAAACCGCGAGAAAAAAGACTCAGGGACATAGCTGCGACAAGTCTCAGATGCATCCAGGAGGATGGAGCAATGTCCAACGAGAAAAATCATCTCGGGTATCTTCCCTGGAGGAGTCTGGGGTTGCTACCCAGGATGACAGGGCGCTAAACCACCGGAATAAAGACTCAGGTACATAACTGCAAGGAGTCTAAGATGCTTCCCAGAGGATGGAGCTTTGTCCAAGGAGAAAAATCATCTCGGGTATCTTCCCTGGAGGAGTCTGGTGTTGCTACCCGGGATCACAGGGCCCTAAAGCACTGGGATAAACACTCAGGGACAAAGCTGCAAGGAGTCTCGGATGCTTCCCAGAGGATGGAGCATTGTCCAAGGAGAAAAATCATCTCGGGTACCTTCCCTGGAGGAGTCTGGGGTTCCTACCTGGAATCACAGGGCCCTAAAGCACTGTAGAAAACTCTGCGGGAGACGCCTGGGAGGAGTTCTGGGTAGATCCCGCAGGAATGACCACTGTCAAGAGAGAAAAATCATATTGGGTGTCTTCCCTGGAGGAGTCTGGGGTTGCTACCTGGGATGACAGAACCCTAAACCGCGAGAAAAAAGACTCAGGGACATAGCTGCGACAAGTCTCGGATGCATCCCAGAGGATGGAGTATTGTCCAAAGAGAAAAATCATCTCGGGTATCTTCCCTGGAGGAGTCTGGGGTTGCTACCCGGGATCACAGGGCCCTAAAGCACTGGAGAAAACTCTGCGGGAGACGCCTGGGAGGAATTCTGGGTAGATCCCGCAGGATGGACCACTGTCAAGAGAGAAAAATCATATTGGGTGTCTTCCCTGGAGGAGTCTGGGGTTGCTACCTGGGATGACAGAACCATAAACCGTGAGAAAAAGACTCAGGGACATAGCTGCCACAAGTCTCGGATGCATCCCAGAGGATGGAGCTTTGTCCAAGGAGAAAAATCATCTCGGGTATCTTCCCTGGAGGAGTCTGGGGTTGCTACCCGGGATTACAGGGACCCAAAACACTGGAATAAACACTCAGGGACATACCTGCAAGGAGTCTCGGATGCTTCCCAGAGAATGGAGCATTGTCTAAGGAGAAAAATCATCTCGGGTATCTTCCCTGGAGGAGTCTGGGGTTGCTACCCGGGATTACAGGGACCCAAACAACAGGAAAAATGTCTGCGGGATACGCCTGGGAGGAATGTCAGATGTATCCCAGAAGATGGAGCATTGTCCAAGGAGAAAAATCATCTCGGGTATCTTCCCTGGAGGAGTCTGGGGTTGCTATCCGGGATTACAGGGAACCAAACAACAGGAAAAATGTCTGCGGGAGACGCCTGGGAGGAATCTCAGATGCATCCCAGAGGATGGAGCATTGTCCAAAGAGAAAAATCATCTCGGGTATCTTCCCTGGAGGAGTCTGGGGTTGCTACTGGGGATCACAGGGCCCCAAAACACCGGAATAAACACTCAGGGACAAAGCTGCAAGGAGTTTCGGATGCTTCCCAGAGGATGGAGCATTGTCCAAGGAGAAAAATAATCTCGGGTATCTTCCCTTGAGGAGTCTGGGGTTGCTACTGGGGATCACAGGGCCCCAAAACACCGGAATAAAAACTCAGGGACATACCTGCAAGGAGTTTCGGATGCTTCCCAGAGGATGGAGCATTGTCCAAGGAGAAAAATTATCTTGGGTATCTTCCCTAGAGGAGTCTGGGGTTGCTACCCGGGATCACAGGGCCCTAAAGCACTGGAGAAAACTCTGCGGGAGACGCCTGGGAGGAGTTCTGGGTAGACCTCGTAGGATGGACCACTGTCAAGAGAGAAAAATCATATTGGGTGTCTTCCCTGGAGGAGTCTGGGGTTGCTACCTGGGATGACAGAACCCTAAACCACGAGAAAAAAGACTCAGGGACATAGCTGCGACAAGTCTCGGATGCATCCCAGAGGATGGAGAATTGTCCAAGGAGAAAAATCATCTCGGGTATCTTCCCTGGAGGAGTCTGGGGTTGCTACCCGGGATTACAGGGACCCAAACCACAGGAAAAATGTCTGCGGGAGACGCCTGGGAGGAATCTCAGATGCATCCCAGAAGATGGAGCATTGTCCAAGGAGAAAAATCATCTCGGGTATCTTCCCTGGAGGAGTCTGGGGTTGCTACCCGGGATCACAGGGCCCTAAAGCACTGGAGAAAACTCTGCGGGAGACGCCTGGGAGGAATTCTGGGTAGATCCCGCAGGATGGACCACTGTCAAGAGAGAAAAATGATATTGGGTGTCTTCCCTGGAGGAGTCTGGGGTTGCTACCTGGGATGACAGAACCATAAACCGTGAGAAAAAAGAGTCAGGGACAGAGCTGCGACAAGTCTCGGATGCATCCCAGAGGATGGAGCAGTGTCCAAGGAGAAAAATCATCCTGGGTATCTTTCCTGGAGGAGTCTGGGGTTGCTACCCGGGTTTACAGGGACCCAAACCACAGGAAAAAAACACTGAGAAACAGAGCTGGGAGGAGTCTCGGGTGCATCCCGCAGGATGGACAATAAATAGTCCAAGGAGAAAAATCATCTCGGGTATCTTCCCTGGAGGAGTCTGGGGTTGCTACCCGGGATGACAGGGCCCAAACGCACCGGAATAAAAACTCAGGGACATACCTGCAAGGAGTCTCGGATGCTTCCCAGAGGATGGAGCATTGTCCAAGCAGAAAAATTATCTCGGGTATCTTCCCTGGAGGAGTCTGGGGTTGCTACCCGGGATTACAGGGACCCAAACCACAAGAAAAATGTCTGCGGGAGACGCCTGGGAGGAATCTCATATGCATCCCAGAAGATGGAGCTTTGTCCAAGGAGAAAAGTCATCTCGGGTATCTTCCCTGGAGGAGTCTGGGGTTGCTACCCGGGATCACAGGGCCCCAAAACACCGGAATAAAAACTCAGGGACATACCTGGAAGGAGTCTCGGATGCTTCCCAGAGGATGGAGCTTTATCCAAGGAGAAAAATCATCTCGGGTATCTTCCTTGGAGGAGTCTGGTGTTGCTACCCGGGATCACAGGGCCCTAAAGCACTGGAGAAAACTCTGCGGGAGACGCCTGGGAGGAATTCTGGGTAGATCCCGCAGGATGGACCACTGTCAAGAGAGAAAAATCATATTGGGTGTCTTCCCTGGAGGAGTCTGGGGTTGCTACCCGGGATCACAGGGCGCTAAACCACCGGAATAAAGACTCAGAGACATACCTGCAAGGAGTCTCGGATGCATCCAAGAGGATGGAGCATTGTCCAAGCAGAAAAATCATCTTGGGTATCTTCCCTGGAGGAGTCTGGGGTTGCTACCCGGGATCACAGGGACCCAAAACACCGGACTAAAAACTCAGGGACATACCTGCAAGGAGTCTCGGATGCTTCCAAGAGGATGGAGCATTGTCAAAGCAGAAAAATCATCTCGGGTATCTTCCCTGGAGGAGTCTGGGGTTGCTACCTGGGATTACAGGGACCCAAGCCACAGGAAAAATGTCTGCGGGAGACGCCTGGGAGGAATCTCAGATGCATCCCAGAAGATGGAGCATTGTCCAAGGAGAAAAATCATCTCGGGTATCTTCCCTGGAGGAGTCTGAGGTTGCTACCCGGGATCACAGGGCCCCAAAACACCGGAGAAAACTCTGCGGGAGACACCTGGGAGGAGTTCTGGGTAGATCCCGCAGGATGGACCACTGTCAAGAGAGAAAAATCATATTGGGTGTCTTCCCTAGAGGAGTCTGGGGTTGCTACCTGGGATGACAGAACCATAAACCGTGAGAAAAAGACTCAGGGACATACCTGCAAGGAGTCTCGGATGCTTCCCAGAGGATGGAGCTTTGTCCAAGGAGAAAAATCATCTCGGGTATCTTCCCTGGAGGAGTCTGGGATTGCTACCCAGGATGACAGGGCGCTCAACCACCGGAATAAAGGCTCAGGGACATACCTGGAAGGAGTCTCGGATGCTTCCCAGAGGATGGAGCTTTGTCCAAGGAGAAAAATCATCTCGGGTATCTTCCCTGGAGGAGTCTGGGGTTGCTACCTGGGATCACAGGGCCCTAAAGCACTGGAGAAAACTCTGCGGGAGACGCCTGGGAGGAATCTCAGATGCATCCCAGAAGATGGAGCATTGTCCAAGGAGAAAAATCATCTCGGGTATCTTCCCTGGAGGAGTCTGGGGTTGCTACCCGGGATTACAGGGCCCTACAGCATTGGAGAAAACTCTGCGGGAGACGCCTGGGAGGAATTCTGGGTAGATCTCGCAGGATGGTCCACTGTCAAGAGAGAAAAATCATATTGGGTGTCTTCCCTGGAGGAGTCTGGGGTTGCTACCTGGGATGACAGAACCCTAAACCGCGAGAAAAAAGACTCAGGGACATAGCTGCGACAAGTCTCAGATGCATCCAGGAGGATGGAGCATTGTCCAACGAGAAAAATCATCTCGGGTATCTTCCCTGGAGGAGTCTGGGGTTGCTACCCAGGATGACAGGGCGCTAAACCACCGGAATAAAGACTCAGGTACATAACTGCAAGGAGTCTAAGATGCTTCCCAGAGGATGGAGCTTTGTCCAAGGAGAAAAATCATCTCGGGTATCTTCCCTGGAGGAGTCTGGTGTTGCTACCCGGGATCACAGGGCCCTAAAGCACTGGGATAAACACTCTGGGACAAAGCTGCAAGGAGTCTCGGATGCTTCCCAGAGGATGGAGCATTGTCCAAGGAGAAAAATCATCTCGGGTACCTTCCCTGGAGGAGTCTGGGGTTCCTACCTGGAATCACAGGGCCCTAAAGCACTGTAGAAAACTCTGCGGGAGACGCCTGGGAGGAGTTCTGGGTAGATCCCGCAGGAATGACCACTGTCAAGAGAGAAAAATCATATTGGGTGTCTTCCCTGGAGGAGTCTGGGGTTGCTACCTGGGATGACAGAACCCTAAACCGCGAGAAAAAAGACTCAGGGACATAGCTGCGACAAGTCTCGGATGCATCCCAGAGGATGGAGTATTGTCCAAAGAGAAAAATCATCTCGGGTATCTTCCCTGGAGGAGTCTGGGGTTGCTACCCGGGATCACAGGGCCCTAAAGCACTGGAGAAAACTCTGCGGGAGACGCCTGGGAGGAATTCTGGGTAGATCCCGCAGGATGGACCACTGTCAAGAGAGAAAAATCATATTGGGTGTCTTCCCTGGAGGAGTCTGGGGTTGCTACCTGGGATGACAGAACCATAAACCGTGAGAAAAAGACTCAGGGACATAGCTGCCACAAGTCTCGGATGCATCCCAGAGGATGGAGCTTTGTCCAAGGAGAAAAATCATCTCGGGTATCTTCCCTGGAGGAGTCTGGGGTTGCTACCCGGGATTACAGGGACCCAAAACACTGGAATAAACACTCAGGGACATACCTGCAAGGAGTCTCGGATGCTTCCCAGAGAATGGAGCATTGTCTAAGGAGAAAAATCATCTCGGGTATCTTCCCTGGAGGAGTCTGGGGTTGCTACCCGGGATTACAGGGACCCAAACAACAGGAAAAATGTCTGCCGGAGACGCCTGGGAGGAATGTCAGATGTATCCCAGAAGATGGAGCATTGTCCAAGGAGAAAAATCATCTCGGGTATCTTCCCTGGAGGAGTCTGGGGTTGCTATCCGGGATTACAGGGAACCAAACAACAGGAAAAATGTCTGCGGGAGACGCCTGGGAGGAATCTCAGATGCATCCCAGAGGATGGAGCATTGTCCAAAGAGAAAAATCATCTCGGGTATCTTCCCTGGAGGAGTCTGGGGTTGCTACTGGGGATCACAGGGCCCCAAAACACCGGAATAAACACTCAGGGACAAAGCTGCAAGGAGTTTCGGATGCTTCCCAGAGGATGGAGCATTGTCCAAGGAGAAAAATAATCTCGGGTATCTTCCCTTGAGGAGTCTGGGGTTGCTACTGGGGATCACAGGGCCCCAAAACACCGGAATAAAAACTCAGGGACATACCTGCAAGGAGTTTCGGATGCTTCCCAGAGGATGGAGCATTGTCCAAGGAGAAAAATTATCTTGGGTATCTTCCCTAGAGGAGTCTGGGGTTGCTACCCGGGATCACAGGGCCCTAAAGCACTGGAGAAAACTCTGCGGGAGACGCCTGGGAGGAGTTCTGGGTAGACCTCGTAGGATGGACCACTGTCAAGAGAGAAAAATCATATTGGGTGTCTTCCCTGGAGGAGTCTGGGGTTGCTACCTGGGATGACAGAACCCTAAACCACGAGAAAAAAGACTCAGGGACATAGCTGCGACAAGTCTCGGATGCATCCCAGAGGATGGAGAATTGTCCAAGGAGAAAAATCATCTCGGGTATCTTCCCTGGAGGAGTCTGGGGTTGCTACCCGGGATTACAGGGACCCAAACCACAGGAAAAATGTCTGCGGGAGACGCCTGGGAGGAATCTCAGATGCATCCCAGAAGATGGAGCATTGTCCAAGGAGAAAAATCATCTCGGGTATCTTCCCTGGAGGAGTCTGGGGTTGCTACCCGGGATCACAGGGCCCTAAAGCACTGGAGAAAACTCTGCGGGAGACGCCTGGGAGGAATTCTGGGTAGATCCCGCAGGATGGACCACTGTCAAGAGAGAAAAATGATATTGGGTGTCTTCCCTGGAGGAGTCTGGGGTTGCTACCTGGGATGACAGAACCATAAACCGTGAGAAAAAAGAGTCAGGGACAGAGCTGCGACAAGTCTCGGATGCATCCCAGAGGATGGAGCAGTGTCCAAGGAGAAAAATCATCCTGGGTATCTTTCCTGGAGGAGTCTGGGGTTGCTACCCGGGTTTACAGGGACCCAAACCACAGGAAAAAAACACTGAGAAACAGAGCTGGGAGGAGTCTCGGGTGCATCCCGCAGGATGGACAATAAATAGTCCAAGGAGAAAAATCATCTCGGGTATCTTCCCTGGAGGAGTCTGGGGTTGCTACCCGGGATGACAGGGCCCAAACGCACCGGAATAAAAACTCAGGGACATACCTGCAAGGAGTCTCGGATGCTTCCCAGAGGATGGAGCATTGTCCAAGCAGAAAAATTATCTCGGGTATCTTCCCTGGAGGAGTCTGGGGTTGCTACCCGGGATTACAGGGACCCAAACCACAAGAAAAATGTCTGCGGGAGACGCCTGGGAGGAATCTCATATGCATCCCAGAAGATGGAGCTTTGTCCAAGGAGAAAAGTCATCTCGGGTATCTTCCCTGGAGGAGTCTGGGGTTGCTACCCGGGATCACAGGGCCCCAAAACACCGGAATAAAAACTCAGGGACATACCTGGAAGGAGTCTCGGATGCTTCCCAGAGGATGGAGCTTTATCCAAGGAGAAAAATCATCTCGGGTATCTTCCTTGGAGGAGTCTGGTGTTGCTACCCGGGATCACAGGGCCCTAAAGCACTGGAGAAAACTCTGCGGGAGACGCCTGGGAGGAATTCTGGGTAGATCCCGCAGGATGGACCACTGTCAAGAGAGAAAAATCATATTGGGTGTCTTCCCTGGAGGAGTCTGGGGTTGCTACCCGGGATCACAGGGCGCTAAACCACCGGAATAAAGACTCAGAGACATACCTGCAAGGAGTCTCGGATGCATCCAAGAGGATGGAGCATTGTCCAAGCAGAAAAATCATCTTGGGTATCTTCCCTGGAGGAGTCTGGGGTTGCTACCCGGGATCACAGGGACCCAAAACACCGGACTAAAAACTCAGGGACATACCTGCAAGGAGTCTCGGATGCTTCCAAGAGGATGGAGCATTGTCAAAGCAGAAAAATCATCTCGGGTATCTTCCCTGGAGGAGTCTGGGGTTGCTACCTGGGATTACAGGGACCCAAGCCACAGGAAAAATGTCTGCGGGAGACGCCTGGGAGGAATCTCAGATGCATCCCAGAAGATGGAGCATTGTCCAAGGAGAAAAATCATCTCGGGTATCTTCCCTGGAGGAGTCTGAGGTTGCTACCCGGGATCACAGGGCCCCAAAACACCGGAGAAAACTCTGCGGGAGACACCTGGGAGGAGTTCTGGATAGATCCCGCAGTATGGACCACTGTCAAGAGAGAAAAATCATATTGGGTGTCCTCCCTGGAGGAGTCTGGGGTTGCTACCCGGGATCAGAGGGCCCGAAAACACTGGAATAAACACTCAGGGACATACCTGCAAGGAGTCTCGGATGCTTCCCAGAGGATGTAGCATTGTCCAAGGAGAAAAATCATCCCGGGTATCTTCCCTGGAGGAGTCTGGGGTTGCTACCCGGGTTTACAGGGAACCAAGCCACAGGAAAAATGTCTGCGGGATACGCCTGGGAGGAATCTCAGATGCATCCCAGAAGATGGAGCATTGTCCAAGGAGAAAAATCATCTCAGGTATCTTCCCTGGAGGAGTCTGGGGTTGCTACCCGGGATCACAGGGCCCCAAAACACCGGAGAAAACTCTGCGGGAGACTCCTGGGAGGAGTTCTGGATAGATCCCGCAGTATGGACCACTGTCAAGAGAGAAAAATCATATTGGGTGTCTTCCCTGGAGGAGTCTGGGGTTGCTACCTGGGATGACAGAACCATGAACCGTGAGAAAAAAGACTCAGGGACACAGCTGCGACAAGTCTCGGATGCATCCCAGAGGATGGAGCATTGTCCAAGCAGAAAAATTATCTCGGGTATCTTCCTTGGAGGAGTCTGGTGTTGCTACCCGGGATCACAGGGCCCTAAAGCACTGGAGAAAACTCTGCGGGAGACGCCTGGGAGGAATTCTGGGTAGATCCCGCAGGATGGACCACTGTCAAGAGAGAAAAATCATATTGGGTGTCTTCCCTGGAGGAGCCTGGGGTTGCTACCTGGGATGACAGAACCATAAACCGTGAGAAAAAAGACTCAGGGACATAGCTGCGACAAGTCTCGGATGCATCCAAGAGGATGGAGCATTGTCCAAGGAGAAAAATCATCTCGGGTATCTTCCCTGGAGGAGTCTGGGGTTGCTACCCGGGTTTACAGGGACCCAAACCACAGGAAAAATGTCTATGGGAGATGCCTGGGAGGAATCTCATATGCATCCCAGAAGATGGAGCTTTGTCTCAGCAGAAAAATCATCTCGGGTATCTTCCCTGGAGGAGTCTGGGGTTGCTACCCGGGATCACAGGGCCCGAAAACACTGGAATAAAAACTCAGGGACATACATGCAAGGAGTCTCGGATGCTTCCAAGAGGATGGAGCATTGTCCACGCAGAAAAATCATCTCGGGTATCTTCCCTGGAGGAGTCTGGGGTTGCTACCCGGGATCACAGGGACCCAAACCACAGGAAAAATGTCTGTGGGAGATGCCTGGGAGGAATCTCAGATGCATCCCAGAAGATGGAGCATTGTCCAAGGAGAAAAATCATCTCGGGTATCTTCCCTGGAGGAGTCTTGGGTTGCTACCCGGGATTACAGGGACCCAAACCACAAGAAAAATGTCTGCGGGAGACGCCTGGGAGGAATCTCAGATGCATCCCAGAAGATGGAGCATTGTCCAAGGAGAAAAATCATCTCGGGTATCTTCCCTGGAGGAGTCTAGGGTTGCTACCCGGGATCACAGGGCCCCAAAACACCGGAGAAAACTCTGCGGGAGACACCTGGGAGGAGTTCTGGATAGATCCCGCAGTATGGACCACTGTCAAGAGAGAAAAATCATATTGGGTGTCCTCCCTGGAGGAGTCTGGGGTTGCTACCCGGGATGACAGGGCCCAAAAGCACCGGAATAAAAACTCAGGGACATACCTGCAAGGAGTCTCGGATGCTTCCCAGAGGATGTAGCATTGTCCAAGGAGAAAAATCATCTCGGGTATCTTCCCTGGAGGAGTCTGGGGTTGCTACCCGGGTTTACAGGGACCCAAACCACAGGAAAAATGTCTGCGGGAGACGCCTGGGAGGAATCTCAGATGCATCCCAGAAGATGGAGCATTGTCCAAGTAGAAGAATCATCTCGAGTATCTTCCCTGGAGGAGTCTGGGGTTGCTACCCGGGATCACAGGGCCCCAAAACACCGGAGAAAATTCTGCGGGAGACTCCTGGGAGGAGTTCTGGATAGATCCCGCAGTATGGACCACTGTCAAGAGAGAAAAATCATATTGGGTGTCTTCCCTGGAGGAGTCTGGGGTTGCTACCCGGGATCAGAGGGCCCGAAAACACCGGAATAAACACTCAGGGACATACCTGCAAGGAGTCTCGGATGCTTCCAAGAGGATGGAGCATTGTCCAAGGAGAAAAATCATCTCGGGTATCTTCCTTGGAGTAGTCTGGGGTTGCTACCCGGGTTTACAGGGACCCAAACCACAGGAAAAATGTCTGCGGGAGATGCCTGGGAGGAATCTCATATGCATCCCAGAAGATGGAGCTTTGTCCCAGGAGAAAAATCATCTCGGGTATCTTCCCTGGAGGAGTCTGGGATTGCTACCCGGGATTAAAGGGACCAGAACCACAGGAAAAATGTCTGCGGGAGACGCCTGGGAGGAATCTCAGATGCATCCCAGAAGATGGAGCATTGTCCAAGGAGAAAAATCATCTCGGGTATCTTCACTGGAGGAGTCTGGGGTTGCTAGCCGGGATCACAGGGACCCAAAACACCGGAGAAAACTCTGCGGGAGACTCCTGGGAGGAGTTCTGGATAGATCCCGCAGTATGGACCACTGTCAAGAGAGAAAAATCATATTGGGTGTCTTCCCTGGAGGAGTCTGGGGTTGCTACCCGGGATGACAGGGCCCAAAAGCACCGGAATACACACAGGGACAAAGCTGCAAGGAGTCTCGGATGCTTCCCAGAGGATGTAGCATTGTCCAAGGAGAAAAATCATCTCGGGTATCTTCCCTGGAGGAGTCTGGGGTTGCTACCCGGGATTACAGGGACCCAAACCACAGGAAAAATGTCTGTGGGAGATGCCTGGGAGGAATCTCATATGCATCCCAGAAGATGGAGCTTTGTCCCAGGAGAAAAATCATCTCGGGTATCTTCCCTAGAGGAGTCTGGGGTTGCTACCCGGGTTTACAGGGACCCAAACCACAGGAAAAATGTCTGCGGGAGACGCCTGGGAGGAATCTCAGATGCATCCCAGAAGATGGAGCTTTGTCCAAGGAGAAAAATCATCTCGGGTATCTTCCCTGGAGGAGTCTGGGGTTGCTACCCGGGATCACAGGGCCCCAAAACACCGGAAGAAACACTCAGGGACATACCTGCAAGGAGTCTCGGATGCTTCCCAGAGGATGTAGCATTTTCCAAGGAGAAAAATCATCTCGGGTATCTTCCCTGGAGGAGTCTGTGGTTGCTACCCGGGATTACAGGGACCCAAACCACAGGAAAAATGTCTGCGGGAGACGCCTGGGAGGAATCTCAGATGCATCCCAGAGGATGGAGCATTGTCCAAGGAGAAAAATCATCTCGGGTATCTTCCCTGGAGGAGTCTGGGGTTGCTACCCGGGATCACAGGGCCCGAAAACACCGGAATAAAAACTCAGGGACATACCTGCAAGGAGTCTCGGATGCTTCCCAGAGGATGTAGCATTGTCCAAGGAGAAAAATCATCTCGGGTATCTTCCCTGGAGGATTCTGGGGTTGCTACCCGGGTTTACAGGGACCCAAACCACAGGAAAAATGTCTGCGGGAGACGCCTGGGAGGAATCTCAGATGCATCCCAGAAGATGGAGCATTGTCCAAGGAGAAAAATCATCTCGGGTATCTTCCCTGGAGGAGTCTGGGGTTGCTACCCGGGATCACAGGGCCCGAAAACACTGGAATAAAAACTCAGGGACATACCTGCCAGGAGTCTCGGATGCTTCCAAGAGGATGGAGCACTGTCCAAGCAGAAAAATCATCTCGGGTATCTTCCCTGGAGGAGTCTGGGGTTGCTACCCGGGATTACAGGGACCCAAGCCACAGGAAAAATGTCTGCGGGAGACGCCTGGGAGGAATCTCAGATGCATCCCAGAAGATGGAGCATTGTCCAAGGAGAAAAATCATCTCGGGTATCTTCCCTGGAGGAGTCTGGGGTTGCTACCCGGGATCACAGGGCGCTAAACCACCGGAATAAAGACTCAGAGACATACCTGCAAGGAGTCTCGGATGCTTCCCAGAGGATGGAGCATTGTCCAAGCAGAAAAATTATCTCGGGTATCTTCCCTAGAGGATTCTGGGGTTGCTACCCGGGATCACAGGGCCCTAAAGCACTGCAGAAAACTCTGCGGGAGACGCCTGGGAGGAGTTCTTGGTAGATCCCGCAGGATGGACCACTGTCAAGAGAGAAAAATCATATTGGGTGTCTTCCCTGGAGGAGTCTGGGGTTGCTACCTGGGATGACAGAACCATGAACCGTGAGAAAAAAGACTCAGGGACACAGCTGCGACAAGTCTCGGATGCATCCCAGAGGATGGAGCATTGTCCAAGCTGAAAAATTATCTCGGGTATCTTCCCTGGAGGAGTCTGGGGTTGCTACCTGGGATGACAGAACCATAAACCGTGAGAAAAAAGACTCAGGGACATAGCTGCGACAAATCTCGGATGCATCCAAGAGGATGGAGCATTGTCCAAGGAGAAAAATCATCTCGGGTATCTTCCCTGGCGGAGTCTGGGGTTGCTACCCGGGATCACAGGGCCCGAAAACACTGGAATAAAAACTCAGGGACATACCTGCAAGGAGTCTCGGATGCTTCCAACAGGATGGAGCATTGTCCAAGCAGAAAAATCATCTCGGGTATCTTCCCTGGAGGAGTCTGGGGTTGCTACCCGGGATCACAGGGACCCAAACCACAGGAAAAATGTCTGCGGGAGACGCCTGGGAGGAATCTCAGATGCATCCCAGAAGATGGAGCATTGTCCAAGGAGAAAAATCATCTCGGGTATCTTCCCTGGAGGAGTCTAGGGTTGCTACCCGGGATCACAGGGCCCCAAAACACCGGAGAAAGCTCTGCGGGAGACACCTGGGAGGAGTTCTGGATAGATCCCGCAGTATGGACCACGGTGAAGAGAGAAAAATCATATTGGGTGTCCTCCCTGGAGGAGTCTGGGGTTGCTACCCGGGATGACAGGGCCCGAAAACACTGGAATAAACACTCAGGGACAAAGCTGCAAGGAGTCTCGGATGCTTCCCAGAGGATGTAGCATTGTCCAAGGAGAAAAATCATCTCGGGTATCCTCCCTGGAGGAGTCTGGGGTTGCTACCCGGGTTTACAGGGACCCAAACCACAGGAAAAAAGTCTGCGGGAGACGCCTGGGAGGAATCTCAGATGCATCCCAGAAGATGGAGCATTGTCCAAGTAGAAGAATCATCTCGAGTATCTTCCCTGGAGGAGTCTGGGGTTGCTACCCGGGATCACAGGGCCCCAAAACACCGGAGAAAATTCTGCGGCAGACTCCTGGGAGGAGTTCTGGATAGATCCCGCAGTATGGACCACTGTCAAGAGAGAAAAATCATATTGGGTGTCTTCCCTGGAGGAGTCTGGGGTTGCTACCCGGGATCAGAGGGCCCGAAAACACCGGAAGAAACACTCAGGGACATACCTGCAAGGAGTCTCGGATGCTTCCCAGAGGATGTAGCATTGTCCAAGGAGAAAAATCATCTCGGGTATCTTCCCTGGAGGAGTCTGGGGTTGCTACCCGGGTTTACAGGGACCCAAACCACAGGAAAAATGTCTGCGGGAGACGCCTGGGAGGAATCTCAGATGCATCCCAGAAGATGGAGCATTGTCCAAGTAGAAGAATCATCTCGAGTATCTTCCCTGGAGGAGTCTGGGGTTGCTACCCGGGATTACAGGGACCCAAACCACAGGAAAAATGTCTGTGGGAGATGCCTGGGAGGAATCTCATATGCATCCCAGAAGATGGAGCTTTGTCCCAGGAGAAAAATCATCTCGGGTATCTTCCCTGGAGGAGTCTGGGGTTGCTACCCGGGATTAAAGGGACCAAAACCACAGGAAAAATGTCTGCGGGAGACGCCTGGGAGGAATCTCAGATGCATCCAAGAGGATGGAGCATTGTCCAAGGAGAAAAATCATCTCGGGTATCTTCCCTGGAGGAGTCTGGGGTTGCTACCCGGGATCAGAGGGCCAGAAAATACCGGAATAAACACTCAGGGACATACCTGCAAGGAGTCTCGGATGCTTCCCAGAGGATGTAGCATTATCCAAGGAGAAAAATCATCTCGGGTATCTTCCCTGGAGGAGTCTGGGGTTGCTACCCGGGTTTACAGGGCCCCAAACCACAGGAAAAATGTCTGCGGGAGACGCCTGGGAGGAATCTCAGATGCATCCCAGAAGATGGAGCTTTGTCCCAGCAGAAAAATCATCTCGGGTATCTTCCCTGGAGGAGTCTGGGGTTGCTACCCGGGATCACAGGGCCCCAAAACACCGGAATAAAAACTCAGGGACATACCTGCAAGGAGTCTCGGATGCTTCCCAGAGGATGTAGCATTGTCCAATGAGAAAAATCATCTCGGGTATCTTCCCTGGAGGAGTCTGGGCTTGCTACCCGGGATTACAGAGACCCAAACCACAGGAAAAATGTCTGCGGGAGACGCCTGGGAGGAATCTCAGATGCATCCCAGAAGATGGAGCTTTGTCCCAGCAGAAAAATCATCTCGGGTATCTTCCCTGGAGGAGTCTGGGCTTGCTACCCGGGATCACAGGGCCCCAAAACACCGGAGAAAACTCTGCGGGAGACTCCTGGGAGGAGTTCTGGATAGATCCCGCAGTATGGACCACTGTCAAGAGAGAAAAATCATATTGGGTGTCTTCCCTGGAGGAGTCTGGGGTTGCTACCCGGGATCAGAGGGCCCGAAAATACCGGAATAAACACTCAGGGACATACCTGCAAGGACTCTCGGACGCTTCCAAGAGGATGGAGCATTGTCCAAGCAGAAAAATTATCTCGGGTATCTTCCTTGGAGGAGTCTGGGGTTGCTACCCGGGATCACAGGGCCCTAAAGCACTGGAGAAAACTCTGCGGGAGACGCCTGGGAGGAATTCTGGGTAGATCCCGCAGGATGGACCACTGTCAAGAGAGAAAAATCATATTGGGTGTCTTCCCTGGAGGAGTCTGGGGTTGCTACCTGGGATGACAGAACCATAAACCGTGAGAAAAAAGACTCAGGGACATAGCTGCGACAAGTCTCGGATGCATCCAAGAGGATGGAGCATTGTCCAAGGAGAAAAATCATCCCGGATATCTTTCCTGGAGGAGTCTGGGGTTGCTACCCGGGATTAAAGGGACCCAAACCACAGGAAAAATGTCTGCGGGAGACGCCTGGGAGGAATCTCAGATGCATCCCAGAAGATGGAGCTCTGTCCCAGCAGAAAAATCATCTCGGGTATCTTCCCTGGAGGAGTCTGGGGTTGCTACCCGGGATTACAGGGACCCAAACCACAGGAAAAATGTCTGCGGGAGACGCCTGGGAGGAATCTCAGATGCATCCCAGAAGATGGAGCATTGTCCAAGGAGAAAAATCATCTCGGCTATCTTCCCTGGAGGAGTCTGGGGTTGCTACCCGGGATCACAGGGCCCCAAAACACCGGAGAAAACTCTGCGGGAGACTCCTGGGAGGAGTTCTGGATAGATCCCGCAGTATGGACCACTGTCAAGAGAGAAAAATCATATTGGGTGTCTTCCCTGGAGGAGTCTGGGGTTGCTACCCGGGATCAGAGGGCCCGAAAATACCGGAATAAACACTCAGGGACATACCTGCAAGGAGTCTCGGACGCTTCCAAGAGGATGGAGCATTGTCCAAGCAGAAAAATTATCTCGGGTATCTTCCTTGGAGGAGTCTGGGGTTGCTACCCGGGATCACAGGGCCCTAAAGCACTGGAGAAAACTCTGCGGGAGACGCCTGGGAGGAATTCTGGGTAGATCCCGCAGGATGGACCACTGTCAAGAGAGAAAAATCATATTGGGTGTCTTCCCTGTAGGAGTCTGGGGTTGCTACCTGGGATGACAGAACCATAAACCGTGAGAAAAAAGACTCAGGGACATAGCTGCGACAAGTCTCGGATGCATCCAAGAGGATGGAGCATTGTCCAAGGAGAAAAATCATCCCGGATATCTTTCCTGGAGGAGTCTGGGGTTGCTACCCGGGATTACAGGGACCCAAACCACAGGAAAAATGTCTGCGGGAGACGCCTGGGAGGAATCTCAGATGCATCCCAGAAGATGGAGCATTGTCCAAGGAGAAAAATCATCTCGGCTATCTTCCCTGGAGGAGTCTGGGGTTGCTACCCGGGATCACAGGGCCCGAAAACACCGGAATAAAAACTCAGGGACATACCTGCAAGGAGTCTCGGATGCTTCCCAGAGGATGGAGCATTGTCCAAGCAGAAAAATTATCTCGGGTATCTTCCCTGGAGGAGTCTGGGGTTGCTACCCGGGGTTACAGGGACCCAAACCACAGGAAAAATGTCTGTGGGAGATGCCTGGGAGGAATCTCAGATGCATCCCAGAAGATGGAGCATTGTCCAAGGAGAGAAATCATCTCGGGTATCTTCCCTGGAGGAGTCTGGGGTTGCTACCCGGGATCAGAGGGCCCGAAAACACCGGAATAAAAACTCAGGGACATACCTGCAAGGAGTCTCGGATGCTTCCCAGAGGATGGAGCATTGTCCAAGCAGAAAAACTATCTCGGGTATCTTCCTTGGAGGAGTCTGGGGTTGCTACCCGGGATCACAGGGCCCTAAAGCACTGGAGAAAACTCTGCGGGAGAAGCCTGGGAGGAATTCTGGGTACATCCCACAGGATGGACCACTGTCAAGAGAGAAAAATCATATTGGGTGTCTTCCCTGGAGGAGTCTGGGGTTGCTACCCGGGATTACAGGGACCCAAACCACAGGAAAAATGTCTGCGTGAGACGCCTGGGAGGAATCTCAGATGCTTCCCAGAGGATGTAGCATTATCCAAGGAGAAAAATCATCTCGGGTATCTTCCCTGGAGGAGTCTGGGGTTGCTACCCGGGATTAAAGGGACCCAAACCACAGGAAAAATGTCTGCGTGAGACGCCTGGGAGGAATCTCAGATGCATCCCAGAAGATGGAGCATTGTCCAAGGAGAAAAATCATCTCGGTTATCTTCCCTGGAGGAGTCTGGGGTTGCTACCCGGGATCACAGGTCCCCAAAACACCGGAATAAAAACTCAGGGACATACCTGCAAGGAGTCTCGGATGCTTCCCAGAGGATGTAGCATTGTCCAATGAGAAAAATCATCTCGGGTATCTTCCCTGGAGGAGTCTGGGGTTGCTACCCGGGATTACAGAGACCCAAACCACAGGAAAAATGTCTGCGGGAGACGCCTGGGAGGAATCTCAGATGCATCCCAGAAGATGGAGCTTTGTCCCAGCAGAAAAATCATCTCGGGTATCTTCCCTGGAGGAGTCTGGGCTTGCTACCCGGGATCACAGGGCCCCAAAACACCGGAGAAAACTCTGCGGGAGACTCCTGGGAGGAGTTCTGGATAGATCCCGCAGTATGGACCACTGTCAAGAGAGAAAAATCATATTGGGTGTCTTCCCTGGAGGAGTCTGGGGTTGCTACCCGGGATCAGAGGGCCCGAAAATACCGGAATAAACACTCAGGGACATACCTGCAAGGAGTCTCGGACGCTTCCAAGAGGATGGAGCATTGTCCAAGCAGAAAAATTATCTCGGGTATCTTCCTTGGAGGAGTCTGGGGTTGCTACCCGGGATCACAGGGCCCTAAAGCACTGGAGAAAACTCTGCGGGAGACGCCTGGGAGGAATTCTGGGTAGATCCCGCAGGATGGACCACTGTCAAGAGAGAAAAATCATATTGGGTGTCTTCCCTGGAGGAGTCTGGGGTTGCTACCTGGGATGACAGAACCATAAACCGTGAGAAAAAAGACTCAGGGACATAGCTGCGACAAGTCTCGGATGCATCCAAGAGGATGGAGCATTGTCCAAGGAGAAAAATCATCCCGGATATCTTTCCTGGAGGAGTCTGGGGTTGCTACCCGGGATTAAAGGGACCCAAACCACAGGAAAAATGTCTGCGGGAGACGCCTGGGAGGAATCTCAGATGCATCCCAGAAGATGGAGCATTGTCCAAGGAGAAAAATCATCTCGGGTATCTTCCCTGGAGGAGTCTGGGGTTGCTACCCGGGATCACAGGGCCCGAAAACACCGGAATAAAAACTCAGGGACATACCTGCAAGGAGTCTCGGATGCTTCCCAGAGGATGGAGCATTGTCCAAGCAGAAAAATTATCTCAGGTATCTTCTTTGGAGGAGTCTGGGGTTGCTACCCGGGATCACAGGGCCCTAAAGCACTGGAGAAAACTCTGCGGTAGACGCCTAGGAGGAATTCTGGGTAGATCCCGCAGGATGGACCACTGTGAAGAGAGAAAAATCATATTGGGTGTCTTCCCTGGAGGAGTCTGGGGTTGCTACCTGGGATGACAGAACCATAAACCGCGAGAAAAAAGACTCAGGGACATAGCTGCGACAAGTCTCGGATGCATCCAAGAGGATGGAGCATTGTCCAAGCAGAAAAATCATCCCGGATATCTTTCCTGGAGGACTCTGGGGTTGCTACCCGGGATTAAAGGGACCCAAACCACAGGAAAAATGTCTGCGGGAGACGCCTGGGAGGAATCTCAGATGCATCCCAGAAGATGGAGCTTTGTCCCAGCAGAAAAATCATCTCGGGTATCTTCCCTGGAGGAGTCTGGGGTTGCTACCCGGGATTACAGAGACCCAAACCACAGGAAAAATGTCTGCGGGAGACGCCTGGGAGGAATCTCAGATGCATCCCAGAAGATGGAGCTTTGTCCCAGCAGAAAAATCATCTCGTTTATCTTCCCTGGAGGAGTCTGGGGTTGCTACCCGGGATCAGAGGGCCCGAAAATACCGGAATAAACACTCAGGGACATACCTGCAAGGAGTCTCGGACGCTTCCAAGAGGATGGAGCATTGTCCAAGCAGAAAAATTATCTCGGGTATCTTCCTTGGAGGAGTCTGGGGTTGCTACCCGGGATCACAGGGCCCTAAAGCACTGGAGAAAACTCTGCGGGAGACGCCTGGGAGGAATTCTGGGTAGATCCCGCAGGATGGACCACTGTCAAGAGAGAAAAATCATATTGGGTGTCTTCCCTGTAGGACTCTGGGGTTGCTACCTGGGATGACAGAACCATAAACCGTGAGAAAAAAGACTCAGGGACATAGCTGCGACAAGTCTCGGATGCATCCAAGAGGATGGAGCATTGTCCAAGGAGAAAAATCATCCCGGATATCTTTCCTGGAGGAGTCTGGGGTTGCTACCCGGGATTAAAGGGACCCAAACCACAGGAAAAATGTCTGCGGGAGACGCCTGGGAGGAATCTCAGATGCATCCCAGAAGATGGAGCTCTGTCCCAGCAGAAAAATCATCTCGGGTATCTTCCCTGGAGGAGTCTGGGGTTGCTACCCGGGATTACAGGGACCCAAACCACAGGAAAAATGTCTGCGGGAGACGCCTGGGAGGAATCTCAGATGCATCCCAGAAGATGGAGCATTGTCCAAGGAGAAAAATCATCTCGGCTATCTTCCCTGGAGGAGTCTGGGGTTGCTACCCGGGATCACAGGGCCCGAAAACACCGGAATAAAAACTCAGGGACATACCTGCAAGGAGTCTCGGATGCTTCCCAGAGGATGGAGCATTGTCCAAGCAGAAAAATTATCTCGGGTATCTTCCCTGGAGGAGTCTGGGGTTGCTACCCGGGGTTACAGGGACCCAAACCACAGGAAAAATGTCTGTGGGAAATGCCTGGGAGGAATCTCAGATGCATTCCAGAAGATGGAGCATTGTCCAAGGAGAAAAATCATCTCGGGTATCTTCCCTGGAGGAGTCTGGGGTTGCTACCCGGGATCAGAGGGCCCGAAAACACCGGAATAAAAACTCAGGGACATACCTGCAAGGAGTCTCGGATGCTTCCCAGAGGATGGAGCATTGTCCAAGCAGAAAAACTATCTCGGGTATCTTCCTTGGAGGAGTCTGGGGTTGCTACCCGGGATCACAGGGCCCTAAAGCACTGGAGAAAACTCTGCGGGAGAAGCCTGGGAGGAATTCTGGGTACATCCCACAGGATGGACCACTGTCAAGAGAGAAAAATCATATTGGGTGTCTTCCCTGGAGGAGTCTGGGGTTGCTACCTGGGATGACAGAACCATAAACCGTGAGAAAAAAGACTCAGGGACATAGCTGCGACAAGTCTCGGATGCATCCAAGAGGATGGAGCATTGTCCAAGGAGAAAAATCATCCCGGATATCTTTCCTGGAGGAGTCTGGGGTTGCTACCCGGGATTAAAGGGCCCCAAACCACAGGAAAAATGTCTGCAGGAGACGCCTGGGAGGAATCTCAGATGCTTCCCAGAGGATGTAGCATTATCCAAGGAGAAAAATCATCTCGGGTATCTTCCCTGGAGGAGTCTGGGGTTGCTACCCGGGTTTACAGGGACCCAAACCACAGGAAAAATGTCTGCGTGAGACGCCTGGGAGGAATCTCAGATGCATCCCAGAAGATGGAGCATTGTCCAAGGAGAAAAATCATCTCGGGTATCTTCCCTGGAGGAGTCTGGGGTTGCTACCCGGGATCACAGGGCCCGAAAACACCGGAATAAAAACTCAGGGACATACCTGCAAGGAGTCTCGGATGCTTCCCAGAGGATGTAGCATTATCCAAGGAGAAAAATCATCTCGGGTATCTTCCCTGGAGGAGTCTGGGGTTGCTACCCGGGTTTACAGGGACCCAAACCACAGGAAAAATGTCTGCGGGAGAAGCCTGGGAGGAATCTCAGATGCATCCCAGAAGATGGAGCATTGTCCAAGGAGAAAAATCATCTCGGGTATCTTCCCTGGAGGAGTCTGGGGTTGCTACCCGGGATCACAGGGCCTGAAAACACCGGAATAAAAACTCAGGGACATACCTGCAAGGAGTCTCAGATGCTTCCCAGAGGATGGAGCATTGTCCAAGCAGAAAAATTATCTCAGGTATCTTCCTTGGAGGAGTCTGGGGTTGCTACCCGGGATCACAGGGCCCTAAAGCACTGGAGAAAACTCTGCGGTAGACGCCTAGGAGGAATTCTGGGTAGATCCCGCAGGATGGACCACTGTGAAGAGAGAAAAATCATATTGGGTGTCTTCCCTGGAGGAGTCTGGGGTTGCTACCTGGGATGACAGAACCATAAACCGTGAGAAAAAAGACTCAGGGACATAGCTGCGACAAGTCTCGGATGCATCCAAGAGGATGGAGCATTGTCCAAGCAGAAAAATCATCCCGGATATCTTTCCTGGAGGAGTCTGGGGTTGCTACCCGGGATTAAAGGGACCCAAACCACAGGAAAAATGTCTGCGGGAGACGCCTGGGAGGAATCTCAGATGCATCCCAGAAGATGGAGCTTTGTCCCAGCAGAAAAATCATCTCGGGTATCTTCCCTGGAGGAGTCTGGGGTTGCTACCCGGGATCACAGGGCCCCAAAACACCGGAATAAAAACTCAGGGACATACCTGCAAGGAGTCTCGGATGCTTCCCAGAGGATGGAGCATTGTCCAATGAGAAAAATCATCTCGGGTATCTTCCCTGGAGGAGTCTGGGCTTGCTACCCGGGATTACAGAGACCCAAACCACAGGAAAAATGTCTGCGGGAGACGCCTGGGAGGAATCTCAGATGCATCCCAGAAGATGGAGCTTTGTCCCAGCAGAAAAATCATCTTGGGTATCTTCCCTGGAGGAGTCTGGGGTTGCTACCCGGGATCACAGGGCCCCAAAACACCGGAGAAAACTCTGCGGGAGACTCCTGGGAGGAGTTCTGGATAGATCCCGCAGTATGGACCACTGTCAAGAGAGAAAAATCATATTGGGTGTCTTCCCTGGAGGAGTCTGGGGTTGCTACCCGGGATCAGAGGGCCCGAAAATACCGGAATAAACACTCAGGGACATACCTGCAAGGAGTCTCGGACGCTTCCAAGAGGATGGAGCATTGTCCAAGCAGAAAAATTATCTCGGGTATCTTCCTTGGAGGAGTCTGGGGTTGCTACCCGGGATCACAGGGCCCTAAAGCACTGGAGAAAACTCTGCGGGAGACGCCTGGGAGGAATTCTGGGTAGATCCCGCAGGATGGACCACTGTCAAGAGAGAAAAATCATATTGGGTGTCTTCCCTGGAGGAGTCTGGGGTTGCTACCTGGGATGACAGAACCATAAACCGTGAGAAAAAAGACTCAGGGACATAGCTGCGACAAGTCTCGGATGCATCCAAGAGGATGGAGCATTGTCCAAGGAGAAAAATCATCCCGGATATCTTTCCTGGAGGAGTCTGGGGTTGCTACCCGAGATTAAAGGGACCCAAACCACAGGAAAAATGTCTGCGGGAGATGCCTGGGAGGAATCTCATATGCATCCCAGAAGATGGAGCTCTGTCCCAGCAGAAAAATCATCTCGGGTATCTTCCCTGGAGGAGTCTGGGGTTGCTACCCGGGATTACAGGGACCCAAACCACAGGAAAAATGTCTGCGGGAGACGCCTGGGAGGAATCTCAGATGCATCCCAGAAGATGGAGCATTGTCCAAGGAGAAAAATCATCTCGGGTATCTTCCCTGGAGGAGTCTGGGGTTGCTACCCGGGATCATAGGGCCCGAAAAGACCGGAATAAAAACTCAGGGACATACCTGCAAGGAGTCTCGGATGCTTCCCAGAGGATGGAGCATTGTCCAAGCAGAAAAATTATCTCGGGTATCTTCCTTGGAGGAGTCTGGGGTTGCTACCCGGGATCACAGGGCCCTAAAGCACTGGAGAAAACTCTGCGGGAGACGCCTGGGAGGAGTTCTGGGTAGATCCCGCAGGATGGACCACTGTCAAGAGAGAAAAATCATATTGGGTGTCTTCCCTGGAGGAGTCTGGGGTTGCTACCTGGGATGACAGAACCATAAACCGTGAGAAAAAAGACTCAGGGACATAGCTGCGACAAGTCTCGGATGCATCCAAGAGGATGGAGCATTGTCCAAGGAGAAAAATCATCCCGGATATCTTTCCTGGAGGAGTCTGGGGTTGCTACCCGGGATTAAAGGGACCCAAACCACAGGAAAAATGTCTGCGGGAGACGCCTGGGAGGAATCTCAGATGCATCCCAGAAGATGGAGCATTGTCCAAGGAGAAAAATCATCTCGGGTATCTTCCCTGGAGGAGTCTGGGGTTGCTACCCGGGATCACAGGGCCCCAAAACACCGGAATAAAAACTCAGGGACATACCTGCAAGGAGTCTCGGATGCTTCCCAGAGGATGGAGCATTGTCCAAGGAGAAAAATTATCTCGGGTATCTTCCCTGGAGGAGTCTGGGGTTGCTACCCGGGGTTACAGGGACCCAAACCACAGGAAAAATGTCTGTGGGAAATGCCTGGGAGGAATCTCAGATGCATCCCAGAAGATGGAGCATTGTCCAAGGAGAGAAATCATCTCGGGTATCTTCCCTGGAGGAGTCTGGGGTTGCTACCCGGGATCAGAGGGCCCGAAAACACCGGAATAAAAACTCAGGGACATACCTGCAAGGAGTCTCGGATGCTTCCCAGAGGATGGAGCATGGTCCAAGCAGAAAAACTATCTCGGGTATCTTCCTTGGAGGAGTCTGGGGTTGCTACCCGGGATCACAGGGCCCTAAAGCACTGGAGAAAACTCTGCGGGAGAAGCCTGGGAGGAATTCTGGGTACATCCCACAGGATGGACCACTGTCAAGAGAGAAAAATCATATTGGGTGTCTTCCCTGGAGGAGTCTGGGGTTGCTACCTGGGATGACAGAACCATAAACCGTGAGAAAAAAGACTCAGGGACATAGCTGCGACAAGTCTCGGATGCATCCAAGAGGATGGAGCATTGTCCAAGGAGAAAAATCATCCCGGATATCTTTCCTGGAGGAGTCTGGGGTTGCTACCCGGGATTAAAGGGATCCAAACCACAGGAAAAATGTCTGCAGGAGACGCCTGGGAGGAATCTCAGATGCTTCCCAGAGGATGTAGCATTATCCAAGGAGAAAAATCATCTCGGGTATCTTCCCTGGAGGAGTCTGGGGTTGCTACCCGGGTTTACAGGGACCCAAACCACAGGAAAAATGTCTGCGTGAGACGCCTGGGAGGAATCTCAGATGCATCCCAGAAGATGGAGCATTGTCCAAGGAGAAAAATCATCTCGGGTATCTTCCCTGGAGGAGTCTGGGGTTGCTACCCGGGATCACAGAGCCCGAAAACACCGGAATAAAAACTCAGGGACATACCTGCAAGGAGTCTCGGATGCTTCCCAGAGGATGTAGCATTATCCAAGGAGAAAAATCATCTCGGGTATCTTCCCTGGAGGAGTCTGGGGTTGCTACCCGGGTTTACAGGGACCCAAACCACAGGAAAAATGTCTGCGGGAGAAGCCTGGGAGGAATCTCAGATGCATCCCAGAAGATGGAGCATTGTCCAAGGAGAAAAATCATCTCGGGTATCTTCCCTGGAGGAGTCTGGGGTTGCTACCCGGGATCACAGGGCCTGAAAACACCGGAATAAAAACTCAGGGACATACCTGCAAGGAGTCTCAGATGCTTCCCAGAGGATGGAGCATTGTCCAAGCAGAAAAATTATCTCAGGTATCTTCCTTGGAGGAGTCTGGGGTTGCTACCCGGGATCACAGGGCCCTAAAGCACTGGAGAAAACTCTGCGGTAGACGCCTAGGAGGAATTCTGGGTAGATCCCGCAGGATGGACCACTGTGAAGAGAGAAAAATCATATTGGGTGTCTTCCCTGGAGGAGTCTGGGGTTGCTACCTGGGATGACAGAACCATAAACCGTGAGAAAAAAGACTCAGGGACATAGCTGCGACAAGTCTCGGATGCATCCAAGAGGATGGAGCATTGTCCAAGCAGAAAAATCATCCCGGATATCTTTCCTGGAGGAGTCTGGGGTTGCTACCCGGGATTAAAGGGACCCAAACCACAGGAAAAATGTCTGCGGGAGACGCCTGGGAGGAATCTCAGATGCATCCCAGAAGATGGAGCTTTGTCCCAGCAGAAAAATCATCTCGGGTATCTTCCCTGGAGGAGTCTGGGGTTGCTACCCGGGATCACAGGGCCCCAAAACACCGGAGAAAACTCTGCGGGAGACTCCTGGGAGGAGTTCTGGATAGATCCCGCAGTATGGACCACTGTCAAGAGAGAAAAATCATATTGGGTGTCTTCCCTGGAGGAGTCTGGGGTTGCTACCCGGGATCAGAGGGCCCGAAAATACCGGAATAAACACTCAGGGACATACCTGCAAGGAGTCTCGGACGCTTCCAAGAGGATGGAGCATTGTCCAAGCAGAAAAATTATCTCGGGTATCTTCCTTGGAGGAGTCTGGGGTTGCTACCCGGGATCACAGGGCCCTAAAGCACTGGAGAAAACTCTGCGGGAGACGCCTGGGAGGAATTCTGGGTAGATCCCGCAGGATGGACCACTGTCAAGAGAGAAAAATCATATTGGGTGTCTTCCCTGTAGGACTCTGGGGTTGCTACCTGGGATGACAGAACCATAAACCGTGAGAAAAAAGACTCAGGGACATATCTGCGACAAGTCTCGGATGCATCCAAGAGGATGGAGCATTGTCCAAGGAGAAAAATCATCCCGGATATCTTTCCTGGAGGAGTCTGGGGTTGCTACCCGAGATTAAAGGGACCCAAACCACAGGAAAAATGTCTGCGGGAGATGCCTGGGAGGAATCTCATATGCATCCCAGAAGATGGAGCTCTGTCCCAGCAGAAAAATCATCTCGGGTATCTTCCCTGGAGGAGTCTGGGGTTGCTACCCGGGATTACAGGGACCCAAACCACAGGAAAAATGTCTGCGGGAGACGCCTGGGAGGAATCTCAGATGCATCCCAGAAGATGGAGCATTGTCCAAGGAGAAAAATCATCTCGGGTATCTTCCCTGGAGGAGTCTGGGGTTGCTACCCGGGATCATAGGGCCCGAAAAGACCGGAATAAAAACTCAGGGACATACCTGCAAGGAGTCTCGGATGCTTCCCAGAGGATGGAGCATTGTCCAAGCAGAAAAATTATCTCGGGTATCTTCCCTGGAGGAGTCTGGTGTTGCTACCCGGGATTACAGGGACCCAAACCACAGGAAAAATGTCTGCGGGAGACGCCTGGAAGGAATCTCAGATGCATCCCAGAAGATGGAGCTCTGCCCAGCAGAAAAATCATCTCGGGTTTCTTCCTTGGAGGAGTCTGGGGTTGCTACCCGGGATCACAGGGCCCTAAAGCACTGGAGAAAACTCTGCGGGAGACGCCTGGGAGGAATTCTGGGTAGATCCCGCAGGATGGACCACTGTCAAGAGAGAAAAATCATATTGGGTGTCTTCCCTGGAGGAGCCTGGGGTTGCTACCTGGGATGACAGAACCATAAACCGTGAGAAAAAAGACTCAGGGACATAGCTGTGACAAGTCTCGGATGCATCCAAGAGGATGGAGCATTGTCCAAGGAGAAAAATCATCCCGGATATCTTTCCTGGAGGAGTCTGGGGTTGCTACCCGGGATTAAAGGGACCCAAACCACAGGAAAAATGTCTGTGGGAGACGCCTGGGAGGAATCTCAGATGCATCCCAGAAGATGGAGCTTTGTCCCAGCAGAAAAATCATCTCGGGTATCTTCCCTGGAGGAGTCTGGGGTTGCTACCCGGGATCATAGGGCCCCAAAACACCGGAGAAAACTCTGCGGGAGACTCCTGGGAGGAGTTCTGGATAGATCCCGCAGTATGGACCACTGTCAAGAGAGAAAAATCATATTGGGTGTCTTCCCTGGAGGAGTCTGGGGTTGCTACCCGGGATCAGAGGGCCCGAAAATACCGGAATAAACACTCAGGGACATACCTGCAAGGAGTCTCGGACGCTTCCAAGAGGATGGAGCATTGTCCAAGCAGAAAAATTATCTCGGGTATCTTCCTTGGAGGAGTCTGGGGTTGCTACCCGGGATCACAGGGCCCTAAAGCACTGGAGAAAACTCTGCGGGAGACGCCTGGGAGGAATTCTGGGTAGATCCCGCAGGATGGACCACTGTCAAGAGAGAAAAATCATATTGGGTGTCTTCCCTGGAGGAGTCTGGGGTTGCTACCTGGGATGACAGAACCATAAACCGTGAGAAAAAAGACTCAGGGACATAGCTGCGACAAGTCTCGGATGCATCCAAGAGGATGGAGCATTGTCCAAGGAGAAAAATCATCCCGGATATCTTTCCTGGAGGAGTCTGGGGTTGCTACCCGGGATTAAAGGGACCCAAACCACAGGAAAAATGTCTGCGGGAGACGCCTGGGAGGAATCTCAGATGCATCCCAGAAGATGGAGCTCTGTCCCAGCAGAAAAATCATCTCGGGTATCTTCCCTGGAGGAGTCTGGGGTTGCTACCCGGGATCACAGGGCCCGAAAACACCGGAATAAAAACTCAGGGACATACCTGCAAGGAGTCTCGGATGCTTCCCAGAGGATGGAGCATTGTCCAAGCAGAAAAATTATCTCGGGTATCTTCCCTGGAGGAGTCTGGGGTTGCTACCCGGGGTTACAGGGACCCAAACCACAGGAAAAATGTCTGTGGGAGATTCCTGGGAGGAATCTCAGATGCATCCCAGAAGATGGAGCATTGTCCAAGGAGAAAAATCATCTCGGCTATCTTCCCTGGAGGAGTCTGGGGTTGCTACCCGGGATCAGAGGGCCCGAAAACACCGGAATAAAAACTGAGGGACATACCTGCAAGGAGTCTCGGATGCTTCCCAGAGGATGGAGCATTGTCCAAGCAGAAAAACTATCTCGGGTATCTTTCTTGGAGGAGTCTGGGGTTGCTACCCGGGATCACAGGGCCCTAAAGCACTGGAGAAAACTCTGCGGGAGAAGCCTGGGAGGAATTCTGGGTAGATCCCACAGGATGGACCACTGTCAAGAGAGAAAAATCATATTGGGTGTCTTCCCTGGAGGAGTCTGGGGTTGCTACCTGGGATGACAGAACCATAAACCGTGAGAAAAAAGACTCAGGGACATAGCTGCGACAAGTCTCGGATGCATCCAAGAGGATGGAGCATTGTCCAAGCGGAAAAATCATCCCGGATATCTTTCCTGGAGTAGACTGGGGTTGTTACCCGGGATTAAAGGGACCCAAACCACAGGAAAAATGTCTGCGGGAGACGCCTGGGAGGAATCTCAGATGCATCCCAGAAGATGGAGCATTGTCCAAGGAGAAAAGTCATCTCGGGTATCTTCCCTGGAGGAGTCTGGGGTTGCTACCCAGGATCACAGGGCCCGAAAAGACCGGAATAAAAACTCAGGGACATCCCTGCAAGGAGTCTCGGATGCTTCCCAGAGGATGGAGCATTGTCCAAGCAGAAAAATTATCTCGGGTATCTTCCCTGGAGGAGTCTGGGGTTGCTACCCGGGATTACAGGGACCCAAACCACAGGAAAAATGTCTGCGGGAGACGCCTGGGAGGAATCTCAGATGCATCCCAGAAGATGGAGCTCTGTCCCAGCAGAAAAATCATCTCGGGTATCTTCCCTGGAGGAGTCTGGGGTTGCTACCCGGGATTACAGGGACCCAAACCAAAGGAAAAATGTCTGCGGGAGACTCCTGGGAGGAGTTCTTGATAGATCCCGCAGTATGGACCACTGTCAAGAGAGAAAAATCATATTGGGTGTCTTCCCTGGAGGAGTCTGGGGTTGCTACCCGGGATCAGAGGGCCCGAAAATACCGGAATAAACACTCAGGGACATACCTGCAAGGAGTCTCGGATGCTTCCAAGAGGATGGAGCATTGTCCAAGAGAAAAGTCATCTCGGGTATCTTCCCTGGAGGAGTCTGGGGTTGCTACCCGGGTTTACAGGGACCCAAACCAAAGGAAAAATATCTGCGGGAGACGCCTGGGAGGAATCTCAGATGCATCCCAGAAGATGGAGCATTGTCCAAGGAGAAAAATCATCTCGGGTATCTTCCCTGGAGGAGTCTGGGGTTGCTACCCGGGATCACAGGGCCCGAAAAGACCGGAATAAAAACTCAGGGACATACCTGCAAGGAGTCTCGGATGCTTCCCAGAGGATGGAGCATTGTCCAAGCAGAAAAATTATCTCGGGTATCTTCCCTGGAGGAGTCTGGGGTTGCTACCCGGGATAACAGGGAACCAAACCACAGGAAAAATGTCTGCGGGAGACGCCTGGGAGGAATCTCAGATGCATCCCAGAAGATGGAGCTCTGTCCCAGCAGAAAAATCATCTCGGGTATCTTCCTTGGAGGAGTCTGGGGTTGCTACCCGGGATCACAGGGCCCTAAAGCACTGGAGAAAACTCTGCGGGAGACGCCTGGGAGGAATTCTGGGTAGATCCCGCAGGATGGACCACTGTCAAGAGAGAAAAATCATTTTGGGTGTCTTCCCTGGAGGAGCCTGGGGTTGCTACCTGGGATGACAGAACCATAAACCGTGAGAAAAAAGACTCAGGGACATAGCTGTGACAAGTCTCGGATGCATCCAAGAGGATGGAGCATTGTCCAAGGAGAAAAATCATCCCGGATATCTTTCCTGGAGGAGTCTGGGGTTGCTACCCGGGATTAAAGGGACCCAAACCACAGGAAAAATGTCTGTGGGAGACGCCTGGGAGGAATCTCATATGCATCCCAGAAGATGGAGCTTTGTCCCAGCAGAAAAATCATCTCGGGTATCTTCCCTGGAGGAGTCTGGGGTTGCTACCCGGGATTACAGGGACCCAAACCACAGGAAAAATGTCTGCGGGAGACGCCTGGGAGGAATCTCAGATGCATCCCAGAAGATGGAGCATTGTCCAAGGAGAAAAATCATCTCGGGTATCTTCCCTGGAGGAGTCTGGGGTTGCTACCCGGGATTAAAGGGACCAAAAACACCGGAATAAACACTCAGGGACATACCTGCAAGGAGTCTCGGATGCTTCCCAGAGGATGGAGCATTGTCCAAGGAGAAAAATCATCTCGGTTATCTTTCCTGGAGGAGTCTGGGGTTGCTACCCGGGATCACAGGGCCCGAAAAGACCGGAATAAAAACTCAGGGACATACCTGCAAGGAGTCTCGGATGCTTCCCAGAGGATGGAGCATTGTCCAAGCAGAAAAATTATCTCGGGTATCTTCCCTGGAGGAGTCTGGGGTTGCTACCCGGGATTAGAGGGACCCAAACCACAGGAAAAATGTCTGCGGGAGACGCCTGGGAGGAATCTCAGATGCATCCCAGAAGATGGAGCTCTGTCCCAGCAGAAAAATCATCTCGGGTATCTTCCTTGGAGGAGTCTGGGGTTGCTACCCGGGATCACAGGGCCCTAAAGCACTGGAGAAAACTCTGCGGGAGACGCCTGGGAGGAATTCTGGGTAGATCCCGCAGGATGGACCACTGTCAAGAGAGAAAAATCATATTGGGTGTCTTCCCTGGAGGAGTCTGGGGTTGCTACCTGGGATGACAGAACCATAAACCGTGAGAAAAAAGACTCAGGGACATAGCTGTGACAAGTCTCGGATGCATCCAAGAGGATGGAGCATTGTCCAAGGAGAAAAATCATCCCGGATATCTTTCCTGGAGGAGTCTGGGGTTGCTACCCGGGATTAAAGGGACCCAAACCACAGGAAAAATGTCTGTGGGAGACGCCTGGGAGGAATCTCAGATGCATCCCAGAAGATGGAGCTTTGTCCCAGCAGAAAAATCATCTCGGGTATCTTCCCTGGAGGAGTCTGGGGTTGCTACCCGGGATCACAGGGCCCCAAAACACCGGAGAAAACTCTGCGGGAGACTCCTGGGAGGAGTTCTGGATAGATCCCGCAGTATGGACCAGTGTCAAGAGAGAAAAATCATATTGGGTGTCTTCCCTGGAGGAGTCTGGGGTTGCTACCCGGGATCAGAGGGCCCGAAAATACCGGAATAAACACTCAGGGACATACCTGCAAGGAGTCTCGGACGCTTCCAAGAGGATGGAGCATTGTCCAAGCAGAAAAATTATCTCGGGTATCTTCCTTGGAGGAGTCTGGGGTTGCTACCCGGGATCACAGGGCCCTAAAGCACTGGAGAAAACTCTGCGGGAGACGCCTGGGAGGAATTCTGGGTAGATCCCGCAGGATGGACCACTGTCAAGAGAGAAAAATCATATTGGGTGTCTTCCCTGGAGGAGCCTGGGGTTGCTACCTGGGATGACAGAACCATAAACCGTGAGAAAAAAGACTCAGGGACATAGCTGTGACAAGTCTCGGATGCATCCAAGAGGATGGAGCATTTTCCAAGGAGAAAAATCATCCCGGATATCTTTCCTGGAGGAGTCTGGGGTTGCTACCCGGGATTAAAGGGACCCAAACCACAGGAAAAATGTCTGTGGGAGACGCCTGGGAGGAATCTCAGATGCATCCCAGAAGATGGAGCTTTGTCCCAGCAGAAAAATCATCTCGGGTATCTTCCCTGGAGGAGTCTGGGCTTGCTACCCGGGATCACAGGGCCCCAAAACACCGGAGAAAACTCTGCGGGAGACTCCTGGGAGGAGTTCTGGATAGATCCCGCAGTATGGACCAGTGTCAAGAGAGAAAAATCATATTGGGTGTCTTCCCTGGAGGAGTCTGGGGTTGCTACCCGGGATCAGAGGGCCCGAAAATACCGGAATAAACACTCAGGGACATACCTGCAAGGAGTCTCGGACGCTTCCAAGAGGATGGAGCATTGTCCAAGCAGAAAAATTATCTCGGGTATCTTCCTTGGAGGAGTCTGGGGTTGCTACCCGGGATCACAGGGCCCTAAAGCACTGGAGAAAACTCTGCGGGAGACGCCTGGGAGGAATTCTGGGTAGATCCCGCAGGATGGACCACTGTCAAGAGAGAAAAATCATATTGGGTGTCTTCCCTGGAGGAGTCTGGGGTTGCTACCTGGGATGACAGAACCATAAACCGTGAGAAAAAAGACTCAGGGACATAGCTGCGACAAGTCTCGGATGCATCCAAGAGGATGGAGCATTGTCCAAGGAGAAAAATCATCCCGGATATCTTTCCTGGAGGAGTCTGGGGTTGCTACCCGGGATTACAGGGACCCAAACCACAGGAAAAATGTCTGCGGGAGACGCCTGGGAGGAATCTCAGATGCATCCCAGAAGATGGAGCATTGTCCAAGGAGAAAAATCATCTCGGGTATCTTCCCTGGAGGAGTCTGGGGTTGCTACCCGGGATTAAAGGGACCAAAAACACCGGAATAAACACTCAGGGACATACCTGCAAGGAGTCTCGGATGCTTCCCAGAGGATGGAGCATTGTCCAAGGAGAAAAATCATCTCGGGTATCTTTCCTGGAGGAGTCTGGGGTTGCTACCCGGGATTAGAGGGACCCAAACCACAGGAAAAATGTCTGCGGGAGACGCCTGGGAGGAATCTCAGATGCATCCCAGAAGATGGAGCTCTGTCCCAGCAGAAAAATCATCTCGGGTATCTTCCTTGGAGGAGTCTGGGGTTGCTACCCGGGATCACAGGGCCCTAAAGCACTGGAGAAAACTCTGCGGGAGACGCCTGGGAGGAATTCTGGGTAGATCCTGCAGGATGGACCACTGTCAAGAGAGAAAAATCATATTGGGTGTCTTCCCTGGAGGAGCCTGGGGTTGCTACCCGGGATGACAGAACCATAAACCGTGAGAAAAAAGACTCAGGGACATAGCTGTGACAAGTCTCGGATGCATCCAAGAGGATGGAGCATTGTCCAAGGAGAAAAATCATCCCGGATATGTTTCCTGGAGGAGTCTGGGGTTGCTACCCGGGATTAAAGGGACCCAAACCACAGGAAAAATGTCTGTGGGAGACGCCTGGGAGGAATCTCAGATGCATCCCAGAAGATGGAGCATTGTCCAAGGAGAAAAATCATCTCGGGTATATTCCCTGGAGGAGTCTGGGGTTGCTACCCGGGATCACAGGGCCCCAAAATACCGGAGAAAAGTCTGCGGGAGACTCCTGGGAGGAGTTCTTGATAGATCCCGCAGTATGGATCACTGTCAAGAGAGAAAAATCATATTGGGTGTCTTCCCTGGAGGAGTCTGGGGTTGCTACCCGGGATCAGAGGGCCCGAAAATACCGGAATAAACACTCAGGGACATACCTGCAAGGAGTCTCGGATGCTTCCCAGAGGATGTAGCTTTGTCCAAGGAGAAAAATCATCTCGGGTATCTTCCCTGGAGGAGTCTGGGGTTGCTACCCGGCTTTACAGAGACCCAAACCACAGGAAAAATGTCTGCGGGAGACGCCTGGGAGGAATCTCAGATGCATCCCAGAAGATGGAGCATTGTCCAAGGAGAAAAATCATCTCGGGTATCTTCCCTGGAGGAGTCTGGGGTTGCTACCCGGGATCACAGGGCCCAAAAACACCGGAATAAAAACTCAGGGACATACCTGCGAGGAGTCTCGGATGCTTCCCAGAGGATGGAGCATTGTCCAAGCAGAAAAATTATCTCGGGTATCTTCCTTGGAGGAGTCTGGGGTTGCTACCCGGGATTACAGGGAACCAAACCACAGGAAAAATGTCTGTGGGAGATGCCTGGGAGGAATCTCAGATGCATGCCAGAAGATGGAGCTTTGTCCCAGCAGAAAAATCATCTCGGGTATCTTCCCTGGAGGAGTCTGGGGTTGCTACCCGGGATTACAGGGACCCAAACCACAGGAAAAATGTCTGCGGGAGACGCCTGGGAGGAATCTCAGATGCATCCCAGAAGACGGAGCATTGTCCAAGGAGAAAAGTCATCTCGGGTATATTCCCTGGAGGAGTCTGGGGTTGCTACCCGGGATCACAGGGCCCCAAAACACCGGAGAAAAGTCTGCGGGAGACTCCTGGGAGGAGTTCTTGATAGATCCCGCAGTATGGATCACTGTCAAGAGAGAAAAATCATATTGGGTGTCTTCCCTGGAGGAGTCTGGGGTTGCTACCCGGGATCAGAGGGCCCGAAAATACCGGAATAAACACTCAGGGACATACCTGCAAGGAGTCTCGGATGCATCCAAGAGGATGGAGCATTGTCCAAGGAGAAAAATCATCCCGAATATCTTTCCTGGAGGAGTCTGGGGTTGCTACCCGGGATTAAAGGGACCCAAACCAAAGGAAAAATGTCTGCGGGAGACGCCTGGGAGGAATCTCAGATGCATCCCAGAAGATGGAGCATTGTCCAAGGAGAAAAATCATCTCGGGTATCTTCCCTGGAGGAGTCTGGGGTTGCTACCCGGGATCACAGGGCCCGAAAACACCGGAATAAAAACTAAGGGACATACCTGCAAGGAGTCTCGGATGCTTCCCAGAGGATGGAGCATTGTCCAAGCAGAAAAATTATCTCGGGTATCTTCCTTGGAGGAGTCTGGGGTTGCTACCCGGGATCACAGGGCCCTAAAGCACTGGAGAAAACTGTGCGGGAGACGCCTGGGAGGAATTCTGGGTATATCCCTCAGGATGGACCACTGTCAAGAGAGAAAAATCATATTGGGTGTCTTCCCTGGAGGAGTCTGGGGTTGCTACCCGGGATCACAGGGCCCGAAAAGACCGGAATAAAAACTCAGGGACATACCTGCAAGGAGTCTCGGATGCTTCCCAGAGGATGGAGCATTGTCCAAGCAGAAAAATTATCTCGGGTATCTTCCCTGGAGGAGTCTGGGGTTGCTACCCGGGATTACAGGGACCCAAACCACAGGAAAAATGTCTGCGGGAGACGCCTGGGAGGAATCTCAGATGCATCCCAGAAGATGGAGCATTATCCAAGGAGAAAAGTCATCTCGGGTATCTTCCCTGGAGGAGTCTGGGGTTGCTACCCGGGATCACAGGGCCCCAAAACACCGGAGAAAAGTCTGCGGGAGACTCCTGGGAGGAGTTCTTGATAGATCCCGCAGGATGGATCACTGTCAAGAGAGAAAAATCATATTGGGTGTCTTCCCTGGAGGAGTCTGGGGTTGCTACCCGGGATCACAGGGCCCGAAAATACGGGAATAAACACTCAGGGACATACCTGCAAGGAGTCTCGGATGCTTCCCAGTTGATGGAGCATTATCCAAGGAGAAAAATCATCTCGGGTATATTTCCTGGAGGAGTCTGGGGTTGCTAGCCGGGATGACAGCGCCCAAAAGCACCGCAATAAACACTCAGTGACATACCTGCAAGGAGTCTCGGATGCTTCCCAGAGGATGGAGCATTGTCCAAGGAGAAAAATCATCTCTGGTTATCTTCCCTGGAGGAGTCTGGGGTTGCTACCCGGGATTACAGGGACCCAAACCACAGGAAAAATGTCTGTGGGAGACGCCTGGGAGGAATCTCAGATGCATCCCAGAAGATGGAGCATTGTCCAAGGAGAAAAATCATCTCGGGTATCTTCCCTGGAGGAGTCTGGGGTTGCTACCCGGGATCACAGGGCCCCAAAACACCGGAAGAAACACTCAGGGACATACCTGCAAGGAGTCTCGGATGCTTCCCAGAGGATGGAGCATTGTCCAAGGAGAAAAATCATCTCGGGTATCTTCCCTGGAGGAGTCTGGGGTTGCTACCTGGGATGACAGAACCATAAACCGTGAGAAAAAAGACTCACGGACATAGCTGCGACAAGTCTCGGATGCTTCCAAGAGGATGGAGCATTGTCCAAGGAGAAAAATCATCTCGGGTATCTTCCCTGGAGGAGTCTGGGGTTGCTACACGGGATCACAGGGCCCCAAAACACCGGAGAAAACTCTGCGGGAGACTCCTGGGAGGAGTTCTGGATAGATCCCGCAGTATGGACCACTGTCAAGAGAGAAAAATCATATTGGGTGTCTTCCCTGGAGGAGTCTGGGGTTGCTACCCGGGATCACAGGGCCCAAAAGCACCGGAATAAACACTCAGGGACAAAGCTGCAAGGAGTCTCGGATGCTTCCCAGAGGATGGAGCATTGTCCAAGGAGAAAAATTATCTCGGGTATCTTCCTTGGAGGAGTCTGGGGTTGCTACCCGGGATCACAGGGCCCTAAAGCACTGGAGAAAACTCTGCGGGAGACGCCTGGGAGGAATTCTGGGTAGATCCCGCAGGATGGACCACGGTCAAGAGAGAAAAATCATATTGGGTGTCTTCCCTGGAGGAGTCTGGGGTTGCTACCCGGGATCACAGGGCGCTAAACCACCGGAATAAAGACTCAGAGACATACCTGCAAGGAGTCTCGGATGCTTCCAAGAGGATGGAGCATTGTCCAAGGAGAAAAATTATCTCGGGTATCTTCCCTAGAGGAGTCTGGGGTTGCTACCCGGGATCACAGGGCCCTAAAGCACTGGAGAAAACTCTGCGGGAGATGCCTGGGAGGAGTTCTGGGTAGATCCCGCAGGATGGACCACTGTCAAGAGAGAAAAATCATATTGGGTGTCTTCCCTGGAGGAGTCTGGGGTTGCTACCTGTGATGACAGAACCATGAACCGCAAGAAAAAAGATTCAGGGACACAGCTGCGACAAGTCTCGGATGCATCCCAGAGGATGGAGCATTGTCCAAAGAGAAAAATCATCTCGGGTATCTTCCCTGGAGGAGTCTGGGGTTGCTACCCGGGATCACAGGGCCCCAAAACACCGGAAGAAACACTCAGGGACATACCTGCAAGGAGTCTTGGATGCTTCCCAGAGGATGGAGCATTGTCCAAGCAGAAAAATCATCTCGGGTATCTTTCCTGGAGGAGTCTGGGGTTGCTACCCGGGATTACAGGGACCCAAACCACAGGAAAAAAACACTTAGAAACAGAGCTGGGAGGAGTCTTGGGTGCATCCCGCAGGATGGACAATAGTCCAAGGAGAAAAATCATCTCGGGTATCTTCCCTGGAGGAGTCTGAGGTTGCTACCCGGGATGACAGGGCCCAAAAGCACCGGAATAAACACTCAGGGACATACCTGCAAGGAGTCTCGGATGCTTCCCAGAGGATGGAGCATTGTCCAAGGAGAAAAATCATCTCGGGTTATCTTCCCTGGAGGAGTCTTGGGTTGCTACCCGGGATTACAGGGACCCAAACCACAGGAAAAATGTCTGCGGGAGACGCCTGGGAGGAATCTCGGATGCATTCCAGAGGATGGAGCATTGCCCAAGGATGAAAAACATCTCAGATATCTTCCCTGGAGGAGTCTGGGGTTGCTACCTGGCATCACAGGGCTCTAAACCACTGGAGAAAACTCTGTGGAAGACGCCTGGGAGGAGTTCTGGGTAGATCCCGCAGGATGGATCACTGTCAAGAGAGAAAAATCATATTGGGTATCTTCCCTGGAGGAGTCAGGGGTTGCTACCCAAGATTTCAGGTCCCTAAAACACTGGAGAAAAGTCTGCAGGAGACACCTGGGAGGAGTCCTGAGTGATTCCTGCAGGATAGACCATTCCCAAGGAGAAAAATCATCTCGGGTATCTTCCCTGGAGGAGTCTGGGGTTGCTACCTGGGATTTCAGATCCCTAAACCACTGGAGAAAAGTCTGCAGGAGACGCCTGGGAGGAGTCAGGGGTACATCCCAGATGAATGGAGCGTTTTCTAAAGAGAAAAATCATCTCGGTTATCTTCCCTGGAGGAGTCTGGGGTTGCTACCCGGGATCACAGGGCTGTAAAGCATTGGAGAAAACTCTGCGGAAGACACCTGGGAGGAGTTCTGGGTAGACCCCACAGGATGGACCACTGTCAAGAGAGAAAAATCATCTCGGGTATCTTCCCTGGAGGAGTCTGGCGTTGCTACCTGGGATGACAGGACCCTAAACCACCGGAAAAAAGACTTGGGGACATACCTGCGAGGAGTCTTGGATGCATCCCAGAGGATGAAGCATTGTCCAAGGAGAAAAATCATCTCGGGTATCTTCCCTGGAGGAGTTTCGGCTTGCCATCCAGGATCACAAGGCCCTAAACCACAGGAAGAAAAGACTCAGAAACTGAGCTGGGAGGAGTCTCGGGTGCATCCCGCAGGATGGATAATAGTCCAAGGAGAAAAATCATCTCGGGTATATTCCCTGGAGGAGCCTGGGGTTGCTACCCGGGATCACAGGTCACCAAAACACTGGAAAAAAAGACTCAGGGTCATACCTGGGTGGAGTCTCGGGTGCATCCCAGAGGATGGAGCATTATCCAAGGAGAAAAATCATCTCGGGTATCTTACCTGGACGAGTCTGGGGTTGCTTCCTGGGAGCTCAGGTCCCTAAAGCAGTGATCAAAAGCCTGGAGGAGTTCCCTGGGAGGAGTCTTGTGTGGACCCTGGAGGATACATTTTCATAGAAAAAGAGTGTTTTGGTAGAGAAAACCATGTCAGTTTTCCATGCTGGGATGGCCCTGAGGTGCCCCCAGTGGAAGCAGAGGAGGGGTTGGGCAGTGCTGGTGTCCCCTGGAGCCACGGCTGCCCTGGAGGCCACGCAAAAGGTCTTGCTCGAGTGCTCAGGGAACAGCCGATCGCCACTTTTGGGGTCAGGAAGGAATTTTTCCCCCGGGGCACACTGGCACGGGCCCCCGGAGGTCTTTCACCTTCCTCTGCAGCCCCGAGCACGGCCCCTTGCCAGGGCTCCTCGGGGCCGGTTGTGGCCAGCGGTTCCCTGTCCTGGCAGGAGCGGGAGTCCAGCGGTGCCCTCCATCCCTCCGCCTCTCCTCCCTGTGCCAGCTTGGCAGGGGCACCTCCGGGACCTCCCTGCACGAGCCCCCCGGGGGTCTTCTGCCCTGGGCCGGGCACGGCCTGCTTGCACAGGCTGCAGGCGCCATGCTGCCTCAGGACGGAGCGGGCAATCGAAGCGGAGCCTCCGTCTCCTCTGCCAGAGCCGCCGGCTGTGCCTCGTCTGTCCCGGCCGCAGCCCGAGAGCGTCTCCACCGGCCCGGGCCCGACCCTGTGCCCCGGGGGAGCCCCGCAGCCTCTGCCCCGCCGCCAGCCCGCCTCTCCCCGGGCCCGTCCCGGTCCCCGCCGGCACCGGGGGCAGCGCAGCCAGCGGCCGCAGCCCGGCCCCTCTCCGCACCCCCGCTGCCCGCCGACGGCCGCCCCGCCAGACCCCCGGCAGCAGCGGGCAGGGGCGGGGCCGCGCCCGGGGGACGCCCGACGGCTGCGCCGCTGCCCGCTCCCGCGGGGACCCGCTCCCGGGCCCGCCGGCCCCGCGCTTCTGCCCTCGGGCCCCGCCGCGGCCTCCGCAGCCTCCGCGGAGCGAGGCCCACACGCCCCCTGCCCGCAGCCCCCGCACGCACCCACCGGGACCCCCGGCCCCCTCCGCGCCCACACCTGCCCCGCCGCTCCGCCGGGGCTCCCGCCGCACGGCCCGGCCCGGGCCCGCAGGGCCGCAGCCCACTCGAGCCGAGCCCAGCCCAGCCCAGCCCAGCCCAGCCCAGCCCAGCCCAGCCCGGCCCAGCCCAGCCGAGCCGAGCGCAGGCCGGCCCAGCCGATCCAGCCAGCCGTGCGGGCAGAGCCGGGCCGAGCCGGGCGGGGGGAGCAGGCGGCAGGCGCGGCCGGAGCGAGGCAGTGCCGCCTCCCCGGGACTCCCTCCCGCCTCTGCCGGGGATGGGGGGCGGGTGGCCGAGCAGCGCAGCGTCCCCGCAGGGCCCTCCCTGCCCTCTGCACCTGCGGGAGCAGACAAGTCCCCCCCAGGAGAGGCACTCGACTCTGTTCCATCCTTCCCCCGCTCTCTGCCCCCCTGCCCGTCCCCAGCGTCTTCCCGTCCTTTGGGACCTGCTCCTTGCTGCCCGGCCAGCTCCTCTGGGAAGCCCCTTACCGGCACTCTTGGGCCAGCAGGCAGTGCCAACGGCGTCCCTGGCAAGGGCCTGTGGCCCAACGCCTGTGGCAACCCAGCCCCGTCCTGCTGGGGAGGGCGAGGATGGGGCTGTGCTCGTGGCCGGGCGGGAGCAGTGTGGGTTGGGGGGATGCTGCATGCCCCCAGGGATGCCATACCCGTGGACATGCTGTGCCCGCAGGGATGCCATGCCCGTGGGGGTTGCCATGCCCACTGGGGTGCTGTGCCTGGGGGATTGACACGTCTGTGGAGATTCTGTGCCTGCAGGGACGTAGGTGCTGTACCCATGGGGATGCCGTGCCCCTGGAGATGCTGTGACCATGGTGGTGCTGTGCCCGTTGGGATGCTGTGTGCGCAGTGTGCTGGCACTGTGCGAGGTCTGCTGGTCCCTGCTGCAGGACTGGGTGATCAGTGTGACCATCAGCTGGAACTGCAACCTGGACCTGTCCAACAGCGAGTGCCGCCCTCGCTACTCCTTCCACCACCTCCACCCCAAAAGAACTTCGGCTTCCCCTTGGCTACAGCTACAGGTGACGGCCCTGGCCCTGCCCTGGCCCCGCTGCCCCGCATCCCTCATCCAGCCCTGCCCCACCATCCCCACAGTGCCCATTGGTCTGAGGATGCTCTGTGGTGGGGGGGCATCACCCTGGGGTGCTCCAGCCTCAGGCCAGCCCGTCCCGTCCCTGCCCAGGTACCTCCGGAGCTGCAAAGGGCCATGGTGGCAGGCTGGGGTAACACTCGCTCTGCCCGAGACCATCCAAGTCCCCCCCAGCTCTGAGTGACATGCTGCCCCCAGAAGGAGTTGCACCCCTGCCTGGGTGGGACATGTCCTACAGCCACGTGTCACCGCTGCCAGCCCCAGGCCTGTCAATAAACCCCCGTGCTCAGCATCCCTGCCTGGGGCTGCTCCCTGCGGGCAGAATGGAGGGGACAGGGGACGGGGGATGGGGGACGGGGGGGGGTTGTCCCCATCCTTGAGCCCTGCAGTGCTGACGTGCGGAAACAAACTCCACAACTCACGCAGAGTTACAAAGCAGCTATGTCTATTGCAGCGCTGGGTGCAAGGGGGATCCCTCCTCCAAACGTGCTCACCGTAAAGGGTTAGTTATACAGCTTATAGACATGCCATATATACACATTCACAAGGTTTCGGGGAAATGATTAACATGTTCATTACTTTTCCGGGAACTCATTACCATAAGCTACTACCCACCCCGGTATGCGCATTATAGTCTCTCGGTGGTCCTTCAGAATCCTCTGGGAGTCGTTGACTCCTTTTTAATCACTGTATTGTTTTGGTCAACTGTCCTTATCTGGTTGCCAAAGCTGCTGCTCTATGGCTCCAGATGGCTCTGCTCCTCTGCCACTTCCAAGGTAGAGCTGCCCCAGGGTCACCATTCAGGAGCCTCTCAGCTACGACTCTCGCTATGCATTTTGCCATGTTGCAATGTCTCACTGGATGTTGTTTCCCCGTATCGGTGCCATGGTGGGGACAGGCACATCCCCCAGCGCTCGTGGGGAGCTGGAGGGTCCTGGGGCTGCTTGCCCTGCTGCAGGCATGTGGGAAGAGCGCGGGGTCCCCCCAGCCCCCTCCGGGCACCGTCCCTGCCCACAGGCTGCCTGCAGAACCTGACACAGGCAGGCACCTTGGTTCGGGCGGCATTGCCCCCCCCCGCTGCTACTGCAAGAGGAGGTCGCCCCTGACGGCACCTTGGCGTTGTCCCGAGAGCCCCCGGGGAGCACAGGAGGGGCTCTGCCCGCAGCCCCGGGGACCCTTTTCCCCCGGAGGGGGGCAGGAGCAGGAGCCGCCTGTCCGACGCTGGCAGCCCCTTCCCCTAGAGCTGCAGGGGGACAGCCGGGGGGGCTGCAGGGGTCAGACACGGACGGGTCCGTGGTCCTTCCTGCCCAGCAAGGTCACAGCTCCACCCCCTCAGCTGCATGCACCCCCACACGGCCACAGCTCCTGCTTCCCCCCTCCCCAAATCTACACCTGCCTTCTACAAGCCAGTCATTTACAGAAATTCAACATTAAAACCGCACCTGGGGGCCAGCACAGCCCTGCGGAGCACAGCTCCAGCCCTCGGTGCCCCCAGACCCCCGTGCCCGGCAGCGGGGGGCAGGACAGCCCCATGGTCCAGCTCTTCTCCCGCAGCTCCTCCGCGGTCGGCTCCCCTTCCCCCTCCTCTTCTGCCCCCGCCACCTCCTCCTCCCACACTCCTCTCTTGCCGCTGTCCTTCTGGAGGGAGACAGGGACGGCGCAGCAGTTCCTCCTGCCCGGCCAACACCTCCCTGCTCAGCTCAACCCCCCCCGCTGCTGCCGGGGTACGGAGCGCTTCCCAGCTCTGACCTCCCCGTAGCGGACGCGAGAGTCCAACTTCCCTCGGTACCTCCATAACCGGCTGGATCCATCCAGAGCAGGAACTCCCCGCAGCGGGAGCAGGAGATGGTCCGAGAGCGGAAGATCCCCTCGGAGTGGGTGCGGGAGGGCAGAGACTGCAGTCCCCCCCCGCGTTGGCATCGCCCCGAGTTCAGAGCCTTCTCTGGGGGACACTGTGGGGAGGAGGCGGTGCTGGCAAAGAGGGGGGGTTCCCTTCTCCCCTCCCACCACTGGGGTAGCGATGGGCCGACCCCATCCGACCCCCGCCGAGCGGAGCCGACCCCATCCGAGCGGAGCCGAGCCCCGCCGGTGCCCGCGGGCGCGGTGCGGCTCCTCCCGCCGCGGGTGACGGCGCGCAGGAACCGGCCCCGCGGCACCGGGCGCTGCAGCTGCTCGTCCCGCTGCGCTCCGGCGGGGCGGCGCGGGCTCGGGGAGCTCCTGCCCAGGGCGGGGGCGGGCGGGCGGAGCGGGGCGCTGCCGGGGCCGGGGGGCGGCCCGCGGGGGAGGGGGCGTGTGGCGGTGGGAACGCGCGGACTGCGATATGCAGGATCGAAACCGGAATCCGCTGTATTAAGCAAGCGTGCTCTTTACATACTTTTCTACCAAGGCAGCAATTTTCTACTGTACTTGTTTACACCATCGCGTACTCCAAAAGATCACGTTCCCACCGAAAAGGGAATCTCTCTTCCCTGTGAGCAGCACCTCCTTATCTCGGGAGGAGCTTCACACAACTTCGGCGTCTGCCAGAACAGTGCTGCAGCTGCTTATTCCTCCCGATTAGTTCTACCCCACTTAACCCTTCTTTTGCCTCAGTCCCCACATCTCGTGATCATGTGTTGCCATCTCATGTTGAGCTTCTCATCAATCAGCACCCCCAGGTCCTTCTCCCCAGGGCTGCTCTCCACCCATTCTCCGCCCAGTCTGGATTTGGGCTGGGGATTGCCCCGACCCAGGAGCAGGACATTGCACTTGTCCTGGTTGAACTTGATGAGGTTGGCATGGGCCCACCTCTCCGGTCTGTCATTAGTAGAAGGCCAGGCCTGCAGCACCCCGGTTATCAGCCCGGCTCGGGTGGGAGGGGATGCTCCTGCATGGGGGGGTTGCCCTGCACTGGGGGGGGAAATGCCACAGAGGGAAGGTCTTGTCGAAGTGGAGGCCGCGCTCATGCTCCCTCTCCCCCATCCCTCCCCAGATCGCCCCGGCAGAAGGTCCCAAGGCCAGTGAGCGGATGGTCATCATCACGGGGCCGTCCGAGGCTCAGTTCAGGGTGCGCTGGGTGGGGGCTGTGGGTGGGAGGGACAGTAAGGGACAAGTCGTGGGCGTCCCTGTGGTCACCACGGTGCTGGCAGCCTGGCTTGGCCTCCCTCAGTGCCGGGGGAGCTCTTTGCTGGGTACAATGGTTTTGATGCTGCTGGACGTGGGGACATCGTCTCCTTTGGGGATAGAGAGGCAGAACGGGCGCTGCCTGATGGTTTTCCTCCCTGTCCGTCTCCTCCCCAGGCCCAAGGGTGAATATTTTGGAAGCTGAAAGAGGAAATCTTCTTTAACGCGAAAGAAGAAGTGAAGCTTGAAGCCCACATCAAGGTGCCTTCCTTCGCTGCCGGCCGTGTGATAGGCAAAGGTGTCAAGATTGTAGGTGGTGGTGCCCCGGGGATGCAGAGTTGGGCATCAGCCATCACCCCTGCCCACCCCAGGGGGACAAATCCCGGGTGCACAGTGGTTTCAGCAACGTCTTGACCCTCAGCCCCCATGTCCTGGTGGTGTTTCTCGTTGGTCCCAAGGAAGGGGGGCCCACACAGGGTGCCTGGTGCTGTGGTGACAGCTGCAGCAGAGGATTTTGGCTCTTCCACAACAAAACCCTCTTGTGATTTGCTCCAGGTGAATGAACTGCAAATCTTAACCAGTGCGGAAGTCCTTGTGCCACAAGACCAAACCCCGGACGAGAACGAGGAGGTCATCGTTAAAATCATTGGGCATTTCTTTGCCAGTCAGGTACCGTTTGGCCATGGCTTTACCCGATATTCCCCGGCCGCTTTCGTCCACTGAGGAAAGGCGTGGGGTGGCTGAGCCCAGCACCACCTGAGCATCCCGCCGCTCTTTTTTTGGATGGTCCCTGTGCCCCCAAGAGGCACTGAAGGTGTTTCGGTAACTCCCCCCGGCTGTGCGAGCGCTGAAGTTGAAGATTGGCTTCATTGAGCTAAAAATGGGTGTTTTGAATGCCGTGCAGAGCAGCGCCCAGGGTGTGAATGGACTCCCTGGTGCCGGCAAGGCCACCCACATCCCACCTGGGTGCATCTTCCATAACCTTGTCTCCTGTCCACTTCAGCGGAACGGTGGCCCCCCAAAAATTCAGGCTCTCTCGAGGAGTGAAGCACAAGTTAAAAAAAAAAAAAGAACAAAACAAAACAAAAAATTAACAAAAAAACCCCCAAACACACACCAGCACCACCCCCACGAAATTAATTACAGCTTGTCCAGAGTGACAAGTTGGGAGTGGCGAGATGCTCAGTGGGGGCTCGGGAGTGGTTGGTGGTGGGAGAAGCGGTGCCCTGACCCCCACCTCTTGCTTTTCCCCTATTCTCCCCAAGACTGCACAGCGCAAGATGAGGGAAATGCTCCAGCAGGTGAAGCAGCAGGAGCAGAAACACGCTCCGGGAGCCCCGGCCTCGCAGCACAGCAAGGGAGGCTCCCGCCATGATGCCCAGCACCGCCCGATGAATGTAACCCCGCCGCCGGACATCTCCCTCCCCCCCTCCCCAGCCCCCCTCCCACACCCCCAGCAGGTCAGGGGAGCAAACCAAAGACCCCCCCAAACACCCCCCCCCCCATTCCCCGCGGCGCTGCGAGGATGCACAGCCGAGGGGTACGGGGAGCGCTCTCTCCATCCCACAGCCTCCCCCTTCCTCCTCCCTCGCCTCCCGACGCTCTCCCTTTAGTTGGACTAACGTGGGCAGGTTTGGGTACCTCAGCACCTCACGCTTGTGTCTCCCTTTTAGAGAGTCTGTATGCCTTGGAAACCTGAGAGTTGGAGGGTTTTTTTAATTAATTTTCTAATAAAAAAAGAAACGGGTTGGACAAAACGATGGGAATAGGCAGCACTGTGGTCATTCTCTCCGGGGCGTTGTGGAGGAAGGCTGCCAGTCTTCCTCCCAGTGTACTTTTCCCCGTTGGCTCCAGACTGCTGCTGGGGCTGAGCTCTGAGCCGCCAGAGCGGTTCTCAGCAGACGGTCACTCGGCGCAGACAATGAGGCCCTGAATAGCCCTTCCTGTGCTCTTGATGGCTCCGGACGGCTCTGCTCCTCTGCTGCTTCTAAGGTGGGGCTGCCCCAGTGCCCTCACTCAGGAGCCTTTTGTCTGTGCAGGTCTCACTTGTGACAGGGGGTGGGGGTGTTGCCAAACTAACTGCTGTGTTGCGATGTGCGAGTGGGTGTTCCCGCCCGTGTCAGTGCCAGAGCTCTTCCGTAGGCTCCTTCTGCCAGCGGAGAGCCAGGGGCCGCTCCTTCGGGAGAGAGCTTGTTTAAAAAGAGGAAAAAAAAAAGAAGGGGGGGGGGGTGAAAGGAGAAAAAAAAAAGTGGGAAAAGAAAAAAGGGGAAATAGAAAAAAAGGGGGAAAAATGAAAAAGAAAAACAGGGGAAAAGGCGGGGAGAGAGAAAAAAAAACGGGGGGGGGAAGGGGAAACAGAAAAAAGGGGGAAAAAGCAAAAAGGGAAAAAGAAGAAAAAGGAGGGGGAAGCAAAAAACAAAAGGGAGAAAAAAGAAAAAGGGAAAACGGAAAAAAACCCCACATATTAAAAAACAAAGGTAGAAAAGAAAAAAAACCAAACAAACCAAGGAAGGAAAGTGGGAACATCCGCCGGGCAGGAGGAGGGACAGGAGCCGGGGGAGGGGGGGGGATGGTGGCGGTGCCAGCGCCGGCCCCGGGGGCTGCGACACCACGTTTTTGTCCTCTGCTGCAAAGTGTTCTGTGAAAAACAACCAACCAAACCCCACCCAACGACAACAACATCAAAACCCAAAGAGAAATCTCTGCAGCTCACAGGAGCCTGAGCTCGCTCTCCGTTGCTCTCTTTCCAGTGTCTCGGGGGGGTCACGGCCGAGCTGAGATTGGGGGGAGTGGTGGTGGGAGTTTGCCCCATGGCTGTGATGGGGGGAGAAGGGCTGGGTGGGGAGTGGGGGATGTGCTGTGGGGTTTTTTTGGGGTGGTGTTTTTTTGCCAGGCGCAGCTTTACCCAGTGGCTCGGGGAGGCGTTGGCATCAGGAAGCCTGTGCTAAAGCGGGGTGGGGGCCTCGCCGCAGTTGGTTAGCAGAGCCAAAGTGGTTACTAATGGTTACTAATGGTGCACTGATTACGCACGTGTAACTGGGAAGCTCAGATGCCCCCTAACCACCCCCCCCCGGTGCTTCTCTAGCCAGGTGAGTGCTGGGCGTCCCCCCCCGCAGGAGAGGAGCGCACCTCCGGGGTGGGTGGAAGGGCGTCACCCAACGGGGAGAGGACCAAGATGGGGCTTGGGTGTCCCTTGGGGTGGCCGGGTGGCAGGGTAGGGCTGCTGGGGGCTGCCACGATGAGGGACACCCCCACGCCTTTCTCCATGGCTCCCAGAGCTCTGCTCCCTCCCTCCCTCCCTCCCACCCATCCAGTGCCACCGGAAAGGTGGTGTCCCCCCTCCCGGGGTGGGCAGGGGCTGTGCCACCCCATCTAACACCTCAACGCACCAAAGCACCTCACTGGGGGAGGGACCCTGTGCCTGGTAGCCCCGTGCTCCCCAGCACTGTAAGGATGGGGCTGAGCCCCCACCACGGCCACCCTGTGCAAACCAAAGACCCCCCCAAACACACAGCCCCCCATTCCCGCGGCGCTGCGAGGATGCACAGCCGAGGGGTACGGGGAGGGCTCTCTCCATCCCACAGCCTCCCCCTTCCTCCTCCCTCGCCTCCCGACGCTATCCCTTTCGTTGGACTAACACAGGCAGAAAGAGAGAGAAAGAGAGGTTTTATTCTTCTTCTTTTTTTTTTAATTTTTTATTTCCTAAAAGCCACCGATTTTTCATCCCCGGCATGGCCAGAGGAGCTCGCCCGGCATTGAGGGGGGGAGGTTGGGCTGCGGCACACAGCGCAGCGGCTTGTCAGTTTTTAGAATTAATGTAACGCTAACGAAACTAACGGCGATTTTTAAGTTTTGCAAGGATTTTAATTCTTTCTTTATTTATTTCTTTTCAGAGGGGGCCGGGGCAGGAGGGGAACATTTGTTTTTTAGCAAATGCCGGCTTTTCTAGAGGTTAAAGGAAACGCCGTGCTCGGCTGTAAATGCTCCCCTCCAGCGTCCTGGATGGGGGGGACAGATCTCCGAGGGGCCAGCTGTATCCTTGGAGGATTCCCCATTTGTCTCCCCAGACCCCGCGGTTTATATTTCCTGACTCGGTGAGGGTGCAGGATTATGCCCGAGTGGATTACACTGTCTGGGATATTTCCCTCTGGTGGTGCCATAGCGAAGTCTCTGTTGCCAGTTTGTGATGTCCGGCGCTCAACGTCACAGGAAGAGTGGTGGGATGGGACTCGGGGCATTTTGTTTGTTAAGGGCCATTTGGTTTTGGTTGTTCTGTGCCATCTTGAGATAAGCCCGGGCTGAGCTGTTTTGCAGCTCCCCCCAAGTTCTCTCTGCACAGCCAAGGCACGGCGGAGATGGAGCTGAGTGGGATGGCAGCTCCCTGCCTCTCACCTCTGGTGCTCCGAAACCGGCTTGGCTGGCTGCTCCCACACAGTGTGTTACTGGCTTGCCCAGCAGGTAAAGAACCCAGATTTGGGACGCCACTGGGGTGTCCGTAAGGGGTCCTGGGGGGGACTCTTGCAGGCCAGAGGGAGTCTGGGGCAGCCCTTCAAGGATCTGGGGGTCCCCTCTGGTGCCTCTGGGGAGGCTTTTGTGTCTGGAGAGGGCCGAGCTGGTTGCAAGAGGTGCTTCCTCCCTTTCTCCAGCCCACCCAGCTCCCCCGACACCACCACCCCCCCAGGTTGGTGGGTGCCAGCAGTGCCAGCCTGTCCCACTGGGTCGGGCACTGAGGGGGGCACAGCCCCAGCCGCGGGATGGGGGGATGAACCACAGCACCAGGGATAGAGACCAACATTTTATTTCTTTAACATTTCCCATGGGGGGCACCCCAGGGTTGCGCGGCTGCACCGCAGCTGGTGCCAGGAGGGACTCCAACATCCCCCCCACAGCTCACCTGGCTCCGCTCGTGATGCTTTTGATGGGGCTCAGCGCGGTCTCTTCTGTGCTACGGACCAAGCGGCTCCAGGTAGGCGACTGCTGCACCGCACTGTGCCGCAGCGTGGGGAGGGGTGGGGGGCTGCGGCGCGGGGCTGGGAGCTGCTCCCATCTCACCCAGCTCCCGGGGTCCCGCAGAGGGACTGGAAGAAGCCAAAGCAAGGGACGACGGACGCGAGAGCCCGCCCAGAGGAGCAGAGCAGTGAGTGGCCCCGGCACCGAGCACCATGCAAACAGCCCACACCCCACAGCAGCCCTGAGCCGGGGCTGTGCCGGGGGCTGCCGGCCGCTCACTCCGTCCCCTCCCTCAGCAGCTTCTCGGCTAGCGGATGAAGGATGGGAGCTCAAGTCGACACAGGAGAAGCAGGGAGTGTGGGGGAGACCCCCAGATCCTGCCCCAGACCCTCAGCCCGTGCCCTGCCCTGCCTGCGCTGGGCAGCCATGCCCGCCTGCTGAGGAGGGGGTGCTGCCCGCGGGCCCCGACGGAGGAGACGGGGTGCAGCGGGTCTCTTCTCTCTCCTCCTCTGCAGGGCAACCGAGGAGGCAGCACCGGGCCCCACAGGACCCACTGGGCTCCCTGCCAACCATATACCATCCGAGCAGTGATGCCTCTCTCTACCCCCTGCCCCCCCCCCCCCCCCAAGCCCCCAGGTCCCCCTGCCCTCCTCTGCCGCCTATAGGTCCTATCAGTGGGGACAGCTCCTTCTGGTCCAGGCACCCCCCGGGCTCCTGGGCCCCCCGAGGGCCACCACAAGAGCCCCTGCAGCCTGTGCTCGCTGGCCAACTGGGAGGACTGCAGCAGCCTGTTGAGGAGCAGCTCCTCTTCCCAGAGCTCCCTCTACCACTTCCTGGAGCCCTGGCCCAGTGCAGCAACAGAGCCAGTGGTGCTCACACACTCAGGACAACCTGGCTCTCCCATGGCTGCTGGTGGGGCAGTGGGGAAATGGGCTGGTCCTCAGCCAGGAGCTGCCAGCAGGGATCAAGAAAGAGTGGGTTCCCAGGTAGGGGATGGACAGGACACAGAGACCCATGGACAAGCACCTGTCCCCCGGAAGGCCCCCAGCCATGGACATGGACAAGGTGGAGCGGGTGCTGGAGATCACCCGCACTTTCCAGGCCTTGAAGGCAAAGACGGAGGAGTCCTGCAAGACCACGGGCAGGGAGTGTGGCCAGGCAGACCCAGGGCTGTGCAGGGCAGGAAGGTGCCTGCGGCAGGGCTGCGCCTGGCTGTGGGGCTACTTGAAGGGCTGGTGGAGATGCCACTAGCCGTGTCTGCTTCTGCCAGCCCTGCAAGTGGTGACAGCGCCAGGCCCAGAAGACCAACAGTGCCCCGAATACTGAGCAGCTGTGGGGTGTGGGGCCGGGAACCCCTCTGGGGTACCCCCTATGTGAAACTTTAAAGAAATAAAATGTTTGTCTCTAGCCCTCGTGCTGTCCTCCCTCCTCCCATCCCACCCCTGCGGGTGCTCCCCTGAGGGAGCAGGTGCAATCAGCAAGCACTGTGTGTTGAGCTCCCCTGCTCACAGCCATGCTCCGCCTGAAGGCGGCGAGGCAGGAGCAGTCCCCAGCCGACTTGGGCGCAAAAAGGTTCATCTGACTCAGCGGGTGAGGAAGGGCCCGTTTCAACTCCGTACCTTTGGTATTCTCAGGTCGGAAGATTTGATGGAGCCAACTGAGAGCGGCAGCGTACGCTGTGGGGCTCTGAGCTGCTGCGTGGTGCCAGGTCTATCCAACGTCAGGCAGTACATTCCCAGGAGACGTCACCGCTAACAACTCTTCCGAGGAAGTGGGGCCGTTTCTGTAGTCGTAGCCTGCCTGGAGAAACAGCCCCACGGAGCTAATAGTCTGCTGAGCAGCAAGGGAGCAGAGTCGCTGACTCTCAACCAAGGACTGAAACACAGCAACCCACTCTACTGCCTTCCCCCTACGCCCGCTGCCTCCCACAGTTTAGAAGAACCAGGGGGTTCCAAGTGAGGGGACCCCTCCCCCACTCCCCCAAATCTGCTCAACATCCCCAAACCTCCCTCAAGACACGGGACTCCTCCCACACACCTCCACTCCCCACACCGACAACCCTCCCCCTCCCCCAACGCTCCAAAAAGCAGCATTCCTTAGGGCAGACTCCTTAAGCTGACTCCACAGCTACGGCTCCCCGTCGGCTCTGGGGGAGACAAGGGGGCCCCGGGGGTGTCCGTGGGCTTTAAGGGGGTCCCAGGGCTGCCCACGGGCTCCCAGCAATGCCCGTGCCCACCACCCACCCCCGCTTCAGGGGGCCCAGCGCTGACACCCCCCGACCCATCTCGGGGGTACCTGGGGGGACTCGGCCGTGGGCTGGAGGCGGGCGAAGGGGGCACGGCCGGGCTGACCTGCCGGGGGCGGGGGGGGGCTGAGAGCGGAGCCCAGAGCGGAGCCAAGCGCCCGGCCAGGCCGGCCCCGGGCACCCTGCGCTGCGGCCGGGGCTGCCGCCACCTGCGGGGAGCGAGCGGGGGGTGAAGGGGCGGCAGCGGGGGACGGGGGGGGCCTGAATCGGCCCTGTTTCCCCCGGGGACCCCCCACTCGGCTCTGTCCCCCCCAAACAGGCCCAGACCGCCCCCCGAGCCCCCCAGCCCGGTCCCGCCACCCCACAAACCCCCCGAACTGGCCCGGCACACCTCCGCGCCGCCGCCGCCGCCGCCGCCGCCACCCCGCCCGCCCGCCCGCTCGCTCGCTCCCTCCCGCCCTCCTGCCCGCTCCCGCCCTCCTCGGCTCCCGTCCCCCCGTCTCCCCCGGTACTGACCGTCGCAGCTCCCGCCCGCCGCCGTACACCGGAAGTGCTCCCCCTCACGTCCGCCCACCCGCGCATGTGCCGAGGCGAAAACCCGGGCCACGCCCCCCTGCGTCGCCGCGGCAAACGCGAGCGAGGGGGCGGGGCCGCGCCGAGGAGAACGAGCCCCGCACCACAGCTTCTCTCCGCGTCGGGTAATGCGAGTCCGAAACCATCCCAGCCCTCCCCAAAAAGAGCCGGACATCCGCCTGCAGAGCTCCGCCAGCCCCTCCGACGGACATCACGGGGATGGGGGGGAAGAAAACAACCAGAAAGGTACTGAAAATAACGTGGAGGCGGTGCTTAGAGATCCTTCCGAGAGGCAAAACCCGGCCTTTGTTCTCATTTTTGAACGTGGGGTTTCGCAGTGCTTCGCGGGCAGTGGTTATCCAGGGGCATCAGCTATCCCGGGAAGCGAAAGTTCCCATCCCATGTGGAAAAAATCCACTCACATGAATAACTTAGACAAAACCAGCTCTCAAAAGGACAAGAGGCGCGTTTGGTCACCTTTTCCTCGAAGCTTCGCGAAAACTGTATACTCAGATTGGCCCTTTCCTGCAGTTCTTTCCCAGAGTTTTGCCCCAAACCCACGTTTCTAGCCCCACTCCCCAAGCCCTCCCTCAGGGCCCACCGCCTTTCCCCAGCCCAGCCTGTCCTTAAAGCTTTTCTTTCCACACACAGCCCTTTCCACTCACCTCCCTCCGGGGCCTCCTCTCTCACAGGCACCTCACAGCCCTGCAAACCTCCCTCTCCCGGAAACCCATTCCCCCCTCACTCCCCCCTCACGCAACACCTATTCCCCTCACACACTCGCTCCCACACCCCCCACCATCTCTCGCCCCCCCCATCTTTCCCCTCCCCCTTCCCCTCTCCTCCCATTCAAAATGGCCCTTCCCTCCCCCTCTCGCCTTTTCCTGCCTCAGCCCCCGCCCCCCGCTCAGGTGACGCCGCACTCAGCCGCCGTGAGGCGCGGCGGGGAGGGCCGGGGCTGTGAGAGGCGATGGCGGTGAGGGAACTCTTGGCTTTTCTCCTCTTCTTTTCATCTCCTCAGGCTTCGGGCAGCCCCGCGTGGGCGGCTGGAGATCCCCCCCTCCCCATCCAGGAGTGGCCCCGGCCCTGGGGCGGCCCCCGCCTCCCTCCTTCCCACAGGCTCTCCTCAGGGAGAGCCCCCAAATTTTCCCCCGGGCGGCCCCACAGCCTCCTGTGAGGCTGGAAGCAGCGGTTCCCTCGGGGAGAGTGTCCAAACCCGTTCCCGGGGTGTCCCCACAGCCTCTTGCATGGCTGGGAATGGGGTTTCCCTCAGGGAGAGGCCCCAAATCCATCTCTGTCGTTGCCCTACAGCCTCCTGCATGGCTGGGAGCAGTGTTTCCCTCAGGGAGAGCCCCCAAATCTGTCCCCCGGGCGGCCCCACAGCCTCCTGTGTGTCCGGGAATGGGGTTTCCTTCAGGGAGAGTCTCCAAACCTATTCCCGGGGTGTCCCCACAGCCTCTTGCGTGGCCGGGAATGGGGTTTCCCTCAGGGAGAGCCCCCAAATCCATCCCCAGGGTGGTCCCGCAGCCTCCTGTGTGGCCAGGAATGGCGTTTCCCCTATGGATGGAGCCCTCTCCTTCCCCCGACTCCACTCCTGGGCAGCCTTTTCCTCCCTCCCACCTTCTCCCCACAGCCTCTTCCAGGGCTGGGAAAACACTCCTGCCCTTTCTCTTCCTGCAGGATTTGAGAAGAAGAGCCCCCCGTCTGCCCAGCCCACACGTGGGGTCTGGGCAGCTCCACGCCTTGTGTTTGAAGCGGGAATTGGGATATTTCAGTTTTCTTCTGCGATCAGGCCTGGTTCTGAAAGGGCCAGTTGTAGTGGTTAGGCTTTGGTGGGTGAGTAACAGCGAATCTTATTTAAATTTTCCTTTTTTTTAGATTTTGTGTAGGGGGCTTGTTGTCCTCACGCCCGCGAGTTCTGCTCCAGGTCAAGCGAAGCCCCATGGAACTGGCCCGAAGGGCGACGGCGGGCATGGACCAGTGCCCCTTTGGCGTCGAGAACGTGGTTTTTTTTGAGGTGAATCTCCCTGTTTGTTTTTTTTTTTTTTTCAAAAGCAGTGGGCTGGTTTGTAGCGAGGCTTAAAACCCCGGGTTGTGCCTAAACGTGGGTCTGATTTCAACCTCAGGGGCTGCAACTCTGTCCAGCTCTGACTCACAGCCCTGGCAGCACCGTCAGCGCGCCGGGCTCGGCGTTCTCTTGTATTTTGAAGGGTTTCTTACGGATCGGCAGCAGCCGGGGATATTTAGCAGCTGTGTATTGGTGGTGGAATCCATGTGGTGAAAAGATCTTTGGGGTAAAGAGGTGACTAGGTGGGGTTTTCTTTTTTTTCACCTCGAGAATGTTTCTTGTTGCCTTGTACCTGTAAAAAGATGTTCAAATCGTTAAGGTGTTCAAATCGTTTCATAAAATTACCCCCTAGACAGGAATATGTTTTGTGGTTGATTTGTTTTTTTTTTTATGAGAGTCCTTTCAGCCTGCTCTCCAGGTGGAAATGGGAAATGCAAAGGCATTACAATGATAGATTTGCTAAATCTGTTGCCAAGGTGTATATTACTGGCTTTCCCTGAAGCGGGGAAAAGACGTCCTGTTTAATTGTTGTTTGCATTTGAAATTCTCTGTGAAATGGATTAAGCAGTGTGGGCTTCTTTTTGTGGGTCTGCCCTTGGAAGGAGAGCGCCTTTAGGAAAAGGCTTTTCTGGAGGGGACGGAGAACTTAATTGCTGATGGCTATAAAAGCGCGCCCTGTTTGGGTGGCCTGAAAACAAAACCCGTGAAAATCCATGACTGAAAAATGAGACTTTCTCCTAATGATCGGGGCTGCTGTTTCTACTGATTGGCCCATGAATAACAGCTCGTTCCTTACTGGTGGCTGAGGACCCTTGAATTGTTTCCCAAAGCCTAAGGCAGCGGGAAGGGCTGGTGTTGTCAGATCACTGCAAATCAAATAAAAGAGAGCGGCTTGGAGTTGTCTCGTTCCCTCTTTCTTTTCCCAAGAAAGAGGGGTGGAAAATGGTAAAATGTTTTTCAGCAAAGTTCAAAATGGCAAAGGATGTACCGTGTGGGGGGTGGGACGTGGGTTTAGGTGTTGGTGGGGACCCCAGCAATAAACCGTAAGAGGTAAAGCAGCTTTGTGGGACTTTTGGGGCTTCTTTTTGTGTGGATATTCGCTCGTTGCAGACCACGTGCCGGAGCCCTCCAACAGAGGCATTAGAAAAAGAAGTCTTTTTCTTAGTACTAATGCTTTGAATTTTCCAGTGTGGGAAAAGCCGCAAAAGTGTGTATTTCTGCCCAGCTGCGGAGAAATGGGTAATACTGAGCCCTACAATAGCTTGGTTGTTTTTTTTCCCCCTGTGTGATGACTGGTGTGGAGGGAGTTTGTACCAAAGAGTCAACTTCTGATTGTGGGCAGCCCCTGTTTTAGGAACTGTTGCACAGATTGCTTATCGATGCAACTGCTGCCGCGACTCCCGCACTCCCTGCTGAGTGATAATCCAAAACTGCAGAGCGAGCTGGGTGCTCGTGGAAGGGGAACTGCACTCTCAAGTGGAAATACTTGGGGTCTCGTTGCCTGTAGGAGGGAAAGGGATGTCAAGAGTCAACCTAAAGGAACTTCTCACCTTCAGAGATCGGGCTCTGGAGGTGACGGTTAATTGAGGGGAGTCGTGGAAGCGTGCTTTACTGAGCAACATGCTGCTGCTGGCCCAAGACTAAATGTCTCCAAAGTTTGGGGTTGGTTTAAGTGCTTTTTGGTTATTAGCTGGATGTCACTCTTAGAAGCACCTCTTGCCCTGTCTGGAGGGGTTTGCTGCTGCCTCCTGCATTGGGCCGAGGGGACCGGCAGCCCTCAGGACAGGGACTTTCTCAGGCACAGAGGTTAAACCTGGTGCGTGCTGCTTAAAAACTGCTCTGGGTGTTAGTGCAGTGGTCACGGTGAGAAATGTGGTGGCTTAGGGGAGCCTGAGATTCTCATTCCTCTTAAGTGCGGGGGATTTTGGGGAGCCTGGGTGGTACAATCCCCTTCCTGCTCCCAGATTCCTGTCACTGACCCGTCAGCGGGGTGTTAGCAGAGCTGATGCCCGCAGCGGCTGAGGGTCGGCATGATCCCGGCATCGCTGGAGCTCTGGAGCCGAGGAATGGGAGCGTGGCCCGTTTCCATCACGGCTTGTGAGGGAAATAGTGCGGTTTGATATAGCCGGGGTGCGTAAACCGGGATTCCTCTTTGCACGTGTGCTTACAGGGTGCACACAGGTGTGTTACGTGGAGTGTTTCTTAATGCCTGCGAAGCTTTATGAGATTGGTTAATGAGCGTTGCTTTGCTGTGCAAGTGCAAAGTGTAATTTTCATGGAGAAACCAGCTCGGATGTTCCATTTAGGCATTCTGCCTTTAAAAAAAGAAAAATATTTTAAAGCTTTCCTTGCAGGCAGAATAACATCTGCTTTTGAGGATTGTTTCTTTCCCTGCAGGGTGGAAAAATCTACAGCCTCGCTGAGGCTGCAGAGGAAGAAAACTTGTCAGTTTCCTGGAGCAAACTGCAGTTTGGAGAGGGGGGTGGTTTGCCAGAGTGCCTTTTAGCACCTCGTCGGGCACATTTCTTTTCCCTGGGGGCTGAGGTTTAACATGGCCTTTTCATTTGCCTAGCTTTTGGTTGTATGAATTAATGGGTGTTTCAATGGGAACCACAAGACCTAATTTCTCAGTCGCCATCCCAAAAATTGTGCAGGGACGGAAGTGGGACACGGAGGTGACCAGAGTGAAACGCTGAAGGCTGTTAAGGCTGGAATAAGGAATGGCGGGGCTTGTTCTGGTCACCCAATATGACAATAAAAGGCCACGAGTTCCTCGTGGAGGTAAAGAACCGACAATCTGGGAGGGCGTTCAGGGATTTGCCTCATCGAAGGGTTTCCAGGGGAATATGGGGGTCACTCTCCATCTCATTCCTGGTGAGCTGCCTGCCTGTTAAGACCATTATTATATTATAATCACGGAGGCAGGCCCTGAATTCAGGTTTGGGAAGCCATTAGCTAATTTTGTGGTTAATGCTTTTTTTTTTTTAGAGTGAGTCTGACTCGGTTCTCTCTGCTGAAGATGAGACACGTCCTTCCCTCTGCTTTGGCAATGGCCGCTTTCCTTGGGCACAGGGGCCGCACACCTCTCTGGTCCTTTTTCTGTAAATAAATCGTGGCTGTGCCGCCTTCCTGCCCAGCCTGGGGAGCTTGTCCTTTACTGAGTGAGAAAGCAAGTTTTTCCCTGGAAGAAATAAAGAGATTTTGATACTCTCTGTCCTTCTGTGCAGCACTGCCATCCCAATGCGGCCTCGGGAGAGGCACCTTTCCTCCAGCGCTGGAACCATGGCTGGGAAGGGACCTGCTATATCGTTAGATGGATGAATTTTATCGTTCTTTGGCAAGAAACGAATATGGTGACAATCGTTACCCGGTCCAGCCAGCCTTGGTGGTCAGCCCCCTCCTCCCTTTCCCTGTGGGAAGGCTCCGAGGATCTCCCGGGCTATAGGAACAGGCAGGCAGTAAGGATGCTGTGCTGGGAAGCTTTTACTGGCTTTGCTATCTTCCTCCTGTGAATGGAGAGATGGATCCCCAGCACTTTGGAGCTCACCTTCCCCAAACGCCGAGTTCGCCATTTGTTATCCACAAATGATGCGATTTTCTGTGCAGGAAATGGGATTTTTCAGAAATTCCAGCACGGTATGGGAAGAAAACGCTCCTGGAACTTTTCATGCAGGTCATTCCTTTTCGGTGTCGCGATTAAAAAGTGACATCTGTAACTTTGAAACAAATATTTGTACGTATTTGTCAATGGGTGCTATTCACGTAGTCGCTGGAAGGAGAAGGGATCTTAACCACCTCTCTTATTTCAGGCTGTATCCTGATAACGCCGGGGATTGATATCCCGCTGGGGATTTTTCTCCAGTTCCCATCTTTTGCGGCTAATTGAACGGCAGAGATTTCCCAGCTAGACAGGCAGTGAGCTCTACGGAGGGAATGCGAGTGCGGATCTAACGTTGACGGTGATTATACTATATTGTTAAAAGACTCGTGCCTTGCAAAGAAAGTCTGGAAAAGTGAAAAAGGATGTGCCTTTCTCCTTTGGGATTGCTTTTGTGGCAGAGGGGATTGAAACAGCCCACCAGGGTTTTGCTCCGCTCCTGGCTTTGGCTTGGAAAAAGCCCCAAACGGCTCAATCCCTGCGGGGCCGACTGTAACCCAGGTGAGGGGCAGCTGTGCCAGGAGATCCGGAGGGTCCATCGCCACACCTTCCGTGTCCAGTGAGAGATTTCCCCGAAAAGAGGGAAATTCTGGGAGAATGGGGAGCGGTGTGCAATGATGAGGGCGGCGAGGAAGGCTAAAGGATGGTCTCGATGATTTTTACTGTGAGTGGGTTTTTTCATATATCTTTTGGGCAGTATGGCCGGGGACTTTTTGTTTAGGCTGATGAAGGTTGACTCTAAAATCCGCATTGGGCCATGAGCTCCGGCCCAGCAGTCAGAATAACCACAAACCCTGGGGAAAGGGGGCTGAGGAATGGGTGCGTGGTTGGTTCGGCGCCGGGGCTCTGCCAGCCCTCGCTGTTGCCATTGACCTTCTCCCCGTGGCTCGGCCACTTCTCCCACTGCCCCACAGCACTGCGGAGGGTAATGGAGGGTTATTTTTGGCTGGAGTATACCCCTGTGCTGGCCAGAAATGGCCAGAGCTAGCCCAGGCTGGGCTTGCCACTCAGGCTGACCTCATGATGCCGGTTGCCGGCCTCCCGCCTTCTACACAACATTCCGACGGTGGTCTTGGCCCACCGTCGCAGCTCTTCTGCTGCTGGCTGTGGCTCTCGGAGTGAACCTCGTCAGTTTGCTCAGCGTTTTGAGGAAGGAAGCGGCAATTTTCTTGCCCGATGGGGGCTCACGTGGTGGAACGGTAATGCTGTTGGTGGCGAGAAGGGGCTGTGGGAGTTGTTAGAGGGCAGTTGGTGATGCTGTGCTGGGAAATAACTGCCGTACCTGACACGTCCCCTCCTTCGAAGCGGGTGCGTGCTATCGTGCTGTTCCCAGCTCTCCTTCCTCACCTCCTCTGCCTTAACAATTTCAGACACGTCAACGTCGGCAGTGAATTTCAGGCCGAGATCCCAGACCTCCAGGACAGATCCCGGTTGGAGGAGGAGGAGGAGGGAGCGTCGCTAGTGTGGAAGCCCTGGGGAGACATCGCAACAAACCCGGAAACACAGGACAGAGGTTTCTCTTAACGCTTTTCTTCCCAGGTTCCCCCCAAGATACTAAGGATCGAAAACTGCACGTTTTCACAGCAGCTGTTTGTCCGTTGGGACCCTCTCCCTCCTTTCCTTGACTGCCTTCGTGGCTGGTAGCACCCGAGGGTGGCTCAGATCTGGTGGGACAGTGAACAGATAACAACCGGTGGCGCTCTCAGTCGCGTCCTCTGGGAGAGATGGTCAGGGGTGTTTGTAGCTGTCCCACGTCAGCTGCAGTGACCTTGGGAGAGGGGAGATCTGTCTCTGGAGCTACCGGTCCCAAAGCTGCTCTGAAGGCAGAGAGCACGATACCGGATAACCTGCCTTTTTTTCGGTGCCTTTTCTGGGTCTCCAGTCTGTCTGTTCTGTTTGCCCTTGGACTTGTATTGTACCTTTTCCTCTTTCTTGATGGGAACTGACTTTCTGTTGTTTTTTGTTGCATTTCTAGTGACAAATCTGCTCAATTTCGCCTGCTCCAATGTGGTGCCGGGGGGAAGAGCCAACCTGGAGCACGCCTTGCACCGCCTGCATGAAGCTTTGGTAAGAAGCAGCTATTGTCGAATTCCTGCTGGAGTAGGGCAGACTTTGGTACTGTGGTGAGCTGGGAGTCGCTCCCGAGTTTTCTGTTCCGCAGGCTCGAATCCCTTTGCTAAAGGGGCAGAGTTCTTGCATGCTGCCTGTTGGCCGCCGTCTGCATTAAGGTCTTGTGGGATGACAGACCCTGTGTATCAATAAGAGCTTGTTTTGTCTCTTGTCAATTCTGACAATTTGGAGAATAGAAGTCCTCCTACTCCTGCAGGCAGCTCTGCCTGCAGCAGGGACGAGCCCAGAAGGACTCCAGCAGCGAGCAGTGGCCGTTGGGGTGCCACAGCTTGGTCCCCGGAGATCTGCGCGGGTTCTGGTTTCTTAAAACACATCAGTGTGGATTGAGGAAATATTCCCATCGACTGCTGTGGGCAGAGGTGACCCCGATGTGCTGTTGTTGAGCATCGACTGAGAACCGTCTTCCCACAGTGGGCTGAAGAGTTGAGGTCCCTCCTGAGGGGGAATCTAAGTCTTGTTCTCTGAACTCCCACAGGAGGGTCTGGAGATGTTGCAGTCTGGGGCACCCCGGCGACCTGAATCCCATCCCCTGGCTGATTATCATTACGCAGGTAAAGTGGAAGCAGAGCTTGTTGCTTCTCCAGGAATGCGAGCGGGTACTGCCGTTCCCTTTGTTCTGATTGAAAGAAGTGATTTTTTAGAAACGTGCGAGCAGCGGTTCGTGTTCTTCGGGGCAGGGAAAATAGTCGTTTTAATCTGTTCCGGGGGCCTTTTGGCATGGGGAGTGCCTTGTCCCTGTGTTCCAGCCCACTGCTGTCCCGTGCAGTGATGCCCCACGCTGCCGTACGCTCCTCCTTTTGCACGCCGGCTTCACGGCAGCTCTGCTGACAGCCATAACTGCTCGTGCTAACGAACTCCCTGCGGCATTGGCTAATCACTTTCCAAAGGAGGAGAGATGTGGATGTGTGATGAATAACTTGTGCAGATTTCAGGTAGGCTGCGAGTGGTCTAATCATTTGCACGTGGCTGTTTCTTCCCAGGCTCAGACACTTGGACGCCCCTGGAGGAGCAGTTGTTTAAAGAGGCTTTTTATGTGCATAAGAAGAATTTCCACCTGATACAGAAGAAGGTAAAGCAGTTAGTCCGAGGCGGGTCACGGGTTGGTCGCGTGGAGGGGAGTTTTAACCCAGAAAAGTCTGTTGAACGGCGTGTCAGAATCCTGTCCTTGGGATGCAGCTTCATGCTAAAAAGACACTGGTACGAAACATAATTTTCCCTAATGTGTAATTACCAAACAATATTTAATCTCTCCGGTACAAAATATGGGAAATATTAAAAGAATAATGACACGTTCCGCTGACCATCGGCGTGTAATGTACACTTCTGCTCTCCCAAGGCTTCTTTGCAGCCCTTTCAGAAGAAGGGGGCTCGTTTTCGGCCTGATCTCACCTGTGGGAACTGCAGATACAGGGGGGGACAGACAAAGAGCACTGGATAGATCTGTCCTGGGTCTGTGCCTTCAGTGTTTTCCTGCTCTGTTTCCCTCATCGATCGCTTCTGGTTTTCTCCCGACAGATTCAGACGAAGACCGTGGCCCAGTGTGTGGAATATTACTACACCTGGAAAAAACACGTCAGGTTTGGCGCCACCCGACCTGGACGGACAGCCAAAAGGCTGCAGCGAGGCACGGATGAAGTGGAGGAGGCTGAAGAGAAGGTAGGAAAACCGCTGGGGGTGGGTGCGAGATGCCGCTCCTCCATGATCGCCTTCTCCCGGGCTCTGGGAAACGATCCCCTTCGCATTAAACTTGCTGCTGATGATGATTTTCGGGGATGTTTTGTAATGTCCCAGTGCTCTGTAGGAGGAACTGCCGGTGACCCGCCTCTGCGCGGGTGTTGCCAAAACGTTCCTTGCCAGGAAGCAGAAATGTGGCTCACAGAAATATATATTATTTAGGGTTTTTTTTGGTGGCAGCCACTGGGTAAGCATGTCACTTCAGTTCTCAGAAATTCTACTGTTCTGCTGAGGACAGTGGAAATAATACGGTTTTTCTTTCGCCATCTGTCTTTGCACCCCATCCTCCCTGTCGAATTTCGGCATTGTTTTGGCTGTTTTAACGTTCAGAGGAGCTCAGCGGGGCAGGCTGGGGCTGATAGAATGCGTTCCACCCAGCACACAAATAAACCCCTCACTGCCTGGGCTGTTTGGGGATGTTTCCAGCCAGTTTTTCGCTTTAGCTGTCCCCCTTGCTGAGGAGAAGGAGAAATGAGCACAAGCTGTCTGCTTTACAGGGTGGTTGCAGCCCGAAGAAGAGGCGCCAGCTCGGGCCGAAGGAGAATGACAAAAGAAAGTGGAAGAGCAGCGAAAAGATGCCCCGTGGCACAGGCAGTCCCTCCCGCCATCCCGGGGACGCTCCGCGCGGGGCTGGGGGCGCAGGCGATACGGCTGGGTTACCCTGCGGGCAGTGTGGAAGGTGAGCTGCTCGCTTTTTCTTCTTGAAACTCACTGCTTTGGGCTCAAACAGATGGAAACTCTCCAAGATGGCTGGGGGGAGCAGAACTAAGGGCAGCTGGAGGATTCCCCCTGTCCCGCCGCCACCTGCTGCTTTTGTTGGACTTTTAGCCGAAACCGCTGTGTTTTCCTGTGCCTTTGAAGGCCTCACGGTCTCTTCCCTGAGGTGTTGGGGCACCTGTCCCATGCCGCACGCTGCCACATGTTGTCACCACCATTTGTTTAACAGCTGCTTTTCCTCTGTGCCCGTTGGAGCAACGAACCTGTCGGGATTGTTCCTGCTCAGTTCCATCCTCCTCCCGTCTCCCCTGCACTCGGGGCTCCTCCGTCTCCCGCTGACTGCAGCCACAACGGTTTCTCTCTCTCTCTTTGAAGGCCCTTTCCTTCCATTACAGGCTCAGGGCGGTTCATCTCCTTGGGTGAGAATCCCAGCGTTTCTCCTTTGTTTGGCTGAGAAAAAGGTTCCACTGAAGTTCCTTCTTGCGGTTTGCGGCCCGAGGGCTCCCGCGCTGCAGTCGCTCGTGCCAAGCGACATTGCTCGTGCCACGCAGAGCCACTCGAGTTTCAGTCCGACCCAATTCTAATCCATCGTGATGTTAATTCTCCTATTTTAATCCCCAACGATCTGCCGTGTTTAACCACTGAGGCCCCACCCAGCCGGGGGTACCGGCAGAGACTGTGTGGCACCACGCAGCAAAACGCACAAGAAACTCACGAAATTAGAAATAATGAAACATCATCTAACGAATTTTTTTTTCTTAAAAAAGGAGTTAAAAATCCCCGTTTGTTTTTTCCCTTCCAGGGTGTTTGGGACAGTCAACGGGAGGAACGCGCATGTGAAATACCATCGCCCACGGCAGGATCGGAAGGCCCTGGAGACGTCTTCAAAGGGCGGCGAAGCCGGCAGAAGCCCAGAGGGTGACCTCCTCCCGTTGGCAACTGGGCAACTGCCGGTGCAGCCCAGCAACCAGGTCCCTTTCCACCACTAAGAAAACCCCACCCACCATCTCTCGCCTCCAGCAGCGCCTGAGCTCTGCGGAGGGTCCACCACCACGAGGTCGCCCCCGCTCCAGAAAGACCCAGAAGATAAGAACAGCAGAGAATAAGGTATTGTATTTAATAGTGTTTCCCCCTTAGGTGATAGTGACGTGTAGATTTTCGGTCTTAGTTAGGCATCTTTTAGCTCTTAGTTTTAAGCTTTAGTGTTGTTCTGATAGGAGTAAGGTTTGTTGTTCTTCTGAGAGAAGTAAGGTTTTTTTTTTATGTGTTCTTCTCCTTAATTTATTAAATTGAGCTGTTGAACGTTCAAGTCCTGGGGCTGCTCTTGCTGGGTTTGAGCCAGAAATAATCGAAGCCGTCAAAACCCGTTCTGTGTGCGGTTGGTGGTGCGAAGCAAAGGAGAACCTGGGCCTGCGCCGCACAGTGCTGTTCCCCGGTTGGTTTTCCCACCGGAGAGCGCAGCGGCACTGCCATGACAAAGCCGGCAGCAGGACTGGGGCGGGTGAAGGCGTTGGATGGCCGCGAGGCCTCTTGGTTATTTGCCAGAGTCGGCGTTGGCCTTTCGTGCTGCACTGTAGCGCCCATCGGTGTTTGCACAAATAACGCGGCATTTGGCAGTGACAATGGCGGTTGGGTTAGTTCAGGGAATGACATCTAAAGAAAGGGGCTGGTCTCCGCCGGCGGTGTACCGGGAGGGTGAAAAGGTTTATTTTTCGTTGCCAGGCCACCCGATTTTCATGGCTTTGTTTCTTTTTTTTTTTTTTTTTTTTGGTGTGGCTGAATATTCCTGCCCGGTTGAAGCAAATTTGTATTTTGGTTCTGTTTTGTCTTTAAAGGATTGATCTTCAGGTCTGGGCCATGGTAAACTTCTTTCCCCGAAGCGCCCGCTTTGCAGAGCGGGTATGAACATTCTCCTTTTGTTTCCCATCACTTGTATTTATAAAAAAACTACCCTAAAAGTCAGAAGAGCCATCGGCATGTTCACACCTCTTCCCTAAGCCTGCTCCTCACTGCCGGTGCTGCCCAAGCGATGCCAAAAAGGCGGGAGTTTGGGAAAAATACCCGGCACCCTATCTAACTGTGGCGTCCAAAACCCCACGGGTCGATTTAAACCTCCGCTGACCCAGGGAAGGGCTCCACGTGCCAGTTCCTGTTCCAAGTCTTGTTGCTGTTTCACATTGATTCTAAAAAATCAGAATGCGGATGCAAGAACAGAATTTGGACCAGATTCTCCGGTGCCAGGACAGTGCACCAATGCTCCAGGGCGCTTTCCCCAGCAGCGAAGGCCTGGTCTGGCAGGAGGGCGGTGGATGGGGATGGCGAGGTACTGCCTGCTCAGCTGCCCCACGGCCGGGAAGCGATGCTCATTGTTCTTCCACCAGCGCAGCAGCTGGTGCTGCGCTTGCAGAGGGGCTCCAGGATGTAGTTTTCCAGTTGCTGGTGGATCTCGGGCATGCTCTCCATCAGGTCCTACCCCAAAAGGATGTCATAGATGCTCTGAGACGGGGCGCTGGCGCATGGGTCCTTGCGAGCAGGCAGCTGGCTGCCGGCATCTGCGCCTGTGGCTTTGGAATCCGAGTTTGGCACCCCAGACTGGGTGGCAGATGGGGACTGGTGGTTGCAAACCCGCAACAGCGTGGTTCTCACTGGCTGGTGCAGCTCGCTTCTCAGGCTGGGGCTGAGAAACTGCATCTCCTTTAAGTGCAGGTCCAAAACAGATAACTGCTGGGCTTTCGAGCACTTTCTCGAATGCAGTTCCCTTCAGTTTGGAAGACGGCAGAACATGGAGAATGGCATTACATGCGATCTACTCCTTGGTGTATTGATTGGACAGGGAATCAGTCAAAAGAGAAAATAAGAAAAATTAATTTGCCTTCTACTTGGATGGCAGAAATCTACGAGAGGCAATAGAAGGGGGGTGGCGCTGTGAGGGCCATGGAAAGGGGAGTGAAGGGCATCTGCAAGGTTGGAGGGGGTAAGGAGGGGGGTAGGTGCCTAAAATGGGGTGCTGGGGGTGTGCAAGGAGAGGGGGCAGCAGGCCGCTGAAGGGGGGTGTAAGGCATCTGCAAGGCGGAGGGGTGGGGGCGCAAAGGGGGAGGTGAGGGGTACCCAAGGTGGGTGTGGGAGGGAGGCACCTGGGCGATGCCTGTTGGGGGTCTCCCTACCAGACCCCCCCTCCTTGTCCCCTCCTCCGCATCTCGATGTGACCCCCTGGTGATGCTGCGGCCCTTCAGAGCAGGGGGACAAAGGCCACTGTCCCCGCAGAGCCCCATGCCACCCGGTCACCTCAGCTATTGTCCCACCGTGTGCTTGCACGGATGCGCCCGGTGTCGGGGTGCAGACAGGAGGCGGCTGGGTGGTCCCCCCCTCTTTCTGCATCTCCTTGGCCTGGGGGAGGGCCTGTCCGCCCCCCTGCTGCACCCATGGGACCCGGCTGCAGGAGGTGCTCTCGGGTGCAAACAAGAGGTGGGCAATTAATTAATCTGCCCTGAAATTACAGCTCACGGGAAAGACTGAGAGGAATTTGCATCTCTGCCAGCAAGGGATGACGGTCACGTCCTGGTGATGCTCAGCTGTGACCTGCGTGTGTGTCCCCCCTCACAGCCCCACTTTGGGGCTCTGGAGATGTGTCCTCTCCCGGGTCCAGTCCCCGTCACAGCCCAAATCCTGGCTCAGGAGCCGGAGGGGTCCCTGCAGGGGACGGTGCTGATCCCCACGATAGCAAAGGAGGGAGCCACAGGGCCGGTGGCTTTGTCTGGGTAGGATGGAGATGGAGAGGGGCGAGGAGGGGGGTCTCCTGCTCCGCCACCAAAGCAGCTCCCCCAGTTTGGCCCCTCATCCCCTTATAACACTGGGATCAGTGTTATTAATTACATTTTGCGCGAGATTACATTAATTACATCAATCCTCCCTCCGGCTGCTGGTGGCCAGTCCAGCTTGCGTGTGACGGGATGAGAGGGCCGACGTGGGAGGTTTGCCTCCTTGTGTGATGCTTTTGGCCTCCCCCGGCACCGGGAGGACTCAAAGCCGGACCTGAACCTCTGCTTTGTGCTTTTCCTCATCCTCAATTACACCAAAGCTTCCCCAGGGAAAGATTTTTCTTTCTAACCGGAGGAGTTGCACTGAGACAGGTAAACTGAGGCAGGACAGTCAAAAGTCCCTCTCTCTCCTGCTGGGACAAAAAAAACCCTGCAGCAAAATAATAATTTGGAGAAGTTTTCTTGAGAGGGAACAACACCCTCTGCTCCGAAACTCAAAAGTGAACTCGCCATCCCCTTTCCCAGCCCAGTTTCGATGATTTGATGTTTTCCAAGCGCCTGGCAGCGGTGGCGAAGGACAAAGAGGGAAGGCGAAGCGTCTGTGAGTGCTGGTACCCATCCTGGGATGGGATAATTTGCTTTCTGGAGGCATCTCTCCGTCCTGCTCCGTCCCATCCCAAGCCCACACATCTACAGATCCTATAGACTTATTAAATTCTTAAATCCTCCAGCGATTTCCTCAATGAAATAACCTTTCTGAGTCCATTTGAGTGGCTTAATCAGGAAAAAGAGGGTTTTGAGTGGCACCGTTTCCTTCGGTGGCATCTCTGTGCGAGGTTTGCCGCGATTTCGGGGATGCTGCAACAAGTGGGGAAGGGCGATGGGATGCTCGGAGCATCTTGCCACGGACCCACTTGGCTTCTTTCTCCTGTATTTGCGCCTGAAGCTTTAATACTAAATAATAAAAAAGCAGCAGAGATCTGAGCTTGGATCCCGATGGGATTTTAACAGATTAGACCTCGTTGTCACCCTCCTTTGCTGTGTTATTTTACACCCCGTGTCACCTTTCAGGGCGAGCCGGGGCCGTTAACCTTTGTGCTGAGCAGCGCCGGGGAGGAAGTTCATGACAGCAAATGGATCTGTAGGCTGGAAATGAGGGATTAGCTCCGCTCGGAACATAAAGTAGGGCTGGAGATAGCTGGCGGAAGCCAGGAGAGTAAAACATGGGGCTTCTCTGGCCATTTCCGTACGGCGTAGGACTTGGTCTGTCTAACGAGGGTTTATGGAAGCCGCGAAGGGACGGAGGCTGTGCCGAAGGGAGACCTCCCTGAAACACCCTGATTTGATGCAGGAAATGTTGATGAAAATCAGGGCTGCCCCATAACGGGCATTTCCCCAATGGTTTGTGCCTCACGTGGTCTTTTGGCAGTTTGGGCTTTCAAATACGCCCAAACACTGTGTAACACCTTTTGCCCTGCCGAGATGCAGCATTTCCACCCCTTTTCTCTATTCTGGAGAGTTTTTCCTCAAAACAGAGCAGGTTTCTCCCCATCCGCTAAGTTTTCCAAGCGGGATCAGTATTGGGGTGTATGGCTTTAAATAACTGCCGGGGTCACCCTGAACATTCCGATCCCAGCAACGGTCGCTGTTTATGTGCTGGAGATGGTGCAGACTGGGAGTCACTGGGCTGCAGTCGGAGGGTTTGGTCCTCTGATTGATCTGGAGGCTCAGTTATCCCCCAAAACCGGTGACCGACTTGAGGATGAAGCAGGAGGAGGGTCCCAAAATGACACTTCTGGAAGAGTTACAGGTGGGAGGGCTGTGCCGAGGGGCTGTGCATCCCCCAAAAAGGGGGGGAGACTTCCCAAAATCCCACTGGCATGTCGCCAGAGCAGGGAAGGATGTGGGGGGACGATGCTTTGTGCCCTGCCGGGGGCAGGTTTAGCATCGTGGGTGGGAGCACGGAGCCAAAATGGTTTCTGAGAAAGAAGCAGATATTCCCCATGTTGCTCGGGGGGGATCTGGGGAGCTGTGATGCCCAAATCGCTCCGTTTATTCCCACTCTGACACCCCTGTAACACACTCAAGCTCGCCGTTGTATTTAAATTGCGATTTTATTTCAATTGTGATTGTATCTAAGTTGCGATTTAATTTAAATAGCGATTTAATTCAAATTGGGGTTTTATTTCGGTGGCAATTTTACTTAAATTGCAATTTAATTCAAATTGGTGTTTTACTTAAGTAACGATTTTACTAAAAGTGCCATTTAAAGCGATTTGATTAAGCCCCTTTTGTCCCGTGCCTTTTCTGAGGTTGGGGTTTGGGTTTTTGAGTTTTTTTTCCGGTAAATCTGGAGGGGAGCAGACACATTGCTAAGAAGGGACAGAGGGTGGCGGAGGTCGGCGTGGGAGAGAGGACGGGAAAGCCACAGGCGCGTCATAATCCGGCTGCCGGGTGACGCGGGCGAGTGCCGGGAGGTGGCGGGGAGGTCGCAGCAAGTCAGCTTTGAAATTAGTACTCGGGGGCCAGAAAAAACTCATTCCCAGATGGGAATGTTTGTTCCTTTTGCTCATTAAATTAACTGGTGAGCGGGAGGTGTGAGCTTCCCGAGCATCGCTGCTGCGCAGCGGCAGGTGATGCCATTCAGTCGAAGCAGGGATTTGGGGGATAAAAAGCAGATTTCTGGTGTTTTGCTCTTCTCTAAAGAGAAGGGTTTCCTGGAGGCCCTTTCAAAGTTGCAGTTGCGACTCGAGTGTGAGACGTGGTTGGGTTTTTATTTCTTTGAGCGTGGTAATCCCGGTGATGCCCTTCCCCAGCCCAGGGGCAAGGGGAGAAGAGAACGCCTGTAATTCTCCTTTGGCTTTTAAGGCACAGATGCTCTTTGTGCAGCGCTGGCAGTGGTATTTCAGCCAAGGAGGGCATTAGCTCTCAGCCCTTGGCTTTTCTTTTGAGGAGAAAAACGCAGTTTTGTGTGGAAAGCAGGCTTGCAGCAAGAGAAGCCCGAGCCTGGTTGGGCTGAAGTCGAAGCTTCACCCTTGCAGGTTCTTGAGGGCCTTTGGAGGTTGGTGGTGGCCATGTCCTGTGGCCAAGTGCCATCTAGTGAGTCCTGCAGGTATCACGTTTGGAGAATGAAACTGGCTGTGCTCAAAAGTGTGGGGTTGGGTTCCCCCACCCCACCCCACTCCACCCCCAGTTTGGAAATCCCTTTTTTAATTTTAATTTTTCGAAAGGAACCACAAGAACGAAGCAGGAGGTTTGGTTTTGGTTTGAAACACTCAACTGTCTCCCCTTTTAGTAAATCCTTCCAGACTCACGGTATATACAATACAGGTGACATTACAGGTGGTTTTATTTGGGTATGGGAATAAAAACCTCCAAGTCTGCGTTTTTAGGGCTGTGCCTGGAGGAGGAGACACACAGAGGTGTGATGCTCTTGGGCTCACGTGGCCGCAGGGATGGGTGATGACTGGGAGGACGTAAGGGAGCTCTCCTCACCCGGCCCCAACTTGTACCTTCTTCTCCTCACTAAACAGAGACACGACGAGGAGGCGGTGATTGACCTGGGAAGAACGAGCACCGCTGTCACTATTCACTATGAGAAGGAGGAGCTGGAAGGTGAGTCGGGAGAGGTGCCACCAGCCCCACGCGTTTTTCCGTTTTCCGTCGCGCTAAGTCCCTGCCGCGTCCTGTGCTCAGCGTATGCATCACCTGCAGCGAAACGTGGCATGCTTCTAAATAAACAAGCACAGTTATTTTCACATTGTTTTAATATTATGGCTTTTAGACAGAGGGGAAAAAGCCCCCATGGCATCTGCGGTGTGAGCGTTGGCCACAGAGCTTGGTAGTTCCCAGCTTGTTTTCTCAGAGGCTGCTCTTGGCTTGGAGAGGTCAGGAGAATAATTTGATGGCTGCAGACACGGGGCTGTGATTTTCTTTTTTTTTTGTTCCAGACTTCATTATCACAGGACTGATTGGATCTCCTCTTGTTGCCTTGTGCCATACAAAGATTTTAAAAATAATTACCTTCTGTGGCTGCTTAATGAGCAGGTCTGAGTGTTGTCCAGCCAAAGCTGGAATTTTAGACAAGGGTTGATATTTTCAGGGCACTTTTAGGTGACCCGGAGCCATCGCTTGTTGTTGCTCTGTTGTTGCAAAGTTAGAGTAAAACAGGCTTGGAAAAAGGGAGGGGTCTCTGACATTCAGGGATGCAGTGAAACTAAAATGAAGAGAAGTTGGTGTTTCCTCCTGGGATGGATGCGCTGGTTTAATCGTGGCAGCGGTGTCAACCATCTCCGCAATATCGAGAGTGATGCGAACACTGCTTTTTTCGCAGGCCACCGCACCCTGTCCGTGGGCGTGCAGATGCCACTGGTGAGGCAAAGCCACCGGTGCCACCGGCACCACCGACCCCACCGCCAGAAGCATCGGAAGAAGGAACGGGAGAAGGACTGTGCCCCGATGGAGCAGGGCTACCACTGTAAGTCCCGCCGCAGCGTTCACGAGCCTTCTCGGGGCTGCGTGGGTGCCGGGGTCCTCTGCAAGCAGGTCCGTGTGGCTGATTTGTGTGGTTTGCTGTTCTTCTGAGGGAAAGTGGCATTATTTGGGAGGCAGTTGAAGGCATAATGGATTGAGGCTGGTCTTCCTTAGAGGGATCCTGCCATTAAAAATGGAAACGTGGGGAAGGAAAGTGGCCCGTCCTTATGCAGAGGTGCAATAGATGCTTCTCCTTCTCCGTGGCTCTGTGCAAGCCCGGCCAGACCTGGGGGAGAGGGGCCAGCCCAATATTTAGGGCTGAACTGGTGCCGATCGATGGCCACTTTGCGTGTGAGCGTGACGGGTCGAATGCAGGTGTGGTAACGGGATTTATCTTCTGCCCCCAGACACCCCATCCCAGCGGGTGCAGTTCATCCTCAGCACCGAGGAGGATGAGCAGCACGTTCCCCACCACTTGTTCACTGAGCTGGATGAGATCTTCCTGAAGGAGGGTGAAGATGCCGAGTGGAAGGAAACGGCAAGGTAAATCCCTGCCACCGGCTGCGGTGGCGGCCGTGGGCTCTGCCTTCCGCTCTCCGGGACGTGAAGCTTTTGCAGCTGCAGGTGCCGATGCGCGGAGCCTTCTCCTCTTGCCGCCCCGTAGCTGCACCGAAGGGGTTGCAGAGCTGAGGCTGTTTTCTTGCAACGGGGCTGATCGTGCCCAATGTCCGCAGGTGGCTGAAGTTTGAGGAGGACGTGGAAGATGGCGGCGAGCGCTGGAGCAAGCCCTACGTGGCCACGCTGTCCTTGCACAGCCTCTTTGAGCTGCGGAGCTGCATCAGCAACGGGATGGTGCTGCTGGATGTTTGTGCCAACAGCATTGAAGAGATCGCAGGTACTGAGCACGCTGCGTCCCGCCGGGAACAGCCGAGCTCAATTTGCCGCGGTGCCCTTCACTCCCGTATCAAACCCTGCCCCAATGGCACATCCTTTTCCAGAACCTCCGCTGTGTTTTTAAATCGTGGGTTGCTTTTTGGATGTAGACTGGGTGTACAACAGTCACATCAGCTTTTTCTCCCAGTATGGGAGCCTTTTGAAAGCAATTTGTGGGGTCAGAGAGGCGATTAGAGAATATTCTCCGGCCAGAAAGGAGTGTCAGGGCTTGGCAGGCTGCTCTCAGAAACACGGAGTCTGCGTAAGAGCTGAACCTCCTTAAATAAGCTACTTACTACAAGCTGTTTCCTCCCGTTCTTTGTTTTGTTTTTTTTCCTATTGCCTTAACATCCAGGATTTAAGAGCTTTGAAGGCAGAGTTTATCTGGCAGGTGACCAAGCAGCATATTTCTGTGGGGAAGATAATTGAAGTTAATTGAAAAAGCGGCTTTGGAGAAATTATCTTTGACTGGCAGGTCTCCATTCAGCCCTTGCAAGAGCTGGAGAAGTCGGAGCCGTTCTTAGCACGTTTCTCCCTGTGTTTGGCAAATTGCAGTGGATGGGCAAAGGAAACTCTGGGAAAGTCTGCGCTAGAGATTGCTTATAATTTGTTGAAATGTGTCGAGTCTAGAGAGTCTGTCTAGAAACGCCAGATCAGGAAAAAAAATGGCATTATCTAGGATGGGGAATAATTATCTGAGCGGAGTGATGAATAAGCACTTTGATGATGGCTTTTAGCAAAAGAGAATTCTTCCTTTCGCTGCAAAGGCTGAACTGCATTAAAACGTCTTGCTAAGCAAGGCTGAGCCCGCGTTAGGGTATCCTGCGTGGCGCAGCCTTCGCCGGGGGCTTGAGGGGTCGGGGCTTGGGGACTTTCTGCTCTGACGGCTTCGTTTCCCGTTGCCATCTCCAGATATGATCCTGGGCCAGCAAGAGCAGTCCACGGAGTTTGATGAGCGCATGCGGGCAAAAGTTCGAGAAGTGCTTTTGAAGAAGCATCACCATCAGAACGAGAAGAAAAGAAACAACCTTCTCCCCATCGTCTGCTCATTTGCTGACACGAGCAAGAAGCAGTTAGATGTGCATCCCCTCGACAAGCCAGGTGAGGGTTCCTGCAGGGTTTGGTACCCGGTGAGGGTTTCTGCCAGGCTTTGGCACCAGGTGAAGGTTTCTGCAGGGCTTTGGCCCCATTAGACTTCTCCCGGCAAAGGAGAAGTGTCCCGATTGCTCCTTGCTTTTCTTTCTGAGTGTCTTTCTCCTCCCAGCCCACTCACTCACTCCTCATCCATCTCCCACCACTGCAGAAGCTAAAAATGGGGTGAACCGTGACACCAATGCAGTGGATCTAAGCAAGGTGAGACACTCGTAGCTTTCTTACGCTTTTAGGCCAGATTTGCTCTTGCAAACTTGGCTGCAGAGTGTTCTGCAGAGTGCGGTGGGCTTTACTTTTGGGGTAATGGCCTGAAAATCCTTTGTCATGCCCAGGCGGAGCTGCGCTTCATGAAGAAAATTCCCACCGGGGCTGAAGCGTGCAACGTGCTCGTAGGAGAGCTGGATTTCCTTCGCCAGCCCATCGTGGCATTTGTCCGCCTGACCCCAGCTGTCCTCCTCTCGGGCATGACGGAAGTTCCCATCCCAACGAGGTCTGAATGAGAAGCGCAAAGTTTTTATTTAAAAAAAAAACCACCACAACAAAACACCAAATTCATGCATCAGTTGGGCGTCCCAGGGGAACACGGCCAGTGGGAGCAAGCACGTTTCTCCCACCCACATCTCCGTGCTTTCATTCCTCCCTTCCCTGCTGGAGCTTTTAAACCCATTGGCCAATTTTAATGAAAGTTGGCCCAAACCTCAAATTTGCATTTGGTTTTGATGCGTTTCAAATTCATCACGGGAGTCAGTGAGCCTACACGTCCCCCCTGGAGCCACGCTCTGGGGTGGGAGCTCCCAGGGATTTCCTTGGGCGCCCTTTGAGTGAGGCCATGTTCTTCTCTCTCATTTTGGTTTTCTTGCCTAGGTTCCTGTTTGTTTTGCTTGGACCAGGAGGAAAAGCCCATCAGTACCATGAGATCGGCAGGTCCATGGCTACTATCATGACGGACGAGGTGTGACGAGATAAGAGATATCTCCGGGTCATTTTTTTGGGCTTTCTTCACCTCTCCCTGTCTCTGTAGTAGTGAGGAAGAGGGTTTGTTGTCCCTGTTAGCTGCCTGCAGGAGGCTAAAATCCCACCTGGGCTGCAGCCCGCGCCTCATCCTTCTCCCCAGGGTCCCCAGCACGCTGTCCCCAGTGGTGGCATTGCCAGGGCCAGTGAAACTTCTCTTGAAGCAGAAGGCTGTGGTGTGCCATGGGGGACGGGAGCCTGGTGGAGATGGTTACAAATACTGTGATGCACAGATTTTTGCTTTGGGGGGAATATTTCCTGCCACTTCCAACAGGCGATTTGGGGGAAATGACCTTGCATTTAGCCAAGAGCTTATTGCACTGGTTAGGACATCCGAGATGGGTCATGCTCTCACCAGGTTGTCTCCTACGGCAGGTTTTCCACGACGTTGCCTATAAAGCCAAGAACCGGGCTGACCTGGTGGCTGGCATCGATGAGTTTCTAGATCAGGTCATGGTTTTGCCGCCAGGAGAGTGGGATCCCTCCATACGAATTGAGCCCCCGAAAAACGTCCCTTCGCAGGTGGGTGCTGCGGCAGAAGGAGGCACGAGGGGGACGGGCAGGAGGGCAGCACGGCTGGGGGTGCTGCTCAGGGGCCCAAATTCATAGGTCACGTACCCAGCCCAAAAAGCAAAACAAGCCAGTGGCTGCAAAGACATATCTTTATCTTATTTCCATTTTAACAGGAAAAAAGGAAGGTGCCAGAAGCTCTCGATGACAGCGCTTCTCACAGCAAGCCGGAGAAGCACAGCGGTCCTGAACTGGAGCGGACAGGAAGGTGTGAACTGAAATAGTTTGGTGGGGTGTTTTTCTGTTTGCCCCTAAAATCTGAGCGCACACCTCCCTTCTAGCAGAGTTTTGGGGTTAACTGGGTCAGTGAAGGGGCTCCAGGTTCCCAGCTTGGTCCCCTGGGCTGGGTGGGTGGGAGATTTGGGCAGCTGGGCTGAGCCGCAGCATGGTTGCACACAGGTTTTCTTGCTTTGGGGTGGAAGCAGATGTGTAAGTACCTCCAGGTAGAGCTCTGCTGCTTCTCAAAGTGAGGGACTGTTGCAATAAGAAGGGACGGGCTCTCAGGTTTGGTCTCTTTTTCTTTTTGTTGGAGGGTTTTTTCATATGCCTCAGTTTCTACTGGGGCTAAAATGGGAGAAGGAGACTTCTTTTTAGCAATGGAAGTTACTCTGTGCTTGCGATTGTCCTTCCTCAGCCAAGAAAACTTAACGCTGTCTTCCACGAAAATGGTTTGGTTTTTTTTTTCCTTCCTCCAGGCTCTTTGGAGGTTTGATCCGGGATGTGAAGCGAAAAGCCCCCTGGTTCTGGAGTGACTTTCGGGATGGTCTGAGCCTGCAGTGTCTGGCGTCCTTCCTCTTCCTCTACTGTGCCTGCATGTCCCCCATCATCACCTTCGGGGGACTGCTGGGGGAGGCGACCAACGGCCACATAGTGAGCACCTCTCTCTGTTGGGTGGCACGGGGGAGGACAAAACTCATGCAAAAGTCCTTGCTGCAGTGAATTTGCACTTGTTTTTTTCCGCCTAATGATTTAATTACTCGCTGCTGCCTCTCTTCCCCGGACAGAGTGCCATGGAGTCGCTGCTGGGCGCATCCATGACCGGCGTGGTGTATTCCCTCTTTGCTGGCCAACCTCTCACCATCCTCGGCAGCACCGGCCCCGTCCTCGTGTTCGAGAAGATCCTCTACAAATTCTGCAAGTAAGGCTGGCTGCTGCGGCCAGGTGCTGCGAGCGCCTTTGGAAGAAGGCAGGGATGGAGAAAAGATGTTTTTCTTAGTGGTAGTTGGTAGATTGAAGTTGTCTTCTGTGTCACAGACATCATGTGCTGCTGCTTTAGTATGTGACGGTGCAGGAGCCCTCGGTCTCTGAAGGATGGATGGGTGGTTCGGGGTTTTTAGGGTTAAAGTGAAAGAGCAGGAGGAGGAGAAACCACAAGGATGTGGATGCCCGAGCTGGGCTGCACAGGGAAGATGAGACAAATGACTCTGGTTTGGGAATGAGGGAAGATTTGCTTTCCTCTCAGTACAAACTCGGGCACTTTTTTGCATGATTTTTGCTGGAAGTGGAAATATATTTTACCCACATATCCAAAGAGTTTTCTGGTCCAATGTTTTGATGATTTTTGAGAAAGCAGGAGCTTTTTATGCGAAATGGATATTTTCCATGACAGTCTTTTTGTTGTGGCAACTGTGATGGGAGATTAACCCCCTTATTGCAATTAAATTTATTATGAAGCCCCAACTTGCTGGCAGCAGGTAACTGGGTGCAAACCCAGCCGGTTTCGCTGTTAGGGCATCGGGGTGATGTGGGAGAACACCACCTTCCACAACAGGGACCTGACCTCAATTAGCCTCCGAGGCATTAACACAAGGTCATTGTTAAATAAGGATAATTAAATAATTAGCCTCTCCTCCTGCGGGCCCACACCCTGCTCCGCAGCCCCGAGGCTGTCTGTCGTAGGACCGGAAACTGCATTTACCATCCGCAGCCTTGACACGCTCCTGAATTGCTGCCGACTTTCCCCGAAGGAAGGCACGGCTCGGAGTCTCTTGCTGCCCTCTCCACCCTGCGTTTTCTTTTGCTTTCCCAGGGACTACGCGCTCTCTTATCTCTCTCTCCGGGCATGCATTGGTCTGTGGACCGCCTTCTTCTGCATAGTGCTGGTGGCCACCGATGCTAGCTCTTTGGTGTGCTACATCACCCGCTTCACCGAAGAAGCCTTCGCCTCCCTCATCTGCATCATCTTCATCTATGAGGCTCTGGAGAAGCTGAGTCACCTGCGAGTGACCTACCCTGTGCACACGCACAGCAAGCTGGACTTCCTCACCATCTCCTAGTGGGTTTCTTCCTCCTAAAACGCCGCTGCCCCTTGGCAGGAGCTCAGGGCTGCACCTCCATCGCCTTCCCCTCACCCCTGTCTTGGCTTCTCTCCTCCCAGCTGTAAGTGTGAGGCACCGACCCATCCCAGCAACGGAACCCTGCAGTTCTGGGAGAGCAACAAGATCAATGTGTCTGGCATCACCTGGGAGAACCTCACGGTGACTGTAAGTGCCCCGAGTCACTGCTTCCTCGTGCCGCGGCCGCGGGGTCCAGGGGCACTGGCCTGGTGCAAAGCTCAGAGCCCTTCAGGTGATGATGGGCTTCCAACTGTGCCAATGGTGCTCTGAAAAGTCATTACTTCAGTCTAAGGTGTGGGTTTAACCCCCTTGGGCCTGGGAAGGAGAGTCCACCTCATCCCCGACATGGTGGGCAATAACTGTTATCCTCAGGACAGCGGTTCTGTCTGGGAGCAAGGTTCAGTGGGTGCTTTGGTTATTGGAGAAGTTGGAGGACTTCAGTTCATGCTTGAAGGCCATAATTAGCTTCCTTAATTGGTTCCTAGTAACTCCAGGCCTTGCTTTCTTACTCAGCGCTGTCTGAAGGTACGTGCATAAACTTGCATGTCTGAGCAGCCCCTTGGGCCATTGTTGCTGGAATCAGAGCTCAGGCACAGGGTGGGACGCTCTTATGGACATCTTCACCCCCCTTGTCCGTGTCCTGTGAGCCCGCCCCTGGGAAGGGACAATTTGTCTCTTCTCCTTTCCTGTCGCTGTTGTCTTAGCCCTCATTCCCCGTTCCCTCTTTCACTCTCCCCAAGAGTTCCCAGTGTTTCCTTCCCCTCTGGTGTCTTCTTCAGCCACGGTTACCTGCTGTTCAAGCAGAGGATGTGCCATGGGTCTGTGGTACAGTGTCCCATCACATCTCCTCTCTCCGCTGTCTGTGTAGTTCCATGTGTCACTTATTCAGCTGCTGTTGATCGTTAAATATAAATCTCCGCTGGCAGCAGCAGTCCCGAGGTCACAGATCTTGGAGCAAGATCCTCCAAACTCCCTAGTTATCCGAGGTTTCCTTGCCGCATGTGCACTACCTTTGTGTCCTGATGCTCTGTTTCCCCAGGAATGTCGGTATTTGCATGGAGAGTTTCGTGGACCTGCCTGTGGACACGATGGCCCCTACACGCCCGATGTCCTCTTCTGGTGCTGCATCCTCTTCTTCTCCACCTTTGTCCTGTCGGGCTTATTGAAGAAGTTTAAGACCAGCCGTTACTTCCCGACCAGAGTAGGTAGAAGACGGTGGCCAGCAGCAGTCTCCACACTCATTTCCCAAAATGGCTTTCCCAGAGCACTAAGCAGTGTTTGCCACCGCTTGGTCAAACTGGGAAATATTGGACCTTGAAGGCCAAACTTGGATGTCCCTCACTCATTTCCAGGAGTGCAAAACGATCGTAGCATTTCCCACCTGCCTCGTGACCTGCCCCGGAGCGGTTTTTTGCCCAGGCAGTGGGAAATCAGGTCTTCCAAAGTTGGTTGTTTGTTGTTTTTTCGTTTGTGTTTTTTTTCACCTGGTGTGCCCAAGGGGAAAGTTGATTCAAATGAGGAACTGCCATAGAAAAAGACACAAAAGACACTGTTTCTTCCTTTTGAGGAGCAAATGATGCCTCAGTGCCTTATTCCCATTGTCGCTGTGAGTGCAGCTGTAGTGGCAGACGTCTGTTTCCTTATTTTTTAATATTTATTGGCTTTTTTTTAAAGTTTGAATTTAAACCACCCTTTTCCACCTAATTAAACTTTTTTTATTGCCTGACACCAGATCTCGCAGGTACAAACACAGCAACAGCATCTAACCGAGGGATTTGGCTGCATCTTCTCAGAGTGGTGGGAATTTGTTAACCAGCCTTAATGCTGTTGATGTCTTTAACTTTTCCATCTCACGGTATGGCCCCGTTTGTGCTGTCCCTTTCAGCTCTGCTTTCTTGCCCCAGGTACGGTCCACAGTAAGTGACTTTGGTGTCTTCCTCACCATCGTCGTCATGGTCCTCATTGACTTCCTGGTTGGGATCCCATCGCCGAAGCTCCACGTCCCCCACATGTTCAAGGTAATGGGGTGTTTTGGTGTGGAGCCACTTTCGGCCCTTGGGGATGCCACAAGGTGATGCTGGGACAGGACAGGGCTGAGTCTGGGGATGCTGGTGGTGTTACCATCTCCTCTTCCACCTCCGAATGCATCGTTTCCTTCTGGAAAGAAGACGCCAGCCCCAAAACTTGATACCTACAGAAGTATCTATAGGTGCTTGCGACGAGGACGCTGGCACTGCTGAACCCCGTAGGAGAGGGTGACATGAAGGCAGGGCCAGGAGATGAGGCGGCACAGCAATGGAGAGGAAAATCAAAGCCAGTGAAGTGGCTGGGCTGGGAGTTGATCCTGATGTGTGTTTTGGCTTTGTTGCAGCCTACCAGAGACGACCGCGGGTGGTTGGTCAACCCCATAGGGCCCAACCCTTGGTGGACGGTGTTGGCCGCGCCCATCCCAGCTCTGCTCTGCACCATCTTGATATTCATGGACCAGCAGATCACGTCTGTCATTGTCAACAGGAAGGAGCACAAGCTGAAGGTAAGGGGCTGCAAGAGCTGACCCCATCCCCACCCCACTCTGGGCTGCAGGTGTGGGGAGAAGCTCCTATGCCAAGTGCTTTGTGAAGGCGTTGGTTTGGGACAATGTCAGGCTGTGTGGCAGGATGCTCTGCTGGATTAGTGATGTCACAGGGAGCAAACAAGGGCAGTTCAGATGAGCAATCTTTTGGAGGAGCAAATTAATTTTCGAGCACTATAGAAGCGTGTTTTTGTTTCAAAACGCCAGCAGGAGCTGGGGGAACGAACTGTTTTGACACACTGCCAGGGATAACTCGGGGTCACATCTTGCTTACAAGCAGTAGAAATTTCTTTATGAATGAAAATAGTCTGTTTGTTTGTGTGTTTGTTTGAGAAGTAGCTATTGCACAAACCTCCCAAATCCACTTGGTCTGAACTCCTGCCAGATTTTCATGCAAGGTGCTTGCGCAAAGACCGGATCCATCCTTATTTTTGCCAATTCTTCTCTTAAATTTTCAAGAGGGTGACTTGCGCCCAAGTAGGGTTTGAGTCTGAGTCGCGACGTTGTCCTCGCTCTTGTGCTGTGGGATGCTCTGTTCCTTGTTTTGCTGCCCACAGAAAGGATGCGGGTACCACCTGGACCTTTTCATGGTGGCCGTGATGCTCGGGGTGTGCTCCGTGATGGGGCTGCCCTGGTTTGTGGCTGCGACTGTCCTGTCCATCACCCACGTCAATAGCCTCAAAGTGGAGTCTGGCTGCTCAGCTCCAGGAGAACAACCCAAGTTTCTGGGGATACGAGAGCAGAGAGTCACCGGCTTGATGATCTTTGTGCTCATGGGCTGCTCTGTCTTCTTCACTTCGGTGTTAAAGGTAAGAGGAAAATGCAAAACGCCCAACAAGCATGAGCTTTTTGCAGGTTTGACAAAAACCATCCCCTCCCTCCAGGCCTGAGTAGGTGTGGAGCAGAGGAGGAGGCGATCCCAAACCTTGAGGCTTGGCCCATGGTGGGAACCAGCCTCAGTTACCCTTTCCACCAGTTTGGTGTCCTCGAGGCAAGCGAGCAGGACAACTGCTTTAATTCCCAGGTGTCTCTCAGGCCCACCTGTGTTTATGGGTTACGACAAAGCGGATTCAGACCAGTACACTGCTGTCTTTCAAGCAGGCAGCACCTTATGGGATGCAATTTGCTCCCCCAAATGCCTCCCAACAGCCGTTCCCAGTAGCTAAACACACCAAAATCATCCCCGTGGGCTTCCTTGTGTGCTCCTCCCACAAAGTCACCGCAGCTCTAGGCTAAAAGGAGGCACTTCGCTTTTGCGTGTTGCCAAAAAAATGTGTAGAAATGTTCTTCTGCCGTCACAGAACGTGGCGTACAGTTTCATGGGTGAAATGACCTATTTTCCTCCAACCTTTCAGGAAAACAGGAGTATTCTAATGAAACGTAACTAAAAATTTATTAGATTATTCTAATGAAACGTAACTAAATGCTCTGCCTAAAGCAGAGCATACACTCACTCACTCGCACGCACAAAACCTCTACGGGTTGAGAGCTGAAACATCTCTAACCCTGTGGAAACTGGAAAGCTTTAGGCAATTTTAGGCAGTGCCTCTAGAAGAGAGCAGTAATACTGAAAAAGCAATTAAAAAAATAAATTATTGCATTCTTTTTTTTTTTTTTAATTTCCCAGTTTATACCCATGCCTGTGCTTTACGGTGTCTTTCTCTACATGGGCGTGTCGTCGCTCAGAGGGATTCAGGTACGGACTCTTACAGCGTGCAGCTCCCTGCTGTGTCATCTCCAGAGAAGCAGGAAAAAAGCAGTGGTGTGGGAGAAAACCTCCCCAAAAGCAGGCAGTGAAAGTATTTTGTATAAGGAAAAGATTGGTGGGGGCACAGGAGGTACGTAGGGCGGGAGGACCAGGCAAGTTCAGCGCGCTCTGCATCACGGTTTGGGACAGGGCAGTGTTTGGTGTGGTGAAAATGGGGGAATTCAGTGCAAAGCGAAGGCGATTTCTACTGCCGGTGGGAATCCTCACTGGGGGATTCAGTGGGCTGAGAAATGGCAAATAACAAACAGAAGAATAGAATATATTAAAAATATATTTTTATAGAAGAACAGGGAGGGGGGGTGAGATGGTCTGAGGAGGACCTGGGGGTGCGGACTGATGAGAAGCTCACCGTGAGCCGGCAATGCGCGATCGCAGCCCAGAAGGCCGACCGCATCCTGGGCTGCATCAGCAGTGTGGCCGGCAGGGCGAGGGGGGATTGTGCCCTCTGCTGTGCTCTGCTCTGGGGAGACCCCCTGCAGTGCTGCCTCCAGCTCAGGGGCTGCAGCACAGGAGAGACATGGACCTGGTGGAGCGGGGGCAGAGGAGGCCCCGGAGCTGCTGGGAGGGCTGGAGCCCCTCTGCTGGGAGGACAGGCTGGGAGAGTTGGGGATGTTCAGCCCGGAGAAGAGAAGGCTCTGGGGAGCCCTCAGAGCCCCTTCCAGTGCCTAAAGGGGCTCCAGGAGAGCTGGGGAGGGACTCTGGATGAGGGAGGGGAGCGATGGGACGAGGGTGGATGGTTTGACACTGACAGAGGGCAGATTGAGATGAGATATCAGGGAGAAATTTTTCCCTGTGAGGGTGGTGAGGCACCAGCGCAGGTTGCCCTGAGAATCTGTGGCTGCCCCATCCCTGGAGGTGTTCAAGGCCAGGTTGGTCGGGGCTTGGAGCAAACTGGGCTGGTGGGAGGTGTCCCTGCCCAAGGCAGGGGGTGGGACTGGATGATCTTCGAGGTCCCTTCCAACCTAAACCCTTCTGTGATTCTATAATAGAAGGACGTGGAATAATTGCAATTTGGTGGGCAGCTCTCATGGACACACTGGTTTATAGATGGAGCAAAGGGAAAACGGGTGCTGCTCCCGGGAGGAACAAAGTGGGATCCAGGATTTCTCACTGCACGCGAGATCCTGAAAACTCATTCCACGTCCCAACAGGGCCGGAAACTTTCCGCAGCCCCAAGGGGTAACTTTTCCGCTTTTATTTTGCAGTTCTTCGACCGCTTGAAGCTCTTTTGGATGCCGGCAAAACACCAGCCGGATTTCATCTACCTGCGGCACGTTCCCTTGCGGAAGGTGCATTTCTTCACCGTGATCCAGCTCATCTGCCTCGTCCTGCTCTGGGCCATCAAGGTGTCCCGTGCTGCCATCATCTTTCCCATGATGGTAAGAGCCGGTGCCGCTCGGCAGCGAGACGTTTGCAGCGTCAGAGTGAGACGTAGCATCATCTCACACCTCAACCCCCTCTTCCCTCTTATTTTGTGAAGGTTTTGGCTCTCGTGTTTGTCCGGAAAGTGATGGACTTCTGCTTCTCAAAGCGGGAGCTCAGCTTTTTGGATGACCTTATGCCAGAAAGCAGGAAGAAGTTGGCCGATGCCAAAAATGAAGCCAAAGAAGAAGAGGTGATGCTTGCTGGGTGCTCGGGGGTGGGTGTCTCCCACGGGCTCTGAGATTGCCTCTTTCTGTCACAGCTTCTCTTGAAATGTTGGGGGAAGATCCAAACTCAATAGAAATAGATCCTGACAGCCTGGATCCCGCATCATAACCTTGTTTTTAAATTAGCAGTGAGCTTAACACTTGAATAGCGGTATAATTTTTAAAGGTGCCATTTATAATAAACATTATAATTATGATGAAAAGATTTGCTCATAAGGGTGGTTTTAACCCCCTCCCAAAATGTTTGGAGTGAAAGGTCTTTCCCTGGCTGCGCTAACAGAAGGTCAGAAGGAGAGGGCAGCACGTGGGCTTTGCTGGGTGTTTAGTTTATCTCCACTTCGATCATAGACAGAGAACTTTGATTTGTCCCTTTTTATGTCAGGAGTCCCAGGAGATGATGGAAGCTGCTGCTGCAAACTCCGTTCGGCTGCAGCTGGGCAAGACCAGCAGCGCGGATATCCCAAAGCCAAGCAGCGACAGGTAAAGCCCCACCAAGCAGCAGGACCCCCGGCAAGATTAGCCTGAAGGGGGTTGGCAGAATTTTCTCCACGTTTATCTTTGCTGAGCATCCCAGCGCCATGCACTCAGCTTGGTGGGAAGAGCAAATTTATGGGCAGGGCGGGCGGCAGAGCGCTGGCACAGGCTGCCCAGAGAGGTGGGGGAGTCTCCCACTCGGGAGCCATTCCAAACCCGCCTGGAGGTGTCCTGTGCCACTGCTGTAGGTGCCCCTGCTCTGGTGGGGGTGGGACTGGGGGAGCTCCAGAGGGCCCTTCCATCCCTGACCAGTCTGGGATTCTGTGCAGAGCCTTTGCACAGAGCTGTAGCTCTGCGGCTCTCCGGCCTGCCTTCCAAACCTCCTCCTCCCGCCCAACCCGCTGTGCTTATGCGCAGCTTTGGTTCTCCTCCCCCCCGTTCCTCTTGCTGGTGCTGATGCGCTGGGTGGCGTCAGTTCCTGCAGTCACGGATTGCTGTCTCAAATATTTATTGCAGGACTGATCCTTCGGAGATTAATATCTCGGAAGAGATATCAAAAACAACCGTGTGGAAGGCTCTCACTATGAGCACGGAAACAGTCTGAATCTGGGGAGGAAAGAGGTAAAGGATCGCGTGGGAACGTGGCCGTGCTCCTCTGCGAGTGGTGGCACGTGCCTACGGCTTTTTTTTTTTTGCCGGCAATGCCGAGCAAGCGGCGAGGGCTGCGGCACGCGAACCAGCTCCTCTCTGCCGGCGCGGTCCCACGAGCGGGGCAGCAGCCCCACTGATGACGCTCTCCCTCCTTTTCTCTCTCCTCCTTCCCCCCAACTCCAGTTTTCATGTGTAGGAATCTTGACTTTGAAGGAGAGGCGTGAGAACGTGACTCGGGGATGTGCCCACGCAGACATGGGCAGAAACCGCTTTTATTTTGTTTTCCAGTTGGTGGATTCCCCTTTAAGCCACGGCGATGGTTTCAGCTGTCCTTGGTGTGCTTCAGGCATTCCCTCTCTCCAGAGCAGCAAACTGAGGTGCACATGACAGTCAGTGGGAGTTCGGTGGTGTTCCGCCTCCGTGTGTTCATGTATGGGTTGTTGCCGTTTTGTAGCGGTAGACGGACTGCTGCCGCTTCATCGTTCAGTGCCATTTTTTTAATATCTCACTCCTCCTCTTCTGTTTCTCGTTTTTTTTTTTTTTTTTTATTCCCCCAAAATAAACTCTGAATGCTTCTGTTGTATGTGACGCATTCTCCCCTTTCTTCTTCATCGCGACCAGGTTCTCGGGTCTGGTTTGGGGTCCTGCCTTCAGTTCGCCCTCCTGTCTCTCCCTGGCAGGAGAGGGATGCCCTCCGTGGCGGGGCAGCGCGGAGCGCCCGAGCGGTTGGGCTGAGGCGAAGGAAAAGCATTTGCTCCCTGTGCTCCAGTTTTACATTGGAGTTTTTTTGGAATTTTTGTTTGTTTGTTTGTTTGTTTTTATTATAATTATTTTTCTTCCTTCGGCTCTGCCGTCAGCCTGGAAGCTGCAAAAGGCAGAAATGGCGCCTTCTCCTCCCCCGGCTGTTAAATTAATATAAGGCAGCGCTTCAGATCAAACCCCTCCAATCCGTCGGGTGGTGGCGGGAGCGGCCAGGCGAGACCTGGGGCTCTGTGTCCCCGGGCTGCCCCTCCGCTGCCCCTCCGCTTTCCTTCCTTTTCCCTCCCTGGCTCTCTCTCTGTGGTGTTTTTTCCTCCTCCCCTCTCCTCGCAAAGCCGCGTCTCTCTCGCAGGGTGGGATGAGCCCGGAGGCAAGTGGGAAGGTGCCTTTTCCTCCTCCTTTTTCCTGCCCCTTTGCAGGAAGAAGCTGTTGAGCAGAGATGGTTCTCGTGCTCTCTTCCCATCTCGGGGGGGTCGTTGGGCTGCAGCGTGGGGCTGCGGAGCCCAGGAGGAGAGGACAACCCCGAAGAAAAGGTCCCCATGCCGCCCTCCACCAGCAGTGGTGGGGTGGGTGCAGGGACCCTCCTGCCATCGGCTTATCCCGTCCCCTGTGGGAGCCTTTTTCTGCAGCAAACCCACCCAAAGCGACAACGGCACGTTGGTGCTTCTTGCTAAATGGGGAGGGGGGAGAAAAACAAATCTATCAGTTTGCTCTGTAAGGATGGAAGCGGCGCATCCCCAAACAGGGCCAAAATCAGGCGGCTTTTACGGGACGGGGTTTTGCAAAGCGGCTGGTGCCAGTGCCCCACGGTGACGGTCGGAGGGGAAGAAACTGGTTGAGCCCTTAAAAAGAGGAAAAGAAAAAGGCTCGGAGGAAGGGAAAGGTGCAGCGCCGGGTTTCCTTGCTGCTGTTCCTCCGGGATGCCCATGCGCGTCCCCTCCACGCTGCCCTCCGGGCAGGACCGTGCTCGCTGCTCCGGCTCTGCCTCCCCGGAGGGGAAAGGTCCCAGAGCAGGAGAGTCCCCGTCTCTCCCCCCTTCCCAAAAGAAACTTTAATTTAATCGTTACGCTGGTGACCCACAGTGGCTGTGGGACTGGGGGCTGTGGTACCAGCCCTATTGCTGCCCTGCCCTTAAAATGGAATTATACACTTCTAATATAGGACAATTTGGGTTTTTTTTTCCATTTTGTTTTCCTCCCTGTAAAAGAAGGGAGTGGGGCTGAGCTTCACTCCCTCCTGGCCGGGACCGGGGCCAGAGCCTGGGATTGTTTTCGGCACGTGCCGGGAATCACTCCGGCAGAGACGGAAAAGAAGAAAATCACCCTGGAGGGAAAACGCGTACGGTTCTGGGGCAGAGTGGGCTGAATCCGGCTCTGCATCTCCCCCCCTCCTCAGGGCCCACAAAACCTTGGCGGCTGCCTCCAAAATTCCTTATTTAAAAAGGAAAGCAGATTTCCCCGGCGCGGCCCTCTTCTGCATTCGAAGCTCGGGGGTTTTTGCTGCTTACAGGGTGAGATTTTTTATTTATTTATATATTTATGTATTTATTTTTAATTAAATGAAAGCTGAGGTCTTGGTTAACAACATGACTCTGAGTCACCTAAAAGGCAGCTGTGACCCCCCAGGCTGACTGTGGGCACAGTGCTGCGCCTGTCCCCCCTTCGTGCCCCGTGATCCCACGGCCGGCTCCGTATTTTGGGAGGATTTGATATTTCCCTGTGCAGAGGAGGATTTTACGGGGAGGAGTCGGGAGGAAAAATCCCTCTCAAAGCTGCTGCTGGAGTCGCTTTAGGAATCAAAAGAGATATCCCTGCAGTGACCCGCAATGCTTTAGTTGGCAGCAAAGCCCCTTCCCAGCGAGGCGGGACGGGGGCTGCTGTGCGCTTCGGTGCCTTCAAACAGCTCCTCACACCCCCCCGGGGGCCCCTCGAAAGCAGTTTCCTAAAACTATGTGCATAGAGATCCCTAAGGTGGGGGAGATGTAAAAAGGTAATAAATAAGGTGCTGGCACTTTTTTTTTATATTATTTTAATTCCCTCCCCCCCCAGTGCGCTACATGTAGAAATACAGCAATTATTTTTGTTGTGGAGATGCTGAAATATATTTATTTTATTGTAAGAAATGATCTAGTTTGGAAACACTCCATGTTGTAAATAAAACTGGGGGTGGGGGAATCCCCCAAGCAAATCTGTGTGAGTTATCACTTTGAATCTTTGTGTGGTTTTGTGTTTGGTTCTAGTTTTTTTGTTTCATTGTGTTTTTTTTAATTTGATTTATTTTGGGTTCATTCTGTGGAACACAAATGACACAAATCCCTGTCGCCGTCGCGTGGGTCCCGTCGGTGGAGCGTCACTGTGGACTGAGGGGTTCCATGGGACTGTCGGCCCTTTTTCTCTTGTTGCCCATTGAACATAATGGGAAAAATAATGGAATAAACCTCTCGTTTGTCTCACTGCACCGCTGCTGTGTCTTTGGGAGGGCGGGGAGGAGGCAGAGGGGGCTGTGGAGCTTTTTTGGGGGGGGTAGGAGGGGATGGGGGAGTGGGCAGCATTGATTTTTGGGGGAAAGCCCATTCCCTGGGGCTGGGGGTCAGGAAAGCAGGTTTGGGGGTTTGAAAAATGTAATGACTTAATTATGTTTTGGTTTTTAATTTTTTTTTTTTTAATTTGGGTTATTAAATTCGGGTTTTTTTAAATTTTGGTTGTTTCTCTGTGCAAGTAATTGCGATGAGCTCTGTGTTGCAGGAGGGAGGGGACACCAGTGTCACACGTGTCCCCTCTGCCAGACCGTGGGGTGCTCAGGGAGCTCAGAAAGGGGAGTGGGGGGAGGGAGGGGCCGGCGCACAACAGAAATTGAGCATTTCTTCCTCCCTACATTCTTGGGGGTATATTTTTGCCCATCTGCAATACAGTTAATTAGCATTATATTAAATCCAAAGAGATTCTAGATATCTTTCATATAGTATTTTTTTTATTCATTTCTTTCAAACCCCCCTCTGGCACAGGTCTGTGGGGTCAGGCAGGCGCATCCCCAGTGCCCTTTTACCTAAAACTTGAGGAATTGAGTGAAAAAAGAGGGCACCTGAGCCAAGCCAGGGGTCACAGCCTGGAAATCCCGGGGGATCGGCGGCGTGCGGGATCCCTGTGGGATGCTCGGAGGCGTTGGAGACGTCAGAAACCTGCTGCCGGATTTAGGGAAAGTTTTATTATGATTTAGGGAAAGCTGCAGGATCCACGGTGCTGAGGGAGCGGTTACAGAGAAAACAGCCAGAGAAATCGAGGTTTGAAGGGGCAGTCGAGCCGCGGGGGCACTTACCTTCTGCAAAGACAGCCGTTCCCCTAAAAGCAAGATCCTCTTTTTCTCCTTCGAGCTGGTTGTGGCTAAACTCTTCTCCTCACCCGTGCCTTTAAGCTGGTTAGCAGGATGCTAAAAGCTGACGGGTCGGTCACCGCTACTCCTGGTTTCAGTCGGATGGGTCATGAATCATTACAGCATTTTTTAAGTGGGGCTGTTGCAAAAAATACAGTTGTTGCAGTATTTCCCACCTTACGCCTTCAGCGAGGGGCTGGTTTGGTGGTTGGGATTTATGTGTGTGTGTGTGTCTGTGTGTGTGTTGTTGTTGCTGTTTCTCTTTTCTATTTTTTCCACTCTTTGGCCCAAAGGAGTGACCTGTGGGTTTCCTCCTTTCAGGTGAGATGGCCCCGTGGTGCCACAGCCCATCTCACAGGGAGGAATGATTTCTCTGCCCACAGGGCCGCCCTTTCCGACACCTTTGGTTTGAGTTGAAAAAGTTAAGAAACAAAGAAGAGGAAAAATGTAAAAGAAGCCTTTGGGTACCCAAGCACCGGCTGCTGCTTTCCGCCGAGTGAAACTCAGGTGGGAGCTCATCAGCTGGACAGACACCATCACAGACTCACAGAACAGTTTGGGTTGGAAGGGACCTTGAAGATCATGGAGTTCCACCCCCCCGCCATGGGCAGGGACACCTCCCACTAGACCCAAGCCTGGTTTCATCCCCCAAGGTCAGATCTGAAACTGGGGCCGTTCCCCACCAAGTGTCAAGGACCAGCGCAGGAAGTGCAATTCCGGGGGCTCTGGTGGATAAAAGGAGCTGCTTCGGTCCCTCAAGATACCCTAAAAAAAAAACAGAACAGGGGCAGAATCTACCCAGTGTGAAGGAGTTACAGCAAGTTCTAGGAACTTTAAGCTATTGGCATAAACACACCCCTGGCCTTTCCATCATTGCTCGCCCCTTGATAATTTGCTCAGGAAGGGAAAATCCTGGGAATGGACTGACCAACATACCAATGCCTTGGAATTGCTAATAAAAGAGCTGAGGTTATTCCAACAACTTGGTCCTATACATCCAACTGACCCTGTCCATGTAGAATGGGGGTTCAGTGAACGTGGTTCTCACTGCACTTTGGCAGAAGGGACCCACACACCTCCACTCCCCACACCGCCAACCCTCCCCCTCCCCCAACGCTCCAAAAAGCAGCATTCCTTAGTGCAGACTCCTTAAGCTGACTCCATAGCTACGGCTCCCTGTGGGCTCTGGGGGAGACAAGGGGGCCCCGGGGGTCTCCGTGGGCTTTAAAGGGGTCCCAGGGCTGCCCATGGGCAGAGAGAGGGGTAGGAGAAGAAAAAAGGAGAAGAGAAGAGGTGGGTCGAGGGGGGAGGGGAGAATGGTGGGGGGAAGGGTTGGGGGTGTGGGAGTGAGCGTGTGAGGGGGGAGTGAGGGGAATGGGTGTTTGTGAGGGGGGAATGTGTTTTCGTGAGTGGGAGAGGCGAAGGAGAGGAGGTTTGCAGGGCTGTGAGGTGTCTGTGAGAGAGGAGGCCCCGGAGGGAGGTGAGTGGAAAGGGCTGTGTGTGGAAAGAAAAGCTTTAAGGACAGGCTGGGCTGGGGAAAGGCGGTGGGCCCCGAGGGAGGGCTTGGGGAGCGGGGCTAGAAGCGTGGGTTTGGGGCAAAACTCTGGGAAAGAAACTGCAGGACAGGGCCAATCTGAGTATACAGTTTTAGCGAAGCTTCAAGCAAAGGGTGACCAAAGGTGCCTCTTGTCCTTTTGTGGGCTGGTTTTGTCTAAGTTATTCATGCGAGTGGATTTTTGCCACACGGGATGGGAACTTTCGCTTCCCGGGATAGCTGATGCCCCTGGATAAGCACTGCCCGCGAAGCACTGCGAAGCCCCGTGTTCAAAAATGAGAACAAAGGCCGTGTTTTGCCTCTCGGAAGGATCTCTAAGCACCGTCTCCACGTAATTTCCAGTACCTTTCTGGTTGTTTTCTTTCCCCCCACCCCCGTGATGTCCGTCGGGGGGGCTGGCGGAGCTCTGCAGGTGGATGTGGGGCTCATTTTGGTGAGGGCTGAGCTGATTTCAGGGAGTCCCGGCTCATTTTGCGGAGGATTGGGCTGGTTTAGGGGGGTCCCGGCTGATTTTGGGGAGGGCTGGGCTGGTTTCGGCCTCGCAGTGCCCGGGGCGGAAAGAAGCGGTGGTGCGGGGCTGAGGGGGCCTCGTTCTCCTCGGCGCGGCCCCGCCCCTCTCGTCCGCCGTTGCCGCGGCGACGTTGGGGGGCGTGGCCCGGATCTGCCCCTCAGCGCATGCGCGGTTGGGCGGACGCGAAGGAGAACGTTTCCGTTGTGCGGCGGTGGTCGGGAGCTGCGGCGTTCGGTACCGAGAGAGATGGGGGACCGGGGCCGAGGGGGGCGGGAGCGGGAGCGGGAGCGGGGTGGGGTGGCGGCAGCGGCAGCGGCAGGAGCGGTACGGAGGTCTCCGGGGCCAGTTGGGGGGGTTTGTAGGGTGGCGGGACCGGGCTGGGGGCCTCGGGGGGCGGCCTGGGCCTTTTTGGGGGGGGCAGAGCCGAGTGGGGGGTCCTCGGGGAGAACAGGGCCGATTCAGGCTCCCCCGTCCCCCGCTGCCGCCCCCTCACCCCCCGCTCGCTCCCCGCAGGTGGCGGCAGCCCCGGCCGCAGCGCAGGGTGCCCGGGGCCGGCCTGGCCGGGCGCTTGGCTCCGCTCTGGGCTCCGCTCTCAGCCTCCCCCCGGCAGGTCAGCCCGGCCGTGCCCCCTTCGCCCGCCTCCAGCCCACGGCCGAGTCCCCCCAGGTACCCCCGAGATGGGTCGGGGGGTGTCAGCGCTGGGCCCCCTGAAGCGGGGGTGGTTGGTGGGCACGGGCATTGCTGGGAGCCCGTGGGCAGCCCTGGGACCCCCTTAAAGCCCACGGAGAGCCCCGGGGCCCCCTTGTCTCCCCCAGAGCCGACGGGGAGCCGTAGCTGTGGAGTCAGCTTAAGGAGTCTGCCCTAAGGACTGCTGCTTTTTGGAGCGTTGGGGGAGGGGAAGGGTTGTCGGTGAGGGGAGTGGAGGTGTGTGGGAGGAGTCTCGTGTCTTTGGGGAGCTTTGGGGGTGTTGGGCAGATTTGGGGGAGTGGGGGAGGGGTCCCCTCCTTTGGAGCTCCCTGGTTCTTTTCTTCCAAACTGTGGGAGGCAGCGGGCGAAGGGGGAAGACAATAGAGTGGGTTGCTGTATTTCAGTCCTTGGTTGAGAGTCAGCGACTCTGCTCCCTTGCTGCTCAGCAGACTCTTAGCTCCGTGGGGCTGTTTCTCCAGGCAGGCTACGACTACAGAAACGGCCCCACTTCCTCGGAAGAGTTGTCAGCGGTGATGTCTCCTGTGAACGTACTGCCTGACGTTGGATAGACCTGGCACCACGCAGCAGCTCAGAGCCCCACAGCGTATGCTTCCACACTCAGTCCCGTCCCCTGCCTGGGAACCCACTCTTTCTCCGTCCCTGCTGGCAGCTCCCGTGGAGGCTCCTGGCCCAGGACCGGCCCCGGTTTCCCCACTGCTCCACCAGCAGCCATGGGAGAGCGGGGGTGTCCTGAGTGTGTGAGCACCACTAGCTCTGTTGCTGCACTGGGCCAGGCCTCCAGGATGTCGTAGAGGGAGCTCTGAGAAGAGAAGCTGCTCCTCAACAGGCTGCTGCAGTCCTCCGAGTTGGCCAGCAAGCACAGGCTGCAGGGTGCAGCTGCGCAACCCTGGGGTGCCCGCCGTGGGAAATGTTAAAGAAATAAAATGTTGGTCTCTATCCCTGGTGCTGTGGTTCATCCTCCCATCCCGCGGCTGGGGCTGTGCCCCCCTCAGTGCCCGACCCAGTGGGACAGGCTGGCACTGCGGGCACCCACCAACCTGGGGGGGTGATGGTGTCGGGGGAGCTGGGTGGGCTGGAGAAAGGGAGGAAGCACCTCTTGAAACCAGCTCGGCCCTCTCCAGCCACAAAACCCTCCCCAGAGGCACCAGAGGGGACCCCCAGATCCTTGAAAAACTGCCCCAGACTCCCTCTGGCCTGCAAGACTCCCCCCCAAGACCCCATAAGGGCCGCCCAGGACCCCTTATGCACACCCCAGTGGCGTCCCAAATCTGGGTTCTTTACCTGCTGGGCAAGCCAGTAACACACTGTGTGGGAGCAGCCAGCCAAGCCGGTTTCAGAGCACCAGAGGTGAGAGGCAGGGAGCTGCCATCCCACTCAGCTCCATCCCCGCCGTGCCTTGGCTGTGCAGAGAGAACTTGGGGGGAGCTGCAAAACAGCTCAGCCCGGGCTTATCTCCAGATGGCACAGAACAACCAAAACCAAATGGCCCTTAACAAACAAAATGCCCCGAGTCCCATCCCACCACTCTTCCCGTGATGTTGAGCGCCGGACATCACAAATTGGCAACAGAGACTTCGCTATGGCACCACCAGAGGGAAAGATCCCAGACAGTGTAATCCACTCGGGCATAATCCTGCACCCTCACCGAGTCAGGAAATATAAACCGCAGGGTCTGGGGAGACAAATGGGGAATCCTCCAAGGATACAGCTGGCCCCTAGGAGATCCGCCCCCCCCATCCAGGACGCTGGAGGGGAGCATTTACAGCCGAGCACGGCCTTTCCTTTAACCTCTAGAAAAGCCGGCTTTTGCTAAAAAACAAATGTCCCCCTCCCGCCCCGGGCCCCTCTGGAATTAAATAAATAAATAAATAATTAAAATCCTTACAAAACTTAAAAATCGCCGTTAGTTTCGTTAGGGTTACATTAATTCTAAAAACTGACGAGCCGCTGCGCTGTGCGCCGCAGCCCAACCTCCCCCCCTCAATGCTGGGCGAGCTCCTTTGGCCATGCCTGGGATGAAAAACCGGTGGCTTTTAGGAAATAAAAAATAAATAAAAAAAAAGAATAATAAAACCTCTCTTTCTCTCTCTCTCTGCCTGTGTTAGTCCAACTAAAGGGAGAGCGTCGGGAGGCGAGGGAGGAGGAAGGGGGAGGCTGTGGGATGGAGAGAGCCCTCCCCGTACCCCTCGGCTGTGCATCCTCGCAGCGCTGCGGGGAATGGGGGTGGGGGGTTCTGTGGGGGGGTCTTTGGTTTGCACAGGGTGGCCGTGGTGGGGGCTCAGCCCCATCCTTACAGTGCTGGGGCGCACGGGGCTACCAGGCACAGGGTCCCTCCCCCAGTGAGGTGCTTTGGTGCGCTGAGGTGTTAGATGGGGTGGCACAGCCCCTGCCCGCCCCGGGAGGGGGGACACCACCTCTCCGGCGGCACTGGATGGGTGGGAGGGAGGGAGGGAGCAGAGCTGTGGGAGCCATGGAGAAAGGCGTGGGGGTGTCCCTCATCGTGGCAGCCCCCAGCAGCCCTACCCCGCCACCCGGCCACCCCAAGGGACATCCAAGCCCCATCTTAGTCCTCTCCCCGTTGGGTGACGCCCTTCCACCCACCCCGGAGGTGCGCTCCTCTCCTGCGGGGGGGGACGCCCAGCGCTCTCCTGGCTAGAGAAGCACCGGGGGGGGTGGTTAGGGGGCATCTGAGCTTCCCAGTTACACGGGCGTAATTAGTGCACCATTAATAACCATTAGTAACCACTTTGGCTCTGCTAACCAACTGCGGCGAGGCCCCCACCCCGCTTTAGCACAGGCTTCCTGATGCCAACACCTCCCCGAGCCACTGGGTAAAGCGATGCCTGGCAAAAAAACACCACCCCCAAAAAATACCCCACACCACACCCCCCACTCCCCATCCACCCCTTCTCTCCTCATCACAGCCATGGGGCAAACTGCCCCCCCGCCCCCCCCCCCCCCCCCAAATCTCAGCTTGGCCGTTGTTATATGTTGATCTCACAAAATTGACGTGAGACAGAGTCAATTAAAATTTGGAGTATTTATTAGCAAGCAGCAGCAAGCAAAACAGCGCTGGGCAGCCCGGGAGTCTCACTCCACCGACGGCGCGCACCCAATGCAGCGGCCTTCTCAAATATATATATGGTACTTTTTACATAATCATAAGATCTCTTAATACGGCTATACATATGCATAACCTATCCCCGCTTCGTATTAAAATTAGCTTTAAGAAGTCATTTTCATAAACTCCTCCTAACTGCGCTTGCGCAATGCTTTGTGGTGGTGGTCGCTGAGGGTCGTGAGGATGAAGGCTGCAAATTCTTCTTCATCACTTCAAGTAACCTTTCGTCCCCACGCAGACTCAGTTTTTCTTTTTTTGTCTCTGTCCAGACCGCAGGGTTGGTTTCAGCCGCCTTTCAAGGCCTTCTTTTATTTGTTATCAGGAGCTGTCCTTGGCAATGCCTCAAGACTTCTTCCTTCGTCCATTTTTTATCAGGCCTGTCTTTTAGGTTATGAATTACTACTAGTTAATTAGTACTATATCTTTGACTTAGTCCCCCCCCCCCTTTTTCTAAAGAGTTAGTAAATTCTATAAGGATTCTTCATCTAACATTTTCTCAAAGTATTTATCTAAGTGCTATAGGTATCTCTAAAACTCTGGCAGTACTAAACGAACACCTTTAAAATTACACAAATTAACATCTTAAACACTAGTATTGCCAGTGGTCTTGGGGTGAAGGTTTCTTTCCTTCAAGTCTTTTCACAATTTATTATACTTTGTCTACATAACTTGACCCTGCAGCTTAGTCTTGCCTGCACAATCATGCATATCTTGTTTACACAGTAAAATGTTGGCCATCTTGCCACCTCTTGTTAAGCAGTTGCCTTCTTGTGGAAATGTAAGTTTTTAGGTTTGGTGAACAAACGATACTGAGTTTATCACAGCTTTCACCACTTACTTTGCTTGGTTTTTTTAGGGGTTTTTTTCCTTTCTACCTTTCTTTTTTTTTAATTTGGGGTTGTTGGTTTTTTTCCCTTTTTTTTTTCTTTTCCCCCCTTTTTATCTCTTTTTCCCTTTTTTCTTCTTTCCCCTCGTTTTTTTCCTCCCCCCCTTTTTTTCTGTTATTTTTTTTTTTCTTTTTCTCTTTTTAAACATCTCTCAAGCTTTCTCCGAAGGAACAGCCCCTGGCTCTCCGCCAGCAGAAGGAGACTATGGAAGAGCTCTGGCACCCGTGGGATTGCTTTCCTTCTCCCGCCTCGCACTCAGTAGAGCGTGTTTTCCAACTCTTTTTTTTTTTTTATTAAGAAAAGAAACAAAAATAATGTGCCAGCTATCAGTTTTGTAAGGCACACAAAATCTCTAAAAGGGAAACAGAAGCGCAATGTGCTGAGGTAAACCCTGAGGTAGTTTTTGTGTGTGGTTGTGTGTGTGTCATCTGGGGTTGAGGGTTGTATGCGTTTTATTTTTGAAATTAAAAAAAAAATATATTATTTTGCTAGTGTGTTTTTTTTTTTCCCCCAGCCCTGGGCTGACAACCTCTTGGAAATCTGGCTTTCCACCCCTGCCCCTCTTTCCCCCTTCTCTCCTTACAACCGGGATCATTCCCCAAAGTGTTTACGGCCGAGCATGGCCTTTCCTTTAACCTCTAGAAAAGCCGGCTTGTGCTAAAAAATAAACATCCTCCTCCTGCCCCCACCCCCTCTGAAATGAAATAAATAAAGAATTAAAATCCTTAAAAAACTTAAAAATCGCCGTTAGTTTCTTTATTGTTACATTAATTCTAAAAACTGATGAGCCACTGCGCTGCGTGACGCAGCCCAACCTCCCCCCCTGAACACTGGGTGAGCTCCTCTGGCCATGCCTGGGATGAAAACCGGGTGGCTTTTAGGAAATAAAAAAATTTTTAAAAAAGAATAATAACAACTCTCTTTCTCTCTCTCTCTGCCTATGTTAGTCCAACTAAAGGGATAGTGTCGGGAGGTGATGGAGAGAGCCTTCCCCACACCCCTCGGTTGCGCATCCTCACAGTGCCACGTGGAATGGCGGGGGGAGGGGGGAGGTGTGTTTGGGGGGCTCTTTGGTTTGCTCCCCTGACCTGCTGGGGGTGGGGGAGGGGGGGCAAAGTCTGGCAGTGGGGTTACATTCATTGGGCAGTGCTGGGCGTCATTGTGGGAGCCTCCCTTGCTGTGCTGCGAGGCCGGCGCTCCCGGAGCGTGTTTCTGCTCCTGCTGCTTCACCTGCTGGAGCATTTCCCTCATCTTGTGCTGTGCAGTCTTGGGGAGGAGAGGGGAAAAGCAAGAGGTGGGGGTCAGGGCACTGTTTCTCCCCCTACCACCCACCCCCAAGCCCCCACCGAGCATCTCGCCACTCCCAACTTGTCACTCTGGACAAGCTGTAAGTAATTTCAAGGTTTTTTTTTTTGGTTTGTTTTTTTTTTGTTTGTTTGTTTTTTGGGTTTTGTTTTTTTTTTTTTTAAACTTGTGCTTCCTCCATCGCTCCTCAAGACCACCTGAATTTTTCTGGGGGGCCACCATCCCTCTCGAGTGGACAGGAGACAAGGTTATGGAAGATGCACCCAGGTGGGATGTGTGTGGCTTTGCCCGCACCGAGGAGTCCATTCACACCCTGGGTGCCGCTCTGCACAGCATTCAAAACACCCATTTTTAGCTCAATCGAGCCAATCTTCAATCTCAGCACTCCCACAGCCGGGGGGAGCTACTGAAACACCTTCAGTGCCTCTTGGGGGCACAGGGACCACCTGAAAGAAGAGCGGCAGGACGCTCGGGTGGTGCTGGGCTCAGCACACACTGCGCCTTTCCTCGGTGGACGGAAGCAGCCGGGGAATATTGGGTAAAGCCACGGCCAAACCGTACTTGACTGGCAAAGAAGTGCCCAATGATTTTAATGATGACCTCCTCGTTCTTGTCCAGGGTTTGGTCTCGTGGCACAAGGACTTCCACACTGGTTAAAATTTGCAGTTCATTCACCTGGAGCGAACCACAAGAGGGTTTTGTTGTGGAAGAGCCAAAATGCTCTGCTGCCGGTGTCACCACGGCACCAGGCACCCTGTGTGTCTCCCCCTTCCTTGGGACCAACAAGAACCACCACCAGGACATAGGGGCTGAGGGTCAAGACATCGCCGAAACCACTGTGCACCCGGGATTTGTCCCCCTGGGGTGGGCAGGGGTGACGGCTGATGCCCAACTCTGCGTCCCCGGGGCACCACCACCTACCATCTTGCCACCTTTGCCTATAACATGGCCGGTGGCGAAAGAAGGCACCTTGATGTGGGCTTCAAGCTTCACGTCTTTCGCGTTTTCCTCTTTCATCTTCCCAAAATATTCACCCCTGGGCCTGGGGAGGAGACGGACAGAAAGGAAAACCATCAGGCAGCACCCACTGTGCCTCTCCATCCCCAAAGCTGACGATGTCCCCATGTCCAGCAGCATCAAAACCACTGTACCCAGCAAAGAGCTCCCCTGGCGCTGAGGGAGGCCAAGGCAGGCTGGCAGCACAGTGGTGACCACAGGGATGCTCTCGACTTGTCCCTTACTGTCGCCCCCCCCATAGCCCCCACCCAGCGCACCATGAACTGAGCCTTGGGAAGCCCCGTGATGACCATCCGCTCGCTGGCCTCGGGACCTTCTGCCGGGGCGAGCTGGGGAGCGATGAGGGAGAGGGAGCATGAGCGCAGCCCCCACTTCAGCAAGACCTTCCCTTGGTGGGATGTACCCCCCCAGCACAGGGCAACCGCCCCATGCAGGAGCATCCCCTCCCACCTGAGCTGGGCTGATAACCAGGGTGCTGCAGGCCTGGCCTTCTACTAATGACAGGCTGGAGAGGTGGGCACATGCCAACCTCATGAAGTTCAAGGAGGCCAAGTGCAAGGTCCTACACATGGGTCGGGGCAATCCCCAGCAAAAATCCAGGCTGGGCGGAGAATGGATGGAGAGCAGCCCTGAGGAGAAGGACCTGGGGGTGCTGATTGATGAGAAGCTCAACATGAGATGGCAAGAGAAGCTGTGGCTGCCCCATTCCTGGAGGTGTTCAAGGCCAGGTTGGTCAGGGTTTGGAGCAACCTGGGCGGGTGGGAGGTGTCCCTGACCAGGGCAGCAGGGTGGACTGGATGGTCTTCAAGGTCTCTGTCAACCGAAACCATTCTATGATAATTTGGGGAGCAACACTGTAACCCGCAGACTCCCATTCCCTGCCCTCGGCAGTGGGGAGGGGAAACTGAGGCACAAAACACAGGACCAGCCCCGCGGCCTCTTCCTCACCTTGATGGAGGCACCCAAAAACCACACCAGCTGCTTGATGTGCTGCCCCTTCTTCCCGATGATGGCCCCCACCGCCTGCGTCCCAATGAACAGGTTCACAAACTCTTGCTCTGGCAGCTGAAGGGGCACAGAAGAGCAAGAGGGTCAGGGGACCGGCCGGACAAGGGACAAGGGAGGTGGCTGTCCCCATGCTACCATCCCATGGTAGTAGCTGCTCACCCTCCCAAGGTGCCCAAGCGAAGATCTCCTGGAAAGGGGTACCAGGCACTTACTGGGTGCTGATGGCAGAAGGCACCGGCCGGTGGGGGCTCCATACACACCCAAGAGGTACATCGAGGAGCCCTATGGTCGGAGAGAAAACGAGGGTCAGCGACGGCCTCAGCGTGAGACCCTTCCCGGCCACTCCCAGTCCCACGCAGAGCAGTGTGCCACCACCGTGAGCCCAGCAGGGACACGGGGACAACCCTTCAGGCCCTGAAACACCCCCTCACAGAGCGTGGGTGCACCCGAGGGTGCATTGGGGTGAGCTGCAGCCCCGACCCAGCGCGAGGGGGCTGGGAGGCAGACGGGGGCTCCCAGTTACCCCCACACCCTCTCCCCACTGCCATGTTTTCGTCTGTGTCCTGCATTTGTAGGGGAAAACCAGGACACAACTCTCTCCTGCTCTGCATTCCAGCAAGTGCAACCAGATGCTACCTGCAAACCACCATTGCTCACGTGGAGGACAAGACCCAGCTCCCCTGCCCAGGCTGGACGCCGCTCTCGCTCCCAGCTCTCCATTTAAACCACCCACGCCGAGGTTTTGTGCTCCTCCTCGCAGCGAGCCCATGCTCCCCGTGTCCACCCTCTGCTTCGGGCCACGGGCTGCTCCACGGCTCCTACACCAACGTGTCCCCTCCTGCCCAGACACTCCTCGACGCCGGGCTGGACACTGCACCTCCTCATTTCCCTCCCTTCACCAGGAGCCTCGTTCCTTCTCCTCCATCCTTCCCACGACTCTACAGCTCCACAGACGAAGCTACAGCCCAAGACACCAGCTCCTGCTCAGGACATTCGCTCCTCTTACACTTAAAAACCCCTCTGGAGAAGCCTCTCCGCCACGGGGCTGCAGCAACACCCGCACATGTCCACCCCCCGTTAACGACGGGCGAGCACCGCATTTCAAAGCCCCCTTAGGAGCAAGGCAGCGCCCCAAGAGCCAGCCAACCCCCCGCACACAGCTCAGCGCTCACCACACGCCCGCCGGCCCCCGCAGCAGCGGCTCGAGCGGGGCTGCCCGCGGCCGGCGGTCGGGCGCCGCTCCATCGCAGCCGCTCACCATGGTGGAACGCCGAACGCAGTCCGCGTCCTTCCAGTCGCGCCGCAGCCATGGCGCAGCCGGATGTGGCCACCGGAGCTCCGCGCCAGAGGGGCGCAAAGCGCCGTGCGAGCGCGGAGGAAAGGGCTCGGTAAACCCGGGATTGGCATTCCCTCACCCACCGCGGGCAGAGGAGGCAGGAGGGGGCGCGCGAGAGCCCGCGCCGCCGGCCGCTGTCGCTCGCCTCAGTCCTGCGGGACGCCGAAAGGCTTCTCCGCTCTCGGGGGGGCCCCTCCGCTCTCTGGGAGGCTTCTGGGGGGCCCCCTCCGGCCTCTGGGGGGGCCTCTCCCCGAGGGCAGACAGGCCTCTTCCCCGCCTCCGGGTACCCCCCGCCTCCCGGCGCCCAGCTGCCAGCCGGGGCCCGGCTCGGGGCTTCCGGAGAAGGGCCAGCGCCTCCCCAAGACAGAGGAGAGGGCGAGGCGGGACGGCGCCGGCCCGGCCCCACCGCAGGGCAGGGGCAGAAGCGGGCCGGGCGGCCCTTAACGGCCCCCTCAGGCAGAGCACAGACGCGGCGCGCCTGCGCGCACCCACCGCCCCGCCCCTCTCTCCCCCCTCAGCCGCCCCTGTACCGATGGCTGCGGGGGGCTCTCGGTGCCCTCCTCACCGCCCTCGGCCCCGCCGCCGCGCAAGAGGCCGTCCCCCAGGTCAGCGAGCCGCCCCGCCGCCTCAGGGCCGCCCCGGGGCATCGCCCCGGCGCCCACTCCCCCCGCCCCCCCCCCCGCCTGGGGCCTGCGGGACCCCCGGGGCTCCTTGGCGGGAGCCCGCCCGGCGCCTCGGCCGGGAGCGGCGTTAGTCGCTCTGTGGGCTCGGGTGCAGGGCGGGGTCTTGCTCTGGGGCTCCCCTGGCTCTGGCTGCCCTCCCCTGGGCTGGGCTCGGCCCCTCTGCCCGCCCAGAGCCCCCCCTCCGGGGCGGTGGGGCTCGTGGTGGGCCCCGGCAGCCCCGTGCCCCCCCCGCCCTCTCCCAGCCCGGCAGCCCCGTCCTTCCGGCCCTGTGCGGCGGCTGTGGCTCCTGCCGCTGTGGGCTCGCCCCGGGCCGCAGTCAGAGTCGTTCCCCTGTGATGCCGAGATGACTGTGGCTTCCAGATGTTCCCCCCAAATCCGTGGGCAAAGCCACCCCCTCGTTGGCTTTCCGTCTGCACAGCGGGGGCTTGAAAAGGGAAAAAGAGGGGGTGGAGACTTAGAGTGGTGAAGGAGCGGGGAGCAGCTTAGTACAACTTCCCAGGAGAGAATTCCTCTTTTCTCGCCCTCAAACTGATCCTAAACCTCCAAGTGGCTGGTAAAGTAAAAAAGGACAAAACGAGGCTCTCCCAGGTGCCGGGTGCTCTGGTAAAGCTGGAGAAAGCGGCATTTCTGTTCACAGGCAGTTGCCGTAAGTGCCGTCAGGTATTGAAACTGCGCTTCTCTCAGGACGTAGCCTTGAGCCTGGAGAGCAGCTCAGAAGGAGTTAGCTCCTGCGAACAATTGAGCAGGAGGATACAAAGATTTTGCCTTCTTTACTTTTGCCTTCTGAAGTATGAAATATGCTGAGTAAGACTGCATCTTTATGGGAGGGTATTTGCCTCTAATGCCTACCCCCCGATATTTTCTGCCTGACTTTAATAGCATAGTAATAGCCAATACTCTTGATGTTGTATGAAAGGTGCTGTTAGGGACTTCTTTGTGCTCCTGATACAGAGAGAAGATAGTCCAGAAGCAATGATATCAGCAGGGTTCGGGGGCATAACAGTTTAAAAGAAATTCCTTTGTGTAAGAATGACCAAAGAATTCTTCAAAGAATCCTTGCCGTCTGTCATGACATTTGGGAGGGCAAATAGAGGCAAAAACCCACCTCGGACCAACCTTTGTGCTCCATTCCCAAAGGAAAAAGTGATTGAAGTGGGTGTATGCATGAGTTGCTTTCCCACCTTTTATTTCCTGTCCTCCTTAGACTTTTCTTTGCAACTCAGTGTAGTGATTTAGGAAATGAGATGGCGTAGTAATCTCTGGTGTGCTGCTTTCCCCGAGGAAAGAGGAGAACTTTACATATGAACTTAAGTTTTTGGCGATGGGAACAAATGTAAAAAGTTAGGAAGCATTAACCGAATGAGAAAAAGAGGCCTAATGTGCTCCAGCGGGATAATTAGCTCTCTGAGAGCGGTCGTTGGCTGGGAGAGGTTGGGGGGTGTTGAGGAGGGGTGCAGTTAGGTGTGTGTGTGCCTGAGATGATCCCAGGGGCGCTTGGAGGGGGGGACCTACGGGATAGGAAAGGTAACTTTGGAAGTTTGGGCCCTGTGAAGGGAAGTCAGCCTCTTGGGAGCTTCCCTAGGGCTGCAAAACACTGTTGTGTGTGTTCTTTCCTCAGTGTTTGGATACCTGTGGACGATGGTGATGAGAGTCCGCCGAAAAAGAAAACATCAGGTATTGCACATTACAGAAGTATTGAATATGCCTGATTTTCCTGAGGTTTCGTGTCCCTTGGAAAAGTCTGGCTTTTGTGCTCTGGCATTGTTCCTGAAACTGTGGCTTTTCAAGCTGTTCTTTCCTTGTGGCTATCTATCCCTATAGCCAATGGCTTGAGGGTGTACGGTAGGGCTTAGCCCTCTGTATGACGTTATCTGCGGTGACTGTGGCAGGGCACAGTACTTTTACTGCCAGCAGGAGATAGCCCAGGTCTCTGGCGGTGAGCCCGCGTGTGTCAGCAGAAAGAGTATTTTAAATCAAAGCTGTGTGCTCCCTCCTGGCTGTATTCCCAATGTACCTCTGTTGGTTTTCATCATGTTCTTATATGGCCTGTCTTTGTTTTTTAGATTATGCCATCTCTGAGCGGAAGGAGAAAGCTGAAGAAGTTTCTGCTGTGGTGCAGTTGCCGACCAAGGCAACCAAACGCCCGGCGGCTTCTGTCAGCGAAGATGCTCCATTCCCAGAGTCTGCGGAAGAGGTTAGCGAGGGGTTTGATATATTATGATCTGTGCAAGGTGCAAGAGCAAGCGGCTCTCCCTAATGCATCTTGAGGTTGAGCCTGCTCTGAGCCTGTACAGCTGTAGGTGGTTCTTTTCCATTTCTAGCAGGCAGCTGTAATGTGGGCTGGGTTTGCCTTACTCAAGTCTGCGTCCTCTGCTCCGGCACTGGCAGCTGCGGAAGGAGCAAAATGTGTGTTGTCTTCCAGATACTTGACACTTGTTCAAGTTTATAGTTTTAGTGTGTTTGTAAACTGTTATTCTCTTTCTCGAGCTTGCGGTTAAGGCATCAAAATACACTACCTTACAAGAAAAACTGCATACTTCCTGTGGATAGACCTCTTTCTGCTCATTATCCACCAGTCCATGAGAGGATTCCTGTAGGACTTTGGCTCTGTAAAAATGAGCCACCGACTGCTTGACTCCCTAGTTTGGTTCAAAGGTGTAGTGCAGTTTTTCTTATTGCCCCATGGGGTAAGAGGGCTAAGAGACTGTCGGGCTCTAATTCTTCATTCCCGAGAGAGTTGTTAACTCATATTTGTACCAAATATATTTTTCAAGGGCTGAATTATCACACTTTGCAATGTTTAGGAGCTGACTGAGTGATTACTGAGTGACAAGCTTGTATTTTTTTAATTGCTGCATGTATGAGAGCCTGTATTCAAAAATTAAAGCATACCTGTCAGAGATCCTGCAAAGATTGGCATTCTTCTGCAATCTGACCCAGCAAGTCATGGTCCCCAATTCACAGTAGAGCTGACTAAGTCTCAGGAAGTTTGTTTGCTTGGATTCACATTCAGGTTATACTCACACTGGTACTTTTTTTTGTTTTCTTTTAAGCCTCGGTCCACTTCTTTTGAGACTTCATCTAAAAGACCAAGATTTTCGTCGCTTGATATATCATTGCTGCAAATTGGTAAGGCTGACATCAAGTTATACGACTTGTTTCATTTTCACCCTACCTTGTGTACCGTCCAAGCCTACCCCTAGGGTTCTGTAGGGATTATGGCAGGCACGGGACGAGGCAGCATCTGGGAATACTTGAGCGTGACCTCTGTTTCTTACCTGCACCCTCGCATTGCTTCTGGAGTGGAGCTGAGCGTTTATCTTGTCATCTCAGTACCAGAGCTGCCTTGGATGCAGTCCTTCCCTTCTGATAGGTCCACTGTTAGCTTGCCAGAAGTAAATTGTTTTCAATGCTCCTTTTAGGTCGTAGATCCCGAGAAGCCTTTTGTATTTCAGGTTTCAGCTGGCAATACCTTGTGCGCACAACTTGCTGTAGTTGCCGGTGTGGAAACCTGATGATGTGAGAGAGAAAATGACAATTTATCTTTGGTGAAGCTCCTTACTGTAAACCCATAAAACTCTTCAGTTCCCTTTTATAGTTTCTGATGCCTTACGCTCTTCTCTCATAGGTCAAATGCCGTGTGGAACCCATGCTCACTTGACTAAGGAAACACTATCCCGTCCTCACAAGACAATTCCATGTCCGAGGTAAAAATCCTTCTGTTTTCTTTGACTTCTTCCCCAAAAGGTTTACTGCCTATGGTAAGGGAGGTCTCCAGCTGCTTCCTCCCCGAAGAACCAATTTTCAACTTTTTCTTTAAACCCAGCTACTTAATTGACACAGGAGATTAGCTAGAGATTAAAGGTCTGCGGTAAGAGGAAGCGTTGAACTTGAGAGGAGGCTGGGGACACAATTGACACCGTATCTTCAAGGCAGTTGTTGTGATTTTCACTTTTACTTCTCTGTATTTCCCCATTAGCCAGTTGAAGACAGCAGGTCTTCATCTGAAAGTCATGAACATCTCGTGTCTGTCTCATTCGTCATCGGTGTACGTGCTTGACATAGTAGTTGGTGGTGGAGGTGCATATTGGAATGTTCTCTGGATACGATTTCTTTTGCGTTGATGTTTTCAGCACAAGCCGGAACGGCAAACAGAGCATCAAACCTGCTCCAGACAGCTTCTTACCCCTGAGGCCACCCATTAAGGAGCGCGCTGCACCAGAATCCGCCACTTCAGATGAAAATCCATATCATGAAAATGATACAGAAAACAGTATCTCATGTAATTTTAAGTGCAATGGCAATAACATTTGAGAGCGGGTCAAGAGTCTGCTTTTGGCATCTAATCTCCCAGTCGTTGCTTATTGTGGTGTGGCTCATATTTTGGAGCAGATCTGGAGCATGAGAAAGAGATTCCTTTCAGAGGAAGGTAAACCAGAGGAGGTTCCTGGGGAATGTGTCTAATGCACTCCAACTGCTACTGAGCATATAGTCCCTGAGGTCAGAGCAGGGCGGGTCTGAAGTAAAATGTCCCAGCAGTGTGGATGTTGTGGACATTGCCATTCTCACTGTCAGCATAATCTTTAACAAATAGATTGAGCAGAATTGGTCAAGGCTGGTTGAAATGAACGCTGTCTCGTCCCACAGAGTAAAGTGGCCTCCTCAGGTTGATGCAGATATTTGTTGGATGTGCAAAGAATATTTTTTTCTTTTCAAAGAAAAACCCCAAAAGCCACCATGAATTGGTATGCACTGATAACAAATGCCCCACATATAAAAATTGTGATTCTCCTCTGTTGTTTGTTTCCTGCCCCAAAGTGTTCAAGCCTCCTCCAAGGAGCCAGTGACGACTATGAGTCGTGTGGAAGAACCAAAATACAGAGGAGAGGTCTATCCACGTCCAACACTAAGGACCGGTGAGTATCCCCGTGATTCCAATCTGTTCCACTTTGTAGGTAGACTTCAAATGGGAATAGGGCATTTCTTATACACTCACAGATGATGTTCCAAGTTCAAAGCGCTTGCCAGAATTCGAACTTCCTGACCATACAGTCAGCATTCAAAGTTTTGGGGTTTTTTATTTATCACTCAGAAATGGAGAGCTATGTAAATCTGATGGTGATTCAAAGTCGACTTCTTGTTTTCTTCCTACTGCTTTTCTGTGCAGGTGTCGAATGTATAGATGTTTGCTGCCCACAGTGGTCGCAGAGAGGTGATACGATCAGGTAAAGTCTCTTTTAATGATGGTTCTTGTTTCTTTTGGCTCTGTGTGCGTATGTCTTTCACCCCCTGGTAGAGTCTCGGAGATGACCAATGGTATGTGATCGTCTCAGTGCTGTGAAAGAGGAGTAGCTAGCTTGCGGCTCCGGAATTGCTCGCAAGCCAGTTGCATCTCCAACACAGCTGCCATGCGAGAGCCGTGCTGCGTGACAAAGAGGGTTGTGCTGGTGTGGTATTTTCTGTGGGAAGAAAGCCAGTAAGGGTGCGAGTGGTGGCCGTCCCAAGTTGTCCTTGGATTTGCAGAATCCGTTTTTGTTTGTGAGTCGTTCTGCCGAGCCATCAAGGAGTTGACGTTTCATTTCTTTCACTTGGAAACTCACATCCTGAGCATAAGGATGAGAGAGCTTGTAAAGCCTGGTGGGACTTGAGGCAGTTTTTGGGACTTAGAGGATGCGTGGGGTTTGACTAGGAGGGGGAAAAAGGCAGTGTGCGTTTGGTTTTGAGAGGCCAGCGGCCTCATTGGTGTGGGCTGTCTGAGCTGGCAGGAGTCTGAGTTCTGAGGGCTTTGTGGTGTTGAGAGAAACGGGTTTTGGGGGCAGTAGGTGCAGCTAGAGGGAGAGATTTTGTACGGCGGTAAGATGCACGCATCTTTCTGCAGTGACCTGCCCTTACATGAGAGAGGAGAAAGCGTAGATGGGAGCAGAGAGACTCAGTTGCGGCAGTCCTGTTTTTTAGCTAATTCTGTCCCCGTTCTTCTCCCCGCTTTAAAAACTAGTGCTATATTTAGCTGTGCGGCACTGTTGTGTGCTTAAATTAAAATAGTGGTTCCCCTAAGCTGGAGGGGAGAGAAGGAAAGAAAATACTGATAGAGAATGATGCCTTCAAGTAAAAGGAACATTTTCTTGCCTTTTTTGAGGGGGATTTAGTTACTAACTGAAACGATTTGACAAAGCTTGTGATATCTCCTCTTACCATGCTGGACTGAAAGCCGTTAAAGCACAATGAGCGTAGAATACAGTGAGAGTCTGGTGTAGGTCTCCATCCTGAAAAAAAGGGGTCTTTTGGTGACAATGTGAATTCTTGTTTTTGAAGCAGGGACATATATCTGGACAACTTTAATGTCTGTGTATTTGTTTGCTCTTCAGAGTCTGTGTGGTTTGAATGACAATCCTCTCCAAATGGGGATAGTCACTCTCTTGACTGGCCTGTAGAAGGAGAGTAAACATCCTGTCGCTGTCCCATTTGGAATTCAGTGTGCTGGCCTTAGTTTCCCGAAGCTCACTCTGTTTGGATGCAAGTCTAGTTGCAGATGTTCCTGTTACACCTTGCAGTAGAACACCCAGCGTGCAGTGTTTATCAGCAGTAGATCACAAAGCCCTCGATAGAGGAAGTGCTGGTTGCTTCCCTGTTTTCCAAATAATGCAACTGATAAAGAGAAGGGAAAGGAGTCTTGTACAAGTAGATGGAAAAAAAATAAAAATTCCAAAGCTCCCAGCTCTTCATTCTATCCCAGTCTTGCTGCTAAGAAAGAATGGTGCTGGAAGTTGAGGCGATATTGTCACATGTTGATGTGTGCAACTGGGGCTGTTGTCAGAATAAGCCTTGAAAAAGCCTTTCTTGTCCAGAGGGTGAATTCTTGAGAATTCCGTGGGAGAGGACAGATACACAGCTCACTTCTCTCTCTCCCTCTCCTGGCAGGTACTGCACACCAGAAGAAAACTCTCAGGAAAAGGAAGGAGCAGCGAAACAAACCATCGCAGGGGTAAGCTTGTGTTTTTCACAAGGAAAATACAGCTATTTGTGATCAGAAACTTCAGCGCACTCTCCACTTCACATGACTCACTCAACAATATCTGTATTTGCCCAGGTTGTTTTTCCCCAGGAAAGCGGGAGCATTATTTGATGAGTAGCGCTATGGCCAAGTGTTTTCTGCTGCCGTTAATTTTGTTTCTGGACTATTAGGAGCACACTACACTATAGCATTTTGATTCTTCCCCTTTGATGTGTTGGGTATAGCCTCAAAATCTTTAGCGCACAGCCTTAGTTGACCTGCAAAGCTGGACTGGGGTGTCTTTAGTCGTATCTTGTTTGCTGGGATGGGAAGTACATCTCTTTGACTTTCACCTCTGGTCAGGATTGAGGTCAAAAATACAATTTTAATCATGGAAATCAGAAATCGTAATCTCACTCTCAACTTGGTACCTACACGTGGTGGCTTTGCTGGGGTTCTTAACGCTAGCCCAAGCCAAACGAGCTCTCTGCCTCTCTTGCCTCCGAGTGCAGCACTCCATGGGTGCACAGTTGGAATGCAGTCGTCAATAAAAAGTCACTTTGGAGTTTGCTGTTTGGATGTGTGTACAAAAACCCTTCCAGTTTTCTGTCCTGTCCCCAAGCAAACAAATCTGTGCTTGATTGCTAGCTTAACGTCCGTTTGTCTAACAGAGGCAGCATGGGACTGAAATCTCAGAAGATGCGTTATTCCAAGGACATCCTATACCTGTTCGGTCCAAAAAGTCAGCCAGCCTCAGTGTGGAAGGAAAGAAAGTGCCAAGCCTGGGAAAAACAGCGGAACGCTTTCCTCCGCTCACAGAGGTACCGTAGCCAACAGTCTGTTAGACAAAAGAGAAGGTTGTGACAGAGCTGCAGGGAACTCCTCCTATTCTCGGTGGTTCTTGAGGCTTTTTGAAATCTGAAGAACTTGCATTGAACCTGTTAGCGAGTGTCTGCGGCTGTGACTTTGCAGTGCGAGGGTCAGCACTAAAGCTGGTTTGAAGGATTTCGTGTGCTCCAGCGCTCCTTCAGTTGTGCTGCCCTGAGGGTTTGTGGGCCTTCTGTTAGCGGGACAAAAAATGAGTCCAGGTTGAACACCAGTCTCCAGAGCAGTGCTAACCCGACTCATCCAGTTATATTGGATGTGCCTCTTGTCCTACTGTGGTGATAGAACCTGAAAGATCAGCTTGTGCTGGTCCGTGGTGCCGTTCCCCAGGGAGTGGGAGTTCAGTTTCCCCTGCTTGTATGAATTTTGGCTGCTTTTATTCTTTGGAGTTGCAGTCTAATTGAGCTCCCCCCACCTTTTCCTGCCTGTTGAGGATGGACTCGGAAAGGGCAGGCAAATGCAGAGTTTACAAAGTCTGCAGCGTTGATGCTGGGTACAAGGGAAACCGGGTGGTTTTCTTATTTTGCTCACCCAGATTCAAGCAAGAAGGAGATGCTATTGCAGATCAGAGTATTTTATACCACCATCCATAGTGGTTTCTTTGCGAGGGCTGCGGCAGCACGTGGGAAAGGGGTTTGCCAGAGTTGTGTTCCATTTTCAGCTGCTTTAGCGTGTTTGCTGAGTTTACGGGTTTTATCCCAACGTCCTTGGTGAAAAGAAATGGCAGCAAGCCTGGGCTCTAAAGTTCAAAGTTGGGATGCTGAAGCCAACCAAGCAAGGCAAAAGCGCTATCGCTGACTTAGCCAAGAAACCGTCGGAGGCAGTTGCTCTGTCACCTGAGCTGAATTTACAGGCCGTGTTTCAGTGGAAAGCTGCCCCCAGGTCAGCGTGCTCCATGCGCTGTTTCACAAGTCCTTCCCCATTGAATTGTTCCTTTCAGGCCATGGAGAGAGAGGTCAGTGCCGCATTTGGCAGAGGTGAGCCAGATGAGATCATGAGCAGTGCCTTCAAACTAAAGGTCACTCGCGAAGACATCCACACGCTCAGGAACCTTTGCTGGCTAAACGATGAGGTAAAACCAGCTGCAGCACAGGGCTAGTCTCACTCAGCCTTTATTGAAAAATACCCCTCTGCCGTGTACAGAAGTCCCGTCAACGTTCTTTGACGACCTCCGTGGCAGAGCCTAAAAACCTCTGTAGAAGTCTTATTTGAGGTATTGAAGGGTCGAGCGTTTCTGGAAGTTCCGTTACTTCTTGTATGACGCAGCTTCCCGGAGTTCGTCCGGGTTTTTGGTGTGGGGGGCAGGTGTTTTGATCAAACTGCCGATGTAGCCCCGTGTGAAATTCTGGGAACAAAAGCCGACAGCTGAGGCTGGAGTTCTCTCCGCTGCGTGCTTGAGGGTGGCCAGAAAAGAGGTAGTGCTGTATTTTTGGTTGGGGAAGGCAGCGTCTTATTTTCACACCTCACGTTTCCTCTTTATGGTACAGGTCGTTAATTTCTACATGGGTCTGCTGATGGAAAGAGGCAAGAAGGAAGGATATCCAGCGGTCCACGCTTTCAGTACTTTCTTTTATGCCAAACTAAGATCTGGGGGCTACGATGCAGTACGAAGATGGACCAGAAGTGTGGATGTCTTCAAGCAGGACATCATCTTCGTGCCTGTAAACTTGAAAGCGCACTGGACACTAGCCGTGAGTCCCACGGGCTTTTTCTTTAGAATTGGACGGGGAGCAAAAACTGGCAAGAGAAGTCATTTAGGTGTTGGGGGGTGTGCGGCAGAAGGTTGTGCTTTGTCTAATGGTCACCTTTTAATAACAGGTCATAGATCTCAGGAGGAAGACCATCATGTACTTGGACTCTCTGGGCCAGAAAGGGGACAAGATTTGTCAGACTTTGCTGTAAGTAACCGCTCCGTCACTGCTTTTCTGGTGTGAATGAGGAGAGGGATTTTAGATTGAGTCCCTGTAAGGCGACTGCAAGTTTTCACATGGCTTGTAGATAACCAACCCGGAATCTTGGCGTTGCTTGCTGCGAGTTGTCTGGCATCGGCTGCTTGTCTGGTGTCACAGCGTCCCCTCCGCCCAGGGTCTGGGGTGCCTGGATTCTGCCACCTTCCCGTGATAGGCACAGCCAAATCCACCATAGCCCCGTGGCACACGTGTGCCGACTTTGTTAGTTGGATCCCAGTATGTGGGATGAAGGCACACGGTGGAATTATGGCATTACAGTTCCTTGCTTGGTTTGTCTCTTTGTCCTCTGATAACATGTGATTTGGGGCTTTTTGACCTCTCTGAAGCAATGGAATCATTGGCCTTGTTCTTGACCATTAGCTCACAGCCTCTCCCTGTGTTTGTAAGTTTCAGATTGGGATTTTTCCTCAAAATCAGCCTTAAATCAGCTGCTGTGAGGATCCTCTGACATTTTACTGTCCTGCCGTTTGTCTTCCTGTGATCCTTCAGCCACTTTATTTTGTTGTTGGCCTAAATTACAGAGATGAAAAGGGATTTTTTTTTTCCCTTTTGTTTTAACCAGCCAATACCTGCAAAAAGAAAGCCGGGAAAAAAGAAACCTGGAGCTGAATGTTTTGCAGTGGACTCTTCACAGCATGGAGCCACATGTACGTGAGCACCACTTGGGTTTGAAATGGGAACTGTCAGTGCTTCTTTGGGGCCCAGATCCTGGCACGTGACAAAGAAAGGGCTGAGCTGATGTTTCTCGAGGAGTTGATAGTAAAAAGCAGTCCCTAAAGACTGGATTTAAGAAAGGTCACTTAAGAAAAAGGCGGTGCGAACCTCGAGAGGCCTCGCAGGGAGGAGGGCTGCTGCCCCTTCTGGGCCTGCCAAGAATTTGGATTGTAGTGTCCAAGTCCGGGAGGCAGAGGGGAGGGATGGTGTGCAGTGAACTGGGTCTGTTCCTCATGGGCGGGAGTGGGTATTGGGGATTAGGCAAGTAGGGTCAGGAGTGTGCGGTGAGCGCAGTGTCGGTGTGGGTAATGTGCGCTGCTTCCAAGTTGCTTTTCTTTTGAGATAGAGGGAAATCCTCCATCTTCTTTGCATTCCTTAGGAGATCCCTCAGCAGCTGAACGGAAGCGACTGCGGCGTCTTTATGTGCAAATACGCAGAGTACATCGCCAGAGAGAAACCGTTCAACTTTACCCAGGTGAGTGAAGGTCATAAACCCCTCCAAGCCCCTCTCGCCCAGGGACAGGAGCCGGGGAGGTTACGCAGCAGCTCTTAATTGTGTCCGGGGCAGGGGCTGAGGTTTCGTGCCCCGTTTCAGTGCGTAGTTGCTGGGGTCAGAACTTCCAAGTGGCCTGGGCAGGGCAGAGCTGTGGTTCTCCATCCCCGCCTTTGGGAGCTGCTGCCGGTGAGATTCCTCTTGGGCAAGATACTGCTGCCAGCGGGTTTGGCATATCTGGGCTCGTATCTTTTGGAGAAATGGCTTCTACCCTTTGACCAGTCAAGACAGTGCTTATTTTTATTGATTTCATTTTACACCGGTCTTTTATTAGCGTGCTTGTAAGCTGTCGCGCAGTCAAGTCAATCTGGTTTTGTCGGGTTGTCGTGTCACCCTCTTAGGAGCCGCGTGGGGTGTTGTACCCAAACAGTTGACAGTTCTTAAAGGGAACTTCATATTAAGGACTCCGCTGGGCGTTTATGCCTGTTTGCCGCCTCTTTCTACCGTGATGTCATTATTTAATGGATTTCTCTTCTCTTTTCAGACTCACATGCCATACTTCCGCAAGAAGATGGTGTGGGAGATAATCCACCAACAGCTGCTGTGACACATGGACTATTAGAGTTCTTATTTTAATTACGTTTCTTAGACCTTAGTTACATTTCTTAGACCTTTAGTTACTTTTCTTAGACCTTTAGTTAGTTTTCTTAGACCTTTAGTTACATTTCTTACATGAATTTTCCTCTTTAGGTTATGAAGTAGAAGTTAAGATGGTTTATTCCCCCCACCTCCCTTATTTTGGAGACAGTAACTCTGGGGTTTTGGGTTTTTTTTTTGCCAACACCACCAACTGCTGCTGTGAGATGTGCACTATTAGAACAACGCTGTGATCACCTCCGGGTGACTATTTGTTATTGTAGTTACATTTCTTAGACCTTATTTGGAACAGCAGCAGGCACACAAATTTTCCTCTTCAAGTTATGAAGTAGTGGGTTAAGACAGTTTATTTCCCCCCCCCCCCCCCCCCCCCCTTATTTTGGAGACAGTAACTCTCTTTGAAATTAGTTAACGCACTTTAAGCGAGAGCCAGAAAGATGGGTGTGACCTCGTTAAGGGCAGAGTGAAGAAGGAACGTCGTCGACTTCCATGGCTGAGCCGCACGCTCGCGCCTCGCAGCGCACGCGACCACATTACAGACAAATGGGAAACATCTGTGGTGGTGGTTACAGTCGTGTTTGCCCAACTTACCTTCCCAAGGACAACGTGCTGAACTACCGTCTCCTCAAAGAGAGTTTTCCTCTGTTTCTGGAATATCTACTGTCTACTTGATTCCTAAAACTGGATTTGTCACGACCACGGAAAGAAAGCGTTTACCATCTCTTGATTTCTCACCAAAGCCCCTGTCCTTTGGGCTGGTTTGGGGTTGTTTGTTTTTTGCTGCCTCCAGGGAGTTATCTAATGTGAAAAGAGAAGTATTTATTTCTTTATATAATATAAATATTTATTTTAATAAAAAGAGCCTTAATGGAAGGAAACTCTCCCTGTGTCCTGGTTTGAGGTAAAAGAGAACCAATTTTGTTCAGTAACTTGGCTTCTTAGCTGGGCCTCTTCTACCAACTGAAATTAACTGCCTATTGTGCCGTCAGCGTTCACTCTCTCAGAGCGATAAGAGCAATGGTTACAGCTGATGCCCAGGCATGGGATGCAGAGAGGCTCTTGCTTATACTTATTGCTATAACCCCCACGGCCAACCAGCTTTGTTATTTGCCCCGTTGGAGGGTCGGAAGCGGAAAAGCATAGTGGGGTCCCACCTGCGGGGAGGAGCGACAGGGCAGGTGACCCAAAACTGACCAACAGGGTATTCCATCCCATCTGCCTCATGCTCAGTAGAAAAGGGACCAAAGGGATCAAAGGGTTCTTCTACCTGGGGAATGTTTACTTCGCCCTTTGATAATTATGCTGATGTGACCCCATCAGAGCTGGGGCATGGCAACCTTCTGGGCTCTGAGGATAAGGACTGGTACCTTGTTAAGATCGTGATTTTGTTGTTGATGCTCCTGAATGTGGTGCAGGGGTGGTTTCTTGTGAACCATCTGTGCAGGGGGAGCTGGAGGGGACCGTGCGCTGCCGCCACTCAGACCCGCGCAGCCGCTCGGCGATCTGCAGCGGCGCGAACCGCGGCCCCGCCCGGCCCGGCCGCAGCTGTCCCCCCCGGAGCAACGGCACCACCGGCAGCCGCCTCCCCCACGGCACCGGCGCCACCGGCAGCCGCCCCCCCCGGAGCAACGGCGCCACCGGCAGCCGTCTTCCGCACCGCCACGGCACAGGCGCCTCCGCCGCCGCCTGCACCGGCACCGGCACCCGCACCACCGGCAGCCGCCCCCCCCACCGCAACAACACCGGCCCCTCCGCCGCCCGTCCCGGCACAAGCCGCGCCCCCCCCCTGCAGCGGCACAAGCCACGCCGCCGCCTCTCCCGGCACAACCTACTGCAGCCACTACAACCAGTACCAAAACTACTCCAACTCCATCAAAATCGGTACAAGCCGCCCCGGGAACCAGGAGCAGGAAGAGGAGGTCAACTCCTTCCCCGGCCCCTTACCACAAAGACCACCTCAAGTCACATAGCTTGGGGGAGAGTTCTGAACAAGATCCAGGGGAGGGTCCTTCAAGACCACAGAAGGGAAAGAGACCTTTGAAAACAGACAAAGGCCAGAGTCCTTCTAGAGCAGATGCTGGAGAGGCCCCTTCTGGGGCAGCCTCCCCACAGGAGGACTCAGATGTAGAGGGAGTTGTTCAATCCTTCTCCGTGAAAGATCTGAGAAGTATCAGGAAGGACTTTAGTCGTCATGAAGGCGAAACACTTGTCTCCTGGTTGCTCCGATGCTGGGATAGCGGGGCAGATACCCTAGACTGAGATGGCAGAGAAGCTAGGCGATTGGGAAACCTGTCCAAGGATGGAGGGATTGTACCTGAAAGAACTGCCTGTGCGAGAGGTGATTTATAGTGATGGGCAAGCGATAGTAGACCCTGATGAAATGCCATGCAAACGATCTCTGCTCAAAAAGTTTGTACAAAGTGCACCATCAACATATTCCCACACATTGTCAACAATGGTCTGGGGAGGATCCGATACTGACACACCAACTGTAAATGAAGGGGTTAAGAAGGTACGACAGTATGAAGACAGTCTCTCTGGTCCCTTCTCTGTGGCAGCCATAGAAAAGCTGACTGTGACCACCGAGAAAATGACTGAGAAACTGACTGAGAAAATAGAGCAAATGACCCAGAGATTAGTTGAGCAAACCGATAAACTGTTTGATAAACTAACCAAGGTGGAGGAAAAACTCCATGCTTTCCCTGTACAGACTCATGTTGCAGCTGCTAAGAGGAAACGCCCTCCTACTCAAGAGAAAAACCACCCTCCGACTCAAGACAAATCAAAGCTGATGCGAGATATCCTGTGGGTTTGCCTCTGTGAATATGCAGAAGACATGAAGAAGTGGGATGGAGAACCTACCTCAGCCCTACAGGCACGGGTGCTTGAGTTGCAAAATGAAGCCGACAGAAGAAAGGATTCTTACAGGAAGAAGGTTGCTCCAACCTACGGTAGGCGATCCTACGGACCAGGTAGGAACCAATCTGATAATCGTAGGTACTACGGTCAACAGTAGAGGTGCCCTGCCTCCAGCCAGGAGGAGGAGAGGGACAACCGACTTTATTGGACTGTGTGGATTCGATGGCCTGGCACATGAGAGCCACAAAAGTATAAAGCCCTGGTGGACACTCGTGCACAGTGGTGGTGGGGTTTTTTTGCTGTCTCCAGGGAGTTATCTAATGTGAAAAGAGAAGTATTTATTTCTTTATATAATTTAAATATTTATTTTAATAAAAAGAGCCTTAATGGAACAAAACTCTACCTGGTAATAAGAGAGGGTGATTTATTCTTTTTTTTATTTAACTGAAAAAAAGTTGGATGTAGCGATGTGGATTTTTGCTCCCTCACAATCCCCCAGGAAGAGGATTGGAGCCAGGAGGAGCATCGGAGCACAGAAGCCACGAAGCGATGGTCACAATGTGCTGAAGGGGCAATCGGGGAGTTGTTCAGCGGTGAGATGAGCAAGCAGCATCCCGAAAATCCGCCCCTGGAGAGGGGTTAGTGGTGTACGGACACTCTCTGTGTTCTGTAAACCCCCTGTGGGGAGCCCCTGCTGCCCCCTTGGCAGCGCCCGGGTGGCTGTGACTGCTGAAAGCTGGTTTGGTGCGTTGAGGTGTTAGATGGGGTGGCAGCAGCCCCTGCCCGCCCCGGGAGGGGGGACACCACCTCTCCGGTGGCACTGGATGGGTGGGAGGGAGGGAGGGAGCAGAGCTCTGGGAGCCATGGAGAAAGGCGTGGGGGTGTCCCTCATCGTGGCAGCCCCCAGCAGCCCTACCCCGCCACCCGGCCACCCCAAGGACACCCAAGCCCCATCTTGGTCTTCTCCCCGTTGGGTGACGCCCTTCCACCCACCCCGGAGGTGCGCTCCTCTCCTGCGGGGGGGACGCCCAGCGCTCGCCTGGCTAGAGAAGCACCGGGGGGGGGGGGGGGATGGGGGTGGGTGACTGGGGGCATCTGAGCTTCCCAGTTACACGGGCGTAATTAGTGCACCATTAATAACCATTAGTAACCACTTTGGCTCTGCTAACCAACTGCGGCGAGGCCCCCACCCCGCTTTAGCACAGGCTTCCTGGTGCCAACACCTCCCCGAGCCACTGGGTAAAGCTGCGCCTGGCAAAAAACCACCACCACCCCAAAAAAACCCCACAGCACAGCCCCCACCACCACCACCCGCCAATCTCAGCTCGGCCATGACCCCCCCGAGACACTGGAAAGAGAGCAACGGAGAGCGAGCTCAGGCTCGTGTGAGCTGGAGAGATTTCTCTTTTTCTTGTGATGATGTTGTCGTTGGGTGGGGTTTGGTTGCTTTTTTTTCACGGAACACTTTGCAGTAGAGGACAAAAATATGGTGTCACAGCCCCTGGGGCCACACTGACACTTTTTTCTGTGTGGATGTGTGTGTGTCATCTGGGGTTGGGGGTTGTGTGTGCTTTATTTTTGAAATTTAAAAAAAATAATAATTTTGCTAGGTTTTTTGTTGTTTGTTTGTTTGTTTTTTTTTTCCCCAGCCCTGGGCTGACAACCTCTTGGAAATCCGGTGTTTCCCCCGTCGTGGTTTGGCCTCAGCCGGCAACAAAGAACCACGCGGCCGCTCGCTCCACTCCCGCAGCCGGGGGCAAAATCGGAAGAAAAAGGCAAAAAACTCGCGGGTTGAGATAAAGGCAGTTTAAGAGAAGAGCAACGGGAAGGGCAAACAATCCCAATAACAGCGGTAAAGGAATAGACGGACGCGATGACAGCGCCTCCGCGCACCGACCGGCCCCGCACCGCCGCAGCCCGCTCCCAGCCGCGACTTCCCGCCCCCTCCCCCGGCGAGCTCCCCCCAGCCCCGGGCATGGCTCACAGGGGATGGGATACCTGTGTCCCTGCCGGCTCCTCGGGGAAATTAACCCCATCCCTGCCGGAACCAGGACACCCCCCGCCCCTCTTTCCCCCCTTCTCTCCTGCAACCCGCATCTTTCAGCCGCGTCGGGGCGGTGATGGAGAGCGAAGGGACAGAGGGACAGCCGGGACAGGGGGACGCAGCAGATGCCAACCCCAGTTTGGGACTCAGGGAAGCAAAGAGGAAAGGGCGCGTGAAAGAGAAATGCCTCTTTGAGGAGACGGGATCCCTTCTCTTGGCTCATACAGGCACTGCTCTTCTCAAAGCCCTTAAGAAATCGCTTTTTAACGCTCCTTTAATTATTATGGGGGGTTTCACCCCCTGCTGGCAATCCTACATCCCTGCTCTACCGGGCATTAGAGAACCACTGGACTAGTTCCTGTCCTTTAACCTCGAGAAAAGCCGGCTTTTGCTAAAAACCAAACATCCTCCTCCCGCCCCCACCCCCTCTGAAAAAAAAAAAAAAAAAAATTAAAATCCTTACAAAACTGAAAAATCCTCCGGCTCCTCTGGCTGTGCCTGAGGTGAAAAACAGGTGGCTTTTAGTAAATTAAAAATAATAAAAAAAATTACTAAAAACTCTCTCTCTGCCTCTGTTAGTCCAACTAAAGGGATAGCGTCGGGAGGCGAGGGAGGAGGAAGGGGGAGGCTGTGGGATGGAGAGAGCCCTCCCCGTACCCCTCGGCTGTGCATCCTCACAGTGCCGCGGGGAATGGGGGGCTGTGTGTTTGGGGGGGTCTTGGGTTTGCTCCCCTGACCTGCTGGGGGTGGAGGAGGAGGGCTTGGGAGGGGGGGGGGGATATCCGGCAGTGGGGTTACATTCATCGGGCGGTGCTGGGCAGCACGGCGGGAGCCTCCCTTGCTGTGCTGCGGGGCCGGGGCTCCCGGAGCGTGTTTCTGCTCCTGCTGCTTCACCTGCTGGAGCATTTCCCTCATCTTGCGCTGTGCAGTCCTGGGGAGGAGAGGGGAAAAGCAAGAGGTGGGGGTCAGGGCACCGCTTCTCCCCCCACCACCCACTCCCGAGCCCCCACCGAGCATCTTGCTGCTCCCAACTTGTCACTCTGGACAAGCCATAATTAATTCTTGGGGCGGTTATGGGTGTTGTTTTTTGTTTTGTTTTGTTTTTTTTGTTGGGTTTTTTTTTTTTTTAACTTGTGCTTCCTCCATTGCTCCTCGAGAGCACCTGAATTTTTCTGGGGGGCTGCGATCCTGCTCGAGTGGACAGGAGACAAGGTTATGGAAAAATGCACCTAGGTGGGATGCAGGTGGCTTTGCCTGCACAGAGGAGTCCATTCACACCCTGGGTGCTGCTCTGCACAGCATCCAAAACACCCATTTTTAGCTCAATCGAGCCAATCTTCAATTTCAGTTCTCGCACAGCCGGGGGGAGCTACCGAAACACCTTCAGTGCATCTTGGGGACACAGGGACCTCCCAAAAGAAGAGTGGCAGGGTGCTCGGGTGCTGCTGGGCTCAGCAAGCCCCGTGCCTTTCCTCGGTGGATGAAAGCGGCCGGGGAGGATCGGGTAAAGCCGCGGCCAAACTGTACCTGACTGGCAAAGAAATGCCCAATGACTTTAACGATGACCTCCTCGTTCTTGTCCGGGGTTTGGTCTCGTGGCACAAGGACTTCCGCGCTGGTTAAGTTTTACAGTTTGTTCACCTGGAGCGAACCACAAGAGGCTTCTGTTGTGGAAGAGCCAAAATCCTCCACTGCCACAGTCACGACAGCACCAGGCACCCTGTGTGTCTCCCCCTTCCTTGGGACCAACGAGAACCACCACCAGAACATGGGGGCTGAGGGTCAAGACATCGCTGAGACCACTGAGCACCCGGGATTTGTCCCCCTGGGGTGGGCAGGGGTGATGGCTGATGCCCAACTTTGCATGCCCGGGGCACCACCCCCCACCGTTTTGCCACCTTTGCCTGTCACGTGGCCGGCGGCGAAGGAAGGCACCTTGATGTGGACTTCAAGCTTCACTTCTTCTTTCAGGTTAAAGAAGTTATCCTCTTTCAGCTTCCCAAATATTCACCCCTGGGCCTGGGGAGGAGACGGACAGGAAGGAAAACCATCAGGCAGCGCCCGCTGTGCCCCTCCATCCCCAAAGCTGATGATGTCCCCACGTCCAGCAGCATCAAAACCACGGTACCCAGCAAAGAGCTCCCCTGGCGCTGAGGGAGGCCAAGCCAGGCTGGCAGCACAGTGGTGACCACAGGGATGCTCTCGACTTGTCCCTTACTGTCTCCCCCACCCACAGCCCCCACCCAGCGCACCTTGAACTGAGCCTTGGGCGGCCCCATGATGATGACCATCCGCTCACTGGCCTTGGGACCTTCTGACGGGGCGATCTGGGGAGGGATGGGGTAGAGGGAGCATGAGCGCGGCCCCCACTTCGGCAAGACTTTCCCTCGGTGGGATGTCCCCCCCCAGCGCAGGGCAACCCCCCCATGCAGGAGCATCCCCTCCCACCCGAGCCGGGTTGATAACCAGGGTGCTGCAGGCCTGGCCTTCTACTAACGACAGGCCGGAGAGGTGGGCCCATGCCAACCTCATGAAGTTCAACCAGGCCCAGTGCAAGGTCCTGCACCTGGGTCGGGGCAATCCAAGCACAAATCCAGGCTGGGCGGAGAATGGATGGAGAGCAGCCCTGAGGAGAAGGACCTGGGGGTGCTGACTGATGAGAAGCTCAACATGAGATGGCAATGCGTGATCACAGCCCAGAAAACCACACATATCCCAGCCTGCATCAGAAGTGTGGCCAGCAGGGTGAAGGATGGGGTTCTGTCACTCTGCTTTGCTCTGGTGATACACCACCTGGAGTACTGCATCCAGCTCTGGAGCCCCCAACATAGGAAAGACATGGACCTGCTGGAGTGGGGCCAGAGGAGGCCACGGAGATGCTGTGAGGGCTGGAGCCCCTCTGCTGGGAGGACAGGCTGAGAGTTGGGGTTGTTCAGCCTGGAGCAGGCGCCGGCCAGGGGGGCTCCGTACAGACCCGAGAGGTACGCCCAGGAGCTCTATGGTGGGAGAGAAAATGAGAGTCAGTGATGGCCCCAGCATGCCAGACCTTTCCCAGCCACCCCCAGCCTGACGCAGAGCAGCATGCCACCACTGTGAGCCCGGCAGGGACATGGGGACAACCCTTCAAGCCCTGAAACCCTGGGGTGATGTGCAGCCCCATCCCAGCGCGATGGGGCTGGGAGGCGGATGGGGGGTCCCAGTTACTCCCAGTCCCTCCCCACTGCCACGTTTCCACCCATGTCTTGCCTTTGTAGGGGAAAACCAGGACACAACTCTCTCCCGCTCTGCGTTCCAGCAAGTGCAACCAGATGCTACCTGCAAACCACCATTTCTCATGTGGAGAAGGAGCAGACCCAGCTCCCCTGCCCAGGCTGGACGCCACTCTCGCTCCCAGCCCTCTAGTTAAACCCGCTGCGCCGAGGTTGTGCTCCCTCTCACATTGAGCCCACATTCCCCGTGTCCACCCTCTGCTTCTGGCCACAGGCTGCTCCATGGCTCCTACACCAACATGTCCTTTCCTGCCCAGCCACTCCTCAACGCCAGCGTGGACACCGCACCTCCTCACTTCCCTCCCTTCACCAGGAGCCTCATTCCTTCTCCTCCATCCTTGCCAGGTCTCTACAGCTCCACAGTTGAAGCTACTGCCACCGGCCCCAGGTCCTGCTGAGGATGCAGTCAGAAATGACCACTTCACGGTGTGAAACGTAAAGTACTTGGGTGGAAGGAGCAGAGGCCTCACCAGGGTGGCTTCAAAAAGGTCCCACAAAGCTTTGGGGTGAAGGATGTCCCACCAAAGGCTGCCCTTTGGGACACCTGCCCAGCTCTTCTCCAGCACACCAACAAACGCTCAACCAGATGCTTCCCCAAGGCCACGCTTGCTCGGGCCGTCGCTGCAGGCAGAGCATCCTCCCGCACAGCCAGACCAACCGACCCTTCTCAGTGCCCTCCGGGGCCACCGCGCACATCACACTCACGCCCCTCCGCACCACCAGCCTGGCACTCACCCTTCTCCTCCGACCGCTCTGCTGCTGGTGTTGCCAGGAGAAGAAAACAGCACACGTAAACACGACGCTAGAGAAAATTTTAGGGGAGTTCCAGGCAGAACCCGCAGTACGAATCTTGCAATATGTAAATGATCTGTTGGTATTGGGAGAGAGGGAGCAAAAAGTCAGAAAGAGACATCGATATGTTTGCTGAATGGTTTTTTTTGGAGAACAAGAGTTAAGAGTCTCAACAACACAACTGCAGTTTGTACAAAAAGAAGTAAAGTATTTAAGGCATCTAATTAACAAAAGAAAAAGAAAAATCAATCCAGAACGAATTACAGCATTAAGTGTCCCAAGAACGAAATGTGAAATAAAGAATATTTTAAGGTTACTAGAGTACTGTAAATTATGGGCTAAAGGATACACTCAATCAATAAAATTTCTGTATGAAAAACTTGTAAAAGACAGTCCAATACAGCGGACAGAAGACAAACAAGAGCAATTTAAAGAATTGAAGCAGAAGTTAATAGAAGCCCCGGGTTTAGCCCTCCCCTCCCTAGAAAAAAAAAAAAAAAACAAAGAATTTCACCTTCTTCTAAACACGGAAGAAGGGATAGCGCATGGAGTTGTAATGCAGGAACGGGGCGGAGAAAGGAAACCGGTGGCATACCTATCCAAAATGAATGGACCCGGTATGTTGGGGGTGGCCCACATGCATACAGGCAGTAGTGGCCACAGCAATATTAGTAGAAAAAAGCCAAAAATTAACCTCTAGAAGAACCCTAATCGTACATACCCCCCCCCACACTGTAAGAACTATATTATCTCAAAAGTCTGGCCGGTGGTTAACAGATTCCAGAACTTTGAAGTACGAAAACATTTTAATAGAAAAGAATGATTTGACCCTCGTAGTAGACGGAAACCTGAATCCTTCACAATTCCTGTAGGGACAGGCAAGTGGGGAGCCGCACCATGATTGATTAGATTTTATAAATTACCAAACCAGGGTAAGAGAAGACCTAATAAACACACCAATGCCCTATGTAAAAAAAAAAAAACAAAAAACAAAAAACAAAACCAAAAAACCAAACCCAAAAAACTATCCAACAACTTTTTATAGACGGTTCCTCCTGATGTATAGATGGAAAGAGAGTAAGTAGTTATGTCATTGAAGCAACAAAAGGCGGGAGGGGGAGGGGTAGGGGGAGGGAAGGGAAGGGCCATTTTGAATGGGAGGAGAGGGAAAGGGGGGGGCGAGAGAGGAAGAGAGGATGGTGGGGGGTGCGGGAGCGACTGTGTGAGGGGGGAGTGAGGGGAATGGGTTTTCGTGAGCGGGAGAGGCGAAGAAGAGGAGGTTTGCAGGGCTGTGAGGTGCCTGTGAGAGAGGAGGCCCCGGAGGGAGGTGAGTGGAAAGGGCTGTGTGTGGAAAGAAAAGCTTTAAGGACAGGCTGGGCTGGGGAAAGGTGGCGGGCCCCGAGGGAGGGCTTGGGGAGCGGGGCTAGAAGCGTGGGTTTGGGGCAAAACTCTGGGAAAGAAACTGCAGGACAGGGCCAATCTGAGGATACAGTTTTAGCGAAGCTTCAAGCAAAGGGTGACCAAAGGTGCCTCTTGTCCTTTTGTGGGCTGGTTTTGTCTAAGTTATTCATGCGAGTGGATTTTTGCCACACGGGATGGGAACGTTCGCTTCCCGGGATAGCTGATGCCCCTGGATAAGCACTGCCCGCGAAGCACTGCGAAACCCCGTGTTCAAAAATGAGAACAAAGGCCGGGTTTTGCCTCTCAGAAGGATCTCTAAGCACCGTCTCCACGTTGTTTTCAGTACCTTTCTGGTTGTTTTCTTTCCCCCCATCCCCGTGATGTCCGTCGGGGGGGCGGGCGGAGCTCTGCAGGCGGATGTCCATCTCATTTTGGAGAAGGCTGGGCTGGTTTCGGGCGGTCCCGGCTGATTTTGGGGAGGGCAGGGATGGTTTCGAACTCGCAGTGCCCGGTGCGGGGCTGCGGTGGGGCCCGGCCCCCTCGTTCTCCTCGGCGCGGCCCCGCCCCTCTCGCCCGCTTTCGCCGCGGCGACGCTGGGGGGCGTAGCCCGGTTTTGCCCTTCGGCGCATGCGCGGTTGGGCGGACGCGAAGGAGAACGTTTCCGGTGTGCGTCGGCGGTCGGGAGCTGCGACGGTCGGTACCGGGGGAGACGGGGGAAACCGGGGCAGAGGAGAGCGGGAGAGAGAGAGGGAGACGGAGACGGAGACGGAGAGGGAGAGTGGGCGGGGTGGCGGGCGGGGCGGCGGCGGTAGGAGCGGTGGTGCGGAGGTGTCCAGGGCCAGTTCGGGGGATTGTGGGGTGGCGGGACCGGGCTGGGGGGCTCGGGGGGCGGCCCGGGCCTCTTTGGGGGGGACAGAGCCGAGTGGGGGGTCCCCGGGGAGAACAGGGCCGATTCAGGCTCCCCCGTCCCCCGCTGCCCCCCCTCACCCCCCGCTCGCTCCCCGCAGGTGGCGGCAGCCCCGGCCGCAGCGCAGGGTGCCCGGGGCCGGCCTGGCCGGGCGCTTGGCTCCGCTCTCAGCCCCCCCCGGCAGGTCAGCCCGGCCGTGCCCCCTTCGCCCGCCTCCAGCCCACGGCCGAGTCCCCCCAGGTACCCCCGAGATGGGTCGGGGGGTGTCAGCGCTGGGCCCCCTGAAGCGGGGGTGGGTGGTGGGCACGGGCATTGCTGGGAGCCCGTGGGCAGCCCTGGGACCCCCTTAAAGCCCACGGAGAGCCCCGGGGCCCCCTTGTCTCCCCCAGAGCCGACGGGGAGCCGTAGCTGTGGAGTCAGCTTAAGGAGTCTGCCCTAAGGACTGCTGCTTTTTGGAGCGTTGGGGGAGGGGGAGGGTTGTCGGTGTGGGGAGTGGAGGTGTGTGGGAGGAGTCCCGTGTCTTGAGGGAGGTTTGGGGGTGTTGAGCAGATTTGGGGGAGTGGGGGAGGGGTCCCCTCCTTTGGAGCTCCCTGGTTGGTTTCTTCCAAACTGTGGGAGGCAGCGGGCGAAGGGGGAAGGCAATAGAGTGGGTTGCTGTATTTCAATCCTTGGTTGAGAGTCAGCGACTCTGCTCCCTTGCTGCTCAGCAGACTATTAGCTCCGTGGGGCTGTTTCTCCAGGCAGGCTACGACAACAGAAACGGCCCCACTTCCTCGGAAGAGTTGTTATCGGTGACGTCTCCTGGGAATGTACTGCCTGACGTTGGATAGACCTGGCACCACGCAGCAGCTCAGAGCCCCGCAGCGTATGCTGCCGCTCTCAGTTGGCTCCATCAAATCCTCCGACCTGAGATTGCCAAAGGTACGGAGTTGAAACGGGCTGTTCCTCACCCGCTGAGTCAGATGAACCTTTTTGCACCCAAGTTGGCTGGGGACTGCTCCTGCCTCACCGCCTTCAGGCGGAGCATGGCTGTGAGCAGGGGAGCTCAACACACAGTGCTTGCTGATTGCAGCCTGCTCCCTCGGGGGAGCACCCGCAGCCGTGGGATGGGAACAGGAAGGACAGCACGAGGGCTAGAGACAAACATTTTATTTCTTTAACGTTTCACATAGGGGGTACCCCAGAGGGGTTCCTGGCCCCACTCCCCACAGCTGCTCAGTATTAGGGGCACTGTTGGTCTTCTGGGCCTGGCGCTGTCACCATTTGCAGGGCTGGCAGAAGCAGACACGGCTAGTGGCATCTCCACCAGCCCTTCAGGTAGCCCCACAGCCGGGCGCAGCCCTGCCGCAGGCACCTTCCTGCCCTGCACAGCCCTGGGTCTGCCTGGCCACACTCCCTGCCCGTGGTCTTGCAGGACTCCTCCGTCTTTGCGTTCAAGGCCTGGAAAGCACAGGTGATCTCCTGCACCCGCTCCACCTTGTCCATGTCCATGGCTGGGGGCCTTCCGGGGGACAGGTGCTCATCCGTGGGCCTCTGTGTCCTGTCCATCCCCTACCTGGGAACCCACTCTTTCTCGGTCCCTGCTGGCAGCTCCTGGCTGAGGACCAGCCCCAGTTTCCCCACTGCCCCACCAGCAGCCATGGGAGAGCGGGGTTGTCCTGAGTGTGTGAGCACCACTGGCTCTGTTGCTGCACTGGGCCAGGGCTCCAGGAAGTGGTAGAGGGAGCTCTGGGAAGAGGAGCTGCTCCTCAACAGGCTGCTGCAGTCCTCCCAGTTGGCCAGCGAGCACAGGCTGCAGGGGCTCTTGTGGTGGCCCTCGGGGGGCCCAGGAGCCCGGGGGGTGCCTGGACCAGAAGGAGCTGTCCCCACTGATAGGACCTATAGGCGGCAGAGGAGGGCAGGGGGACCTGGGGGCTTGGGGGGGGGGGGGGGGGGGCAGGGGTTAGAGAAAGGCATCACTGCTCAGATGGTATATGGTTGGCAGGGAGCCCAGTGGGTCCTGTGGGGCCCGGTGCTGCCTCCTCGGTTGCCCTGCAGAGGAGGAGAGAGAAGAGACCCGCTGCACACCGTCTCCTCCGCTGGAGCCCGTGGGCAGCACCCCCTCCTCAGCAGGCGGGCAGGGCTGCCCAGCGCAGGCAGGGCAGGGCACGGGCTGAGGGTCTGGGGCAGGATCTGGGGGTCTCCCACACCCTGCTTCTCCTGTGTCGACTTGAGCTCCCATCCTTCATCCGCTAGCCGAGAAGCTGCTGAGGAAGGGGACGGAGTGAGCGGCCGGCAGCCCCTGGCACAGCCCCGGCTCAGGGCTGCCGTGGGGTGTGGGCTGTTTGCATGGTGCTCGGTGCCGGGGCCACTCACTGCTCTGCTCCTCTGGGCGGGCTCTCGCGTCTGTCGTCCCTTGCTTTGGCTTCTTCCAGTCCCTCTGCAGGACCCCGGGAGCTGGGTGAGACAGGAGCAGCTCCCAGCCCCACGCCGCAGCCCCCCACACAACCCCACGCTGCGGCACAGTGCGGTGCAGCAGTCGCCTACCTGGAGCCGCTTGGTCCGTAGCACAGAAGAGACCGCGCTGAGCCCCATCAAAAGCATCACGCGCGGAGCCAGGTGAGCTGTGGGGGGGACGTTGGAGTCCCTCCTGGTACCAGCTGCGGTGCAGCCGCGCAACCCTGGGGTGCCCCCCATGGGAAATGTTAAAGAAATAAAATGTTGGTCTCTATCCCTGGTGCTGTGGTTCATCCTCCCATCCCGCGGCTGGGGCTGTGCCCCCCTCAGTGCCCGACCCAGTGGGAGGAAGCACCTCTTGCAACCAGCTCGGCCCTCTCCAGACACAAAAGCCTCCCCAGAGGCACCAGAGGGGACCCCCAGATCCTTGAAGGGCTGCCCCAGACTCCCTCTGGCCTGCAAGAGTCCCCCCCAGGACCCCTTACGGACACCCCAGTGGCGTCCCAAATCTGGGTTCTTTACCTGCTGGGCAAGCCAGTAACACACTGTGTGGGAGCAGCCAGCCAAGCCGGTTTCGGAGCACCAGAGGTGAGAGGCAGGGAGCTGCCATCCCACTCAGCTCCATCCCCGCCGTGCCTTGGCTGTGCAGAGAGAACTTGGGGGGAGCTGCAAAACAGCTCAGCCTGGGCTTATCTCAAGATGGCACAGAACAACCAAAACCAAATGGCCCTTAACAAACAAAATGCCCCGAGTCCCATCCCACCACTCTTCCCATGACGTTGAGCGCCGGACATCACAAATTGGCAACAGAGACTTCGCTATGGCACCACCAGAGGGAAATATCCCAGACAGTGTAATCCACTCGGGCATAATCCTGCACCCTCACCGAGTCAGGAAATATAAACCGCGGGGTCTGGGGAGACAAATGGGGAATCCTCCAAGGATACAGCTGGCCCCTCGGAGATCTGTCCCCCCCATCCAGGACGCTGGAGGGGAGCATTTACAGCCGAGCACGGCGTTTCCTTTAACCTCTAGAAAAGCCGGCATTTGCTAAAAAACAAATGTTCCCCTCCTGCCCCGGCCCCCTCTGAAAAGAAATAAGTAAAGAAAGAATTAAAATCCTTGCAAAACTTAAAAATCGCCGTTAGTTTCGTTAGCGTTACATTAATTCTAAAAACTGACGAGCCGCTGCGCTGTGTGCCGCAGCCCAACCTCCCCCCCTCAATGCTGGGCGAGCTCCTCTGGCCATGTCTGGGATGAAAAACCGGTGGCTTTTAGGAAATAAAAAATTAAAAAAAAAAGAAGAAGAATAAAACCTCTCTTTCTCTCTCTCTCTGCCTGTGTTAGTCCAACGAAAGGGATAGCGTCGGGAGGCGAGGGAGGAGGAAGGGGGAGGCTGTGGGATGGAGAGAGCCCTCCCCGTACCCCTCGGCTGTGCATCCTCGCAGCGCCACGGGGAATGGGGGGGGGGGGGTCTGTGTGGGGGTCTTTGGTTTGCACAGGGTGGCCGTGGTGGGGGCTCAGCCCCATCCTTACAGTGCTGGGGCGCACGGGGCTACCAGGCACAGGGTCCCTCCCCCAGTGAGGTGCTTTGGTGCGTTGAGGTGTTAGATGGGGTGGCACCAGCCCATGCCCATCCCGGGAGGGGGGACACCACCTCTCCGGTGGCACTGGATGGGTGGGAGGGAAGGAGGGAGGGAGCAGAGCTGTGGGAGCCATGGAGAAAGGCGTGGGGGTGTCCCTCATCGTGGCAGCCCTACCCGGCCACCCCAAGGGACACCCAAGCCCCATCTTGGTCCTCTCCCCGTTGGGTGACGCCCTTCCACCCACCCCGGAGGTGCGCTCCTCTCCTGCGGGGGGGACGCCCAGCGCTCGCCTGGCTAGAGAAGCACCGGGGGGGGGGTGGTTAGGGGGCATCTGAGCTTCCCAGTTACACGGGCGTAATTAGTGCACCATTAATAACCATTAGTAACCACTTTGGCTCTTCTAACCAACTGCGGCGAGGCCCCCACCCCGCTTTAGCACAGGCTTCCTGATGCCAACACCTCCCTGAGCCACTGGGTAAAGCGACGCCTGGCAAAAAAACACCACCCCAAAAAAACCCCACACCACATCCCCCACTCCCCACCCAGCCCTTCTCCCCCCATCACAGCCATGGGGCAAACTCCCACCACCACTCCCCCCAATCTCAGCTCGGCCGTGACCCCCCCGAGGCACTGGAAAGAGAGCAACGGAGAGCGAGCTCAGGCTCGTGTGAGCTGGAGAGATTTCTCTTTGGTTTTTGATGTTGTCGGTGGGTGGGATTTGGTTGGTTGTTTTTCACAGAACACTTTGCAGTAGAGGACAAAAACGTGGTGTCGCAGCCCCCGGGGCCGGCGCTGGCACCGCCACCATCCCCCCCCCTCCCCCCCCCTCCCCCCTCCCCCGGCTCCTGTCCCTCCTCCTGCCCGGCGGCTGTTCCCACTTTCCTTCCTTGGTTTGTTTGTTTTTTTTTCTTTTCTACCTTTGTTTTTTAATATGTGGGGGTTTTTTCCGTTTTCCCTTTTTCTTTTTTCTCCCTTTTGTTTTTTGCTTCCCCCTCCTTTTTCTTCTTTTTCCCCTTTTTGCTTTTTCCCCCTTTTTTCTGTTTCCCCTTCCCCCCCCCGTTTTTTTTTCTTTCCCCCCGCCTTTTCCCCTGTTTTTCTTTTTCATTTTCCCCCCTTTTTTTCTATTTCCCCTTTTTTCTTTTCCCACTTTTTTTTTTCTCCTCCCTCCCCCACCCCGCTTTTTTTTTCCTCTTTTTAAACAAGCTCTCTCCTGAAGGAGCGGCCCCTGGCTCTCCGCTGGCAGAAGGAGCCTACGGAAGAGCTCTGGCACTGACACGGGCAGGAACACCCACTCCCACATCGCAACACAGCAGTTAGTTTGGCAACACCCCCACCCCCTGTCACAAGTGAGACCTGCACAGACAAAAGGCTTCTGAGTGAGGGCACTGGGGCAGCCCCACCTTAGAAGCAGCAGAGGAGCAGAGCCGTCCGGAGCCATCAAGAGCACAGGAAGGGCTATTCAGGGCCTCATTGTCTGCGCCGAGTGACCGTCTGCTGAGAACCGCTCTGGCGGCTCAGAGCTCAGCCCCAGCAGCAGTCTGGAGCCAACGGGGAAAAGTACACTGGGAGGAAGACTGGCAGCCTTCCTCCACAACGCCCCGGAGAGAATGACCACAGTGCTGCCTATTCCCATCGTTTTGTCCAACTCGTTTCTTTTTTTATTAGAAAATTAATAAAAAAACCCTCCAACTCGCAGGTTTCCAAGGCATACAAAATCTCTAAAAGGGAGACACAAGCGCGAGGTGCTGAGGTACCCAAACCTGCCCACGTTAGTCCAACTAAAGGGACAGCGTCGGGAGGCGAGGGAGGAGGAAGGGGGAGGCTGTGGGATGGAGAGAGCGCTCCCCATACCCCTCGGCTGTGCATCCTCGCAGCGCCGCGGGGAATGGGGGGCTGTGTGTTTGGGGGGGTCTTTGGTTTGCTCCCCTGACCTGCTGGGGGGGGGGGGGGGGGGATGTCTGGCGGCGGGGTTACAGTCATCGGGCGGTGCTGGGCGGCACGGCGGGAGCCTCCCTTGCTGTGCTGCGAGGCTGGGGCTCCCGGAGTGTGTTTCTGCTCCTGCTGCTTCACCTGCTGGAGCATTTCCCTCATCTGGCGCTGTGCAGTTATGGAAGATGCACCCAGGTGGGATGCGGGTGGCTTTGCCTGCACAGAGGAGTCCATTCACACCCTGGGCGGTGCTCTGCACGGCCTCCAGAACACACATTTTTAGCTCAATCGAGCCAATCTTCAATTTCAGCACTTGCACAGCCGGGGGGAAGCTACCGAAACACCTTCAGTGCCTCTTGGGGGCACAGGGACCACCCAAAAGAAGAGTGGCAGGGTGCTCGGGTGGTGCTGGGCTCAGCAAGCCCCGTGCCTTTCCTCAGTGGATGAAAGCAGCCGGGGAATATCGGGTAACGCCACGGCCACACCGTACCTGACTGGCAAAGAAATGCCCAATGATTTTAACGATGACCTCCTCGTTCTCGTCTGGGGTTTGGTCTCGTGGCACAATGACTGCCGCGCTGGTTAAGTTTTGCAGTTCGTTTACCTGGAGCGAACCACAAGAGGGTGACGCCCTTCCACCCACCCCGGAGGTGCGCTCCTCTCCTGCGGGGGGGACGCCCAGCGCTCCCCTGGCTAGAGAAGCACCAGGAGGGTGGGGTGGTTAGGGGGCATCTGAGCTTCCGCATTACAGGGGCGTAATTAGTGTGCCATTAATAACCATGAATAACCACTTTGGCTTTGCTAACCAACTGCCCCCACCCCGCTTTAGAGCAGGCTTCCTGATGCACACGCCTCCCTGTGTGGGAGCAGCCAGCCAAGCCGGTTTCAGAGCACCAGAGGTGAGAGGCAGGGAGCTGCCATCCCACTCAGCTCCATCCCCGCCGTGCCTTGGCTGTGCAGAGAGAACTTGGGGGGAGCTGCAAAACAGCTCAGCCCGGGCTTATCTCAAGATGGCGCAGAACAACCAAAACCAAATGGCCCTTAACAATCAAAATGCCCCGAGTCCCATCCCACCACTCTTCCCGTGACGTTGAGCGCCGGACATCACAAACTGGCAACAGAGACTTCGCTATGGCACCACCAGAGGGAAATATCCCAGACAGTGTAATCCACTCGGGCATAATCCTGCACCCTCACCGAGTCAGGAAATATAAACCGCGGGGTCTGGGGAGACAAATGGGGAATCCTCCAAGGATACAGCTGGCCCCTCGGAGATCCGTCCCCCCCATCCAGGACGCTGTGCAGGGTAACTTCCCCGGGATGGAGCGACCTCACCTGAGAGAGAGAGGGTAAGTGACTAAGAAACATCCGTACGGTATAGGGCATGCGATTGAGTTTGTGACTGGTGCACTCTTCTAAGGCATTAATATCTAGCGCCCTTGTGGTTTGCGTTGCTACTTGTCGGGGGCATTTGTAGCTCGCAATAGTGGATCCCGCTAGTTGCTTCTAAACCGCAATAGTGTAATCGCCATCGCACACACAGAACTTGCAATAGTGACGTATTGGACCTGTGAGAGAAGTCCAAATAAATTGTTAATTTGAACCTCTCAGTGAAGCCCTTTTTCCCGTTTTGTCACACACACAGAGCAGAGGTATTTCTAAGTTTATGCCATTAATGCGCAGAAATGGGCTGCTTGTCCCAAAACAGGAGCGCTCACACCTTAGTTCCAAAAATCTCCACTTTTATTCATTGATTATTACATATTCGAACAATTAATACATATTCCCTGTCATTCCCTCTAATGACTGGTCGAGATTTCTTTGCTTCCCATGTAAAGGAGTGCGCAGACTCTGTCTTTTTTTTCCTTCTTTTGAGTAGGTGGTACCCTTTGGGGAGGTGGTCAATGAGTGGGTGGTCACCATCTCCCCCTGCCGGAACTCCCTTTTACCTGCTTTTCCTCTCATCTTGGCACTTCCGAGTGGCTTTCGGGGTTTGCTGACCAGGCCTACAGTTCATGGCTCTCTCGACAGGAACCCCCTGCTTCTCAACAGTGCTCCATCGCCTGCTGGGTAGTTCCTTAACTGAACCATAGATAAATCGTGTCCAGTAACTATTTCTCTATGTGAAGATGAGGTCAAGAAATGGCGTTGGGGCAGTAGAGAGGACTTGAGCAGCAGCAGGTTTCCTTTGTTGCTTCAATGACATTTAATTTTCCTAGTTGATGTCCGTTTTACTACAACAATTCCCCCCTTTGAGACTTATCCAAGTCTTTCTGTACTTGGACGAGCCTCATTTTCTATCCCGTATCACTAATACATAAGATTGAGATAATTGCTTGATAACGAGACTCTTAAGACATTCGAACAAAACTCACTATGATGACAAAAACCTTTGCAGCCATCCGGTCAGGGAAAACTCCAATGTCATTCCCTGGACTAATCCAACTGCCATTTTCACTGCCGAAAGCCGCGTTATTTGTGCAATCAAACACCGATGGGCGCTACAGCGCAGCACGAAAGGCCAACACCGACTCTGGCAGATAACCCAGAGGCCTCACGACCATCCAATGCCTTTACCGGCCCCAATCCTGCTGCCGGCTCTGTCACGGCGGTGCCGTGGCGCTCTCCGGTGGGAAAACCGACCAAGGAACAGCACAACACGGCACGGGCCCGGGTTCTCCTTCACTTTGCACCATCAACCGTGTGGAACGGGTTTTGACGGCTTCAGTTATTTACAGCACAAACCCAGCAAGAGCAGCCCCAGGACTGGAACGTTCAACAACCCAATGTAATAAATTAAGGAGAACAACACATAACCCCCCCCACTTACTCCTATAACAAGATAAACATCCTGACTCGTACCAGAACAACAAACCTCACTCCTATCAGAAGAACACTAAAGCCTAAAACTAAGACCTAAAGGATGGCTAGCTAAGACCTAAAACCTACACGGGACTATTACCTAAGGGGGAAACACTATTAAATATAACTCTTTCTCTGCCATTCTCATCTTGTGGGTCTTTCGTGAGTGGGGGCGACCTCGTGGTGGTGGACCCTCCGCAGAGCTCAGGTGCTGCCGGAGGCGAGAGATGGTGGGTGGGTTTTCCCAGAGCAGGAAAGGGACCTGGTTGCCGGGCTGAACCGGCAGTTGCCCAGTTGCCAACTAGAGGCGGTCACCCTCTGGGCTTCTGCCGGCTTCGCCGCCCTTTAAAGACTCCTCTGGGGCCTTCCGATCCTCCTGCAGGCGATGGTATTTCACGTGCGCATTCCTCCCGTTGACTGTCCCAAACACCCTGGAAGGGAGAAAACAAACAGGGATTTTTAATTCCTTTTTTTTTTTAAAAAAAAAAAAAAAAAAATCATTAGATGACATTTCATTATTTCTACTTTTGTGAGCTTCTGGTCTGTTTTGCTGCGTGGTGCCATACAGCTTGTGCCAGTACCCCCGGGTGGGTGGGACCTCGGTGGTTAAACACGGCAGATCATTAGGGATTAAAATAAGAGAAGTAACGGCGAGACGGCTTAAAATCGGGTCAGACTGAAACTCAAGTGGCTCTGCGTGGCACAAGCGACCGTAGCGCGGGAGCCCTCGGGCCGCAAACCGCAAGAAGGAACTTCAGTGGAACCTTTTTCTCAGCCAAAAAAAACCGAGAAACGCTGGGATTCTCGCCCGAGGAGATGAACCGCCCCAGGCCTGTAATGGGAGGAAAGGGCCTTCAAAGGGAGAGAGAGACCCTTGTGGCTGCAGTCAGCGGGAGACGGAGGAGCTCCGAGTGCAGAGGAGATGGGAGGAGGATGGAAATGCCGAGTCTCCATCGGTTTGAGCCCAGATCAGCAGGTTTCGAGAAGAAAAAACGAGCGGCTCACCTTCCACACCACACTGCCCGCAGGGAAACCCAGCCACATCGCCTGCGCCTCCAGCCCCGCACGGAGCGTCCCCGGGATGGCGGGAGGGACTGCCTGTGCCACGGGGTGTCTTTTCGCTGCTCTTCTGCTTCTTGGTGGACCCGAGCCGGCGCCTCTTCTTCGGGCTGCAACCAGCCTGTAAAGAAGACAACCTGTGCTCATTTCTCCTTCTCCTCAGCAAGGGGGACAGCTAAAGTGAAAAACTGGCTGGAAACATCCCCAGACGGCCCAGACACTGAGGGGTTTATTTGTGTGCTGGGTGGAACGCGTTCTATCTGCCCCAGCCTGCCCCAGTGAGCTCCTCCGAACACTAAAACAGCCCAAAAAATGCTGAAACTCGACGGGGAGGATGGGGTGCAAAGACAGATGGTGAAAGAAAAACCGTATTATTTCTACCGTCCTCAGCGGAACAGCACTTTCCTCCACAAAAGTCTGTAAAATGGGTTTAAAACGTAGAATTACTGAGCACTGAAGGGACATGGTTACCCGGTGTCTACCACCAAAAAAAACCCTAAATAATATGTGTTTCTGTGAGCCAAAGTCCCATTTCCTGTCAAGGAAGGTTTTGGCAACACCCGCGCAGAGGTGGGTCACCAACAGTTCCTTTGACGGAGCACTGGGACGTTACGAAACATCCCCAAAAATCAGCAGCAGCAAGTTTAACGCAAAGGGGATCGTTTCCCAGAGCCCGGGACAATGCGTCCATGGAGGAGCAGCATCTCGCACCCACCCCAGCAGTTTTCCTACCTTCTCTTCAGCCTCCTCCACCTCATCCGTGCCTCGCTGCAGCCTTTTGGCTGTCCATCCTGGTCGGGTGGCGCCAAACCTGACGTGTTTTTTCCAGGTGTAGTAATATTCCACGCACTGGGCCACGGTCTTCGTCTGAATCTGTCGGGAGAAAACCAGAAGCGATCGATGAGGGAAATACCGCAGGAAAACGCTGAAGGCACAGACCCAGGACGGATCTATCCAGCGCTGTTTGTCCTCCCCTGTGTCTGCGGTTCCCACAGCACAACGCACGGGTGAGATCAGGCCGAAAACGAGCCCCCTTCTTCTGAAAGGGCCGTAAAGAAGCCTTGGGAGGGCAGAACTGTACGTTTCGTGCCGATGGTCAGCGGAACGTGTCAGTTTTCTTCTAGTATTTCCTGTATTTTGTACTGGAGAGATTAAATATTCGCTTGATATTCGGGCAAATTCGGTAGACATTAGAGCCAATTATGTCTTGTACTGGTATCTTTTTAGCATGAAGCAGCATCCCAAGGACAGGATTCCAACGCACCATTCAAAAGACGACTTTTCTGGGTTAAAACTCCCCTCCACGCTACCAACACGTGACCCGCCTCGGTCTAACGGCTTTACCTTCTTCTGGATCAGGTGGAAATTCTTCTTATGCACATAAAAAGCCTCTTTAAACAACTGCTCCTCCAGGGGCGTCCAAGTGTCTGAGCCTGGGAAGAAACAGCCACGTGCAAACGATTAGACCCCTTGCAACCTCACGGAAACGCGCACGATGTATTTGTCACGCGTCCACATGTCTCCTCCTTCGCAAAGCAATTAGCCAACACCGCAGGCAGTTTTTAGCACGAGCAGTTATGGCTGCCAGCAGAGCAAGCCCTGCACGCAGTAAAGCCGGGGCGCGAGGGAAAGGAGGAGCGTTGGGCGGCGTGGGGTGTCACCGCAAGGGACAGCAGCAGGCTAGAACACAGGGACGAGGCATTCCCCGTGCCAAAAGGCCCCCAGAACAGATTAAAAAGACTACTTCCCTGCCCCAAAGAACACGAGCCACTGCTCGCACGTTTCTAAAAATCACTTCTTTCAATCAGAACAAAGGGAACGGCAGTACCCGCTCGCATTCCCGGAGAAGGAACAAGCTCTGCTTCCACTTTACCTGCGTAATGATAATCAGCCAGGGGATGGGATTCAGGTCGCTGGGGTGCCCCAGACTGCAACATCTCCAGACCCTCCTGCGGGAGTTCAGAGAACAAGACTTAGATTCCCCCTCAGCAGGGGCCAAAAGATCAACTCTTCAGCCCACTGTGGGAAGATGGTACTCAGTCGACGCTCAGCAACAGCGTGTCGGGGTCACCTCCACCCACGGCAGTTGATGAGAATATTTCCTAGTCCAGTAGGAATTCGAAAAGAGCTGCTTCTTACCAGAGCTTCATGCAGGCGGTGCAAGGCGTGCTCCAGGTTGGCTCTTCCCCCCGGCATGACATTGGAGCAGGCGAAGTTGAGCAGATTTGTCACTAGAAATGCAACAAAAACCAACAGAAAGTCAGTTTTCGTCAAGAAAGGAGAAAAAGTGCGATACAAGGCAGAGGGCAAACAGAGCAGACAGACTGGAGACCCAGAAAAGGCACCGAAAAAAAGGCAGGTTATCCGGTATCACGCTCTCTCCCTTCAGAGCAGCTTTGGGACCGGTAGCTCCAGAGACAGATCTCCCCTCTCCCGAGGTCGCTGCAGCTGACGTGGGACAGCTACAAACGCCCCTGACCGTCTCTCCCAGAGGACGCGACTCAGAGCACCACCGGTTGTTATCTGTTCACTGTCCCACCAGATCTGAGCCACCCTCGGGTGCTACCAGCCACGAATGCTGTCAAGGAAAAGAGGGAGAGGGTCCCAACGGACAAACAGCTGCTGTGAAAACGTGCAGTTTTCGACCCTTAGTATCTCGGGGGGGACCTGGGAAGAAAAGCGTTAAGAGAAACCTCTGTCCTGTGTTTCCGGGTTCGTTGCGATGTCTCCCCAGGGCTTCCACACTAGCGATGCTCCCTCCTCCTCCTCCTCCAACCGGGATCTGTCCTGGAGGTCTGGGATCTCGGCCTGAAATTCACTGCCGACGTTGACGTGTCTGAAATTGTTAAGGCAGAGGAGGTGAGGAAGGAGAGCTGGGAACAGCACGCTAGCACGCACCCGCTTCGAAGGAGGGGACGTGTCAGGTACGGCAGTTATTTCCCAGCACAGCGTCACCAACTGCCCTCTAACAACTCCCACAGCCCCTTCTCGCCACCAACAGCATTACCGTTCCACCACGTGAGCCCTTTTGCGCCCCATCGGGCAAGAAAATTGCCACTTCCTTCCTCAAACGCTGAGCAAACTGGCGAGGTTCACTCTGAGACCGACAGCCAGCAGCAGAAGAGCTGCGACGGTGGGCCAAGACCACCGTTGGAATGTTGTGTAGAACGCGGGAGGCCGGCAACCGGCATCATGAGGTCAGCCTGAGTGGCAAGCCCAGCCTGGGCTAGCACTGGCCATTTCTGGCAAGCACGGGGGTATACTCCAGCCAAAATAACCCCTCTGTTACCCTCTGCAGCGCTGCGGGGCAGTGGGAGAACTGGCCAAGCCATGGGGAGCAGGTCAACAGCAACAGCAAGGACTGGCAGAGCCCCGGTGCCGAACCAACCGTGCACCCGCTCCTCAGCCCCCTTTCCCCAGGGTTTGCGGTTATTCTGACCGCTGGGCCGGAGCTCACGGCCCAACGCTGATTTAGGGTTATCCTTCTTCGGCTAAACCCAAAGTCCCCATCCATTCTGCCCAAAAGATGTATAGAAAAAACAGCACAAGTTAAAATCATCGAGATCATCCTTTAGCCTTCCTCGCCGCCCTCATCATCACACACCGCTCCCCATTCTCCCAGAATTTCCCTCCTTTCGGGGAAACTGCTCACTGGACACGGAAGCTGTAGAGATGGACCCTCTGGATCTCCTGGCACAGCTGCCCCTCACCCTGCTCAGAGTTGGCCCCACAGGGATCAAACCGTTCAGGGCTTTTTCCAAGCCAAAGCCAGGAGCGGAGCAAAACCCCCGTGGGTTGTTTCCATCCCCTCTGCCACAACAGCAATCCCAAAGGAGAAAGGCACCTCCTTTTTCACTTTTCCAGGCTTTCATTAAAAGGAGGAACCTCTGAACAACGTAGTTTAATTCCCGTCAACGTTGGATCCGCGCTCACATTCCTGCGTAGAGCTCACTGCCTGTCTAGCTGGGAAATCTCTGCCGCTCATTTAGTGGCAAAAGGTGGGAACTGGAGAAAAATCTCCAGCGCGACATCAATCCCCGGCATTATCACGATACAGCCTAAAATCAGAAATGCGGTTAAGATCCCTTCTCCTTTGAGCGGCTACGTGAATTGTACCCATTGACAGATGCATACAAATATTCGTTTCAAAGTTACAGACGTCACATTTTAACCGCGACACCAAAAAAGAATGACCTGCATTAAAAACTCCAGGAGCGTTTTCTTTCCATAACATGCTGGAATTTCTGAAAAGTCCATTTCCTGCACGGAAAAACACGTCGTTTGTGGATAACAAATGGCAAACTCAGCGTTTGGGGAAGGTGAGCTCCCAAGTGCTGCGGATCCATCTCTCCATCTGGAAGACAGCAAAGGCAGTCAAAGCTCCCCAGCACAGCATCCTTACTGCCTCCCCTTTCCTACAGCCCAGGAGATCCTCGGAGCCTTCCCACAGGGAAAGGGAGGAGCGGACTGATCACCAAGGCTGGCTGGACCAGGTCACCATTGTCACCACATTCGTTTCTTGCCAAAGAACGATGCAATTCGTCCACCTAACGATATAGCAGGTCCCTTCCCTGCCATGGTTCCAGCGCTGGAGGAAAGGTGCCTCTCCCGAGGCCGCATTGGGACGGCACTGCTGCACAGAAGGATAGAGATTTTTAAATCTCTTTATTTCTTCCAGGGAAAAACTTGCTTTCTCACTCAGTAAAGGACAAGCTCCCCAGGCCGGGCAGGAAGGCGGCACAGCCACAATTTACTTACCGAGAAACGTGCAGAGGGCTGTGTGGTCCCTGTGCCCAAGGAAAGCGGCCACTGCCAAAGCAGAGGGAAGGACGTGTCTCATCTTCAGCACAGAGAACCGATTCACAGACTCACTCTGAAAAAAAAAAAAGCATTAACCACAAAATTAGCTAATGGCTTCCCAAACCTGAATTCAGGGCCTCCCTCCGTGATTATAAAGTAATAATGGTCTTAACAGGCAGGCAGCTCACCAGGAATGAGATGGAGAGTGACCCCCATATTCCCCTGGAAACCCTTCGATGAGGCAAATCCCTGAACGCCCTCCCAGATTGTCGGTTCTTTACCTCCACGAGGAACTCGTGGCCTTTTATTGTCATAGTGTGTGACCAGAACAAGCCCCGCCATTCCTTATTCCAGCCTTAACAGCCTTCAGCGTTTCACTCCGGTCACCTCCCTGTCCCACTTCCGTCCCTGCACAATTTTTAAGATGGCGACTGAGAAATTAGGTCTTGTGGTTCCCATTGAAACACCCATTAATTCATACAACCAAAAGCTAGGCAAATGAAAAGGCCGTGTTAAACCTCAGCCCCCAGGGAAAAGAAATGTGCCCGACGAGGTGCTAAAAGGCGCTCTGGCAAACCACCCCCCTCTCCAAACTGCAGTTTGCTCCAGGAAACTGACAAGTTTTCTTCCTCTGCGGCCTTAGCGAGGCTGTAGATTTTTCCACCCCGCAGGGAAAGAAACAATCCTCAAAAGCAGATGTCATTCTGCCTGCAAGGAAAGCTTTAAAATATTTTTCTTTTTTTAAAGGCAGAATGCCTAAACGGAACATCCGAGCTGGTTTCTCCATGAAAATAACACTTTGCACTTGCACAGCAAAGCAACGCTCATTAACCAATCTCGTAAAGCTTCGCAGGCATTAAGAAACACTCCACGTAACACACATGCGTGCACCCTGTAAGCACACGTGCACAGAAGAATCCCGGTTTACGCACCCCGGCTATATCAAACCGCACTATTTCCCTCACAAGCTGTGATGGAAATGGGCCACGCTCCCATTCCTTGGCTCCAGAGCTCCGGCGATGCCGGGATCATGCCGACCCTCAGCCGCTGCGGGCATCAGCTCTGCTAACACCCCGCTGACGGGTCAGTGACAGGAATCTGGGAGCAGGAAGGGGATTGTACCACACAGGCTCCCCAAAATCCCCCGCAGTTAAGAGGAATGCAAATCTCAGGCTCCCCTAAGCCAACACATTTCTCACCGTGACCGCCGCACTAACACCCAGAGCAGTTTTTAAGCAGCACGCACCAGGTTTAACCTCCGCGCCTGAGAAAGTCCCTGTCCTGAGGGCTGCCGGTCCCCTCGGCCCAATGCAGGAGGCAGCAGCAAACCCCTCCAGACAGGGCAAGAGGTGCTTCTAAGAGTGACATCCAGCTAATAACCAAAAAGCACTTAAACCAATCCCAAACTTTGGAGACATTTAGTCTCGGGCCAGCAGCAGCATGTTGCTCAGTAAGGCACACTTCCACGACTCCCCTCAATTAACCATCACCTCCAGAGCGCGACCTCTGAAGGTGAGAAGTTCCTTTAGGTTGACTCTTGACGTCCCTTTCCCTCCCACAGGCAACGAGACCCCAAGTATTTCCACTTGAGAGTGCGGTTCCCCTTCCACGGGCACCCAGCTCGCTCTGCAGTTTTGGATTATCACCGACCTCTGTGCCAGCTCCACCAAGAAGCCAGGTGAGAGGCTCCGAATCACGTTACTAAAGATCCCAAGGCTTGACCTTGTTCCATTTATTTCTAAACCTTTGGCCCTGGATCAATGAGTTCATTGTTTTCAGGGAGTTCCAGATGTAAGCGCTGAGTACTGTTATTGGTGAATCCAGAACTGTCAACAGTGATAAAAAACAGAGCGCAGGAAGACAGTAAGGCCTCCGAGTCCCAAACTCAAATAACAGATGGCTAAAAGGCAAGGAGGAGCACACAGACATATTCGAATCCTGCTGAAAATAGTCAGCCATGGCCAACAGGAGCCGAGGAGGCAGTGGCCGTGGACACCTGGCTCGGGGGAGCCGCGCAGCTCTGCACGTATTTCGAGAGCTTTTCAGAACAAGTAATAAAAGCTTGACAGCAGCAGGGAGTGCGGGAGTCGCGGCAGCAGTTGCATCGATAAGCAATCTGCGCAACAGTTCCTAAAACAGGGGCTGCCCACAATCAGAAGTTGACTCTTTGGTACAAACTCCCTCCACACCAGTCATCACACAGGGGAAAAAAAACAACCAAGCTATTGTAGGGCTCAGTATTACCCATTTCTCTGCAGCTGGACAGAAATACACACTTCTGCGGCTTTTCCCACACTGGAAAATTCAAAGCACCCAAACAGGGCGCGCTTTTAGAGCCATCAGCAATTAAGTTCTCCGTCCCCTCCAGAAAAGCCTTTTCCTAAAGGCGTTCTCCTCCCAAGGGCAGACCCACAAAAAGAAGCCCTCTCTGCTTAATCCATTTCACAGAGAATTTGAAATGCAAACAAGAATTAAACAGGACGTCTTTTCCCCGCTTCAGGGAAAGCCACTAATATAGACCTTGGCAACAGATTTAGCAAATCTATCATTGTAATGCCTTTGCATTGCCCATTTCCACCTGGAGAGCAGGCTGAAAGGACTCATAAAAAAACCTCAAACCAACCACAAAACATATTCCTGTCTAGGGGGTAATTTTATGAAACGATTTGAACACCTTAACGATTTGAACATCTTTTTACAGGTACAAGGCAACAAGAAACATTCTCGAGGTGAAAAAAAAACAAACCACCTATTCACCTCTTTACCCCAAAGATCTTTTCACCACACGGATTCCACCACCAATACACAGCTGCTAAATATCCCCGGCTGCTGCCGATCCGTAAGAAACCCTTCAAAATACAAGAGAACGCTGAGCCCAGCGCGCTGACGGTGCTGCCAGGGCTGTGAGTCGGAGCCCCTGAGGACGGAGTCGCAGCCCCTGAGGTTGAAATCAGCCCCACACTTAGGCACAACCCGGGGTTTTAAGCCTCACTACAAACCAGCCCCCCGCTTTTCAAGAAAAACAGGGAGATTCACCTCAAAATAAACCACGTTCTCGACGCCAAAGGGGCGCTGGTCCATGGCCGCCGCCGCCCTTAGGGCCAGTTCCATGGGGCTTCGCTTGACCTGGAGCAGAACTCGCGGGCGTGAGGACAACGAGCCCCCTACACAAAATCTGAAAAAAAGGAAAAGTTCAATAAGATTTGCTGTTACTCACCCACCAAAGCCTAACCACTACAACTGGCCCTTTCACAACCATGCCTGATCGCAGAAGAAAACTGAAATATCCCAATTCCCGCTTCAAACACAAGGCGTGGAGCTGCCCACACCCCACGTGTGGGCTGGGAAGACAGGGGGCTCTTCTCAAAACCCGCAGGAAGAGAAAGGGCAGGAGTGTTTTCCCAGCCCTGGAAGAGCTGTGGGGAGAAGGTGGGAGGGAGGAAAAGGCTGCCCAGGAGTGGGGTAGGGGGAAGGAGAAGGCTCCATCCATGGGGGAAACGCCGTTCCTGGCCACACAGGCGGCTGTGGGACCACCCTGGGGATGGATTTGGGGGCTCTCCCTGAGGGAAACACTGCTCCCAGCCATGCAGGAGGCTGTGGGACCACCCTGGGGATAGGTTTGGGGATGAGGGGGGATCTATCCCTGAGGGAATCACTGCTCCCAGCCATGCAGGAGGCTGTAGGGCAATGACAGAGATGGATTTGGGGGCTCTCCCTGAGGGAAACCCCATTCCCGGACACACAGGAGGCTGTGGAGCCGCCCAGGGGACAGATTTGGGGGCTCTCCCTGAGGAGAGCCTGTGGGGAGGAGGGAGGCGGGGGCCGCCCCAGGGCCGGGGCCACTCCTGGAAGGGGAGGGGGGGATCTCCAGCCGCCCACGCGGGGCTGCCCGAAGCCTGAGGAGATGAAAAGAAGAGGAAAAAAGAGGAAAATTCCCTCCCCGCCATCGCCTCTCACAGCCCCGGCCCTCCCCGCCGCGCCTCATGGCGGCTGTGTGCGGTGTCACCTGAGCGGGGGGCGGGGGCTGAGGCAGGAAAAGGCGAGAGGGGGAGGGAAGGGCCATTTTGAATGGGAGGAGAGGGGAAGGGGGGGCGAGAGATGGGGGGAGGGGAGGGGAGGAGAGAGGATGGTGGGGGGGGTGGGAGCGAGTGTGTGAGGGGAATAGGTGTTGTGTGAGGGGGGAGTGAGGGGAATGGGTTTTCGTGAGAGGGAGGTTTGCAGGGCTGTGAGGTGCCTGTGAGAGAAGAGGCCCCGGAGGGAGGTGAGTGGAAAGGGCTGTGTGTGGAAAGAAAAGCTTTAAGGACAGGCTGGGCTGGGGAAAGGTGGTGGGCCCCGAGGGAGGGCTTGGGGAGCGGGGCTAGAAGCGTGGGTTTGGGGGCAAAACTCTGGGAAAGAACTGCAGGAAAGGGCCAATCTGAGTATACAGTTTTCGCGAAGCTTCAAGGAAAAGGTGACCAAACGCGCCTCTTGTCCTTTTGAGAGCTGGTTTTGTCTAAGTTATTCATGTGAGTGGATTTTTTCCACATGGGATGGGAACTTTCGCTTCCCGGGATAGCTGATGCCCCTGGATAACCACTGCCCGCGAAGCACTGCGAAACCCCGTGTTCAAAAATGAGAACAAAGGCCGGGTTTTGCCTCTCGGAAGGATCTCTAAGCACCGCCTCCACGTTATTTTCAGTACCTTTCTGGTTGTTTTCTTTCCCCCCATCCCCGCGATGTCCGTCGGAGGGGCTGGCGGAGCTCTGCAGGCGGATGTCCGGCTCTTTTTGGGGAGGGCTGGGATGGTTTCGGACTCGCATTACCCGACGCGGAGAGAAGCTGTGGTGCGGGGCTCGTTCTCCTCGGCGCGGCCCCGCCCCCTCGCTCGCGTTTGCCGCGGCGACGCAGGGGGGCGTGGCCCGGGTTTTCGCCTCGGCACATGCGCGAGTGGGCGGACGTGAGGGGGAGCACTTCCGGTGTACGGCGGCGGGCGGGAGCTGCGACCGTCGGTACCGGGGGAGACGGGGGGACGGGAGCCGAGGAGGGCGGGAGCGGGCAGGAGGGCGGGAGCGAGCGGGCGGGCGGGCTGTTTCTCCAGGCAGGCTACGACTACAGAAACGGCCCCACTTCCTCAGAAGAGTTGTTAGCGGTGACGTCTCCTGGGAATGTACTGCCTGACGTTGGATAGACCTGGCACCACGCAGCAGCTCAGAGCCCCACAGCGTACGCTGCCGCTCTCAGTTGGCTCCATCAAATCTTCCGACCTGAGAATACCAAAGGTACGGAGTTGAAACGGGCCCTTCCTCACCCGCTGAGTCAGATGAACCTTTTTGCGCCCAAGTTGGCTGGGGACTGCTCCTGCCTCGCCGCCTTCAGGCGGAGCATGGCTGTGAGCAGGGGAGCTCAACACACAGTGCTTGCTGATTGCAGCCTGCTCCCTCGGGGGAGCACCCGCAGCCGTGGGACGGGAGGAGGAAGGACAGCACGAGGGCTAGAGACAAACATTTTATTTCTTTAAAGTTTCACATAGGGGGTACCCCAGAGGGGTTCCCGGCCCCACACCCCACAGCTGCTCAGTATTCGGGGCACTGTTGGTCTTCTGGGCCTGGCGCTGTCACCACTTGCAGGGCTGGCAGAAGCAGACACAGCTAGTGGCATCTCCACCAGCCCTTCAAGTAGCCCCACAGCCAGGCGCAGCCCTGCCGCAGGCACCTTCCTGCCCTGCACAGCCCTGGGTCTGCCTGGCCACACTCCCTGCCCGTGGTCTTGCAGGACTCCTCCGTCTTTGCCTTCAAGGCCTGGAAAGTGCGGGTGATCTCCAGCACCCGCTCCACCTTGTCCATGTCCATGGCTGGGGGCCTTCCGGGGGACAGGTGCTTGTCCATGGGTCTCTGTGTCCTGTCCATCCCCTACCTGGGAACCCACTCTTTCTTGGTCCCTGCTGGCAGCTCCTGGCTGAGGACCAGCCCATTTCCCCACTGCCCCACCAGCAGCCATGGGAGAGCGGGGTTGTCCTGAGTGTGTGAGCACCACTGGCTCTGTTGCTGCACTGGGCCAGGGCTCCAGGAAGTGGTAGAGGGAGCTCTGGGAAGAGGAGCTGCTCCTCAACAGGCTGCTGCAGTCCTCCCAGTTGGCCAGCGAGCACAGGCTGCAGGGGCTCTTGCGGTGGCCCTCGGGGGGCCCAGGAGCCCGGGGGGTGCCTGGACCAGAAGGAGCTGTCCCCACTGATAGGACCTATAGGCGGCAGAGGAGGGCAGGGGGACATGGGGGCTTGGGGGGGGGGGGGCAGGGGGTAGAGAGAGGCATCACTGCTCAGATGGTATATGGTTGGCAGGGAGCCCAGTGGGTCCTGTGGGGCCCGGTGCTGCCTCCTCGGTTGCCCTGCAGAGGAGGAGAGAGAAGAGACCCGCTGCACCCCGTCTCCTCCGTCGGGGCCCACGGGCAGCACCCCCTCCTCAGCAGGCGGGCAGGGCTGCCCAGCGCAGGCAGGGCAGGGCACAGGCTGAGGGTCTGGGGCAGGATCTGGGGGTCTCCCCCACACTCCCTGCTTCTCCTGTGTCGACTTGAGCTCCGTTCCTTCATCTGCTAGCCGAGAAGCTGCTGAGGGAGGGGACGGAGTCCTCCTCCCATCCTGCGGCTGGGGCTGTGCCCCCCTCAGTGCCCAACCCAGTGGGACAGGCTGGCACTGCTGGCACCCACCAACCTGTGGGGGGGTGGTGTCGGAGGAGGTGGGTGGGCTGGAGAAAGGGAGGAAGCACCTCTTGAAACCAGCTCGGCCCTCTCCAGCCACAAAACCCTCCCCAGAGGCACCAGAGGGGACCCCCAGATCCTTGAAAAACTGTCCCAGACTCCCTCTGGCCTGCAAGAGTACCCCCCAGGACCCCGTAAGGGCAGCCCAGGACCCCTTACGGACACCCCAGTCGTATCCCAAATCTGGGTTCTTTACCTGCTGGGCAAGCCAGTAACACACTGTGTGGGAGCAGCCAGCCAAGCCGGTTTCAGAGCACCAGAGGTGAGAGGCAGGGAGCTGCCATCCCACTCAGCTCCATCTCCGCCGTGTCTTGGCTGTGCAGAGAGAACTTGGGGGGAGCTGCAAAACAGCTCAGCCCGGGCTTATCTCAAGATGGCACAGAACAACCAAAACCAAATGGCCCTTAACAAACAAAATGCCCCAGGTCCCATCCCACCACTCTTCCCATGACAGTGAGCGCCGGACATCACAAACTGGCAACAGAGACTTCGCTATGGCACCACCAGAGGGAAATATCCCAGACAGTGTAATCCACTCGGGCATAATCCTGCACCCTCACCGAGTCAGGAAATATAAACCGCGGGGTCTGGGGAGACAAATGGGGAATCCTCCAAGGATACAGCTGGCCCCTAGGAGATCCGCCCCCCCCATCCAGGACGCTGTACAGGGTAACTTCCCCGGGATGGAGCGACCTCACCTGAGAGAGAGAGGGTAAGTGACTAAGAAACATCCGAACGGTATAGGGCATGCGATTGAGTTTGTGACTGGTGCACTCTTCTAAGGTATTAATATCTAGCGCCCTTGTGGTTTGTGTTGCTACTTGTCGGGGGCATTTGTAGCTCGCAATAGTGGATCCCGCTAATTGCTTCTAAACCGCAATAGTGTAATCGCCATCGCGCACACAGAACTTGCAATAGTGACGTATTGGGCCCGTGACCGAAGTCCAAAGAAATTGTTAATTTGAACCTCTCAGTGAAGCCCTTTTTCCCGTTTCGTCACACTCCCCGAGCCACTGGGTAAAGCAACACCTGGCAAAAAAAACACCACCACCTCAAAAAAACCACCACCCCCCAAAAAAACCCCACACCACATCCCCCACTCCCCACCCACCCCTTCTCCCCCCATCACAGCCATGGGGCAAACTCCCACCACCACCCCCCCCCAATCTCAGCTCGGCTGTGACCCCCCGAAGACACTGGAACGAGAGCAACGGAGAGCGAGCTCAGGCTCTTGTGAGTTTGGTTTTTGATGTTGTCGTTGGGTGGGTTTTGGTTGTTTTTTTTCACAGAACACTTTGCAGTGTGGTGTCACAGCCCCCGGGGCCGGCGCTGGCACCGCCACCTCACCCCCGGTTCTCGTCCCTCGTCTTGCCCGAGGGCTTTCACCCCTTTCCTTGCTTGGTTTGGTTGTTTGTTTTTTCCTTTCTACCTTTCTTTTTTTTTTTTTATATTTGGGGGTTTTGTTTCCTTTTCCTTTTTTTTTCTCTTCACCCCCCCCTTTTTTTCCTTTTCCCTTTTTTCCGCTTCCCCCTTTTTTCTTCCCCCCCTTTATCTCTTTTTCTCTTTGTTCTTCTTTCCCCTCTTTTTTTTTCTCCCCCCATTTTTTTCTTTTGTTTTTTTTTTCTTTTTCTCTTTTTAAACATCTCTCAAGCTTTCTCCGAAGGAATGGCCCCTGGCTCTCAGCCAGCAGAAGGAGACTATGGAAGAGCTCTGGCACCCGTGGGATTGCTTTCCTTCTCCCGCCTCGCACTCAGTAGAGAGCGTGTTTTCCAACTCTTTTTTTTTTTTTTATTAAGAAAATAAACAAAAATAATGCTCCAGCTATCAGTGTTACAAGGCACACAAAATTTCTAAAAGGGAAACAGAAGCGCAATGTGCTGAGGTACGAAAACCTGAGGTAGTTTTTGTGTGTGGATGTGTGTGTGTCACCTGGGATTGGGGGTTGTGTGTGTGTTACTTTTGAAATTAAAAAAAAATAATAATTTTGCTAGTGTTTTGTTTTTTTTTTTCCCCCCAGCCCTGGGCTGACAACCTGTTGGAAATCTGGCTCTTCCCCCTTTCTCTCTTTGCAACCGGGATCTTTCCCCAAAGCATTTATATCCAAGCACGGCCTTTCCTTTAACCTCTAGAAAAGCCGGCTTGTGCTAAAAAACAAACACCCCCTCTGCCCCTGCCCCCACCCGCTCTGAAATTAATTAAATAAATAAATAATTAAAATCCTTACAAAACTTAAAAATCACCGTTAGTTTCGTTATCGTTACATTAATTCTAAAAACTGATGAGCCGCTGCGCTGTGCGCCGCAGCCCAACCTCCCCCCCTCAACGCTGGGCGAGCTCCTCTGGCCATGCCTGGGATGAAAAACCGGTGGCTTTTAGGAAATAAAAAAATAATTAAAAAAAGAATAATAAAACCTCTCTGTCCCTGTCTCTGTCTCTCTGCCTGTGTTAGTCCAACTAAAGGGATAGCGTTGGGAGGCGAGGGAGGAGGAAGGGGGAGGCTGTGGGATGGAGAGAGCCCTCCCCGTACCCCTCGGCTGTGCATCCTCGCAGCGCCGCGGGGAATGGGGGGCTGTGTGTTTGGGGGGGTCTTTGGTTTGCACAGGGTGGCTGTGGTGGGGCCTCAGCCCCATCCTTACAGTGCTGGGGAGCACGGGGCTACCAGGCACAGGGTCCCTCCCCCAGTGAGGTGCTTTGGTGCGTTGAGGTGTTAGATGGGGTGGCACCAGCCCCTGCCCACCCCGGGAGGGGGGACACCACCTCTCCGGTGGCACTGGATGGGTGGGAGGGAGGGAGGGAGCAGAGCTGTGGGAGCCATGGAGAAAGGTGTGGGGGTGTCCCTCATCGTGGCAGCCCCCAGCAGCCCTACCCCGCCACCCGGCCACCCCAAGGGACACCCAAGCCCCATCTTGGTCCTCTCCTTGTTGGGTGATGCCCTTCCACCCACCCCGGAGGTGCGCTCCTCTCCTGCGGGGGGGGACGCCCAGCGCTCGCCTGGCTAGAGAAGCACCGGGGGGGGGGGGGTTGTTTAGGGGGCATCTGAGCTTCCCCATTACACGGGCCTAATTACTGTGCCGTTAATAACCATTAGTAACCACTTTGGCTCTGCTAACCAACTGCGGCGAGGCCCCCACCCCGCTTTAGCACAGGCTTCCTGATGCCAACACCTCCCTGAGCCACTGGGTAAAGCTGCGCCTGGCAAAAAAACACCACCCCCCAAAAAACCCCCACACCACATCCCCCACTCCCCACCCACCCCTTCTCCCCCCATCACAGCCATGGGGCAAACTCCCACCACCACCACCCCCCAATCTCAGCTTGGCCGTGACCCCCCCGAGACACTGGAAAGAGAGCAACGGAGAGCGAGCTCAGGCTCGTGTGAGCTGGAGAGATTTCTCTTTGGGTTTTGATGTTGTCGGTGGGTGGGATTTGATTGGTTGTTTTTCACAGAACTCTTTGCAGTAGAAGACAAAAACGTGGTGTCGCAGCCCCCGGGGCCGGCGCTGGCACCGCCACCTCCCCCCACGCCCCCCCCTCCCCCGGCTCCTGTCCCTCCTCCCGCCCGGCGGCTGTTCCCACTTTCCTTCCTTGGTTTGTTTGGTTTTTTTTTTTCCTTTCTACCTTTCTTTTTTAATATGTGGGGTTTTCTTCTTTCTCCCTTTTGTTTTTTGCTTCCCCCTCCTTTTTTCTCTTTTTCCCCTTTTTTCTTTTTCCCTTTTTTTTGCCCCCCCCCCCTTTTTTCTCTGTTTCCACCTTTTCCCCCGTTTTCACTTTTCTCCTTTTTTCACTTTTTTCCCCTTTTTTTCTCTTTTCCCCCTTTTTTCTTTTCCCACTTCCCCCCCCCCCCCGCTTTTTTTTTTCCCCTCTTTTTAAACAAGCTCTCTCCCGAAGGAGCGGCCCCTGGCTCTCCGCTGGCAGAAGGAGCCTACGGAAGAGCTCTGGCACTGACACGGGCAGGAACACCCACTCACACATCGCAACACAGCAGTTAGTTTGGCAACACCCCCACCCCCTGTCACAAGTGAGACCTGCACAGACAAAGGGCTCCTGAGTGAGGGCACTGGGGCAGCCCCACCTTAGAAGCAGCAGAGGAGCAGAGCCGTCCGGAGCCATCAAGAGCACAGGAAGGGCTATTCAGGGCCTCATTGTCTGCGCCGAGTGACCGTCTGCTGAGAACCGCTCTGGCGGCTCAGAGCTCAGCCCCAGCAGCAGTCTGGAGCCAACGGGGAAAAGTACACTGGGAGGAAGACTGGCAGCCTTCCTCCACAACGCCCCGGAGAGAATGACCAGAGTGCTGCCTATCCCCATCGTTTTGTCCAACTAGTTTCTTTTTTTATTAGAAAATTAATAAAAAAACCCTCCAACTCTCAGGTTTCCAAGGCACACAGAATCTCTAAAAGGGAGACACAAGCGTGAGGTGCTGAGGTACCCAAACCTGCCCACGTTAGTCCAACGAAAGGGAGAGCGTCGGGAGGCGAGGGAGGAGGAAGGGGGAGGCTGTGGGATGGAGAGAGCCCTCCCCGTACCCCTCGGCTGTGCATCCTCGCAGCGCCGCGGGGAATGGGGGGCTGTGTGTTTGGGGGGGTCTTTGGTTTGCTCCCCTGACCTGCTGGGGGTGGGAGAGGGGGGGGGATGTCTGGCGGCGGGGTTACAGTCATCGGGCGGTGCTGGGCGGCACGGCGGGAGCCTCCCTTGCTGTGCTGCGAGGCCGGGGCTCCCGGAGCGTGTTTCTGCTCCTGCTGCTTCACCTGCTGGAGCATTTCCCTCATCTGGCACTGTGCAGTCCTGGGGAGGAGAGGGGAAAAGCAAGAGGTGGGGGTCAGGGCACCTCTTCTCCCCCCACCAACCACTCCCGAGCCCCCACTGAGCATCTCGCCACTCCCAACTTTTCACTCTGGACAAGCTGTAATTAATTTCGTGGGGGTGGTGCTGGTGTGTGTTTGGGTTTTTTTTTTGTTAATTTTTTGTTTTGTTTTGTTCTTTTTTTTTTTTAACTTGTGCTTCACTCCTCGAGAGAGCCTGAATTTTTGGGGGGCCACCGTTCCGCTGAAGTGGACAGGAGACAAGGTTATGGAAGATGCACCCAGGTGGGATGTGGGTGGCCTTGCCGGCACCAGGGAGTCCATTCACACCCTGGGCGCTGCTCTGCACGGCATTCAAAACACCCATTTTTAGCTCAATGAAGCCAATCTTCAACTTCAGCGCTCGCACAGCCGGGGGGAGTTACCGAAACACCTTCAGTGCCTCTTGGGGGCACGGGGACCATCCAAAAGAAGAGCGGCGGGATGCTCAGGTGGTGCTGGGCTCAGCCACCCCACGCCTTTCCTCAGTGGACGAAAGCGGCCGGGGAATATCGGGTAAAGCCATGGCCAAACCGTACCTGACTGGCAAAGAAATGCCCAATGATTTTAACGATGACTTCCTCGTTCTCGTCTGGGGTTTGGTCTCGTGGCACAAGGACTTCCGCGCTGGTTAAGTTTTGCAGTTCGTTCACCTGGAGCAAATCACAAGAGGGTTTTGTTGTGGAAGAGCCAAAATCCTCTGCTGCAGCTGTCACCACGGCACCAGGCACCCTGTGTGTCTCCCCCTTCCTTGGGACCAACGAGAACCACCACCAGGACATGGGGGCTGAGGGTCAAGACGTTGCTGAAACCACTGTGCACCCGGGATTTGTCCCCCTGGGGTGGGCAGGGGTGATGGGTGATGCCCAACTCTGCATCCCCGGGGCACCACCACCTACCGTTTTGCCACCTTTGCCTATCACACGGCCGGCAGTGAAGGAAGGCACCTTGATGTGGGCTTCAAGCTTCACTTCTTCTTTCGCGTTAAAGAAGATTTCCTCTTTCAGCTTCCAAAATATTCACCCCTGGGCCTGGGGAGGAGACGGACGGGAAGGAAAACCATCAGGCAGCGCCCGTTCTGCCTCTCTATCCCCAAAGGAGACGATGTCCCCACGTCCAGCAGCATCAAAACCATTGTACCCAGCAAAGAGCTCCCCCGGCACTGAGGGAGGCCAAGTCAGGCTGGCAGCACCGTGGTGACCACAGGGACGCCCGCGACTTGTCCCTTAGTGTCCCCCCCACCCATAGCCCCCACCCAGCGCACCCTGAACTGAGCCTCGGGCGGCCCCGTGATGATGACCATCCGCTCACTGGCCTTGGGACCTTCTGCCGGGGCGATCTGGGGAGGGATGGGGGAGAGGGAGCATGAGCGCGGCCTCCACTTCGACAAGACCTTCCCTCTGTGGCATTTCCCCCCCCAGCGCAGGGCAACCCCCCCATGCAGGAGCATCCCCTCCCACCCAAGCCGGGCTGATAACCGGGGTGCTGCAGACCTGGCCTTCTACTAATGACAGGCCGGAGAGGTGGGCCCATGCCAACCTCATCAAGTTCAACCAGGACAAGTGCAATGTCCTGCTCCTGGGTCGGGGCAATCCCCAGTCCAAATCCAGGCTGGGCGGAGAATGGGTGGAGAGCAGCCCTGGGGAGAAGGACCTGGGGGTGCTGATTGATGAGAAGCTCAACATGAGATGGCAACACATGATCACGAGATGTGGGGACTGAGGCAAAAGAAGGGTTAAGTGGGGTAGAACTAATAGGGAGGAATAAGCAGCTGCAGCACTGTTCTGGCAGATGACGAAGTTGTGTGAAGCTCCTCCCGAGATAAGGAGGTGCTGCTCACAGGGAAGAGAGATTCCCTTTTCGGTGGGAACGTGATCTTTTAGAGTACGCGATGGTGTAAACAAGTACAGTAGGCAATTACTGCCTTGGTAGAAAAGTATGTAAAGAGCACGCTTGCTTAATACAGCGGATTCCAGTTTCGATCCTGCGTATCGCAGTCCGCGCGTTCCCATCGCCGCACGCCCCCTCCCCCGCGGGCCGCCCCCCGGCCCCGGCAGCGCCCCGCTCCGCCCGCCCGCCCCCGCCCTGGGCAGGAGCTCCCCGAGCCCGCGCCGCCCCGCCGGAGCGCAGCGGGACGAGCAGCTGCAGCGCCCGGTGCCGCGGGGCCGGTTCCTGCGCGCCGTCACCCGCGGCGGGAGGAGCCGCACCGCGCCCGCGGGCACCGGCGGGGCTCGGCTCCGCTCGGATGGGGTCGGATGGGGTCGGCGGGGGTCGGATCTGTTCGGCCCATCCATCCCCCAGTGGTGGGAGGGGAGAAGGGAACCCCCCCTCTTTGCCAGCACCGCCTCCTCCCCACAGTGTCCCCCAGAGAAGGCTCTGAACTCGGGACGATGCCAACGCGGGGGGGGACTGCAGTCTCTGCCCTCCCGCACCCACTCCGAGGGGATCTTCCGCTCTCTGACCATCTCCTGCTCCCGCTGCGGGGAGTTCCTGCTCTGGATGGATCCAGCCGGTTATGGAGGTATCGAGGGAAGTTGGACTCTCGCGTCCGCTACGGGGAGGTCAGAGCTGGGAAGCGCTCCGTACCCCGGCAGCAGCGGGGGGGGTTGAGCTGAGCAGGGAGGTGTTGGCCGGGCAGGAGGAACTGCTGCGCCGTCCCTGTCTCCCTCCAGAAGGACAGCGGCAAGAGAGGAGTGTGGGAGGAGGAGGTGGCGGGGGCAGAAGAGGAGGGGGAAGGGGAGCCGAACGCGGAGGAGCTGCGGGAGAAGAGCTGGACCATGGGGCTGTCCTGCCCCCCGCTGCCGGGCACGGGGGTCTGGGGGCACCGAGGGCTGGAGCTGTGCTCCGCAGGGCTGTGCTGGCCCCCAGGTGTGGTTTTAGTGTTGAATTTCTGTAAAGAACTGGCTTGTAGAAGGCAGGTGTAGATTTGGGGAGGGGGGAAGCGGGAGCTGTGGCCGTGGGGGGGTGCATGCAGCTGAGGGGGTGGAGCTGTGACCTTGCTGGGCAGGAAGGACCACGGACCTGTCCGTGTCTGATCCCTGCAGCCCCCCGGCTGTCCCCCTGCAGCTCTAGGGGAAGGGGCTGCCAGCGTCGGACAGGCGGCTCCTGCTCCTGCCCCCCTCCGGGGGAAAAGAGTCCCCGGGGCTGCGGGCAGAGCCCCTCCTGTGCTCCCCGGGGGCTCTGGGGACAACGCCAAAGTGCCGTCAGGGGCGACCTCCTCTTGCAGTAGCAGCGGGGGGGGCAATGCCGCCCGAACCAAGGTGCCTGCCTGTGTCAGGTTCTGCAGGCAGCCTGTGGGCAGGGACGGTGCCCGGAGGGGGCTGGGGGGACCCCGCGCTCTTCCCACATGCCTGCAGCAGGGCAAGCAGCCCCAGGACCCTCCAGCTCCCCACGAGCGCTGGGGGATGTGCCTGTCCCCACCATGGCCCCCCTACGGGGAAACAACATCCAGAGAGACATTGCAACATGGCAAAATGCATAGCGAGAGTCGTAGCTGAGAGGCTCCTGAATGGTGACCCTGGGGCAGCTCTACCTTGGAAGTGGCAGAGGAGCAGAGCCATCTGGAGCCATAGAGCAGCGGCTTTGGCAACCAGTTAAGGACAGTTGACCAAAACAATACAGTGATTAAAAAGGAGTCAACGACTCCCAGAGGATTCTGAAGGACCACTGAGAGACTATAATGCGCATACCGGGGTGGGTAGTAGCCTATGGTAATGAGTTCCCGGAAAAGTAACGAACATGTTAATCATTTCCCAAAACCTTGTGAATGTGTATATATGGCATGTCTATAAGCTGTATAACTAACCCTTTACGGTGTGCGAGTTTGGAGGAGCGATCCCCCTTGCACCAGCGCTGCAATAGACATAGCTGCTTTATAACTCTGCGTGAGTTGTGGAGTTTGTTTCCGCACGTCAGCGCTGCAGGGCTCAAGGATGGGGACCCCTCCCCCTCCCTCGTCCCCTCTATTCTGCCTGCAGGGAGCAGCCCCAGGCAGGGATGGGGGTTTATTGACAGGCCTGGGGCTGGCAGCAGTGACACGTGGCGGCTGTAGAACATGTCCCACCCAGGCAGGGGTGCAACTCCTTCTGAGGGCAACATGTCACTCCGAGCTGGGGGGGACTTGGATGGTCTCGGGAAGAGCGAGTGTTACCCCAGCCTGCCACCATGGCCCTTTGCAGCTCCGGCGGTACCCGGGCAGGGACGGGATGGGCTGGCCTGAGGCTGGAGCACCCCAGGGTGATGCCCCCCCACCACAGAGCATCCTCAGACCAATGGGCGCTGTGGGGATGGTGGGACAGGGCTGGATGAAGGATGCGGGGCAGCGGGGCCAGGGCAGGGCCAGGGCCATCACCTGTAGCTGTAGGCAAGGGGAAGCCGAAGTCCTTTTGGGGTGAAGGTGGTGGAAGGAGTAGCGAGGGCGGCACTCACTGTCGGACAGGTCCAGGTTGCTGTTCCAGCTGATGGTCACACTGATCACCCAGTCCTGCAGCAGGGACCAGCAGACCTCGCACAGTGCCAGCACGCTGCGCGCACAGCATCCCAACGGGCACGGCACCACCATGGTCACAGCATCTCCAGGGGCATGGCATCCCCATGGGTACAGCACCTACGTCCCTGCAGGCGTAGAATCTCCACAGACATGGCAATCCCCCAGGCACAGCACCCCAGTGGGCATGGGAACCCCCACGGGCATGGCATCCCTGCGGGCACAGCATGTCCACGGCTATGGCATCCCTGGGGGCATGGCAGCATCCCCCCAACCCACACTGCTCTCGCCCGGCCACGAGCACAGCCCCATCCTCGCCCTCCCCAGCAGGACGGGGCTGGGTTGCCACAGGCGTTGGGCCACAGGCCCTTGCCAGGGACGCCGTTGGCACTGCCTGCTGGCCCAAGAGTGGCCGGGAAGGGGCTTCCCAGAGGAGCTGGCCGGGCAGCAAGGAGCAGGTCCCAAAGGACGGGAAGACGCTGGGGACGGGCAGGGGGGCAGAGAGCGGGGGAAGGATGGAACAGCGTGGAGTGCCTCTCCTGGGGGGGACTTGTCTGCTCCCGCAGGTGCAGAGGGCAGGGAGGGCCCTGCGGGGACGCTGCGCTGCTCGGCCACCCGCCCCCATCCCCGGCAGAGGCGGGAGGGAGTCCCGGGGAGGCGGCACTGCCTCGCTCCGGCCGCGCCTGCCGCCTGCTCCCCCCGCCCGGCTCGGCCCGGCTCTGCCCGCACGGCTGGCTGGATCGGCTCGGCTCGGCTCGGCTCGAGTGGGCTGCGGCCCTGCGGGCCCGGGCCGGGCCGTGCGGCGGGAGCCCCGGCGGAGCGGCGGGGCAGGTGTGGGCGCGGAGGGGGCCGGGGGTCCCGGTGGGTGCGTGCGGGGGCTGCGGGCAGGGGGCGTGTGGGCCTCGCTCCGCGGAGGCTGCGGAGGCCGCGGCGGGGCCCGAGGGCAGAAGCGCGGGGCCGGCGGGCCCGTGAGCGGGTCCCCGCGGGAGCGGGCAGCGGCGCAGCCGTCGGGCGTCCCCCGGGCGCGGCCCCGCCCCTGCCCGCTGCTGCCGGGGGTCTGGCGGGGCGGCCGTCGGCGGGCAGCGGGGGTGCGGAGAGGGGCCGGGCTGCGGCCGCTGGCGGCGCTCCCCCCGGTGCCGGCGGGGACGGGGACGGGGACGGGCCCGGGGAGAGGCGGGCTGGCGGCGGGGCAGAGGCTGCGGGGCGCCCCCGGGGCACAGGGTCGGGCCCGGGCCGGTGGAGACGCTCTCGGGCTGCGGCCGGGACAGACGAGGCTCAGCCGGCGGCTCTGGCAGAGGAGACGGAGGCTCCGCTTCGATTGCCCGCTCCGTCCTGAGGCAGCATGGCGGCGCCTGCAGCCTGTGCAAGCAGGCTGTGCCCGGCCCAGGGCAGAAGACCCCCGGGGGGCTCGTGCAGGGAGGTCCCGGAGGTGCCCCTGCCAAGCTGGCACAGGGAGGAGAGGCGGAGGGATGGAGGGCACCGCTGGACTCCCGCTCCTGCCAGGACAGGGAACCGCTGGCCACAACTGGCCCCGAGGAGCCCTGGCAAGGGGCCGTGCTCGGGGCTGCAGAGGAAGGCGAAAGACCCCCGGGGGCCCGTGCCAGTGTGCCCCGGGGGAAAAATTCCTTCCTGACCCCAAAACTGGCGATCGGCTGTTCCCTGAGCACTTGAGCAAGACCTTTTGCGTGGCCTCCAGGGCAGCCATGGCTCCAGGGGACACCAGCACTGCCCAACCCCTCCTCTGCTTCCACTGGGGGCACCTCAGGGCCATCCCAGCATGGAAACCTCACATGGTATTCTCTACCAAAACACTCTTTTACTATGAAAATGTATCTTCCAGGGTCCACCCAAGACTCCTCCCAGGCAATTCCTGGAGCCATTTGATCACTGCTTTAGGGACCTGAGCTCCCAGGAAGCAACGCCAGACTCCTCCAGGGAAGATACCCAAGATGATTTTTCTCCTTGTACAATGCTCCATCCTCTGGGATGCACCCGACACCCCACCCAGGTATGGCCCTGAGTCTTTTTTTCCAGTGTTTTGGTGACCTGTGATCCCGGGTAGCAACCCCAGACTCCTCCAGGGAAGATACCCCACATGATTTTTCTCCTTGGAAAATGCTCCTTCCTCTGGGATGCATCCGAGACTCCTTGCAATTATGTGTCTGAGAGTTTTTTCTGGTTGTTTAGGGCCCTGTCATCCCAGGTAGCAACCCCAGACTCCTCTAGGGAAGATACCCGAGATAATTTTTCTCCTTGGACAATGCTCCATCCTCTGGGAAGCATCCAGGACTCCTTGCAGGTATGTCCCTGAGTGTTTATGCCGGTGTTTTGGGGCCCTGTCATCCCGGGTAGCAACCCCAGACTCCTCCAGGGAAGATACCCGAGATGATTTTTCTCCTTGGACAATGCTCCATCCTCTGGGATGCATCTGAGATTCCTCCCAGGCGTCTCCCGCAGATATTTTTCCGGTGGTTTGGGTCCCTGTAATCCGGGGGAGCAACCCCAGACGCCTCCAGGGAAGATACCCGAGATGATTTTTGTCCTTGGACAAAGCTCCATCCTCTGGGATGCATCCGAGACTTGTCACAGCTATGTCCCCGAGTCTTTTTTCTCGCCGTTTAGGGTTCTGTCATGCCAGGTAGCAACCCCAGACTCCTCCAGGGAAGATACCCGAGATGATTTTTCTCCTTGGACAATACTCCATCCTCTGGGAAGCATCCGAGACTCCTTGCAGGTATGTCCCTGAGTGTTTATTCCGGTGCTTTTGGGCCCTGTCATCCCGGGTAGAAACCCCGGACTCCTCCGTGGAAGATACCCAAGTTGATGTTTCTCCTTGGACTATTGTCCATCCTGCGGGATGCACCTGAGACTCCTCCCAGCTCTGTTTCTGAGTGTTTTCTTCCGGTGGTTTAGCGCCCTGTGATCCCGGGTAGCAACCCCAGACTCCTCCAGGGAAGACACCCAAGATGATTTTTCTCTCTTGACAGTGGTCCGTCCTGCGGGATCTATCCAGAACTCCTCCCAGGCGTCTCCCACAGAGTGTTCTCCAGTACTTTAGGGCCCTGTGATCCTGGGTAGCAACCCCAGACTCCTCCAGGGAAGATACCCAAGATGATTTTTGTCTTTGGACAATGCTCCATCCTCTGGGAAGCATCCGAGACTCCTTGCAGGTATGTCCCTGAGTGTTTATTCCGGTGGTGTGGGTCCTTGTGATCCCGGGTAGCAACCCCAGACTCGTCCAGGGAAGATACCCGAGATGATTTTTCTCCTGGGACAAACCTCCATCTTCTGAGATGCATATGAGATTCCTCCCAGGCATCTCCCACAGACATTTTTCCTGTGGTTTGGGTCCCTGTAATCCCGGGTAGCAACCCCAGACTCCTCCAGGGAAGATACCCGAGATGATTTTTCTCCTTGGACAAAGCTCCATACTCTGGGAAGCATCCGAGACTCCTTGCAGGTATGTCCCTGAGTGTTTATTCCGGGGTTTTGGGGCCCTGTCATCCCGGGTAGCAAGCCCAGACTCCTCCAGGAAAGATACCCGGGATGATTTTTCTCCTTGGACAATGCTCTATACTCTGGGATGCATCCGAGACTTGTTGCAGCTATGTCCCTGAGTCTTTTTTCTCGTGGTTTATGGTTCTGTCATCCCAGGTAGCAACCCCAGACTCCTCCAGGGAAGACACCCAATATGATTTTTCTCTCTTGACAGTGGTCCATCCTGCGGGATCTACCCAGAACTCCTCCCAGGCATCTCCCGCAGAGTTTTCTCCAGTGCTTTAGGGCCCTGTGATCCCGGCTAGCAACCCCAGACTCCTCTAGGGAAGATATCCGAGATAATTTTTCTGCTTGGACAATGCTCCATCCTCTGGGAAGCATCCGAGACTCCTTGCAGGTATGTCCCTGAGTGTTTATTCCGGTGTTTTGGGGCCCTGTGATCCCGGGTAGCAACCCCAGACTCCTCCAGGGAAGATACCCGAGATGATTTTTCTCCTTGGACAATGCTCCATGTTCTGGGATGCATCTGAGATTACTCCCAGGCGTCTCCCGCAGACATTTTTCCTGTGGTTTGGGTCCCTGTAATGCCGGGTAGCAACCCCAGACTCCTCCAGGGAAGATAACCCGAGATGATTTTTCTCCTTGGACAATGCTCCATCCTCTGGGAAGCATCCGAGACTCCTTGCAGGTATGTCCCTGAGTGTTTATTCCGGTGCTTTTGGGCCCTGTCATCCCGGGTAGCAACCCCAGACTACTCCGTGGAAGATACTCAAGTTGATTTTTCTCCTTGGACGATTGTCCATCCTGCGGGATGCACCTGAGACTCCTCCCAGCTCTGTTTCTGAGTGTTTTCTTCCGGTGGTTTAGCGCCCTGTGATCCCGGGTAGCAACCCCAGACTCGTCCAGGGAAGATACCCGAGATGATTTTTCTCCTGGGACAAAGCTCCATCTTCTGGGATGCATCTGAGATTCCTCCCAGGGGTCTCCCGCAGACATTTTTCCAGTGGTTTCCGTCCCTGTAATCCCGGGTAGCAACCCCAGACTCCTCCAGGGAAGATACCCGAGATGATTTTTCTCCTTGGACAATGCTCCATGTTCTGGGATGCATCTGAGATTACTCCCAGGCGTCTCCCGCAGACATTTTTCCTGTGGTTTGGGTCCCTGTAATGCCGGGTAGCAACCCCAGACTCCTCCAGGAAAGATATCCGGGATGATTTTTCTCCTTGGACAATGCTCCATCCTCTGGGATGCATCCGAGACTTGTCGCAGCTATGTCCCTGAGTCTTTTTTCTCACGGTTTATGGTTCTGTCATCCCAGGTAGCAATCCCAGACTCCTCCAGGAACGACACCCAATATGATTTTTCTCTCTTGACAGTGGTCCATCCTGCGGGATCTACGCAGAATTCCTCCCAGGCGTCTCCCGCAGAGTTTTCTCCAGTGCTTTAGGGCCCTGTGATCCCGGATAGCAACCCCAGGCTCCTCCAGGGAAGATACCCGAGATGATTTTTCTCCTTGGACAATGCTCCATCTTCTGGGATGCATCTGAGATTCCTCCCAGGCGTCTCCGGCAGACATTTTTCCTGTGGTTTGGGTCCCTGTAAACCTGGGTATCAACTCCAGACTCCTCCAGGGAAGATACCCGAGATGATTTTTCTCCTTGGACAATACTACATCCTCTGGGAAGCATCCGAGACTCCTTGCAGGTATGTCCCTGAGCCTTTATTCCGGTGTTTTTGGGCCCTCTGATCCCGGGTAGCAACCCCAGACTCCTTCAGGGAAGACACCCAATATGATTTTTCTCTCTTGACAGTGGTCCATACTGCGGGATCTATCCAGAACTCCTCCCAGGAGTCTCCCGCAGAGTTTTCTCTGGTGTTTTGGGGCCCTGTGATCCCGGGTAGCAACCCCAGACTCCTCCAGGGAAGATACCCGAGATGATTTTTCTCCTTGGACCATGCTGCATCTTCTGGGATGCATCTGAGATTCCTCCCAAGTGTCTCCCGCAGACATTTTTCCTGTGATTTTGGTCCCTGTAATCCTGGGTAGCAACCCCAGACTCCTCCCGGAAAGATACCCGGGATGATTTTTCTCCTTGGACAATGCTCTATACTCTGGGATGCATCCGAGACTTGTCGCAGCTATGTCCCTGAGGCTTTTTTGTCGCGGTTTATGGTTCTGTCATCCCAGGTAGCAACCCCAGACTCCTCCAGGGAAGACACCCAATATGATTTTTCTCTCTTGACAGTGGTCCATCCTGCGGGATCTACCCAGAATTCCTCCCAGGCGTCTCCCGCAGAGTTTTCTCCAGTGCTTTAGGGCCCTGTGATCCCGGCTAGCAACCCCAGACTCCTCTAGGGAAGATACCCGAGATAATTTTTCTGCTTGGACAATACTACATCCTCTGGGAAGCATCCGAGACTCCTTGCAGGTATGTCCCTGAGCGTTTATTCCAGTGTTTTTGGGCCCTCTGATCCCGGGTAGCAACCCCAGACTCCTTCAGGGAAGACACCCAATATGATTTTTCTCTCTTGACAGTGGTCCATACTGCGGGATCTATCCAGAACTCCTCCCAGGCGTCTCCCGCAGAGTTTTCTCCAGTGCTTTAGGGCCCTGTGATCCCGGCTAGCAACCCCAGACTCCTCTAGGGAAGATACCCGAGATAATTTTTCTGCTTGGACAATGCTCCATCCTCTGGGAAGCATCCGAGACTCCTTGCAGCTTTGTCCCTGAGTGTTTATTCCGGTGCTTTTGGGCCCTGTCATCCCGGGTAGCAACCCCAGACTCCTCCAGGGAAGATACCCAAGTTGATTTTTCTCCTTGGACTATTGTCCATCCTGCGGGATGCACCTGAGACTCCTCCCAGCTCTGTTTCTGAGTGTTTTCTTCCGGTGGTTTAGCGCCCTGTGATCCCGGGTAGCAACCCCAGACTCCTCCAGGGAAGATACCCGAGATGATTTTTCTCCTTGGACAATGCTCCATCTTCTGGGATGCATCTGAGATTCCTCCCAAGTGTCTCCCGCAGACATTTTTCCTGTGGTTTTGGCCCCTGTAATCCCGGGTAGCAAGCCCAGACTCCTCCAGGAAAGATACCCGAGATGATTTTACTCCTTGGACAATGCTCTATACTCTGGGATGCATCCGAGACTTGTCGCAGCTATGTCCCTGAGTCTTTTTTGTCGCGGTTTATGGTTCTGTCATCCCAGGTAGCAACCCCAGACTCCTCCAGGGAAGACCCCCAATATGATTTTTCTCTCTTGACAGTGGTCCATCCTGCGGGATCTACCCAGAACTCCTCCCAGGCGTCTCCCGCAGAGTTTTCTCCAGTGCTTTAGGGCCCTGTGATCCCGGCTAGCAAACCCAGACTCCTCTACGGAAGATACCCGAGATAATTTTTCTGCTTGGACAATGCTCCATCCTCTGGGAAGCATCCGAGACTCCTTGCAGCTTTGTCCCTGAGTGTTTCTTCCGGTGGTTTAGCGCCCTGTGATCCCGGGTAGCAACCCCAGACTCCTCCAGGGAAGATACCCGAGATGATTTTTCTCTTTGGACAATGGTCCATCCTCTGGGAAGCATCCGAGACTCCTTGCAGGTATGTCCCTGATTCTTTATTCCGGTGGTTTGGGTCCCTGTAATCCCGGGTAGCAACCCCAGACTCCTCCAGGGAAGATACCCGAGATGATTTTTCTCCTGGGACAAAGCTCCATCTTCTGGGATGCATCTGAGATTCCTCCCAGGGGTCTCCCGCAAACATTTTTCCAGTGGTTTGCGTCCCTGTAATCCCGGGTAGCAACCCCAGACTCCTCCAGGGAAGATATCCGAGATGATTTTTCTCCTTGGACAAAGCTCCATCCTCTGGGAAGCATCCGAGACTCCTTGCAGGTATGTCCCTGAGTGTTTATTCCGGAGTTTTCGGGCCCTCTTATCCCGGGTAGCAACCCCAGACACCTCCAGGGAAGATACCCGAGATGATTTTTCTCCTGGGACAATGCTCCATGTTCTGGGATGCATCTGAGATTCCTCCCAGGCGTCTCCCGCAGACATTTTTCCTGTGGTTTGGGTCCCTTTAATCCCGGGTAGCAACCCCAGACTCCTCCATGAAAGATATCCGGGATGATTTTTCTCCTTGGACAATGCTCCATCTTCTGGGATGCATCTGAGATTCCTCCCAGGCGTCTCCCGCAGACATTTTTCCTGTGGTTTGGGTCCCTTTAATCCGGGGTAGCAACCCCAGACTCCTCCAGGGAAGATACCCGAGATGACTTTTCTCCTTGGACAATGCTCCCTCTTCTGGGATGCATCTGAGATTCCTCCCAGGCATCTCCTGCAGACATTTTTCCTGTGGTTTTGGTCCCTGTAATCCCAGGTAGCAACCCCAGACTCCTCCAGGGAAGATACGCGAGATGATTTTTCTCCTTGAACTATTGTCGATCCTGCGGGATGCACCAGAGACTCCTCCCAGCTCTGTTTCTGAGTGTTTTCTTCCTGGGGTTTAGGGCACTGTGATCCCGGGTAGCAACCCCAGACTCCTCCAGGGAAGATACCCGAGATGATTTTTCTCTTTGGACAATGCTCCATCTTCTGGGATGCATCTGAGATTCCTCCCAGGCGTCTCCCGCAGACATTTTTCCTGTGGTTTGGGTCCCTGTAATCCCGGGTAGCAACCCCAGACTCCTCCAGGGAAGATAACCCGAGATGATTTTTCTCCTTGGACAATGCTCCATCCTCTGGGAAGCATCCGAGACTCCTTGCAGGTATGTCCCTGAGTGTTTATTCCGGTGCTTTTGGGCCCTGTCATCCCGGGTAGCAACCCCAGACTCCTCCGTGGAAGATATCGAAGTTGATTTTTCTCCTTGGACTATTGTCCATCCTGCGTGATGCACCCGAGACTCCTCCCAGCTCTGTTTCTGAGTGTTTTCTTCCTGGGGTTTAGGTCCCTGTGATCCCGGGTAGCAACCCCAGACTCCTCCAGGAAAGATACCCGGAATGATTTTTCTCCTTGGACAATGCTCTATACTCTGGGATGCATCCGAGACTTGTCGCAGCTATGTCCCTGAGTCTTTTTTGTCTCGGTTTATGGTTCTGTCATCCCAGGTAGTAACCCCAGACTCCTCCAGGGAAGACACCCAAGATGATTTTTCTCTCTTGACAGTGGTCCATCCTGCGGGATCTACCCAGAACTCCTCCCAGGCATCTCCCGCAGAGTTTTCTCCAGTGCTTTAGGGCCCTGTGATCCCGGGTAGCAACCCCAGACTCCTCTAGGGAAGATACCCGAGATAATTTTTCTCCTTGGACAATGCTCCATCCTCTGGGAAGCATCCGAGACTCCTTGCAGGTATGTCCCTGAGTGTTTATTCCGGTGATTTGAGGCCCTGTAATCCCAGGTAGCAACCCCAGACTCCTCGAGGGAAGATACCCGAGATGATTTTTCTCCTTGGACAATGCTCCATCTTCTGGGATGCATCTGAGATTCCTCCCAGGTGTCTCCCACAGACATTTTTCCTGTGGTTTGGGTCCCTGTAATCCCGGGTAGCAACCCCAGACTCCTCCAGGGAAGATAACCCGAGATGATTTTTCTCCTTGGACAATGCTCCATCCTCTGGGAAGCATCCGAGACTCCTTGCAGGTATGTCCCTGAGTCTTTATTCCGGTGGTTTAGCGCCCTGTGATCCCGGGTAGCAACCCCAGACTCCTCCAGGGAAGATACCCGAGATGATTTTTCTCCTTGGACAATGCTCCACCCTCTGGGAAGCATCCGAGACTCCTTGCAGGTATGTCCCTGAGTGTTTATTCCGGTGATTTGGGGCCCTGTAATCCCGGGTAGCAACCCCAGACTCCTCCAGGGAAGATAACCCGAGATGATTTTTCTCCTTGGACAATGCTCCATCCTCTGGGAAGCATCCGAGACTCCTTGCAGGTATGTCCCTGAGTGTTTATTCCAGTGCTTTAGCGCCCTGTGATCCCGGGTAGCAACCCCAGACTCCTCCAGGGAAGATACCCGAGATGATTTTTCTCCTTGGACAATGCTCCATCCTCTGGGACGCATCTGAGATTCCTCCCAGGCGTCTCCTGCAAACATTTTTCCTGTTGTTTGTGTCCCTGTAATCCCGGGTAGCAACCCCAGACTCCTCCAGGGAAGATAGCCGAGATGATTTTTCTCCTTGGACAATGCTCCATCTTCTGGGATGCATCTGAGATTCCTCCCAGGCGTCTCCCACAGACATTTTTCCTGTGGTTTGGGTCCCTGTAATCCCGGGTAGCAACCCCAGACTCCTCCAGAGAAGATAACCCGAGATGATTTTTCTCCTTGGACAATGCTCCATCCTCTGGGAAGCATCCGAGACTCCTTGCAGGTGTGTCCCTGAGTGTTTATTCCGGTGCTTTTGGGCCCTGTCATCCCGGGTAGCAACCCCAGACTCCTCCGTGGAAGATACCCAAGTTGATTTTTCTCCTTGGACTATTGTCCATCCTGCGGGATGCACCCGAGACTCCTCCCAGCTCTGTTTCTGAGTGTTTTCTTCCGGTGGTTTAGCGCCCTGTGATCCCGGGTAGCAACCCCAGACTCCTCTAGGGAAGATACCCCAGATAATTTTTCTCCTTGGACAATGCTCCATCCTCTGGGAAGCATCCGAGACTCCTTGCAGGTATGTCCCTGATTGTTTCTTCCGGCTGTTTAGCGCTCTGTGATCCCGGGTATCAACCCCAGACTCCTCCAGGGAAGATACCCGAGATGATTTTTCTCCTTGGACAATGCTCCATCCTCTGCGAAGCATCCGAGACTCCTTGCAGGTATGTCCCTGAGTGTTTATTCCGGTGATTTGGGGCCCTGTAATCCCGGGTAGCAACCCCAGACTCCTCCAGGGAAGATACCCGAGATGATTTTTCTACTTGGACAATGCTCCATCTTCTGGGATGCATCTGAGATTCCTCCCAGGCGACTCCCACAGACATTTTTCCTGTGGTTTGGGTCCCTGTAATCCCGGGTAGCAACCCCAGACTCCTCCAGGGAAGATAGCCGAGATGATTTTTCTCCTTGGACAATGCTCCATCCTCTGGGAAGCATCCGAGACTCCTTGCAGCTTTGTCCCTGAGTGTTTATTCCGGTGCTTTTGGGCCCTGTCATCCCGGGTAGCAACCCCAGACTCCTCCGTGGAAGATACCGAAGTTGATTTTTCTCCTTGGACTATTGTCCATCCTGCAGGATGCACCCGAGACTCCTCCCAGCTCTGTTTCTGAGTGTTTTCTTCCGGTGGTGTAGCGCCCTGTGATCCCGGGTAGCAACCCCAGACTCCTCCATGGAAGATACCCGAGATGATTTTTCTCCTTGGACAATTCTCCATCCTCTGGGAAGCATCCGAGACTCTTTGCAGGTATGTCCCTGAGTGTTTATTCCGGTGTCTTGGGGCCCTGTGATCCCGGCTAGCAACCCCAGACTCCTCCAGGGAAGATATCCGGGATGATTTTTCTCCTTGGACAATGCTCCATCTTCTGGGATGCATCTGAGATTCCTCCCAGGCGTCTCCCGCAGACATTTTTCCTGTGGTTTGGGTCCCTTTACTCCGGGGTAGCTACCCCAGACTCCTCCAGGAAAGATACCCGGGATGATTTTTCTCCTTGGACAAAGCTCCATCCTCTGGGATGCATCCGAGACTTGTCGCAGCTATGTCCCTGAGTCTTTTTTCTCACGGTTTATGGTTCTGTCATCCCAGGTGGCAACCCCAGACTCCTCCAGGAACGACACCCAATATGATTTTTCTCTCTTGACAGTGGTCCATCCTGTGAGATCTACCCAGAATTCCTCCCAGGCGTCTCCCGCAGAGTTTTCTCCAGTGCTTTAGGGCCCTGTGATCCCGGCTAGCAACCCCAGACTCCTCCAGGGAAGATACCCGAGATGATTTTTCTCCTTGGACAATGCTCCATGTTCTGGGATGCATCTGAGATTCCTCCCAGGCGTCTCCGGCAGACATTTTTCCTGTGGTTTGGGTCCCTGTGATCCCGGGTAGCAACCCCAGACTCCTCCAGGGAAGATACCCGAGATGATTTTTCTCCTTGGACAATGCTCCATCTTCTGGGATGCATCTTAGATTCCTCCCAAGTGTCTCCCGCAGACATTTTTCCTGTGGTTTTGGTCCTTGTAATCCCTGGTAGCAACCCCAGACTCCTCCCTGAAAGATACCCGGGATGATTTTTCTCCTTGGACTATTGTCCATCCTGCGGGATGCACCCGAGACTCCTCCCAGCTCTGTTTCTGAGTGTTTTCTTCCGGTGTTTTGGGGCCCTGTGATCCCGGGTAGCAACCCCAGACTCCTCTAGGGAAGATACCCGAGATAATTTTTCTCCTTGGACAATGCTCCATCCTCTGGGAAGCATCCGAGACTCCTTGCAGGTATGTCCCTGAGTGTTTATTCCGGTGATTTGGGGCCCTGTGATCCCGGGTAGCAACCCCAGACTCCTCCAGGGAAGATACCCGAGATGATTTTTCTCCTTGGACAATGCTCCATCTTCTGGGATGCATCTGAGATTCCTCCCAGGCGACTCCCACAGACCTTTTTCCTGTGGTTTGGGTCCCTGTAATCCCGGGTAGCAACCCCAGACTCCTCCAGGGAAGGTAACCCGAGATGATTTTTCTCCTTGGACAATGCTCCGTCCTGCGGGAAGCATCCGAGACTCCTTGCAGCTTTGTCCCTGAGTGTTTATTCCGGTGCTTTTGGGCCCTGTCATCCCGGGTAGGAACCCCAGACTCCTCCGTGGAAGATACCGAAGTTGATTTTTCTCCTTGGACTGTTGTCCATCCTGCAGGATGCACCCGAGACTCCTCCCAGCTCTTTTTCTGAGTGTTTTCTTCCGGTGGTTTAGCGCCCTGTGATCACGGGTAGCAACTCCAGACTCCTCCAGGGAGGATACCGGAGATGATTTTTCTCCTTGGACAATGCTCCATCTTCTGGGATGCATCTGAGATTCCTCCCAGGCGTCTCCCACAGACATTTTTCCTGTGGTTTGGGTCCCTGTAATCCCGGGTAGCAACCCCAGACTCCTCCAGGGAAGATAACCCGAGATGATTTTTCTCCTTGGACAATGCTCCATCCTCTGGGAAGCATCCGAGACTCCTTGCAGCTTTGTCCCTGAGTGTTTATTCCGGTGCTTTTGGGCCCTGTCATCCCGGGTAGCAACCCCAGACTCCTCCGTGGAAGATACCCAAGTTGATTTTTCTCCTTGGACTATTGTCCATCCTGCGGGATGCACCCGAGACTCCTCCCAGCTCTGTTTCTGAGTGTTTTCTTCCGGTGGTTTAGCGCCCTGTGATCCCGGGTAGCAACCCCAGACTCCTCCAGGGAAGATACCCGGGATGATTTTTCTCCTTGGACAATGCTCCATCCTCTGGGAAGCATCCGAGACTCCTTGCAGGTATGTCCCTGAGTCTTTATTCCGGTGTTTTGGGGCCCTGTGATCCCGGGTAGCAACCCCAGACTCCTCCAGGGAAGATACCCGAGATGATTTTTCTCCTTGGACAATGCTCCATCCTCTGGGAAGCATCCGAGACTCTTTGCAGCTTTGTCCCTGAGTGTTTATTCCGGTGGTTTTGGGCCCTGTGATCCCGGCTAGCAATCCCAGACTCCTCTAGGGACGATACCCGAGATGATTTTTCTCCTTGGACAATGCTCCATCCTCTGGGAAGCATCCGAGACTCCTTGCAGCTTTGTCCCTGAGTGCTTACTCCGGGGCTTTTGGGCCCTGTTATCCCGGGTAGCAACCCCAGACTCCTCCAGGGAAGATACCCAAGTTGATTTTTCTCCTTGGACTGTTGTCCATCCTGCGGGATGCACCCGAGACTCCTCCCAGCTCTGTTTCTGAGTGTTTTCTTCCGGTGGTTTAGCGCCCTGTGATCCCGGGTAGCAACCCCAGACTCCTCCAGGGAAGATACCCGAGATGATTTTTCTCCTTGGACAATGCTCCATTCTCTGGGAAGCATCCGAGACTCCTTGCAGCTTTGTCCCTGAGTGTTTATTCCGGTGGTTTTGGGCCCTGTGATCCCGGGTAGCAACCCCAGACTCCTCTAGGGAAGATACCCGAGATAATTTTTCTGCTTGGACAATGCTCCATCCTCTGGGAAGCATCCGAGACTCCCTGCAGGTATGTCCCTGAGTGTTTATTCCGGTGTTTTGGGGCCCTGTGATCCCGGGTAGCAACCCCAGACTCCTCCAGGGAAGATACCCGAGATGATTTTTCTCCTTGGACAATGCTCCATCTTCTGGGACGCATCTGAGATTCCTCCCAGGCGTCTCCTGCAAACATTTTTCCTGTTGTTTGTGTCCCTGTAATCCCGCGTAGCAACCCCAGACTCCTCCAGGGAAGATAGCCGAGATGATTTTTCTCCTTGGACAATGCTCCATCTTCATGGGATGCATCTGAGATTCCTACCAGGCGTCTCCCACAGACCTTTTTCCTGTCGTTTGGGTCCCTGTAATCCCGGGTAGCAACCCCAGACTCCTCCAGGGAAGATAGCCGAGATGATTTTTCTCCTTGGACAATGCTCCATCCTCTGGGAAGCATCCGAGACTCCTTGCAGGTGTGTCCCTGAGTGTTTATTCCGGTGCTTTTGGGCCCTGTCATCCCGGGTAGCAACCCCAGACTCCTCCGTGGAAGATACCCAAGTTGATTTTTCTCCTTGGACTATTGTCCATCCTGCGGGATGCACCCGAGACTCCTCCCAGCTCTGTTTCTGAGTGTTTTCTTCCGGTGGTTTAGCGCCCTGTGATCCCGGGTAGCAACCCCAGACTCCTCCAGGGAAGATATCCAAGATGATTTTTCTCCTTGGACAATGCTCCATCCTCTGGGAAGCGTCCGAGACTCCTTGCAGCTTTGTCCCTGAGTGTTTATGCCGGTGGTTTTGGGCCCTGTGATCCCGGGTAGCAACCCCAGACTCCTCTAGGGAAGATACCCGAGATAATTTTTCTCCTTGGACAATGCTCCATCCTCTGGGAAGCATCCGAGACTCCTTGCAGCTTTGTCCCTGAGTGTTTATGCCGGTGGTTTTGGGCCCTGTGATCCCGGGTAGCAACCCCAGACTCCTCTAGGGAAGATACCCGAGATGATTTTTCTCCTTGGACAATGCTCCATCCTCTGCGAAGCATCCGAGACTCCTTGCAGGTATGTCCCTGAGTGTTTATTCCGGTGATTTGGGGCCCTGTAATCCCGGGTAGCAACCCCAGACTCCTCCAGGGAAGATACCCGAGATGATTTTTTTCCTTGGACAATGCTCCTTCTTCTGGGACGCATCTGAGATTCCTCCCAGGCGTCTCCTGCAAACATTTTTCCTGTTGTTTGTGTCCCTGTAATCCCGGGTAGCAACCCCAGACTCCTCCAGGGAAGATAGCCGAGATGATTTTTCTCCTTGGACAATGCTCCATCTTCTGGGATGCATCTGAGATTCCTCCCAGGCGACTCCCACAGACATTTTTCCTGTGGTTTGTGTCCCTGTAATCCCGGGTAGCAACCCCAGACTCCTCCAGGGAAGATAACCCGAGATGATTTTTCTCCTTGGACAATGCTCCATCCTCTGGGAAGCATCCGAGACTCCTTGCAGGTATGTCCCTGAGTGTTTATTCCGGTGTTTTGGGGCCCTGTGATCCCGGGTAGCAACCCCAGACTCCTCCAGGGAAGATAGCCGAGATGATTTTTCTCCTTGGACAATGCTCCATCTTCTGGGATGCATCTGAGATTCCTCCCAGGCGACTCCCACAGACATTTTTCCTGTGGTTTGTGTCCCTGTAATCCCGGGTAGCAACCCCAGACTCCTCCAGGGAAGATAACCCGAGATGATTTTTCTCCTTGGACAATGCTCCATCCTCTGGGAAGCATCCGAGACTCCTTGCAGCTTTGTCCCTGCGTGTTTATTCCGGTGCTTTTGGGCCCTGTCATCCCGGGTAGCAACCCCAGACTCCTCCGTGGAAGATACCGAAGTTGATTTTTCTCCTTGGACTATTGTCCATCCTGCAGGATGCACCCGAGACTCCTCCCAGCTCTGTTTCTGAGTGTTTTCTTCCGGTGGTTTAGCGCCCTGTGATCCCGGGTAGCAACCCCAGACTCCTCCAGGGAAGATACCCGAGATGATTTTTCTCCTTGGACAATGCTCCATCCTCTGGGAAGCATCCGAGACTCCTTGCAGGTATGTCCCTGAGTGTTTATTCCAGTGGTTTTGGGCCCTGTGATCCCGGTTAGCAACCCCAGACTCCTCCAGGGAAGATACCCGGGATGATTTGTCTCCTTGGACAATGCTCTATACTCTGGGATGCATCCGAGACTTGTCGCAGCTATGTCCCTGAGTGTTTTTTCTCGCGGTTTATGGTTCTGTCATCCCAGGTAGCAACCCCAGACTCCTCCAGGGAAGACACCCAAGATGATTTTTCTCTCTTGACAGTGGTCCATCCTGCGGGATCTACCCAGAACTCCTCCCAGGCGTCTCCCGCAGAGTTTTCTCCAGTGCTTTAGGGCCCTGTGATCCCGGGTAGCAACCCCAGACTCCTCCAGGGAAGATACCCGAGATGATTTTTCTCCTTGGAGAATGCTCCATCTTCTGGGATGCATCTGAGATTCCTCCCAGGCGACTCCCACAGACCTTTTTCCTGTGGTTTGGGTCCCTGTAATCCCGGGTAGCAACCCCAGACTCCTCCAGGGAAGGTAACCCGAGATGATTTTTCTCCTTGGACAATGCTCCATCCTCTGCGAAGCATCCGAGACTCCTTGCAGGTATGTCCCTGAGTGTTTATTCCGGTGATTTGAGGCCCTGTAATCCCGGGTAGCAACCCCAGACTCCTCCGTGGAAGATACCCAAGTTGATTTTTCTCCTTGGACTGTTGTCCATCCTGCAGGATGCACCCGAGACTCCTCCCAGCTCTGTTTCTGAGTGTTTTCTTCCGGTGGTTTAGCGCCCTGTGATCACGGGTAGCAACTCCAGACTCCTCCAGGGAGGATACCCGAGATGATTTTTCTCCTTGGACAATGCTCCATGTTCTGGGATGCATCTGAGATTCCTCCCAAGTGTCTCCCGCAGACATTTTTCCTGTGGTTTGGGTCCCTGTAATCCCGTGTAGCAACCCAAGACTCCTCCAGGAAAGATACCCGGGATTATTTTTCTCCTTGGACAATGCTCCATCCTCTGGGAAGCATCCGAGACTCCTTGCAGGTATGTCCCTGAGTGTTTATTCCGGTGATTTGGGGCCCTGTGATCCCGGGTAGCAACCCCAGACTCCTCCAGGGAAGATACCCGAGATGATTTTTCTCCTTGGACAATGCTCCATCCTCTGGGAAGCATCCGAGACTCCTTGCAGGTATGTCCCTGAGTGTTTATTCCGGTGATTTGAGGCCCTTTAATCCCAGGTAGCAACCCCAGACTCCTCCAGGGAAGATAGCCGAGATGATTTTTCTCCTTGGACAATGCTCCATCTTCTGGGACGCATCTGAGATTCCTCCCAGGCGTCTCCTGCAAACATTTTTCCTGTTGTTTGTGTCCCTGTAATCCCGGGTAGCAACCCCAGACTCCTCCAGGGAAGATAGCCGAGATGATTTTTCTCCTTGGACAATGCTCCATCTTCTGGGATGCATCTGAGATTCCTCCCAGGCGTCTCCCACAGACATTTTTCCTGTGGTTTGGGTCACTGTAATCCCGGGTAGCAACCCCAGACTCCTCCAGGGAAGATACCCGAGATGATTTTTCTCCTTGGACAATGCTCCATCCTCTGGGAAGTATCCGAGACTCCTTGCAGGTGTGTCCCTGAGTGTTTATTCCGGTGCTTTTGGGCCCTGTCATCCCGGGTAGCAACCCCAGACTCCTCTAGGGAAGATACCCAAGTTGATTTTTCTCCATGGACTATTGTCCATCCTGCGGGATGGACCCGAGACTCCTCCCAGCTCTGTTTCTGAGTGTTTTCTTCCGGTGGTTTAGCGCCCTGTGATCCCGGGTAGCAACCCCAGACTCCTCTAGGGAAGATACCCGAGATGATTTTTCTCCTTGGACAATGCTCCATCCTCTGGGAAGCATCCGAGACTCCTTGCAGGTATGTCCCTGAGTGTTTATTCCGGTGATTTGGGGCCCTGTAATCCCGGGTAGCAACCCCAGACTCCTCCAGGGAAGATACCCGAGATGATTTTTCCACTTGGACAATGCTCCATCGTCTGGGATGCATCTAAGATTCCTCCCAGGCGACTCCCACAGACATTTTTCCTGTGGTTTGGGTCCCTGTAATCCCGGGTAGCAACCCCAGACTCCTCCAGGGAAGATAACCCGAGATGATTTTTCTCCTTGGACAATGCTCCATCCTCTGGGAAGCGTCCGAGACTCCTTGCAGGTATGTCCCTGAGTGTTTATTCCGGTGATTTGGGGCCCTGTGATCCCGGGTAGCAACCCCAGACTCCTCCAGGGAAGATACCCGAGATGATTTTTCTCCTTGGACAATGCTCCATCCTCTGGGAAGCATCCGAGACTCCTTGCAGGTATGTCCCTGAGTGTTTATTCCGGTGATTTGAGGCCCTTTAATCCCAGGTAGCAACCCCAGACTCCTCCAGGGAAGATAGCCGAGATGATTTTTCTCCTTGGACAATGCTCCATCTTCTGGGACGCATCTGAGATTCCTCCCAGGCGTCTCCTGCAAACATTTTTCCTGTTGTTTGTGTCCCTGTAATCCCGGGTAGCAACCCCAGACTCCTCCAGGGAAGATAGCCGAGATGATTTTTCTCCTTGGACAATGCTCCATCTTCTGGGATGCATCTGAGATTCCTCCCAGGCGTCTCCCACAGACATTTTTCCTGTGGTTTGGGTCACTGTAATCCCGGGTAGCAACCCCAGACTCCTCCAGGGAAGATACCCGAGATGATTTTTCTCCTTGGACAATGCTCCATCCTCTGGGAAGTATCCGAGACTCCTTGCAGGTGTGTCCCTGAGTGTTTATTCCGGTGCTTTTGGGCCCTGTCATCCCGGGTAGCAACCCCAGACTCCTCTAGGGAAGATACCCAAGTTGATTTTTCTCCATGGACTATTGTCCATCCTGCGGGATGGACCCGAGACTCCTCCCAGCTCTGTTTCTGAGTGTTTTCTTCCGGTGGTTTAGCGCCCTGTGATCCCGGGTAGCAACCCCAGACTCCTCTAGGGAAGATACCCGAGATGATTTTTCTCCTTGGACAATGCTCCATCCTCTGGGAAGCATCCGAGACTCCTTGCAGGTATGTCCCTGAGTGTTTATTCCGGTGATTTGGGGCCCTGTAATCCCGGGTAGCAACCCCAGACTCCTCCAGGGAAGATACCCGAGATGATTTTTCCACTTGGACAATGCTCCATCGTCTGGGATGCATCTAAGATTCCTCCCAGGCGACTCCCACAGACATTTTTCCTGTGGTTTGGGTCCCTGTAATCCCGGGTAGCAACCCCAGACTCCTCCAGGGAAGATAACCCGAGATGATTTTTCTCCTTGGACAATGCTCCATCCTCTGGGAAGCGTCCGAGACTCCTTGCAGCTTTGTCCCTGAGTGTTTATTCCGGTGGTTTTGGGCCCTGTGATCCCGGGTAGCAACCCCAGACTCCTCTAGGGAAGATACCCGAGATAATTTTTCTCCTTGGACAATGCTCCATCCTCTGGGAAGCTTCCGAGACTCCTTGCAGGTATGTCCCTGAGTGTTTATTCCAGTGGTTTTGGGCCCTGTGATCCCGGGTAGCAACCCCAGACTCCTCCAGGGAAGATACCCGAGATGATTTTTCTCCTTGGACAACGCTCCATCTTCTGGGATGCATCTGAGATTCCTCACAAGTGTCTCCCGCAGACATTTTTCCTGTGGTTTGTGTCCCTGTAATCCCGGGTAGCAAGCCCAGACTCCTCCAGGAAAGATACCCGGGATGATTTTTCTCCTTGGACAATGCTCTATTCTCTGGGATGCATCCGAGACTTGTCGCAGCTATGTCCCTGAGTGTTTTTTCTCGCGGTTTATGGTTCTGTCATCCCAGGTAGCAACCCCAGACTCCTCCAGGGAAGACACCCAAGATGATTTTTCTCTCTTGACAGTGGTCCATCCTGCGGGATCTACCCAGAACTCCTCCCAGGCGTCTCCCGCAGAGTTTTCTCCAGTGCTTTAGGGCCCTGTGATCCCGGCTAGCAACCCCAGACTCCTCTAGGGAAGATACCCGAGATAATTTTTCTGCTTGGACAATGCTCCATCCTCTGGGAAGCATCCGAGACTCCTTGCAGGTATGTCCCTGAGTCTTTATTCCGGTGGTTTAGCGCCCTGTGATCCCGGGTAGCAACCACAGACTCCTCCAGGGAAGATACCAGAGATGATTTTTCTCCTTGGACAATGCTCCATCCTCTGGGAAGCATCTGAGATTCCTCCCAGGCGTCTCCTGCAAACATTTTTCCTGTTGTTTGTGTCCCTGTAATCCCGGGTAGCAACCCCAGACTCCTCCAGGGAAGATAGCTGAGATGATTTTTCTCCTTGGACAATGCTCCATCTTCTGGGATGCATCTGAGATTCCTCCCAGGCGTCTCCCACAGACATTTTTCCTGTGGTTTGGGTCCCTGTAATCCCGGGTAGCAACCCCAGACTCCTCCAGGGAAGATAACCCGAGATGATTTTTCTCCTTGGACAATGCTCCATCCTCTGGGAAGCATCCGAGACTGCTTGCAGCTTTGTCCCTGAGTGTTTATTCCGGTGCTTTTGGGCCCTGTCATCCCGGGTAGCAACCCCAGACTCCTCCGTGGAAGATACCCAAGTTGATTTTTCTCCTTGGACTATTGTCCATCCTGCGGGATCCACCCGAGACTCCTCCCAGCTCTGTTTCTGAGTGTTTTCTTCCGGTGGTTTAGCGCCCTGTGATCCCGGGTAGCAACCCCAGACTCCTCTAGGGAAGATACCCGAGATAATTTTTCTCCTTGGACAATGCTCCATCCTCTGGGAAGCATCCGAGACTCCTTGCAGCTTTGTCCCTGAGTGTTTATTCCGGTGTTTTGGGGCCCTGTGATCCCGGGTAGCAACCCCAGACTCCTCTAGGGACGATACCCGAGATAATTTTTCTCCTTGGACAATGCTCCATCCTCTGGGAAGCATCCGAGACTCCTTGCAGTTATGTCCCTGAGTGTTTATTCCGGTGTTTTGGGGCCCTGTGATCCCGGGTAGCAACCCCAGACTCCTCCAGGGAAGATACCCGAGATGATTTTTCTCCTTGGACAATGCTCCATTCTCTGGGAAGCATCCGAGACTCCTTGCAGCTTTGTCCCTGAGTGTTTATTCCGGTGGTTTTGGGCCCTGTGATCCCGGCTAGCAATCCCAGACTCCTCTAGGGACGATACCCGAGATAATTTTTCTCCTTGGACAATGCTCCATCCTCTGGGAAGCATCCGAGACTCCTTGCAGGTATGTCCCTGAGTCTTTATTCCGGTGGTTTAGCGCCCTGTGATCCCGGGTAGCAACCCCAGACTCCTCCAGGGAAGATACCCGAGATGATTTTTCTCCTTGGACAATGCTCCATCCTCTGGGAAGCATCCGAGACTCCTTGCAGGTATGTCCCTGAGTGTTTATTCCAGTGGTTTTGGGCCCTGTGATCCCGGGTAGCAACCCCAGACTCCTCCAGGGAGGATACCCGAGATGATTTTTCTCCTTGGACAATGCTCCATCTTCTGGGATGCATCTGAGATTCCTCCCAAGTGTCTCCCGCAGACATTTTTCCTGTGGTTTTGGTCCCTGTAATCCCGGGTAGCAACCCCAGACTCCTCCAGGGAAGATACCCGAGATGATTTTTCTTCTTGGACAATGCTCTATACTCTTGGATGCATCCGAGACTTGTCGCAGCTATGTCCCTGAGTCTTTTTTCTCGCGGTTTATGGTTCTGTCATCCCAGGTAGCAACCCAAGACTCCTCCAGGGAAGACACCCAATATGATTTTTATCTCTTGACAGTGGTCCATCCTGCGGGATCTACCCAGAACTCCTCCCAGGCGTCTCCCGCAGAGTTTTCTCCAGTGCTTTAGGGCCCTGTGATCCCGGGTAGCAACCCCAGACTCCTCCAGGGAATATACCCGAGATGATTTTTCTCCTTGGACAATGCTCCATCCTCTGGGAAGCATCCGAGACCCCTTGCAGGTATGTCCCTGAGTGTTTATTCCGGTGTTTTGGGGCCCTGTGATCCCAGGTAGCAACCCCAGACTCCTCCAGGGAAGATACCCGAGATGATTTTTCTCCTTGGACAATGCTCCATCTTCTGGGATGCATCTGAGATTCCTCCCAGGCGTCTCCCACAGACATTTTTCCTGTGCTTTGGGTCCCTGTAATCCCGGGTAGCAACCCCAGACTCCTCCAGGGAAGATACCCGAGATGATTTTTCTCCTTGGACAATGCTCCATCCTCTGGGAAGCATCCGAGACTGCTTGCAGCTTTGTCCCTGAGTGTTTATTCCGGGGCTTTTGGGCCCTGTAATCCCGGGTAGCAACCCCAGACTCCTCCAGGGAAGATACCCAAGTTGAATTTTCTCCTTGGACTATTGTCCATCCTGCGGGATGCACCCGAGACTCCTCCCAGCTCTGAGTGTTTTCTTCCGGTGGTTTAGCGCCCTGTGATCCCGGGTAGCAACCCCAGACTCCTCCAGGGAAGATACCCGAGATGATTTTTCTCCTTGGACAATGCTCCATCTTCTGGGATGCATCTGAAATTCCTCCCAAGTGTCTCCCGCTGACATTTTTCCTGTGGTTTGGGTCCCTGTAATCCCGGGTAGCAACCCCAGACTCCTCCAGGAAAGATACCCGGGATGATTTTTCTCCTTGGACAATTCTCTATACTCTGGGATGCATCCGAGACTTGTTGCAGCTATGTCCCTGAGTCTTTTTCTCACGGTTTATGGTTCTGTCATCCCAGGTAGCAACCTCAGACTCCTCCAGGGAAGACACCCAAGATGATTTTTCTCTCTTGACAGTGGTCCATCCTGCGGGATCTACCCAGAAGTCCTCCCAGGCATCTCCCTCAGAGTTTTCTCCAGTGCTTTAGGGCCGTGTGATCCCGGCTAGCAACCCCAGACTCTTCTAGGGAAGATACCCGAGATAATTTTTCTGCTTAGACAATGCTCCATCCTCTGGGAAGCATCCGAGAGTCCTTGCAGGTATGTCCCTGAGTCTTTATTCCGGTGTTTTGGGGCCCTGTGATCCCGGGTAGCAACCCCAGACTCCTCTGTGGAAGATACCCGAGATGATTTTTGTTATTGGACAATGCTCCATCTTCTGGGATGCATCTGAGATTCCTCCCAGGCGTCTCCCACAGACATTTTTCCTGTGGTTTGGGTCCCTGTAATCCCGGGTAGCAACCCCAGACTCCTCCAGGGAAGATAACCCGAGATGATTTTTCTCCTTGGACAATGCTCCATCCTCTGGGAAGCATCCGAGACTCCTTGCAGCTTTGTCCCTGAGTGTTTATTCCGTGGCTTTTGGGCCCTGTCATCCCGGGTAGCAACCCCAGATTCCTCCGTGGAAGATACCGAAGTTGATTTTTCTCCTTGGACTATTGTCCATCCTGCGGGATGCACCCGAGACTCCTCCCAGCTCTGTTTCTGAGTGTTTTCTTCCGGTGGTTTAGCGCCCTGTGATCCCGGGTAGCAACCCCAGACTCCTCCAGGGAAGATACCCGAGATGATTTTTCTCCTTGGACAATGCTCCATCCTCTGGGAAGCATCCGAGACTCCTTGCAGCTTTGTCCCTGAGTGTTTATTCCGGTGTTTTGGGGCCCTGTGATCCCGGGTATCAACCCCAGACTCCTCCAGGGAAGATACCCGAGATGACTTTTCTCCTTGGACAATGCTCCATCTTCTGGGATGCATCTGAGATTCCTCCCAGGTGTCTCCCACAGACATTTTTCCTGTGGTTTGGGTCCCTGTAATCCCGGGTAGCAACCCCAGACTCCTCCAGGGAAGATAACCCGAGATGATTTTTCTCCTTGGACAATGCTCCATCCTCTGGGACGCATCTGAGATTCCTCCCAGGCGTCTCCTGCAAACATTTTTCCTGTTGTTTGTGTCCCTGTAATCCCGGGTAGCAACCCCAGACTCCTCCAGGGAAGATAGCCGAGATGATTTTTCTCCTTGGACAATGCTCCATCTTCTGGGATGCATCTGAGATTCCTCCCAGGCGTCTCCCACAGACATTTTTCCTGTGGTTTGGGTCCCTGTAATCCCGGGTAGCAACCCCAGACTCCTCCAGAGAAGATAACCCGAGATGATTTTTCTCCTTGGACAATGCTCCATCCTCTGGGAAGCATCCGAGACTCCTTGCAGCTTTGTCCCTGAGTGTTTATTCCGGTGCTTTTGGGCCCTGTCATCCCGGGTAGCAACCCCAGACTCCTCCGTGGAAGATACCCAAGTTGATTTTTCTCCTTGGACTATTGTCCATCCTGCGTGATGCACCCGAGACTCCTCCCAGCTCTGTTTCTGAGTGTTTTCTTCCGGTGGTTTAGCGCCCTGTGATCCCGGGTAGCAACCCCAGACTCCTCTAGGGAAGATACCCCAGATAATTTTTCTCCTTGGACAATGCTCCATCCTCTGGGAAGCATCCGAGACTCCTTGCAGCTTTGTCCCTGAGTGTTTCTTCCGGTGGTTTAGCGCTCTGTGATCCCGGGTATCAACCCCAGACTCCTCCAGGGAAGATACCCGAGATGATTTTTCTCCTTGGACAATGCTCCATCCTCTGCGAAGCATCCGAGACTCCTTGCAGGTATGTCCCTGAGTGTTTATTCCGGTGATTTGGGGCCCTGTAATCCCGGGTAGCAACCCCAGACTCCTCCAGGGAAGATACCCGAGATGATTTTTCTACTTGGACAATGCTCCATCTTCTGGGATGCATCTGAGATTCCTCCCAGGCGACTCCCACAGACATTTTTCCTGTGGTTTGGGTCCCTGTAATCCCGGGTAGCAACCCCAGACTCCTCCAGGGAAGATAACCCGAGATGATTTTTCTCCTTGGACAATGCTCCATCCTCTGGGAAGCATCCGAGACTCCTTGCAGGTATGTCCCTGAGTCTTTATTCCGGTGGTTTAGCGCCCTGTGATCCCGGGTAGCAACCCCAGACTCCTCCAGGAAAGATACCCGGGATGATTTTTCTCCTTGGACAATGCTCTATACTCTGGGATGCATCCGAGACTTGTCGCAGCTCTGTCCCTGAGTCTTTTTTCTCGCGGTTTATGGTTCTGTCATCCCAGGTAGCAACCCCAGACTCCTCCAGGGAAGACACCCAAGATGATTTTTCTCTCTTGAAGGTGGTCCATCCTGCGGGATCTACCCAGAACTCCTCCCAGGAATCTCCCGCAGAGTTTTCTCCAGTGCTTTAGCGCCCTGTGATCCCGGGTAGCAACCCCAGACTCCTCCAGGGAAGATACCCGAGATGATTTTTCTCCTTGGACAATGCTCCACCCTCTGGGAAGCATCCGAGACTCCTTGCAGGTATGTCCCTGAGTGTTTATTCCGGTGATTTGGGGCCCTGTAATCCCGGGTAGCAACCCCAGACTCCTCCAGGGAAGATAACCCGAGATGATTTTTCTCCTTGGACAATGCTCCATCCTCTGGGAAGCATCCGAGACTCCTTGCAGGTATGTCCCTGAGTGTTTATTCCAGTGCTTTAGCGCCCTGTGATCCCGGGTAGCAACCCCAGACTCCTCCAGGGAAGATACCCGAGATGATTTTTCTCCTTGGACAATGCTCCATCCTCTGGGACGCATCTGAGATTCCTCCCAGGCGTCTCCTGCAAACATTTTTCCTGTTGTTTGTGTCCCTGTAATCCCGGGTAGCAACCCCAGACTCCTCCAGGGAAGATAGCCGAGATGATTTTTCTCCTTGGACAATGCTCCATCTTCTGGGATGCATCTGAGATTCCTCCCAGGCGTCTCCCACAGACATTTTTCCTGTGGTTTGGGTCCCTGTAATCCCGGGTAGCAACCCCAGACTCCTCCAGAGAAGATAACCCGAGATGATTTTTCTCCTTGGACAATGCTCCATCCTCTGGGAAGCATCCGAGACTCCTTGCAGCTTTGTCCCTGAGTGTTTATTCCGGTGCTTTTGGGCCCTGTCATCCCGGGTAGCAACCCCAGACTCCTCCGTGGAAGATACCGAAGTTGATTTTTCTCCTTGGACTATTGTCCATCCTGCAGGATGCACCCGAGACTCCTCCCAGCTCTGTTTCTGAGTGTTTTCTTCCGGTGGTGTAGCGCCCTGTGATCCCGGGTAGCAACCCCAGACTCCTCCAGGGAAGATACCCGAGATGATTTTTCTCCTTGGACAATTCTCCATCCTCTGGGAAGCATCCGAGACTCCTTGCAGGTATGTCCCTGAGTGTTTATTCCGGTGTCTTGGGGCCCTGTGATCCCGGCTAGCAACCCCAGACTCCTCCAGGGAAGATATCCGGGATGATTTTTCTCCTTGGACAATGCTCCATCTTCTGGGATGCATCTGAGATTCCTCCCAGGTGTCTCCCGCAGACATTTTTCCTGTGGTTTGGGTCCCTTTACTCCGGGGTAGCTACCCCAGACTCCTCCAGGAAAGATACCCGGGATGATTTTTCTCCTTGGACAAAGCTCCATCCTCTGGGATGCATCCGAGACTTGTCGCAGCTATGTCCCTGAGTCTTTTTTCTCACGGTTTATGGTTCTGTCATCCCAGGTAGCAACCCCAGACTCCTCCAGGAACGACACCCAATATGATTTTTCTCTCTTGACAGTGGTCCATCCTGTGAGATCTACCCAGAATTCCTCCCAGGCGTCTCCCGCAGAGTTTTCTCCAGTGCTTTAGGGCCCTGTGATCCCGGCTAGCAACCCCAGACTCCTCCAGGGAAGATACCCGAGATGATTTTTCTCCTTGGACAATGCTCCATGTTCTGGGATGCATCTGAGATTCCTCCCAGGCGTCTCCGGCAGACATTTTTCCTGTGGTTTGGGTCCCTGTAAACCCGGGTAGCAAGCCCAGACTCCTCCAGGGAAGATACCCGAGATGATTTTTCTCCTTGGACAATGCTCCATCTTCTGGGATGCATCTTAGATTCCTCCCAAGTGTCTCCCGCAGACATTTTTCCTGTGGTTTTGGTCCTTGTAATCCCTGGTAGCAACCCCAGACTCCTCCCTGAAAGATACCCGGGATGATTTTTCTCCTTGGACTATTGTCCATCCTGCGGGATGCACCCGAGACTCCTCCCAGCTCTGTTTCTGAGTGTTTTCTTCCGGTGGTTTAGCGCCCTGTGATCCCGGGTAGCAACCCCAGACTCCTCTAGGGAAGATACCCGAGATAATTTTTCTCCTTGGACAATGCTCCATCCTCTGGGAAGCATCCGAGACTCCTTGCAGGTATGTCCCTGAGTGTTTATTCCGGTGTTTTGGGGCCCTGTGATCCCGGGTAGGAACCCCAGACTCCTCCAGGGAAGATACCCGAGATGATTTTTCTCCTTGGACAATGCTCCATCTTCTGGGATGCATCTGAGATTCCTCCCAGGCGACTCCCACAGACCTTTTTCCTGTGGTTTGGGTCCCTGTAATCCCGGGTAGCAACCCCAGACTCCTCCAGGGAAGGTAACCCGAGATGATTTTTCTCCTTGGACAATGCTCCGTCCTGCGGGAAGCATCCGAGACTCCTTGCAGCTTTGTCCCTGAGTGTTTATTCCGGTGCTTTTGGGCCCTGTCATCCCGGGTAGCAACCCCAGACTCCTCCGTGGAAGATACCGAAGTTGATTTTTCTCCTTGGACTGTTGTCCATCCTGCAGGATGCACCCGAGACTCCTCCCAGCTCTGTTTCTGAGTGTTTTCTTCCGGTGGTTTAGCGCCCTGTGATCACGGGTAGCAACTCCAGACTCCTCCAGGGAGGATACCGGAGATGATTTTTCTCCTTGGACAATGCTCCATCTTCTGGGATGCATCTGAGATTCCTCCCAGGCGTCTCCCACAGACATTTTTCCTGTGGTTTGGGTCCCTGTAATCCCGGGTAGCAACCCCAGACTCCTCCAGGGAAGATAACCCGAGATGATTTTTCTCCTTGGACAATGCTCCATCCTCTGGGAAGCATCCGAGACTCCTTGCAGCTTTGTCCCTGAGTGTTTATTCCGGTGCTTTTGGGCCCTGTCATCCCGGGTAGCAACCCCAGACTCCTCCGTGGAAGATACCCAAGTTGATTTTTCTCCTTGGACTATTGTCCATCCTGCGGGATGCACCCGAGACTCCTCCCAGCTCTGTTTCTGAGTGTTTTCTTCCGGTGGTTTAGCGCCCTGTGATCCCGGGTAGCAACCCCAGACTCCTCCAGGGAAGATACCCGGGATGATTTTTCTCCTTGGACAATGCTCCATCCTCTGGGAAGCATCCGAGACTCCTTGCAGGTATGTCCCTGAGTCTTTATTCCGGTGTTTTGGGGCCCTGTGATCCCGGGTAGCAACCCCAGACTCCTCCAGGGAAGATACCCGAGATGATTTTTCTCCTTGGACAATGCTCCATCCTCTGGGAAGCATCCGAGACTCTTTGCAGCTTTGTCCCTGAGTGTTTAGTCCGGTGGTTTTGGGCCCTGTGATCCCGGCTAGCAATCCCAGACTCCTCTAGGGACGATACCCGAGATGATTTTTCTCCTTGGACAATGCTCCATCCTCTGGGAAGCATCCGAGACTCCTTGCAGCTTTGTCCCTGAGTGCTTACTCCGGGGCTTTTGGGCCCTGTTATCCCGGGTAGCAACCCCAGACTCCTCCAGGGAAGATACCCAAGTTGATTTTTCTCCTTGGACTATTGTCCATCCTGCGGGATGCACCCGAGACTCCTCCCAGCTCTGTTTCTGAGTGTTTTCTTCCGGTGGTTTAGCGCCCTGTGATCCCGGGTAGCAACCCCAGACTCCTCCAGGGAAGATACCCGAGATGATTTTTCTCCTTGGACAATGCTCCATTCTCTGGGAAGCATCCGAGACTCCTTGCAGCTTTGTCCCTGAGTGTTTATTCCGGTGGTTTTGGGCCCTGTGATCCCGGGTAGCAACCCCAGACTCCTCTAGGGAAGATACCCGAGATAATTTTTCTGCTTGGACAATGCTCCATCCTCTGGGAAGCATCCGAGACTCCTTGCAGGTATGTCCCTGAGTGTTTATTCCGGTGTTTTGGGGCCCTGTGATCCCGGGTAGCAACCCCAGACTCCTCCAGGGAAGATACCCGAGATGATTTTTCTCCTTGGACAATGCTCCATCTTCTGGGACGCATCTGAGATTCCTCCCAGGCGTCTCCTGCAAACATTTTTCCTGTTGTTTGTGTCCCTGTAATCCCGCGTAGCAACCCCAGACTCCTCCAGGGAAGATAGCCGAGATGATTTTTCTCCTTGGACAATGCTCCATCTTCATGGGATGCATCTGAGATTCCTACCAGGCGTCTCCCACAGACCTTTTTCCTGTCGTTTGGGTCCCTGTAATTCCGGGTAGCAACCCCAGACTCCTCCAGGGAAGATAACCCGAGATGATTTTTCTCCTTGGACAATGCTCCATCCTCTGGGAAGTATCCGAGACTCCTTGCAGGTGTGTCCCTGAGTGTTTATTCCGGTGCTTTTGGGCCCTGTCATCCCGGGTAGCAACCCCAGACTCCTCCGTGGAAGATACCCAAGTTGATTTTTCTCCTTGGACTATTGTCCATCCTGCGGGATGCACCCGAGACTCCTCCCAGCTCTGTTTCTGAGTGTTTTCTTCCGGTGGTTTAGCGCCCTGTGATCCCGGGTAGCAACCCCAGACTCCTCCAGGGAAGATATCCGAGATGATTTTTCTCCTTGGACAATGCTCCATCCTCTGGGAAGCGTCCGAGACTCCTTGCAGCTTTGTCCCTGAGTGTTTATGCCGGTGGTTTTGGGCCCTGTGATCCCGGGTAGCAACCCCAGACTCCTCTAGGGAAGATACCCGAGATAATTTTTCTCCTTGGACAATGCTCCATCCTCTGGGAAGCATCCGAGACTCCTTGCAGCTTTGTCCCTGAGTGTTTATGCCGGTGGTTTTGGGCCCTGTGATCCCGGGTAGCAACCCCAGACTCCTCTAGGGAAGATACCCGAGATAATTTTTCTCCTTGGACAATGCTCCATCCTCTGGGAAGCATCCGAGACTCCTTGCAGCTTTGTCCCTGAGTGTTTATGCCGGTGGTTTTGGGCCCTGTGATCCCGGGTAGCAACCCCAGACTCCTCTAGGGAAGATACCCGAGATGATTTTTCTCCTTGGACAATGCTCCATCCTCTGCGAAGCATCCGAGACTCCTTGCAGGTATGTCCCTGAGTGTTTATTCCGGTGATTTGGGGCCCTGTAATCCCGGGTAGCAACCCCAGACTCCTCCAGGGAAGATACCCGAGATGATTTTTTTCCTTGGACAATGCTCCTTCTTCTGGGACGCATCTGAGATTCCTCCCAGGCGTCTCCTGCAAACATTTTTCCTGTTGTTTGTGTCCCTGTAATCCCGGGTAGCAACCCCAGACTCCTCCAGGGAAGATAGCCGAGATGATTTTTCTCCTTGGACAATGCTCCATCTTCTGGGATGCATCTGAGATTCCTCCCAGGCGACTCCCACAGACATTTTTCCTGTGGTTTGTGTCCCTGTAATCCCGGGTAGCAACCCCAGACTCCTCCAGGGAAGATAACCCGAGATGATTTTTCTCCTTGGACAATGCTCCATCCTCTGGGAAGCATCCGAGACTCCTTGCAGGTATGTCCCTGAGTGTTTATTCCGGTGTTTTGGGGCCCTGTGATCCCGGGTAGCAACCCCAGACTCCTCCAGGGAAGATAGCCGAGATGATTTTTCTCCCTGCACAATGCTCCATCTTCTGGGATGCATCTGAGATTCCTCCCAGGCGACTCCCACAGACATTTTTCCTGTGGTTTGTGTCCCTGTAATCCCGGGTAGCAACCCCAGACTCCTCCAGGGAAGATAACCCGAGATGATTTTTCTCCTTGGACAATGCTCCATCCTCTGGGAAGCATCCGAGACTCCTTGCAGCTTTGTCCCTGAGTGTTTATTCCGGTGCTTTTGGGCCCTGTCATCCCGGGTAGCAACCCCAGACTCCTCCGTGGAAGATACCGAAGTTGATTTTTCTCCTTGGACTATTGTCCATCCTGCAGGATGCACCCGAGACTCCTCCCAGCTCTGTTTCTGAGTGTTTTCTTCCGGTGGTTTAGCGCCCTGTGATCCCGGGTAGCAACCCCAGACTCCTCCAGGGAAGATACCCGAGATGATTTTTCTCCTTGGACAATGCTCCATCCTCTGGGAAGCATCCGAGACTCCTTGCAGGTATGTCCCTGAGTGTTTATTCCAGTGGTTTTGGGCCCTGTGATCCCGGTTAGCAACCCCAGACTCCTCCAGGGAAGATACCCGGGATGATTTGTCTCCTTGGACAATGCTCTATACTCTGGGATGCATCCGAGACTTGTCGCAGCTATGTCCCTGAGTGTTTTTTCTCGCGGTTTATGGTTCTGTCATCCCAGGTAGCAACCCCAGACTCCTCCAGGGAAGACACCCAAGATGATTTTTCTCTCTTGACAGTGGTCCATCCTGCGGGATCTACCCAGAACTCCTCCCAGGCGTCTCCCGCAGAGTTTTCTCCAGTGCTTTAGGGCCCTGTGATCCCGGCTAGCAACCCCAGACTCCTCCAGGGAAGATACCCGAGATGATTTTTCTCCTTGGAGAATGCTCCATCTTCTGGGATGCATCTGAGATTCCTCCCAGGCGACTCCCACAGACCTTTTTCCTGTGGTTTGGGTCCCTGTAATCCCGGGTAGCAACCCCAGACTCCTCCAGGGAAGGTAACCCGAGATGATTTTTCTCCTTGGACAATGCTCCATCCTCTGCGAAGCATCCGAGACTCCTTGCAGGTATGTCCCTGAGTGTTTATTCCGGTGATTTGAGGCCCTGTAATCCCGGGTAGCAACCCCAGACTCCTCCGTGGAAGATACCCAAGTTGATTTTTCTCCTTGGACTGTTGTCCATCCTGCAGGATGCACCCGAGACTCCTCCCAGCTCTGTTTCTGAGTGTTTTCTTCCGGTGGTTTAGCGCCCTGTGATCACGGGTAGCAACTCCAGACTCCTCCAGGGAGGATACCCGAGATGATTTTTCTCCTTGGACAATGCTCCATCTTCTGGGATGCATCTGAGATTCCTCCCAAGTGTCTTCCGCAAACATTTTTCCTGTGGTTTGGGTCCCTGTAATCCCGGGTAGCAAGCCCAGACTCCTCCAGGAAAGATACCCGGGATGATTTTTCTCCTTGGACAATGCTCCATCCTCTGGGAAGCATCCGAGACTCCTTGCAGCTTTGTCCCTGAGTGTTTATTCCGGTGTTTTGGGGCCCTGTGATCCCGGGTAGCAACCCCAGACTCCTCCAGGGAAGATACCCGAGATGATTTTTCTCCTTGGACAATGCTCCATCCTCTGGGAAGCATCCGAGACTCCTTGCAGCTTTGTCCCTGAGTGTTTATTCCGGTGGTTTTGGGCCCTGTGATCCCGGGTAGCAATCCCAGACTCCTCTAGGGACGATACCCGAGATGATTTTTCTCCTTGGACAATGCTCCATCCTCTGGGAAGCATCCGAGACTCCTTGCAGCTTTGTCCCTGAGTGCTTACTCCGGGGCTTTTGGGCCCTGTTATCCCGGGTAGCAACCCCAGACTCCTCCAGGGAAGATACCCAAGTTGATTTTTCTCCTTGGACTATTGTCCATCCTGCGGGATGGACCCGAGACTCCTCCCAGCTCTGTTTCTGAGTGTTTTCTTCCGGTGGTTTAGCGCCCTGTGATCCCGGGTAGCAACCCCAGACTCCTCCAGGGAAGATACCCGAGATGATTTTTCTCCTTGGACAATGCTCCATCTTCTGGGATGCATCTGAGATTCCTCCCAGGCGACTCCCACAGACCTTTTTCCTGTGGTTTGGGTCCCTGTAATCCCGGGTAGCAACCCCAGACTCCTCCAGGGAAGATACCCGAGATGATTTTTCTCCTTGGACAATGCTCCATCCTGCGGGAAGCATCTGAGACTCCTTGCAGCTTTGTCCCTGAGTGTTTATTCCGGTGCTTTTGGGCCCTGTAATCCCGGGTAGCAACCCCAGACTCCTCCGTGGAAGATACCGAAGTTGATTTTTCTCCTTGGACTGTTGTCCATCCTGCAGGATGCACCCGAGACTCCTCCCAGCTCTGTTTCTGAGTGTTTTCTTCCGGTGGTTTAACGCCCTGTGATCACGGGTAGCAACTCCAGACTCCTCCAGGGAGGATACCCGAGATGATTTTTCTCCTTGGACAATGCTCCATGTTCTGGGATGCATCTGAGATTCCTCCCAAGTGTCTCCCGCAGACATTTTTCCTGTGGTTTGGGTCCCTGTAATCCCGTGTAGCAACCCAAGACTCCTCCAGGAAAGATACCCGGGATTATTTTTCTCCTTGGACAATGCTCCATCCTCTGGGAAGCATCCGAGACTCCTTGCAGGTATGTCCCTGAGTGTTTATTCCGGTGTTTTGGGGCCCTGTGATCCCGGGTAGCAACCCCAGACTCCTCCAGGGAAGATACCCGAGATGATTTTTCTCCTTGGACAATGCTCCATCCTCTGGGAAGCATCCGAGACTCCTTGCAGGTATGTCCCTGAGTGTTTATTCCGGTGATTTGAGGCCCTTTAATCCCAGGTAGCAACCCCAGACTCCTCCAGGGAAGATAGCCGAGATGATTTTTCTCCTTGGACAATGCTCCATCTTCTGGGACGCATCTGAGATTCCTCCCAGGCGTCTCCTGCAAACATTTTTCCTGTTGTTTGTGTCCCTGTAATCCCGGGTAGCAACCCCAGACTCCTCCAGGGAAGATAGCCGAGATGATTTTTCTCCTTGGACAATGCTCCATCTTCTGGGATGCATCTGAGATTCCTCCCAGGCGTCTCCCACAGACATTTTTCCTGTGGTTTGGGTCCCTGTAATCCCGCGTAGCAACCCCAGACTCCTCCAGGGAAGATAACCCGAGATGATTTTTCTCCTTGGACAATGCTCCATCCTCTGGGAAGTATCCGAGACTCCTTGCAGGTGTGTCCCTGAGTGTTTATTCCGGTGCTTTTGGGCCCTGTCATCCCGGGTAGCAACCCCAGACTCCTCTAGGGAAGATACCCAAGTTGATTTTTCTCCTTGGACTCTTGTCCATCCTGCGGGATGCACCCGAGACTCCTCCCAGCTCTGTTTCTGAGTGTTTTCTTCCGGTGGTTTAGCGCCCTGTGATCCCGGGTAGCAACCCCAGACTCCTCCAGGGAAGATAACCCGAGATGATTTTTCTCCTTGGACAATGCTCCATCCTCTGGGAAGCGTCCGAGACTCCTTGCAGCTTTGTCCCTGAGTGTTTATTCCGGTGGTTTTGGGCCCTGTGATCCCGGGTAGCAACCCCAGACTCCTCTAGGGAAGATACCCGAGATAATTTTTCTCCTTGGACAATGCTCCATCCTCTGGGAAGCATCCGAGACTCCTTGCAGGTATGTCCCTGAGTCTTTATTCCGGTGGTTTAGCGCCCTGTGATCCCGGGTAGCAACCCCAGACTCCTCCAGGGAAGATACCCGAGATGATTTTTCTCCTTGGACAATGCTCCATCCTCTGGGAAGCTTCCGAGACTCCTTGCAGGTATGTCCCTGAGTGTTTATTCCAGTGGTTTTGGGCCCTGTGATCCCGGGTAGCAACCCCAGACTCCTCCAGGGAAGATACCCGAGATGATTTTTCTCCTTGGACAATGCTCCATCTTCTGGGATGCATCTGAGATTCCTCACAAGTGTCTCCCGCAGACATTTTTCCTGTTGTTTGTGTCCCTGTAATCCCGGGTAGCAAGCCCATACTCCTCCAGGAAAGATACCCGGGATGATTTTTCTCCTTGGACAATGCTCTATTCTCTGGGATGCATCCGAGACTTGTCGCAGCTATGTCCCTGACTGTTTTTTCTCGCGGTTTATGGTTCTGTCATCCCAGGTAGCAACCCCAGACTCCTCCAGGGAAGACACCCAAGATGATTTTTCTCTCTTGACAGTGGTCCATTCTGCGGGATCTACCCAGAACTCCTCCCAGGCGTCTCCCGCAGAGTTTTCTCCAGTGCTTTAGGGCCCTGTGATCCCGGCTAGCAACCCCAGACTCCTCTAGGGAAGATACCCGAGATAATTTTTCTGCTTGGACAATGCTCCATCCTCTGGGAAGCATCCGAGACTCCTTGCAGGTATGTCCCTGAGTCTTTATTCCGGTGGTTTAGCGCCCTGTGATCCCGGGTAGCAACCACAGACTCCTCCAGGGAAGATACCAGAGATGATTTTTCTCCTTGGACAATGCTCCATCTTCTGGGACGCATCTGAGATTCCTCCCAGGCGTCTCCTGCAAACATTTTTCCTGTTGTTTGTGTCCCTGTAATCCCGGGTAGCAACCCCAGACTCCTCCAGGGAAGATAGCCGAGATGATTTTTCTCCTTGGACAATGCTCCATCTTCTGGGATGCATCTGAGATTCCTCCCAGGCGTCTCCCACAGACATTTTTCCTGTGGTTTGGGTCCCTGTAATCCCGGGTAGCAACCCCAGACTCCTCCAGGGAAGATAACCCGAGATGATTTTTCTCCTTGGACAATGCTCCATCCTCTGGGAAGCATCCGAGACTGCTTGCAGCTTTGTCCCTGAGTGTTTATTCCGGTGCTTTTGGGCCCTGTCATCCCGGGTAGCAACCCCAGACTCCTCCGTGGAAGATACCCAAGTTGATTTTTCTCCTTGGACTATTGTCCATCCTGCGGGATCCACCCGAGACTCCTCCCAGCTCTGTTTCTGAGTGTTTTCTTCCGGTGGTTTAGCGCCCTGTGATCCCGGGTAGCAACCCCAGACTCCTCTAGGGAAGATACCCGAGATAATTTTTCTCCTTGGACAATGCTCCATCCTCTGGGAAGCATCCGAGACTCCTTGCAGCTTTGTCCCTGAGTGTTTATTCCGGTGTTTTGGGGCCCTGTGATCCCGGGTAGCAACCCCAGACTCCTCTAGGGACGATACCCGAGATAATTTTTCTCCTTGGACAATGCTCCATCCTCTGGGAAGCATCCGAGACTCCTTGCAGTTATGTCCCTGAGTGTTTATTCCGGTGTTTTGGGGCCCTGTGATCCCGGGTAGCAACCCCAGACTCCTCCAGGGAAGACACCCGAGATGATTTTTCTCCTTGGACAATGCTCCATTCTCTGGGAAGCATCCGAGACTCCTTGCAGGTATGTCCCTGAGTGTTTATTCCAGTGGTTTTGGGCCCTGTGATCCCGGGTAGCAACCCCAGACTCCTCCAGGGAGGATACCCGAGATGATTTTTCTCCTTGGACAATGCTCCATCTTCTGGGATGCATCTGAGATTCCTCCCAAGTGTCTCCCGCAGACATTTTTCCTGTGGTTTTGGTCCCTGTAATCCCGGGTAGCAACCCCAGACTCCTCCAGGGAAGATACCCGAGATGATTTTTCTTCTTGGACAATGCTCTATACTCTTGGATGCATCCGAGACTTGTCGCAGCTATGTCCCTGAGTCTTTTTTCTCGCGGTTTATGGTTCTGTCATCCCAGGTAGCAACCCAAGACTCCTCCAGGGAAGACACCCAATATGATTTTTATCTCTTGACAGTGGTCCATCCTGCGGGATCTACCCAGAACTCCTCCCAGGCGTCTCCCGCAGAGTTTTCTCCAGTGCTTTAGGGCCCTGTGATCCCGGGTAGCAACCCCAGACTCCTCCAGGGAATATACCCGAGATGATTTTTCTCCTTGGACAATGCTCCATCCTCTGGGAAGCATCCGAGACTCATTGCAGCTTTGTCCCTGAGTGTTTATTCCGGTGGTTTTGGGCCCTGTGATCCCGGCTAGCAACCCCAGACTCCTCTAGGGAAGATAGCCGAGATAATTTTTCTCCTTGGACAATGCTCCATCCTCTGGGAAGCATCCGAGACTCCTTGCAGCTTTGTCCCTGAGTGTTTATTCCGGTGTTTTGGGGCCCTGTGATCCCGGGTAGCAACCCCAGACTCCTCCAGGGAAGATACCCGAGATGATTTTTCTCCTTGGACAACGCTCCATCCTGTGGGAAGCATCCGAGACTCCTTGCAGCTTTGTCCCTGAGTGTTTATTCCGGTGGTTTTGAGCCCTGTGATCCCGGCTAGCAATCCCAGACTCCTCTAGGGACGATACCCGAGATAATTTTTCTCCTTGGCCAATGCTCCATCCTCTGGGAAGCATCCGAGACTCCTTGCAGGTATGTCCCTGAGTCTTTATTCCGGTGGTTTAGCGCCCTGTGATCCCGGGTAGCAACCCCAGACTCCTCCAGGGAAGATACCCGAGATGATTTTTCTCCTTGGACAATGTTCGATCCTCTGGGAAGCATCCGAGACTCCTTGCAGGTATGTCCCTGAGTGTTTATTCCAGTGATTTGGGGTCCTGTGATTCCGGGTAGCAACCCCAGACTCCTCCAGGGAAGATAGCCGAGATGATTTTTCTCCTTGGACAATGCTCCATCTTCTGGGATGCATCTGAGATTCCTCCCAGGCGACTCCCACAGACATTTTTCCTGTGGTTTGGTTCCCTGTAATCCCGGGTAGCAACCCTAGACTCCTCCAGGGAAGATAACCCGAGATGATTTTTCTCCTTGGACAATGCTTCATCCTCTGGGAAGCATCCGAGACTCCTTGCAGCTTTGTCCCTGAGTGTTTATTCCGGTGCTTTTGGGCCCTGTCATCCCGGGTAGCAACCCCAGACTCCTCCGTGGAAGATACCGAAGTTGATTTTTCTCCTTGGACTATTGTCCATCCTGCGGGATGCACCCGAGACTCCTCCCAGCTCTGTTTCTGAGAGTTTTCTTCCGGTGGTTTAGCGCCCTGTGATCCCGGGTAGGAACCCCAGACTCCTCCAGGGAAGATACCCGAGATGATTTTTCTCCTTGGACAATGCTCCATCCTCTGGGAAGCATCCGAGACTCCTTGCAGGTATGTCCCTGAGTGTTTATTCCAGTGGTTTTGGGCCCTGTGATCCCGGGTAGCAACCCCAGACTCCTCCAGGGAGGATACCCGAGATGATTTTTCTCCTTGGACAATGCTCCATCTTCTGGGATGCATCTGAGATTCCTCCCAAGTGTCTCCCGCAGACATTTTTCCTGTGGTTTTGGTCCTTGTAATCCCGGGTAGCAAGCCCAGACTCCTCCAGGAAAGATACCCGGGATGATTTGTCTCCTTGGACAATGCTCTATACTCTGGGATGCATCCGAGACTTGTCGCAGCTGTGTCCCTGAGTGTTTTTTCTCGCGGTTTATGGTTCTGTCATCCCAGGTAGCAACCCCAGACTCCTCCAGGGAAGACACCCAAGATGATTTTTCTCTCTTGACAGTGGTCCATCCTGCGGGATCTACCCAGAACTCCTCCCAGGAGTCTCCCGCAGAGTTTTCTCCAGTGCTTTAGGGCCCTGTGATCCCGGGTAGCAACCCCAGACTCCTCTAGGGAAGATACCCGAGATAATTTTTCTGCTTGGACAATGCTCCATCCTCTGGGAAGCATCCGAGACTCCTTGCAGCTATGTCCCTGAGTCTTTATTCCGGTGGTTTAGCGCCCTGTGATCCCGGGTAGCAACCCCAGACTCCTCCAGGGAAGATACCCGAGATGATTTTTCTCCTTGGACAATGCTCCATCTTCTGGGACGCATCTGAGATTCCTCCCAGGCGTCTCCTGCAAACATTTTTCCTGTTGTTTGTGTCCCTGTAATCCCGGGTAGCAACCCCAGACTCCTCCAGGTAAGATAGCCGAGATGATTTTTCTCCTTGGACAATGCTCCATCTTCTGGGATGCATCTGAGATTCCTCCTAGGCGTCTCCCACAGACATTTTTCCTGTGGTTTGGGTCCCTGTAATCCCGGGTAGCTACCCCAGACTCCTCCAGGGAAGATAACCCGAGATGATTTTTCTCCTTGGACAAAGCTCCATCCTCTGGGAAGCATCCGAGACTCCTTGCAGCTTTGTCCCTGAGTGTTTATTCCGGTGCTTTTGGGCCCTGTCATCCCGGGTAGCAACCCCAGACTCCTCCGTGGAAGATACCCAAGTTGATTTTTCTCCTTGGACTATTGTCCATCCTGCGGGATGCACCCGAGACTCCTCCCAGCTCTGTTTCTGAGTGTTTTCTTCCGGTGGTTTAGCGCCCTGTGATCCCGGGTAGCAACCCCAGACTCCTCCAGGGAAGATACCCGAGATGATTTTTCTCCTTGGACAATGCTCCATCCTCTGGGAAGCGTCCGAGACTCATTGCAGCTTTGTCCCTGAGTGTTTATTCCGGTGGTTTTGGGCCCTGTGATCCCGGGTAGCAACCCCAGACTCCTCTAGGGACGATACCCGAGATAATTTTTCTCCTTGGACAATGCTCCATCCTCTGGGAAGCATCCGAGACTCCTTGCAGGTATGTCCCTGAGTGTTTATTCCGGTGTTTTGGGGCCCTGTGATCCCGGGTAGCAACCCCAGACTCCTCCAGGGAAGATACCCGAGATGATTTTTCTCCTTGGACAATGCTCCATTCTCTGGGAAGCATCCGAGACTCCTTGCAGCTTTGTCCCTGAGTGTTTATTCCGGTGGTTTTGGGCCCTGTGATCCCGGCTAGCAATCCCAGACTCCTCTAGGGACGATACCCGAGATAATTTTTCTCCTTGGACAATGCTCCATCCTCTGGGAAGCATCCGAGACTCCTTGCAGGTATGTCCCTGAGTCTTTATTCCGGTGGTTTAGCGCCCTGTGATCCCGGGTAGCAACCCCAGACTCCTCCAGGAAAGATACCTGGGATGATTTTTCTCCTTGGACAATGCTCTATACTCTTGGATGCATCCGAGACTTGTCGCAGCTATGTCCCTGAGTCTTTTTTCTCGCGGTGTATGGTTCTGTCATCCCAGGTAGCAACCCAAGACTCCTCCAGGGAAGACACCCAATATGATTTTTATCTCTTGACAGTGGTCCATCCTGCGGGATCTACCCAGAACTCCTCCCAGGCGTCTCCCGCAGAGTTTTCTCCAGTGCTTTAGGGCCCTGTGATCCCGGGTAGCAACCCCAGACTCCTCCAGGGAATATACCCGAGATGATTTTTCTCCTTGGACAATGCTCCATCCTCTGGGAAGCATCCGAGACCCCTTGCAGGTATGTCCCTGAGTGTTTATTCCGGTGTTTTGGGGCCCTGTGATCCCGGGTAGCAACCCCAGACTCCTCCAGGGAAGATACCCGAGATGATTTTTCTCCTTGGACAATGCTCCATCTTCTGGGATGCATCTGAGATTCCTCCCAGGCGTCTCCCACAGACATTTTTCCTGTGGTTTGGGTCCCTGTAATCCCGGGTAGCAACCCCAGACTCCTCCAGGGAAGATAGCCGAGATGATTTTTCTCCTTGGACAATGCTCCATCCTCTGGGAAGCATCCGAGACTCCTTGCAGCTTTGTCCCTGAGTGTTTATTCCGGGGCTTTTGGGCCCTGTAATCCCTGGTAGCAACCCCAGACTCCTCCAGGGAAGATACCCAAGTTGAATTTTCTCCTTGGACTATTGTCCATCCTGCGGGATGCACCCGAGACTCCTCCCAGCTCTGAGTGTTTTCTTCCGGTGGTTGAACGCCCTGTGATCCCGGGTAGCAACCCCAGACTCCTCCAGGGAAGATACCCGAGATGATTTTTCTCCTTGGACAATGCTCCATCTTCTGGGATGCATCTGAAATTCCTCCCAAGTGTCTCCCGCTGACATTTTTCCTGTGGTTTGGGTCCCTGTAATCCCGGGTAGCAACCCCAGACTCCTCCAGGAAAGATACCCGGGATGATTTTTCTCCTTGGACAATTCTCTATACTCTGGGATGCATCTGAGACTTGTTGCAGCTATGTCCCTGAGTCTTTTTTCTCGCGGTTTATGGTTCTGTCATCCCAGGTAGCAACCTCAGACTCCTCCAAGGAAGACACCCAAGATGATTTTTCTCTCTTGACAGTGGTCCATCCTGCGGGATCTACCCAGAAGTCCTCCCAGGCGTCTCCCGCAGAGTTTTCTCCAGTGCTTTAGGGCCCTGTGATCCCGGGTAGCAACCCCAGACTCCTCCAGGGAATATACCCGAGATGATTTTTCTCCTTGGACAATGCTCCATCCTCTGGGAAGCATCCGAGACCCCTTGCAGGTATGTCCCTGAGTGTTTATTCCGGTGTTTTGGGGCCCTGTGATCCCGGGTAGCAACCCCAGACTCCTCCAGGGAAGATACCCGAGATGATTTTTCTCCTTGGACAATGCTCCATCTTCTGGGATGCATCTGAGATTCCTCCCAGGCGTCTCCCACAGACATTTTTCCTGTGGTTTGGGTCCCTGTAATCCCGGGTAGCAACCCCAGACTCCTCCAGGGAAAATACCCGAGATGATTTTTCTCCCTGGACAATGCTCCATCCTCTGGGAAGCATCCGAGACTCCTTGCAGCTTTGTCCCTGAGTGTTTATTCCGGGGCTTTTGGGCCCTGTAATCCCGGGTAGCAACCCCAGACTCCTCCAGGGAAGATACCCAAGTTGATTTTTCTCCTTGGACTATTGTCCATCCTGCGGGATGCACCCGAGACTCCTCCCAGCTCTGTTTCTGAGTGTTTTCTTCCGGTGGTTTAGCGCCCTGTGATCCCGGGTAGCAACCCCAGACTCCTCCAGGGAAGATACCTGAGATGATTTTTCTCCTTGGACAATGCTCCATCTTCTGGGATGCATCTGAGATTCCTCCTAGGCGTCTCCCACAGACATTTTTCCTGTGGTTTGGGTCCCTGTAATCCCAGGTAGCAACCCCAGACTCCTCCAGGGAAGATAACCCGAGATGATTTTTCTCCTTGGACAAAGCTCCATCCTCTGGGAAGCATCCGAGACTCCTTGCAGCTTTGTCCCTGAGTGTTTATTCCGGTGCTTTTGGGCCCTGTCATCCCGGGTAGCAACCCCAGACTCCTCCGTGGAAGATACCCAAGTTGATTTTTCTCCTTGGACTATTGTCCATCCTGCGGGATGCACCCGAGACTCCTCCCAGCTCTGTTTCTGAGTGTTTTCTTCCGGTGGTTTAGCGCCCTGTGATCCCGGGTAGCAACCCCAGACTCCTCCAGGGAAGATACCTGAGATGATTTTTCTCCTTGGACAATGCTCCATCCTCTGGGAAGCGTCTGAGAATCATTGCAGCTTTGTCCCTGAGTGTTTATTCCAGTGGTTTTGGGCCCTGTGATCCCGGGTAGCAACCCCAGACTCCTCTAGGGAAGATACCCGAGATAATTTTTCTCCTTGGACAATGCTCCATCCTCTGGGAAGCATCCGAGACTCCTTGCAGGTATGTCCCTGAGTGTTTATTCCGGTGTTTTGGGGCCCTGTGATCCCGGGTAGCAACCCCAGACTCCTCCAGGGAAGATACCCGAGATGATTTTTCTCCTTGGACAATGCTCCATTCTCTGGGAAGCATCCGAGACTCCTTGCAGCTTTGTCCCTGAGTGTTTATTCCGGTGGTTTTGGGCCCTGTGATCCCGGCTAGCAATCCCAGACTCCTCTAGGGACGATACCCGAGATAATTTTTCTCCTTGGACAATGCTCCATCCTCTGGGAAGCATCCGAGACTCCTTGCAGGTATGTCCCTGAGTCTTTATTCCGGTGGTTTAGTGCCCTGTGATCCCGGGTAGCAACCCCAGACTCCTCCAGGGAAGATACCCGAGATGATTTTTCTCCTTGGACAATGCTCCATCTTCTGGGATGCATCTGAGATTCCTCCCAAGTGTCTCCCGCAGACATTTTTCCTGTGGTTTTGGTCCCTGTAATCCCGGGTAGCAACCCCAGACTCCTCCAGGAAAGATACCCGGGATGATTTGTCTCCTTGGACAATGCTCTATACTCTGGGATGCATCCGAGACTTGTCGCAGCTATGTCCCTGAGTCTTTTTTCTCGCGGTTTATGGTTCTGTCATCCCAGGTAGCAACCCCAGACTCCTCCAGGGAAGACACCCAATATGATTTTTATCTCTTGACAGTGGTCCATCCTGCGGGATCTACCCAGAACTCCTCACAGGCGTCTCCCGCAGAGTTTTCTCCAGTGCTTTAGGGCCCTGTGATCCCGGGTAGCAACCCCAGACTCCTCCGTGGAAGATACCCAAGTTGATTTTTCTCCTTGGACGATTGTCCATCCTGCGGGATGCACCCGAGACTCCTCCCAGCTCTGTTTCTGAGTGTTTTCTTCCGGTGGTTTAGCGCCCTGTGATCCCGGGTAGCAACCCCAGACTCCTCCAGGGAAGATACCCGAGATGATTTTTCTCCTTGGACAATGCTCCATCCTCTGGGAAGCATCCGAGACTCCTTGCAGGTATGTCCCTGAGTCTTTATTCCGGTGGTTTAGCGCCCTGTGATCCCGGGTAGCAACCCCAGACTCCTCCAGGGAAGATACCCGAGATGATTTTTCTCCTTGGACAATGCTCCATCCTCTGGGAAGCATCCGACACCCCTTGCAGGTATGTCCCTGAGCGTTTATTCTGGTGTTTTGGGGCCCTGTGATCCCGGGTAGCAACCCCAGACTCCTCCAGGGAAGATACCCGAGATGATTTTTCGCCTTGGACAATGCTCCATCCTCTGGGAAGCATCCGAGACTCCTTGCAGCTTTGTCCCTGAGTGTTTATTCCGGGGCTTTTGGGCCCTGTGATCCCGGCTAGCAATCCCAGACTCCTCTAGGGACGATACCCGAGATAATTTTTCTCCTTGGACAATGCTCCATCCTCTGGGAAGCATCCGAGACTCCTTGCAGCTTTGTCCCTGAGTGTTTATTCCGGTGGTTTTGGGCCCTGTGATCCCGGCTAGCAACCCCAGACTCCTCTAGGGAAGATACCCGAGATAATTTTTCTCCTTGGACAATGCTCCATCTTCTGGGATGCAACTGAAATTCCTCCCAAGTGTCTCCCGCTGACATTTTTCCTGTGGTTTGGGTCCCTGTAATCCCGGGTAGCAACCCCAGACTCCTCTAGGGAAGATACCCGAGATAATTTTTCTGCTTGGACAATGCTCCATCCTCTGGGAAGCATCCGAGACTCCTTGCAGGTATGTCCCTGAGTCTTTATTCCGGTGGTTTAGCGCCCTGTGATCCCGGGTAGCAACCCCAGACTCCTCCGTGGAAGATACCCGAGATGATTTTTCTCCTTGGACAATGCTCCATCTTCTGGGATGCATCTGAGATTCCTCCCAGGCGTCTCCCACAGACATTTTTCCTGTGGTTTGGGTCTCTGTAATCCCAGGTAGCAACCCCAGACTCCTCCAGGGAAGATACCCGAGATGATTTTTCTCCTTGGACAATGCTCCATCCTCTGGGAAGCATCCGAGACTCCTTGCAGCTTTGTCCCTGAGTGTTTATTCCGTGGCTTTTGGGCCCTGTCATCCCGGGTAGCAACCCCAGACTCCTCCGTGGAAGATACCCAAGTTGATTTTTCTCCTTGGACTATTGTCCATCCTGCGGGATGCACCCGAGACTCCTCCCAGCTCTGTTTCTGAGTGTTTTCTTCCGGTGGTTTAGCGCCCTGTGATCCCGGGTAGCAACCCCAGACTCCTCCAGGGAAGATACCCGAGATGATTTTTCTCCTTGGACAATGCTCCATCTTCTGGGATGCATCTGAAATTCCTCCCAAGTGTCTCCCGCTGACATTTTTCCTGTGGTTTGGGTCCCTGTAATCCCGGGTAGCAACCCCAGACTCCTCCAGGAAAGATACCCGGGATGATTTTTCTCCTTGGACAATTCTCTATACTCTGGGATGCATCCGAGACTTGTTGCAGCTATGTCCCTGAGTCTTTTTTCTCGCGGTTTATGGTTCTGTCATCCCAGGTAGCAAGCTTAGACTCCTCCAGGGAAGACAGCCAAGATGATTTTTCTCTCTTGACAGTGGTCCATCCTGCGGGATCTACCCAGAACTCCTCCCAGGCATCTCCCTCAGAGTTTTCTCCAGTGCTTTAGGGCCCTGTGGTCCCGGCCAGCAACCCCAGACTCCTCTAGGGAAGATACCCGAGATAATTTTTCTGCTTGGACAATGCTCCATCCTCTGGGAAGCATCCGAGACTCCTTGCAGGTATGTCCCTGAGTTTTTATTCCGGTGGTTTAGCGCCCTGTGATCCCGGGTAGCAACCCAAGACTCCTCCAGGGAAGATACCCGAGATGATTTTTCTCCTTGGACAATGCTCCATCCTCTGGGAAGCGTCCGAGACTCCTTGCAGCTTTGTCCCTGAGTGTTTATTCCGGTGGTTTTGGGCCCTGTGATCCCGGCTAGCAACCCCAGACTCCTCTAGGGAAGATACCCGAGATGATTTTTCTCCTTGGACAATGCTCCATCCTCTGGGAAGCATCCGAGACTCCTTGCAGCTTTGTCCCTGAGTGTTTATTCCGGTGTTTTGGGGCCCTGTGATCCCGGGTAGCAACCCCAGACTCCTCCAGGGAAGATACCCGAGATGATTTTTCTCCTTGGACAATGCTCCATCCTCTGGGAAGCATCCGAGACTCCTTGCAGCTTTGTCCCTGAGTGTTTATTCCGGTGGTTTTGGGCCCTGTGATCCCGGCTAGCAATCCCAGACTCCTCTAGGGACGATACCCGAGATAATTTTTCTCCTTGGACAATGCTCCATCCTCTGGGAAGCATCCGAGACTCCTTGCAGGTATGTCCCTGAGTCTTTATTCCGGTGGTTTAGCGCCCTGTGATCCCGGGTAGCAACCCCAGACTCCTCCAGGGAAGATACCCGAGATGATTTTTCTCCTTGGACAATGCTCCATTCTCTGGGAAGCATCCGAGACTCCTTGCAGGTATGTCCCTGAGTGTTTATTCCGGTGATTTGGGGCCCTGTGATCCCGGGTATCAACCCCAGACTCCTCCAGGGAAGATAGCCGAGATGATTTTTCTCCTTGGACAATGCTCCATCTTCTGGGATGCATCTGAGATTCCTCCCAGGCGACTCCCACAGACATTTTTCCTGTGGTTTGGTTCCCTGTAATCCCGGGTAGCAACCCCAGACTCCTCCAGGGAAGATAACCCGAGATGATTTTTCTCCTTGGACAAAGCTCCATCCTCTGGGAAGCATCCGAGACTCCTTGCAGCTTTGTCCCTGAGTGTTTATTCCGGTGCTTTTGGGCCCTGTCATCCCGGGTAGCAACCCCAGACTCCTCCGTGGAAGATACCCAAGTTGATTTTTCTCCTTGGACTATTGTCCATCCTGCGGGATGCACCCGAGACTCCTCCCAGCTCTGTTTCTGAGTGTTTTCTTCCGGTGGTTTAGCGCCCTGTGATCCCGGGTAGCAACCCCAGACTCCTCCAGGGAAGATACCCGAGATGATTTTTCTCCTTGGACAATGCTCCATCCTCTGGGAAGCGTCCGAGACTCATTGCAGCTTTGTCCCTGAGTGTTTATTCCGGTGGTTTTGGGCCCTGTGATCCCGGGTAGCAACCCCAGACTCCTCTAGGGAAGATACCCGAGATAATTTTTCTCCTTGGACAATGCTCCATCCTCTGGGAAGCATCCGAGACTCCTTGCAGGTATGTCCCTGAGTGTTTATTCCGGAGTTTTGGGGCCCTGTGATCCCGGGTAGCAACCCCAGACTCCTCCAGGGAAGATACCCGAGATGATTTTTCTCCTTGGACAATGCTCCATTCTCTGGGAAGCATCCGAGACTCCTTGCAGCTTTGTCCCTGAATGTTTATTCCGGTGGTTTTGGGCCCTGTGATCCCGGCTAGCAATCCCAGACTCCTCTAGGGGCGATACCCGAGATAATTTTTCTCCTTGGACAATGCTCCATCCTCTGGGAAGCATCCGAGACTCCTTGCAGGTATGTCCCTGAGTCTTTATTCCGGTGGTTTAGCGCCCTGTGATCCCGGGTAGCAACCCCAGACTCCTCCAGGGAAGATAACCCGAGATGATTTTTCTCCTTGGACAATGCTCCATCCTCTGGGAAGCATCCGAGACTCCTTGCAGGTATGTCCCTGAGTCTTTATTCCGGTGGTTTAGCGCCCTGTGATCCCGGGTAGCAACCCCAGACTCCTCCAGGGAAGATACCCGAGTTGATTTTTCTCCTTGGACGATTGTCCATCCTGCGGGATGCACCCGAGACTCCTCCCAGCTCTGTTTCTGAGTGTTTTCTTCCGGTGGTTTAGCGCCCTGTGATCCCGGGTAGCAACCCCAGACTCCTCCAGGGAAGATACCCGAGATGATTTTTCTCCTTGGACAATGCTCCATCCTCTGGGAAGCATCCGAGACTCCTTGCAGGTATGTCCCTGAGTCTTTATTCCGGTGGTTTAGCGCCCTGTGATCCCGGGTAGCAACCCCAGACTCCTCCAGGGAAGATACCCGAGATGATTTTTCTCCTTGGACAATGCTCCATCCTCTGGGAAGCATCCGAGACCCCTTGCAGGTATGTCCCTGAGCGTTTATTCCGGTGTTTTGGGGCCGTGTGATCCCGGGTAGCAACCCCAGACTCCTCCAGGGAAGATACCCGAGATGATTTTTCTCCTTGGACAATGCTCCATCTTCTGTGATGCATCTGAGATTCCTCCCAGGCGTCTCCCACAGACATTTTTCCTGTGGTTTGGGTCCCTGTAATCCCGGGTAGCAACCCCAGACTCCTCCAGGGAAGATACCCGAGATGATTTTTCGCCTTGGACAATGCTCCATCCTCTGGGAAGCATCCGAGACTCCTTGCAGCTTTGTCCCTGAGTGTTTATTCCGGGGCTTTTGGGCCCTGTGATCCCGGGTAGCAACCCCAGACTCCTCCAGGGAAGATACCCGAGATGATTTTTCTCCTTGGACAATGCTCCATCTTCTGGGATGCATCTGAAATTCCTCCCAAGTGTCTCCCGCTGACATTTTTCCTGTGGTTTGGGTCCCTGTAATCCCGGGTAGCAACCCCAGACTCCTCCAGGAAAGATACCCGGGATGATTTTTCTCCTTGGACAATTCTCTATACTCTGGGATGCATCCGAGACTTGTTGCAGCTATGTCCCTGAGTCTTTTTTCTCGTGGTTTATGGTTCTGTCATCCCAGGTAGCAACCTCGGACTCCTCCAGGGAAGACACCCAAGATGATTTTTCTCTCTTGACAGTGGTCCATCCTGCGGGATCTACCCAGAACTCCTCCCAGGCATCTCCCTCAGAGTTTTCTCCAGTGCTTTAGGGCCCTGTGATCCCGGCTAGCAACCCCAGACTCCTCCAGGGAAGATACCCGAGATAATTTTTCTGCTTAGACAATGCTCCATCCTCTGGGAAGCATCCGAGAGTCCTTGCAGGTATGTCCCTGAGTCTTTATTCCGGTGTTTTGGGGCCCTGTGATCCCGGGTAGCAACCCCAGACTCCTCCAGGGAAGATACCCGAGATGATTTTTGTTATTGGACAATGCTCCATCTTCTGGGATGCATCTGAGATTCCTCCCAGGCGTCTCCCACAGACATTTTTCCTGTGGTTTGGGTCCCTGTAATCCCGGGTAGCAACCCCAGACTCCTCCAGGGAAAATACCCGAGATGATTTTTCTCCCTGGACAATGCTCCATCCTCTGGGAAGCATCCGAGACTCCTTGCAGCTTTGTCCCTGAGTGTTTATTCCGGTGCTTTTGGGCCCTGTAATCCCGGGTAGCAACCCCAGACTCCTCCGTGGAAGATACCCAAGTTGATTTTTCTCCTTGGACTATTGTCCATCCTGCGGGATGCACCCGAGACTCCTCCCAGCTCTGTTTCTGAGTGTTTTCTTCCGGTGGTTTAGCGCCCTGTGATCCCAGGTAGCAACCCCAGACTCCTCCAGGGAAGATACCCGAGATGATTTTTCTCCTTGGACAATGCTCCATCCTCTGGGAAGCATCCGAGACTCCTTGCAGGTATGTCCCTGAGTGTTTATTCCGGTGATTTGGGGCCCTGTGATCCCGGGTAGCAACCCCAGACTCCTCCAGGGAAGATACCCGAGATGATTTTTCGCCTTGGACAATGCTCCATCTTCTGGGATGCATCTGAGATTCCTCCCAAGTGTCTCCCGCTGACATTTTTCCTGTGGTTTGGGTCCCTGTAATCCCGGGTAGCTACCCCAGACTCCTCCAGGGAAGATAACCCGAGATGATTTTTCTCCTTGGACAAAGCTCCATCCTCTGGGAAGCATCCGAGACTCCTTGCAGCTTTGTCCCTGAGTGTTTATTCCGGTGCTTTTGGGCCCTGTCATCCCGGGTAGCAACCCCAGACTCCTCCGTGGAAGATACCCAAGTTGATTTTTCTCCTTGGACTATTGTCCATCCTGCGGGATGCACCCGAGACTCCTCCCAGCTCTGTTTCTGAGTGTTTTCTTCCGGTGGTTTAGCGCCCTGTGATCCCGGGTAGCAACCCCAGACTCCTCCAGGGAAGATACCCGAGATGATTTTTCTCCTTGGACAATGCTCCATTCTCTGGGAAGCATCCGAGACTCCTTGCAGCTTTGTCCCTGAGTGTTTATTCCGGTGGTTTTGGGCCCTGTGATCCCGGCTAGCAATCCCAGACTCCTCTAGGGACGATACCCGAGATAATTTTTCTCCTTGGACAATGCTCCATCCTCTGGGAAGCATCCGAGACTCCTTGCAGGTATGTCCCTGAGTCTTTATTCCGGTGGTTTAGCGCCCTGTGATCCCGGGTAGCAACCCCAGACTCCTCCAGGGAAGATACCCGAGATGATTTTTCTCCTTGGACAATGCTCCATCCTCTGGGAAGCTTCCGAGACTCCTTGCAGGTATGTCCCTGAGTGTTTATTCCGGTGATTTGGGGCCCTGTGATCCCGGGTAGCAACCCCAGACTCCTCCAGGGAAGATAGCCGAGATGATTTTTCTCCTTGGACAATGCTCCATCTTCTGGGATGCATCTGAGATTCCTCCCAGGCGACTCCCACAGACATTTTTCCTGTGGTTTGGTTCCCTGTAATCCCGGGTCGCAACCATAGACTCCTCCAGGGAAGATAACCCGAGATGATTTTTCTCCTTGGACAATGCTCCATCCTCTGGGAAGCATCCGAGACTCCTTGCAGCTTTGTCCCTGAGTCTTTATTCCGGTGGTTTAGCGCCCTGTGATCCCGGGTAGCAACCCCAGACTCCTCCAGGGAAGATACCCGAGTTGATTTTTCTCCTTGGACGATTGTCCATCCTGCGGGATGCACCCGAGACTCCTCCCAGCTCTGTTTCTGAGAGTTTTCTTCCGGTGGTTTAGCGCCCTGTGATCCCGGGTAGCAACCCCAGACTCCTCCAGGGAAGATACCCGAGATGATTTTTCTCCTTGGACAATGCTCCATCCTCTGGGAAGCATCCGAGACCCCTTGCAGGTATGTCCCTGAGCGTTTATTCCGGTGTTTTGGGGCCCTGTGATCCCGGGTAGCAACCCCAGACTCCTCCAGGGAAGATACCCGAGATGATTTTTCTCCTTGGACAATGCTCCATCTTCTGGGATGCATCTGAGATTCCTCCCAGGCGTCTCCCACAGACATTTTTCCTGTGGTTTGGGTCCCTGTAATCCCGGGTAGCAACCCCAGACTCCTCCAGGGAAGATACCCGAGATGATTTTTCTCCTTGGACAATGCTCCATCCTCTGGGAAGCATCCGAGACTCCTTGCAGCTTTGTCCCTGAGTGTTTATTCCGGGGCTTTTGGGCCCTGTAATCCCGGGTAGCAACCCCAGACTCCTCCAGGGAAGATACCCAAGTTGATTTTTCTCCTTGGACTATTGTCCATCCTGCGGGATGCACCCGAGACTCCTCCCAGCTCTGTTTCTGAGTGTTTTCTTCCGGTGGTTTAGCGCCCTGTGATCCCGGGTAGCAACCCCAGACTCCTCCAGGGAAGATACCCGAGATGATTTTTCTCCTTGGACAATGCTCCATCTTCTGGGATGCATCTGAGATTCCTCCCAAGTGTCTCCCGCAGACATTTTTCCTGTGGTTTTGGTCCGTGTAATCCCGGGTAGCAAGCCCAGACTCCTCCAGGAAAGATACCTGGGATGATTTTTCTCCTTGGACAATGCTCTATACTCTGGGATGCATCCGAGACTTGTCGCAGCTATGTCCCTGAGTCTTTTTTCTCGCAGTTTATGGTTCTGTCATACCAGGTAGCAATCCCAGACTCCTCCAGGGAAGACACCCAAGATGATTTTTCTCTCTTGTCAGTGGTCCATCCTGCGGGATCTACCCAGAACTCCTCCCAGGCATCTCCCGCAGAGTTTTCTCCAGTGGTTTAGGGCCCTGTGATCCCGGCTAGCAACCCCAGACTCCTCTAGGGAAGATACCCGAGATAATTTTTCTGCTTAGACAATGCTCCATCCTCTGGGAAGCATCCGAGAGTCCTTGCAGGTATGTCCCTGAGTCTTTATTCCGGTGTTTTGGGGCCCTGTGATCCCGGGTAGCAACCCCAGACTCCTCCAGGGAAGATACCCGAGATGATTTTTGTTATTGGACAATGCTCCATCTTCTGGGATGCATCTGAGATTCCTCCCAGGCGACTCCCACAGACATTTTTCCTGTGGTTTGGTTCCCTGTAATCCCGGGTAGCAACCCCAGACTCCTCCAGGGAAAATACCCGAGATGATTTTTCTCCCTGGACAATGCTCCATCCTCTGGGAAGCATCCGAGACTCCTTGCAGCTTTGTCCCTGAGTGTTTATTCCGGTGCTTTTGGGCCCTGTAATCCCGGGTAGCAACCCCAGACTCCTCCGTGGAAGATACCCAAGTTTATTTTTCTCCTTGGACTATTGTCCATCCTGCGGGATGCACCCGAGACTCCTCCCAGCTCTGTTTCTGAGTGTTTTCTTCCGGTGGTTTAGCGCCCTGTGATCCCGGGTAGCAACCCCAGACTCCTCCAGGGAAGATACCCGAGATGATTTTTCTCCTTGGACAATGCTCCATCCTCTGGGATGCATCTGAAATTCCTCCCAAGTGTCTCCCGCTGACATTTTTCCTGTGGTTTGGGTCCCTGTAATCCCGGGTAGCAACCCCAGACTCCTCCAGGGAACATACTCGAGATAATTTTTCTCTCTTGACAGTGGTCCGTCCTGCGGGATCTACCCAGAATTCCTCCCAGGCGTCTCCCGTAGAGTTTTCTCCAGTGCTTTAGGGCCCTGTGGTCCCGGCTAGCAACCCCAGACTCCTCTAGGGAAGATACCCGAGATAATTTTTCTGCTTGGACAATGCTCCATCCTCTGGGAAGCATCCGAGACTCCTTGCAGGTATGTCCCTGAGTCTTTATTCCGGTGGTTTAGCGCCCTCTGATCCCGGGTAGCAACCCCAGACTCCTCCAGGGAAGATACCCGAGATGATTTTTCTGCTTGGACAATGCTCCATCTTCTGGGATGCATCTGAGATTCGTCCCAGGCGTCTCCCACAGACATTTTTCCTGTGGTTTGGGTCCCTGTAATCCCGGGTAGCAACCCCAGACTCCTCCAGGGAAGATACCCGAGATGATTTTTCTCCCTGGACAATGCTCCATCCTCTGGGAAGCATCCGAGACTCCTTGCAGGTATGTCCCTGAGTCTTTATTCCGGTGGTTTAGCGCCCTGTGATCCCGGGTAGCAACCTCAGACTCCTCCAGGGAAGATACCCGAGATGATTTTTCTCCTTGGACAATGCTCCATCCTCTGGGAAGCATCCGAGACTCCTCGCAGGTATGTCCCTGAGTGTTTATTCCGGTGATTTGGGGCCCTGTAATCCCGGGTAGCAACCCCAGACTCCTCCAGGGAAGATACCCGAGATGATTTTTCTCCTTGGACAATGCTCCATCTTCTGGGACGCATCTGAGATTCCTCCCAGGCGTCTCCTGCAAACATTTTTCCTGTTGTTTGTGTCCCTGTAATCCCGGGTACCAACCCCAGACTCCTCCAGGGAAGATAGCCGAGATGATTTTTCTCCTTGGACAATGCTCCATCTTCTGGGATGCATCTGAGATTCCTCACAGGCGTCTCCCACAGACATTTTTCCTGTGGTTTGGGTCCCTGTAATCCCGGGTAGCAACCCCAGACTCCTCCGTGGAAGATACCCAAGTTGATTTTTGTCCTTGGACTATTGTCCATCCTGCGGGATGCACCCGAGACTCCTCCCAGCTCTGTTTCTGAGTGTTTTCTTCTGGTGGTTTAGCGCCCTGTGATCCCGGGTAGCAACCCCAGACTCCTCCAGGGAAGATACCCGAGATGATTTTTCTCCTTGGACAATGCTCCATCCTATGGGAAGCGTCCGAGACTCCTTGCAGCTTTGTCCCTGAGTGTTTATTCCGGTGGTTTTGGGCCCTGTGATCCCGGGTAGCAACCCCAGACTCCTCTAGGGAAGATACCCGAGATAATTTTTCTCCTTGGACAATGCTCCATCCTCTGGGAAGCATCCGAGACTCCTTGCAGCTTTGTCCCTGAGTGTTTATTCCGGTGGTTTTGGGGCCCTGTGATCCCGGCTAGCAATCACAGACTCCTCCAGGGAAGATACCCGAGATGATTTTTCTCCTTGGACAATGCTCCATCCTCTGGGAAGCATCCGAGACTCCTTGCAGGTATGTCCCTGAGTGTTTATTCCGGTGTTTTGGGGCCCTGTGATCCCGGGTAGCAACCCCAGACTCCTCCAGGGAAGATACCCGAGATGATTTTTCTCCTTGGACAATGCTCCATCTTCTGGGATGCATCTGAAATTCCTCCCAAGTGTCTCCCGCTGACATTTTTCCTGTGCTTTGGGTCCCTGTAATCCCGGGTAGCAATCCCAGACTCCTCCAGGGAACATACTCGAGATGATTTTTCTCTCTTGACAGTGGTCCATCCTGCGGGATCTACCCAGAACTCCTCCCAGGCATCTCCCTCAGAGTTTTCTCCAGTGGTTTAGGGCCCTGTGATCCCGGCTAGCAACCCCAGACTCCTCTAGTAAAGATACCCGAGATAATTTTTCTGCTTGGACAATGCTCCTTCCTCTGGGAAGCATCCGAGACTCCTTGCAGGTATGTTCCCTGAGTGTTTAATCCGATGTTTTGGGGCCCTGTGATCCCGGGTAGCAACCCCAGACTCCTCCAGGGAAGATACCCGGGATGATTTTTCTCCTTGGACAATGCTCTATCTTCTGGGATGCATCTGAGATTCCTCCCAGGCGTCTCCCACAGACATTTTTCCTGTGGTTTGGGTCCCTGTAATCCTGGGTAGCAACCCCAGACTCCTCCGTGGAAGATACCCAAGTTGATTTTTCTCCTTGGACTATTGTCCATCCTGCGGGATGCACTCGAGACTCCTCCCAGCTCTGTTTCTGAGTGTTTTCTTCCGGTGGTTTAGCGCCCTGTGATCCCGGGTAGCAACCCCAGACTCCTCCAGGGAAGATACCCGAGATGATTTTTCTCCTTGGACAATGCTCCATCCTCTGTGAAGCATCCGAGACTCCTTGCAGCTTTGTCCCTGAGTGTTTATTTCGGTGGTTTTGGGCCCTGTGATCCCGGGTAGCAACCGCAGACTCCTCCAGGGAAGATACCCGAGATGATTTTTCTCCTTGGACAATGCTCCATCCTCTGGGAAGCATCCGAGACCCCTTGCAGGTATGTCCCTGAGTGTTTATTCCGGTTTTTTGGGGCCCTGTGATCACGGGTAGCAACCCCAGACTCCTCCAGGGAAGATACCCGAGATGATTTTTGTCCTTGGACAATGCTCCATCTTCTGGGATGCATCTGAGATTCCTCCCAGGCGTCTCCCACAGACATTTTTCCTGTGCTTTGGGTCCCTGTAATCCCGGGTAGCAACCCCAGACTCCTCCAGGGAAGATACCCAAGTTGATTTTTCTCCTTGGACTATTGTCCATCCAGCGGGATGCACCCGAGACTCCTCCCAGCTCTGTTTCTGAGTGTTTTCTTCCGGTGGTTTAGCGCCCTGTGATCCCGAGTAGCAACCCCAGACTCCTCCAGGGAAGATACCCGAGATGATTTTTCTCCTTGGACAATGCTCCATCTTCTGGGATGCAACTGAAATTCCTCCCAAGTGTCTCCCGCTGACATTTTTCCTGTGGTTTGGGTCCCTGTAATCCCGGGTAACAACCCCAGACTCCTCCAGGAAAGATACCCGGGATGATTTTTCTCCTTGTACAATTCTCTATACTCTGGGATGCATCCGAGACTTGTTGCAGATATGTCCCTGAGTCTTTTTTCTCGCGGTTTATGGTTCTGTCATCCCAGGTAGCAACCTCAGACTCCTCCAAGGAAGACACCCAAGATGATTTTTCTCTCTTGTCAGTGGTCCATCCTGCGGGATCTACCCAGAACTCCTCCCAGGCATCTCCCTCAGAGTTTTCTCCAGTGCTTTAGGGCCCTGTGATCCCGGGTAGCAACCCCAGACTCCTCTAGGGAAGATACCCGAGATAATTTTTCTGCTTGGACAATGCTCCATCCTCTGGGAAGCATCCGAGACTCCTTGCAGGTATGTCCCTGAGTCTTTATTCCGGTGTTTTGGGGCCCTGTGATCCCGGGTAGCAACGCCAGACTCCTCCAGGGAAGATACCCGAGATGATTTTTCTCCTTGGACAATGCTCCATCTTCTGGGATGCATCTGAGATTCCTCCCAGGCGTCTCCCACAGACATTTTTCCTGTGGTTTGGGTCCCTGTAATCCCGGGTAGCAACCCCAGACTCCTCCAGGGAAGATAACCCGAGATGATTTTTCTCTTTGGACAATGCTCCATCCTCTGGGAAGCATCCAAGACTCCTTGCAGGTATGTCCCTGAGTGTTTATTCCGGTGCTTTTGGGCCCTGTCATCCCGGGTAGCAACCCCAGACTCCTCCGTGGAAGATACCCAAGTTGATTTTTCTCCTTGGACGATTGTCCATCTTGCGGGATGCACTCGAGACTCCTCCCAGCTCTGTTTCTGAGTGTTTTCTTCCGGTGGTTTAGCGCCCTGTGATCCCGGGTAGCAACCCCAGACTCCTCCAGGGAAGATACCCGAGATGATTTTTCTCCTTGGACAATGCTCCATCCTCTGGGAAGCATCCGAGACCCCTTGCAGGTATGTCCCTGAGTGTTTATTCCGGTGTTTTGGGGCCCTGTGATCCCGGGTAGCAACCCCAGACTCCTCCAGGGAAGATACCCGAGATGATTTTTCTCCTTGGACAATGCTCCATCTTCTGGGATGCATCTGAGATTCCTCCCAGGCGTCTCCCACAGACATTTTTCCTGTGGTTTGGGTCCCTGTAATCCCGGGTAGCAACCCCAAACTCCTCCAGGGAAGATACCCGAGATGATTTTTCTCCTTGGACAATGCTCCATCCTCTGGGAAGCATCCGAGACTCCTTGCAGGTATGTCCCTGAGTCTTTATTCCGGTGTTTTGGGGCCCTGTGATCCCGGGTAGCAACCCCAGACTCCTCCAGGGAAGATACCCGAGATGATTTTTGTCCTTGGACAATGCTCCATCTTCTGGGATGCATCTGAGATTCCTCCCAGGCGTCTCCCACAGACATTTTTCCTGTGGTTTGGGTCCCTGTAATCCCGGGTAGCAACCCCAGACTCCTCCAGGGAAGATACCCGAGATGATTTTTCTCCTTGGACAATGCTCCATCTTCTGGGATGCAACTGAAATTCCTCCCAAGTGTCTCCCACTGACATTTTTCCTGTGGTTTGGGTCCCTGTAATCCCGGGTAGCAACCCCAGACTCCTCCAGGAAAGATACCCGGGATGATTTTTCTCCTTGGACAATTCTCTATACTCTGGGATGCATCCGAGACTTGTTGCAGCTATGTCCCTGAGTCTTTTTTCTCGCGGTTTATGGTTCTGTCATCCCAGGTAGCAACCTCAGACTCCTCCAAGGAAGACACCCAAGATGATTTTTCTCTCTTGACAGTGGTCCATCCTGCGGGATCTACCCAGAACTCCTCCCAGGCATCTCCCTCAGAGTTTTCTCCAGTGCTTTAGGGCCCTGTGATCCCGGGTAGCAACCCCAGACTCTTCCAAGGAAGATACCCGAGATAATTTTTCTGCTTGGACAATGCTCCATCCTCTGGGAAGCATCCGAGACTCCTTGCAGCTTTGTCCCTGAGTCTTTATTCCGGTGTTTTGGGGCCCTGTGATCCCGGGTAGCAACCCCAGACTCCTCCGTGGAAGATACCCAAGTTGATTTTTCTCCTTGGACGATTGTCCATCCTGCGGGATGCACCCGAGACTCCTCGCAGCTCTGTTTCTGAGTGTTTTCTTCCGGTGGTTTAGCGCCCTGTGATCCCGGGTAGCAACCCCAGACTCCTCCAGGGAAGATACCCGAGATGATTTTTCTGCTTGGACAATGCTCCATCCTCTGGGAAGCATCCGAGACTCCTTGCAGGTATGTCCCTGAGTCTTTATTCCGGTGGTTTAGCGCCCTGTGATCCCGGGTAGCAACCCCAGACTCCTCCAGGGAAGATACCCGAGATGATTTTTCTCCTTGTACAATGCTCCATCTTCTGGGATGCATCTGAGATTCCTCCCAGGCGTCTCCCACAGACATTTTTCCTGTGGTTTGGGTCCCTGTAATCCTGGGCAGCAACCCCAGACTCCTCCAGGGAAGATACCCGAGATGATTTTTCTCCCTGGACAATGCTACATCCTCTGGGAAGCATCCGAGACTCCTTGCAGCTTTGTCCCTGAGTGTTTATTCCGGTGCTTTTGGGCCCTGTCATCCCGGGTAGCAACCCCAGACTCCTCCGTGGAAGATACCCAAGTTGATTTTTCTCCTTGGACTATTGTCCATCCTGCGGGATGCACCCGAGACTCCTCCCAGCTCTGTTTCTGAGTGTTTTCTTCCGGTGGTTTAGCGCCCTGTGATCCCGGGTAGCAACCCCAGACTCCTCCAGGGAAGATACTCGAGATGATTTTTCTCTCTTGACAGTGGTCCATCCTGCGGGATCTACCCAGAACTCCTCCCAGGCGTCTCCCGTAGAGTTTTCTCCAGTGCTTTAGGGCCCTGTGGTCCCGGCTAGCAACCCCAGACTCCTCTAGGGAAGATACCCGAGATAATTTTTCTGCTTGGACAATGCTCCATCCTCTGGGAAGCATCCGAGACTCCTTGCAGGTATGTCCCTGAGTCTTTATTCCGGTGGTTTAGCGCCCTGTGATCCCGGGTAGCAACCCCAGACTCCTCCAGGGAAGATACCCAAGTTGATTTTTCTCCTTGGACTATTGTCCATCCTGCAGGATGCACCCGAGACTCCTCCCAGCTCTGTTTCTGAGTGTTTTCTTCCGGTGGTTTAGCGCCCTGTGATCCCGGGTAGCAACCCCAGACTCCTCCAGGGAAGATACCCGAGATGATTTTTCTCCTTGGACAATGCTCCATCTTCTGCGATGCATCTGAAATTCCTCCCATGTGTCTCCCGCAGACATTTTTCCTGTGGTTTTGGTCCCTGTAATCCCGGGTAGCAAGCCCAGACTCCTCCAGGAAAGATACCTGGGATGATTTTTCTCCTTGGACAATGCTCTATACTCTGGGATGCATCCGAGACTTGTCGCAGCTATGTCCCTGAGTCTTTTTTCTCGCGGTTTATGGTTCTGTCATCCCAGGTAGCAATCCCAGACTCCTCCAGGGAAGACACCCAAGATGATTTTTCTCTCTTGTCAGTGGTCCATCCTGCGGGATCTACCCAGAACTCCTCCCAGGCATCTCCCTCAGAGTTTTCTCCAGTGGTTTAGGGCCCTGTGATCCCGGCTAGCAACCCCAGACTCCTCTAGGGAAGATACCCGAGATAATTTTTCTGCTTGGACAATGCTCCTTCCTCTGGGAAGCATCCGAGACTCCTTGCAGGTATGTCCCTGAGTCTTTATTCCGATGTTTTGGGGCCCTGTGATCCCGGGTAGCAACCCCAGACTCCTCCAGGGAAGATACCCGGGATGATTTTTCTCCTTGGACAATGCTCTATCTTCTGGGATGCATCTGAGATTCCTCCCAGGCGTCTCCCACAGACATTTTTCCTGTGGTTTGGGTCCCTGTAATCCCGGGTAGCAACCCCAGACTCCTCCGTGGAAGATACCCAAGTTGATTTTTCTCCTTGGACGATTGTCCATCCTGCGGGATGCACTCGAGACTCCTCCCAGCTCTGTTTCTGAGTGTTTTCTTCCGGTGGTTTAGCGCCCTGTGATCCCGGGTAGCAACCCCAGACTCCTCCAGGGAAGATACCCGAGATGATTTTTCTCCTTGGACAATGCTCCATCCTCTGGGAAGCATCCGAGACTCCTTCCAGGTATGTCCCTGAGTCTTTATTCCCGTGTTTTGGGGCCCTGTGATCCCGGGTAGCAACCCCAGACTCCTCCAGGGAAGATACCCGAGATGATTTTTGTCCTTGGACAATGCTCCATCTTCTGGGATGCATCTGAGATTCCTCCCAGGCGTCTCCCACAGACATTTTTCCTGTGCTTTGGGTCCCTGTAATCCCGGGTAGCAACCCCAGACTCCTCCAGGGAAGATACCCAAGTTGATTTTTCTCCTTGGACTATTGTCCATCCAGCGGGATGCACCCGAGACTCCTCCCAGCTCTGTTTCTGAGTGTTTTCTTCCGGTGGTTTAGCGCCCTGTGATCCCGGGTAGCAACCCCAGACTCCTCCGTGGAAGATACCCGAGATGATTTTTCTCCTTGGACAATGCTCCATCCTCTGGGAAGCATCCGAGACTCCTTGGAGCTTTGTCCCTGAGTGTTTATTCCGGTGGTTTAGCGCCCTGTGATCCCGGGTAGCAACCCCAGACTCCTCCAGGGAAGATACCCGAGATGATTTTTCTCCTTGGACAATGCTCCATCTTCTGGGATGCAACTGAAATTCCTCCCAAGTGTCTCCCGCTGACATTTTTCCTGTGGTTTGGGTCCCTGTAATCCCGGGTAACAACCCCAGACTCCTCCAGGAAAGATACCCGGGATGATTTTTCTCCTTGTACAATTCTCTATACTCTGGGATGCATCCGAGACTTGTTGCAGATATGTCCCTGAGTCTTTTTTCTCGCGGTTTATGGTTCTGTCATCCCAGGTAGCAACCTCAGACTCCTCCAAGGAAGACACCCAAGATGATTTTTCTCTCTTGACAGTGGTCCATCCTGCGGGATCTACCCAGAACTCCTCCCAGGCATCTCCCTCAGAGTTTTCTCCAGTGCTTTAGGGCCCTGTGATCCCGGCTAGCAACCCCAGACTCCTCTAGGGAAGATACCCGAGATAATTTTTCTGCTTGGACAATGCTCCATCCTCTGGGAAGCATCCGAGACTCCTTGCAGGTATGTCCCTGAGTCTTTATTCCGGTGTTTTGGGGCCCTGTGATCCCGGGTAGCAACCCCAGACTCCTCCGTGGAAGATACCCAAGTTGATTTTTCTCCTTGGACGATTGTCCATCCTGCGGGATGCACCCGAGACTCCTCCCAGCTCTGTTTCTGAGTGTTTTCTTCCGGTGGTTTAGCGCCCTGTGATCCCGGCTAGCAACCCCAGACTCCTCTAGGGAAGATACCCGAGATAATTTTTCTGCTTGGACAATGCTCCATCCTCTGGGAAGCATCCGAGACTCCTTGCAGGTATGTCCCTGAGTCTTTATTCCGGTGGTTTACCGCCCTGTAATCCCGGGTAGCAACCCCAGACTCCTCCAGGGAAGATACCCGAGATGATTTTTCTCCTTGGACAATGCTCCATCTTCTGGGATTCATCTGAGATTCCTCCCAGGCGTCTCCCACAGACATTTTTCCTGTGGTTTGGGTCCCTGTAATCCTGGGCAGCAACCCCAGACTCCTCCAGGGAAGATACCCGAGATGATTTTTCTCCCTGGACAATGCTCCATCCTCTGGGAAGCATCCGAGACTCCTTGCAGCTTTGTCCCTGAGTGTTTATTTTGTGGCTTTTGGGCCCTGTCATCCCGGGTAGCAACCCCAGACTCCTCCGTGGAAGATACCCAAGTTGATTTTTCTCCTTGGACTATTGTCCATCCTGCGGGATGCACCCGAGACTCCTCCCAGCTCTGTTTCTGAGTGTTTTCTTCCGGTGGTTTAGCGCCCTGTGATCCCAGGTAGCAACCCCAGACTCCTCCAGGGAAGATACTCGAGATGATTTTTCTCTCTTGACAGTGGTCCATCCTGCGGGATCTACCCAGAACTCCTCCCAGGCGTCTCCCGTAGAGTTTTCTCCAGTGCTTTAGGGCCCTGTGGTCCCGGGTAGCAACCCCAGACTCCTCCAGGGAAGATACCCGAGATGATTTTTCTCCTTGGACAATGCTCCATCTTCTGGGATGCATCTGAAATTCCTCCCAAGTGTCTCCCGCTGACATTTTTCCTGTGGTTTGGGTCCCTGTAATCCCGGGTAGCAACCCCAGACTCCTCCAGGAAAGATACCCGGGATGATTTTTCTCCTTGGACAATTCTCTATACTCTGGGATGCATCCGAGACTTGTTGCAGCTATGTCCCTGAGTCTTTTTTCTCGCGGTTTATGGTTCTGTCATCCCAGGTAGCACTCTCAGACTCCTCCAGGGAAGACACCCAAGATGATTTTTCTCTCTTGACAGTGGTCCATCCTGCGGGATCTACCCAGAACTCCTCCCAGGCGTCTCCCGTAGAGTTTTCTCCAGTGCTTTAGGGCCCTGTGATCCCGGCTAGCAACCCCAGACTCCTCCAGGGAAGATACCCGAGATAATTTTTCTGCTTGGACAATGCTCCATCCTCTGGGAAGCATCCGAGACCCCTTGCAGGTATGTCCCTGAGTTTTTATTCCGGTGGTTTAGCGCCCTGTGATCCCGGGTAGCAACCCCAGACTCCTCCGTGGAAGATACCCGAGATGATTTTTCTCCTTGGACAATGCTCCATCTTCTGGGATGCATCTGAGATTCCTCCCAGGCGTCTCCCACAGACATTTTTCCTGTGGTTTGGGTCCCTGTAATCCCGGGTAGCAACCCCAGACTCCTCCAGGGAAGATACCCGAGATGATTTTTCTCCCTGGACAATGCTCCATCCTCTGGGAAGCATCCGAGACTCCTTGCAGCTTTGTCCCTGAGTGTTTATTCCGGTGCTTTTGGGCCCTGTAATCCCGGGTAGCAACCCCAGACTCCTCCAGGGAAGATACCCAAGTTGATTTTTCTCCTTGGACTATTGTCCATCCTGCGGGATGCACCCGAGACTCCTCCCAGCTCTGTTTCTGAGTGTTTTCTTCCGGTGGTTTAGCGCCCTGTGATCCCGGGTAGCAACCCCAGACTCCTCCAGGGAATATACCCGAGATGATTTTTCTCCTTGGACAATGCTCCATCCTCTGGGAAGCATCCGAGACCCCTTGCAGGTATGTCCCTGAGTGTTTATTCCGGTGTTTTCGGGCCCTGTGATCCCGGGTAGCAACCCCAGACTCCTCCAGGAAAGATACCCGAGATGATTTTTCTCCTTGGACAATGCTCTATACTCTGGGATGCATCCGAGACTTGTCGCAGCTATGTCCCTGAGTCTTTTTTCTCGCGGTTTATGGTTCTGTCATCCCAGGTAGCAACCCCAGACTCCTCCAGGGAAGACACCCAAGATGATTTTTCTCTCTTGACAGTGGTCCATCCTGCGGGATCTACCCAGAACTCCTCCCAGGCGTCTCCCGCAGAGTTTTCTCCAGTGCTTTAGGGCCCTGTGATCCCGGCTAGCAACCCCAGACTCCTCTAGGGAAGATACGCGAGATAATTTTTCTGCTTGGACAATGCTCCATCCTCTGGGAATCATCCGAGACTCCTTGCAGGTATGTCCCTGAGTTTTTATTCCGGTGGTTTAGCGCCCTGTGATCCCGGGTAGCAACCCCAGACTCCTCCAGGGAAGATACCCGAGATGATTTTTGTCCTTGGACAATGCTCCATCTTCTGGGATGCATCTGAGATTCCTCCCAGGCGTCTCCCACAGACATTTTTCCTGTGGTTTGGGTCCCTGTAATCCCGGGTAGCAACCCCAGACTCCTCCAGGGAAGATACCCGAGATGATTTTTCTCCCTGGACAATGCTCCATCCTCTGGGAAGCATCCGAGACTCCTTGCAGGTATGTCCCTGAGTGTTTATTCCGGTGCTTTTGGGCCCTGTAATCCCGGGTAGCAACCCCAGACTCCTCCAGGGAAGATACTCAAGTTGATTTTTCTCCTTGGACTATTGTCCATCCTCGGGATGCACCCGAGACTCCTCCCAGCTCTGTTTCTGAGTGTTTTCTTCCGGTGGTTTAGCGCCCTGTGATCCCGGGTAGCAACCCCAGACTCCTCCAGGGAAGATACCCGAGATGATTTTTCTCCTTGGACAATGCTCCATCCTCTGGGAAGCATCCGAGACCCCTTGCAGGTATGTCCCTGAGTCTTTATTCCGGTGCTTTTGGGCCTTGTCATCCCGGGTAGCAACCCCAGACTCCTCCGTGGAAGATACCCAAGTTGATTTTTCTCCTTGGACTATTGTCCATCCTGCGGGATGCACCCGAGACTCCTCCCAGCTCTGTTTCTGAGTGTTTTCTTCCGGTGGTTTAGCGCCCTGTGATCCCGGGTAGCAACCCCAGACTCCTCCAGGGAAGATACCCGAGATGATTTTTCTCCTTGGACAATGCTCCATCCTCTGGGAAGCATCCGAGACTCCTTGCAGGTATGTCCCTGAGTGTTTATTCCAGTGGTTTTTGGCCCTGTGATCCCGGGTAGCAACCCCAGACTCCTCCAGGGAGGATACCCGAGATGATTTTTCTCCTTGGACAATGCTCCATCCTCTGGGAAGCATCCGAGACCCCTTGCAGGTTTGTCCCTGAGTGTTTATTCCGGTGTTTTCGGGCCCTGTGATCCCGGGTAGCAACCCCAGACTCCTCCAGGAAAGATACCCCGGATGATTTTTCTCCTTGGACAATGCTCTATACTCTGGGATGCATCCGAGACTTGTCGCAGCTATGTCCCTGAGTCTTTTTTCTCGCGGTTTATGGTTATGTCATCCCAGGTAGCAACCCCAGACTCCTCCAGGGAAGATACCCAAGTTGATTTTTCTCCTTGGACTATTGTCCATCCTGCGGGATGCACCCGAGACTCCCTGCAGGTATGTCCCTGAGTGTTTATTCCGGTGTTTTCGGGCCCTGTAATCCCGGGTAGCAACCCCAGACTCCTCCAGGGAAGATACCCGAGATGATTTTTCTCCTTGGACAATGCTCCATCCTCTGGGAAGCATCCGAGACCCCTTGCAGGTATGTCCCTGAGTCTTTATTCCGGTGCTTTTGGGCCCTGTCATCCCGGGTAGCAACCCCAGACTCCTCCGTGGAAGATACCCAAGTTGATTTTTCTCCTTGGACTATTGTCCATCCTGCGGGATGCACCCGAGACTCCTCCCAGCTCTGTTTCTGAGTGTTTTCTTCCGGTGGTTTAGCGCCCTGTGATCCCGGGTAGCAACCCCAGACTCCTCCAGGGAAGATACCCGAGATGATTTTTCTCCTTGGACAATGCTCCATCCTCTGGGAAGCATCCGAGACTCCTTGCAGGTATGTCCCTGAGTGTTTATTCCAGTGGTTTTGGGCCCTGTGATCCCGGGTAGCAACCCCAGACTCCTCCAGGGAAGATACCCGAGATGATTTTTCTCCTTGGACAATGCTCCATCTTCTGGGATGCATCTGAAATTCCTCCCAAGTATCTCCCGCTGACATTTTTCCTGTGGTTTGGGTCCCTGTAATCCCGGGTAGCAACCCCAGACTCCTCCTGGAAAGATACCCGGGATGATTTTTCTCCTTGGACAATTCTCTATACTCTGGGATGCATCCGAGACTTGTTGCAGCTATGTCCCTGAGTCTTTTTTCTCGCGGTTTATGGTTCTGTCATCCCAGGTAGCAACCTCAGACTCCTCCAGGGAACATACTCGAGATGATTTTTCTCTCTTGACAGTGGTCCATCCTGCGGGATCTACCCAGAACTCCTCCCAGGCGTCTCCCGTAGAGTTTTCTCCAGTGCTTTAGGGCCCTGTGGTCCCGGCTAGCAACCCCAGACTCCTCTAGGGAAGATACCCGAGATAATTTTTCTGCTTGGACAATGCTCCATCCTCTGGGAAGCATCCGAGACTCCTTGCAGGTATGTCCCTGAGTCTTTATTCCGGTGTTTTGGGGCCCTGTGATCCCGGGTAGCAACCCCAGACTCCTCTGTGGAAGATACCCGAGATGATTTTTCTCCTTGGACAATGCTCCATCTTCTGGGATGCATCTGAGATTCCTCCCAGGCGTCTCCCACAGACATTTTTCCTGTGGTTTGTGTCCCTGTAATCCCGGGTAGCAACCCCAGACTCCTCCAGGGAAGATACCCGAGATGATTTTTCTCCCTGGACAATGCTCCATCCTCTGGGAAGCATCCGAGACTCCTTGCAGCTTTGTCCCTGAGTGTTTATTCCGGTGCTTTTGGGCCCTGTCATCCCGGGTAGCAACCCCAGACTCCTCCGTGGAAGATACCCAAGTTGATTTTTCTCCTTGGACTATTGTCCATCCTGCGGGATGCACCCGAGACTCCTCCCAGCTCTGTTTCTGAGTGTTTTCTTCCAGTGGTTTAGCGCCCTGTGATCCAGGGTAGCAACCCCAGACTCCTCCAGGGAAGATACCCGAGATGATTTTTCTCCTTGGACAATGCTCCATCCTCTGGGAAGCATCCGAGACTCCTTGCAGGTATGTCCCTGAGTGTTTATTCCAGTGGTTTTGGGCCCTGTGATCCCGGGTAGCAACCCCAGACTCCTCCAGGGAGGATACCCGAGATGATTTTTCTCCTTGGACAATGCTCCATCTTCTGGGATGCATCTGAAATTCGTCCCAAGTGTCTCCTGCTGACATTTTTCCTGTGGTTTTGGTCCCTGTAATCCCGGGTAGCAACCCCAGACTCCTCCAGGAAAGATACCCGGGATGATTTTTCTCCTTGGACAATGCTCTATACTCTGGGATGCATCCGAGACTTGTCGCAGCTATGTCCCTGAGTCTTTTTTCTCGCGGTTTATGGTTCTGTCATCCCAGGTAGCAACCCCAGACTCCTCCAGGGAAGACACCCAAGATGATTTTTCTCTCTTGACAGTGGTCCATCCTGCGGGATCTACCCAGAACTCCTCCCAGGCATCTCCCGCAGAGTTTTCTCCAGTGCTTTAGGGCCCTGTGATCCCGGCTAGCAACCCCAGACTCCTCTAGGGAAGATACCCGAGATGATTTTTCTCCTTGGACAATGCTCCATCCTCTGGGAAGCATCCGAGACTCCTTGCAGGTATGTCCCTGAGTCTTTATTCCGGTGTTTTGGGGCCCTGTGATCCCGGGTAGCAACGCCAGACTCCTCCAGGGAAGATACCCGAGATGATTTTTCTCCTTGGACAATGCTCCATCTTCTGGGATGCATCTGAGATTCCTCCCAGGCGTCTCCCACAGACATTTTTCCTGTGGTTTGGGTCCCTGTAATCCCGGGTAGCAACCCCAGACTCCTCCAGGGAACATACTCGAGATGATTTTTCTCTCTTGACAGTGGTCCATCCTGCGGGATCTACCCAGAACTCCTCCCAGGCGTCTCCCGTAGAGTTTTCTCCAGTGCTTTAGGGCCCTGTGGTCCCGGCTAGCAACCCCAGACTCCTCCAGGGAAGATACCCGAGATGATTTTTCTCCTTGGACAATGCTCCATCCTCTAGGAAGCATCCGAGACCCCTTGCAGGTATGTCCCTGAGTGTTTATTCCGGTGTTGTGGGGCCCTGTGATCCCGGGTAGCAACCCCAGACTCCTCCGTGGAAGATACCCAAGTTGATTTTTCTCCTTGGACGATTGTCCATCCTGCGGGATGCACCCGAGACTCCTCCCAGCTCTGTTTCTGAGTGTTTTCTTCCGGTGGTTTAGCGCCCTGTGATCCCGGCTAGCAACCCCAGATTCCTCTAGGGAAGATACCCGAGATAATTTTTCTGCTTGGACAATGCTCCATCCTCTGGGAAGCATCCGAGACTCCTTGCAGGTATGTCCCTGAGTCTTTATTCCGGTGGTTTAGCGCCCTGTGATCCCGGGTAGCAACCCCAGACTCCTCCAGGGAAGATACCCGAGATGATTTTTCTCCTTGGACAATGCTCCATCTTCTGGGATGCATCTGAGATTCCTCCCAGGCGTCTCCCACAGACATTTTTCCTGTGGTTTGGGTCCCTGTAATCCTGGGCAGCAACCCCAGACTCCTCCAGGGAAGATACCCGAGATGATTTTTCTCCCTGGACAATGCTCCATCCTCTGGGAAGCATCCGAGACTCCTTGCAGCTTTGTCCCTGAGTGTTTATTCCGGTGCTTTTGGGCCCTGTCATCCCGGGTAGCAACCCCAGACTCCTCCGTGGAAGATACCCAAGTTGATTTTTCTCCTTGGACTATTGTCCATCCTGCGGGATGCACCCGAGACTCCTCCCAGCTCTGTTTCTGAGTGTTTTCTTCCGGTGGTTTAGCGCCCTGTGATCCCAGGTAGCAACCCCAGACTCCTCCAGGGAACATACTCGAGATGATTTTTCTCTCTTGACAGTGGTCCATCCTGCGGGATCTACCCAGAACTCCTCCCAGGCGTCTCCCGTAGAGTTTTCTCCAGTGCTTTAGGGCCCTGTGGTCCCGGCTAGCAACCCCAGACTCCTCTAGGGAAGATACCCGAGATAATTTTTCTGCTTGGACAATGCTCCATCTTCTGGGATGCATCTGAGATTCCTCCCAAGTGTCTCCCGCAGATATTTTTCCTGTGGTTTTGGTCCCTGTAATCCCGGGTAGCAACCCCAGACTCCTCCAGGAAAGATACCCGGGATGATTTTTCTCCTTGGACAATGCTCTATACTCTGGGATGCATCCGAGACTTGTCGCAGCTATGTCCCTGAGTCTTTTTTGTCGCGGTTTATGGTTCTGTCATCCCAGGTAGCAACCCCAGACTCCTCCAGGGAAGACACCCAAGATGATTTTTCTCTCTTGACAGTGGTCCATCCTGCGGGATCCAGAACTCCTCCCAGGCATCTCCCTCAGAGTTTTCTCCAGTGCTTTAGGGCCCTGTGATCCCGGCTAGCAACCCCAGACTCCTCTAGGGAAGATATCCGAGATAATTTTTCTGCTTGGACAATGCTCCATCCTCTGGGAAGCATCCGAGACTCCTTGCAGGTATGTCCCTGAGTGTTTATTCCGGTGTTTTGGGGCCCTGTGATCCCGGGTAGCAACCCCAGACTCCTCCAGGGAAGATACCCGAGATGATTTTTCTCCTTGGACAATGCTCCATCCTCTGGGAAGCATCCGAGACTCCTTGCAGCTTTGTCCCTGAGTGTTTATTCCGGTGGTTTTGGGCCCTGTGATCCCGGCTAGCAACCCCAGACTCCTCTAGGGAAGATACCCGAGATAATTTTTCTCCTTGGACAATGCTCCATCCTCTGGGAAGCATCCGAGACTCCTTGCAGGTATGTCCCTGAGTCTTTATTCCGGTGGTTTAGCGCCCTGTGATCCCGGGTAGCAACCGCAGACTCCTCCAGGGAAGATACCCGAGATGATTTTTCTCCTTGGACAATGCTCCATCCTCTAGGAAGCATCCGAGACCCCTTGCAGGTATGTCCCTGAGTGTTTATTCCGGTGTTGTGGGGCCCTGTGATCCCGGGTAGCAACCCCAGACTCCTCCGTGGAAGATACCCAAGTTGATTTTTCTCCTTGGACGATTGTCCATCCTGCGGGATGCACCCGAGACTCCTCCCAGCTCTGTTTCTGAGTGTTTTCTTCCGGTGGTTTAGCGCCCTGTGATCCCGGCTAGCAACCCCAGACTCCTCTAGGGAAGATACCCGAGATGATTTTTCTCCTTGGACAATGCCCCATCCTCTGGGAAGCATCCGAGACTCCTTGCAGGTATGTCCCTGAGTGTTTATTCCGGTGTTTTGGGGCCCTGTGATCCCGGGTAGCAACCCCAGACTCCTCCAGGGAAGATACCCGAGATGATTTTTCTCCTTGGACAATGCTCCATCTTCTGGGATGCATCTGAGATTCCTCCCAGGCGTCTCCCACAGACATTTTTCCTGTGGTTTGGGTCCCTGTAATCCCGGGTAGCAACCCCAGACTCCTCCAGGGAAGATACCCGAGATGATTTTTCTCCCTGGACAATGCTCCATCCTCTGGGAAGCATCCGAGACTCCTTGCAGCTTTGTCCCTGAGTGTTTATTCCGGTGCTTTTGGGCCCTGTAATCCCGGGTAGCAACCCCAGAGTCCTCCAGGGAAGATACCCAAGTTGATTTTTCTCCTTGGACTATTGTCCATCCTGCGGGATGCACCCGAGACTCCTCCCAGCTCTGTTTCTGAGTGTTTTCTTCCGGTGTTTTCGGGCCCTGTGATCCCGGGTAGCAACCCCAGACTCCTCCAGGGAAGATACCCGAGATGATTTTTCTCCTTGGACAATGCTCCATCTTCTGGGATGCATCTGAAATTCCTCCCAAGTGTCTCCCGCTGACATTTTTCCTGTGGTTTGGGTCCCTGTAATCCCGGGTAGCAACCCCAGACTCCTCCAGGAAAGATACCCGGGATGATTTTTCTCCTTGGACAATTCTCTATACTCTGGGATGCATCCGAGACTTGTTGCAGCTATGTCCCTGAGTCTTTTTTCTCGCGGTTTATGGTTCTGTCATCCCAGGTAGCAACCTCAGACTCCTCCAGGGAAGACACCCAAGATGATTTTTCTCTCTTGACAGTGGTCCATCCTGCGGGATCTACCCAGAACTCCTCCCAGGCGTCTCCCGTAGAGTTTTCTCCAGTGCTTTAGGGCCCTGTGGTCCCGGCTAGCAACCCCAGACTCCTCTAGGGAAGATACCCGAGATAATTTTTCTGCTTGGACAATGCTCCATCCTCTGGGAAGCATCCGAGACTCCTTGCAGGTATGTCCCTGAGTTTTTATTCCGGTGGTTTAGCGCCCTGTGATCCCGGGTAGCAACCCCAGACTCCTCCAGGGAAGATACCCGAGATGATTTTTCTCCTTGGACAATGCTCCATCTTCTGGGATGCATCTGAGATTCCTCCCAGGCGTCTCCCACAGACATTTTTCCTGTGGTTTGGGTCCCTGTAATCCTGGGCAGCAACCCCAGACTCCTCCAGGGAAGATACCCGAGATGATTTTTCTCCTTGGACAATGCTCCATCCTCTGGGAAGCATCCGAGACTCCTTGCAGCTTTGTCCCTGAGTGTTTATTCCGTGGCTTTTGGGCCCTGTCATCCCGGGTAGCAACCCCAGACTCCTCCAGGGAAGATACCCAAGTTGACTTTTCTCCTTGGACTATTGTCCATCCTGCGGGATGCACCCGAGACTCCTCCCAGCTCTGTTTCTGAGTGTTTTCTTCCGGTGGTTTAGCGCCCGGTGATCCCGGGTAGCAACCCCAGACTCCTCCAGGGAAGATACCCGAGATGATTTTTCTCCTTGGACAATGCTCCATCTTCTGGGATGCATCTGAAATTCCTCCCAAGTGTCTCCTGCAGACATTTTTCCTGTGGTTTGGGTCCCTGTAATCCCGGGTAGCAACCCCAGACTCCTCCAGGAAAGATACCCGAGATGATTTTTCTCCCTGGACAATGCTCCATCCTCTGGGAAGCATCCGAGACTCCTTGCAGCTTTGTCCCTGAGTGTTTATTCCGGTGCTTTTGGGCCCTGTCATCCCGGGTAGCAACCCCAGACTCCTCCGTGGAAGATACCCAAGTTGATTTTTCTCCTTGGACTATTGTCCATCCTGCGGGATGCACCCGAGACTCCTCCCAGCTCTGTTTCTGAGTGTTTTCTTCCGGTGGTTTAGCGCCCTGTGATCCCAGGTAGCAACCCCAGACTCCTCCAGGGAACATACTCGAGATGATTTTTCTCTCTTGACAGTGGTCCATCCTGCGGGATCTACCCAGAACTCCTCCCAGGCGTCTCCCGTAGAGTTTTCTCCAGTGCTTTAGGGCCTTGTGGTCCCGGCTAGCAACCCCAGACTCCTCTAGGGAAGATACCCGAGATGATTTTTCTGCTTGGACAATGCTCCATCCTCTGGGAAGCATCCGAGACTCCTTGCAGGTATGTCCCTGAGTTTTTATTCCGGTGGTTTAGCGCCCTGTGATCCCGGGTAGCAACCCCAGACTCCTCTGTGGAAGATACCCGAGATGATTTTTCTCCTTGGACAATGCTCCATCTTCTGGGATGCATCTGAGATTCCTCCCAGGCGTCTCCCACAGACATTTTTCCTGTGGTTTGGGTCCCTGTAATCCCGGGTAGCAACCCCAGACTCCTCCAGGGAAGATACCCGAGATGATTTTTCTCCCTGGACAATGCTCCATCCTCTGGGAAGCATCCGAGACTCCTTGCAGCTTTGTCCCTGAGTGTTTATTCCGGTGCTTTTGGGCCCTGTCATCCCGGGTAGCAACCCCAGACTCCTCCAGGGAAGATACCCAAGTTGATTTTTCTCCTTGGACTATTGTCCATCCTGCGGGATGCACCCGAGACTCCTCCCAGCTCTGTTTCTGAGTGTTTTCTTCCGGTGGTTTAGCGCCCTGTGATCCCGGGTAGCAACCCCAGACTCCTCCAGGGAAGATACCCGAGATGATTTTTCTCCTTGGACAATGCTCCATCTTCTGGGATGCATCTGAAATTCCTCCCAAGTGTCTCCCGCTGACATGTTTCCTGTGGTTTGGGTCCCTGTAATCCCGGGTAGCAACCCCAGACTCCTCCAGGAAAGATACCTGGGATGATTTTTCTCCTTGGACAATTCTCTATACTCTGGGATGCATCCGAGACTTGTTGCAGCTATGTCCCTGAGTCTTTTTTCTCGCGGTTTATGGTTCTGTCATCCCAGGTAGCAACCTCAGACTCCTCCAGGGAAGACACCCAAGATGATTTTTCTCTCTTGACAGTGGTCCATCCTGCGGGATCTACCCAGAACTCCTCCCAGGCGTCTCCCGTAGAGTTTTCTCCAGTGCTTTAGGGCCCTGTGGTCCCGGCTAGCAACCCCAGACTCCTCTAGGGAAGATACCCGAGATAATTTTTCTGCTTGGACAATGCTCCATCCTCTGGGAAGCATCCGAGACCCCTTGCAGGTATGTCCCTGAGTTTTTATTCCGGTGGTTTAGCGCCCTGTGATCCCGGGTAGCAACCCCAGACTCCTCCAGGGAAGATACCCGAGATGATTTTTCTCCTTGGACAATGCTCCATCTTCTGGGATGCATCTGAGATTCCTCCCAGGCGTCTCCCACAGACATTTTTCCTGTGGTTTGGGTCCCTGTAATCCCGGGTAGCAACCCCAGACTCCTCCAGGGAAGATACCCGAGATGATTTTTCTCCCTGGACAATGCTCCATCCTCTGGGAAGCATCCGAGACTCCTTGCAGCTTTGTCCCTGAGTGTTTATTCCGGTGCTTTTGGGCCCTGTAATCCCGGGTAGCAACCCCAGACTCCTCCAGGGAAGATACCCAAGTTGATTTTTCTCCTTGGACTATTGTCCATCCTGCGGGATGCACGCGAGACTCTTCCCAGCTCTGTTTCTGAGTGTTTTCTTCCGGTGGTCTAGCGCCCTGTGATCCCGGGTAGCAACCCCAGACTCCTCCAGGGAAGATACCCGAGATGATTTTTCTCCTTGGACAATGCTCCATCTTCTGGGATGCATCTGAGATTCCTCCCAGGCGTCTCCCACAGACATTTTTCCTGTGGTTTGTGTCCCTGTAATCCCGGGTAGCAACCCCAGACTCCTCCAGGAAAGATACCCGAGATGATTTTTCTCCTTGGACAACGCTCCATCATCTGGGAAGCATCCGAGACTCCTTGCAGGTATGTCCCTGAGTTTTTATTCCGGTGGTTTAGCGCCCTGTGATCCCGGGTAGCAACCCCAGACTCCTCCAGGGAAGATACCCGAGATGATTTTTCTCCTTGGACAATGCTCCATCTTCTGGGATGCATCTGAAATTCCTCCCAAGTGTCTCCCGCTGACATGTTTCCTGTGGTTTGGGTCCCTGTAATCTCGGGTAGCAACCCCAGACTCCTCCAGGAAAGATACCCGGGATGATTTTTCTCCTTGGACAATTCTCTATACTCTGGGATGCATCCGAGACTTGTTGCAGCTATGTCCCTGAGTCTTTTTTCTCGCGGTTTATGGTTCTGTCATCCCAGGTAGCAACCTCAGACTCCTCCAGGGAAGACACCCAAGATGATTTTTCTCTCTTGACAGTGGTCCATCCTGCGGGATCTACCCAGAACTCCTCCCAGGCGTCTCCCGTAGAGTTTTCTCCAGTGCTTTAGGGCCCTGTGGTCCCGGCTAGCAACCCCAGACTCCTCTAGGGAAGATACCCGAGATAATTTTTCTGCTTGGACAATGCTCCATCCTCTGGGAAGCATCCGAGACTCCTTGCAGGTATGTCCCTGAGTCTTTATTCCGGTGGTTTAGCGCCCTGTGATCCCGGGTAGCAACCCCAGACTCCTCCAGGGAAGATACCCGAGATGATTTTTCTCCTTGGACAATGCTCCATCTTCTGGGATGCATCTGAGATTCCTCCCAGGCGTCTCCCACAGACATTTTTCCTGTGGTTTGGGTCCCTGTAATCCCGGGTAGCAACCCCAGACTCCTCCAGGGAAGATACCCGAGATGATTTTTCTCCTTGGACAATGCTCCATCCTCTGGGAAGCATCCGAGACTCCTTGCAGGTATGTCCCTGAGTCTTTATTCCGGTGTTTTGGGGCCCTGTGATCCCGGGTAGCAACCCCAGACTCCTCCAGGGAAGATACCCGAGATGATTTTTGTCCTTGGACAATGCTCCATCTTCTGGGATGCATCTGAGATTCCTCCCAGGCGTCTCCCACAGACATTTTTCCTGTGGTTTGGGTCCCTGTAATCCCGGGTAGCAACCCCAGACTCCTCCAGGGAAGATACCCGAGATGATTTTTCTCCTTGGACAATGCTCCATCTTCTGGGATGCAACTGAAATTCCTCCCAAGTGTCTCCCGCTGACATTTTTCCTGTGGTTTGGGTCCCTGTAATCCCGGGTAGCAACCCCAGACTCCTCCAGGAAAGATACCCGGGATGATTTTTCTCCTTGGACAATTCTCTATACTCTGGGATGCATCCGAGACTTGTTGCAGCTATGTCCCTGAGTCTTTTTTCTCGCGGTTTATGGTTCTGTCATCCCAGGTAGCAACCTCAGACTCCTCCAGGGAAGACACCCAAGATGATTTTTCTCTCTTGACAGTGGTCCATCCTGCGGGATCTACCCAGAACTCCTCCCAGGCATCTCCCTCAGAGTTTTCTCCAGTGCTTTAGGGCCCTGTGATCCCGGCTAGCAACCCCAGACTCCTCTAGGGAAGATACCCGAGATAATTTTTCTGCTTGGACAATGCTCCATCCTCTGGGAAGCATCCGAGACTCCTTGCAGGTATGTCCCTGAGTCTTTATTCCGGTGTTTTGGGGCCCTGTGATCCCGGGTAGCAACCCCAGACTCCTCCAGGGAAGATACCCGAGATGATTTTTGTCCTTGGACAATGCTCCATCTTCTGGGATGCATCTGAGATTCCTCCCAGGCGTCTCCCACAGACATTTTTCCTGTGGTTTGGGTCCCTGTAATCCCGGGTAGCAACCCCAGACTCCTCCAGGGAAGATACCCGAGATGATTTTTCTCCTTGGACAATGCTCCATCTTCTGGGATGCAACTGAAATTCCTCCCAAGTGTCTCCCGCTGACATTTTTCCTGTGGTTTGGGTCCCTGTAATCCCGGGTAGCAACCCCAGACTCCTCCAGGAAAGATACCCGGGATGATTTTTCTCCTTGGACAATTCTCTATACTCTGGGATGCATCCGAGACTTGTTGCAGCTATGTCCCTGAGTCTTTTTTCTCGCGGTTTATGGTTCTGTCATCCCAGGTAGCAACCTCAGACTCCTCCAGGGAAGACACCCAAGATGATTTTTCTCTCTTGACAGTGGTCCATCCTGCGGGATCTACCCAGAACTCCTCCCAGGCATCTCCCTCAGAGTTTTCTCCAGTGCTTTAGGGCCCTGTGATCCCGGCTAGCAACCCCAGACTCCTCTAGGGAAGATACCCGAGATAATTTTTCTGCTTGGACAATGCTCCATCCTCTGGGAAGCATCCGAGACTCCTTGCAGGTATGTCCCTGAGTCTTTATTCCGGTGTTTTGGGGCCCTGTGATCCCGGGTAGCAACCCCAGACTCCTCCGTGGAAGATACCCAAGTTGATTTTTCTCCTTGGACGATTGTCCATCCTGCGGGATGCACCCGAGACTCCTCCCAGCTCTGTTTCTGAGTGTTTTCTTCCGGTGGTTTAGCGCCCTGTGATCCCGGGTAGCAACCCCAGACTCCTCCAGGGAAGATACCCGAGATGATTTTTCTGCTTGGACAATGCTCCATCTTCTGGGAAGCATCCGAGACTCCTTGCAGGTATGTCCCTGAGTCTTTATTCCGGTGGTTTAGCGCCCTGTGATCCCGGGTAGCAACCCCAGACTCCTCCAGGGAAGATACCCGAGATGATTTTTCTCCTTGTACAATGCTCCATCTTCTGGGATGCATCTGAGATTCCTCCCAGGCGTCTCCCACAGACATTTTTCCTGTGGTTTGGGTCCCTGTAATCCTGGGCAGCAACCCCAGACTCCTCCAGGGAAGATACCCGAGATGATTTTTCTCCCTGGACAATGCTCCATCCTCTGGGAAGCATCCGAGACTCCTTGCAGCTTTGTCCCTGAGTGTTTATTCCGGTGCTTTTGGGCCCTGTCATCCCGGGTAGCAACCCCAGACTCCTCCGTGGAAGATACCCAAGTTGATTTTTCTCCTTGGACTATTGTCCATCCTGCGGGATGCACCCGAGACTCCTCCCAGCTCTGTTTCTGAGTGTTTTCTTCCGGTGGTTTAGCGCCCTGTGATCCCGGGTAGCAACCCCAGACTCCTCCAGGGAAGATACTCGAGATGATTTTTCTCTCTTGACAGTGGTCCATCCTGCGGGATCTACCCAGAACTCCTCCCAGGCGTCTCCCGTAGAGTTTTCTCCAGTGCTTTAGGGCCCTGTGGTCCCGGCTAGCAACCCCAGACTCCTCTAGGGAAGATACCCGAGATAATTTTTCTGCTTGGACAATGCTCCATCCTCTGGGAAGCATCCGAGACTCCTTGCAGGTATGTCCCTGAGTCTTTATTCCGGTGGTTTAGCGCCCTGTGATCCCGGGTAGCAACCCCAGACTCCTCCAGGGAAGATACCCAAGTTGATTTTTCTCCTTGGACTATTGTCCATCCTGCGGGATGCACCCGAGACTCCTCCCAGCTCTGTTTCTGAGTGTTTTCTTCCGGTGGTTTAGCGCCCTGTGATCCCGGGTAGCAACCCCAGACTCCTCCAGGGAAGATACCCGAGATGATTTTTCTCCTTGGACAATGCTCCATCTTCTGCGATGCATCTGAAATTCCTCCCATGTGTCTCCCGCAGACATTTTTCCTGTGGTTTTGGTCCCTGTAATCCCGGGTAGCAAGCCCAGACTCCTCCAGGAAAGATACCTGGGATGATTTTTCTCCTTGGACAATGCTCTATACTCTGGGATGCATCCGAGACTTGTTGCAGCTATGTCCCTGAGTCTTTTTTCTCGCGGTTTATGGTTCTGTCATCCCAGGTAGCAATCCCAGACTCCTCCAGGGAAGACACCCAAGATGATTTTTCTCTCTTGTCAGTGGTCCATCCTGCGGGATCTACCCAGAACTCCTCCCAGGCATCTCCCTCAGAGTTTTCTCCAGTGGTTTAGGGCCCTGTGATCCCGGCTAGCAACCCCAGACTCCTCCAGGGAAGATACCCGAGATGATTTTTCTCCTTGGACAATGCTCCATCCTCTGCGAAGCATCCGAGACTCCTTGCAGGTATGTCCCTGAGTGTTTATTCCGATGTTTTGGGGCCCTGTGATCCCGGGTAGCAACCCCAGACTCCTCCAGGGAAGATACCCGGGATGATTTTTCTTTTGGACAATGCTCTATCTTCTGGGATGCATCTGAGATTCCTCCCAGGCGTCTCCCACAGACATTTTTCCTGTGGTTTGGGTCCCTGTAATCCCGGGTAGCAACCCCAGACTCCTCCGTGGAAGATACCCAAGTTGATTTTTCTCCTTGGACGATTGTCCATCCTGCGGGATGCACTCGAGACTCCTCCCAGCTCTGTTTCTGAGTGTTTTCTTCCGGTGGTTTAGCGCCCTGTGATCCCGGGTAGCAACCCCAGACTCCTCCAGGGAAGATACCCGAGATGATTTTTCTCCTTGGACAATTCCCCATCCTCTGGGAAGCATCCGAGACTCCTTGCAGCTTTGTCCCTGAGTGTTTATTCCGGTGGTTTTGGGCCCTGTGATCCCGGGTAGCAACCGCAGACTCCTCCAGGGAAGATACCCGAGATGATTTTTCTCCTTGGACAATGCTCCATCTTCTGGGATGCATCTGAGATTCCTCCCAGGCGTCTCCCACAGACATTTTTCCTGTGGTTTGGGTCCCTGTAATCCCGGGTAGCAACCCCAGACTCCTCCAGGGAAGATACCCGAGATGATTTTTCTCCTTGGACAATGCTCCATCCTCTGGGAAGCATCCGAGACTCCTTGCAGGTATGTCCCTGAGTCTTTATTCCCGTGTTTTGGGGCCCTGTGATCCCGGGTAGCAACCCCAGACTCCTCCAGGGAAGATACCCGAGATGATTTTTGTCCTTGGACAATGCTCCATCTTCTGGGATGCATCTGAGATTCCTCCCAGGCGTCTCCCACAGACATTTTTCCTGTGCTTTGGGTCCCTGTAATCCCGGGTAGCAACCCCAGACTCCTCCAGGGAAGATACCCAAGTTGATTTTTCTCCTTGGACTATTGTCCATCCAGCGGGATGCACCCGAGACTCCTCCCAGCTCTGTTTCTGAGTGTTTTCTTCCGGTGGTTTAGCGCCCTGTGATCCCGGGTAGCAACCCCAGACTCCTCCGTGGAAGATACCCGAGATGATTTTTCTCCTTGGACAATGCTCCATCCTCTGGGAAGCATCCGAGACTCCTTGGAGCTTTGTCCCTGAGTGTTTATTCCGGTGGTTTAGCGCCCTGTGATCCCGGGTAGCAACCCCAGACTCCTCCAGGGAAGATACCCGAGATGATTTTTCTCCTTGGACAATGCTCCATCTTCTGGGATGCAACTGAAATTCCTCCCAAGTGTCTCCCGCTGACATTTTTCCTGTGGTTTGGGTCCCTGTAATCCCGGGTAACAACCCCAGACTCCTCCAGGAAAGATACCCGAGATGATTTTTCTCCTTGTACAATTCTCTATACTCTGGGATGCATCCGAGACTTGTTGCAGATATGTCCCTGAGTCTTTTTTCTCGCGGTTTATGGTTCTGTCATCCCAGGTAGCAACCTCAGACTCCTCCAAGGAAGACACCCAAGATGATTTTTCTCTCTTGACAGTGGTCCATCCTGCGGGATCTACCCAGAACTCCTCCCAGGCATCTCCCTCAGAGTTTTCTCCAGTGCTTTAGGGCCCTGTGATCCCGGCTAGCAACCCCAGACTCCTCTAGGGAAGATACCCGAGATAATTTTTCTGCTTGGACAATGCTCCATCCTCTGGGAAGCATCCGAGACTCCTTGCAGGTATGTCCCTGAGTCTTTATTCCGGTGTTTTGGGGCCCTGTGATCCCGGGTAGCAACGCCAGACTCCTCCAGGGAAGATACCCGAGATGATTTTTCTCCTTGGACAATGCTCCATCTTCTGGGATGCATCTGAGATTCCTCCCAGGCGTCTCATACAGACATTTTTCCTGTGGTTTGGGTCCCTGTAATCCCGGGTAGCAACCCCAGACTCCTCCAGGGAAGATAACCCGAGATGATTTTTCTCTTTGGACAATGTTCCATCCTCTGGGAAGCATCCAAGACTCCTTGCAGGTATGTCCCTGAGTGTTTATTCCGGTGCTTTTGGGCCCTGTGATCCCGGGTAGCAACCCCAGACTCCTCCAGGGAAGATACCCGAGATGATTTTTCTCCTTGGACAATGCTCCATCCTCTGGGAAGCATCCGAGACCCCTTGCAGGTATGTCCCTGAGTGTTTATTCCGGTGTTTTGGGGCCCTGTGATCCCGGGTAGCAACCCCAGACTCCTCCAGGGAAGATACCCGAGATGATTTTTCTCCTTGGACAATGCTCCATCTTCTGGGATGCATCTGAGATTCCTCCCAGGCGTCTCCCACAGACATTTTTCCTGTGGTTTGGGTCCCTGTAATCCCGGGTAGCAACCCCAGACTCCTCCAGGGAAGATACCCGAGATGATTTTTCTCCTTGGACAATACTCCATCCTCTGGGAAGCATCCGAGACTCCTTGCAGGTATGTCCCTGAGTCTTTATTCCGGTGTTTTGGGGCCCTGTGATCCCGGGTAGCAACCCCAGACTCCTCCAGGGAAGATACCCGAGATGATTTTTGTCCTTGGACAATGCTCCGTCTTCTGGGATGCATCTGAGATTCCTCCCAGGCGTCTCCCACAGACATTTTTCCTGTGGTTTGGGTCCCTGTAATCCCGGGTAGCAACCCCAGACTCCTCCAGGGAAGATACCCAAGTTGATTTTTCTCCTTGGACTATTGTCCATCCTGCGGGATGCACCCGAGACTCCTCCCAGCTCTGTTTCTGAGTGTTTTCTTCCGGTGGTTTAGCGCCCTGTGATCCCGGGTAGCAACCCCAGACTCCTCCAGGGAAGATACCCGAGATGATTTTTCTCCTTGGACAATGCTCCATCCTCTGGGAAGCATCCGAGACCCCTTGCAGGTATGTCCCTGAGTGTTTATTCCGGTGTTTTGGGGCCCTGTGATCCTGGGTAGCAACCCCAGACTCCTCCAGGGAAGATACCCGAGATGATTTTTCTCCTTGGACAATGCTCCATCTTCTGGGATGCATCTGAGATTCCTCCCAGGCGTCTCCCACAGACATTTTTCCTGTGGTTTGGGTCCCTGTAATCCCGGGTAGCAACCCCAGACTCCTCCAGGGAAGATACCCGAGATGATTTTTCTCCTTGGACAATGCTCCATCCTCTGGGAAGCATCCGAGACTCCTTGCAGGTATGTCCCTGAGTCTTTATTCCGGTGTTTTGGGGCCCTGTGATCCCGGGTAGCAACCCCAGACTCCTCCAGGGAAGATACCCGAGATGATTTTTGTCCTTGGACAATGCTCCATCTTCTGGGATGCATCTGAGATTCCTCCCAGGCGTCTCCCACATTTTTCCTGTGGTTTGGGTCCCTGTAATCCCGGGTAGCAACCCCAGACTCCTCCAGGGAAGATACCCAAGTTGATTTTTCTTCTTGGACTATTGTCCATCCTGCGGGATGCACCCGAGACTCCTCCCAGCTCTGTTTCTGAGTGTTTTCTTCCGGTGGTTTAGCGCCCTGTGATCCCGGGTAGCAACCCCAGACTCCTCCAGGGAAGATACCCGAGATGATTTTTCTCCTTGGACAATGCTCCATCTTCTGGGATGCAACTGAAATTCCTCCCAAGTGTCTCCCGCTGACATTTTTCCTGTGGTTTGGGTCCCTGTAATCCCGGGTAGCAACCCCAGACTCCTCCAGGAAAGATACCCGGGATGATTTTTCTCCTTGGACAATTCTCTATACTCTGGGATGCATCCGAGACTTGTTGCAGCTATGTCCCTGAGTCTTTTTTCTCGCGGTTTATGGTTCTGTCATCCCAGGTAGCAACCTCAGACTCCTCCAAGGAAGACACCCAAGATGATTTTTCTCTCTTGACAGTGGTCCATCCTGCGGGATCTACCCAGAACTCCTCCCAGGCATCTCCCTCAGAGTTTTCTCCAGTGCTTTAGGGCCCTGTAATCCCGGCTAGCAACCCCAGACTCCTCTAGGGAAGATACCCGAGATAATTTTTCTGCTTGGACAATGCTCCATCCTCTGGGAAGCATCCGAGACTCCTTGCAGGTATGTCCCTGAGTCTTTATTCCGGTGTTTTGGGGCCCTGTGATCCCGGGTAGCAACCCCAGACTCCTCCGTGGAAGATACCCAAGTTGATTTTTCTCCTTGGACGATTGTCCATCCTGCGGGATGCACCCGAGACTCCTCCCAGCTCTGTTTCTGAGTGTTTTCTTCCGGTGGTTTAGCGCCCTGTGATCCCAGGTAGCAACCCCAGACTCCTCCAGGGAAGATACTCGAGATGATTTTTCTCTCTTGACAGTGGTCCATCCTGCGGGATCTACCCAGAACTCCTCCCAGGCGTCTCCCGTAGAGTTTTCTCCAGTGCTTTAGGGCCCTGTGGTCCCGGGTAGCAACCCCAGACTCCTCCAGGGAAGATACCCGAGATGATTTTTCTCCTTGGACAATGCTCCATCTTCTGGGATGCATCTGAAATTCCTCCCAAGTGTCTCCCGCTGACATTTTTCCTGTGGTTTGGGTCCCTGTAATCCCGGGTAGCAACCCCAGACTCCTCCAGGAAAGATACCCGGGATGATTTTTCTCCTTGGACAATTCTCTATACTCTGGGATGCATCCGAGACTTGTTGCAGCTATGTCCCTGAGTCTTTTTTCTCGCGGTTTATGGTTCTGTCATCCCAGGTAGCACTCTCAGACTCCTCCAGGGAAGACACCCAAGATGATTTTTCTCTCTTGACAGTGGTCCATCCTGCGGGATCTACCCAGAACTCCTCCCAGGCGTCTCCCGTAGAGTTTTCTCCAGTGCTTTAGGGCCCTGTGATCCCGGCGAGCAACCCCAGACTCCTCCAGGGAAGATACCCGAGATAATTTTTCTGCTTGGACAATGCTCCATCCTCTGGGAAGCATCCGAGACCCCTTGCAGGTATGTCCCTGAGTTTTTATTCCGGTGGTTTAGCGCCCTGTGATCCCGGGTAGCAACCCCAGACTCCTCCGTGGAAGATACCCGAGATGATTTTTCTCCTTGGACAATGCTCCATCTTCTGGGATGCATCTGAGATTCCTCCCAGGCGTCTCCCACAGACATTTTTCCTGTGGTTTGGGTCCCTGTAATCCCGGGTAGCAACCCCAGACTCCTCCAGGGAAGATACCCGAGATGATTTTTCTCCCTGGACAATGCTCCATCCTCTGGGAAGCATCCGAGACTCCTTGCAGCTTTGTCCCTGAGTGTTTATTCCGGTGCTTTTGGGCCCTGTAATCCCGGGTAGCAACCCCAGACTCCTCCAGGGAAGATACCCAAGTTGATTTTTCTCCTTGGACTATTGTCCATCCTGCGGGATGCACCCGAGACTCCTCCCAGCTCTGTTTCTGAGTGTTTTCTTCCGGTGGTTTAGCGCCCTGTGATCCCGGGTAGCAACCCCAGACTCCTCCAGGGAATATACCCGAGATGATTTTTCTCCTTGGACAATGCTCCATCCTCTGGGAAGCATCCGAGACCCCTTGCAGGTATTTCCCTGAGTGTTTATTCCGGTGTTTTCGGGCCCTGTGATCCCGGGTAGCAACCCCAGACTCCTCCAGGAAAGATACCCGGGATGATTTTTCTCCTTGGACAATGCTCTATACTCTGGGATGCATCCGAGACTTGTCGCAGCTATGTCCCTGAGTCTTTTTTCTCGCGGTTTATGGTTCTGTCATCCCAGGTAGCAACCCCAGACTCCTCCAGGGAAGACACCCAAGATGATTTTTCTCTCTTGACAGTGGTCCATCCTGCGGGATCTACCCAGAACTCCTCCCAGGCGTCTCCCGCAGAGTTTTCTCCAGTGCTTTAGGGCCCTGTGATCCCGGCTAGCAACCCCAGACTCCTCTAGGGAAGATACCCGAGATAATTTTTCTGCTTGGACAATGCTCCATCCTCTGGGAAGCATCCGAGACTCCTTGCAGGTATGTACCTGAGTTTTTATTCCGGTGGTTTAGCGCCCTGTGATCCCGGGTAGCAACCCCAGACTCCTCCAGGGAAGATACCCGAGATGATTTTTGTCCTTGGACAATGCTCCATCTTCTGGGATGCATCTGAGATTCCTCCCAGGCGTCTCCCACAGACATTTTTCCTGTGGTTTGGGTCCCTGTAATCCCGGGTAGCAACCCCAGACTCCTCCAGGGAAGATACCCGAGATGATTTTTCTCCCTGGACAATGCTCCATCCTCTGGGAAGCATCCGAGACCCCTTGCAGGTATGTCCCTGAGTCTTTATTCCGGTGCTTTTGGGCCTTGTCATCCCGGGTAGCAACCCCAGACTCCTCCGTGGAAGATACCCAAGTTGATTTTTCTCCTTGGACTATTGTCCATCCTGCGGGATGCACCCGAGACTCCTCCCAGCTCTGTTTCTGAGTGTTTTCTTCCGGTGGTTTAGCGCCCTGTGATCCCGGGTAGCAACCCCAGACTCCTCCAGGGAAGATACCCGAGATGATTTTTCTCCTTGGACAATGCTCCATCGTCTGGGAAGCATCCGAGACTCCTTGCAGGTATGTCCCTGAGTGTTTATTCCAGTGGTTTTGGGCCCTGTGATCCCGGGTAGCAACCCCAGACTCCTCCAGGGAGGATACCCGAGATGATTTTTCTCCTTGGACAATGCTCCATCCTCTGGGAAGCATCCGAGACCCCTTGCAGGTATGTCCCTGAGTGTTTATTCCGGTGTTTTCGGGCCCTGTGATCCCGGGTAGCAACCCCAGACTCCTCCAGGAAAGATACCCGGGATGATTTTTCTCCTTGGACAATGCTCTATACTCTGGGATGCATCCGAGACTTGTCGCAGCTATGTCCCTGAGTCTTTTTTCTCGCGGTTTATGGTTATGTCATCCCAGGTAGCAACCCCAGACTCCTCCAGGGAAGATACCCAAGTTGATTTTTCTCCTTGGACTATTATCCATCCTGCGGGATGCACCCGAGACTCCCTGCAGGTATGTCCCTGAGTGTTTATTCCGGTGTTTTCGGGCCCTGTAATCCCGGGTAGCAACCCCAGACTCCTCCAGGGAAGATACCCGAGATGATTTTTCTCCTTGGACAATGCTCCATCTTCTGGGATGCATCTGAAATTCCTCCCAAGTATCTCCCGCTGACATTTTTCCTGTGGTTTGGGTCCCTGTAATCCCGGGTAGCAACCCCAGACTCCTCCAGGGAAGATACTCGAGATGATTTTTCTCCCTGGACAATGCTCCATCCTCTGGGAAGCATCCGAGACTCCTTGCAGCTTTGTCCCTGAGTGTTTATTCCGGTGCTTTTGGGCCCTGTCATCCCGGGTAGCAACCCCAGACTCCTCCAGGGAAGATGCCCAAGTTGATTTTTCTCCTTGGACTATTGTCCATCCTGCGGGATGCACCCGAGACTCCTCCCAGCTCTGTTTCTGAGTGTTTTCTTCCAGTGGTTTAGCGCCCTGTGATCCAGGGTAGCAACCCCAGACTCCTCCAGGGAAGATACCCGAGATGATTTTTCTCCTTGGACAATGCTCCATCCTCTGGGAAGCATCCGAGACCCCTTGCAGGTATGTCCCTGAGTCTTTATTCCGGTGCTTTTGGGCCCTGTCATCCCGGGTAGCAACCCCAGACTCCTCCGTGGAAGATACCCAAGTTGATTTTTCTCCTTGGACTATTGTCCATCCTGCGGGATGCACCCGAGACTCCTCCCAGCTCTGTTTCTGAGTGTTTTCTTCTGGTGGTTTAGCGCCCTGTGATCCCTGGTAGCAACCCCAGACTCCTCCAGGGAAGATACCCGAGATGATTTTTCTCCTTGGACAATGCTCCATCCTCTGGGAAGCATCCGAGACTCCTTGCAGGTATGTCCCTGAGTGTTTATTCCAGTGGTTTTGGGCCCTGTGATCCCGGGTAGCAACCCCAGACTCCTCCAGGGAGGATACCCGAGATGATTTTTCTCCTTGGACAATGCTCCATCCTCTGGGAAGCATCCGAGACCCCTTGCAGGTATGTCCCTGAGTGTTTATTCCGGTGTTTTGGGGCCCTGTGATCCCGGGTAGCAACCCCAGACTCCTCCAGGAAAGATACCCGGGATGATTTTTCTCCTTGGACAATGCTCTATACTCTGGGATGCATCCGAGACTTGTCGCAGCTATGTCCCTGAGTCTTTTTTCTCGCGGTTTATGGTTATGTCATCCCAGGTAGCAACCCCAGACTCCTCCAGGGAAGATACCCAAGTTGATTTTTCTCCTTGGACTATTGTCCATCCTGCGGGATGCACCCGAGACTCCCTGCAGGTATGTCCCTGAGTGTTTATTCCGGTGTTTTCGGGCCCTGTGATCCCGGGTAGCAACCCCAGACTCCTCCAGGGAAGATACCCGAGATGATTTTTCTCCTTGGACAATGCTCCATCTTCTGGGATGCATCTGAAATTCCTCCCAAGTATCTCCCGCTGACATTTTTCCTGTGGTTTGGGTCCCTGTAATCCCGGGTAGCAACCCCAGACTCCTCCAGGGAAGATACCCGAGATGATTTTTCTCCTTGGACAATGCTCCATCCTCTGGGAAGCATCCGAGACTCCTTGCAGCTTTGTCCCTAAGTGTTTATTCCGGTGCTTTTGGGCCCTGTCATCCCGGGTAGCAACCCCAGACTCCTCCAGGGAAGATGCCCAAGTTGATTTTTCTCCTTGGACTATTGTCCATCCTGCCGGATGCACCCGAGACTCCTCCCAGCTCTGTTTCTGAGTGTTTTCTTCCAGTGGTTTAGCGCCCTGTGATCCCGGGTAGCAACCCCAGACTCCTCCGTGGAAGATACCCGAGATGATTTTTCTCCTTGGACAATGCTCCATCTTCTGGGATGCATCTGAGATTCCTCCCAGGCGTCTCCCACAGACATTTTTCCTGTGGTTTGGGTCCCTGTAATCCCGGGTAGCAACCCCAGACTCCTCCAGGGAACATACTCGAGATGATTTTTCTCTCTTGACAGTGGTCCATCCTGCGGGATCTACCCAGAACTCCTCCCAGGCGTCTCCCGTAGAGTTTTCTCCAGTGCTTTAGGGCCCTGTGGTCCCGGCTAGCAACCCCAGACTCCTCTAGGGAAGATACCCGAGATAATTTTTCTGCTTGGACAATGCTCCATCCTCTGGGAAGCATCCGAGACTCCTTGCAGGTATGTCCCTGAGTTTTTATTCCGGTGGTTTAGCGCCCTGTGATCCCGGGTAGCAACCCCAGACTCCTCCGTGGAAGATACCCGAGATGATTTTTCTCCTTGGACAATGCTCCATCTTCTGGGATGCATCTGAGATTCCTCCCAGGCGTCTCCCACAGACATTTTTCCTGTGGTTTGGGTCCCTGTAATCCCGGGTAGCAACCCCAGACTCCTCCAGGGAAGATACCCGAGATGATTTTTCTCCCTGGACAATGCTCCATCCTCTGGGAAGCATCCGAGACTTGTCGCAGCTTTGTCCCTGAGTGTTTATTCCGGTGCTTTTGGGCCCTGTAATCCCGTGTAGCAACCCCAGACTCCTCCAGGGACGATACCCAAGTTGATTTTTCTCCTTGGACTATTGTCCATCCTGCGGGATGCACCCGAGACTCCTCCCAGCTCTGTTTCTGAGTGTTTTCTTCCGGTGGTTTAGCGCCCTGTGATCCCGGGTAGCAACCCCAGACTCCTCCAGGGAAGATACCCGAGATGATTTTTCTCCTTGGACAATGCTCCATCTTCTGGGATGCATCTGAAATTCCTCCCAAGTGTCTCCCGCTGACATGTTTCCTGTGGTTTGGGTCCCTGTAATCCCGGGTAGCAACCCCAGACTCCTCCAGGAAAGATACCCGGGATGATTTTTCTCCTTGGACAATGCTCTATACTCTGGGATGCATCCGAGACTTGTTGCAGCTATGTCCCTGAGTCTTTTTTCTCGCGGTTTATGGTTCTGTCATCCCAGGTAGCAACCTCAGACTCCTCCAGGGAAGACACCCAAGATGATTTTTCTCTCTTGACAGTGGTCCATCCTGTGGGATCTACCCAGAACTCCTCCCAGGCGTCTCCCGTAGAGTTTTCTCCAGTGCTTTAGGGCCCTGTGGTCCCGGCTAGCAACCCCAGACTCCTCTAGGGAAGATACCCGAGATAATTTTTCTGCTTGGACAATGCTCCATCCTCTGGGAAGCATCCGAGACTCCTTGCAGGTATGTCCCTGAGTCTTTATTCCGGTGGTTTAGCGCCCTGTGATCCCGGGTAGCAACCCCAGACTCCTCCAGGGAAGATACCCGAGATGATTTTTCTCCTTGGACAATGCTCCATCTTCTGGGATGCATCTGAGATTCCTCCCAGGCGTCTCCCACAGACATTTTTCCTGTGGTTTGGGTCCCTGTAATCCCGGGTAGCAACCCCAGACTCCTCCAGGGAAGATACCCAAGATGATTTTTCTCCCTGGACAATGCTCCATCCTCTGGGAAGCATCCGAGACTCCTTGCAGCTTTGTCCCTGAGTGTTTATTCCGGTGCTTTTGGGCCCTGTCATCCCGGGTAGCAACCCCAGACTCCTCCAGGGAAGATACCCAAGTTGATTTTTCTCCTTGGACTATTGTCCATCCTGCGGGATGCACCCGAGACTCCTCCCAGCTCTGTTTCTGAGTGTTTTCTTCCGGTGGTTTAGCGCCCTGTGATCCCGGGTAGCAACCCCAGACTCCTCCAGGGAAGATACCCGAGATGATTTTTCTCCTTGGACAATGCTCCATCTTCTGCGATGCATCTGAAATTCCTCCCAAGTGTCTCCCGCTGACATGTTTCCTGTGGTTTGGGTCCCTGTAATCCCGGGTAGCAACCCCAGACTCCTCCAGGAAAGATACCTGGGATGATTTTTCTCCTTGGACAATTCTCTATACTCTGGGATGCATCCGAGACTTGTTGCAGCTATGTCCCTGAGTCTTTTTTCTCGCGGTTTATGGTTCTGTCATCCCAGGTAGCAAGCTCAGACTCCTCCAGGGAAGACACCCAAGATGATTTTTCTCTCTTGACAGTGGTCCATCCTGCGGGATCTACCCAGAACTCCTCCCAGGCGTCTCCCGTAGAGTTTTCTCCAGTGCTTTAGGGCCCTGTGGTCCCGGCTAGCAACCCCAGACTCCTCTAGGGAAGATACCCGAGATAATTTTTCTGCTTGGACAATGCTCCATCCTCTGGGAAGCATCCGAGACCCCTTGCAGGTATGTCCCTGAGTTTTTATTCCGGTGGTTTAGCGCCCTGTGATCCCGGGTAGCAACCCCAGACTCCTCCAGGGAAGATACCCGAGATGATTTTTCTCCTTGGACAATGCTCCATCTTCTGGGATGCATCTGAGATTCCTCCCAGGCGTCTCCCACAGACATTTTTCCTGTGGTTTGGGTCCCTGTAATCCCGGGTAGCAACCCCAGACTCCTCCAGGGAAGATACCCGAGATGATTTTTCTCCCTGGACAATGCTCCATCCTCTGGGAAGCATCCGAGACTCCTTGCAGCTTTGTCCCTGAGTGTTTATTCCGGTGCTTTTGGGCCCTGTAATCCCGGGTAGCAACCCCAGACTCCTCCAGGGAAGATACCCAAGTTGATTTTTCTCCTTGGACTATTGTCCATCCTGCGGGATGCACGCGAGACTCTTCCCAGCTTTGTTTCTGAGTGTTTTCTTCCGGTGGTCTAGCGCCCTGTGATCCCGGGTAGCAACCCCAGACTCCTCCAGGGAAGATACCCGAGATGATTTTTCTCCTTGGACAATGCTCCATCTTCTGGGATGCATCTGAGATTCCTCCCAGGCGTCTCCCACAGACATTTTTCCTGTGGTTTGTGTCCCTGTAATCCCGGGTAGCAACCCCAGACTCCTCCAGGAAAGATACCCGAGATGATTTTTCTCCTTGGACAACGCTCCATCATCTGGGAAGCATCCGAGACTCCTTGCAGGTATGTCCCTGAGTTTTTATTCCGGTGGTTTAGCGCCCTGTGATCCCGGGTAGCAACCCCAGACTCCTCCAGGGAAGATACCCGAGATGATTTTTCTCCTTGGACAATGCTCCATCTTCTGGGATGCATCTGAGATTCCTCCCAGGCGTCTCCCACAGACGTTTTTCCTGTGGTTTGGGTCCCTTTAATCCCGGGTAGCAACCCCAGACTCCTCCAGGGAAGATACCCGAGATGATTTTTCTCCTTGGACAATGCTCCATCCTCTGGGAAGCATCCGAGACTCCTTGCAGCTTTGTCCCTGAGTGTTTATTCCGTGGCTTTTGGGCCCTGTCATCCCGGGTAGCAACCCCAGACTCCTCCAGGGAAGATACCCAAGTTGATTTTTCTCCTTGGACTATTGTCCATCCTGCGGGATGCACCCGAGACTCCTCCCAGCTCTGTTTCTGAGTGTTTTCTTCCGGTGGTTTAGCGCCCTGTGATCCCGGGTAGCAACCCCAGACTCCTCCAGGGAAGATACCCGAGATGATTTTTCTCCTTGGACAATGCTCCATCTTCTGGGATGCATCTGAAATTCCTCCCAAGTGTCTCCCGCTGACATGTTTCCTGTGGTTTGGGTCCCTGTAATCCCGGGTAGCAACCCCAGACTCCTCCAGGAAAGATACCCGGGATGATTTTTCTCCTTGGACAATTCTCTATACTCTGGGATGCATCCGAGACTTGTTGCAACTATGTCCCTGAGTCTTTTTTCTCGCGGTTTATGGTTCTGTCATCCCAGGTAGCAACCCCAGACTCCTCCAGGGAAGACACCCAAGATGATTTTTCTCTCTTGACAGTGGTCCATCCTGCGGGATCTACCCAGAACTCCTCCCAGGCATCTCCCGCAGTTTTCTCCAGTGCTTTAGGGCCCTGTGGTCCTGGCTAGCAACCCCAGACTCCTCTAGGGAAGATACCCGAGATAATTTTTCTGCTTGGACAATGCTCCATCCTCTGGGAAGCATCCGAGACTCCTTGCAGGTATGTCCCTGAGTTTTTATTCCGGTGGTTTAGCGCCCTGTGATCCCGGGTAGCAACCCCAGACTCCTCTGTGGAAGATACCCGAGATGATTTTTCTCCTTGGACAATGCTCCATCTTCTGGGATGCATCTGAGATTCCTCCCAGGCGTCTCCCACAGACATTTTTCCTGTGGTTTGGGTCCCTGTAATCCCGGGTAGCAACCCCAGACTCCTCCAGGGAAGATACCCGAGATGATTTTTCTCCCTGGACAATGCTCCATCCTCTGGGAAGCATCCGAGACTCCTTGCAGCTTTGTCCCTGAGTGTTTATTCCGGTGCTTTTGGGCCCTGTAATCCCGGGTAGCAACCCCAGACTCCTCCAGGGAAGATACCCAAGTTGATTTTTCTCCTTGGACTATTGTCCATCCTGCGGGATGCACCCGAGACTCCTCCCAGCTCTGTTTCTGAGTGTTTTCTTCCGGTGGTTTAGCGCCCTGTGATCCCGGGTAGCAACCCCAGACTCCTCCAGGGAAGATACCCGAGATGATTTTTCTCCTTGGACAATGCTCCATCTTCTGGGATGCATCTGAAATTCCTCCCAAGTGTCTCCCGCTGACATTTTTCCTGTGGTTTGGGTCCCTGTAATCCCGGGTAGCAACCCCAGACTCCTCCAGGGAAGATACCCGAGATGATTTTTCTCCTTGGACAATGCTCCATCCTCTGGGAAGCATCCGAGACCCATTGCAGGTATGTCCCTGAGTGTTTATTCCGGTGTTTTCGGGCCCTGTGATCCCGGGTAGCAGCCCCAGACTCCTCCAGGAAAGATACCCGGGATGATTTTTCTCCTTGGACAATGCTCTATACTCTGGGATGCATCCGAGACTTGTCGCAGCTATGTCCCTGAGTCTTTTTTCTCGCGGTTTATGGTTCTGTCATCCCAGGTAGCAACCCCAGACTCCTCCAGGGAAGACACCCAAGATGATTTTTCTCTCTTGACAGTGGTCCATCCTGCGGGATCTACCCAGAACTCCTCCCAGGCATCTCCTGCAGAGTTTTCTCCAGTGCTTTAGGGCCCTGTGATCCCGGCTAGCAACCCCAGACTCCTCTAGGGAAGATACCCGAGATAATTTTTCTGCTTGGACAATGCTCCGTCTTCTGGGAAGCATCCGAGACTCCTTGCAGGTATGTCCCTGAGTGTTTATTCCGGTGTTTTGGGGCCCTGTGATCCCGGGTAGCAACCCCAGACTCCTCCAGGGAAGATACCCGAGATGATTTTTCTCCTTGGACAATGCTCCATCTTCTGGGATGCATCTGAAATTCCTCCCAAGTATCTCCCGCTGACATTTTTCCTGTGGTTTGGGTCCCTGTAATCCTGGGTAGCAACCCCAGACTCCTCCAGGGAAGATACCCGAGATGATTTTTCTCCCTGGACAATGCTACATCCTCTGGGAAGCATCCGAGACTCCTTGCAGCTTTGTCCCTGAGTGTTTATTCCGGTGCTTTTGGGCCCTGTCATCCCGGGTAGCAACCCCAGACTCCTCCGTGGAAGATACCCAAGTTGATTTTTCTCCTTGGACTATTGTCCATCCTGCGGGATGCACCCGAGACTCCTCCCAGCTCTGTTTCTGAGTGTTTTCTTCTGGTGGTTTAGCGCCCTGTGATCCCGGGTAGCAACCCCAGACTCCTCCAGGGAAGATACCCGAGATGATTTTTCTCCTTGGACAATGCTCCATCCTCTGGGAAGCATACGAGACTCCTTGCAAGTATGTCCCTGAGTGTTTATTCCGGTGGTTTAGCGCCCTGTGATCCCGGGTAGCAACCCCAGACTCCTCCAGGGAAGATATCCGAGATGATTTTTCTCCTTGGACAATGCTCCATCCTCTGGGATGCATCTGAAATTCCTCCCAAGTGTCTCCCGCTGACATTTTTCCTGTGGTTTGGGTCCCTGTAATCCCGGGTAGCAACCCCAGACTCCTCCAGGAAAGATACCCGGGATGATTTTTCTCCTTGGACAATGCTCTATACTCTGGGATGCATCCGAGACTTGTCGCAGCTATGTCCCTGAGTCTTTTTTCTCGCGGTTTATGGTTCTGTCATCCCAGGTAGCAACCTCAGACTCCTCCAGGGAAGACACCCAAGATGATTTTTCTCTCTTGACAGTGGTCCATCCTGCGGGATCTACCCAGAACTCCTCCCAGGCGTCTCCTGCAGAGTTTACTCCAGTGCTTTAGGGCCCTGTGATCCCGGCTAGCAACCCCAGACTCCTCTAGGGAAGATACCTGAGATAATTTTTCTGCTTGGACAATGCTCCATCCTCTGGGAAGCATCCGAGACTCCTTGCAGGTATGTCCCTGAGTCTTTATTCCGGTGGTTTAGCGCCCTGTGATCCCGGGTAGCAACCCCAGACTCCTCCAGGGAAGATACTCGAGATGATTTTTCTCCCTGGACAATGCTCCATCCTCTGGGAAGCATCCGAGACTCCTTGCAGCTTTGTCCCTGAGTGTTTATTCCGGTGCTTTTGGGCCCTGTAATCCCGTGTAGCAACACCAGACTCCTCCAGGGACGATACCCAAGTTGATTTTTCTCCTTGGACTATTGTCCATCCTGCGGGATGCACCCGAGACTCCTCCCAGCTCTGTTTCTGAGTGTTTTCTTCCGGTGGTTTAGCGCCCTGTGATCCCGGGTAGCAACCCCAGACTCCTCCAGGGAAGATACCCGAGATGATTTTTCTCCTTGGACAATGCTCCATCTTCTGGGATGCATCTGAAATTCCTCCCAAGTGTCTCCCGCTGACATGTTTCCTGTGGTTTGGGTCCCTGTAATCCCGGGTAGCAACCCCAGACTCCTTCAGGAAAGATACCCGGGATGATTTTTCTCCTTGGACAATTCTCTATACTCTGGGATGCATCCGAGACTTGTTGCAGCTATGTCCCTGAGTCTTTTTTCTCGCGGTTTATGGTTCTGTCATCCCAGGTAGCAACCTCAGACTCCTCCAGGGAAGACACCCAAGATGATTTTTCTCTCTTGACAGTGGTCCATCCTGCGGGATCTACCCAGAACTCCTCCCAGGCGTCTCCCGTAGAGTTTTCTCCAGTGCTTTAGGGCCCTGTGGTCCCGGCTAGCAACCCCAGACTCCTCTAGGGAAGATACCCGAGATAATTTTTCTGCTTGGACAATGCTCCATCCTCTGGGAAGCATCCGAGACTCCTTGCAGGTATGTCCCTGAGTTTTTATTCCGGTGGTTTAGCGCCCTGTGATCCCGGGTAGCAACCCCAGACTCCTCCGTGGAAGATACCCGAGATGATTTTTCTCCTTGGACAATGCTCCATCTTCTGGGATGCATCTGAGATTCCTCCCAGGCGTCTCCCACAGACATTTTTCCTGTGGTTTGGGTCCCTGTAATCCCGGGTAGCAACCCCAGACTCCTCCAGGGAAGATACCCGAGATGATTTTTCTCCCTGGACAATGCTCCATCCTCTGGGAAGCATCCGAGACTCCTTGCAGCTTTGTCCCTGAGTGTTTATTCCGGTGCTTTTGGGCCCTGTAATCCCGGGTAGCAACCCCAAACTCCCCCAGGGAAGATACCCAAGTTGATTTTTCTCCTTGGACTATTGTCCATCCTGCGGGATGCACCCGAGACTCTTCCCAGCTCTGTTTCTGAGTGTTTTCTTCAGGTGGTTTAGCGCCCTGTGATCCCGGGTAGCAACCCCAGACTCCTCCAGGGAAGATACCCGAGATGATTTTTCTCCTTGGACAATGCTCCATCCTCTGGGAAGCATCCGAGACCCCTTGCAGGTATGTCCCTGACTGTTTATTCCGGTGTTTTCGGGCCCTGTGATCCCGGGTAGCAACCCCAGACTCCTCCAGGAAAGATACCCGGGATGATTTTTCTCCTTGGACAATGCTCTATACTCTGGGATGCATCCGAGACTTGTCGCAGCTATGTCCCTGAGTCTTTTTTCTCGCGGTTTATGGTTCTGTCATCCCGGGTAGCAACCCCAGACTCCTCCAGGGAAGACACCCAAGATGATTTTTCTCTCTTGACAGTGGTCCATACTGCGGGATCTACCCAGAAGTCCTCCCAGGCATCTCCCGCAGAGTTTTCTCCAGTGCTTTAGGGCCCTGTGATCCCGGCTAGCAACCCCAGACTCCTCTAGGGAAGATACCCGAGATGATTTTTCTGCTTGGACAATGCTCCATCCTCTGGGAAGCATCCGAGACTTATTGAAGGTATGTCCCTGAGTTTTTATTCCGGTGGTTTAGCGCCCTGTGATCCCGGGTAGCAACCCCAGACTCCTCCAGGGAAGATACCCGAGATGATTTTTCTCCTTGGACAATGCTCCATCTTCTGGGATGCATCTGAGATTCCTCCCAAGTGTCTCCCGCAGACATTTTTTCTGTGGTTTTGGTCCCTGTAATGCCGGGTAGCAACCCCAGACTCCTCCAGGGAAGATACCCGGGATGATATTTCTCCTTGGACAATGCTCCATCTTCTGGGATGCATCTGAGATTCCTCCCAGGCGTCTCCCACAGACATTTTTCCTGTGGTTTGGGTCCCTGTAATCCCGGGTAGCAACCCCAGACTCCTCCAGGGAAGATACCCGAGATGATTTTTCTCCCTGGACAATGCTCCATCCTCTGGGAAGCATCTGAGACTCCTTGCAGCTTTGTCCCTGAGTGTTTATTCCGGTGCTTTTGGGCCCTGTAATCCCGGGTAGCAACCCCAGACTCCTCCAGGGAAGATACCCAAGTTGATTTTTCTCCTTGGACTATTGTCCATCCTGCAGGATGCACCCGAGACTCCTTGCAGGTATGTCCCTGAGTGTTTATTCCGGTGTTTTCGGGCCCTGTGATCCCGGGTAGCAACCCCAGACTCCTCCAGGGAAGATACCCGAGATGATTTTTCTACTTGGACAATGCTCCATCTTCTGGGATGCATCTGAGATTCCTTTCAAGTGTCTCCTGCAGACATTTTTCCTGTGGTTTTGGTCCCTGTAATCCCGGGTAGCAACCCCAGACTCCTCCAGGAAAGATACCCGGGATGATTTTTCTCCTTGGACAATGCTCCATCTTCTGGGATGCATCTGAGATTCCTCCCAAGTGTCTCCTGCAGACATTTTTCCTGTGGTTTTGGTCCCTGTAATCCCCGGTAGCAAGCCCAGACTCCTCCAGGAAAGATACCCGGGATGATTTTTCTCCTTGGACAATGCTCTATACTCTGGGATGCATCCGAGACTTGTCGCAGCTATGTCCCTGAGTCTTTTTTCTCGCGGTTTATGGTTCTGTCATCCCAGGTAGCAACCCCAGACTCCTCCAGGGAAGACACCCAAGATGATTTTTCTCTCTTGACAGTGGTCCATCCTGCGGGATCTACCCAGAACTCCTCCCAGGCATCTCCCGCAGAGTTTTCTCCAGTGCTTTAGGGCCCTGTGATCCCGGCTAGCAACCCCAGACTCCTCTAGGGAAGATACCCGAGATAATGTTTCTGCTTGGACAATGCTCCGTCTTCTGGGAAGCATCCGAGACTCCTTGCAGGTATGTCCCTGCGTGTTTATTCCGGTGTTTTGGGGCCCTGTGATCCCGGGTAGCAACCCCAGACTCCTCCAGGGAAGATACCCGAGATGATTTTTCTCCTTGGACAATGCTCCATCTTCTGGGATGCATCTGAAATTCCTCCCAAGTATCTCCCGCTGACATTTTTCCTGTGGTTTGGGTCCCTGTAATCCCGGGTAGCAACCCCAGACTCCTCCTGGAAAGATACCCGGGATGATTTTTCTCCTTGGACAATGCTCTATACTCTGGGATGCATCCGAGACTTGTTGCAGCTATGTCCCTGAGTCTTTTTTCTCGCGGTTTATGGTTCTGTCATCCCAGGTAGCAACCTCAGACTCCTCCAGGGAAGACACCCAAGATGATTTTTCTCTCTTGACAGTGGTCCATCCTGCGGGATCTACCCAGAACTCCTCCCAGGCATCTCCCTCAGAGTTTTCTCCAGTGCTTTAGGGCCCTGTGATCCCGGCTAGCAACCCCAGCCTCCTCCGTGGAAGATACCCGAGATGATTTTTCTCCTTGGACAATGCTCCATCTTCTGGGATGCATCTGAGATTCCTCCCAGGCGTCTCCCACAGACATTTTTCCTGTGGTTTGGGTCCCTGTAATCCCGGGTAGCAACCCCAGACTCCTCCAGGGAAGATACCCGAGATGATTTTTCTCCCTGGACAATGCTCCATCCTCTGGGAAGCATCCGAGACTCCTTGCAGCTTTGTCCCTGAGTGTTTATTCCGGTGCTTTTGGGCCTTGTAATCCCGGGTAGCAACCCCAGACTCCTCCAGGGAAGATACCCAAGTTGATTTTTCTCCTTGGACTATTGTCCATCCTGCGGGATGCACCCGAGACTCTTCCCAGCTCTGTTTCTGAGTGTTTTCTTCCGGTGGTTTAGCGCCCTGTGATCCCGGGTAGCAACCCCAGACTCCTCCAGGGAAGATACCCGAGATGATTTTTCTCCTTGGACAATGCTCCATCCTCTGGGAAGCATCCGAGACCCATTGCAGGTATGTCCCTGAGTGTTTATTCCGGTGTTTTCGGGCCCTGTGATCCCGGGTAGCAACCCCAGACTCCTCCAGGAAAGATACCCGGGATGATTTTTCTCCTTGGACAATGCTCTATACTCTGGGATGCATCCGAGACTTGTCGCAGCTATGTCCCTGAGTCTTTTTTCTCGCGGTTTATGGTTCTGTCATCCCAGGTAGCAACCCCAGACTCCTCCAGGGAAGACACCCAAGATGATTTTTCTCTCTTGACAGTGGTCCATCCTGCGGGATCTACCCAGAACTCCTCCCAGGCATCTCCCGCAGAGTTTTCTCCAGTGCTTTAGGGCCCTGTGATCCCGGCTAGCAACCCCAGACTCCTCTAGGGAAGATACCCGAGATAATTTTTCTGCTTGGACAATGCTCCGTCTTCTGGGAAGCATCCGAGACTCCTTGCAGGTATGTCCCTGAGTGTTTATTCCGGTGTTTTGGGGCCCTGTGATCCCGGGTAGCAACCCCAGACTCCTCCAGGGAAGATACCCGAGATGATTTTTCTCCTTGGACAATGCTCCATCTTCTGGGATGCATCTGAAATTCCTCCCAAGTATCTCCCGCTGACATTTTTCCTGTGGTTTGGGTCCCTGTAATCCTGGGTAGCAACCCCAGACTCCTCCAGGGAAGATACCCGAGATGATTTTTCTCCCTGGACAATGCTACATCCTCTGGGAAGCATCCGAGACTCCTTGCAGCTTTGTCCCTGAGTGTTTATTCCGGTGCTTTTGGGCCCTGTCATCCCGGGTAGCAACCCCAGACTCCTCCGTGGAAGATACCCAAGTTGATTTTTCTCCTTGGACTATTGTCCATCCTGCGGGATGCACCCGAGACTCCTCCCAGCTCTGTTTCTGAGTGTTTTCTTCTGGTGGTTTAGCGCCCTGTGATCCCGGGTAGCAACCCCAGACTCCTCCAGGGAAGATACCCGAGATGATTTTTCTCCTTGGACAATGCTCCATCCTCTGGGAAGCATACGAGACTCCTTGCAGGTATGTCCCTGAGTGTTTATTCTGGTGGTTTAGCGCCCTGTGATCCCGGGTAGCAACCCCAGACTCCTCCAGGGAAGATATCCGAGATGATTTTTCTCCTTGGACAATGCTCCATCCTCTGGGATGCATCTGAAATTCCTCCCAAGTGTCTCCCGCTGACATTTTTCCTGTGGTTTGGGTCCCTGTAATCCCGGGTAGCAACCCCAGACTCCTCCAGGAAAGATACCCGGGATGATTTTTCTCCTTGGACAATGCTCTATACTCTGGGATGCATCCGAGACTTGTCGCAGCTATGTCCCTGAGTCTTTTTTCTCGCGGTTTATGGTTCTGTCATCCCAGGTAGCAACCTCAGACTCCTCCAGGGAAGACACCCAAGATGATTTTTCTCTCTTGACAGTGGTCCATCCTGTGGGATCTACCCAGAACTCCTCCCAGGCGTCTCCTGCAGAGTTTACTCCAGTGCTTTAGGGCCCTGTGATCCCGGCTAGCAACCCCAGACTCCTCTAGGGAAGATACCTGAGATAATTTTTCTGCTTGGACAATGCTCCATCCTCTGGGAAGCATCCGAGACTCCTTGCAGGTATGTCCCTGAGTCTTTATTCCGGTGGTTTAGCGCCCTGTGATCCCGGGTAGCAACCCCAGACTCCTCCAGGGAAGATACCCGAGATGATTTTTCTCCATGGACAATGCTCCATCCTCTGGGAAGCATCCGAGACTCCTTGCAGGTATGTCCCTGAGTGTTTATTCCGGTGCTTTTGGGCCCTGTCATCCCGGGTAGCAACCCCAGACTCCTCCGTGGAAGATACCCAAGTTGATTTTTCTCCTTGGACTATTGTCCATCCTGCGGGATGCACCCGAGACTCCTCCCAGCTCTGTTTCTGAGTGTTTTCTTCCGGTGGATTAGCGCCCTGTGATCCCGGTTAGCAACCCCAGACTCCTCCAGGGAAGATACCCGAGATGATTTTTCTCCTTGGACAATGCTCCATCTTCTGGGATGCATCTGAGATTCCTCCCAGGCGTCTCCCACAGACATTTTTCCTGTGGTTTGGGTCCCTGTAATCCCGGGTAGCAACCCCAGACTCCTCCAGGGAAGATACCCGAGATGATTTTTCTCCTTGGACAATGCTCCATCTTCTGGGAAGCATCCGAGACTCCTTGCAGGTATGTCCCTGAGTGTTTATTCCGGTGCTTTTGGGCCCTGTCATCCCGGGTAGCAACCCCAGACTCCTCCGTGGAAGATACCCAAGTTGATTTTTCTCCTTGGACTATTGTCCATCCTGCGGGATGCACCCGAGACTCCTCCCAGCTCTGTTTCTGAGTGTTTTCTTCTGGTGGTTTAGCGCCCTGTGATCCCGGGTAGCAACCCCAGACTCCTCCAGGGAAGATACCCGAGATGATTTTTCTCCTTGGACAATGCTCCATCCTCTGGGAAGCATACGAGACTCCTTGCAGGTATGTCCCTGAGTGTTTATTCCGGTGGTTTAGCGCCCTGTGATCCCGGGTAGCAACCCCAGACTCCTCCAGGGAAGATATCCGAGATGATTTTTCTCCTTGGACAATGCTCCATCCTCTGGGATGCATCTGAAATTCCTCCCAAGTGTCTCCCGCTGACATTTTTCCTGTGGTTTTGGTCCCTGTAATCCCGGGTAGCAACCCCAGACTCCTCCAGGAAAGATACCCGGGATCATTTTTCTCCTTGGACAATGCTCTATACTCTGGGATGCATCCGAGACTTGTCGCAGCTATGTCCCTGAGTCTTTTTTCTCGCGGTTTATGGTTCTGTCATCCCAGGTAGCAACCTCAGACTCCTCCAGGGAAGACACCCAAGATGATTTTTCTCTCTTGACAGTGGTCCATCCTGTGGGATCTACCCAGAACTCCTCCCAGGCGTCTCCTGCAGAGTTTACTCCAGTGCTTTAGGGCCCTGTGATCCCGGCTAGCAACCCCAGACTCCTCTAGGGAAGATACCTGAGATACTTTTTCTGCTTGGACAATGCTCCATCCTCTGGGAAGCATCCGAGACTCCTTGCAGGTATGTCCCTGAGTCTTTATTCCGGTGGTTTAGCGCCCTGTGATCCCGGGTAGCAACCCCAGACTCCTCCAGGGAAGATACCCGAGATGATTTTTCTCCATGGACAATGCTCCATCCTCTGGGAAGCATCCGAGACTCCTTGCAGGTATGTCCCTGAGTGTTTATTCCGGTGCTTTTGGGCCCTGTCATCCCGGGTAGCAACCCCAGACTCCTCCGTGGAAGATACCCAAGTTGATTTTTCTCCTTGGACTATTGTCCATCCTGCGGGATGCACCCGAGACTCCTCCCAGCTCTGTTTGTGAGTGTTTTCTTCCGGTGGTTTAGCGCCCTGTGATCCCGGGTAGCAACCCCAGACTCCTCCAGGGAAGATACCCGAGATGATTTTTCTCCTTGGACAATGCTCCATCTTCTGGGATGCATCTGAGATTCCTCCCAGGCGTCTCCCACAGACATTTTTCCTGTGGTTTGGGTCCCTGTAATCCCGGGTAGCAACCCCAGACTCCTCCAGGGAAGATACCCGAGATGATTTTTCTCCTTGGACAATGCTCCATCCTCTGGGAAGCATCCGAGACTCCTTGCAGGTATGTCCCTGAGTGTTTATTCCGGTGATTTGGGGCCCTGTGATCCCGGGTAGCAACCCCAGACTCCTCCAGGGAAGATACCCGAGATGATTTTTCTCCTTGGACAATGCTCCATCTTCTGGGATGCATCTGAAATTCCTCCCAAGTGTCTCCCGCTGACATTTTTCTTGTCGTTTGGGTCCCTGTAATCCCGGGTAGCAACCCCAGACTCCTCCAGGGAACATACCCGAGATGATTTTTCTCCTTGGACAATGCTCTATACTCTGGGATGCATCCGAGACTTGTCGCAGCTATGTCCCTGAGTCTTTTTTCTCGCGGTTTATGGTTCTGTCATCCCAGGTAGCAACCCCAGACTGCTCCAGGGAAGACACCCAAGATGATTTTTCTCTCTTGACAGTGGTCCATCCTGCGGGATCTACCCAGAACTCCTCCCAGGCATCTCCCGCAGAGTTTTCTCCAGTGCTTTAGGGCCCTGTGATCCCGGCTAGCAACCCCAGACTCCTCTAGGGAAGATACCCGAGATAATTTTTCTGCTTGGACAATGCTCCATCTTCTGGGAAGCATCCGAGACTCCTTGCAGGTATGTCCCTGAGTGTTTATTCCGGTGCTTTTGGGCCCTGTCATCCCGGGTAGCAACCCCAGACTCCTCCGTGGAAGATACCCAAGTTGATTTTTCTCCTTGGACTATTGTCCATCCTGCGGGATGCACCCGAGACTCCTCCCAGCTCTGTTTCTGAGTGTTTTCTTCCAGCTCTGTTTCTGAGTGTTTTCTTCCGGTGGTTTAGCGCCCTGTGATCCCGGCTAGCAACCCCAGACTCCTCTAGGGAAGATACCCGAGATGATTTTTCTGCTTGGACAATGCTCCATCCTCTGGGAAGCATCCGAGACTCCTTGCAGGTATGTCCCTGAGCCTTTATTCCGGTGGTTTAGCGCCCTGTGATCCCGGGTAGCAACCCCAGACTCCTCCGTGGAAGATACCCAAGTTGATTTTTCTCCTTGGACTATTGTCCATCCTGCGGGATGCACCCGAGACTCCTCCCAGCTCTGTTTCTGAGTGTTTTCTTCCGGTGGTTTAGCGCCCTGTGATCCCGGGTAGCAACCCCAGACTCCTCCAGGGAAGATACCCGAGATGATTTTTCTCCTTGGACAATGCTCCATCTTCTGGGATGCATCTGAGATTCCTCCCAGGCGTCTCCCACAGACATTTTTCCTGTGGTTTGGGTCCCTGTAATCCCGGGTAGCAACCCCAGACTCCTCCAGGGAAGATACCCGAGATGATTTTTCTCCTTGGACAATGCTCCATCCTCTGGGAAGCATCCGAGACTCCTTGCAGGTATGTCCCTGAGTGTTTATTCCGGTGTTTTGGGGCCCTGTGATCCCGGGTAGCAACCCCAGACTCCTCCAGGGAAGATACCCGAGATGATTTTTCTCCTTGGACAATGCTCCATCTTCTGGGATGCATCTGAAATTCCTCCCAAGTGTCTCCCGCTGACATTTTTCTTGTCGTTTGGGTCCCTGTAATCCCGGGTAGCAACCCCAGACTCCTCCAGGGAACATACCCGAGATGATTTTTCTCCTTGGACAATGCTCTATACTCTGGGATGCATCCGAGACTTGTCGCAGCTATGTCCCTGAGTCTTTTTTCTCGCGGTTTATGGTTCTGTCATCCCAGGTAGCAACCCCAGACTGCTCCAGGGAAGACACCCAAGATGATTTTTCTCTCTTGACAGTGGTCCATCCTGCGGGATCTACCCAGAACTCCTCCCAGGCATCTCCCGCAGAGTTTTCTCCAGTGCTTTAGGGCCCTGTGATCCCGGCTAGCAACCCCAGACTCCTCTAGGGAAGATACCCGAGATAATTTTTCTGCTTGGACAATGCTCCATCTTCTGGGAAGCATCCGAGACTCCCTGCAGGTATGTCCCTGAGTCTTTATTCCGGTGCTTTTGGGCCCTGTCATCCCGGGTAGCAACCCCAGACTCCTCCGTGGAAGATACCCAAGTTGATTTTTCTCCTTGGATTATTGTCCATCCTGCGGGATGCACCCGAGACTCCTCCCAGCTCTGTTTCTGAGTGTTTTCTTCCGGTGGTTTAGCGCCCTGTGATCCCGGGTAGCAACCCCAGACTCCTCCAGGGAAGATACCCGAGATGATTTTTCTCCTTGGACAGTGCTCCATCTTCTGGGATGCATCTGAGATTCCTCCCAGGCGTCTCCCACAGACATTTTTCCTGTGGTTTGCGTCCCTGTAATCCCGGGTAGCAACCCCAGACTCCTCCAGTAAAGATTCCCGGGATGATTTTTCTCCTTGGACAATGCTCTATACTCTGGGATGCATCCGAGACTTGTCGCAGCTATGTCCCTGAGTCTTTTTTCTCGCGGTTTATGGTTCTGTCATCCCAGGTAGCAACCCCAGACTCCTCCAGGGAAGATACCCGGGATGATTTTTCTCCTTGGACAATGCTCCATCTTCTGGGATGGATCTGAGATTCCTCCCAGGCGTCTCCCACAGACATTTTTCCTGTGGTTTGGGTCCCTGTAATCCCGGGTAGCAACCCCAGACTCCTCCAGGGAAGATACCCGAGATGATTTTTCTCCTTGGACAATGCTCCATCCTCTGGGAAGCATCCGAGACTCCTTGCAGCTTTGTCCCTGAGTGTTTATTCCGGTGCTTTTGGGCCCTGTAATCCCGGGTAGCAACCCCAGACTCCTCCAGGGAAGATACCCAAGTTGATTTTTCTCCTTGGACTATTGTCCATCCTGCAGGATGCACCCGAGACTCCTTGCAGGTATGTCCCTGAGTGTTTATTCCGGTGTTTTCGGGCCCTGTGATCCCGGGTAGCAACCCCAGACTCCTCCAGGGAAGATACCCGAGATGATTTTTCTACTTGGACAATGCTCCATCTTCTGGGATGCATCTGAGATTCCTTTCAAGTGTCTCCTGCAGACATTTTTCCTGTGGTTTTGGTCCCTGTAATCCCGGGTAGCAACCCCAGACTCCTCCAGGAAAGATACCCGGGATGATTTTTCTCCTTGGACAATGCTCCATCTTCTGGGATGCATCTGAGATTCCTCCCAAGTGTCTCCTGCAGACATTTTTCCTGTGGTTTTGGTCCCTGTAATCCCCGGTAGCAAGCCCAGACTCCTCCAGGAAAGATACCCGGGATGATTTTTCTCCTTGGACAATGCTCTATACTCTGGGATGCATCCGAGACTTGTCGCAGCTATGTCCCTGAGTCTTTTTTCTCGCGGTTTATGGTTCTGTCATCCCAGGTAGCAACCCCAGACTCCTCCAGGGAAGACACCCAAGATGATTTTTCTCTCTTGACAGTGGTCCATCCTGCGGGATCTACCCAGAACTCCTCCCAGGCATCTCCCGCAGAGTTTTCTCCAGTGCTTTAGGGCCCTGTGATCCCGGCTAGCAACCCCAGACTCCTCTAGGGAAGATACCCGAGATAATGTTTCTGCTTGGACAATGCTCCGTCTTCTGGGAAGCATCCGAGACTCCTTGCAGGTATGTCCCTGCGTGTTTATTCCGGTGTTTTGGGGCCCTGTGATCCCGGGTAGCAACCCCAGACTCCTCCAGGGAAGATACCCGAGATGATTTTTCTCCTTGGACAATGCTCCATCTTCTGGGATGCATCTGAAATTCCTCCCAAGTATCTCCCGCTGACATTTTTCCTGTGGTTTGGGTCCCTGTAATCCCGGGTAGCAACCCCAGACTCCTCCTGGAAAGATACCCGGGATGATTTTTCTCCTTGGACAATGCTCTATACTCTGGGATGCATCCGAGACTTGTTGCAGCTATGTCCCTGAGTCTTTTTTCTCGCGGTTTATGGTTCTGTCATCCCAGGTAGCAACCTCAGACTCCTCCAGGGAAGACACCCAAGATGATTTTTCTCTCTTGACAGTGGTCCATCCTGCGGGATCTACCCAGAACTCCTCCCAGGCATCTCCCTCAGAGTTTTCTCCAGTGCTTTAGGGCCCTGTGATCCCGGCTAGCAACCCCAGCCTCCTCCGTGGAAGATACCCGAGATGATTTTTCTCCTTGGACAATGCTCCATCTTCTGGGATGCATCTGAGATTCCTCCCAGGCGTCTCCCACAGACATTTTTCCTGTGGTTTGGGTCCCTGAAATCCCGGGTAGCAACCCCAGACTCCTCCAGGGAAGATACCCGAGATGATTTTTCTCCCTGGACAATGCTCCATCCTCTGGGAAGCATCCGAGACTCCTTGCAGCTTTGTCCCTGAGTGTTTATTCCGGTGCTTTTGGGCCTTGTAATCCCGGGTAGCAACCCCAGACTCCTCCAGGGAAGATACCCAAGTTGATTTTTCTCCTTGGACTATTGTCCATCCTGCGGGATGCACCCGAGACTCTTCCCAGCTCTGTTTCTGAGTGTTTTCTTCCGGTGGTTTAGCGCCCTGTGATCCCGGGTAGCAACCCCAGACTCCTCCAGGGAAGATACCCGAGATGATTTTTCTCCTTGGACAATGCTCCATCCTCTGGGAAGCATCCGAGACCCATTGCAGGTATGTCCCTGAGTGTTTATTCCGGTGTTTTCGGGCCCTGTGATCCCGGGTAGCAGCCCCAGACTCCTCCAGGAAAGATACCCGGGATGATTTTTCTCCTTGGACAATGCTCTATACTCTGGGATGCATCCGAGACTTGTCGCAGCTATGTCCCTGAGTCTTTTTTCTCGCGGTTTATGGTTCTGTCATCCCAGGTAGCAACCCCAGACTCCTCCAGGGAAGACACCCAAGATGATTTTTCTCTCTTGACAGTGGTCCATCCTGTGGGATCTACCCAGAACTCCTCCCAGGCGTCTCCTGCAGAGTTTACTCCAGTGCTTTAGGGCCCTGTGATCCCGGCTAGCAACCCCAGACTCCTCTAGGGAAGATACCTGAGATAATTTTTCTGCTTGGACAATGCTCCATCCTCTGGGAAGCATCCGAGACTCCTTGCAGGTATGTCCCTGAGTCTTTATTCCGGTGGTTTAGCGCCCTGTGATCCCGGGTAGCAACCCCAGACTCCTCCAGGGAAGATACCCGAGATGATTTTTCTCCATGGACAATGCTCCATCCTCTGGGAAGCATCCGAGACTCCTTGCAGGTATGTCCCTGAGTGTTTATTCCGGTGCTTTTGGGCCCTGTCATCCCGGGTAGCAACCCCAGACTCCTCCGTGGAAGATACCCAAGTTGATTTTTCTCCTTGGACTATTGTCCATCCTGCGGGATGCACCCGAGACTCCTCCCAGCTCTGTTTCTGAGTGTTTTCTTCCGGTGGATTAGCGCCCTGTGATCCCGGTTAGCAACCCCAGACTCCTCCAGGGAAGATACCCGAGATGATTTTTCTCCTTGGACAATGCTCCATCTTCTGGGATGCATCTGAGATTCCTCCCAGGCGTCTCCCACAGACATTTTTCCTGTGGTTTGGGTCCCTGTAATCCCGGGTAGCAACCCCAGACTCCTCCAGGGAAGATACCCGAGATGATTTTTCTCCTTGGACAATGCTACATCCTCTGGGAAGCATCCGAGACTCCTTGCAGGTATGTCCCTGAGTGTTTATTCCGGTGCTTTTGGGCCCTGTCATCCCGGGTAGCAACCCCAGACTCCTCCGTGGAAGATACCCAAGTTGATTTTTCTCCTTGGACTATTGTCCATCCTGCGGGATGCACCCGAGACTCCTCCCAGCTCTGTTTCTGAGTGTTTTCTTCTGGTGGTTTAGCGCCCTGTGATCCCGGGTAGCAACCCCAGACTCCTCCAGGGAAGATACCCGAGATGATTTTTCTCCTTGGACAATGCTCCATCCTCTGGGAAGCATACGAGACTCCTTGCAGGTATGTCCCTGAGTGTTTATTCCGGTGGTTTAGCGCCCTGTGATCCCGGGTAGCAACCCCAGACTCCTCCAGGGAAGATATCCGAGATGATTTTTCTCCTTGGACAATGCTCCATCCTCTGGGATGCATCTGAAATTCCTCCCAAGTGTCTCCCGCTGACATTTTTCCTGTGGTTTTGGTCCCTGTAATCCCGGGTAGCAACCCCAGACTCCTCCAGGGAAGATACCCGAGATGATTTTTCTCCTTGGACAATGCTCCATCTTCTGGGATGCATCTGAGATTCCTCCCAGGCGTCTCCCACAGACATTTTTCCTGTGGTTTGGGTCCCTGTAATCCTGGGTAGCAACCCCTGACTCCTCCAGGGAAGACACCCGAGATGATTTTTCTCCCTGGACAATGCTACATCCTCTGGGAAGCATCCGAGACTCCTTGCAGCTTTGTCCCTGAGTGTTTATTCCGGTGCTTTTGGGCCCTGTCATCCCGGGTAGCAACCCCAGACTCCTCCGTGGAAGATACCCAAGTTGATTTTTCTCCTTGGACTATTGTCCATCCTGCGGGATGCACCCGAGACTCCTCCCAGCTCTGTTTCTGAGTGTTTTCTTCTGGTGGTTTAGCGCCCTGTGATCCCGGGTAGCAACCCCAGACTCCTCCAGGGAAGATACCCGAGATGATTTTTCTCCTTGGACAATGCTCCATCCTCTGGGAAGCATACGAGACTCCTTGCAGGTATGTCCCTGAGTGTTTATTCCGGTGGTTTAGCGCCCTGTGATCCCGGGTAGCAACCCCAGACTCCTCCAGGGAAGATATCCGAGATGATTTTTCTCCTTGGACAATGCTCCATCCTCTGGGATGCATCTGAAATTCCTCCCAAGTGTCTCCCGCTGACATTTTTCCTGTGGTTTTGGTCCCTGTAACCCCGGGTAGCAACCCCAGACTCCTCCAGGAAAGATACCCGGGATCATTTTTCTCCTTGGACAATGCTCTATACTCTGGGATGCATCCGAGACTTGTCGCAGCTATGTCCCTGAGTCTTTTTTCTCGCGGTTTATGGTTCTGTCATCCCAGGTAGCAACCTCAGACTCCTCCAGGGAAGACACCCAAGATGATTTTTCTCTCTTGACAGTGGTCCATCCTGTGGGATCTACCCAGAACTCCTCCCAGGCGTCTCCTGCAGAGTTTACTCCAGTGCTTTAGGGCCCTGTGATCCCGGCTAGCAACCCCAGACTCCTCTAGGGAAGATACCTGAGATACTTTTTCTGCTTGGACAATGCTCCATCCTCTGGGAAGCATCCGAGACTCCTTGCAGGTATGTCCCTGAGTCTTTATTCCGGTGGTTTAGCGCCCTGTGATCCCGGGTAGCAACCCCAGACTCCTCCAGGGAAGATACCCGAGATGATTTTTCTCCATGGACAATGCTCCATCCTCTGGGAAGCATCCGAGACTCCTTGCAGGTATGTCCCTGAGTGTTTATTCCGGTGCTTTTGGGCCCTGTCATCCCGGGTAGCAACCCCAGACTCCTCCGTGGAAGATACCCAAGTTGATTTTTCTCCTTGGACTATTGTCCATCCTGCGGGATGCACCCGAGACTCCTCCCAGCTCTGTTTCTGAGTGTTTTCTTCCGGTGGTTTAGCGCCCTGTGATCCCGGGTAGCAACCCCAGACTCCTCCAGGGAAGATACCCGAGATGATTTTTCTCCTTGGACAATGCTCCATCTTCTGGGATGCATCTGAGATTCCTCCCAGGCGTCTCCCACAGACATTTTTCCTGTGGTTTGGGTCCCTGTAATCCCGGGTAGCAACCCCAGACTCCTCCAGGGAAGATACCCGAGATGATTTTTCTCCTTGGACAATGCTCCATCCTCTGGGAAGCATCCGAGACTCCTTGCAGGTATGTCCCTGAGTGTTTATTCCGGTGATTTGGGGCCCTGTGATCCCGGGTAGCAACCCCAGACTCCTCCAGGGAAGATACCCGAGATGATTTTTCTCCTTGGACAATGCTCCATCTTCTGGGATGCATCTGAAATTCCTCCCAAGTGTCTCCCGCTGACATTTTTCTTGTCGTTTGGGTCCCTGTAATCCCGGGTAGCAACCCCAGACTCCTCCAGGGAACATACCCGAGATGATTTTTCTCCTTGGACAATGCTCTATACTCTGGGATGCATCCGAGACTTGTCGCAGCTATGTCCCTGAGTCTTTTTTCTCGCGGTTTATGGTTCTGTCATCCCAGGTAGCAACCCCAGACTGCTCCAGGGAAGACACCCAAGATGATTTTTCTCTCTTGACAGTGGTCCATCCTGCGGGATCTACCCAGAACTCCTCCCAGGCATCTCCCGCAGAGTTTTCTCCAGTGCTTTAGGGCCCTGTGATCCCGGCTAGCAACCCCAGACTCCTCTAGGGAAGATACCCGAGATAATTTTTCTGCTTGGACAATGCTCCATCTTCTGGGAAGCATCCGAGACTCCTTGCAGGTATGTCCCTGAGTCTTTATTCCGGTGCTTTTGGGCCCTGTCATCCCGGGTAGCAACCCCAGACTCCTCCGTGGAAGATACCCAAGTTGATTTTTCTCCTTGGACTATTGTCCATCCTGCGGGATGCACCCGAGACTCCTCCCAGCTCTGTTTCTGAGTGTTTTCTTCCGGTGGTTTAGCGCCCTGTGATCCCGGGTAGCAACCCCAGACTCCTCCAGGGAAGATACCCGAGATGATTTTTCTCCTTGGACAGTGCTCCATCTTCTGGGATGCATCTGAGATTCCTCCCAGGCGTCTCCCACAGACATTTTTCCTGTGGTTTGCGTCCCTGTAATCCCGGGTAGCAACCCCAGACTCCTCCAGGAAAGATTCCCGGGATGATTTTTCTCCTTGGACAATGCTCTATACTCTGGGATGCATCCGAGACTTGTCGCAGCTATGTCCCTGAGTCTTTTTTCTCGCGGTTTATGGTTCTGTCATCCCAGGTAGCAACCCCAGACTCCTCCAGGGAAGATACCCGGGATGATTTTTCTCCTTGGACAATGCTCCATCTTCTGGGATGGATCTGAGATTCCTCCCAGGCGTCTCCCACAGACATTTTTCCTGTGGTTTGGGTCCCTGTAATCCCGGGTAGCAACCCCAGACTCCTCCAGGGAAGATACCCGAGATGATTTTTCTCCTTGGACAATGCTCCATCCTCTGGGAAGCATCCGAGACTCCTTGCAGCTTTGTCCCTGAGTGTTTATTCCGGTGCTTTTGGGCCCTGTAATCCCGGGTAGCAACCCCAGACTCCTCCGTGGAAGATACCCAAGTTGATTTTTCTCCTTGGACTATTGTCCATCCTGCGGGATGCACCCGAGACTCCTCCCAGCTCTGTTTCTGAGTGTTTTCTTCCGGTGGTTTAGCGCCCTGTGATCCCGGGTAGCAACCCCAGACTACTCCAGGGAAGATACCCGAGATGATTTTTCTCCTTGGACAATGCTCCATCTTCTGGGATGCATCTGAAATTCCTCCCAAGTGTCTCCCGCTGACATGTTTCCTGTGGTTTGGGTCCCTGTAATCCCGGGTAGCAACCCCAGACTCCTCCAGGAAAGATACCCGGGATGATTTTTCTCCTTGGACAATTCTCTATACTCTGGGATGCATCCGAGACTTGTTGCAGCTATGTCCCTGAGTCTTTTTTCTCGCGGTTTATGGTTCTGTCATCCCAGGTAGCAACCTCAGACTCCTCCAGGGAAGACACCCAAGATGATTTTTCTCTCTTGACAGTGGTCCATCCTGCGGGATCTACCCAGAACTCCTCCCAGGCGTCTCCCGTAGAGTTTTCTCCAGTGCTTTAGGGCCCTGTGGTCCCGGCTAGCAACCCCAGACTCCTCTAGGGAAGATACCCGAGATAATTTTTCTGCTTGGACAATGCTCCATCCTCTGGGAAGCATCCGAGACTCCTTGCAGGTATGTCCCTGAGTTTTTATTCCGGTGGTTTAGCGCCCTGTGATCCCGGGTAGCAACCCCAGACTCCTCCGTGGAAGATACCCGAGATGATTTTTCTCCTTGGACAATGCTCCATCTTCTGGGATGCATCTGAGATTCCTCCCAGGCGTCTCCCACAGACATTTTTCCTGTGGTTTGGGTCCCTGAAATCCCGGGTAGCAACCCCAGACTCCTCCAGGGAAGATACCCGAGATGATTTTTCTCCCTGGACAATGCTCCATCCTCTGGGAAGCATCCGAGACTCCTTGCAGCTTTGTCCCTGAGTGTTTATTCCGGTGCTTTTGGGCCCTGTCATCCCGGGTAGCAACCCCAGACTCCTCCAGGGAAGATACCCAAGTTGATTTTTCTCCTTGGACTATTGTCCATCCTGCGGGATGCACCCGAGACTCTTCCCAGCTCTGTTTCTGAGTGTTTTCTTCCGGTGGTTTAGCGCCCTGTGATCCCGGGTAGCAACCCCAGACTCCTCCAGGGAAGATACCCGAGATGATTTTTCTCCTTGGACAATGCTCCATCCTCTGGGAAGCATCCGAGACCCCTTGCAGGTATGTCCCTGAGTGTTTATTCCGGTGTTTTCGGGCCCTGTGATCCCGGGTAGCAACCCCAGACTCCTCCAGGAAAGATACCCGGGATGATTTTTCTCCTTGGACAATGCTCTATACTCTGGGATGCATCCGAGACTTGTCGCAGCTATGTCCCTGAGTCTTTTTTCTCGCGGTTTATGGTTCTGTCATCCCAGGTAGCAACCCCAGACTCCTCCAGGGAAGACACCCAAGATGATTTTTCTCTCTTGACAGTGGTCCATCCTGCGGGATCTACCCAGAAGTCCTCCCAGGCATCTCCCGCAGAGTTTTCTCCAGTGCTTTAGGGCCCTGTGATCCCGGCTAGCAACCCCAGACTCCTCTAGGGAAGATACCCGAGATGATTTTTCTGCTTGGACAATGCTCCATCCTCTGGGAAGCATCCGAGACTTATTGAAGGTATGTCCCTGAGTTTTTATTCCGGTGGTTTAGCGCCCTGTGATCCCGGGTAGCAACCCCAGACTCCTCCAGGGAAGATACCCGAGATGATTTTTCTCCTTGGACAATGCTCCATCTTCTGGGATGCATCTGAGATTCCTCCCAAGTGTCTCCCGCAGACATTTTTTCTGTGGTTTTGGTCCCTGTAATCCCGGGTAGCAACCCCAGACTCCTCCAGGGAAGATACCCGGGATGATATTTCTCCTTGGACAATGCTCCATCTTCTGGGATGCATCTGAGATTCCTCCCAGGCGTCTCCCACAGACATTTTTCCTGTGGTTTGGGTCCATGTAATCCCAAATAGCAACCCCAGACTCCTCCAGGGAAGATACCCGAGATGATTTTTCTCCATGGACAATGCTCCATCCTCTGGGAAGCATCTGAGACTCCTTGCAGCTTTGTCCCTGAGTGTTTATTCCGGTGCTTTTGGGCCCTGTAATCCCGGGTAGCAACCCCAGACTCCTCCAGGGAAGATACCCAAGTTGATTTTTCTCCTTGGACTATTGTCCATCCTGCAGGATGCACCCGAGACTCCTTGCAGGTATGTCCCTGAGTGTTTATTCCGGTGGTTTAGCGCCCTGTGATCCCGGGTAGCAACCCCAGACTCCTCCAGGGAAGATACCCAAGTTGATTTTTCTCCTTGGACTATTGTCCATCCTGCGGGATGCACCCGAGACTCTTCCCAGCTCTGTTTCTGAGTGTTTTCTTCCGGTGGTTTAGCGCCCTGTGATCCCGGGTAGCAACCCCAGACTCCTCCAGGGAAGATACCCGAGATGATTTTTCTCCCTGGACAATGCTACATCCTCTGGGAAGCATCCGAGACTCCTTGCAGCTTTGTCCCTGAGTGTTTATTCCGGTGCTTTTGGGCCCTGTCATCCCGGGTAGCAACCCCAGACTCCTCCGTGGAAGATACCCAAGTTGATTTTTCTCCTTGGACTATTGTCCATCCTGCGGGATGCACCCGAGACTCCTCCCAGCTCTGTTTCTGAGTGTTTTCTTCTGGTGGTTTAGCGCCCTGTGATCCCGGGTAGCAACCCCAGACTCCTCCAGGGAAGATACCCGAGATGATTTTTCTCCTTGGACAATGCTCCATCCTCTGGGAAGCATACGAGACTCCTTGCAGGTATGTCCCTGAGTGTTTATTCCGGTGGTTTAGCGCCCTGTGATCCCGGGTAGCAACCCCAGACTCCTCCAGGGAAGATATCCGAGATGATTTTTCTCCTTGGACAATGCTCCATCCTCTGGGATGCATCTGAAATTCCTCCCAAGTGTCTCCCGCTGACATTTTTCCTGTGGTTTGGGTCCCTGTAATCCCGGGTAGCAACCCCAGACTCCTCCAGGAAAGATACCCGGGATGATTTTTCTCCTTGGACAATGCTCTATACTCTGGGATGCATCCGAGACTTGTCGCAGCTATGTCCCTGAGTCTTTTTTCTCGCGGTTTATGGTTCTGTCATCCCAGGTAGCAACCTCAGACTCCTCCAGGGAAGACACCCAAGATGATTTTTCTCTCTTGACAGTGGTCCATCCTGTGGGATCTACCCAGAACTCCTCCCAGGCGTCTCCTGCAGAGTTTACTCCAGTGCTTTAGGGCCCTGTGATCCCGGCTAGCAACCCCAGACTCCTCTAGGGAAGATACCTGAGATAATTTTTCTGCTTGGACAATGCTCCATCCTCTGGGAAGCATCCGAGACTCCTTGCAGGTATGTCCCTGAGTCTTTATTCCGGTGGTTTAGCGCCCTGTGATCCCGGGTAGCAACCCCAGACTCCTCCAGGGAAGATACCCGAGATGATTTTTCTCCATGGACAATGCTCCATCCTCTGGGAAGCATCCGAGACTCCTTGCAGGTATGTCCCTGAGTGTTTATTCCGGTGCTTTTGGGCCCTGTCATCCCGGGTAGCAACCCCAGACTCCTCCGTGGAAGATACCCAAGTTGATTTTTCTCCTTGGACTATTGTCCATCCTGCGGGATGCACCCGAGACTCCTCCCAGCTCTGTTTCTGAGTGTTTTCTTCCGGTGGATTAGCGCCCTGTGATCCCGGTTAGCAACCCCAGACTCCTCCAGGGAAGATACCCGAGATGATTTTTCTCCTTGGACAATGCTCCATCTTCTGGGATGCATCTGAGATTCCTCCCAGGCGTCTCCCACAGACATTTTTCCTGTGGTTTGGGTCCCTGTAATCCCGGGTAGCAACCCCAGACTCCTCCAGGGAAGATACCCGAGATGATTTTTCTCCTTGGACAATGCTCCATCCTCTGGGAAGCATCCGAGACTCCTTGCAGGTATGTCCCTGAGTGTTTATTCCGGTGTTTTGGGGCCCTGTGATCCCGGGTAGCAACCCCAGACTCCTCCAGGGAAGATACCCGAGATGATTTTTCTCCTTGGACAATGCTCCATCTTCTGGGATGCATCTGAAATTCCTCCCAAGTGTCTCCCGCTGACATTTTTCTTGTCGTTTGGGTCCCTGTAATCCCGGGTAGCAACCCCAGACTCCTCCAGGGAAGATACCCGAGATGATTTTTCTCCTTGGACAATGCTCCATCCTCTGGGAAGCATCCGAGACTCCTTGCAGGTATGTCCCTGAGTGTTTATTCCGGTGTTTTGGGGCCCTGTGATCCCGGGTAGCAACCCCAGACTCCTCCAGGGAAGATACCCGAGATGATTTTTCTCCTTGGACAATGCTCCATCTTCTGGGATGCATCTGAGTTTCCTCCCAGGCGTCTCCCACAGACATTTTTCCTGTGGTTTGGGTCCCTGTAATCCTGGGTAGCAACCCCTGACTCCTCCAGGGAAGATACCCGAGATGATTTTTCTCCCTGGACAATGCTACATCCTCTGGGAAGCATCCGAGACTCCTTGCAGCTTTGTCCCTGAGTGTTTATTCCGGTGCTTTTGGGCCCTGTCATCCCGGGTAGCAACCCCAGACTCCTCCGTGGAAGATACCCAAGTTGATTTTTCTCCTTGGACTATTGTCCATCCTGCGGGATGCACCCGAGACTCCTCCCAGCTCTGTTTCTGAGTGTTTTCTTCTGGTGGTTTAGCGCCCTGTGATCCCGGGTAGCAACCCCAGACTCCTCCAGGGAAGATACCCGAGATGATTTTTCTCCTTGGACAATGCTCCATCCTCTGGGAAGCATACGAGACTCCTTGCAGGTATGTCCCTGAGTGTTTATTCCGGTGGTTTAGCGCCCTGTGATCCCGGGTAGCAACCCCAGACTCCTCCAGGGAAGATATCCGAGATGATTTTTCTCCTTGGACAATGCTCCATCCTCTGGGATGCATCTGAAATTCCTCCCAAGTGTCTCCCGCTGACATTTTTCCTGTGGTCTTGGTCCCTGTAATCCCGGGTAGCAACCCCAGACTCCTCCAGGAAAGATACCCGGGATCATTTTTCTCCTTGGACAATGCTCTATACTCTGGGATGCATCCGAGACTTGTCGCAGCTATGTCCCTGAGTCTTTTTTCTCGCGGTTTATGGTTCTGTCATCCCAGGTAGCAACCTCAGACTCCTCCAGGGAAGACACCCAAGATGATTTTTCTCTCTTGACAGTGGTCCATCCTGTGGGATCTACCCAGAACTCCTCCCAGGCGTCTCCTGCAGAGTTTACTCCAGTGCTTTAGGGCCCTGTAATCCCGGCTAGCAACCCCAGACTCCTCTAGGGAAGATACCTGAGATACTTTTTCTGCTTGGACAATGCTCCATCCTCTGGGAAGCATCCGAGACTCCTTGCAGGTATGTCCCTGAGTCTTTATTCCGGTGGTTTAGCGCCCTGTGATCCCGGGTAGCAACCCCAGACTCCTCCAGGGAAGATACCCGAGATGATTTTTCTCCATGGACAATGCTCCATCCTCTGGGAAGCATCCGAGACTCCTTGCAGGTATGTCCCTGAGTGTTTATTCCGGTGCTTTTGGGCCCTGTCATCCCGGGTAGCAACCCCAGACTCCTCCGTGGAAGATACCCAAGTTGATTTTTCTCCTTGGGCTATTGTCCATCCTGCGGGATGCACCCGAGACTCCTCCCAGCTCTGTTTCTGAGTGTTTTCTTCTGGTGGTTTAGCGCCCTGTGATCCCGGGTAGCAACCCCAGACTCCTCCAGGGAAGATACCCGAGATGATTTTTCTCCTTGGACAATGCTCCATCCTCTGGGATGCATCTGAAATTCCTCCCAAGTGTCTCCCGCTGACATTTTTCCTGTGGTTTGGGTCCCTGTAATCCCGGGTAGCAACCCCAGACTCCTCCAGGAAAGATACCCGGGATGATTTTTCTCCTTGGACAATGCTCTATACTCTGGGATGCATCCGAGACTTGTCGCAGCTATGTCCCTGAGTCTTTTTTCTCGCGGTTTATGGTTCTGTCATCCCAGGTAGCAACCTCAGACTCCTCCAGGGAAGACACCCAAGATGATTTTTCTCTCTTGACAGTGGTCCATCCTGTGGGATCTACCCAGAACTCCTCCCAGGCGTCTCCTGCAGAGTTTACTCCAGTGCTTTAGGGCCCTGTGATCCCGGCTAGCAACCCCAGACTCCTCTAGGGAAGATACCTGAGATACTTTTTCTGCTTGGACAATGCTCCATCCTCTGGGAAGCATCCGAGACTCCTTGCAGGTATGTCCCTGAGTCTTTATTCCGGTGGTTTAGCGCCCTGTGATCCCGGGTAGCAACCCCAGACTCCTCCAGGGAAGATACCCGAGATGATTTTTCTCCATGGACAATGCTCCATCCTCTGGGAAGCATCCGAGACTCCTTGCAGGTATGTCCCTGAGTGTTTATTCCGGTGCTTTTGGGCCCTGTCATCCCGGGTAGCAACCCCAGACTCCTCCGTGGAAGATACCCAAGTTGATTTTTCTCCTTGGACTATTGTCCATCCTGCGGGATGCACCCGAGACTCCTCCCAGCTCTGTTTCTGAGTGTTTTCTTCCGGTGGATTAGCGCCCTGTGATCCCGGGTAGCAACCCCAGACTCCTCCAGGGAAGATACCCGAGATGATTTTTCTCCTTGGACAATGCTCCATCTTCTGGAATGCATCTGAGATTCCTCCCAGGCGTCTCCCACAGACATTTTTCCTGTGGTTTGGGTCCCTGTAATCCCGGGTAGCAACCCCAGACTCCTCCAGGGAAGATACCCGAGATGATTTTTCTCCTTGGACAATGCTCCATCCTCTGGGAAGCATCCGAGACTCCTTGCAGGTATGTCCCTGAGTGTTTATTCCGGTGTTTTGGGGCCCTGTGATCCCGGGTAGCAACCCCAGACTCCTCCAGGGAAGATACCCGAGATGATTTTTCTCCTTGGACAATGCTCCATCTTCTGGGATGCATCTGAGTTTCCTCCCAGGCGTCTCCCACAGACATTTTTCCTGTGGTTTGGGTCCCTGTAATCCTGGGTAGCAACCCCTGACTCCTCCAGGGAAGATACCCGAGATGATTTTTCTCCCTCGACAATGCTACATCCTCTGGGAAGCATCCGAGACTCCTTGCAGCTTTGTCCCTGAGTGTTTATTCCGGTGCTTTTGGGCCCTGTCATCCCGGGTAGCAACCCCAGACTCCTCCGTGGAAGATACCCAAGTTGATTTTTCTCCTTGGACTATTGTCCATCCTGCGGGATGCACCCGAGACTCCTCCCAGCTCTGTTTCTGAGTGTTTTCTTCTGGTGGTTTAGCGCCCTGTGATCCCGGGTAGCAACCCCAGACTCCTCCAGGGAAGATACCCGAGATGATTTTTCTCCTTGGACAATGCTCCATCCTCTGGGAAGCATACGAGACTCCTTGCAGGTATGTCCCTGAGTGTTTATTCCGGTGGTTTAGCGCCCTGTGATCCCGGGTAGCAACCCCAGACTCCTCCAGGGAAGATATCCGAGATGATTTTTCTCCTTGGACAATGCTCCATCCTCTGGGATGCATCTGAAATTCCTCCCAAGTGTCTCCCGCTGACATTTTTCCTGTGGTTTTGGTCCCTGTAATCCCGGGTAGCAACCCCAGACTCCTCCAGGAAAGATACCCGGGATCATTTTTCTCCTTGGACAATGCTCTATACTCTGGGATGCATCCGAGACTTGTCGCAGCTATGTCCCTGAGTCTTTTTTCTCGCGGTTTATGGTTCTGTCATCCCAGGTAGCAACCTCAGACTCCTCCAGGGAAGACACCCAAGATGATTTTTCTCTCTTGACAGTGGTCCATCCTGTGGGATCTACCCAGAACTCCTCCCAGGCGTCTCCTGCAGAGTTTACTCCAGTGCTTTAGGGCCCTGTGATCCCGGCTAGCAACCCCAGACTCCTCTAGGGAAGATACCTGAGATAATTTTTCTGCTTGGACAATGCTCCATCCTCTGGGAAGCATCCGAGACTCCTTGCAGGTATGTCCCTGAGCCTTTATTCCGGTGGTTTAGCGCCCTGTGATCCCGGGTAGCAACCCCAGACTCCTCCAGGGAAGATACCCGAGATGATTTTTCTCCTTGGACAATGCTCCATCTTCTGGGAAGCATCCGAGACTCCTTGCAGGTATGTCCCTGAGTGTTTATTCCGGTGCTTTTGGGCCCTGTCATCCCGGGTAGCAACCCCAGACTCCTCCGTGGAAGATACCCAAGTTGATTTTTCTCCTTGGACTATTGTCCATCCTGCGGGATGCACCCGAGACTCCTCCCAGCTCTGTTTCTGAGTGTTTTCTTCCGGTGGTTTAGCGCCCTGTGATCCCGGGTAGCAACCCCAGACTCCTCCAGGGAAGATACCCGAGATGATTTTTCTCCTTGGACAATGCTCCATCTTCTGGGATGCATCTGAGATTCCTCCCAGGCGTCTCCCACAGACATTTTTCCTGTGGTTTGCGTCCCTGTAATCCCGGGTAGCAACCCCAGACTCCTCCAGGGAAGATACCCGAGATGATTTTTCTCCTTGGACAATGCTCCATCCTCTGGGAAGCATCCGAGACTCCTTGCAGGTATGTCCCTGAGTGTTTATTCCGGTGTTTTGGGGCCCTGTGATCCCGGGTAGCAACCCCAGACTCCTCCAGGGAAGATACCCGAGATGATTTTTCTCCTTGGACAATGCTCCATCTTCTGGGATGCATCTGAAATTCCTCCCAAGTGTCTCCCGCTGACATTTTTCTTGTCGTTTGGGTCCCTGTAATCCCGGGTAGCAACCCCAGACTCCTCCAGGGAACATACCCGAGATGATTTTTCTCCTTGGACAATGCTCTATACTCTGGGATGCATCCGAGACTTGTCGCAGCTATGTCCCTGAGTATTTTTCTCGCGGTTTATGGTTCTGTCATCCCAGGTAGCAACCCCAGACTGCTCCAGGGAAGACACCCAAGATGATTTTTCTCTCTTGACAGTGGTCCATCCTGCGGGATCTACCCAGAACTCCTCCCAGGCATCTCCCGCAGAGTTTTCTCCAGTGCTTTAGGGCCCTGTGATCCCGGCTAGCAACCCCAGACTCCTCTAGGGAAGATACCCGAGATAATTTTTCTGCTTGGACAATGCTCCATCTTCTGGGAAGCATCCGAGACTCCTTGCAGGTATGTCCCTGAGTGTTTATTCCGGTGCTTTTGGGCCCTGTCATCCCGGGTAGCAACCCCACACTCCTCCGTGGAAGATACCCAAGTTGATTTTTCTCCTTGGACTATTGTCCATCCTGCGGGATGCACCCGAGACTCCTCCCAGCTCTGTTTCTGAGTGTTTTCTTCCGGTGGTTTAGCGCCCTGTGATCCCGGGTAGCAACCCCAGACTCCTCCAGGGAAGATACCCGAGATGATTTTTCTCCTTGGACAGTGCTCCATCTTCTGGGATGCATCTGAGATTCCTCCCAGGCGTCTCCCACAGACATTTTTCCTGTGGTTTGGGTCCCTGTAATCCCGGGTAGCAACCCCAGACTCCTCCAGGGAAGATACCTGAGATGATTTTTCTCCTTGGACAATGCTCCATCCTCTGGGAAGCATCCGAGACTCCTTGCAGGTATGTCCCTTAGTGTTTATTCCGGTGTTTTGGGGCCCTGTGATCCCGGGTAGCAACCCCAGACTCCTCCAGGGAAGATGCCCAAGTTGATTTTTCTCCTTGGACAATGCTCCATCTTCTGGGATGCATCTGAAATTCCTCCCAAGTGTCTCCCGCTTACATTTTTCCTGTGGTTTTGGTCCCTGTAATCCCGGGTAGCAACCCCAGACTCCTCCAGGAAAGATACCCGGGATGATTTTTCTCCTTGGACAATGCTCTATACTCTGGGATGCATCTGAGACTTGTCGCAGCTATGTCCCTGAGTCTTTTTTCTCGCGGTTTATGGTTCTGTCATCCCAGGTAGCAACCCCAGACTCCTCCAGGGAACACACCCAAGATGATTTTTCTCTCTTGACAGTGGTCCATCCTGCGGGATCTACCCAGAACTCCTCCCAGGCATCTCCCGCAGAGTTTTCTCCAGTGCTTTAGGGCCCTGTGATCCCGGATAGCAACCCCAGACTCCTCTAGGGAAGATACCCGAGATAATTTTTCTGCTTGGACAATGCTCCGTCTTCTGGGAAGCATCCGAGACTCCTTACAGGTATGTCCCTGAGTGTTTATTCCGGTGTTTTGGGGCCCTGTAATCCCGGGTAGCAACCCCAGACTCCTCCAGGGAAGATACCCAAGTTGATTTTTCTCCTTGGACTATTGTCCATCCTGCAGGATGCACCCGAGACTCCTTGCAGGTATGTCCCTGAGTGTTTATTCCGGTGCTTTTGGGCCCTGTCATCCCGGGTAGCAACCCCAGACTCCTCCGTGGAAGATACCCAAGTTGATTTTTCTCCTTGGACTATTGTCCATCCTGCGGGATGCACCCGAGACTCCTCCCAGCTCTGTTTCTGAGTGTTTTCTTCCAGCTCTGTTTCTGAGTGTTTTCTTCCGGTGGTTTAGCGCCCTGTGATCCCGGCTAGCAACCCCAGACTCCTCTAGGGAAGATACCCGAGATAATTTTTCTGCTTGGACAATGCTCCATCCTCTGGGAAGCATCCGAGACTCCTTGCAGGTATGTCCCTGAGCCTTTATTCCGGTGGTTTAGCGCCCTGTGATCCCGGGTAGCAACCCCAGACTCCTCCAGGGAAGATACCCGAGATGATTTTTCTCCTTGGACAATGCTCCATCTTCTGGGAAGCATCCGAGACTCCTTGCAGGTATGTCCCTGAGTGTTTATTCCGGTGCTTTTGGGCCCTGTCATCCCGGGTAGCAACCCCACACTCCTCCGTGGAAGATACCCAAGTTGATTTTTCTCCTTGGACTATTGTCCATCCTGCGGGATGCACCCGAGACTCCTCCCAGCTCTGTTTCTGAGTGTTTTCTTCCGGTGGTTTAGCGCCCTGTGATCCCGGGTAGCAACCCCAGACTCCTCCAGGGAAGATACCCGAGGTGATTTTTCTCCTTGGACAGTGCTCCATCTTCTGGGATGCATCTGAGATTCCTCCCAGGCGTCTCCCACAGACATTTTTCCTGTGGTTTGCGTCCCTGTAATCCCGGGTAGCAACCCCAGACTCCTCCAGGAAAGATACCCGGGATGATTTTTCTCCTTGGACAATGCTCTATACTCTGGGATGCATCCGAGACTTGTCGCAGCTATGTCCCTGAGTCTTTTTTCTCGCGGTTTATGGTTCTGTCATCCCAGGTAGCAACCCCAGACTCCTCCGTGGAAGATACCCGAGATGATTTTTCTCGTTGGACAATGCTCCATCTTCTGGGATGGATCTGAGATTCCTCCCAGGCGTCTCCCACAGACATTTTTGCTGTGGTTTGGGTCCCTGTAATCCCGGGTAGCAACCCCAGACTCCTCCAGGGAAGATACCCGAGATGATTTTTCTCCTTGGACAGTGCTCCATCCTCTGGGAAGCATCCGAGACTCCTTGCAGCTTTGTCCCTGAGTGTTTATTCCGGTGCTTTTGGGCCCTGTCATCCCGGGTAGCAACCCCAGACTCCTCCAGGGAAGATACCCGAGATGATTTTTCTCCTTGGACTATTGTCCATCCTGCGGGATGCACCCGAGACTCCTCCCAGCTCTGTTTCTGAGTGTTTTCTTCCGGTGGTTTAGCGCCCTGTGATCCCGGGTAGCAACCCCAGACTCCTCCAGGGAAGATACCCGAGATGATTTTTCTCCTTGGACAATGCTCCATCTTCTGGGATGCATCTGAAATTCCTCCCAAGTCTCTCCTGCTGACATTTTTACTGTGGTTTTGGTCCCTGTAATCCCGGGTAGCAACCCCAGACTCCTCCAGGAAAGATACCCGGGATGATTTTTCTCCTTGGACAATGCTCTATACTCTGGGATGCATCCAAGACTTGTTGCAGCTATGTCCCTGAGTCTTTTTTCTCGCGGTTTATGGTTCTGTCATCCCAGGTAGCAACCTCAGACTCCTCCAGGGAAGACACCCAAGATGATTTTTCTCTCTTGACAGTAGTCCATCCTGCGGGATCTACCCAGAACTCCTCCCAGGCATCTCCCGCAGAGTTTTCTCCAGTGCTTTAGGGCCCTGTGATCCCGGCTAGCAACCCCAGACTCCTCTAGGGAAGATACGCGAGATAATTTTTCTGCTTGGACAATGCTCCATCCTCTGGGAAGCATCCGAGACTCCTTGCAGGTATGTCCCTGAGTCTTTATTCCGGTGGTTTAGCGCCCTTTGATCACGGGTAGCAACCCCAGACTCCTCCAGGGAAGATACCCGAGATGATTTTTCTCCCTGGACAATGCTACATCCTCTGGGAAGCATCCGAGACTCCTTGCAGCTTTGTACCTGAGTGTTTATTCCGGTGCTTTTGGGCCCTGTCATCCCGGGTAGCAACCCCAGACTCCTCCGTGGAAGATACCCAAGTTGATTTTTCTCCTTGGACTATTGTCCATCCTGCGGGATGCACCCGAGACTCCTCCCAGCTCTGTTTCTGAGTGTTTTCTTCCGGTGGTTAAGCGCCCTGTGATCCCGGGTAGCAACCCCAGACTCCTCCAGGGAAGATACCCGAGATGATTTTTCTCCTTGGACAATGCTCCATCCTCTGGGAAGCATCCGAGACTCCTTGCAGGTATGTCCCTGAGTGTTTATTCCGGTGTTTTGGGGCCCTGTGATCCCGGGTAGCAACCCCAGACTCCTCCTGGAAAGATACCCGGGATGATTTTTCTCCTTGGACAATGCTCTATACTCTGGGATGCATCCGAGACTTGTCGCAGCTATGTCCCTGAGTCTTTTTTCTCGCGGTTTATGGTTCTGTCATCCCAGGTAGCAACCTCAGACTACTCCAGGGAAGACACCCAAGATGATTTTTCTCTCTTGACAGTGGTCCATCCTGTGGGATCTACCCAGAACTCCTCCCAGGCGTCTCCCGCAGAGTTTACTCTAGTGCTTTAGGGCCCTGTGATCCCGGCTAGCAACCCCAGACTCCTCTAGGGAAGATACCTGAGATAATTTTTCTCCTTGGACAATGCTCCATCTTCTGGGATGCATCTGAAATTCCTCCCAAGTGTCTCCCGCTGACATTTTTCTTGTCGTTTGGGTCCCTGTAATCCTGGGTAGCAACCCCAGACTCCTCCAGGGAACATACCCGAGATGATTTTTCTCTCTTGACAGTGGACCATCCTGCGGGATCTACCCAGAATTCCTCCCAGGCGTCTCCCGCAGAGTTTACTCCAGTGCTTTAGGGCCTTGTGATCCTGGGTAGCAACCCCAGACTCCTCCAGGGAAGATACCCGAGATGATTTTTCTCCTTGGACAATGCCCCATCCTCTGGGAAGCATCCGAGACCCCTTGCAGGTATGTCCCTGAGTGTTTATTCCGGTGTTTTGGGGCCCTGTGATCCCGGGTAGCAACCCCAGACTCCTCCAGGGAAGATACCCGAGATGATTTTTCTCCTTGGACAATGCTCCATCTTCTGGGATGCATCTGAGATTCCTCCCAAGTGTCTCCCGCAGACATTTTTCCTGTGGTTTTGGTCCCTGTGATCCCGGGTAGCAAGCCCAGACTCCTCCAGGAAAGATACCCGATATGATTTTTCTCCTTGGACAATGCTCTACACTCTGGGATGCATCCGAGACTTGTCGCAGCTATGTCCCTGAGTCTTTTTTCTCACGGTTTATGGTTCTGTCATCCCAGGTAGCAACCCCAGACTCCTCCAGGGAAGACACCCAAGATGATTTTTCTCTCTTGACAGTGGTCCATCCTGCGGGATCTACCCAGAACTCCTCCCAGGCATCTCCCTCAGAGTTTTCTCCAGTGCTTTAGGGCCCTGTGATCCCGGGTAGTAACCCCAGACTCCTCTAGGGAAGATACCCGAGATAATTTTTCTGCTTGGACAATGCTCCATCCTCTGGGAAGCATCCGAGACTCCTTGCAGGTATGTCCCTGAGTCTTTATTCCGGTGTTTTCGGGCCCTGTGATCCCGGGTAGCAACCCCAGACTCCTCCAGGGAAGATACCCGAGATGATTTTTCTGCTTGGACAATGCTCCATCTTCTGGGATGCATCTGAGACTCCTTGCAGCTATGTCCCTGAGTGTTTATTCCGGTGCTTTTGGGCCCTGTCATCCCGGGTAGCAACCCCAGACTCCTCCGTGGAAGATACCCAAGTTGATTTTTCTCCTTGGACTATTGTCCATCCTGCGGGATGCACCCGAGACTCCTCCCAGCTCTGTTTCTGAGTGTTTTCTTCCGGTGGTTTAGCGCCCTGTGATCCCGGGTAGCAACCCCAGACTCCTCCAGGGAAGATACCCGAGATGATTTTTCTCCTTGGACGACGCTCCATCTTCTGGGATGCATCTGATATTCCTCCCAGGCGTCTCCCACAGACATTTTTCCTGTGGTTTGTGTCCCTGTAATCCCGGGTAGCAACCCCAGACTCCTCCAGGGAAGATACCCGAGATGATTTTTCTCCCTGGACAATGCTCCATCCTCTGGGAAGCATCCGATACTCCTTGCAGCTTTGTCCCTGAGTGTTTATTCCGGTGCTTTTAGGCCCTGTAATCCCTGGTAGCAACCCCAGACTCCTCCAGGGAAGATGCCCAAGTTGATTTTTCTCCTTGGACTATTGTCCATCCTGCGGGATGCAGCCGAGACTCCTCCCAGCTCTGTTTCTGAGTGTTTTCTTCCGGTGGTTTAGCGCCCTGTGATCCAGGGTAGCAACCCCAGACTCCTCCAGGGAAGATACCTGAGATGATTTTTCTCCTTGGACAATGCTCCATCCTCTGGGAAGCATCCGAGACCCCTTGCAGGTATGTCCCTGAGTGTTTATTCCGGTGTTTTGGGGCCCTGTGATCACGGGTAGCAAGCCCAGACTCCTCCAGGAAAGATACCCGAGATGATTTTTCTCCTTGGACAATGCTCTATACTCTGGGATGCATCCGAGACTTGTCGCAGCTATGTCCCTGAGTCTTTTTTGTCGCGGTTTATGGTTCTGTCATCCCAGGTAGCAACCCCAGACTCCTCCAGGGAAGACACCCAAGATGATTTTTCTCTCTTGACAGTGGTCCATCCTGCGGGATCTACCCAGAACTCCTCCCAGGCATCTCCCGCAGAGTTTTCTCCAGTGCTTTAGGGCCCTGTGATCCCGGCTAGCAACCCCAGACTCCTCTAGGGAAGATACCCGAGATAATTTTTCTGCTTGGACAATGCTCCATCTTCTGGGAAGCATCCGAGACTCCTTGCAGGTATGTCCCTGAGTCTTTATTCCGGTGCTTTTGGGCCCTGTCATCCCGGGTAGCAACCCCAGACTCCTCCGTGGAAGATACCCAAGTTGATTTTTCTCCTTGGACTATTGTCCATCCTGCGGGATGCACTCGAGACTCCTCCCAGCTCTGTTTCTGAGTGTTTTCTTCCGGTGGTTTAGCGCCCTGTGATCCCGGGTAGCAACCCCAGACTCCTCCAGGGAAGATACCCGAGATGATTTTTCTCCTTGGACAATGCTCCATCTTCTGGGATGCATCTGAGATTCCTCCCAAGTGTCTCCCGCTGACATTTTTCCTGTGGTTTTGGTCCCTGTAATCCCGGGTAGCAACCCCAGACTCCTCCAGGAAAGATACCCGGGATGATTTTTCTCCTTGGACAATGCTCTATACTCTGGGATGCATCCGAGACTTGTCGCAGCTATGTCCCTGAGTCTTTTTTCTCACGGTTTATGGTTCTGTCATCCCAGGTAGCAACCCCAGACTCCTCCAGGGAAGACACCCAAGATGATTTTTCTCTCTTGACAGTGGTCCATCCTGCGGGATCTACCCAGAACTCCTCCCAGGCATCTCCCTCAGAGTTTTCTCCAGTGCTTTAGGGCCCTGTGATCCCGGGTAGTAACCCCAGACTCCTCTAGGGAAGATACCCGAGATAATTTTTCTGCTTGGACAATGCTCCATCCTCTGGGAAGCATCCGAGACTCCTTGCAGGTATGTCCCTGAGTCTTTATTCCGGTGTTTTCGGGCCCTGTGATCCCGGGTAGCAACCCCAGACTCCTCCAGGGAAGATACCCGAGATGATTTTTCTGCTTGGACAATGCTCCATCTTCTGGGATGCATCTGAGACTCCTTGCAGCTATGTCCCTGAGTGTTTATTCCGGTGCTTTTGGGCCCTGTCATCCCGGGTAGCAACCCCAGACTCCTCCGTGGAAGATACCCAAGTTGATTTTTCTCCTTGGACTATTGTCCATCCTGCGGGATGCAGCCGAGACTCCTCCCAGCTCTGTTTCTGAGTGTTTTCTTCCGGTGGTTTAGCGCCCTGTGATCCAGGGTAGCAACCCCAGACTCCTCCAGGGAAGATACCCGAGATGATTTTTCTCCTTGGACAATGCTCCATCCTCTGGGAAGCATCCGAGACCCCTTGCAGGTATGTCCCTGAGTGTTTATTCCGGTGTTTTGGGGCCCTGTGATCACGGGTAGCAAGCCCAGACTCCTCCAGGAAAGATACCCGAGATGATTTTTCTCCTTGGACAATGCTCTATACTCTGGGATGCATCCGAGACTTGTCGCAGCTATGTCCCTGAGTCTTTTTTGTCGCGGTTTATGGTTCTGTCATCCCAGGTAGCAACCCCAGACTCCTCCAGGGAAGACACCCAAGATGATTTTTCTCTCTTGACAGTGGTCCATCCTGCGGGATCTACCCAGAACTCCTCCCAGGCATCTCCCGCAGAGTTTTCTCCAGTGCTTTAGGGCCCTGTGATCCCGGCTAGCAACCCCAGACTCCTCTAGGGAAGATACCCGAGATAATTTTTCTGCTTGGACAATGCTCCATCTTCTGGGAAGCATCCGAGACTCCTTGCAGGTATGTCCCTGAGTCTTTATTCCGGTGCTTTTGGGCCCTGTCATCCCGGGTAGCAACCCCAGACTCCTCCGTGGAAGATACCCAAGTTGATTTTTCTCCTTGGACTATTGTCCATCCTGCGGGATGCACCCGAGACTCCTCCCAGCTCTGTTTCTGAGTGTTTTCTTCCGGTGGTTTAGCGCCCTGTGATCCCGGGTAGCAACCCCAGACTCCTCCAGGGAAGATACCCGAGATGATTTTTCTCCTTGGACGACGCTCCATCTTCTGGGATGCATCTGAGATTCCTCCCAGGCGTCTCCCACAGACATTTTTCCTGTGGTTTGTGTCCCTGTAATCCCGGGTAGCAACCCCAGACTCCTCCAGGGAAGATACCCGAGATGATTTTTCTCCCTGGACAATGCTCCATCCTCTGGGAAGCATCCGATACTCCTTGCAGCTTTGTCCCTGAGTGTTTATTCCGGTGCTTTTGGGCCCTGTAATCCCTGGTAGCAACCCCAGACTCCTCCAGGGAAGATGCCCAAGTTGATTTTTCTCCTTGGACTATTGTCCATCCTGCGGGATGCAGCCGAGACTCCTCCCAGCTCTGTTTCTGAGTGTTTTCTTCCGGTGGTTTAGCGCCCTGTGATCCCGGGTAGCAACCCCAGACTCCTCCAGGGAAGATACCCGAGATGATTTTTCTCCTTGGACAATGCTCCATCTTCTGGGATGCATCTGAAATTCCTCCCAAGTGTCTCCCGCTGACATTTTTCCTGTGGTTTTGGTCCCTGTAATCCCGGGTAGCAACCCCAGACTCCTCCAGGAAAGATTCCCGGGATGATTTTTCTCCTTGGACAATTCTCTATACTCTGGAATGCATCCGAGACTTGTCGCAGCTATGTCCCTGAGTCTTTTTTCTCACGGTTTATGGTTCTGTCATCCCAGGTAGCAACCCCAGACTCCTCCAGGGAAGACACCCAAGATGATTTTTCTCTCTTGACAGTGGTCCATCCTGCGGGATCTACCCAGAACTCCTCCCAGGCATCTCCCTCAGAGTTTTCTCCAGTGCTTTAGGGCCCTGTGATCCCGGGTAGTAACCCCAGACTCCTCTAGGGAAGATACCCGAGATAATTTTTCTGCTTGGACAATGCTCCATCCTCTGGGAAGCATCCGAGACTCCTTGCAGGTATGTCCCTGAGTCTTTATTCCGGTGTTTTCGGGCCCTGTGATCCCGGGTAGCAACCCCAGACTCCTCCAGGGAAGATACCCGAGATGATTTTTCTGCTTGGACAATGCTCCATCTTCTGGGATGCATCTGAGACTCCTTGCAGCTATGTCCCTGAGTGTTTATTCCGGTGCTTTTGGGCCCTGTCATCCCGGGTAGCAACCCCAGACTCCTCCGTGGAAGATACCCAAGTTGATTTTTCTCCTTGGACTATTGTCCATCCTGCGGGATGCACCCGAGACTCCTCCCAGCTCTGTTTCTGAGTGTTTTCTTCCGGTGGTTTAGCGCCCTGTGATCCCGGGTAGCAACCCCAGACTCCTCCAGGGAAGATACCCGAGATGGTTTTTCTCCTTGGACGACGCTCCATCTTCTGGGATGCATCTGAGATTCCTCCCAGGCGTCTCCCACAGACATTTTTCCTGTGGTTTGTGTCCCTGTAATCCCGGGTAGCAACCCCAGACTCCTCCAGGGAAGATACCCGAGATGATTTTTCTCCTTGGACAATGCTCCATCCTCTGGGAAGCATCCGAGACTCCTTGCAGCTTTGTCCCTGAGTGTTTATTCCGGTGCTTTTGGGCCCTGTAATCCCTGGTAGCAACCCCAGACTCCTCCAGGGAAGATGCCCAAGTTGATTTTTCTCCTTGGACTATTGTCCATCCTGCAGGATGCAGCCGAGACTCCTCCCAGCTCTGTTTCTGAGTGTTTTCTTCCGGTGGTTTAGCGCCCTGTGATCCAGGGTAGCAACCCCAGACTCCTCTAGGGAAGATACCCGAGATAATTTTTCTGCTTGGACAATGCTCCATCCTCTGGGAAGCATCCGAGACTCCTTGCAGGTATGTCCCTGAGTCTTTATTCCGGTGGTTTAGCGCCCTGTGATCCCGGGTAGCAACCCCAGACTCCTCCGTGGAAGATACCCGAGATGATTTTTCTCCTTGGACAATGCTCCATCTTCTGGGAAGCATCCGAGACTCCTTGCAGGTATGTCCCTGAGTGTTTATTCCGGTGTTTTGGGGCCCTGTGATCCCGGCTAGCAACCCCAGACTCCTCCAGGGAAGATAGCGGGGATGATTTTTCTCCTTGGACAATGCTCCATCTTCTGGGATGCATCTGAGATTCCTCCCAGGCGTGTCCCACAGACATTTTTCCTGTGGTTTGGGTCCCTGTAATCCCGGGTAGCAAGCCCAGACTCCTCCAGGGAAGATAACCCGAGATGATTTTTCTCCTTGGACAATGCTCCATCTTCTGGGAAGCATCCGAGACTCCTTGCAGGTATGTCCCTGAGTCTTTATTCCGGTGCTTTTGGGCCCTGTCATCCCGGGTAGCAACCCCAGACTCCTCCGTGGAAGATACCCAAGTTGATTTTTCTCCTTGGACTATTGTCCATCCTGCGGGATGCACCCGAGACTCCTCCCAGCTCTGTTTCTGAGTGTTTTCTTCTGGTGGTTTAGCGCCCTGTGATCCCGGGTAGCAACCCCAGACTCCTCCAGGGAAGATACCCGAGATGATTTTTCTCCTTGGACAATGCTCCATCCTCTGGGAAGCATCCGAGACTCCTTGCAGGTATGTCCCTGAGTGTTTATTCCGGTGTTTTGGGGCCCTGTGATCCCGGGTAGCAACCCCAGACTCCTCCAGGGAACATACCCGAGATGATTTTTCTCTCTTGACAGTGGACCATCCTGCGGGATCTACCCAGAATTCCTCCCAGGCGTCTCCCGCAGAGTTTACTCCAGTGCTTTAGGGCCCTGTGATCCCGGGTAGCAACCCCAGACTCCTCCAGGAAAGATACCCGGGATGATTTTTCTCCTTGGACAATGCTCTATACTCTGGGATGCATCCGAGACTTGTCGCAGCTATGTCCCTGAGTCTTTTTTGTCGCGGTTTATGGTTCTGTCATCCCAGGTAGCAACCCCAGACTCCTCCAGGGAAGACACCCAAGATGATTTTTCTCTCTTGACAGTGGTCCATCCTGCGGGATCTACCCAGAACTCCTCCCAGGCGTCTCCCGTAGAGTTTTCTCCAGTGCTTTAGGGCCCTGTGATCCCGGCTAGCAACCCCAGACTCCTCTAGGGAAGATACCCGAGATAATTTTTCTGCTTGGACAATGCTCCATCCTCTGGGAAGCATCCGAGACTCCTTGCAGGTATGTCCCTGAGTCTTTATTCCGGTGGTTTAGCGCCCTGTGATACGGGTAGGAACCCCAGACTCCTCCAGGGAAGATACCCGAGATGATTTTTCTCCTTGGACAATGCTCCATCCTCTGGGAAGCATCCGAGACTCCTTGCAGGTATGTCCTTGAGTGTTTATTCCGGTGTTTTGGGGCCCTGTCATCCCGGGTAGCAACCCCAGACTCCTCCGTGGAAGATTCCCAAGTTGATTTTTCTCCTTGGACTATTGTCCATCCTGCGGGATGCACCCGAGACTCCTCCCAGCTCTGTTTCTGAGTGTTTTTTTCCGGTGGTTTAGCGCCCTGTGATCCCGGGTAGCAACCCCAGACTCCTCCAGGGAAGATACCCAATATGATTTTTCTCTCTTGACAGTGGTCCATCCTGCGGGATCTACCCAGAACTCCTCACAGGCGTGTCCCGCAATGTTTTCTCCAATGCTTTAGGGCCCTGTGATCCCGGGTAGCAACCCCAGACTCCTCCAGGGAAGATACCTGAAATGATTTTTCTCCTTGGACAATGTTCCATCCTCTGGGTTTCACCCGAGAATCCTTCCAGGCTTCTGTTGTTCTCTTTTTTCATATATTTGAGGGACCTTAGATCCCTGGTAGGACCTCCAGACTCTCCAAAGGGAGATACCTGTGATGGTTTTTTCCCATTGGGAAGTTACCTATCATGTTTTTTCTCTTTTAGGCAAAGCTTTTTACCCCGCAATAAACCCATGGCTCCTTCCAGGCATCTCCCAGAGACTTTTGATCTCTAGTTGAGGGACCTGATATCACAGGTAGCTACCAAGACTCCTCCAAGGAAGCTTCCTTCTGTTTTGCCAATAGGTCTCTGTTCCTGGATCCATCTAACCCTCCCATTAGGGTTAGGTTAGGGTGTGCGTTCTGTATGAGAATCCCACAGCTCCAGGGACACGTGGCTGGAAAAGGTATGTCGAGGAGGGAACGGCATTGCACCAACATCACTCCCTTGACACTGTCATGGTGTGCTCCCCCTCCCCGCCTTCCAACCTGACCTTTATCTCCCGTGACCCTGCCCAAGCACTAACACCCGTGGTGGTCACAATGGGCACGTGTACATGTGATGGCTGCCCCCGGCTTGATGTGGTTTCGGGGAAACACATAACACCACCGTAGCCAAGGGCTAACTTGAGCAGTGCTGGTACTGTGGCCAATATGCAGATATGACTATAGGTCAATCATCTCACCCACATCAATAGTGAAGAGCCCAAGAGCCCTTTGAGCTCCCCTGCACGCCAGGATCTCCCCATGAGCGGGGACGCCTCTCAAGGTTACTCCTCGAGCTTCACAGATTCTTTGCCGCAACAGATCCTCGGTCAGTGATTAATAGCACGCGAAACTGTGAATTCTTAGCTAAGTGATAGAAAGGATTGATTGCACATATATAATCCCTTAGACATAAACCGTTGACCCAGTCTGGGACCAGGATTGGATCCAGCCGCACCCAGACTCCTCTCTGAGAAGGAGGTTAGAAAGCAAGGGGCTCCTTTCCGAACCTCAGCCCAACAGGAGGGTCTCCCTGGCAGTTCTGCCTGACCCTGTCCTCCATGCAGGAAATAACCAACTGTACCTTGCCATCGAATCCTGCTAAAGCACTGTCGCATTTACTCTCAAACTTTGTTAAATCCCTGTTTTGTATCAATAAACGTGTCGCTGCTTCTCTCTACGAGTGAAGTGCATCGCTCCATCCGCAACAGACACCTCTCTCCTCTGGGCCACCCGTGCTGCTGGGGACCTCAGCCTCAGCCCACGCTGCCATTAGCTGCCTGTCAAAGCGCTGCTACGGGATGGTGAAGGCAGGAACAGCTTTCCATCCTTGCTCCTTTTGTGTAGGAGCAGTCGCTGGATGTTTTCCATTTTGGAGCGGGGCTCTGGCGAGTGTGGGAGAGAGTGTTGGGAGCGTTACGGTGCAAGGAAAGCGCAGAGCCCCAGTGTTGGTTGGGCTGTGAAAGTGCTGCCAAGGGATAGTGAGGGCAAGCAGTCTAATATGACCGAACTGAATGAAACAATCCAGGAATTCTTTACTTACAGAATCTCACTTGGATACAGCCCACGCTGAGGGATGCTGGACTAAAGTCACACTCCTTTTCTTTGGAGGAATTCTGAAAGGAAAAGGAACCAAAGAACTGTTACACAATGTAAAATTCTATTGTACAGGAGAAGTTTATTTGTTTGCTTGCTTTAAGAACTAAAGGTGGTTTCAAACCCTAAAAATGCAAGGTAACCAAAGTACAGAACGAGATACCCGAGCTAAACAAAAGACATCTCTCTCGCCTGTGCTATCGCCTAGCAGCCAACTACTCCCCTCGATAAATATCACCGTCAGGAGGAGCCCAATTTGACCTCTCCCTGAATGGCAGCTGGACTGCACGCCAGGCGACTCTCCCCGTGGGCAGGGGCGACTCTCAAGGTTAGAGATTCCTTACCTGAGACTGAGAGCCTTCCTCACCCACGGCGGAGAGATGCCTTAGCTGCGGCAGATCCTCAGTAAGTGACTGAGAGCGTGCTGAATTAGTACTAATGAGACATTACTAATCCATGCAGCTACTCAATATTATTGCAAACATTGTATAGATAATTCCGTTAGACATAAGCTGTTCTCCAAGTGTGAGACCGGGGCTCCATAAGGAGTTTAGAAGGCAAGGGGATCCACTCTGAACCTCGTGACTCAATGGGAGGGTCTTCCTTACTCTTTGCGTCTCCAGTCTCTGTGTGAATCAGCCTAACCTGCTTCTAACTCAGTTTTCCTTTGTATGTTTCTTCCAAGCGGTACTTAATCATAGAATGGTCTGGGTCGTCTTCAATTGGATCTGGTTGCTCAGAGCCCCATCCAACCTGACCTGGAATGTTTCCAGGTATGGGCCATCTCCCACCTCTTTGGGCAACCTGGGCCAGTGTCTCCCCACCCTCATCATCAAAAAACATAATCTTCCCAGATGCCCCATCCCTGCTTATTGCAGGGGGTTGGACTCAATAACCTCTAAAGGTCCCTTCCAACCCAAATGATTCTATGACACTGTGATTTCACTGATGTTTCCCTGTTGGCTTCTGTTCCGTCAGAAGCCCCTGGCTCATCTCCATAAGACTCCGAGTCTGCTGCACCCAGCACGTCTCAGACCAACAGGCTGAGGGTCCTCGCTGGCGCCCCGTCCCCCTGACCTTAGCATGTTCCCGCAGCTTGTCATGGGCAAGCCTGATCCTATCCCTGACCCCTTCAAGCCTGATCCTGTCCCTGACCCCTTCAAGCCTGATCCTGTCCCTGACCCCTTCAAGCCTGATCCTGTCCCTGACCCCTTCAAGCCTGATCCTATCCCTGACCCATTCAAGTCTAGTTTAAAGCTCTGCCAATGAGCCCCACTGGCTCCTGAGCAAAGACCCTCTTCCCCCTTTCAGAAAGCTCAATCCCATCTGACCCCAGCAGGCCTGGCACCATGGAGGCCACCCTATTTGTGAAAAAAACAAACAAACAAACAAACAAAAAAAACCAACCCCCCCCAAAAAAAACCCAAAAAACCCCAAAAACCCCACCCAACAAAATTGTGGTGGTGACAGCAGCCACAGAACCATGTATTAAAAGACCAGGTCCGTCTGTTCCTTCCAGTGTTGCTGCGCATAACTGGAAGGAGAGAGGAAAAATAGCCGGCGCTCCAGATTCCCTTACCACCCATCCCAAGGCCCTGAAGTCTCTCCGGATCGCCCTCGGACTACACATTGTGGCTTCGTGGCCACCCACAGGGAAGAGCAGCGCTGGGCAATAGTCCGAGGGCCGTACCAGGCCGGGAAGTTTCCTAGTGACGTCCTTAACCCGGGCCCGGGGGGGCAGCAGACTTCCCCAAGAGGAGGGTCTGCCCGGCAGATCGGGTCCTCTCTTCCCGTCCCCGTCTCCGGGAGGGCAGAGCGTGGCTCCAGCGGCCCCTCTCTCTCTCGCTCCCACTCCCGGCTGCTCCTCAGCCTTTCTCCTTCCCCCCCGGCTCTGCCGCCAGGCCGAGCGCACCGTCCCCCTGCTCCCTCCTCACGCTGCGCTGCTCTCCGCCGCGGAGCGGGCCGGCCCCGGAGCGGCTCCCTCGGCCACCGGCCGCTCCCTCCGCTGCGGCGCGTTTGAGCCTCCCGCCGTTGCCCGGGCAACGCCCAGGTCTCGCCAGCGGCTGTGGCGAGAGGTACCGGCTGCCGCTCGGCTCCGCTCGGCAACACTCGGCCCCGCTCGGATCGGCTCGTCATCTCGCGGCCCCTCTCGGCCGGTCAGGGCCGTCCCCGAGCGCGGCGGCGGGGCCGGGCTGGCGCAGGGCGGGCAGAGGAGCGGCGGGCGGAGGGGCCGAGCCGCCCCGGGAGGCGGCCGCGGGGCGCTCCCCTCCTGCGCTGCCCCGAGGTCCCAGCCGGTCCGGGGCAGCCGCTCGGTGTCCCTCGGGTCCCCGCTGTCCGGGCGTCGGGGCAGCCCCGGGGCTGGGCTGGGCTGGGGCCGGCTCTGTCCCGGCGGCCATCCCCCCCTCCTGCCTGCCCCGGGCCCCGCCGCACGGGCTCTGTGCCGCACACACCGTCCCGTCCGTACCCGCCCTCTCCCCCGCTGGGAGGGCGGTGGGGCCACCGCGGGGCGGGCAGAGCCCTGTGGGGCTGCGCCCGGGAGTCACCGAGCGCCGCAGGTTGCCCGATGCGGAGCGAAAGGAGCCCGAGGGGCCGCCCAGAGCAGCCCCCGCAGCGCAGCGCAGCGGCACAGGCAGCGGCAGGAGGGGCAGCCCCCGGCCGGGGGAGCCCCCGTCGGGGCGGGTAAGTAGCACAGCCACGTCTGCGCAAGAGGAGCAACACAGAAGCCTTTTCCCGCCCCGACTGCTCCCGCCAGCGAGCTCGGGGCCGGTGGCACTGACGGCGGCAGCCAGGAGCATCGGGCCCCGAGTCACCGGTGCCGACAGCACAGGCGCCGCTGGAGGCGTCCGCCTCTTCCCGCCCCGACGGGATGCCGAGGGCAAGAGCGGGAAGAGGCCCCCAGACGCAGCCCCGCTGCCTTGCTGCGGCTCCTCTGCTTCCAGTACCTTTCCCTTTCCTTCCACAAGGCCGCCGTATCTTCACCAATCTTGACTTTTTTCATGCTGGGAAGCAGAGGCCCGGCTCATACTAGAAACCTCTGCTGCTTCTTGGAGGGAATGAGTGTTTTCTGCCGGGGCAAGACTGATTAAAGACTGATTAAAATAACACCAAGTTCCAAGTTGCTGCTTCTTTTATTAGAATCCCATAGAACAGTTTTTCAAAGGCACATTGCCACTTTGTGACACGCAAGGATCAAAATCTTAAAGCTTGTTGCTCTTTTCCCCAAAACTCTAGGTTGTGCAGAAAAACACATTCCAACCCAACACCTTCAGTACATCAATTTGGAAACATAAACAAAGTAGCATTTCACTTAAAGCATTCACTAGCTGAGACAAGCCATGTGAAAAGCAGAGTTACACAAGAAACAATACCACCAAATAGTCACACTACAAGTTTACCTTTCCACAACAATCAGTGCTTCCAGGTCAGTTCTTTCCACCAAAAAGATGCTGGAGTGGCAAAAAGATGATGCTGGGGAAACAACAAGAGCACGTTACACTGCCAGTCCTTCTCTGAGAATTGTAATGACAAGGCCATTTCTGGCCACCGGAAAGACACAACCCCAGCACAAAACAGACAGGGAAAGACTGAAAAAATAGAGACAACATAAAGAATAACTGGTGCACGGTGATGTTAATTTCAGTTTGCAATGGTGTCTTCAGGAGTGTTATGATTTGAGAGACCCATAACAATTTGTTGTCATTTAGACAATCATTCTATCACCTGATGACCCCTCCCCACCCGGGAAAGGGAAATTGGGAAAAACAAGAAAACCCGAGAGCTGAAGTATAAACAGATTTAATAGAATAAGATTAGATAATTAACATTAACAGCACTAAAGAACTGATATTGATCCCGACACCAGTACAGAATATGCAAAGATTATACTCAGCCAATTCTATCAGTAGGAAGCTGTGCACTCCCAGGAGTGGACAGCAAATGTGGGACACTGCGAGCGCTACAGTTTCAGGAGGAAGGGAATGCCTCAGGGCTCCGGCACCAGGGCACGAAGTTCTCAGGATGGCAGCCATCAAGGGAGAGAGAGAACTTTGCAGCAAACTTTCTAATTTATAATGAGTGTGACGTTGATGGTATGAAATAATCCTGTTGGCAGCTTGGGTCAAGTGCCCCGGTCTCGCTCCTCCTCATCCCTGCACCTGGCTAGCTCGAAAACACTGAGACCTTGAGACCCACACACCATAGCTGGCTGTAAAGTAAATATTTTCACAAATTCAGACACTGGAGTCTTCTAAAAGTGCAGTTTTCCCAAGCATTAGAAGAGAAATTAGTCCTGTGTCTCTCAAACCAGGACATTCCACCCCTTATTTCATACCATATATATGACACACTCAAATTACTGTTGTATTAGTCCTCTCATATATATACACACAAATATATAATCCTCTAAAGCTATAAGCTATTCCTCTAAAAGGTCTATTAAGTTTTTTAGTTGAAAACTAGGAGTTCCATCTATCATAATAGTCTTTTAGGGTAAGAACCAGTGATGTGGCATCATCTCAGTTGTCAGATCGGGACCAGGCCTCCATACAGGACAACAGACGTGTAGAGTTGGGCGCAGCAATATAACGTGTTGTGCTCACGGCTAGCATGTTCCCTGTCGCTGGACGCCATTCGATGGAGTTGGCTCCGGTTTCATTACCACCATGTTATCCTGAAAAACACTTATTGAACACTGTTAGTGTTATGTGACAATTAACACCACACATTTTAAAATTAAGGATTCTCGCCCCAAATCAAATCTCCTAACGGGTACATCGAACTTCTCCATTTTCCTGCATCACCCACCAGGTATGCCCTGGTCCTTCAGCAAAAGCAACCCCACGAGTGGGCCTGCCTTTACCTGAGGCCGGGGTAACCCAGACTGTTTTCCCCAACATATTCTTTACATGCACCACAGGGACCTTGTCCCCTTCTACAATAGGTAAAAGCTCTGACTGAGCCGGACCAGCTCGGCTGACAGTTCCCCTGGTGTTGACTAACCAGGTGGCTTTCGGTAAATGCTCATCCCACTTTTTAAATGTTCCAGCAGTCATTGCTTTCAAGGTAGTCTTCAGTAATCCATCGCATCGTTCGACCTTCCCAGCAGCTGGTGCGTGGTAGGGGATATGATATATCCATTCATTACCATGTTCTTTAGCCCAGGCATCTATGAGATTATTTCAGAAGTGAGTCCCATTGTCTGACTCAATTCTCTCTGGAGTACCATGTCGCCACAACATTTGTCTTTCCAGGCCTAAAATAGTGCTACGGGCAGTGGCATGAGACACAGCATAAGTTTCCAGCCATCCGGTGGTTGCTTCCACCATTGTAAGCACATAGCACTTGCCCTGGCGGGTTTGTGGAAGGGAAATATAGTCACTTTGCCAGGCCTCTCCATACTTATATTTCAGCCACTGTTCCCCGTACCATAAAGGTTTTGACCGTTTAGCTTGCTTAATTTCAGCACGTTTCACATTCATAAATAACCTGTGATATATTATCCATAGTCAAATCCACCCCTCGGTCACGAGCCCATCTGTATGTCGCATCTCTTCCTTGATGACCTGAAGTGTCATGGGCCCACTTAGCTAAAAACAATTCACTATTACGTTGCCAATCCAAGTCTACTTGGGACACTTTAATTTTAGCAGCCTGATCCACCTGCTGGTTGATTTGTTGTTCCTCAGTGGCCCGACTCTTGGGTACATGGGCATCTACATGGCGTACCTTAACAGACAACTTTTCTAATCGGGCAGCAATATCTTGCCACAAATCAGCAGCCCAAATGGGTTTACCTCTGCGCTGCCAGTTACTCTTTTTCCACTCCTTTAACCATCCCCACAAGGCATGTGCCACCATCCATGAGTCAGTATAAAGATAAAGCACCGGCCACTTTTCTCGCTCGGCAATATTTAAAGCCAACTGGATGGCTTTCACTTCTGCAAACTGACTCGACTCACCCACTCCCTCAGCCGCTTCTGCGACTCGTCGAGTGGGACTCCATACAGCAGCTTTCCACCTTCACTGGTTTCCTACAATACGACAAGATCCATCTGTGAATAGCGCATATTGCCTTTCATTTGCTGATAATTGATTATATGGTGGGGCTTCCTCAGCACGCACCACCCTCTCCTCTGGGGACCCGCCAAAATCTGTGCCTTGTGGCCAATCCGTGATCACCTCCAAAATTCCTGGACGATTAGGGTTCCCTATTCGAGCTCGCTGAGTAATTAGTGCGATCCATTTACTCCACGTCGCATCAGTGGCGTGATGTGTGGAAGGAGCCTTCCCTTTAAACATCCAGTTCAACACTGGCAACCGAGGCGCCGGGAGGAGCTGTGCTTCAGTACCGATTACCTCCGAAGCAGCTCCAACTCCTTCATATGCTGCCAATATCTCTTTCTCAGTAGTGGTATACCGAGCCTCGGATCCTCTATATGCTCGGCTCCAAAACCCACGGGGTCGGCCTCGAGTCTCTCCAGGTGCCCTTTGCCAGAGACTCCAGGTAGGGCCGTTCTCCCCCGCTGCAGTGTAGAGCACATTTTTTACATCTGGTCCAGTCCGAACTGGCCCAAGGGCTACTGCATGGACAATTTCACGTTTAATTTGTTCAAAGGCTGATTGCTGCTCAGGGCCCCATTTAAAATCATTCTTCTTCCTCGTCACTTCATAGAGAGGGCTCACAATCTGACTGTAACCAGGAATATGCATTCTCCAGAAACCCACAACGCCTAAGAAGGTTTGTGTTTCCTTTTTGTTAGTAGGTGGTGACATAGCTGTTATTTTATTAATCACGTCCATTGGGATCTGACGATGCCCGTCTTGCCACTTAATTCCTAAAAACTGGATTTCTCGCGCAGGCCCCTTGACCTTACCTCGTTTGATGGCAAAACCAGCTTCCAGAAGGATTTGGATGACCTTCTCCCCTTTCTCAAAAACTTCTTCTGCTGTACTACCCCATACAATGATGTCGTCAATGTATTGCAGGTGTTCTGGAGCTCCACCCTTCTCCAGTGCAGTCTGGAAGTCCAGTGCAGTCCATGGCAAACAGTAGGGCTGTGTTTCCACCCCTGGGGCAGTCGATTCCAGGTGTACTGTACGCCCCTCCAGGTGAAAGCAAACTGGCCTACACTCTGCCGCTAAAGGAATAGAGAAAAAGGCACGAGCAATGTCCATTGTAGCATACCACTCAGCTTCCTTTGACTCCAGCTCATAATGAAGTTCTAACATATCTGGGACGGCAGCACTCAATGGTAGTGTGACTTCATTCAGGCCACGATAGTCTACCGTCAGTCTCCATTCCCCATTAGGCTTTCGCACTGGCCATATGGGACTGTTAAAGGGTGAACAAGTCCTACTGATCCCCCCTTGGCTTTCCAGCTGACGGATCAACTTCTGGATAGGGAGCAAAGAATCTCGATTAGTGCGATATTGTCGCCTATGCACCGTTGTAATAGCAACAGGCACCTTTTGTTCCTCAACCCTCAATAACCCCACAATAGAAGGGTCCTCTGACAGCCCAGGCAAAGTAGACAGTTGGATAACTTCCTCCATCTCCACCGCCGCTACACCAAACGCCCACCAGTACCCCCTCGGGTCCTTAAAATACCCTCTCCTGAAGTAATCAATGCCAAGAATGCATGGAGCACCTGGACCAGTCACAATGGGGAACTCTTCCCATTTATTCCCAGTTAGGCTCACTTCGGCCTCCAATACAGTCAGCTCTTGAGATCCCCCCATCACTCCAACAATCGTGATGGGTTCTGCCCCTCTATGATTTGACGGCATTATGGTGCACTGTGCATCAGTGTCCACCAAGGCCCTATACTTTTGTGGTTCTGATGTGCCAGGCCATCGAATCCACACAGTCCAATAAACTCGATTATCCCCCTCCTCCTCCTGGACGGAGGCAGGACACCTCTACTTTCGACTAGAGGGTCCCTCAGTGCCATCCCTGACATCCACATGTCGTAAATCAGGTTCCGAAGCCCATCTGTGCTGTCTGGGGGACTGTCCACTGGAAACTGGAGCAGCATGTCTTCTGAAAGAATCCCTCCTTGGGGGTGTTTTACTCCGCAAGTCACGTACGCGTGTCTGTAATGTTGAAGTAGGTTTTCCATCCCACTGCTTCATGTTTTCCCCCCAATCACGCAAAGTAGCCCACAGAACACGTCGCGGTGTGCATCGCTTCCCTTGAACAGTTCTTTTAGGAAAACGTTTTTCCTTAACTGAGACACCAGCCTGGTCACACGACTTGTCCAACGCTGAAACACCGGCCCGGTCACGTAACCTGTCCAATGCTGAGACACCATCCTGTGGGGTAGAAAAAAGATTATGTGCATAATGCTGCATGTCATTATCCACATCACCCACCGTCAGTGCCTCATCCTCTTTCCAACGAAAGAATGCCAATACATGAGCGTATGCTGCCGGTGCACTCAGTACCCACTTGCGCCAAATGGGTCCAGTAATTTTGAGTCCATCTGGATTTAATGATGCCTGCAGGTTGTCCAAATCAGTAAAAATCATCTCTCTCACAGCTATTTCCCTCAGATTCTGAACACCTCTCTCAATAGTTGTCCACTTGGATGGGCGGTATGGGATAGCGTCCTTATAGGGATACCTGCTCCTCACACTTAACAGGAGTCGCCTCCAGAGGGCGAGGGATTCTGGCGGTCCTCCAAGAGCCCTGTCAATACCTGAATCTCTAGCTAATGGTCCCAGCCGCTTGGCTTCTCTACCATGTCAGTTCAAACTATCAGCTCTAGTATCCCAGCATCGGAGTAGCCAAGGAATCACTTGCTCGCCTTCCTGACGGCCATAATCCTTACGTATGTCTCGCAGCTCACTAAGGGTTAATGATCGAGTAGTCTCCTCTGTCACTTCGTTGTATGATGTCCCTGGTTGCCCATTGCTGTCTGGCCCTACTGCACGTTTCCTCTAATGTACAGGGTTGACTGATACCGGCACCGACTGTGTCTGTAGCTCAGCTGCATCAGCCATCACCACGGTCAGCGTAGGTCTGGTCCTTGTTGCAGCTGCGGGTGCTGTCGTGGGAGGCGGTGGGGTCTGGATGGGATCAGTGTCTGTCACAGGGCCAGCAGGGGCTGCGCAGGGATGAGGTATGTCGCGGGGGCCGTGCAGGCGCGATGTCCGTCGGGGGGGCTGGCGGGGTCTGTGCCGGTACGGTGTACAGCAGGGGGGGTCGGTGGGGACTGTCGTAGGAGCCAGCAGGATCTCAGCCTGCAGAGTCTGGATGGGATCACTGCCTGCCATAGAGGCCGGCAGCAGCTGTGGCTGGTAGGAGCCGGCGCGGTCTCTGCCGGATGTTTCCCTCTACTGCAGATCCAGACAATAAAACAGATCAAACCCTCAAAACTTAACAACCCAAGCACAACAATCAAAATATTCCAAGGGTATTCCAAACTCTCAAAAAATGTTACTATTGATGACATCAGTACCTACAAATTCTCAAGAGACATCCCCTCCTTTGCTAAATGGCCCGTAACATAACCCAAGGTATAATTATGCACAATGGTCAGCAAAGGACTCCCACCGTCCAGAGGTGGGTCTGACCACTGTGATTCTCGAGATGTCATTACATAGGTGACAAATAACGGAAAGATTACAAACGACCCGATAACGTAGCAAAATACCGCCACACAAAATAACAAGGCAATGTTTTTGAATCCAAACTGAGAAACGATAAGCTGCCTTAAAGGAGAGAGAAACAGCAATGACCTCCCCCACAGCTCTGATAGCTCCTGACCTAAGTTTATACAAAGATAGCGGAGAACTCTGACCAGGTTCCTTTGAAACCATTCCAACAGAGTCATAGTGACTTTTTAATGAATCCAATAAAATCTGTTTAAAACTTCAACCCTTCAGAACTCTCCAATTAAAACTTATAGTTCTCACAGCACTATTTAAATTAAGCGCAAAATATCACACTGAGTGCCAAGCTTGTTACAATACCACGTTGGGCGCCAAATTTGTTATGGTTTGAGAGACCCATAACAATTTGTTGTCATTTAGACAATCATTCTATCACCCAATGACCCCTCCCCACCTGGGAAAGGGAAATCGGGAAAAACAAGAAAACCCGAGAGCTGAAGTATAAACAGATTTAATAGAATAATATTAGATAATTAACATTAACAGCACTAAAGAACTGATATTGATCCCGACACCAGTACAGAATATGCAAAGATTATACTCGGCCAATTCTATCAGTAGGAAGCTGTGCACTCCCAGCAGTGGACAGCTAATGTGGGACACTGCGAGTGCTACGGCTTCAGGAGGAAGGGAAGGGCTCAGGGCTCCGGCACCAGGGCACGAAGTTCTCAGGATGGCAGCCATCAAGGGAGAGAGAGAGAGCACTTCGCAGCAAACTTTCTAATTTATAATGAGTGTGACGTTGATGGTATGAAATAATCCTGTTGGCCAGCTTGGGTCAAGTGCCCGCGTCTCGCTCCTCCTCATCCCTGCACCTGGCTAGCTCGAAAACACTGAGACCTTGAGACCCACACACCATAGCTGGCTGTAAAGTAAATATTTTCACAAATTCAGACACTGGAGTCTTCTGAAAGTGCAGTTTTCCCAAGCATTAGAAGAGAAATTAGTCCTGTGTCTCTCAAACCAGGACATTCCACCCCTTATTTCATACCATATATATGACACACTCAAATTACTGTTGTATTAGTCCTCTCATATATATACACACAAATATATAATCCTCTAAAGCTATAAACTATTCCTCTAAAAGGTCTATTAAGTTTTTTAGTTGAAAACTAGGAGTTCCATCTATCATAATAGTCTTTTAGGGTAAGAACCAGTGATGTGGCATTGTCTCAGTTGTCAGATTGGGACCAGGCCTCCATACAGGACAACAGACGTGTAGAGTTGGGCGCAGCAATATAACGTGTTGTGCTCACGGCTAGCATGTTCCCTGTCGCTGGACGCCATTCGATGGAGTTTCATTACCGGTTTCATTACCACCATGTTATCCTGAAAAACACTTATTGAACACTGTTAGTGTTATGTGACAATTAACACCACACATTTTAAAATTAAGGATTCTCGCCCCAAATCAAATCTCCTAACGGGTACATCGAACTTCTCCATTTTCCTGCATCACCCACCAGGTATGCCCTGGTCCTTCAGCAAAAGCAACCCCACGAGTGGGCCTGCCTTTACCTGAGGCCGGGGTAACCCAGACTGTTTTCCCCAACATATTCTTTACATGCACCACAGGGACCTTGTCCCCTTCTACAATAGGTAAAAGCTCTGACTGAGCCGGACCAGCTCGGCTGACAGTTCCCCTGGTGTTGACTAACCAGGTGGCTTTCGGTAAATGCTCATCCCACTTTTTAAATGTTCCAGCAGTCATTGCTTTCAAGGTAGTCTTCAGTAATCCATCGCATCGTTCGACCTTCCCAGCAGCTGGTGCGTGGTAGGGGATATGATATATCCATTCATTACCATGTTCTTTAGCCCAGGCATCTATGAGATTATTTCAGAAGTGAGTCCCATTGTCTGACTCAATTCTCTCTGGAGTACCATGTCGCCACAACATTTGTCTTTCCAGGCCTGAAATAGTGCTACGGGCAGTGGCATGAGACACAGCATAAGTTTCCAGCCATCCGGTGGTTGCTTCCACCATTGTAAGCACATAGCACTTGCCCTGGCGGGTTTGTGGAAGGGAAATATAGTCACTTTGCCAGGCCTCTCCATACTTATATTTCAGCCACTGTTCCCCGTACCATAAAGGTTTTGACCGTTTAGCTTGCTTAATTTCAGCACGTTTCACATTCATAAATAACCTGTGATATATTATCCATAGTCAAATCCACCCCTCGGTCACGAGCCCATCTGTATGTCGCATCTCTTCCTTGATGACCTGAAGTGTCATGGGCCCACTGAGCTAAAAACAATTCACTATTACGTTGCCAATCCAAGTCTACTTGGGACACTTTAATTTTAGCAGCCTGATCCACCTGCTGGTTGATTTGTTGTTCCTCAGTGGCCCGACTCTTGGGTACATGGGCATCTACATGGCGTACCTTAACAGACAACTTTTCTAATCGGGCAGCAATATCTTGCCACAAATCAGCAGCCCAAATGGGTTTACCTCTGCGCTGCCAGTTACTCTTTTTCCACTCCTTTAACCATCCCCACAAGGCATGTGCCACCATCCATGAGTCAGTATAAAGATAAAGCACCGGCCACTTTTCTCGCTCGGCAATATTTAAAGCCAACTGGATGGCTTTCACTTCTGCAAACTGACTCGACTCACCCACTCCCTCAGCCGCTTCTGCGACTCGCCGAGTGGGACTCCATACAGCAGCTTTCCACCTTCACTGGTTTCCTACAATACGACAAGATCCATCTGTGAATAGCGCATATTGCCTTTCATTTGCTGATAATTGATTATATGGTGGGGCTTCCTCAGCACGCACCACCCTCTCCTCTGGGGACCCGCCAAAATCTGTGCCTTGTGGCCAATCCGTGATCACCTCCAAAATTCCTGGACGATTAGGGTTCCCTATTCGAGCTCACTGAGTAATTAGTGCGATCCATTTACTCCACGTCGCATCAGTGGCGTGATGTGTGGAAGGAGCCTTCCCTTTAAACATCCAGTTCAACACTGGCAACCGAGGCGCCGGGAGGAGCTGTGCTTCAGTACCAATTACCTCCGAAGCAGCTCCAACTCCTTCATATGCTGCCAATATCTCTTTCTCAGTAGTGGTATACCGAGCCTCGGATCCTCTATATGCTCGGCTCCAAAACCCACGGGGTCGGCCTCGAGTCTCTCCAGGTGCCCTTTGCCAGAGACTCCAGGTAGGGCCGTTCTCCCCCGCTGCAGTGTAGAGCACATTTTTTACATCTGGTCCAGTCCGAACTGGCCCAAGGGCTACTGCATGGACAATTTCACGTTTAATTTGTTCAAAGGCTGATTGCTGCTCAGGGCCCCATTTAAAATCATTCTTCTTCCTCGTCACTTCATAGAGAGGGCTCACAATCTGACTGTAACCAGGAATATGCATTCTCCAGAAACCCACAACGCCTAAGAAGGTTTGTGTTTCCTTTTTGTTAGTAGGTGGTGACATAGCTGTTATTTTATTAATCACGTCCATTGGGATCTGACGACGCCCGTCTTGCCACTTAATTCCTAAAAACTGGATTTCTCGCGCAGGCCCCTTGACCTTACCTCGTTTGATGGCAAAACCAGCTTCCAGAAGGATTTGGATGACCTTCTCCCCTTTCTCAAAAACTTCTTCTGCTGTACTACCCCATACAATGATGTCGTCAATGTATTGCAGGTGTTCTGGAGCTCCACCCTTCTCCAGTGCAGTCTGGAAGTCCAGTGCAGTCCATGGCAAACAGTAGGGCTGTGTTTCCACCCCTGGGGCAGTCGATTCCAGGTGTACTGTACGCCCCTCCAGGTGAAAGCAAACTGGCCTGCACTCTGCCGCTAAAGGAATAGAGAAAAAGGCACGAGCAATGTCCATTGTAGCATACCACTCAGCTTCCTTTGACTCCAGCTCATAATGAAGTTCTAACATATCTGGGACGGCAGCACTCAATGGTAGTGTGACTTCATTCAGGCCACGATAGTCTACCGTCAGTCTCCATTCCCCATTAGGCTTTCGCACTGGCCATATGGGACTGTTAAAGGGTGAACAAGTCCTACTGATCCCCCCTTGGCTTTCCAGCTGACGGATCAACTTCTGGATAGGGAGCAAAGAATCTCGATTAGTGCGATATTGTCGCCTATGCACCGTTGTAATAGCAACAGGCACCTTTTGTTCCTCAACCCTCAATAACCCCACAATAGAAGGGTCCTCTGACAGCCCAGGCAAAGTAGACAGTTGGATAACTTCCTCCATCTCCACCGCCGCTACACCAAACGCCCACCAGTACCCCCTCGGGTCCTTAAAATACCCTCTCCTGAAGTAATCAATGCCAAGAATGCATGGAGCACCTGGACCAGTCACAATGGGGAACTCTTCCCATTTATTCCCAGTTAGGCTCACTTCGGCCTCCAATACAGTCAGCTCTTGAGATCCCCCCATCACTCCAACAATCGTGATGGGTTCTGCCCCTCTATGATTTGACGGCATTATGGTGCACTGTGCATCAGTGTCCACCAAGGCCCTATACTTTTGTGGTTCTGATGTGCCAGGCCATCGAATCCACACAGTCCAATAAACTCGATTATCCCCCTCCTCCTCCTGGACGGAGGCAGGACACCTCTACTTTCGACTAGAGGGTCCCTCAGTGCCATCCCTGACATCCACATGTCGTAAATCAGGTTCCGAAGCCCATCTGTGCTGTCTGGGGGACTGTCCACTGGAAACTGGAGCAGCATGTCTTCTGAAAGAACCCCTCTTTGGGGGTGTTTTACTCCGCAAGTCACGTACGCGTGTCTGTAATGTTGAAGTAGGTTTTCCATCCCACTGCTTCATGTTTTCCCCCCAATCACGCAAAGTAGCCCACAGAACACGTCGCGGTGTGCATCGCTTCCCTTGAACAGTTCTTTTAGGAAAACGTTTTTCCTTAACTGAGACACCAGCCTGGTCACACGACTTGTCCAACGCTGAAACACCGGCCCGGTCACGTAACCTGTCCAATGCTGAGACACCATCCTGTGGGGTAGAAAAAAGATTATGTGCATAATGCTGCATGTCATTATCCACATCACCCACCGTCAGTGCCTCATCCTCTTTCCAACGAAAGAATGCCAATACATGAGCGTATGCTGCCGGTGCACTCAGTACCCACTTGCGCCAAATGGGTCCAGTAATTTTGAGTCCATCTGGATTTAATGATGCCTGCAGGTTGTCCAAATCAGTAAAAATCATCTCTCTCACAGCTATTTCCCTCAGATTCTGAACACCTCTCTCAATAGTTGTCCACTTGGATGGGCGGTATGGGATAGCGTCCTTATAGGGATACCTGCTCCTCACACTTAACAGGAGTCGCCTCCAGAGGGCGAGGGATTCTGGCGGTCCTCCAAGAGCCCTGCCAATACCCGAATCTCTAGCTAATGGTCCCAGCCGCTTGGCTTCTCTACCATGTCAGTTCAAACTATCAGCTCTAGTATCCCAGCATCGGAGTAGCCAAGGAATCACTTGCTCGCCTTCCTGACGGCCATAATCCTTACGTATGTCTCGCAGCTCACTAAGGGTTAATGATCGAGTAGTCTCCTCTGTCACTTCGTTGTATGATGTCCCTGGTTGCCCATTGCTGTCTGGCCCTACTGCACGTTTCCTCTAATGTACAGGGTTGACTGATACCGGCACCGACTGTGTCTGTAGCTCAGCTGCATCAGCCATCACCACGGTCAGAGTAGGTCTGGTCCTTGTTGCAGCTGCGGGTGCTGTCGTGGGAGGCGGTGGGGTCTGGATGGGATCAGTGTCTGTCACAGGGCCAGCAGGGGCTGCGCAGGGATGAGGTATGTCGCGGGGGCCGTGCAGGCGCGATGTCCGTCGGGGGGGCTGGCGGGGTCTGTGCCGGTACGGTGTACAGCAGGGGGGGTCGGTGGGGACTGTCGTAGGAGCCAGCAGGATCTCAGCCTGCAGAGTCTGGATGGGATCACTGCCTGCCATAGAGGCCGGCGGCGGCTGTGGCCGGTAGGAGCCGGCACGGTCTCTGCCAGACGTTTCCCTCTACTGCAGATCCAGACAATAAAACAGATCAAACCCTCAAAACTTAACAACCCAAGCACAACAATCAAAATATTCCAAGGGTATTCCAAACTCTCAAAAACTGTTACTATTGATGACATCAGTACCTACAAATTCTCAAGAGACATCCCCTCCTTTGCTAAATGGCCCGTAACATAACCCAAGGTATAATTATGCACAATGGTCAGCAAAGGACTCCCACCGTCCAGAGGTGGGTCTGACCACTGTGATTCTCGAGATGTCATTACATAGGTGACAAATAACGGAAAGATTACAAACGACCCGATAACGTAGCAAAATACCGCCACACAAAATAACAAGGCAATGTTTTTGAATCCAAACTGAGAAACGATAAGCTGCCTTAAAGGAGAGAGAAACAGCAATGACCTCCCCCACAGCTCTGATAGCTCCTGACCTAAGTTTATACAAAGATAGCGGAGAACTCTGACCAGGTTCCTTTGAAACCATTCCAACAGAGTCATAGTGACTTTTTAATGAATCCAATCAAATCTGTTTAAAACTTCAACCCTTCAGAACTCTCCAATTAAAACTTATAGTTCTCACAGCACTATTTAAATTAAGCGCAAAATATCACACTGAGTGCCAAACTTGTTACAATACCACGTTGGGCGCCAAATTTGTTATGGTTTGGGAGACCCATAACAATTTGTTGTCATTTAGACAATCATTCTATCACCCAGTTTTCCCAAGCATTAGAAGAGAAATTAGTCCTGTGTCTCTCAAACCAGGACACCTTTCGATGAGGCAAATCCCTTAACGCTCTCTCAAATTGTCGGTTCTTTACCTCCACAGGGAACTTCTGGCCTTTTATTGTCATAGTGTGTGACCAGAACAAGCCCGGCCATTCCTCATTCCATCCTTAAAAGCCTTCAGCATTTCACTCGGGTAACCTCCCTGTCCCGCTTCCGTCCCTCAACAATTCTTAGGAGGGAGACTCAGAAATTAGGTCTTGTGGTTCTCATTGAAACACCCATTAATTCATACAACCAAAACCCAGCCAAATGAAAAGGCCGTGTTAAATCTCAGCCCCGAGGGAAAAGAAATGTGCCCGACGAGGTGCTAAAAGGCGCTCTGGCAGACCTCCACCCCCCTCCAAACTGCAGTTTGCTCTTGAAAACTGATGAGTTTTCTTCCTCTGCGGCCTTAGCGAGGCTGTAGATTTTTCCACCCTGCAGGGAAAGAAACAATCCTCAAAAGCAGATGTTATTCTGCCTGCAAGGAAAGCTTTAAAATAGTCATTCTGCCTTTAAGAAAAGAAAAATAAAGGGAACATCTGAGTTGGTTTCTCCATGAAAATAACACTTTGCACTTGCACAGCAAAGCAACGCTCATTAACCAATCTCATAAAGCTTCGCAGGCATTAAGAAACACCTGCGTGCACCCTGTAAGCACACGTGTAAAGAGGAATCGCCATTTCCACACCGCAACTATATCAAACCGCATTATTTCCCTCACAAGCCACGATGGAAACGGGCCACGCTCCCATTCCTCGACTCACGAGCTCTGGCAATGACGGGATCATGCCGACCCTCAGCCGCTGTGGGCATCAGTTCTTCCAATCACCCGCTGCAGGGTCAGTGACAGGAATCTGGGAGCAGGAAGGGGATTGTACCACCCAGGCTCCCCAAAATCCCCCGCAGTTACGAGGAATGCAAATCTTAGGCTCCCCTAAGCCACCAGATTTCACATCGTGACCGCCACAGTAACACCAGAGCAGTTTTTAAGCAGCACCGACAGGGTTTAACCTCCGCACCTGAGAAAGTCCCTGTCCTGAGGGCTGCCGGTCCCCTCGGCCCAACGCAGGAGGCAGCAGCAAACCCCTCCGGAGAGGGCAAGAGGCGCTTGGAAGAGTGACATCCAGCTAATAACAAAAAAGCACTTAAACCAACCCCAAACTTTGGAGATATTTAGTCCCCGAGCCAGACACAGCATGTTGCTCAGTAAGGCACACTTCCACAACTACCCTTAATTAACTGTGACCTCCAGAGCCTCATCTCTGAAGGTGAGAAAGTCGTTTGGTTGACTCTTGATGTCCCTTTCTGTCCCACAGGCAACGAGACACAAGTATTTCCACTTGAGAGCGCAGTTCCCCTTCCACGGGCACCGACCTCACTCTGCAGCTTTGGATTACCACCGACCTTCAATGTAACAAATTCTACCATTCTTCCACCCCTCTTTCTTGGGAAAAGATAGAGGGAACGAGACAACTCCAAACTGCTCTCTTTTATTTGATTTGCAGTGATCTGACAACCCCAGCACTTCCCGCTGCCTTAGGCTTTGGGAAACAATTCAAGGGTCCTCAGCCACGAGTAAGGAACGAGCTGTTATTCACGGGAGAATCAGTAGACACACCAGTCCTGATCATTAGGAGAAAGTCTTATTTTTCAGTCATGGATTTTCACGGGTTTTGTTTTCAGGCCACCCAAACAGGGCGCGCTTTTAGAGCCATCAGCAATTAAATTCTCTGTCCCCTCCAGAAAAGCCTTTTCCTAAAGGCGCTCTCCTTCCAAGGGCAGACCCACAAAAAGAAGCCCACACTGCTTAATCCATTTCACAGAGAATTTCAAATGCAAACAACAATTAAACAGGATGTATTTTCCCCGCTGCAGGGAAAGCCAGTAATACAGACCTTTGCAACATATTTAGCAAATCTATCATTTTAATGCCTTTGCATTTCCCACTTCCAGCTGGAGAGCAGGTTGCAAGGACTCATAACAAAAAACAAACCAACAGAACATATTCCTGTCTAGGGTGTAATTTTATGATAGTGAAGTTCCTGCAAAACAGAGGTGTTATGATTGTTACCGACTTCTTCAGCCTTATCGATTTGAACATCTTTTTACAGGTACAAAGAAACAAGAAACATTTTTGAGGTACAAAATAACCCCACTTATTCACCTCTGTACCCCAAAGATCTTTTCATGACACAGATTGTGCCACCAATACACAGCTGCTAAATATCCCCGGCTGCTGCCAATCTGTAAAAAAACCTCCAAAATACAAGAGAACGCTGAGCCCGGCATGCTGACAGTGCTGCCAGGGCTGTGAGTCGGAGCTGGAAGAAGTCGCAGCCCCTGAGGTTGAAATCAGCCCCACGTTTAGGCACAACCCGGGGTTTTAAGCCTCACTACAAACCAGACCCCCGCTTTTGAAAAAAAACAGGGAGATTCACCTCGAAATGAACCACGTTCTCGATGCCGAAGGGGCACTGGTCCATGGCCGCCGCCGCCCTTAGGGCCAGTTCCATGGGGCTTCGCTTGACCTGGAGCAGAACTCGCGGGCGTGAGGACAATGACTTCCCTAAACAAAACCTAAAAAAAGGAAAAGTTAAATAAGATTTACTTAAATAAATAAAATATAAATAAATAAATAAATAAATAAGTGACTGTCTGCAAAGCCTGTGCGAATACTACAGACGTCAGTAATGCAGCTCGGTTACAAATGCGCTAAGCTATAAAGCCACTCTGTAGAGATCTCTAAGTGTCCCGGGGAAGTGTTCGAATCTTACCCAGGAGCGCCCTTCTGGGGGGAAGAGAGGCTCAGGCCGCCGACGGGTACCTGAGGCCCGGGCAGGCTGTGAGGGAGCCCTCCTCCACTGGTTCACCACGGGGTCTTCCCTCGCCGTGCCATTGGCCAGGGCTGAGCCAATCAGCGGAGCCGGTGTTGGGCTGTCAGTCACAGCCATCCGGGGGCGGGGCCGAGGGGCCTGAGGAGAAGAGGGCCTGAGGGGAGGGAGGGGTGTGGGTTGCAGCACCTTGAGTTGGAATTGCCTTTGTGTGTGAGAGAGGAGTCTGTTAATTTAATCTTGTGTGTATAGGCAGGGCCTTGAGAGTGCTACTGTGCTGGCCTCAAGTCTGTGGGTGTCTGCTTTTCTGTGTGTTTGTGACTGACCTTTCTTGTTTCTTTTAGTCAGGAAGATCTTGATATGTACTCCGGAGGGAAGAAAGAAATACAAAGAACTGAGAAAGACAGTGCTGCCAGTCAAAGGTTAGTTCTGGTTTTAAATTGTCTCAACTGTCTTCTAGCCACAAGCCTTGTTAGGAATTCTCGGGCCACAAGGGGCGCGTGAGCAGCCCCTCCTGAGCGAGCGTGGAGACGGTCAGGGGAGAGGACAGGGCTGTTTGTTCTTGCTGTGAGCAGGGGACAGTGGGTGGAAGCTGCTCTGTGGACATACAGTGAAGAGCTGCCATCATGGTACTCGGTGGGAAGTCCCACGAGGAAGGAGGCTGCGTCAAGAAAGGCCTTATGAACTGCATGTGTGCAGTGACGGAAACAGCTTCAGGGTGCCGAGGCCACCGCTAGTTGTGATTAAGGCAGTGAGTGAGATGGTCCTTGTGGGCGCTTTCCAAGTGCCTCGGAATGGGGCAGGACTGCTCGTAGGGACAGAAAATGCTGTGGCAGTGGTTGAGCTGCTCAGATCTCGACAGTCCTACTTTCGTTCTCCTTAAAAGAGCGGGTGTGTGCTTTTTCACTTGTGCTGGGCAGTGATTAAAAAAGAAAAAAACAAAAACTCTTGAAACTTCCTGTGAAATTAGGGGTGGCTGAGACACATTACATTTCTCACCTCTTTCACTAACTATGCTGCTTTCTCTGAAACTTGTTTGTATCCTTATTCTAAATGGTTTGGCTTCAGTAGAGCCAGGACACCCTAAGATCCAGTTTTGGGGCCAGTTGTCTCTTGTCAGGCAGAGATGTCCACGTCGACATCGGTGAGTGATGGTTTGGAGATGTTTCAGACCGGTGGTAATGACAGTAGAAGATACTTTGTATTAGCTGTCATATACTTTGTATTATACATAGTATAACACTTTGTTATTATATTATGTTATAATACTTTGTATTAGCTGTCAGCTTTCTTTGCAACACAGTGTTTGTGGGTCGCTGACAAGAGGCTCCTGGAGGTGTTGGCTGAGATTCTATAATGGGAATTCTTTTGTTCTGGGGCTGAAGTCCAAATCGCCCTCTCATGGTGTGCGACTACGTAAGCTCTTCTTAAAAGGGAAGATCATTGCGGTAGCGGGAGAGCCTGTTTGGCAGGTGTAGTAGTTTGGGGACAGAGTCGCATTGTGGGCTGGGCCTTGGGGGGTGGGGGCTGTTTGTGCCCCGAGCCCTTGGCCCGGTGCTCACAGCTGGAACAGGCTCTGCAAAATCCTGCTGGAAGGAGCTTGATGAGGGACCTGTGGCCGAGCCGGGGGAGAGGAAGAACCCCTGGAGCGGCCTGGGGACCTGCGGCAAAGCTGCCTTCAAATCAGCTCTTCCCAGGAGGCACTGAGTGCTGTGGTTCTCCTTCAGGAAGCACGGTACGCACCAAGCACAGCCAGAGCTGTTGCTGTGCCAAGAGAAGACTTCCCGCCATGCTGGGACTGATGGTGACAGTTCCCACCAGCTGTGCATCTCAGGCAGGTGCTGGTAAGATGCCACAGAGGGGGCAACCGCCTGGCTGTCACTTCTCTTGCAGGTTTAAGAGCAGAAGAGAGGCAGGATGAGAGGGTGCATGAGGTGCAAAAGCTCATCAGACAGCTGGCGCAGTAACGATGAGAGCAGAAGGAGATGCAGGTGATGTGGCTGGGACAATGCTTCTGAGGTACCATCTGCCACACAAACACAGAGACAGCCGGAGATGTTGGGATGTCATGGAGCAGGTGAGAAAGGTGCCTGGGAGAGGGGAGAGCCTGGGGAAGTGGGAGACAGGGATGGAGGGGCAAAATCTTGGGGGTTGGCAGTAAGGGTGCTCCTGCTGTGCAGGTGCTTGTGAGGTCACTGGTGGCTGAGCAGGATTTAAGGCAGGAGAAGGCCCTGGTTTGTGCAGCTGCTTGTGCTGCCACAGCTGGGTGAGTAGGTGATAGTGTAGAAGGTCACACCTGGCTTTTTCATGTGCTTGTGCTGTCCCATGTGCCTGAAGAGGTGCCTGCCTGAGAGCAGGAGCAGGACCTGGCTTGTGCAGCTGCTTGTAATGTCACCTGTGTTTGAGTAGGTGTTAGGGCAGGAGAAGCCTCTGGCTCGTTGTTTCAGGAATTACGCAGCCGCCAGCGAGACTGTGGTAGGAATTATGTGTGTGCCACCCCAACAGGGCTCAGCCCCATGTTGCCCCTCGCAGAAGACGAGTCGCCAGTCTGCTGAGTAACTCGGTGGTTTATTTACCCGACACGCAGAGCAGTTCAAGCTGTTGCCTCCAGGGAGGGACCCCTACTGCAGATTGCGCACCCCAATTATACCCTTACAGACAGATTCCCCAGAAAATACCGCCCATCACCCAATGCCCAAGTGCAATCGCTTCATTCTGGTTGGTGGTCTCTTGATTTCTTATTGGTTTTCTGGGTGGCCACCTTCTGAAGTTACCTCATTCTCTCAGAATTGTCTCCTTGCTCCTTTTTCAGAAGGAATCACTGATGTTCCCTTTCTCAGCCGGGGTCAAAGGCTTCTTTCCAGCAGTGTCATTTCTCCTTCCAGGAAAGCAGCTGGGCGTGAGAATTGTCTTGCCTTGTCCCATCGTTAGGCAGGACAACCAGACAGTGCCAGGGAGGGATCTCCTTTACCCCTGAGAAGGGAAGGGATTCAGCTGAGTCAATTGAGGCACCTCCTCTGGTGTTTTCAGTCCTGGGGACAGGAGGGAACTCGGTTCCCTCCCATGCACACTACATATACATCAAAGGAGGTGGGATTCCTCTTGCCTCAGCTCAGGTGTGCACAACACAGCCGCCCTGGTGGGAGCTCCTTGTCTGGGCTCTGCTGCTAATGACTGGAGGTGGAGGGCAGTGGTGAGCTGCTCAGACACAAACACCTGGTGACATGGGAGGTACTGAGTTGGTCCAGGGTACGTGCAGGGAACTGCAAGCTCTAAGGGAGCAACTCTGAGAGACGGGGCAACATCTAGGGGCATCTCCTTGGAGGTTGTTGGGAAATTCCTTTGTCCAACTGAGATGACAGCAGATGCCAAAATTTAGAGCAACTGCACCTTTTGCTACTCATTATGTTCAGGGCTCCATCATGCATAACAGTCACTTGGAAGGACAAACGCCATAGCCTTCAAGAGACCTTCCCCCAACACCTTGCTCTATCTTTCCCCAACTTTTATTGCTGAGCACGACGTCCTATGGTGTGAGATATCCCTTTGGTCAGTTGGGGTCAGCTGTCCCGTCTGTGTCCTCTCCCAGCTTCTTGCCCACCCCCAGGCTAGTTGCTGGTGGGTCAGCACGAGAGGCAGAGAAGGCCTTGCTGCTGTGCAAGCCCTGTTCAGCGACAGCTAAAACTGCGTTGTGTTATCAGGACTGTTTTGGTCACGGATCCAAAACAGGGCACCATTTAGGCTGCTGTGGAGCAAACTAACTCCGTCCCAGGCAAAAGCATTGCCGTAAAGCCCATCCTACTCCTGCCGCAGCAGCCACACGCAGCAGAGAGGAGTGTTGGAGCATGCTGGAGGGGCCGATGCATCCCAGAGGCATTCGATGCCCTCTCTTGTAACTGCCCAGCCGCAGCCCACCCCTAAACCCCACCTGCCCGGACGGGCTGCCAGTGGCAGAGACATACTGGTGCAGGGGGCAGTTGGGATTTTTGGGAAAGGACTGGGGAAAAAGGGGATCGCTGATTCCCAGGACAAGATGGGAAACCTATTTCCTCTCTACCCAGCTGTGCCCCCTCCCTGCAGGTGTCATAACACACCTTCACGTGACGCAGGCTGATGGCACAGGGAGGTCACCCCAGCAAAGCAGCATTGCCAGGACTTCCCGGCGAGGCCTGGGCACTGCTGGGCACTGCTGAGGGGCTCCGTACTGCTTCGTTTCAGATCTGCTGCACAGCCAGGAGCGGGGTTGGGAGGCAGCGGGGCTGTGCTGGGGGACCCTTGCTGACAGGCAGAGCAGGAGCACGTCGGAGAGGAGTTTTGGGCAGGGAGCTGCAAAGAGCATCCCTTTTCCCTGAGCTGAGGGCAAGCATCAAGCGCGAGGGAGGGCTGCTGCACTGTGGCCGTCAGCTTGGAGCTAAGCTGCTTGTTCCCCACGCATTCCCAAAGTGAGTGCGGTTCTTCTGCAGCCCTCGAGCGAGCGAGCGGGTGGCTTGCCAGCTCCTGCTTAGGAGCAAGCATTGTAGGGGCTCAACACTAGGCGCCGAGTCAGGGATCAGTCCTGAAGGGACTGCTTTCTGTTTAACTAATGCTGAGTTTGGGCTGCATGTGTATTCTCCTGGAGTGACTGGACATCGTGATCGCATTTTTCACAGCCAGCCTGCCGTCGTTGCCAGCAGAGAGAACCAAGTGCAGATGGAGAGGACACAGAGAGGCAAGTTTTCTGGTGTTGGGGGGAGATTGCCAATAAAAGGCGTGCATGGCCCCAAAGGGAGAGGGATGCCACGCCTCACATGACAGCCAGGAGGACTAGTGCTGGGGAGCTGCAGAGGGTAGGGATCAGCCCTCTTCAAGCCTGTGTCATCATTTGCTTTCCAGGTTTAAGTTGCAGCCATGCAGGAGAGCCATCCCCTTTGGACACTGTGGCTGTAGGGACTCTGGAGGTCCCCAACACGTGCCATATGGTTTTCATGAGCTTGTTTGCCTCATCGCAGGCCTCTGAGTGGGGAAGACGGCAGATGCTGAGTGCACCCCGCATCACTTTGCTTGCCCTTACAGCAGACCTGAGGTGCAGTCCTCTCCCATCCTCCTGAAGGGGCTCAGGGCTCATCCCCCCTTGCCATGGGAAACGGCCCCACCTCCCCCGCTTCTTCTGCCAGCCTGGGAAGCTTTGATCCCAGATGCACACGGGAGGCCAACCTGCCCCATGCTCATGCCACCTCCTCCTGGTGTCTCTTTGCAGTGCGCTCCCCCTGTGTCCAGGCAGCTCCCCCAGGACCAAGGAGGCGGGCAGGCAGGAGCCAGCTCCTCCAGCCAGGCCCACCGTGGCCCTCCCATCCTCTGAAAACTGCAAGAGAGCACTGCAGGTACGTGCCCTGCCTTGCTTTAACTGCTGTGCTGTCTGAGACTCGGCAAAGGCCTCTTTGTGCAGAGAGCCATCCTGAAAGGATCCCTTGGCCTGCATTCATTGTCACCTCCTTCAGATCTGCTTCACGACAAGGAAGGTGCTGCATGCCCTTCCTGCCTTTTATTGCCCCCTGAGTGGTCAGGGAAACTTTACTGTGGACAGGGGCTATGGAAAATGTGCGAGTCCTTTCCAGGTGGTTGGCAGTGGAGGTCTTGGTCACTCTGCTGTGTTTTGTCAGGACTTGAGGAGCCTGGCATGGCTCCACGGTCCCTGATCTGTCAGGGGCAAAGCCCTGCCGACCAAGGAAGCCCCTCCAGGAGCCAAGACTAATCCTGCCTCCTGCTGCATTTCCCTGCCCTCCAGGAGGTCAGGAGCTGTCTGCAGAGTGGGACAGGTTGAAGGTGCCGTGACAGGAGCGGCAGGAACAAGCGAGGGCCGAATGGGGGGCGTGGGAAGCCTGGCCTGCAGGGGAGGACCGACAGCTGCCCCAGGTACAGGCAGCCATTGACAGCGCTGAGACAGCAGCCACCCTCTCTGTCGCGGCACCCGGGGTGGCAGGTCTGTGGGGGTGGGAGCACGACTGACCCCCAGCTGCAGGGCAGGGCTTTGCCTGCTCAGCCCCGTGCAGGAGAGGTGGGTGGCAGGGTGCTAGGGGCAAAGCAGCCTCCATCCGTGAGGACGGGCACGCGGTGCCGAGTCTCCCGGCTCCCAGGTCCCGCTGCAGGCTCCTTTCAGGAGGTCCTCTGGGAAAGGGCACCTCTGTTTGCTGTCTGGTTTGCTGAGAGCGTCTCCTCCTTGGCAGGCACTCGGCACTGGAGGCACTTGGACTCCCCACCCTCCAGCCCAGCCCAGGAGAAAGGAGGTCAGCCAGAGGTGGAGGAAGGCTGGAAAGCCTCTCCCAGCAGAGGAGATGGCAGCAGCAGCCCAGCTGCAGAGACTCCAGCCTGAGTAAGTGTGCGCTGACTCGGGCCACAGCCTGGGGCAGTCGAGCAGCCATGACCCCGCAGAGATGCCCAGGGGGTCCCTGCGTCCTGGGGTTGTACAGGACACTCTCTGATGTCTCCTACCATGGGCATGATGTGGATTGCCCTCCCAAGCCAAGGCCCAAAACCCACCCGCAGGGTTAAAGGGTGGGTGGATGTGGGACAGGGTGGGCATGTGGACTTGAGGTGGCAAGAAGGGGTCTCCGGCAGAGGGATGATGTTGCCCTCTTGTTGCAGCCACCTTTCTCCACAAGCCACCCAAGTCCTCAGAAGGCTGGAGCTGCATCAGGCACAGAGGAACATACTCCAGCACGTCACTGAGAACAGGCTGTGTGGAGAGCAGCAGAGGCAGCTCCCCTGGTAACTGTGTCCAAGAAGGGATGGTGCTTCCCCTGGCTCCAGGACCCATCCCTCTACTGAGGGCAGCCCTGGGGGAAGGAGGGGATATCTCTGACACCACTCGTCAGACAGAAGGAGGTTTTGGAGGCCGGCTTTAGGCTGGACCTCCCTGCCCCCCAAGGGGACTGCCTGGGCACCCAGAATTGGCTTTCCACGGGGGCAGTAGAAGTCCTGGCTGAAGGCAGAGGGATCCCTCTGATGGCTGTAGCTTCCTCTTTCCAAACTGGAGAGCATGTCCTGCCCCAAGATGCCTTGCCCTGAGGGGGCATACCACTATGGGACAGCCAAGGTCTCAGCCCCAGGCTGACCAGCTGTACCTGGGACCTTCTCCTGGGCTTGGGCATCAGGGGCCTCTCCCACTTCACAGACACCTTGAGGCTCTCTCGCAAGCAGATCCCTCCCACCGTGGGTGGCCTGAGCGATGCCTGTGGGGTATCTCTGCCTTCTCCCTCTCCATATGATCATACACTTTTCTTTCTTCCTCCCTGGCACTACATGCTGGTACTGCAGCAGAGGGGCAGATGCTGGGAGCAGCGGCTGTAGCGGTGGCGGTTAGCCAAGGGGCTGGGCGGCTTCTCAGCTGCCGATATGCACCTAGAAATACAAAATCAAGAGCTCTGGGGCTGTTCCCAGCTGGACTGACTGGCCTGTGCCTGGCGTGGATCAATCTAAAGGGATTGTGCACACCCCATGTGTCATCCCAGAACTCCTCGTAGGGGCAGGAGAGATGGAGTCCACACAGCCCACAGCGCAAAGATGTGCAGCCTCCTGAACTCTCACACCCTTCCCGGGTGGGAAACCAGCCCAGCTGGTACCTCCCTGACATGCCTGGCACGCTCCTGCACACTGCGCGGAGTACCACCAGCAGGGCCAGAAGTCTGCACGTGATTACCAGGCTGTGACCACACTGGGACCGTGGAGGTGTGGTGTGTAAATGGCACAGCGGGAGAGCTGCAGTGGAGAGACGCGGGTTCTTCAGGAAGGGCCATGTGGGAAGGCGAGGAGGTGGACTTGCCTGCTGCTCGGGGTGGGACAGGAGCCGGCTTAGGGGCCAGGGTCAGCAGGCAGACCAACGTGGGTGCCGTGCTTGCAGGTACCTGCTAGGGACCTCCTGTTAATGAGGAGGATGTAGATGAGGAACTCTGAAAGATTTAAGGGAGTTTTTAGAGATGTATCAGTAAAAGAGTGAGGAAGGAATGCCGGCATGGATTTTGCAATCTTGGGGTAGTAGAGCTACATCTATTCTTTTATCAGCAGGTGGAAAAGATTTAGTAAGCCTTATAGCCATTGATGATCAGACACAATGAGGATATGCTCAGCTGCAAAATGTCAGAGGTCCTGCCAGGCGAGACATTATTGCACCGATGTTGTATCAGTGGTTGTGTGCAGCAGTTTCAGCAGCATATACAGAACCCGTTGGATCAGTGTCGTCCCTCAGAAACTGGTGTGCAATGGAGAAAGGTACTAATTTGGTGCAGCAGGTGGGGATGGCTCATGTGTTGGGTACAGGGTGCAATCCAGAGAGTTTAGCAGTGACGAGAAGTATCAAAGTGCAGTTTGTGAGGGGACCGCCTGCCTCACTAAACCCCATGTGACAAATGCTGTGGGTAATGTAGGTGCCCTAGGAAACACCTTGAGGGAAATTGGGGCTGCAATTTTGGGACCATCTGTGCAGGTGGTGAATAAAGTAAAGCCGGCAAAACCGAGGGGAGTTACAGCACAGGTTACAAGGAAACAAATGTGGAATAATCTTGTGCAAGCCAGTATCCCCTGATCAGAAATAGATGGGATCACAGCATCAAAAAGGTTTCGACGATGGCAAAAGTTAGCGTTTATGCAAAAAAAGCCAACCGCCCCCTGCCCCACCACCAACTCCTCACCCCCCTCCACCCTGCCTGCCCCCTCACTGCAAGGTGTGACCTGGAAACAAAAGCACTGTACTTTCCGAGTATTGCCTCAGGGATACACACACAGTTCCTCCATTTGCCGCCTAATGACAGCAGCTGATTTAGCACTATGCTCGGGGACTGTTACTGGTTACCGTTCTATTGATGATCTATTGATTCTGGCCGAGTCATAACAAGAAAGTGAAGCAGCTGCCAAATTGCTGAATGCGCATTTGCAGGACTGAGGCTGGGCAATGAATGCCAAGAGAGTACAGGGTCCGAGTACTACCGTACAATTTTGGGGAGTAGTTTGGCATGGACAGATGAGAGGAATACCAAATCAGGTACAGCAAACAGCCCAGCAGCTTCCTGTGCCCATCGCAGTAAAAGAGTTACAGACCTTTGGGGGACTTTTAGGGTATTGGAGGACTTTTTCCCACATTTGGTGATATTAATGTGCCTTCTGCAGAAATTAATGAGGAAGAAAGTTTTCTGGCAAGGGACCAAGCAACAAGAAGCCTCTGATGCCTGCAAAAATGCTTTGATTGAGCATTTGCAATTATGCACTCCTAAGCAAGGATATCCTTTTGAATTAGAAGTAACAAGTCCAGATGATACACTCTCGGGATTGTGGCAGATGATTGGGACAAGAAATGAGAAAGAACCTGTAGGATTTTGGTCCAAGGCATTACAAGACTCCACAATACATTATACCCCAACTTCCCCTCTTATTTGACATCACTTATTAGTATCAGATTCTCGAGTTCTTGTATTTCAGGTATCTTCGACAAATACCTGCATCTTATCTAGAGGAGACGGCATCGGAACGGTGTTGCAAACACAACATCACGTTGAAGTTCCATCTGAAAAAGTGCACGCCACAGCTCTCCAGTCTGTATGGGCAATTACCCCACATGAGGGTATCAAATCTAGAGTAATATTGGCTGAAGGAGCTGGAGCGACGTCTATGTGTCACTGGAAGGAGATGACACTGCTGCTTTTCTCCCCTATCACAGGTTGGCCACTCGTGCTTTGTAGTCTTGTGCTACAAGCGCATGCCCTGGGTACAGCTCTGACACACCAACATGCAAATACTTAGATTTGGTCAGCCTCTACTGTCACTAACTCATCTGCCTTTTGTATCAAGGGAAGATGAGCAGCTGCAGGTCTTTTGGTAACTTGTTTCCATGGCATACCAACCCCAGCAGCTGTACTATAGAACTACACTGTGCAAAGTGGTTTTGGTATTAATGTCTCTCATTGCTCTCTCTTCTGAGTAGGTAACAGCTGTACGCCAATGAATATTACAAACCCAACTGATGGTGGACTGTTTCCTCCCTCGACGTCAGAAATGCTGCTTCGACTTTGAAAACACGTGTTGTTCCAACATAACTGAGGAAGCAGTCAGCATGAAGCAAGACATTCAAAATCCTCCAGGACTTAATGCATCCAGTGAAACAATGTACTGGCGGTGCCCGGCTGGCTGAGGGGTTTAATTTCTTGACAGGAGGAATGGGACACCTGATTCAAAGCTTTACTTTAGAGAGTTGTTTATTTCTTTTTTTATGTGTGTTTATTTCATGCCTCTGTAAATTACTCTTTATTACACCCCACAAGTTTGAATGAACATTTCCAACTTTGTCAGCCCCAGCAGAAGCGGTCTCTTGAGCGAGGGGGTGGAATGTGGGAAAGTAACAGAAGATTGGCGAGGAGGACTGTAAACACGCTCAAGTGACGCGCACCTGGGGTGCTAGACAACACATCTATCACACTAATTCAGCCCCGTGTGCTCGCAGATGGAATATCTGCACTTAGATACCGTGAGCCTGGGATGGGCTTAGGGACACCTTATCTGGCATATGGGAGATCACTGCCTTGGCCTTGAAGAAGGTCAGAGCACAGTGGAAAACTACGCCTGCTTGAACCCTTGAAAAGCAGGCGAGAACAGCGAGTTGGAGCTCACGCTGCTGCTAACAAGGACTTTCTCCCGCCCTGTGGCACCTGCATCCCCTGCGTGTGTCCCTCTGCTCGGGCGTTGCTGTGGAGACTCCCCGATTCGCGAGGTATTGAGATCACATTTGTTCTTTGTCTTTCATCCGTGGTCTTGTGGTCGTTCCTGCGTCCTGCCCGAGTCGGCTCACACAGAAGCCTTTTGATTGTATACCATTCCTTAACGTGTGACCAATGCTGTATTATTGATCATTTTTAGTAATCTTTCCACAGGGGGGGGATGTTGGAGTCCCTCCTGGCACCAGCTGTGGTGCAGCCGCGGAACCCTGGGGTGCTCCCCATGGGAAATGTGAAAGAAATAGAGACCAACGTTTTATCCCTGGTGCTATGGTTCCTCCTCCCATCCCGCGGCTGGGGCTGTGCCCCCCTCAGTGCCCGACCCAGTGGGACAGGCTGGCACTGCGGGCACCCACCAGCCTGGGGGGGTGGTGGTGTCGGGGGAGCTGGGTGGGCTGGAGAAAGGGAGGAAGCACCTCTTGAAACCAGCTCAGCCCTCTCCAGACACAAAACCCTCCCCAGAGGCACCAGAGGGGACCCCCAGATCCTTGAAGGGCTGCCCCAGACACCCTCTGGCCTGCAAGAGTCCCCCCCAGGACCCCATAAGGGCAGCCCAGGACCCCTTACAGTCAGCCCGGTGGCATCCCAAATCTGGGTTCTTTACCTGCTGGGCAAGCCAATAACACACAGAGCAGAGGTATTTCTAAGTTTATGCCATTAATCGCAGAAATGGGTGCTTGTCCCAAAACAGGAGCGCTCACACCTTAGTTCCAAAAGTCTCCACTTTTACACATTGATTATTACATATTCAAACAATTAATACATAGTCACTATTATTCCCTCTAATGATTGGGTAAATGAGTAAATGAGCGTGCAGACTCTGTCTTCTTTTTCCTTCTTTTTAATAGGTGGTATCATTTGGGGAGGTGGTCAATGAGCCGGTGGTCACCATCTCCCCCCGGACGGAACCACCTTTTACCTGCTTTTCCTCTGATCTTGGCAGTTCCAAGTGGGTTTCTGGGTTTGCTGACCAGGCCTACAGTTCGTCGCTCTCTTGATAGGAATACCCTGCTTATCAACAGTGCTACACTGTCTGCTGGGTAGTTCCTTAACTGAATCATAGAGAAATCGTGTCTACTAAATATTTCCCTATATTGAGATTAGGTAAATAACTAGCGTTGGGGCAGTATAGAGGACTTGAGCAGCAGCAGGTTTCCTTTGTTGCTTCAATTACAGTTTACATTTAATTATCCTGGTTTATGTCGATTTTACTACAACAATTCCCCCCCCTTGAGACTTACCCAAGTCTTTCTGTACTTCAGTGAGCCTCATTTCCTAATACACATACTAATACATAAGCTTGAGATGATTGCTTGATAACGATGCTCTTAAGACATCCAAACAAAACACAAACAAAAATCACTACAATCACAAAAATGATTGGGTTTCGCAATAGGCTTTGCAGCCATCTGGTCCAGGCAAACTCAAAGCCAAGCAAGATCTCGTTCAACCATCCGACTTCTATTGCCTCTTGTAGATTTCTGCCATCCAAGCAGGAGGCAAATTAATTTTTCCTATCTTCTCTTTTGACTGATTCCCTGTCCAATCCATACACCAAGGAGTAGATTGCACGTAATGCCATTCTCCGTGTTCTGCAGTCTTCCACACTGAAGGGAACTGCATTCCCCGAGGGAATCGATCACGTGGTCCTGTTTGCTTAACCAATACAGGTTGCTGGGTCTCGTTAATATGCCAACACCAATTTTCAGAATCATTCCCCAGAACCTTCCATTTCCCTAATCCAAATTCCTTTTCCTTTTTCAAATTAAATCTTAATATTCCGGTTCCATTCATGAAGATGGTATCAAAGGTCCAATTCAAAGCGAGGGTTCAAATTCCCTGCTCCAAAGGAGAGTTTGCTGTCTTTGGTAAAGGCAGACATGCTGTAATTGAACCCATGTTAGGGATTTTACTACAGCACCAGGACACCACAGCGGACACGCAGTGTCCTCAAGGGCCCGTCCAGCACAAACCAGGAAACCATAAAGGGACCCACAGCACCATCAGGGGAACCCCAGACCCGAAGATGCCTCTGTTTTGGGTAGCGCTTCCAGGAGATGCGGTTTCTCAGCCCCAGCCTGAGAAGCGAGCTGCACCAGCCAGTGAGAACCATGCTGTTGTGGGTTTGCAACCACCGGTCCCCATGTGCCACCCTGTTTGGGGTGTCAAACTCGGATTCCAAAGCCACAGGCACAGATGCCGGCAGCCAGCTGCCTGCTCGCAAGGACCCATGCGCCAGCGCCCCGTCTCAGAGCAGCTACGACATCCTTCTGGGGAAGGACGCCATGAAGAGAACCCCGAGATCCACCAGCAACTGGAAAACTACATCCTGGAGCCCCTCTGCAAGCGCAGCACCAGCCGCTGCACTGGTGGCAGAACAATGAGCATCGCTTCCCGGCAACGGGGCGGCTGAGCCAGCAGTACCTCGCCATCTCCGCCACCGCCCTCCTGCCAGACCAGGCCTTCGCTGCCAGGGAAGGTGCCCTGGAGCATGGGCGCACCGTCCTGGTGCCAGAGAATCTGGTCCAGATTCTGTTTATGTGTCAGAACTTTGAGGTTTTTGAAGCCGTACGGAACAGCAGCAAGACTTGCAGCAGGAATCCACACGTGGAGCCCTTCTGTGGGGCAGCGGTGGTTTAAATCCACCTACGGGGCTTTTGGACCTGTATTTCAATACCGTGCTGGGTATTTTCCCCAAATTCCCACCTTTTGGCATCGCTTTGGCAGCACCTGCAGCGAGGAGCGGGCTTAGGGAGTAGGTGTGAACACACCGCCGCTTCTTTGATTTTCAGGTTTTTTTATGAACAAGTGATGAGGAGCAAAAGGAGAATGTGCTGTTAATGTTAATTACCTAATCTAACTCTACTAAACATGTTTATACTTAAGCTCCCGGGTTTCCTTGTTTTACCCAATTCCCTTTCCCAGGTGGGGAGGGCTCATCAGGTGATAGAATGACAATAAATTGTTATGGGTGTCTCCAGCCATAACAGCACCACCAACCAAGCGGAACAAGTTTTAATTGCTTAAATTAGTTACGGCACAAACAGCAAGAGCAGTCCCAGAACTTTTACATTCACCAACCCAATTTAATAAGTTAAAGACATAAAATTTGCAGTTCATTGCATGCTGTTGATTGCATGCTCTTGATTGCAGAAGCCAGGGCAGTCACAATTATGCCATGGGGGGTGATGATGTTGTTGTTCCTCCTCCTCCTCCAATTGCGCTTCCTCCTCCTGGGAGGTGCCTTCCTCCTCCATGGTTGCCGGAAGCGGCTCTGTGGCATCCCATGGCAAGCTGAGCAGCTATCTGCCTCGCTGCGCCGGCTGCTCCCTGGCAGGCAGATGCGCTTGTGCTCCACGCCGTTCTCTCGTGGGCTTACAGACACGCGCTGTGTGCCGTTGATCGCGGAAGCGAGGTCACTCGCACCTGTGCCATGAGGAGTGATGTTCCTCCTCCGCTGCTTGCGCTTTCTCCTCCTGGGAGGTGCCTTCCTCCTCCCTGGTGGCAGGGAGTGGCTCTGTGGCGTCCCATGCCAAAGTGGACGGCCATCTGCCTCACTGCTCTGGCTGTTCCCTGGCAGGCAGATGCGCTTGGGCTCCACGCCATCTTCTGGTGAGCTTATGGTCAGGCGCTCCATGCCTCTGATTATAATATCGAGGTCATCCGCGCTTGTGCCATCAGGAGTGGTGTGCCGCCTCTGCTCATTGAGCTTCCTCCTCCTGGGATGAGCCTGCCTCCTCTGCGGTTGCGGGGAGTGGCTCTGCGGCGTTCCACACAAAGGTGGGCAGCCATGCGCCTCGCTGCTCCAGCTCCTCTTCCTTCCAAGCATGCTTGGCATCCGAGGGCCTGGAAGCTCGGCAAACTGTGGGCCAGCTGCAGGGACCCCTGCTTTTATAGGTCCCCAAGAACAGGCAGTGTGAGGTGGCTGATGACATCAGGAAGCCATTGTGATGTTGATTGGGACTGTGGCTGATGCGTGTGGCCAACTATGGTATGTTTGGGCGGGGGGGGGGCTGTGGCCTGAAACATGCCCAAATGTGGGAAGAGGAGGAGGGTCGAGGGGGCCGAAAGCCTCTTTCCTGGGGCTCGCTCCTGCCCGCCATGTTGCTTGCCCGAGAGAAAGGCCACCCCTTGGGCATAGGGACCGCCTCCCCTCATGAGCCCTGGGCTCCAGCTCTCTCCTCATCCCGTGGCTGGGGTCTCAACAACATGGTGGCAACAGTGTTCCAGGAGGGCTGGGGGTCCTCAGTGCCCTCCCACCGACCCAGTACCCTGCAAGTGGCAAAGCCCCCCGTGCTTGATAGTGGCTCTTCATCTGAAGTAGGTGTCTGGGTGGTAGTGCGACAGGCCGCCTTCCACAAGGTTGTGGCTGTCGCTGCCCATCTGGGGAAGGCAGGACAGCTCACCTTTGAAGAACCACAGAAGCATAGAGGTTGGTAGAGACGCTTGGAGGTCTTCAGTCCAAGCTTCTGCTCAGAGCAGCCACAGCTGGATCCCATTGCTTGGGACTTAGTTCAGTCATGTTTGGGTACCCTCAAGGACAGGCTTTACAACCCCTCTGGGCCCTTGTGCTGTGTCTGAGGAGCCTCATGGTGACAATCTTTTCATTTTTGTCTAGCTGGGATTTCTTCTGGGCCTAGTGCCACTTGTTCAGCTGTAGTCACCAGTTGGGTCCACCCCGAGCCTCCTCTTCTTGATGCAGACCAGAGGCAGCTCCCTCTGCCTGCCTCTTGTGTGCCCCTCACCATCCCAAAGGCTTTGAGCTGGGCCCACAGCAAGTCTTTTCTTGGGCTGTGGAAACCAGGAGGGGGACAGAAGAGTCCAGATGAAGTTTCCCAAGTGCCAAAGAAGAGAGGAGGCATTTCAATTGCATTTTCTGGTGTCGTTTAATTGTCTGGGGTTTTTTTTAATGGATTATTGCCCAGTCTTCTTCCATGTTGTCAGTCACTTCTGTTGCTCTTTTCCTTAAAATGTGTTCCTGTAAGGCACTGGGGCATTTGGATACAATGAAGGAAGTCTGTCCCTTTGTGTCCTTTGCCATTGATTTGTGAGGAGAAGAGCAAGGGGGAAGGAAGAGGAGGACAATCAGCAAATGGTTGCGGTAGCTCAAGAAATCCCTTAACTTGAAGCTGTTATCCAGCAACCTAATCAAACCAAGACCTCTTCCCATTGCAGTTTCTCTCATGAGACCTGTGCTGTGCTTTTTATCGTCTGGACTCTAAGTAGCTATAGATTTTATTAATATTTTTCCAGCTCCCCTGGTGATGAGTTTGCAAAGAGAGTGACAGTTCCCTGTTCATGCAGATTGATTTCTGAGGTGTATTGGGGTAAGGACAGTTTTCCAGCCTATTTGGAGCCAAGTGTTGAATCTGACTGGGGCCAGTAGGTGGAGGGAGGTCATTCTCCCCCTCTACTCTGCACTGGTGAGGCCACAACTGGAATAATGTGTCCAGTTTTGGGCTCCCCACTTCAAGAGAGATGGGGAACTACCGGAGCGAGTCCAGCGAAGGGCAACTAAGATGATTAAGGGATTGGAGCATCTCCCTTATGAGGAAAGGCTGAGAGAGCTGGGACTCTTTGGCCTGGAGAAGAGAAGGCTGAGGGGAGACCTTCTTATTGCTTCTAAGTATCTAAAGGGTGGGTTGAAGGAGGATGGAGCCAGACTCTTTTCAGTGGTTCCCAGTGACAGGGCAACGGGCACAAGTTGGAAGTTCCATTCAAATACAAGAAAAAACCTTCTTTAAGGTTAGGGTGATCGAGCACTGGATCAGGCTGCCCAGGGAGGTTGTGGAGTCCCCTTCTCTGGAGATCTTCAAGACCCGCCTGGATGCAGTCCTGAGTCATGTGCTCTAGGCAATCTTGCTTTAGCTGGGGAGCTGGACTAGATGATCTCTAGAGGTCCCTTCCAACTCTGAAAATTTCATGATTCCTGAAAACCAAACCTTACTCCTATCAGAAGAACACTAAAGCCTAAAACTAAGACCTAAAAGATGGCTAACGAAGACCTAAAACATACATGGGACTATCACCTAAGGGGGAAACGCTATTAAATACGATAACTATTTCTCTGCTGTTTGCTTCTTCTGGGTCTTTCTGGAGTGGGGGCGACCTCGTGGTGGTGGATCCTCTGCAGAGCTCAGGTGCTGCCCCCATGCTAGAGGTCGGTGGGGTTTTCTAAACAGAGTAAATTGACCTCGTTGGTGGTCTGAGATGACAGTTGCCCAGTTGCCAGCTGGAGGAGGTCACCATCTGGGCTTCTCTCGGCTTCACCTCCCTTTAAAAACGCTGCTGGGGCCTTCCAATCGTCCCACAGGCGATGGCATTTCATGTGAGCGTTCCTCCCATTGACCTTCCCAAACACCCTGGAAGGGAGAAAACAAATGGGAATTTTTAATTTCTTTTTTTAGTTTCTTAGACCACGTTTCATTAGTTTTATTTTGTGAGTTTCTGCTGTGTTTTGCTGCGTGGTCCTACACAGTTTCTGCCGGTACCCCATGGCTGGGTGGGACCTTGCTGGTTAAACAAGAGAGATTGTTGGGGATTAAAATAGGAGAATTAACGGTGTGATTGCTTAAAATTATGGTGGATTGAAACTTGAGCAGCTTTGCTGGGCATGAGTGATGTTGCTTGGCACGAGTGACTGCAGCATGAAAGCCCTCGGGCTGCAAACCGCAAAAAGGAACTTTAGTGGAACCTCTTCTTAGTGAAAATAGAGAAATGCTGGGATTCTTCCACAACCAGATGAAGCGGAGCAAGCCTGTAATTCGAGGAAAGGGCCTTGAAAGAGAGAGAGAAACCGTTCCAGCTGAAGTCAGCAGGAGACAGAGGAGACCCAAGTGCGGATTAGATGGGAGGAGGATGAAACTGCACGAGTAGAAACAATCCCCACTGCATTGTCGCTCCAATCAGCGCAGAGGAAAAGCGGCTATTAAAAATATTGCTGGGACAAAAAGTCGGTGCATGCAGAACACAGAGGTGCCTGAACACCTCAGGGAATAGACCTTCTAAGGCACTGGAAGACAAGCGACAGGGCTCTCTCTTCGGAGATACCCAGCTCAGCTGGAACAAAGCCACTCTGGGGCAGAGACGGGGCTCCGGACTCTCCTTCCCAGTTGGAGGCTGAGGCTGGATACAGCCACACCGAGACTCCTCTCCCAGAGGAGGTGAGAAAGCAAAGGGGGTCTGGTCCGAACCTCGCGACTCAGCGGGAGGGTCTCCCCACGTCAGAAAACACAGAGGTTTGGGTTTAAAGTCAAACAAAACCGCCAAAATTCTGCGGGGCAGGGGGAACCCTCCAGCTGCCCTTAGCTCCGCTCCCCCTGGGCACCTTTGAAAGTTTCCATCAGTTTGAGCCCAAAGCAGCAGGTTTCAAGAAGAAAAACGACCAGCTAACCTTCCACACTCTCTGCAGGGAAACAGCCACATCGCCGGCGCCTCCACCCCAGCACGGAGAGTCATGGGGACAGCGGGAGGGACTGCCCGTGCTGCGGGGCGTGTTTTCACAACTCCTCTGCTTTTTCTTGGTGTTTTCCTTCGGCCTGAGCCGGTGCCTCTTCTTCGGGCTGCATGCAGCCTGTAAAGCAGACAGCCTTTAGTTATTTCTCCTTCTCCTCAGCAAGGGGGACAGCTAAAGTGAACAACTAGCTTGAAACATCCCCAAATGGCCACGGCAGTGAGGGATTTATTTTTGTGCTGGGTGTAACGCGTTCTGTCAGTGCCAGCCTGCCCTGCTGAACTCCTCTGAACACGAAACAGTTAAAAAAACACTGAAATTCAACAGGGAGGAGGGGGTGCAAAGACAGACCTTGACAGAAAAACCGTATAATTCCTACTGTCCTCAGTGGAACAGCACTATCCTCCACAGAAGTCCGTACAATGGGTTTAAAGTGTAGAAGTACTGAGCACTGAAGTGACGTGGTTACCCAATTTCTACCACTAGAAAAAAAAAATAATTCTGTGAACCTAATTCCTGTTTCCTGGGAAGGAACATTTTGGCAACCCCTGTGCACAGCCGTGTGACAAGCAATTCCTTTTATGAAGCACTGGGATGTTACGGAACATCCCCGAAAATCATCATCAGCAAGTTTAACGCGAATGGGATTATTTCCAAGAGCCCGGGACGATAGCTTCATCGAGGAACGACATCTCGCACCAACCCCCGGCAGTTTTTCTACCTTCTCTTCAGCTTCTTCAACCTCCTCCTTGTTTCCCTTCAGCTTTTCTTCTGTCCATTCAGCTTGACCGTTTGCAAATGCGACACGTTTTTTCCAGGCGTAGTAGTATTCGACACACTGGGACACAGTCTTCGTCTGAATCTATTGGGAGAAAAACAGAAGCGATCGATGAGGGAAAGACTGCAGGAAAACATTTAGGGCACAGACCCACAACAAATCTGTCGAGTGCTGTTTGTCTGTCCCCCCTTGTCTCTGGTTCTCACAGCACAAAGAATGGGAGAGATCAAGCAGAAAATGAGCCTCCTTCTTCTGAAAGGGCTGTAAAGAAGCCATGGGAGGGCAGAATTGTACGTTTCACACCGGTGGTCCGCGGAACGTGTCAGTATTCTTTTAGTATTTCTGGTATTTTGCACCAGAGAGATGAAATATTCTGTGGTAATTACACATTAGGGCACATTATGTCTTGTACCAGTGTCTTTTTAGCGTGAAGCGCATCCCAAGAACAGGATTCCAACCCACTATTCAAAAGACGACTTTTCTGGGTTAAAACTCCCCTCCACGCTAACAACCCGAGACCCGCCTCGGTCTAACGGCTTTACCTTCTTCTGTATCAGGTGCAAATCCTTCTGTTGTACAGAAAAGGCCTCTTTAAACAACTGCTCCTCGAGAGGCGTCCAAGTGTCTGCCCCTGGGAAGAAACAGAGACATGGAAACGATTAGACCACTCACCCTGTGCCAAAACCCCACCAGAACAGATTAAAAAGACTGTTTTCCCCAACCCAAAGAACACAGACCATCACTCGCACCTTTTTAAAAATCACTTCTTTCAATCAGAACAAAGGGAACGGCAGTACCCACTCGCATTCCCGGAGAAGGAACAAGCTCTGCTTCCAGTTTACCTGCATAATGATAATCAGCCAGGGGATGGGATTCAGGTCGCTGGGGTGCCCCAGACTGCAACATCTCCAGACCCTCCTGCGGGAGTTCAGAGAACAAGACTTCGATTCCCCCTCAGGAGGGGCCAAAAGGTCAACTCTTCAGCCCACTGTGCGAAGACGGTGCTCAGTCGATGCTCAGCAACAGCGCGTCGGGGTCACCTCCCCACATGGGAGTTGATGGGAATATTTCCTCAATCCACACTGATGTGTTTTAAGAAACCAGAACCTGTGGACATCTCTGGGAACCAAGCTGTGGCACCCCACCAGCCACCACCTCCAGGAGAAGACTGCTCGCTGCTGGAGTCCTTTTGGGCTCGTCCCTGCTGCAGGCAGAGCCTCCTCGTGCAGATGCAGCAGACGCCGAGTCCTCTGCCGCAGCTCAGCGGTGTGAAATCCCTTCTTCGAAGAAGAGGGAGCAAAGCAGACCCGCTCGGGGCTTCACCGGGGTCAGGCTGGAGGCGTTTGCTCAGCAAGGAGCGCCCAGGGACGGTGCAGTTGTCAAGCACAGGACGTTTCTCCGGGGCAGACCTCGGGTTTTAGCGAATATTCCTTCATTCCCAGCACTGGGAGTAGGAGGACTTCTGTTCTCCAAATTGTCACAGAATTGACAAGAGACAAAACAAGCTCTTATTGATACATGGGGTCTGTCACCCCACGAGACCTTAACTCTGCCTCTTTAGCAAAGAGATTTGAGCCTGCAGAACAGAAAACTCAGGAGCGACTCCCAGCTCACCCCAGTGCCAAAGGCTGTCCTAGACCGGTAGGAATTCAAAAACAGCTGCTTCTTACCAGAGCTTCATGCAGGCGGTGCAAGGCATGCTCGAGGTTGGCTCTTTCCCCCAGCACGATCTTGGAGCAGGTATCCAGGTTTGTTTCGATGTCTCCCCAGGGCTTCCACACCAGCGACGCTCCCTCTTCCTCCTCTTCCAAGCGGGATCTCTCCTGCAGGTCTGGGATCTCCGCCTGAAAGTTGCTGCTCATGTTGACGTATCTGAAATCGATAAGGCAGAGGAGGTGAGGAAGGCAAGTTGGGAACAGCACGATAGCACGCACCTGCTTCGAAGGAAGGGACGCGTCAGGTACGGCAGTTTTTTCTCAGCAGAGCATCACCAACTGCCCTCTAACAACTCCCACAGCCCCGTCTTGGCACCAACAGCATTACCGTGATGCCCTTCGAGCCCTTTTGTGCCCCATCAGGCAAGAAAATTGGGTATTTCTTCTTCAAAACCTGATCGAAATGGCAAGATCTACTACGAGACTGACGGCCAGCAGCAGAAGAGCTGTGACCGCAGGCCAAAATGAGTGTCAGAATGTTGTGTAGAACGCGGGAGTCCGGCAAACAGCATCATGAGGCCAGCCTGAGTGGCAAGCCCAGCCTGGACTAGCACTGGCCATTTCTGGCCAGCACGGGGGGATCCTCTGGCCAACAAAAACCCTCCGTTACCCTCAGCAGTGCTTTGGGGCAGTGGGAGAACTGGCCGAGGCATGGGGAGAAGGACAACAGCAACAATGAAGGCCGGCCGAGCCCCAGCACCAAACCAACATCACACCTGCTCCTCAGCCCCGTTTCCCCAGGGTTTGCGGTTATTCTGACCGTTGGGCCAGAACTCACGGCCCAACGTGGATTTTAGGGTTATCCTTCATCGGCCAAAACCCAAAGTCCCCGTCCATTCTGCCCGAAAGATAGATAAAAAAAAATCCGCTTAAGATAAAAATCATTCTGCTGAGACCATCCTTTAGCCTCACGGCACTCACCATCGCACACCACCCCCTATTCTCTTGGAATTTCCCTGCTTTCAATGAAATTGCTCACTGGACATGTAAGCTGTGGAGATAGACCCTCCGGATCTCCTGGCACAGCTGCCCCGCACCCTGCTCAGAGTCGGCCCCGCAGAGATTGAGCCGTTTGGGGCTTTTTCCAAGCCAAAGCCAGGAGCGGAGCAAAACCCCGGTGGGCTGTTTCCATCCCCTCTGCTACAATAGCAATCCCAAAGGAGAAAGGCACATCCTTTTTCACTTTTCCAGACTTTCATTGGAAGGCAGGAGCCTCTGAACAAAACAGTGCAATCACCATCAACCACGCTCACATTCCTGCGTAGAGCTCACTGCCTGTCTAGCAGGGAAATCTCTGCCCCTCATTTAGCGGCAAAAGGTGGGAACTGGAGAAAAATCCCCAACGGGACATCAATCCCCGGCGTTATCATGATGCAGCCTGAAATAAGAGAGGTGGTTAAGATCCCTCCTCCTTTGAGCGGCTACGTGAATTGTCGGTTCTTTACCTCCACAGGGAACTTCTGGCCTTTTATTGTCATAGTGTGTGACCAGAACGAGCCCCGCCATTCCTTATTCCATCCTTAAAAGCCTTCAGTGTTTCACTCAGGTTACCTCCCTGTCCCGCTTCCGTCCCTCAACAATTCTTAGGAGGGAGACTCAGAAATTAGGTCTTGTGGTTCTCATTGAAACACCCATTAATTCATACAACCAAAAGCTAGGCAAATGAAAAGGCTATGTTAAATCTCAGCCCTGAGGGAAAAGAAATGTGCCTGACGAGGGGCTAAAAGGCGCTATGGCAGACCACCCCCCCTCCTCCAAACTGCAGTTTTCTCTAGAAAACTGATGAGTTTTCTTCCTCTGCAGCCTTAGCGAGGCTGTAGATTTTTCCACCCTGCAGGGAAAGAAACAATCCTCAGAAGCAGATGTTATTCTGCCTGCAAGGAAAGCTTTAAAATAGGCATTCTGCCTTTAAGAAAAGAAAAATAAAGGGAACATCTGAGTTGGTTTCTCCAGGAAAATAACACTTTGCACTTGCACAGCAAAGCAACGCTCATTAACCAATCTCATAAAGCTTCGCAGGCATTAAGAAACACCTGCGTGCACCCTGTAAGCACACGTGTAAAGAGGAATCGCCATTTCCACACCGCAACTATATCAAACCGCATTATTTCCCTCACAAGCCACGATGGAAACGGGCCACGCTCCCATTCCTCAGCTCACGAGCTCTGGCAATGCCGGGATCATGCCGACCCTCAGCCGCTGCGGGCATCAGTTCTTCCAACCACCCGCTGCAGGGTCAGCGACAGGAATCTGGGAGCAGGAAGGGGATTGTACAAGCCAGGCTCCCCAAAATCCCCCGCAGTTACGAGGAATGCAAATCTTAGGCTCCCCTAAGCCACCAGATTTCACATCGTGACCGCCACAGTAACACCAGAGCAGTTTTTAAGCAGCACCGACAGGGTTTAATCTCCGCACCTGAGAAAGTCCCTGTCCTGAGGGCTGCCGGTCCCCTCGGCCCAATGCAGGAGGCAGCAGCAAACCCCTGTGGAGAGGGCAAGAGGCGCTTGGAAGAGTGACATCCAGCTAATAACCAAAAAGCACTTAAACCAACCCCAAACTTTGGAGATATTTAGTCCCCGAGCCAGACGCAGCATGTTGCTCAGTAAGGCACACTTCCACAACTACCCTTAATTAACCGTGACCTCCAGAGCCTCATCTCTGAAGGCGAGAAAGTCGTTTAGTTGACTCTTGACGTCCCTTTCTGTCCCACAGGCAACGAGACACCAAGTATTTCCACTTGTGAGCGCAGTTCCCCTTCCACGGGCACCGACCTCACTCTGCAGCTTTGGATTGCCACCGACCTTCAATGTAACAAATTCTACCATTCTTCCACCCCTCTTTCTTGGGAAAAGACAGAGGGAACGAGACAACTCCAAACCGCTCTCTTTTATTTGATTTGCAGTGATCTGACAACCCCAGCCCTTCCCGCTGCCTTAGGCTTTGGGAAACAATTCAAGGGTCCTCAGCCACGAGTAAGGAACGAGATGGTATTCATGGGCGAATCAGTAGAAACAGCAGCCCCGATCATTAGGAGAAAGTCTCATTTTTCAGTCATGGATTTTCACAGGTTTTGTTTTCAGGCCACCCAAACAGGGCGCGCTTTTATAGCCATCAGCAATTAAGTTCTCTGTCCCCTCCAGAAAAGCCTTTTCCTAAAGGCGCTCTCCTTCCAAGGGCAGACCCACAAAAAGAAGCCCACACTGCCTAATCCATTTCACAGAGCATTTCAAATGCAAACAACAATTAAACAGGATGTATTTTCCCCGCTTCAGGGAAAGCCAGTAATACAGACCTTTGCAACATATTTAGCAAATCTATCATTTTAATGCCTTTGCATTTCCCACTCCCAGCTGGAGAGCAGGTTGCAAGGACTCATAACAAAAAACAAACCAACAGAACATATTCCTGTCTAGGGTGTAATTTTATGATAGTGAAGTTCCTGCAAAACAGAGGTGGTATGATTCTTAGGCCCTTAGGACCAGTTCCATGGGGCTTCGCTTGACCTGGAGCAGAACTCGAGGGCGTGAGGACAACGAGCCCCCTAAACAAAACCTAAAAAAAGGAAAAGTTCAATAAGATTTGCTGTTCCTCACCCACAAAACCCTAACCACTACAACTGGCCCTTTCACAACCAGGCCTGATCGCAGAAGAAAACTGAAACATCCCAATTCCCGGCTCAAACACAAGGCGTGGAGCTGCCCAGACCCCACGTGTGGGCTGGGGACACGGGGCCTCTTCTTCTCAAAACCCAGAGGAAGAGAAAGGGCAGGAGTGTTTTCCTTAACACTCTGTTTGCTTAAACAACAGAGACACGACTTCTTTTCGATTGCCGGTGACAGTGACTGTCTGCAAAGCCCGTGCGAATACTACAGACGTCAGTAATGCAGCTCGGTTACAAATGCGCTAAGCTATAAAGCCACTCTGTGGAGATCTCTAAGTGTCCCGGGGAAGTGTTCGAATCTTACCCAGGAGCGCCCTTCTGGGGGGAAGAGAGGCTCAGGCCGCCGACGGGTACCTGAGGCCCAGGCAGGCTGTGAAGGTCACCTCCTCCACTGGTTCACCACGGGGTCTTCCCTCACCGTGCCATTGGCCAGGGCTGAGCCAATCAGCGGAGGCGGTGTTGGGCTGTCAGTCACAGCCATCCGGGGGCGGGGCCGAGGGGCCTGGGGAGGGGAGGGCCTGAGGGGGGGGAGGGGTGTGTGGGATATGTGGCTGTGAGTGCTGCTGGACTTTGAGCTGGAATTGCTCGCTGTGTAGGCGAATGGTGCCTTAATTTAATTTTGTGCATATAGGCAGGACCATGAGAGTGCTCCTGTGCAGTCCCCAAGTTGGTGGGTGTCTGCTTTTCTGTGTGTTTGTGACTGACCTTTCTTGTTTCTTTGAGTCAGGAAAATCTTGATATGTACTCTGGATGGAAGAAAGAAATACAAAGAACTGAGAAACACAGTTCTGGCAGTCAAAGGGGGAGTGCAGGTTAGTTCTGGTTTTAAATTGTCTCAACTGTCTTGTAGCTACAAGCCTTGTCTTAAACGAGTGAAACAAGTTGAATCACGGGGTATTTTTCATGCCTGTGCAATTCTGTATTGGAATCACGGAGTTTTCAGAGTTGGAAGGGACCTCTAGAGATCATCTAGCCCCACTCCCCTGCTAAAGCAGGATTGCCCAGAGCACATTACTCAGGACTGCATCCAGGCGGGTCTTGAAAAGCTCCAGAGAAGGGGTCTCCACAACCTCCCTGGGCAGCCTGTGCCAGTGCTCTGTCACCCTCACCGTAAAGAAGTGTTTCCGTGTATTTGAACGGAACTTCCTGTGTTCTAACTTGTGCCCATTGCCCCTCGTCCTTTCACTGGGAACCACTGAAAAGAGCCTGGCTCCATCCTCCTTCAACCCACCCTTTAGATACTCATATGCCATAATAAGGTCTCCCCTCAGCCTTCTCTTCTCCAGGCTAAAGAGTCCCAGCTCTCTCAGCCTTTCCTCATATGGGAGATGCTTCAATCCCTTCATCATCTTAGTTGCCCTTCGCTGGACTCGCTCCAGCAGTTCCCTGTCCCTCTTGAGCTGGGGAGCCCAAAACTGGACACAGTATTCCAGTTGTGGCCTCACCAGTGCAGAGTAGAGGGGGAGAATGACCTCCCTTGACCTACTGGCCACACTCTTCCCTATGCAGCCCAGGATTCCATTGGCCTTTTTGGCAACAAGGGCACATTGCTGGGTCATGGATAATTTACTGTCTACCAGGACCCCCAGATCCTTCTCCTACGAGCTACTTGTAGCAGGTCCGCCCCTAACCTATACTGGTGCCTAGCATTCTTCCTCCCCAGGTGCAGGACCTTGCACTTGCTTTTCTTGAACCTCATTAGGTTCTTCTCTGCCCAGCTCTCCAGCCTGTCCAGGTCACGCTGGATAGCAGCATGGCCCTCTGGGGTGTCAGCCACCCCACCCAGTTTGGTATCATCAGCAAACTTGCTGAGGATACACTCTGCCCCCTCATCCAGGTCATTAATGAATATATTAAACAAAATTGGACTGAGTATTGACCCCTGGGGGACACCACTGGTTACAGGCCTCCAACTAGACTCTGTGCCGCTGATCACAACCCTCTGAGTTCTGTCCCGCAGCCAACTCTCAATCCACCTCGCTGTCGCCTCATCTAGCCCATACTTCCTCAGCTTCCTAATGAGGATGTTATGGGAGACAGTGTCAAAAGCCTTGCTAAAGTCAAGGTAGGTGACATCTACAACTCTCCCCTCATCCAGCCAACCACTTATAACATCATAGAAAGCTATCAGATTGGTCAAGCACGATCTACCCTTGGTAAATCCATGTTGACCACTTCCAATAACTTCCTGCTCCTCAACGTGTTTGGAGATGACATCCAGAATGAGTTGCTCCATTACTTTCCCAGGGACAGAGGTGAGACTAACTGGTCTGTAGTTCCCTGGGTCCTCCTTCTTGCCTTTTTTGAAGATCGGAGTGATGTCAGCCTTCCTCCAGTCCTCAGGCACCTCTCCTGTTCTCCATGACCTTTCAAAGATGATGGAGAGTGGTCCAGCAATAACGTCCACCAGCTCTCTCAGCACTCGCGGGTGCATCCCGTCAGGGCCCATGGACTTATGAATGTCCAGCTTGGCCAAGTGGTCTCTGACCCGGTCCTCCTCAACTGAGGGAAAATCTTCCTCTCTCCAGACCTTCTCCTTTGCCTTCAGAGTATGGGATTCGTGAAGGACAGCTTTAGCAGTGAAGACCGAAGAAAAGAAGGCATTCAGGAACTCTGCCTTCTCTGTGTCTTCCACCACTAGGGCACCTGTCTCATTCACCAGTGGGCCTACATTTTCCCTAGTCTTCCTTTTTCTATTGATATACTCAAAGAATCTCTTCTTATTGTCTTTAACTGCAGTGGCCAAGCTGAGTTCTGAAGTTCACTTGTGCTGTTGTCTGAAGTTTACTTGTGCTGTTTTCTTCTCCTGGCAATGCCAGCAGCAGAGCTGTCAGAGAAGGGTGAGTGCCAGGCTGGTGGTGCGGAGGGGCGTGTGAGTGTGATGTGCGCGGTGGCCCCGGAGGGCACTGAGAAGGGTCGGTTGGTCTGGCTGTGCGGGAGGATGCTCTGCCCGCGGCGACCGCCCGAGCAAGCGCGGCCTTGGGGAAGCGTCTGGTTGAGCGTTTGTTGGCGTATTGGAGAAGAGCTGGGCAGGTGTCCCAAAGGGCAGCGTTTGGTGGGACCCCCTTCAGCCCAAAACTTTGTGGGACCTTATTGAAGCCACCCTGGTGAGGACTCTGCTCCTTCCACCCAAGTACTTTACGTTTCACACCTTGGAGTGGTCATTTCTGACTGCATCCTCAGCAGGACCTGGGGCCGGTGGCTGTAGCTTCAACTGTGGAGCTCGAGAGACCTGGCAAGGATGGAGGAGAAGGAATGAGGCTCCTGGTGAAGGGAGGGAAGTGAGGAGGTGCGATGTCCACACTGGCCTTGAGGAGTGGCTGGGCAGGAGAGGACATGTTGGTGTAGGAGCCATGGAGCAGCCCGTGGCCAGAAGCAGAGGGTGGACACGGGGAGCACGGGCTCAATGTGAGAGGGAGCACAACCTCGGCACAGCGGGTTTAACTAGAGGGCTGGGAGCAAGAGTGGCGTCCAGCCTGGGCAGGGGAGCTGGGTCTGCTCCTTCTCCACGTGAGCAATGGTGGTTTGCAGGTAGCATCTGGTTGCACTTGCTGGAATGCAGAGCAGGAGAGAGTTGTGTCTACTGCCAGGGGAGATTTCTGATGGATTTGAGACATGGAAGAGTTGACGAGGCTTTGGGCTGGGTTGACTTGGGTTGGAGTGCTGGCAAGCACCCCTTGCTGCTTTCCCCCCTGTCCCCAGCCCAGGTCTTGGGGGAACATCTTCCTCAGCCTTGGCTTTCTCTTCTCTTGGACCTGGAAAAGTGAAACGATGATGGAAATCAGAGCCAAACCAGACATGGTGCTCGGTTCTCACCAATCCCCTACTTTCTGTGCAGGGGACCGATGGTGGTCAGAGCACAGTTTCAGCTTTGCGGGGTTGCGGCTGCTCTGAAAGGCCGTTTGGGCCGGTTTTCCCCTACAAAGGCAGGACACAGGCAGAAAGATGGCAGCGGGGAGGAACTGGGGGTACCTGGGTGCTGAGTCGGGGCTGCAGCTCACCCCAATGCACCCTCGGGTGCCCCCGTGCTCTGTGAGGGGGGGTTTCAGGGCCTGCTGGGCTCACGGTGGTGGCATGCTGCTCTGCGTCGGGCTGGGGGTGGCGGGGAAGGGTCTGGCACGCTGTGGCCGTCACTGACCCTCGTTTTCTCTCCCACCATAGAGCTCCTGGGCGTACCTCTCAGGTCTGTACGGAGCCCCCCCGGCTGGCACCTGCTCCAGGCTGAACAACCCCAACGCTCAGCCTGTCCTCCCAGCAGAGGGGCTCCAGCCCTCACAGCATCTCCGTGGCCTCCTCTGGCCCCACTCCAGCAGGTCCATGTCTTTCCTATGTTGGGGGCTCCAGAGCTGGACGCAGTACTCCAGGTGGGGTCTCCCCAGAGCGCAGCAGAGGGGCAGAACCACATCCCTCGCCCTGCTGGCCCACTTCTGATGCAGGCTGGGATATGGATGGCTTTCTGGGCTGTGATCACGTGTTGCCGGCTCATGTTGAGCTTCTCATCAATCAGCACCCCCAGGTCCTTCTCCCCAGGGCTGCGCTCCATCCATTCTCCGCCCAGCCTGGATTTGGGCTTGGGATTGCCCCGACTAAGCTGCAGGACCTTGCACTGGGCCTCATTGAACTTGATGAGGTTGGCATGTGCCCACCTCTCCGGCCTGTCGTTAGTAGAAGGCCAGGCCTGCAGCACCCTGGTTATCAGCCCAGCTCTGGTGGGAGGGGATGCTCCTGCATGGGGGGGTTGCCCTGCGCTGGGGGGGAAATGCCACAGAGGGAAGGTCTTGCCGAAGTGGGGGCTGCGCTCATGCTCCCTCTCCCCCGTCCCTCCCCAGCTCACCCCGACAGAAGGTCCCGAGGGCAGCGAGCAGATGGTCATCATCACAGGGCCGCCCGAGGCTCAGTTCAGGGTGCTCTGGGTGGGGGCTATGAGGGGGGGGGACAGTAAGGGACAAGTCGAGGGCGTCCCTGTGATCACCACTGTGCTGCCAGCCTGGCTTGGCCTCCCTCAGCACCAGGGGAGCTCTTTGCTGGGTACCATGGTTTTGATGCTGCTGGACATGGGGACATTATCAGCTTTGGGGATGGAGGGGCACAGCGGGCGCTGCCTGATGGTTTTCCTTCCTGTCCGTCTCCTCCCCAGGCCCAGGGGTGAATATTTGGGAAGCTGAAAGAGGCAAACTTCTTTAACGCGAAAGAAGAAGTGAAGCTTGAAGCCCACATCAAGGTGCCTTCCTTCGCAGCAGGCTGTATGATAGGCAAAGGTGGCAAGATGGTAGGTGGTGGTGCCCTGGGGACGCAGAGTTGGGAATCATCCATCACCCCTGCCCACCCCAGGGGGACAAATCCCGGGTGCACAGTGGTTTCAGCGACGTCTTGACCCTCAGCCCCCATGTCCTGGTGGTGCTTCTCGTTGGTCCCAAGGAAGGGGGAGACACACAAGTGGTGACACCAGCAGTGGAGGATTTTGGCTCTTCCACAACAGAAGCCTTTTGTGGTTCGCTCCAGGTGAACGAACTGCAAAACTTAACCAGTGCAGAAGTCATTGTGCCATGAGACCAAACCCCAGACGAGAACGAGGAGGTCATCGTTAAAATCATTGGGCATTTCTTTGCCAGTCAGGTACGGTTTGGCCGTGGCTTTACTTGATCTTCCCCGGCCACTTTCATCCACCGAGGAAAGGCGCGGGGCTTGCTGAGCCCAGCACCACCCAAGCACCCTGCCACTCTTCTTTTGGGAGGTCCCTGTGTCCCCAAGAGTCACTTGAAGGTGTTTCGGTAGCTTCCCCCCGGCTGTGCAAGTGCTGAAATTGAAGATTGGCTCGATTGATCTAAAAATGTGTGTTCTGGAGGCCGTGCAGAGCACCGCCCAGGGTGTGAATGGACTCCTCTGTGCAGGCAAAGCCACGCGCATCCCACCTGGGTGCATCTTCCATAACTGCACAGCGCAAGATGAGGGAATTGCTCCAGCAGGTGAAGCAGCAGGAGCAGAAACACGCTCCGGGAGCCCCGGCCTCGCAGCACAGCAAGGGAGGCTCCCGCCGTGCCGCCCAGCACCGCCCGATGACTGTAACCCCGCCGCCAGACATCCCCCCCCCTTCCCCCACCCCCAGCAGGTCAGGGGAGCAAACCAAAGACCCCCCCAAACACACAGCCCCCCATTCCCCGCGGCGCTGCGAGGATGCACAGCCGAGGGGTACGGGGAGGGCTCTCTCCATCCCACAGCCTCCCCCTTCCTCCTCCCTCGCCTCCCGACGCTATCCCTTTAGTTGGACTAACGTGGGCAGGTTTGGGTACCTCAGCACCTCACGCTTGTGTCTCCCTTTTAGAGATTTTGTATGCCTTGGAAACCTGAGAGTTGGAGGGTTTTTTTATTAATTTTCTAATAAAAAAAGAAACGAGTTGGACAAAACGATGGGGATAGGCAGCACTCTGGTCATTCTCTCCGGGGCGTTGTGGAGGAAGGCTGCCAGTCTTCCTCCCAGTGTACTTTTCCCCGTTGGCTCCAGACTGCTGCTGGGGCTGAGCTCTGAGCCGCCAGAGCGGTTCTCAGCAGACGGTCACTCGGCGCAGACAATGAGGCCCTGAATAGCCCTTCCTGTGCTCTTGATGGCTCCGGACGGCTCTGCTCCTCTGCTGCTTCTAAGGTGGGGCTGCCCCAGTGCCCTCACTCAGGAGCCCTTTGTCTGTGCAGGTCTCACTTGTGACAGGGGGTGGGGGTGTTGCCAAACTAACTGCTGTGTTGCGATGTGTGAGTGGGTGTTCCTGCCCGTGTCAGTGCCAGAGCTCTTCCGTAGGCTCCTTCTGCCAGCGGAGAGCCAGGGGCCGCTCCTTCAGGAGAGAGCTTGTTTAAAAAGAGGAAAAAAAAAGGGAGTGGGGGGTGGGGGGAAGGAGAAAAAAAAATGGGGGAAAAGAAAAAAGGGGAAAAAGAGGAAAAAAGTAGAAAGAGAGAAAAAGTAAAACGGGGGGACAAGAAACAGAAAAAATGGGGAAAAGGCAAAAAACAAAAAGGGAAAAAGAAAAAAGGGGAAAAAGAAAAAAGGGGAAAGAAGTGAAAAAAGAGAAAAAGAAAAATGGGGGGAAAAGGGGAAACAGAGAAAAAAGGGGGAAAAAGCAAAAAAAAAGGGAAAAAGAAGAAAAGGGGAAAAAGGGAAAAAAGGAGGGGGAAGTGAAAAACAAAAGGGAGAAAGAAGAAAACCCCCACATATTAAAAAATAATGGTAGAAAGGCAAAAAAAAAAGCAAACCAAGGAAGGAAAGTGGGAACAGCCGCCGGGCAGGAGGAGGGACAGGAGCCGGGGGAGGGGAGAGGGGGGGCCGTGGGGGGAGGTGGCGGTGCCAGCGCCGGCCCCGGGGGCTGCGACACCACGTTTTTGTCCTCTACTGCAAAGTGTTCTGTGAAAAACAACCAACCAAATCCCACCCACCGACAACATCAAAACCCAAAGAGAAATCTCTCCAGCTCACACGAGCCTGAGCTCGCTCTCCGTTGCTCTCTTTCCAGTGTCGCGGGGGGGTCACGGCCGAGCTGAGATTGGGGGGTGGTGGTGGTGGGAGTTTGCCCCATGGCTGTGATGGGGGGAAAAGGGGTGGGTGGGGAGTGGGGGATGTGCTGTGGGTTTTTTTGGGGGTGGTGGTGGTTTTTTGCCAGGCGCAGCTTTACCCAGTGGCTGTGGGAGGTGTTGGCATCAGGAAGCCTGTGCTAAAGCGGGGTGGGGGCCTCGCCGCAGTTGGTTAGCAGAGCCAATGTGGTTATTAATGGTTATTAACAGCACAGTAATTAGGCCCGTGTAATGGGTGTGATAAGCCCAGCGCTGTTTGTTCACCAAACCTAGAAATTTACATTGTCACATTGTTTTACAAAAAGGCAATTGCTGAACCTGCTGTTGCAAGATAGCCAGCACAGCATCCTGTGAGCGGGCAAGGTTAAAAACTGCAAAGGTCAGGTTATGCAAACAAAGTAGGATGTGAAAAGACTTGAAGGAGGGGAGGGGGGCTCATGAAGACGAAGAGTACATGATGTGAGGAAGACATGAATCTTTCATCCCTGCGACCACTGGAGGAAAAGGAAAGCAGAAAACGACCCCCTAGCAACAAGTCAAGTCGTGCAAATGCGGAGTACGCCTATACCGGAAAAAGAAGAGTATAAAACCAAAAGATTTTCGGGAACCAGGCGCGTGCCGTCGGCGGAGTGAGTCTCCCAGGCCGCCCAGCGCTGTTTGGCTTGTTGCCGCTTGCTAAATAAATATTCCAAATTTTAATTGACTCTGTCTCACATCAATTTGTGGGATCAACTTATAACAATGGGGAAGCTCAGATGCCCCCTAAGCACCCCCCCGGTGCTTCTCTAGCCAGGCGAGCGCTGGGCGTCCCCCCCGCAGGAGAGGAGCGCACCTCTGGGGTGGGTGGAAGGGCATCACCCAACGGGGAGAGGACCAAGATGGGGCTTGGGTGTCCTTGGGGTGGCCAGGTGGCGGGGTAGGGCTGCTGGGGGCTGCCATGATGAGGGACACCCCCACGCCTTTCTCCATGGCTCCCAGAGCTCTGCTCCCTCCCTCCCTCCCACCCATCCAGTGCCACCGGAGAGGTGGTGTCCCCCCTCCCGGGGCGGGCATGGGCTGGTGCCACCCCATCTAACACCTCAACGCACCAAAGCACCTCACTGGGGGAGGGACTCTGCGCCTGGTAGCCCCGTGCGCCCCAGCACTGTAAGGATGGGGCTGAGCCCCCACCACGGCCACCCTGTGCAAACCAAAGACCCCCACACAGACCCCCCCCACCCCCATTCCCCGTGGCGCTGCGAGGATGCACAGCCGAGGGGTACGGGGAGGGCTCTCTCCATCCCACAGCCTCCCCCTTCCTCCTCCCTCGCCTCCCAACGCTATCCCTTTCGTTGGACTAACACAGGCAGAGAGACAGAGAAAGAGAGTTTTTATTATTCTTTTTTTTTTTAAATTTTTCATTTCCTAAAAGCCACCCGGTTTTCATCCCAGGCATGGCCAGAGGAGCTCGCCCAGCGTTGAGGGGGGGAGGTTGGGCTGCGTCACGCAGCGCAGCGACTCATCAGTTTTTAGAATTAATGTAACGATAACGAAACTAACGGCGATTTTTAAGTTTTGTAAGTATTTTTTTTTTATTTATTTATTTCATTTCAGAGGGGGTGGGGGCGGGAGGGGGATGTTTGTTTTTTAGCACAAGCTGGCTTTTCTAGAGGTTAAAGGAAAGGCTGTGCTTGGATAAAAATGGTTTGGGGAAAGATCCCGGTTGCAAAGAGAGAAGGGGGGCAAAGCCAGATTTCCAACAGGTTGTCAGCCCAGGGCTGGGGGAAAAAAAACAACACACTAGCAAAATTATTATTTTTTTTAATTTCAAAAGTAACACAGACACAACCCCCAACCCCAGGCGACACACACACATCCACACACAAAAACTACCTCAGGTTTTCATACCTCAGCACATTGCGCTTCTGTTTCCCTTTTAGAGATTTTGTGTGCCTTGTAAAACTGATAGCTGGAGCATTATTTTTGTTTATTTTCTTAATAAAAAAAAAAAACGAGTTGGAAAACACACTCTCTACTGAGTGCGAGGTGGGAGAAGGAAAGCAATCCCACGGGTGCCAGAGCTCTTCCATAGTCTCCTTCTGCTGGCTGAGAGCCAGGGGCCGTTCCTTCGGAGAAAGCTTGAGAGATGTTTAAAAAGAGAAAAAGAAAAAAAAACAAAAGAAAAAAATGGGGGGAGAAAAAAAAAGAGGGGAAAGAAGAACAAAGAGAAAAAGAGATAAAAGGGGGGAAGAAAAAAGGGGGAAACGGAAAAAAAGGGAAAAGGAAAAAAGGGGGGGGAGAGAAAAAAAAAGGAAAAGGAAACAAAACCCCCAAATATAAAAAAAAAAAAGGTAGAAAGGAAAAAACAACCAACCAAACCAAGCAAGGAACGGGGTGAAAGCCACCGGGCAAGAGGAAGGACGAGAGCTGGGGATGAGGTGGCAGTGCCAGCGCCGGCCCCGGGGGCTGTGACACCACACTGCAAAGTGTTCTGTGAAAAAAAACAACCAAACCCCACCCAACGACAACAACATCAAAAAACAAAGAGAAATCTCTCCAGCTCACAAGAGCCTGAGCTTGCTCTCCGTTGCTCTCTTTCCAGTGTCTCGGGGGGGTCACGGCCGAGCTGAGATTGGGGGGTGGTGGTGGTGGGAGTTTGCCCCATGGCTGTGATGGGGGGAGAAGGGGTGGGTGGGGAGTGGGGGATGTGCTGTGGGGTTTTTTTTTGGGGTGGTGGTGTTTTTTTTGCCAGGTGTTCCTTTACCCAGTGGCTCGGGGAGTGGGATGAAACGGGAAAAAGGGCTTCACTGAGAGGTTCAAATTAACAATTTCTTTGGACTTCACTCACGGGCCCAATACGTCACTATTGCAAGTTCTGTGTGCGCGATGGCGATTACGCTATTGCAGTTTAAAAGAAATTAGCGGGATCCACTATTGCGAGCTACAAATGCCCCCGACAAGTAGCAACACAAACCACAAGGGCGCTAGATATTAATACCTTAGAAGAGTGCACCAGTCACAAACTCAATCGCATGCCCTATACCGTACGGATGTTTCTTAGTCACTTACCCTCTCTCTCTCAGGTGAGGTCGCTCCATCCCGGGGAAGTTACCCTGTACAGCGTCCTGGATGGGGGGGACAGATCTCCTAGGGGCCAGCTGTATCCTTGGAGGATTCCCCATTTGTCTCCCCAGACCCTGCGGTTTATATTTCCTGACTCGGTGAGGGTGCAGGATTATGCCCGAGTGGATTACACTGTCTGGGATATTTCCCTCTGGTGGTGCCATAGCGAAGTCTCTGTTGCCAATTTGTGATGTCCGGCGCTCAACGTCACGGGAGGAGTGGTGGGATGGGACTCAGGGCATTTTGTTTGTTAAGGGCCATTTGGTTTTGGTTGTTCTGTGCCATCTGGAGATAAGCCCGGGCTGAGCTGTTTTGCAGCTCCCCCCAAGTTCTCTCTGCACAGCCAAGGCACGGCGGGGATGGAGCTGAGTGGGATGGCAGCTCCCTGCCTCTCACCTCTGGTGCTCTGAAACCGGCTTGGCTGGCTGCTCCCACACAGTGTGTTACTGGCTTGCCCAGCAGGTAAAGAACCCAGATTTGGGACACCGCTGGGGTGTCCGTAAGGGGTCCTGGGCGGCCCTTATGGGGTCCTGGGGGGGACTCTTGCAGGCCAGAGGGAGTCTGGGGCAGCCCTTTGACCATCTGGGGGTCCCCTCTGGTGCCTCTGGGGAGGGTTTTGTGGCTGGAGAGGGCCCAGCTGGTTTCAAGAGGTGCTTCCTCCCTTTCTCCAGCCCACCCAGCTCCCCTGACACCACCCCCCCCAGGTTGGTGGGTGCCCGCAGTGCCAGCCTGTCCCACTGGGTCGGGCACTGAGGGGGGCACAGCCCCAGCCGCGGGATGGGAGGATGAACCACAGCACCAGGGATAGAGACCAACATTTTATTTCTTTAACATTTCCCATGGGGGGCACCCCAGGGTTGCACGGCTGCACCGCAGCTGGTGCCAGGAGGGACTCCAACGTCCCCCCCACAGCTCACCTGGCTCCGCGCGTGATGCTTTTGATGGGGCTCAGCGCGGTCTCTTCTGTGCTACGGACCAAGCGGCTCCAGGTAGGCGACTGCTGCACCGCACTGTGCCGCAGCGTGGGGAGGGGTGGGGGGCTGCGGCGCGGGGCTGGGAGCTGCTCCCGTCTCACCCAGCTCCCGGGGTCCTGCAGAGGGACTGGAAGAAGCCAAAGCAAGGGATGAGGCACGTGAGAGCCCGCCCGCAGGAGCAGAGCAGTGAGTGGCCCCAGCACCGAGCACCGGGCAAACAGCCCACACCCCACGGCAGCCCTGAGCCGGGGCTGTGCCGGGGGCTGCCGGCCGCTCACTCCGTCCCTTCCCTCAGCAGCTTCTCGGCTAGCGGATGAAGGATGGGAGCTCAAGTCGACACAGAAGCAGGGAGTGTGGGGGAGACCCCCAGATCCTGCCCCAGACCCTCAGCCCATGCCCTGCCCTGCCTGCGCTGGGCAGCCCTGCCTGCCTGCTGAGGAGGGGGTGCTGCCCGCGGGCTCCAGCGGAGGAGACAGGGGGCAGCGGGACTCTTCTCTCTCCTCCTCTGCAGGGCAACCGAGGAGGCAGCGAGGAGGGAGCACCGGGCCCCACAGGACCCACTGGGCTCCCTGCCAACCATATACCATCTGAGCAGTGATGCCTCTCTCTACCCCCCGCCCCCCCCAAGCCCCCACGTCCCCCTGCCCTCCTCTGCCGCCTATAGGTCCTATCAGTGGGGACAGCTCCTTCTGGTCCAGGCACCCCCCGGGCTCCTGGGCCCCCCGAGGGCCACCCCAAGAGCCCCTGCAGCCTGTGCTCGCTGGCCAACTGGGAGGACTGCAGCAGCCTGTTGAGGAGCAGCTCCTCTTCCCAGAGCTCCCTCTACCACTTCCGGGAGCCCTGGCCCAGTGCAGCAACAGAGCCAGTGGTGCTCACACACTCAGGACAACCCCGCTCTTCCATGGCTGCTAGTGGACCAGTGGGGAAACTGGGGCCGGTCCTCGGCCAGGAGCCTCCACAGGAGCTGCCAGCAGGGACCAAGAAAGAGTGGGTTCCCAGGCAGGAGACGGAACTGAGTGTGGAAGCATATGCTGTGGGGCTCTGAGCTGCTGCGTGGTGCCAGGTCTATCCAACGTCAGGCAGTACGTTCCCAGGAGACGTCACCGCTAACAACTCTTCCGAGGAAGTGGGGCCGTTTCTGTAGTCGTAGCCTGCCTGGAGAAACAGCCCCACAGAGCTAATAGTCTGCTGAGCAGCAAGGGAGCAGAGTCGCTGACTCTCAACCCAGGACTGAAGTACAGCAACCCACTCTATTGCCTTCGCCCGCTGCCTCACAAAGTTTAGAAGAAACCAACCAGGGCGCTCCAAGTGAGGGGACCCCTCCCCCATTCCCCCAAATCTGCCCAACACCCCCAAAGCTCCCCAAAGACACGGGACTCCTCCCACACACCTCCACTCCCCACACCGACAACCCTCCCCCTCCCCCAACGCTCCAAAAAGCAGCAGTCCTTAGGGCAGACTCCTTAAGCTGACTCCACAGCTACCGCTACCCATCGGCTCTGGGGGAGACAAGGGGGCCCCGGGGCTCTCCGTGGGCTTTAAGGGGGTCCCAGGGCTGCCCACGGGCTCCCAGCAATACCCGTTACCACCCCCCACCCCCGCTTTGGGGGCCCAGCGCTGACACACCCCGACCCACCTCGGGGGTACCTGGGGGGACTCGGCCGTGGGCTGGAGGCGGGCGAAGGGGGCACGGCCGGGCTGACCTGCCGGGGGGGGCTGAGAGCGGAGCCCAGAGCGGAGCCAAGCGCCCGGCCAGGCCGGCCCCGGGCACCCTGCGCTGCGGCCGGGGCTGCCGCCACCTGCGGGGAGCGAGCGGGGGGTGAGGGGGCGGCAGCGGGGGACGGGGGGGGCCTGAATCGGCCCTGTTCCCCCCGGGGACCCCCCACTCGGCTCTGCCCCCCCCAAAAAGGCCCAGGCCGCCCCCCGAGGCCCCCAGCCCGGTCCCGCCACCCTACAAACCCCCCGAACTGGCCCCAGAGACCTCCGCACCGCTCCTGCCGCTGCCGCTGCCGCTGCCGCCGCCACCCCACCCCACCCCACCCCGCTCCCGCTCCCGCCATCTCTCCCGGTACCGAACGCCGCAGCTCCCGACCACCGCCGCACAACGGAAACGTTCTCCTTCGCGTCCGCCCAACCGCGCATGCGCCGAGGGGCAGATCCGGGCCACGCCCCCCAACGTCGCCGCGGCAACGGCGGACGAGAGGGGCGGGGCCGCGCCTCGAGGACGACGAGGCCCCCTCAGCCCCGCACCACCGCTTCTTTCCGCCCCGGGCACTGCGAGGCCGAAACCAGCGCAGCCCTCCCCCAAATGCGCCGGGACCCCCCTAAACCAGCCCAATCCTCCGCAAAATGAGCCGGGACTCCCTGAAATCAGCTCAGCCCTCACCAAAATGAGCCGGACATCCGCCTGCAGAGCTCCGCCAGCCCCCCCGACGGACATCGCGGGGATGGGGGGGAAAGAAAACAACCAGAAAAGTACTGAAAATAACGTGGAGACGGTGCTTAGAGATCCTTCCGAGAGGCAAAACACGGCCTTTGTTCTCATTTTTGAACACGGGGTTTCGCAGTGCTTCGCGGGCAGTGGTTATCCAGGGGCATCAGCTATCCCGGGAAGCGAACGTTCCCATCCCGTGTGGCAAAAGTCCACTCGCATGAATAACTTAGACAAAACCAGCCCACAAAAAGACAAGAGGCACCTTTGGTCACCCTTTGCTTGAAGCTTCGTGAAAACTGTATACTCAGATTGGCCCTGTCCTGCAGTTTCGTTCCCAGAGTTTTGCCCCAAACCCACGCTTCTAGCCCCGCTCCCCAAGCCCTCCCTCGGGGCCCACCACCTTTCCCCAGCCCAGCCTGTCCTTAAAGCTTTTCTTTCCACACACAGCCCTTTCCACTCACCTCCCTCCGGGGCCTCCTCTCTCACAGGCACCTCACAGCCCTGCAAACCTCCTCTCCTTCGCCTCTCCCACTCACGAAAACCCATTCCCCCCTCACAAACACCCATTCCCCTCACTCCCCCCTCACACGCTCACTCCCACACCCCCAACCATTCGCCCCACCATTCTCCCCTCCCCCCTCGACCCACCTCTTCTCCTTTTTTCTTCTCCTACCCCTCTCTCTGCCCATGGGCAGCCCTGGGACCCCCTTAAAGCCCACGGAGAGCCCCGGGGCCCCCTTGTCTCCCCCAAAGCCCACGGGGAGCCGTAGCTGTGGAGTCAGCTTAAGGAGTCTGCCCTAAGGACTGCTGCTTTTTGGAGCGTTGGGGGAGGGGGAGGGTTGCGGTGTGGGGAGTGGAGGTGTGTGGGTCCCTTCTGCCAAAGTGCAGTGAGAACCACGTTCACTGAACCCCCATTCTACATGGACAGGGTCAGTTGGATGTATAGGACCAAGTTGTTGGAATAACCTCAGCTCTTTTATTAGCAATTCCAAGGCATTGGTATGTTGGTCAGTCCATTCCCAGGATTTTCCCTTCCTGAGCAAATCATCAAGGGGCGAGCAATGATGGAAAAGCCAGGGGTGTGTTTATGCCAACAGCTTAAAGTTCCTAGAACTTGCTGTAACTCCTTCACACTGGGTGGATTCTGCCCCTTTTCTTTTTTTTTTTAGGGTATCTTGAGGGACTGAAGCAGCTCCTTTAATCCACCAGAGCCCCAGGAATTGCACTTCCTGCGCCGGTCCTTGACACTTGGTGGGGAACGGCCCCAGTTTCAGATCTGACCTTGGGGGATGAAACCAGGCTTGGGTCCAGTGGGATTTGATTCCTAAAGCAACTACAGCAGCAGCTTTGAGAGGGATTTTTCCTCCCGACTCCTCCCCATAAAATTCTCCTCTGCACAGGGAAATATTAAATCCTCCCAAAATACAGAGCCGGCCGTGGGATCACGGGGCCCGAAGGGGGGGACAGGCGCAGCACTGTGTCCCACAGTCAGCCCGGGGGGGTCACAGCCACCTTTTAGGTGGCTCAGAGTCACGTTGTTAACCAAGACCTCAGCTTTCATTTAATTAAAAATAAATACATAAATATATAAATAAATAAAAAATCTCACCCTGTAAGCAGCAAAAACCCCCGAGCTTCAAATGCAGGAGAGGGCCGCGCCGGGGAAATCTGCTTTGATTTTAAGTAAGGACTTTTGGAGGCAGCTGCCAAGGTTTTGTGGCCCCTGGGGAGGGGGGAGATGCAGAGCCGGACTCAGCCCGCTCTGCCCCAAAACCGGCCGCGTTTTCCCTCCAGGGTGACTTTCTTCTTTTCCGTCTCCGCTGGAGTGATGCCCGGCACATGCTGAAAACCATCCCAGGCTCTGGCCCCGGTCCCGGCCAGGAGGGAGTGAAGCTCAGCCCCACTCCCTCCTTTTACAGGGAGGAAAACAAAATGGAAAAAAAAAACCAAATTGCCCTATATTAGAAGTGTATAATTCCATTTTAAGGGCAGGGCAGCAACAGGGCTGGTACCACAGCCCCCAGTCCCACAGCCACTGTGGGTCACCAGCGTAACGATTAAATTAAAGTTTCTTTTGGGAAGGGGGGGAGAGACGGGGACTCTCCTGCTCTGGGACCTTTCCCCTCCGGGGAGGCAGAGCCGGAGCAGCGAGCACGGTCCTGCCCGGAGGGCAGCGTGGAGGGGACGCGCACGGGCATCCCGGAGGAACAGCAGCAAGGAAACCCCGGTGCTGCACCTTTCCCTTCCTCCGAGCCTTTTTCTTTTCCTCTTTTTAAGGGCTCAACCAGCTTCTTCCCCCTCCGACCGTCACCGTGGGGCACTGGCACCAGCCGCTTTGCAAAACCCCATCCCGTAAAAGCCGCCTGATTTTGGCCCTGTTTGGGGATGCGCCGCTTCCATCCTTACAGAGCAAACTGATAGATGATTTGTTTTTCTCCCCCCTCCCCATTTAGCAAGAAGCACCAACGTGCCATTGTCGTTTTGGGTCGGTTTGCTGCAGAAAAAGGCTCCCGCAGGGGACGGGATAAGCCGATGGCAGGAGGGTCCCTGCACCCATCCCACCGCTGCTGGTGGAGGGCGGCAAGGGGACCTTTTCTTCGGGGTTGTCCTCTCCTCCCGGGCTCTGTGGCCCCACGCCGCAGCCCAACGACCCCCCCGAGATGGGAAGAGAGCACGAGAACCATCTCTGCTCAACAGCTTCTTCCTGCAAAGGGGCAGGAAAAAGGAGGAGGAAAAGGCACCTTCCCACTTGCCTCCGGGCTCATCCCACCCTGCGAGAGAGACGCGGCTTTGCGAGGAGAGGGGAGGAGGAAAAAACACCACAGAGAGAGAGCCAGGGAGGGAAAAGGAAGGAAAGCGGAGGGACAGCGGAGGGGCAGCCCGGGGACACAGAGCCCCAGGTCTCGCCTGGCCGCTCCCGCCACCACCCGGCGGATTGGAGGGGTTTGATCTGAAGCGCTGCCTTATATTAATTTAACAGCCGGGGGAGGAGAAGGCGCCATTTCTGCCTTTTGCAGCTTCCAGGCTGACGGCAGAGCCGAAACAAGAAAAATAATTATCATCAAACAAACAAACAAACAAACAAAAATTCCCATAAAACTCCAATGTAAAACTGGAGCGCAGGGAGCAAATGCTTTTCCTTCGCCTCGGCCCAACCGCTCGGGCGCTCCGCGCTGCCCCGCCACGGAGGGCATCCCTCTCCTGCCAGGGAGAGACAGGAGGGCGAACTGAAGGCAGGACCCCAAACCAGACCCGAGAACCTGGTCGCGATGAAGAAGAAAGTGGAGAATGCGTCACATACAACAGAAACATTCAGAGTTTATTTTGGGGGAACAAAAAAAAAAGAGAAACAGAAGAGGAGGAGTGAGATATTAAAAAAATAGCACTGAACGATGAAGCGGCAGCAGTCCCTCTACCGCTACAAAGTGGCAACACACACGAACACGCGAGGCGGAACACCACCGAACTCCCACTGACTGTGACGTGCACCTCTGCCGCAATTGAGAGACGGGGAGACAGCTTGATGCAAGCAAGGTTCCGATTTATTGCTCTTAGCGATAGTTTTTATACAGTCATACTTAGTCGTGTCTTTTACTGATTGGTCTAAACACATAATTACCTTATGCATATTGCAAAAGCTAGGCTCACGATTGGTTAGTCGCCAGGCAAACAGTTACGCTTACTCTTCTCTTTTTCTCTGCTTCTCCCTCATTCTTCTTTATCACAAGCATCCCGTTTTTGTCTAACTGTCCCAACAAGGACATGCTGTCCTTGTTTCTGATTGGTGATTAACAACTCAGGTCAGCTCTTTTGCACTTTTCCAAGGCCTGTGGTCGAGTTCCATCTTGTCCGCTTCTGTCAGGCACGTTATGCTAGATACATATCTCAAGTCACTTCCTACATCTCCCCCTTTTTCTTTTTGCACTAACAAAACTTGACCAGCTACACGTGTAAGCAGCTTTCTAATACAAGAGAGAACACAACCCAAAACTACTAATCCAATGATAACAATAATTAATACAAGCAAAGCACTTTGTAACAACCCTTTTAACCAGCCTCCTATACCAAGCCAGTTTGCTAAGCCTTCCAGGCCAAAAAACCCAACATCTTTCTGTATCTTTTGGGAATGCTCCATGAGTTGCTGTATTTCTTTGTGTATTGAACTTGAGTTATCTTCTAAACCCATGCAACACATGCCGTCAAAATCTTCACAACCATGCCCATGAGCTAACAATAAAAAATCAATGGCCATACGATTTTGCAATACGGCATGTTGAACAGAGCTTAGACTATCGGCTAAGTCTGATAAGACTCTACTGGTGAGGTTGGCTTGTTTGACAATCCAGCAAGAAAGCGTTTCTATGTTTCTGTGAGCTCGGGCAGCGGCAACACCTGGGGTAAAAAAGGAGGCAAAGACTACTTCCCATTTGTTCCAGAGTTGAACATTATCATCACAGCTGTTACCAAGAACTTGGGTAAGGTCTCTTTTCCATCTCACTGGATTAGCTTTTTTGGGGTGATGATGTGGCAAGGCTAAACTCAGGCGACCAATCGTACATGGTCCACCTGTGGGTTTAGGAGGAATTCCGTTCCATGCTCTATTGCCACAGATAAAAAACAAACCAGAAGGTAGTTTTCTAGGGGTTACTATTCCTTCTGTAGGGTGAGTTTGATTTGTAAGTGTGTAGTTACACCACCTTTTCCAGCTAGATCGATTTCCAATTGGATACACAAAGAGATCAGCGGTTGCATTACAAAGAGGATTACGACACTCGCTAGTATTCAGGTGTAGGCAATAAGAGGCGTTCAGAGAATCTACGAGTTCTATTTCTTGCACGCCAGGGCTAATAGGGAGACTGCCAGCACAGGTTTCTAATTTTTCAAACAAGGTCCTGGTACTGTTTACTGAACAACGCGAGCGTGGCAGAGACTGGTTAAAAGCCTTCAGTGCGTCCCAGTCGGTATCATTTAGCGGTACCCCTACTAAACAGGTTAAAAAGGGTGCACTAGGGGTTGACAAACTGGCACAAAATGTGGTGGTGTTAACAGACCTACTCAAGGTTACCCATACATTTTCTCTAGGATCAAAAAGTGATGCAGGTATAAAGGCTACGGTTATAGCAATAAGGCTGATTATAACAATAAGCTTCAACATTACGCTTAATGATTCAACACAATTAAGGCGACAATTACTATTCTGAGAGCAACTTTCGTCGGCCCTTTCTTAATTTCCAAGCAAACCGCTTCTTACACTTTTCTTTTGTCTGGTTCCAGTCTTTGTTAAGGACTGACCAGATGGCAGGTACTAAATTGGACCTGCTACATTCCAAGCTGCAAACCAATATTTTTCTTGCCTGTTCGGTCACAGTCTTGACCCAATCGGTATGGCGATAAAAATATCGATCAGAATCTTGTGCCTCGTGCTCCGTAACAAGCAAGAGTCTGATTATCTCAAACTCCCTTTCCAAACAACTATCGCACCAGCGTCCTGCAAGAGTTGCCCGACGCCACCACTCTTTTTCACAAGCATAGCACATACACAAAACCCAAGGGTCACAATGTTTACATAAGACACAAGTAATCTGTTTAACAAGCAGTTCTTGATACTTATTCATGTAAGTCTATTCCGCTTAAGGTGTTTATCTCCTCGTGGTCCGTTTGTTGTCCAGGGGTCTGGTCGAGGGACTGATCCAAGGGCTGGTTTGAAGGGTGGGCAGGGTTTTCGCCAGGTGGTTGTGGGAGGGATTCACGGAAAGGTCGTACGTTCTTTGCCGGGATCCATCTAGGGCCTTTTTCTGTGGAAACACAAGCATAGACTCTGCCCCATGTAACAAGAGGATAGGGTCCTACAACTTTACCTGTTTCTGGGTCGCGGACCAGTACTGGTGGCTTAATTCGCATTTCGAGTGAAGCATTCATATTAAAATGACGGACTATCGCAGGATTGTCATCCAACAAAGAACAGTTCAAAAAATTAAAAACATATAGAGCTTTCTGTAAGCGTTCCTCGGGGGTGGCGGTTCCTACTCCCCCTTTTTGTTGTTGTAGTAGACGTTTTAAAGACTGATGAGAGCGTCCAATTAGAGACTGACCTGTAGGGGAATGAGGAATACCAGTGATATGACTAATTCCCCAGGAATCAAAAAATTTTTTAATGACAGCCGAGATATAAGCAGGGCCGTTGTCTGTCTTAATTTGAAATGGGATGCCTAAAGTGGTAAAGGCACGCATTAGGTGTTTTTGAACATCGCGCGCCTTTTCTCCTGCATGGCAGGAGGCAAATAATGCACCAGAAAAGGTGTCAATTGAAGAGTGAATATATCTTAGGTGGCCAAATTCTGAAAAATGGGTAACATCGGTTTGCCAGAGTTGCAAACTTTGCAATCCTCTGGGATTGACCCCTCCCGCTACAGTCGGAAAGGAGTGTTTTTGGCAATCGGGGCATACGGCAATAATGTTGGCTGCTTGTTGAGCGGTGAGGCCAAATTGTCGTTTCAGGCCTCCGGCATTCTGGTGAAAAAAGGAATGGCTGAGTTTAGCTTGTGCTACGCGATCCGGTAATACTTGCACTGGTAATGTAAGAATATCGGCTTGTCGATTTCCTTCTGCAATAAAACCAGGTAAAGAAGTGTGAGACCGAACATGCATAATAAAATAAGGATGAGAGCGAGAATCTAAAAGAGAGATAAGTTCCTGCAATAAGTTAAACAGTTCAAAATGCGAAACATCACGCAATACAGAGGCTTCAGCTCGTTCAACAACTCCTGTAACATAAGCTGAGTCAGTGATTATGTTAAGAGGTGTAGACCATTTTCGAAAAGCTCGAACAACTGCAGCTAGTTCTACTATTTGAGGAGAGCCTGGCACAGTTTCTATATCTGAGTCCCATTGTTTACGTTGATCATCCCACCATAAGATGACTGATTTGTGTGATTTTCCAGACCCATCTGTAAACACAGTAAGGGCTTGTAACGGCTGATCGCTCTTTTTTGGCTTAGGTATCACTTGAAAGTTAACATTAAATAATTTATGTGGAGGCGAATGAGAGATTAGCTGACCTGCATATCCAGCTATTGCGATATTAAAGGCATCTGACTGCTGGTAGAGCCACTGTAAGTAAATTCTGGCTATGGGTAAACAAATGCAGGAAAAATCCATTCCTGATAATGTCAGCAAACGCTGCCGAGCTCGAATAATTAAAGAGGCAAACATTTCATGTTGTGTTAAGATGGTCTTTGTAGGTTGGTTTGGCAAGAAGACCCATTCAATAATTAACAGTGGGTCTGACTTTTGATAGTCCCACTGAAATATCAATGCATGAGGTTGTCGGACAGGATTTAAAATGATTAAGTGAAAGGGTAACTCAGGCGCCCAGCGATGTGCTTGCCTGTGAGTGATCGCTGTAGCAACCTTTTGTAAGGAGTCGATAGCTTCTGGAGTAAGGCTCCGAGGGGCACACAAGTCAGAGCTTCCCTTAAGTAGGTCGAACAAAGGACTAAGGTCCGCGTTGGAAATCCCCAACAAGGGGCGGACCCAATTGATTGTTCCTAGCAGTTTTTGTACATCATGCAGGTTTTTTACATCCGCCTGTATCTGCAGGGGCTGAGGAACAACGGTTTGAGCCCTTATACGCCATCCCAGATATTTCCATGGTGGTGTTTTTTGAATTTTCTCTGGTGCAATACAGAGGTCTGCCGATTTAACAGCAGCCATGACAAGGGCCACAGCTTCCTCCATAATCTCGTGTTGTTGTGCAGCCACTAAGATATCATCCATATAATGACACACTAAGACATCGGGCATCGCAACTCTGACCGGGCTAAGTACTTTAGCCACATACCATTGACATATTGTAGGGCTATTCTTCATTCCTTGTGGCAGCACAACCCACTGATATCTTTGCAATGGAGCTTGCATATTGACGCTTGGAACTGAAAAGGCAAACTTAGGAGCATCGTCTGGATGCAATGGAATGTTAAAAAAACAATCTTTGAGATCAATAACAGTCAAATGCCAATCTCGAGGGATCATAGTAGGGGATGGGAGCCCTGGTTGTAGGGCCCCCATGTCTTCCATAGCGTCGTTAATTTTTCTAAGGTCATGGAGCAAGCGCCACTTGCCAGATTGTTTTTTAATTACAAAGATAGGTGAATTCCAGGGACTAACAGAGGGTACAATATGTCCTTTTGACAACTGTTCCATAACTAATTCTTGGAGGGCGCGAAGCTTTTCTAGCGGTAGGGGCCATTGATCAACCCAAACAGGGGTATCGATTTTCCAGGTTAATTTCAGGGTGTCGTGCGCTTCAATGACCCCACCTAAAAATGTGTTTGAATAGACATTCCCCACTGGGACAGCACATCACGCCCCCACAAGATCATAGGAACGGGTAGCACAAAGGGCTTAATGGAGGCTGTATGGCCTTCTGGGCCCTGTATCTGAATTAGCTCCAAGCTTTGGTGACTGGTCCCGGTTCCTCCGATCCCTGCTAATGTTTGAGAGACTTTAGCTAAGGGCCACTGTGGGGGCCATTTGGCCTGAGACATAACCGTAACATCGGCTCCTGTGTCAATAATTCCACTTAATACCACTTGCTGGCCCCGCGAATAAGGGTACATTGACATATAGGTCGTTTTTGTGAGATAGATTGTACCCATAAAATTTGTGGGTTCCCGGTAGATCCAAAACTCCCTTGCCTCTGTTGAAGGGTAGAGGGACTCATTTCCTTGGGAATCAATATTAATTGTGCAATGCGGCTGCCTTTCGGCACAGTGCAGGGGGGAAACGGGGTCCATGCCATGATTTTAATTTCATCAATACTATCAGCGTCAATGACACCTGGTAACACAAAAAGTCCCGTCAAGGTTGTAGATGATCTCCCTAATAATAATGCCTGCGTCTTAGGGGGCAAGGGACCCGAAATATCAGTAGACAATAAATGAACAGAGGAATCAAGTAACGTTACTGTGTGGGCGGTTGCCAAGTCCAATCCGGCGCTCCCCGCTGTTGCTGGGCAGAGACTTGAGGCATTGCCGCTTCCCTCCGCGGGGGTTGAAATGTTGGTTGCGGAACTTGTGTCTGCGCGCGCCGCAGTCCCGCGCTTCGCGACCGGTTTCCCTGTAGCGGCTGTCCCTGGAAATCATACTTAGATCGACATCGGTTAGCATAATGACGCCCTTTTCGGCATCTGGGACAGATTCCAGGCGCTGGGGGTCTGGTTCCGGCATTAGTGGTTAAGCAATTCTTTTTCAGATGACCGGGTTTACCACAACCGAAACAATTTCCAGGCCCCGCGAGGCCACGCATGGCAGCGAAGGCAGAAGCCATGGCTTCAAACTTATGGTCCACCGTGCCGATCCTATTACAAGCCTCTATCATCTCTACTAGCGTGGGATTCTGATTTGGAAGAGATTTTAGAAGTTTTTTGCAATCTGCGTTAGCATTTTCAACCGCCAATTTTAACAACAAAATCTCTCGTGCTTCAGGGTTATCTATCTGTCGCTCCAAGGCTTGTTTCAACCGATCAATAAACTGCATGTAGGGCTCCCGGGGCTCCTGCTGGAGCCCCCCCTCCAATGCGATTCCCACAGAGTATATTGTGTTGGAGTTAACAACAGCTGCGCGAGAGATTTTAAGTCATGTGGAGTCATTACATAAGTATCAAAAACAGAGGATAACAAACTTGCAAAATACGGAGAAGAAAGACCGTGTTCAGTAACGGTACGGCGCAATTCTTTTACTACTGGGAAAGATAATGCTTCCCACTGAGCTCCCCATCCTTGATAGATAACAGGGGCCACTATTGTTTTTGCAATCTCCAACTCCCCCTCCTTTAGGGCTTGATGTTTTATGTTAGCCCACACATCGTGGGGATCGGGGGGATAAAGCTGTGGTTCCGCGTCAGGGTCCACTGGTCCTGGATCAAAAGGATCGTCCTCTGGGGGATAGCCGGCTGCAGCCGCTTGTGGGGGTGCTAGAACATCGTCGTCACTTGGGCGAATTTTTCCTTGCTCTGGCTCTTCTTTATTCCCTTTCTCTTGTGCTTTTAAAGTCTCAAATATACTCCTCCTCCACGGGAGCATGCATTGGGCTTCAGCATTCCCCTGAGTCACTGCGTCCCACAATTTCACTCCAACATTATCCCATAACTCCCGCGTAAAGATAGTAGAGGCAGTAACAGTGGGAATTTTCACTTGCACCCACTTATGCCCCGAGAGATTTTTCCCATGTTTCTTAAAAAGAGCTTTCATTAGCTCATATACGTCTCTCTCTGGGGGAGACATCTGGTTCCCCATATTGCCCACAGCTCACCTCTCTACTCCGGAGGGATTTCAGGCCTCTTCCTGCTTCCTTTCAGCAGCTCATTCAAAGTTCTGTGGGACTCGCAGCATGCCACGCAGATAGGTGGTTCTTGCACCCTGGAATCACGTCGGGGTGACCAATTTGCCGCAATTGAGAGACGGGGAGACAGCTTGATGCAAGCAAGGTTCCGATTTATTGCTCTTAGCAATAGTTTTTATACAGTCATACTTAGTCGTGTCTTTTACTGATTGGTCTAAACACATAATTACCTTATGCATATTGCAAAAGCTAGGCTCATGATTGGTTAGTCGCCAGGCAAACAGTTATGCTTACTCTTCTCTTTTTCTCTGCTTCTCCCTCATTCTTCTTTATCACAAGCATCCCGGTTTTGTCTAACTGTCCCAACAAGGACATGCTGTCCTTGTTTCTGATTGGTGATTAACAACTCAGGTCAGCTCTTTTGCACTTTTCCAAGTCCTGTGGTCGAGTTCCATCTTGTCCGCTTCTGTCAGGCGCGTTATGCTAGATACATATCTCAAGTCACTTCCTACAATTCCCCAGAACCTTCCATTTCCCTAATCCAAATCCCCTTTCCTTTTTCAAATTAAATCTTAATCTTCCGGTTCCATTCATGAAGAAGGTATCAAAGGTCCAATTCAAAGCGAGGGTTCAAATTCCCTGCTCCAAAGGAGAGTTTGCTGTCTTTGGTAAAGGCAGACATGCTGTAATTGAACCCATGTTGGGGATTTTACTACAGCACCAGGACACCGCAGTGGACACGCAGTGTCCTCAAGGGCCCGTCCAGCACAAACCAGGACACCATCAGGGGAACCCCAGACCCGAAGAGGCCCCCCTTGACCCCGTAAGTGCCTCCAGGGCGGTGCCGCCATCAAGATGTTTGTAGGCAACGTCAGATCAGAGCTGAGGGAGCGCTGGGGGTTAGCAGAGGATGAGAAAGTGCTCGAAAGCCCAGAAGTTATCACCTCTTTTTTGGACCGCGCTTACAGGAGATGCAGTTTCTCAGCCCCAGCCTGAGAAGCGAGCTGCACCAGCCAGTGAGAACCACGCTGTTGCGGGTTTGCAACCACCAGTCCCCATCTGCCACCCAGTCTGGGGTGCCAAACTCGGATTCCAAAGCCACAGGCGCAGATGCCAGCAGCCAGCTGCCTGCTCGCAAGGACCCATGCGCCAGCTCCGCGTCTCAGAGCAGCTATGACATCCTTTTGGGGAAGGACCCCATGGAGAGAACCCCGAGATCCACCAGCAACTGGAAAACTACATCCTGGAGCCCCTCTGCAAGCGCAGCACCAGCCCCTGCACTGGTGGCAGAGCAATGAGCATCGCTTCCCGGCTGCGGGGCGGCTGAGCCGGCAGTACCTCGCCATCCCCACCACTGCCCTCCTGCCAGACCAGGCCTTCGCTGCCGGGGAAAGCGCCCTGGAGAATCGGCGCGCCGTCCTGGTGCCAGAGAACCTGCACCACATTCTCTTCTTCCATCAGAAATTGGATTTTTTGGAAGCGGTGCGGAACAGCAGCAAGACTCGCAGCAGGAACCCGCAGGTGGAACCCTTCTGTGGGGCAGCAGTGGTTTAAATCCACCCGCGGGGCTTTTGGACCTGCATTTCCATACCGTGCCGGGTATTTTCCCCAAACTCTCACCTCTGGGCATCGCTTTGGCAGCACCCGCAACGAGGAGCGGGCTTAGGGAGGAGGTGTGAACACACCGCTGCTTCTTTGATTTTCATTTTTTTTTACGTACAAGTGATGAGGAGCAAAAGGAGAATGTGCTGTTAATGTTAATTACCTAATCTTACTCTACTAAACCTGTTTATACTTCAGCTCCCGGGTTTCCTTGTTTTACCCGATTCCATTTCCCGGGTGGGGAGGGCTCATTGGGTGATAGAAAGATTGCCTAAATGACAATAAATTGTTATGGGTCTCTCCAACCATCACAGCACCACCAACCAAGCGGAACGAGTTTTAATTGCTTAAATTATTTACGGCACAAACAGCAAGAGCAGTCCCAGAACTTTTACATTCACCAACCCAATTTAATAAGTTAAAGAGTAAACACATAAAACCACACCTTACTCCTATCAGAAGAACACTAAAGCCTAAAACTAAGACCTAAAAGATGGCTAACGAAGACCTAAAACCTACATGGAACTATCACCTAAGGGGGAAACGCTATTAAATACAATAACTATTTCTCTGCTGTTCTCTTCCTCTTGGTCTTTCTGGAGCGGGGGCGACCTCGTGGTGGTGGATCCTCGGCAGAGCTCAGGCGCTGCCCCCTGCTAGAGGTCGGTGGGGTTTTCTAAACAGAATAAATTGACCTCGTTGGTGGTCTGACATGAGAGTTGCCCAGCTGCCAATGCTGCCGGGATCTTCCGATCGTCCCGCGGGCGATGGCATTTCATGTGAGAGTTCCTCCCATTGACCTTCCCAAACACCCTGGAAGGGAGAAAACAAACGGGGATTTTTAATAACTTTTTTTTTATTATTTATTTCTTAGATCACATGTCATTAGTTTTATTTTGTGAGTTTCTGCTATGTTTTGCTGTGTGGCACTACAGAGTTTCTGCCGGTACCCCTGGCTGGGTGGGGCCTTGCTGGTTAAACAAGAGAGATTGTTGGGGATTAAAATAGGAGAATTAACGGTGTGATTGCTTAAATTTAAGGTGGATCGAAACTTGAGCAGCTTTGCTGGGAATGAGTGATGTTGCTTGGCACGAGTGACTGCAGCGTGGAAGCCCTCGGGCTGCAAACCGCACAAAAGAACTTTAGTGGAACCTCTTCTTAGTGAAAAAAGAGAAACACTGGGATTCTTCCACAACCAGATGAAGCGGAGCAAGCCTGTAATTCGAGGAAAGGGCCTTCAAAGAGAGAGAGAAACTGTTCCAGCTGAAGTCAGCAGGAGACAGAGGAGACCCAAGTGTGGATTAGATGGGAGGAGGGTGAAACTGCATGAGTAGAAACAATCCCCATTGCATTGTCGCTCCAATCAGCACAGAGGAAAAGCGGATATTAAACAAATTCAAAAATAAATTCAAAAGCAGTTTAAGCCCAAAGCAGCAGGTTTCAAGAAGAAAAACGACCAGCTAACCTTCCACACTCTCTGCAGGGAAACACAGCCACATCGCCAGCGCCTCCACCCCAGCACGGAGACTCACGGGGACGGCGGGAGGGACTGCCCGTTCTGCGGGGCGTCTTTTCACAACTCTGCTTTTTCTTGGTGTTTTCCTTCGGCCCGAGCCGGCGCCTCTTCTTCGGGCTGCAAGCAGCCTGTAAAGCAGACAGCCTTTACTCATTTCTCCTTCTCCTCAGCAAGGAGGACAGCTAAAGCGAAAAAATAGCTGGAAACATCCCCAAATGGCCCAGGCAGTGAGGGGTTTCTTTTTGTGCTGGGTGTAACGTGTTCTATCAGCATCAGCCTGCCCTGCTGTACTCCTCTGAACACTAAACAGTTAAAAAAACACTGAAATTCGATGGGGAGGAGGGGGTGCAAAGACAGACCTTGAAAGAAAAACCGTATAATTCCTACTGTCCTCAGTGGAACAGCACTTTCCTCCACAAAAGTCTGTACAATGGGTTTAAAGTGCAGAATTACAGAGCACTGAAGTGACGTGGTTACCCAATTTCTACCACCAGAAAACAAATTCTGTGAACCTAATTCCTTTTTCCCGGCAAGGAACGTTTCGGCAACCCCCGTGCAGAGCCGGGTTACCAGCAATTCCTTTTATGAAGCATTGGGATGTTACGGAACATCCCTGAAAATCATCAGCAGCAAGTTTAACACGAAGGGGATTATTTCCCAGAGCCCGGGACGATAGGTTCATCGAGGAGCGACATCTCGCACCAACCCCCAGCAGTTTTTCTACCTTCTCTTCAGCCTCTTCCACCTCCTCCTTGTTTCCCTTCAGCTTTTCTTTGGTCCTTTCAGCTTGACCTTTGGCAAATGTGACACGTTTTTTCCAGGCGTAGTAGTATTCTACACACTGGGACACAGTCTTCGTCTGAATCTATTGGGAGAAAAACAGAAGCGATTGATGAGGGAAAGACTGCAGGAAAACATTTAGGGCACAGACCCACAAAAAATCTGTCGAGTGCTGTTTGTCTGTCCCCCCTTGTCTCTGGTTCTCACAGCACAACGTATGGGAGAGATCAGGCAGAAAACAAGCCTCCTTCTTCTGAAAGGGCTGTAAAGAAGCCTTGGGAGGGCAGAATTGTACATTTCACACCAGTGGTCAGCGGAACGTGTCAGTATTCTTTTAGTATTTCTGGTATTTTGCACCAGAGAGATGAAATATTCTGTGGTCATTACACATTAGGGCCAATTATGTCTTGTACTGGTGTCTTTTTAGCGTGAAGCGGCATCCCAAGAACAGGATTCCAACACACCATTCAAAAGATGACTTTTCTGGGTTAAAACTCCCCTCCACGCTAACAACCCGAGACCCGCCTCAGTCTAACGGCTTTACCTTCTTCTGTATCAGGTGAAAATTCTTCTGGTGTACAGAAAAGGCCTCTTTAAACAACTCTTCCTCGAGAGGCGTCCAAGTGTCTGTGCCTGGGAAGAAACAGAGACATGGAAACGATTAGACCACTTGCAGCCTCACAGAAACCCCCACAATTTTTTCGTCACGCGTTAAAATGTCTCCTCTTTCAGACAGCAATTAGCCAACGCCGCACGGAGTTGGTAAGCACGAGCAGTTATGGCTGCTAGCAGAGCAAGCCCTGCACGCAGTAACACTGGCATATGGGGGAAAGGAGGAGCATTGGGCGGCGTGGGGCATCACCGCACGGGACAGCAGCAGGCTGGAACACAGGGTCGAGGCATTCCCTGTGCCAAAAGACCCCCAGAACAGATTAAAATTACTATTTTCCCTGCCCCAACGAACACGAACCATTGCTCACACGTTTTTAAAAATCACTTCTTTCAATCAGAACAAAGGGAACGGCAGTACCCGCTCGCATTCCCGGAGAAGGAACAAGCTCTGCTTCCACTTTACCTGCGTAATGATAATCAGCCAGGGGATGGGATTCAGGTCGCTGGGGTGCCCCAGACTGCAGCATCTCCAGACCCTCCTGCGGGAGTTCAGAGAACAAGACTTAGATTCCCCCTCAGGAGGGGTCAAAAGGTCAACTCTTCAGCCCACTGGAGGAAGATGGCGCTCAGTCGATGCTCAGCAACAGCGTGTCGGGGTCACCTCCGCCCACGGCAGCTGATGGGAATATTTCCTCAATCCACACTGATGTGTTTTAAGAAACCAGAACCTGTGGACATCTCTGGGAACCAAGCTGTGGCACCCCACCAGCCACCACCTCTGGGAGAAGACTGCTCACTGCTGGAGTCCTTTTGGGCTCGTCCCTGCTGCAGGCAGAGCCTCCTCGTGCAGACGCAGCAGATGCCGAGTCCTCTGCCGCACGTCAGCGGTGTGAAAGCCCTTCTTCAAAGAAGAGGGAACAAAGCAGACCCGCTCGGGGCTTCACCGGGGTCGGGCTGGAGGCGTTTGCTCAGCAAGGAGCGCCCAGGGACGGTGCAGTTGTCAAGCACAGGACGTTTCTCCGGGGCAGACCTCGGGTTTTAGCTAATATTCCTTCATTCCCAGCACTGGGGGTAGGAGGACTTCTCCAAATTGTTACAGAAATGACAAGAGACAAAACAAGCTCTTATTGATACACGGGGTCTGTCACCCCACGAGACCTTAACGCAGACGGTGGCCAACAGGCAGCACACAAGAACTCTGCCCCTTTAGCAAAGGGATTCGAGCCTGCGGAAAAGAAAACTCGGGAGCGACTCTCAGCTCACCCCAGCGCTAAAGGCTGTCCTAGTCTGGTAGGAATTCAAAAATAACTGCTTCTTACCAGAGCGTCATGCAGGCAGTGCAAGGCGTGCTCCAGGTTGGGTCTTTCCTCTGGCACGATGTCGGAGCAGGCGAAGTTGAGCAGATTTGTCACTAGAAATGCAACAAAACCCAACAGAAAGTCAGTTTCCATCAAGAAAGGAGAAAAGGTGCAATCCAAGGCAGCATGCAAACAGAGCAGACAGACTGGAGACCCAGAAAAGGCACCAAAAAAAGGGCAGGTTATCCCGTATCGCTCTCTGCCTTAAGAGCAGCTTTGGCACCGGTAGCTCCAGAGACAGATCTCGCAGTTGAGGTGGGACAGCTACAAATGCCCCTGACCGTCTGTCCCGGAGGACGCGACTGACTGCGCCACCAGTTGTTATTTCTTCACTGTCCCACCACATCTGAGCACCCTCGGGCACTACCAGGCGTGAAGGCAGTAAAGAAAAGGAGGGAGAGGATCCCAATGGAAAAAAAGCTGCTGTGAAAATGCAGAGTTTTTGACCCTTAGTATCTCGGGGGGGACCTGGGAAGCAAAGAAATAAGAGAAACCTCTGTCCTGTGTTTCCGGGTTCATTGCGATATCTCCCCAGGGCTTCCACACTAGCGATGCTCCCTCCTCCTCCTCCTCTTCCAACTGGGATCTGTCCTGGAGGTCTGGGATCTCTGCCTGAAAGTCGCTGCCAATGTTGACGTGTCTGAAATCGTTAAGGCAGAGGAGGTGAGGAAGGAGAGCTGGGAACAGCACGATAGCACGCACCCGCTTCAAAGGAGGGGACGTGTCAGGTACGGCAGTTATTTCCCAGCACAGCATCACCAACTGCCCTCTAACAACTCCCACAGCCCCTTCTTGCCACCAACAGCATTACCGTGCTGCCCTTCGAGCCCTTTTGCGCCCCATCAGGCAAGAAAATTGGATATTTCTTCCTCAAAACCCGATCAAATTGGCAAGGTTCACTCCAAGACCGACAGCCAGCAGCAGAAGAGCTGCGACCACAGGCCAAGAAGAGCGTCGGAATGTTTTGTAGAACGTGGGAGGCCGGCAACTCTCTTTATGAGGTCAGCCTGAGTGGCAAGCCCAGCCTGGGCTAGCACAGGCCATTTCTGGCCAGCACGGGGGGATCCTTTGGCCAAAAAAAACCCTTTATTACCTTCAGCAGCGCTGCGGGGCAGTGGGAGAACTGGGCAAGCCATGGGGAGAAACTCAACAGCAACATCAAGGACCGGCAGAGCCCCAGCCCCAAACCAACCACGCACCCGCCCCTCAGCCCCCTTTCCCCAGGGGTTGCGTTTATTCTGACCGCTGGGCCGGAACTCACGGCCCAATGCGGATTTTAGGGTTTTCCTTCATAACCCAAAACCCAAAGTCCCTGTCCATTCTGCCTGAAAGATATATAAAACAACACTTAAGATAGAAATCAATATTAGTTTCAAAGTTACAGATGTCAATTTTTAACCACGACACCAAAAAAGAATGACCTGCATTAAAACTCCAAAAGCGTTTTCTTTCCGTACTGCGCTGGAATTTCAGAAAAATTTTATTTCCTGCATGGAAAAATGTTTGTGTATAACAAATGGCGACCTCAGCGTTTGGAGAAAGTGAGCTCCAAAGTGCTGCAGATCCATCTCTCCATCCACAGGAGGAAGATAGCAAAGGCAGTCAAAGCTTCCCAGCACAGCATCCTTACTGCCTCCCCTTTCCTACAGCCCGGGGGATCCTCGGAGCCTTCCCACAGGGAAACAGAGGAGTGGGCAGACCACCAAGGCCGGTTGGACCAGGTAACGATTGTCACCACTTTCATTTCTTGCCAAAGAATGATGAAATTCATCCATCTGAACAAGACAGCAGGTCCCTTCCCTGCCATGGTTCCAGCGCTGGAGGAAAGGTGCCTCTCCCGAGGCCGCATTGGGACGGCACTGCTGCACAGAAGGACAGAGATTTTTAAATCTCTTTTTTTCTTCCCGGGAAAAACTTGCTTTCTCACTCAGTAAAGGACAAGCTCCCCGGGCCGGGCAGGAAGGCGGCACAGCCACGATTTACTTACAGAGAAAGGACCAGAGGGGTGTGCGGTCCCTGCGCCCAAGGAAAGCGGCCATTGCCAAAGCAGAGGGAAGGACGTGTCTCATCTTCAGCAGAGAGATCGAGTCAGAGACTCACTCTAAAAAAAAAAGAATTAACCATAAAATTATCTAATGGCTTCCCAAACCTGAATTCAGGGCCTGCCTCTGTGATTATAATGCAATAATGGTCTTTACAGGCAGGCAGCTCACCAGGAAGGAGATGGAGAGTGATCCCCGTATTCCCCTGGAAACCCTTCGATGAGGCAAATCCCTGAACACCCTCCCAGATTGTCGGTTCTTTACCTCCACGAGGAACTCGTGGCCTTTTATTGTCATATTGGGTGACCAGAACAAGCCCCGCCATTCCTTATTCCAGCCTTAACAGCCTTCAGCGTTTCACTCCGGTCACCTCCCTGTCCCACTTCCGTCCCTGCACAATTTTTGGGATGGCGACTGAGAAATTAGGTCTTGTGGTTCCCATTGAAACACCCATTAATTCATACAACCAAAAGCTAGGCAAATGAAAAGGCCATGTTAAACCTCAGCCCCCAGGGAAAAGAAATGTGCCCGACGAGGTGCTAAAAGGCGCTCTGGCAAACCACCCCCCTCTCCAAACTGCAGTTTGCTCCAGGAAACTGACAAGTTTTCTTCCTCTGCGGCCTTAGCGAGGCTGTAGATTTTCCCACCCTGCAGGGAAAGAAACAATCCTCAAAAGCAGATGTCATTCTGCCTGCAAGGACAGCTTTAAAATAGGCATTCTGCCTTTAAGAAAAGAAAAATAAAGGGAACATCTGAGCTGGTTTCTCCATGAAAATAACACTTTGCACTTGCACAGCAAAGCAACGCTCATTAACCAATCTCGTAAAGCTTCGCAGGCATTAAGAAACACTCCAAGTAACACACGTGCGTGCACCCTGTAAGCACACGTGCACAGAGGAATCCCGGTTTACGCACCCCGGCTATATCAAACCGCACTATTTCCCTCACAAGCTGTGATGCAAATGGGCCACGCTCCCATTCCTTGGCTCCAGAGCTCCGGCGATGCTGGGATCATGCCGACCCTCAGCTGCTACGGGCATCAGCTCTGCTAACACCCCGTTGCCGGCTCAGCAACAGGAATCTGGGAGCAGGAAGGGGATTGTACCACCTAGGCTCCCCAAAATCCCCCGCACTTAAGAGGAATGCAAATCTCGGGCTCCCCTAAGCCAACACATTTCTCACCGTGACCGCCGCACTAACACCCAGAGCAGTTTTTAAGCAGCACGCACCAGGTTTAACCTCCACGCCTGAGAAAGTCCCTGTCCTGAGGGCTGCCGGTCCCCTTGGCCCAACGCAGGAGGCAGCAGCAAACCCCTCCAGACAGGGCAAGAGGTGCTTGTAAGAGTGACATCCAGCTAATAACCAAAAAGCACTTAAACCAATCCCAAACTTTGGAGACATTTAGTCTCGGGCCAGCAGCAGCATGTTGCTCAGTAAGGCACACTTCCACGACTCCCCTCAATTAACCATCACCTCCAGAGCGCGACCTCTGAAGGTGAGAAGTTCCTTTAGGTTGACTCTTGACGTCCCTTTCCCTCCCACAGGCAACGAGACACCAAGTATTTCCACTTGAGAGTGCGGTTCCCCTTCCACGGGCACCCAGCTCGCTCTGCAGTTTTGGATTATCACCGACCTCTGTGCCAGCTCCACCAAGAAGCCAGGTGAGAGGCTCTGAATCACGTTACTAAAGATCCCAAGGCTTGACCTTGTTCCATTTATTTCTAAACCTTTGGCCCTGGATCAATGAGTTCATTGTTTTCAGGGCGTTCCAGATGTAAGCGCTGAGTACTGTTATTGGTGAATCCAGAACTGTCAACAGTGATAAAAAACAGAGTGCAGGAAGACAGTAAGGCCTCCGAGTCCCAAACTCAAATAACAGATGGCTAAAAAGGAAGGAGGAGCACACAGACATACTCGAATCCTGCTGAAAATAGTCAGCCATGGCCAACAGGAGCCGAGGAGGCAGTGGCCGTGGCCACCTGGCTCGGGGGAGCCGCGCAGCTCAGCACGTATTTCGAGAGCTTTTCAGAACAAGTAATAAAAGCTTGACAGCAGCAGGGAGTGCGGGAGTCGCGGCAGCAGTTGCATCGATAAGCAATCTGTGCAACAGTTCCTAAAACAGGGGCTGCCCACAATCAGAAGTTGACTCTTTGGTACAAACTCCCTCCACACCAGTCATCACACAGGGCAAAAAAACAACCAAGCTATTGTAGGGCTCAGTATTACCCATTTCTCTGCAGCTGGACAGCAATACACACTTCTGAGGCTTTTCCCACACTGGAAAATTCAAAGCATTAGTACTAATAAAAAGACTTCTTTTTCTAACGCCTCTGTTGGAGGGCTCCGGCCCGTGGTCTGCAACGAGCAAATATCCACACAAAAACAAGCCCCAAAAGTCCCACAAAGCTGCTCTACCTCTTACGGTTTACTGCTGGCGTCCCCACCAACACCTAAACCCACGTCCCACCCCCCACACGGTACATCCTTTGCCATTTTGAACTTTGCTGCAAAACATTTTACCATTTTTCCACCCCTCTTTCTTGGGAAAAGACAGAGGGAACGAGACAACTCCAAACCGCTGTTTTATTTGATCTGCAGCGATTTGACAACCCCAGCACTTCCCGCTGGATTAGGCTTTGGGAAACAATTCAAGGGTCCCCAGCCACGAGTAAGGAATGAGCCGTTACTAACTGGCGAATCAGTAGAAACACCAGCCCCAATCATTAGGAGAAAGTCTCATTTTTCAGTCATGGATTTTCACAGGTTTTGTTTTCAGGCCACCCAAACAGGGCGCGCTTTTATAGCCATCAGCAATTAAGTTCTCCGTCCCCTCCAGAAAAGCCTTTTCCTAAAGGCGTTCTCCTCCCAAGGGCAGACCCACAAAAAGAAGCCCTCTCTGCTTAATCCATTTCACAGAGAATTTCAAATGCAAAATAGAATTGAACAGGACAGCTTTTCCCCGCTTCGGGGAAAGCCAGTAATAGAGACCTTGGCAACATATTTAGCAAATCTATCATTGTAATGCCTTTGCATTTCCCATTTCCACCTGGAGAGCAGGCTGAAAGGACTCATAAAAAAAACCCAAACCAACCACAAAACATATTCCTGTCTAGGGGGTAATTTTATGAAACGATTTGAACACCTTAACGATTTGAACATCTTTTTACAGGTACAAGGCAACAAGAAACATTCTCAAGGTGAAAAAAAACAAACCACCTATTCACCTCTTTACCCCAAAGATCTTTTCACCACACGGATTCCACCACCAATACACAGCTGCTAAATATCCCCGGCTGCTGCTGATCCGTAAGAAACCCTTCAAAATACAAGAGAACGCTGAGCCCAGCGCACTGACGGTGCTGCCAGGGCTGTGAGTCGGAGCCCCTGAGGACGGAGTCGCAGCCCCTGAGGTTGAAATCAGCCCCACACTTAGGCACAACCCGGGGTTTTAAGCCTCGCTACAAACCAGCCCCCCACTTTTCAAGAAAAACAGGGAGATTCACCTCAAAATAAACCACGTTCTCGACGCCAAAGGGGCGCTGGTCCATGGCCGCCGCCGCCCTTAGGGCCAGTTCCATGGGGCTTCGCTTGACCTGGAGCAGAACTTGTGGGTGCGAGGACAACGAGCCTCCTACACAAAATCTAAAAAAAAGGAAAAGTTCAATAAGATTTGCTGTTACTCACCCACCAAAGCCTAACCACTACAACTGGCCCTTTCACAACCAGGCCTGATGGCAGAAGAAAACTGAAATATCCCAATTCCCGCTTCAAACACAAGGCGTGGAGCTGCCCACACCCCACGTGTGGGCTGGGCAGACGGGGGGCTCTTCTTCTCAAAACCCGCAGGAAGAGAAAGGGCAGGAGTGTTTTCCCAGCCCTGGAAGAGCTGTGGGGAGAAGGTGGGAGGGAGGAAAAGGCTGCCCAGGAGTGGGGTAGGGGGAAGGAGAGGGCTCCATCCATGGGGGAAACGCCGTTCCTGGCCACACAGGCGGCTGTGGGACCACCCTGGGGATGGATTTGGGGGCTCTCCCTGAGGGAATCACTGCTCCCAGCCATGCAGGAGGCTGTGGGACCACCCTGGGGATAGGTTTGGGGATGAGGGGGGATCTATCCCTGAGGGAATCACTGCTCCCAGCCATGCAGGAGGCTGTAGTGCAATGACAGAGATGGATTTGGGGGCTCTCCCTGAGGGAAACCCCATTCCCGGACACACAGGAGGCTGTGGGGCCGCCCAGGGGACAGATTTGGGGGCTCTCCCTGAGGAGAGCCTGTGGGGAGGAGGGAGGCGGGGGCCGCCCCAGGGCCGGGGCCACTCCTGGAAGGGGAGGGGGGGATCTCCAGCCGCCCACGCGGGGCTGCCCGAAGCCTGAGGAGATGAAAAGAAGAGGAGAAAATCCAAGAGTTCCCTCACCGCCATCGCCTCTCACAGCCCCGGCCCTCCCCGCCGCGCCTCATGGCGGCTGTGTGCGGTGTCACCTGAGCGGGGGGCGGGGGCTGAGGCAGGAAAAGGCGAGAGGGGAAGGGGAGGGCCATTTTGAATGGGAGGAGAGGGGAAGGGGGGGCGAGAGATAGGGGGAGGGGGAGGAGAGAGGAAGAGAGGATGGTGGGGGGGGTGGGAGCGAGTGTGTGAGGGGAAGAGGTGTTGCGTGAGGGGGGAGTGAGGGGGGAATGGCTTTTCGGGAGAGGGAGGTTTGCAGGGCTGTGAGGTGCCTGTGAGAGAGGAGGCCCCGGAGGGAGGTGAGTGGAAAGGGCTGTGTGTGGAAAGAAAAGCTTTAAGGACAGGCTGGGCTGGGGAAAGGTGGTGGGCCCCGAGGGAGGGCTTGGGGAGCGGGGCTAGAAGCGTGGGTTTGGGGCAAAACTCTGGGAAAGAAACTGCAGGACAGGGCCAATCTGAGGATACAGTTTTAGCGAAGCTTCAAGCAAAGGGTGACCAAAGGTGCCTCTTGTCCTTTTGTGGGCGGGTTCTGTCTAAGTTATTCATGCGAGTGGACTTTTGCCACACGGGATGGGAACGTTCGCTTCCCGGGATAGCTGATGCCCCTGGATAAGCACTGCCCGCGAAGCACTGCGAAACCCCGTGTTCAAAAATGAGAACAAAGGCCGGGTTTTGCCTCTCGGAAGGATCTCTAAGCACCGTCTCCACGTTATTTTCAGTACCTTTCTGGTTGTTTTCTTTGCCCCCATCCCCGTGATGTCCGTCGGGGGGGCTGGCGGAGCTCTGCAGGCGGACGTCCGTCTCATTTTGGAGAAGGCTGGGCTGGTTTCGGGCGGTCCCGGCTGATTTTGGGGAGGGCAGGGATGGTTTCGAACTCGCAGTGCCCGGTGCGGGGCTGCGGTGGGGCCCGGCCCCCTCGTTCTCCTCGGCGCGGCCCCGCCCCTCTCGCCCGCTTTCGCCGCGGCGACGCTGGGGGGCGTGGCCCGGGTTTGCCCTTCGGCGCGTGCGCGGTTGGGCGGACGCGAAGGAGAACGTTTCCGGTGTGCGTCGGCGGTCGGTACCGGGAGAGACGGGGGGGACCGGGGCCGAGGAGAGCGGGAGCGGGAGCGGGAGCGGGAGAGTGGGCGGGGCGGCGCGGCGCGGCGCGGCGGCGGCAGGAGCGGTGGTGCGGAGGTGTCCAGGGCCAGTTCGGGGGATTGTGGGGTGGCGGGACCGGGCTGGGGGGGCTCGGGGGGCGGCCTGGGCCTGTTTGGGGGGGACAGAGCCGAGTGGGGGGCTTCCCGGGGAGAACAGGGCCGATTCAGGCTCCCCCGTCCCCCGCTGCCGCCCCCTCACCCCCCGCTCGCTCCCCGCAGGTGGCGGCAGCCCCGGCCGCAGCGCAGGGTGCCCGGGGCCGGCCTGTCCGGGCGCTTGGCTCCGCTCTCAGCCCCCCCCGGCAGGTCAGCCCGGCCGTGCCCCCTTCGCCCGCCTCCAGCCCACGGCCGAGCCCCCCCAGGTACCCCCGAGATGGGTCGGGGGGTGTCAGCGCTGGGCCCCCTGAAGCGGGGGTGGGTGGTGGGCACGGGCATTGCTGGGAGCCCGTGGGCAGCCCTGGGACCCCCTCAAAGCCCACGGAGAGCCCCCGGGGCCCCCTTGTCTCCCCCAGAGCCGACGGGGAGCCGTAGCTGTGGAGTCAGCTTAAGGAGTCTGCCCTAAGGACTGCTGCTTTTTGGAGCGTTGGGGGAGGGGGAGGGTTGTCGGTGTGGGGAGTGGAGGTGTGTGGGAGGAGTCCCGTATGTTTGGGGAGCTTTGGGGATGTTGGGCAGATTTGGGGGAGTGGGGGAGGGGTCCCCTCCTTTGGAGTTCCCTGGTTGGTTTCTTCCAAACTGTGGGAGGCAGCGGGCGAAGGGGGAAGGCAATAGAGTGAGTTGCTGTATTTCAGTCCTTGGTTGAGAGTCAGCGACTCTGCTCCCTTGCTGCTCAGCAGACTCTTAGCTCCGTGGGGCTCTTTCTCCAGGCAGGCTACGACTACAGAAACGGCCCCACTTCCTCGGAAGAGTTGTCAGCGGTGACGTCTCCTGGGAACATACTGCCTGACGTTGGATAGACCTGGCACCACGCAGCAGCTCAGAGCTCCACAGCGTATGCTTCCACACTCAGTCCCGTCCCCTGCCTGGGAACCCGCTCTTTCTCGGTCCCTGCTGGCAGCTCCTGTGGAGGCTCCTGGCCCAGGACCGGCCCCGGTTTCCCCACTGCTCCACCAGCAGCCATGGGAGAGCGGGGGTGTCCTGAGTGTGTGAGCACCACTGGCTCTGTTGCTGCACTGGGCCAGGCCTCCAGGATGTCGTAGAGGGAGCTCTGAGAAGAGAAGCTGCTCCTCAACAGGCTGCTGCAGTCCTTCGAGTTGGCCAGCGAGCACAGGCTGCAGGGTGCAGCCGCGCAACCCTGGGGTGTCTGCCGTGGGAAATGTTAAAGAAATAAAATGTTGGTCTCTATCCCTGGTGCTGTGGTTCATCCTCCCATCCCGCGGCTGGGGCTGTGCCCCCATCAGTGCCCGACCCAGTGGGACAGGCTGGCACTGCGGGCACCCACCAACCTGGGGGGGTGGTGGTGTCGGGGGAGCTGGGTGGGCTGGAGAAAGGGAGGAAGCACCTCTTGAAACCAGCTCAGCCCTCTCCAGCCACAAAACCCTCCCCAGAGGCACCAGAGGGGACCCCCAGATCCTTGAAGGGCTGCCCCAGACTCCCTCTGGCCTGCAAGAGTCCCCCCCAGGACCCCATAAGGGCCGCCCAGGACCCCTTTCGGACACCCCAGTGGTGTCCCAAATCTGGGTTCTTTACCTGCTGGGCAAGCCAGTAACACACTGTGTGGGAGCAGCCAGCCAAGCCGGTTTCAGAGCACCAGAGGTGAGAGGCAGGGAGCTGCCATCCCACTCAGCTCCATCTCCGCCGTGCCTTGGCTGTGCAGAGAGAACTTGGGGGGAGCTGCAAAACAGCTCAGCCCGGGCTTATCTCCAGATGGCACAGAACAACCAAAACCAAATGGCCCTTAACAATCAAAATGCCCCGAGTCCCATCCCACCACTATTCCCGTGACGTTGAGTGCCGGACATCACAAATTGGCAACAGAGACTTCGCTATGGCACCACCAGAGGGAAATATCCCAGACAGTGTAATCCACTCGGGCATAATCCTGCACCCTCACCGAGTCAGGAAATATAAACCGCGGGGTCTGGGGAGACAAATGGGGAATCCCCCAAGGATACAGCTGGCCCCTCGGAGATCCGTCCCCCCCATCCAGGACGCTGTACAGGGTAACTTCCCCGGGATGGAGCGACCTCACCTGAGAGAGAGAGGGTAAGTGACTAAGAAACATCCGTACGGTATAGGGCATGCGATTGAGTTTGTGACTGGTGCACTCTTCTAAGGCATTAATATCTAGCGCCCTTGTGGTTTGTGTTCCTACTTGTCAGGGGCATTTGTAGCTCGCAATAGTGGATCCCGCTAATTTCTTTTAAGCTGCGATAGTGTAATCGCCATCGCACACACAGAACTTGCAATAGTGACGTATTGGACCTGTGAGCGAAGTCCAAATAAATTGTTAATTTGAACCTCTCAGTGAAGCCCTTTTCCCCTTTTTTCACACACACAGAGCAGAGGTATTTCTAAGTTTATGCCATTAATGCGCAGAAATGGGCTGCTTGTCCCAAAACAGGAGCGCTCACACCTTAGTTCCAAAAATCTCCACTTTTATTCATTGATTATTACATATTCGAACAATTAATACATATTCCCTGTCATTCCCTCTAATGACTGGTCGAGATTTCTTTGCTTCCCACGTAAAGGAGTGCGCAGACTCTGTCTTTTTTTTCCTTCTTTTGAGTAGGTGGTACCGTTTGGGGAGGTGGTCAATGAGTGGGTGGTCACCATCTCCCCCTGCCGGAACTCCCTTTTACCTGCTTTTCCTCTCATCTTGGCACTTCCGAGTGGCTTTCGGGGTTTACTGACCAGGCCTACAGTTCATGGCTCTCTCGACAGGAACCCCCTGCTTCTCAACAGTGCTCCATCGCCTGCTGGTTAGTTCCTTAACTGAACCATAGATAAATCGTGTCCAGTAACTATTTCTCTATGTGAAGATGAGGTCAAGAAATGGCGTTGGGGCAGTAGAGAGGACTTGAGCAGCAGCAGGTTTCCTTTGTTGCTTCAATGACATTTAATTTTCCTAGTTGATGTCCGTTTTACTACAACAATTCCCCCCTTTGAGACTTATCCAAGTCTTTCTGTACTTGGATGAGCCTCATTTTCTATCCCGTATCACTAATACATAAGATTGAGATAATTGCTTGATAACGAGACTCTTAAGACATTCGAACAAAACTCACTATGATGACAAAAACCTTTGCAGCCATCCGGTCAGGGCAAACTCCAATGTCATTCCCTGGACTAATCCAACTGCCATTTTCACTGCCGAAAGCCGCGTTATTTGTGCAATCAAACACCGATGGGCGCTACAGCGCAGCACGAAAGGCCAACGCCGACTCTGGCAGATAACCGAGAGGCCTCGCGGCCATCCAATGCCTTTACCGGCCCCAATCCTGCTGCCGGCTCTGTCACGGCGGTGCCGTGGCGCTCTCCGGTGGGAAAACCGACCAAGGAACAGCACAACACGGCACGGGCCCGGGTTCTCCTTCACTTTGCACCATCAACCGTGTGGAACGGGTTTTGACGGCTTCAGTTATTTACAGCACAAACCCAGCAAGAGCAGCCCCAGGACTGGAACGTTCAACAACCCAATGTAATAAATTAAGGAGAACAACACATAACCCCCCCACTTACTCCTATAACAAGATAAACATCCTGACTCGTACCAGAACAACAAACCTCACTCCTATCAGAAGAACACTAAAGCCTAAAACTAAGACCTAAACGATGGCTAGCTAAGACCTAAAACCTACACGGGACTATTACCTAAGGGGGAAACACTATTAAATATAACTCTTTCTCTGCCATTCTCATCTTGTGGGTCTTTCGTGAGTGGGGGCGACCTCGTGGTGGTGGACCCTCCGCAGAGCTCAGGTGCTGCCGGAGGCGAGAGATGGTGGGTGGGTTTTCCCAGAGCAGGAAAGGGACCTGGTTGCCGGGCTGAACCGGCAGTTGCCCAGTTGCCAACTAGAGGCGGTCACCCTCTGGGCTTCTGCCGGCTTCGCCGCCCTTTAAAGACTCCTCTGGGGCCTTCTGATCCTCCTGCAGGCGATGGTATTTCATGTGCGCATTCCTCCCGTTGACTGTCCCAAACACCCTGGAAGGGAGAAAACAAACAGGGATTTTGAATTCTTTTTTTTTTTTTTAAAAAAAAAAAAAAATCATTAGATGACATTTCATTATTTCTACTTTTGTGAGCTTCTGGTCTGTTTTGCTGCGTGGTGCCATACAGCTTGTGCCGGTACCCCCGGGTGGGTGGGACCTCGGTGGTTAAACACGGCAGATCATTAGGGATTGAAATAAGAGAAGTAACGGCGAGACGGCTTAAAATCGGGTCAGACTGAAACTCAAGTGGCTCTGCGTGGCACAAGCGACTGTAGTGCGGGAGCCCTCGGGCCGCAAACCGCAAGAAGGAACTTCAGTGGAACCTTTTTCTCAGCCAAAAAAACCGAGAAACGCTGGGATTCTCGCACGAGGAGATGAACCGCCCCAGGCCTGTAATGGGAGGAAAGGGCCTTCAAAGGGAGAGAGAGACCCTTGTGGCTGCAGCCAGCGGGAGACGGAGGAGCTCCGAGTGCGGAGGAGATGGGAAGAGGATGGAAATGCCGAGTCTCCATCGGTTTGAGCCCAAAGCAGCGGGTTTTGAGAAGAAAAAACGAGCGGCTCACCTTCCACACTGCCCGCAGGGAAACCCAGCCACATCGCCTGCGCCTCCAGCCCCACACGGAGCGTCCCCGGAATGGCGGGAGGGACTGCCTGTGCCACGGGGCGTCTTTTCGCTGCTCTTCTGCTTCTTGGTGAGCTTTTCATTGGGCCCGAGCCGGCGCCTCTTCTTCGGGCTGCAACCAGCCTGTAAAGCAGACAGCCTGTGCTCATTTCTCCTTCTCCTCAGCAAGGGGGACAGCTAAAGCGAAAAACTGGCTGGAAACATCCCCAAATGGCCCAGGCAGTGAGGGGTCTATTTGTGTGCCGGGTGGAACGTGTTCTATCAGCCCCAGCCTGCCCCAGTGAGCTCCTCCGAACACTAAAACAGCCCAAACAATGCTGAAACTCGGCGGGGAGGATGGGGTGCAAAGACAGATGGTGAAAGAAAAACTGTATTATTTCTACCGTCCTCAGCGGAACAGCACTTTCCTCCACAAAAGTCTGTAAAATGGGTTTAAAACGTAGAATTACTGAGCACTGAAGGGACATGGTTACCCGGTGTCTACCACCAAAAAAAACCCTAAATAATGTGTTTCTGTGAGCCAAAGTCCCATTTCCTGGCAAGGAAGGTTTTGGCAACACCCGCGCAGAGGTGGGTCACCAACAGTTCCTTTGACGGAGCACTGGGACGTTACGAAACATCCCCAAAAATCATCATCAGCAGGTTTAACACGAAGTGGATCGTTTCCCAGAGCCTGGGACAAAGGGTTCATGGAGGAGCGGCATCTCGCACCCACCCCCGGCAGTTTTCCTACCTTCTCTTCGGCCTCCTCCACCTCATCCGTGCCTCGCTGCAGCCTTTTGGCTGTCCATCCTGGTCGGGTGGCACCAAACCTGACGTGTTTTTTCCAGGTGTAGTAATATTCCACACACTGGGCCACGGTCTTCGTCTGAATCTGTCGGGAGAAAACCAGAAGCGATTGATGAGGGAAATACCACAGGAAAACAATGAAGGCACAGACCCAGGACGGATCTATCCAGCACTGTTTGTCCTCCCCTGTGTCTGCGGTTCCCACAGCGCAACGCACGGGTGAGATCAGGCCGAAAACGAGCCCCCTTCTTCTGAAAGGGCCGTAAAGAAGCCTTGGGAGGGCAGAACTGTACGTTTCGTGCCGATGGTCAGCGGAACGTGTCAGTATTCTTCTAGTATTTCCTGTATTTTGTACTGGAGAGATTAAATATTCGCTTGATATTCGAGCAAATTCGGTAGACATTAGAGCCAATTATGTCATGTACCGGTATCTTTTTGGAATGAAGCGGCATCCCAAGGACAGGATTACAATGCACCATTCAAAAGACGACTTTTCTGGGTTAAAACTCCCCTCCACGCTACCAACACGCAACCCGCCTCGGTCTAACGGCTTTACCTTCTTCTGGATCAGGTGGAAATTCTTCTTATGCACATAAAAAGCCTCTTTAAACAACTGCTCCTCCAGGGGGGTCCAAGTGTCTGAGCCTGGGAAGAAACAGCCACGTGCAAACGATTAGACCCCTTGCAACCTCACGGAAACGCGCACGATGTATTCGTCACGCATCCACATGTCTCCTCCTTCGGAAAGCAATTAGCCAACACCGCAGGCAGTTTGTTAGCACGAGCAGTTATGGCTGCCAGCAGAGCAAGCCCTGCACGCAGTAAAGCCAGGGCGCGAGGGAAAGGAGGAGCGTTGGGCGGCGTGGGGTGTCACCGCAAGGGACAGCAGCAGGCTAGAACACAGGGACGAGGCATTCCCCACGCCAAAAGGCCCCCAGAACAGATTAAAAAGACTACTTCCCTGCCCCAAAGAACACGAACCGCTGCTCGCACGTTTCTAAAAATCACTTCTTTCAATCAGAACAAAGGGAACGGCAGTACCCGCTCGCATTCCCGGAGAAGGAACAAGCTCTGCTTCCACTTTACCTGCGTAATGATAATCAGCCAGGGGATGGGATTCAGGTCGCTGGGGTGCCCCAGACTGCAACATCTCCAGACCCTCCTGCGGGAGTTCAGAGAACAAGACTTAGATTCCCCCTCAGCAGGGGCCAAAAGGTCAACTCTTCAGCCCACTGTGGGAAGACGGTGCTCAGCAACAGCGTGTCGGGGTCACCTCCGCCCACGGCAGTTGATGAGAATATTTCCTAGTCCAGTAGGAATTCGAAAAGAGCTGCTTCTTACCAGAGCTTCATGCAGGCGGTGCAAGGCATGCTCCAGGTTGGCTCTTCCCCCTGGCATGACATTGGAGCAGGCGAAGTTGAGCAGATTTGTCACTAGAAATGCAACAAAAACCAACAGAAAGTCAGTTTTCGTCAAGAAAGGAGAAAAAGTGCGATACAAGGCAGAGGGCAAACAGAGCAGACAGACTGGAGACCCAGAAAAGGCACCGAAAAAAAGGCAGGTTATCCGGTATCGCTCTCTCTGCCTTCAGAGCAGCTTTGGGACCGGTAGCTCCAGAGACAGATCTCCCCTCTCCCGAGGTCGCTGCAGCTGACGTGGGACAGCTACAAACGCCCCTGACCGTCTCTCCCAGAGGACGCAACTCAGAGCGCCACTGGTTGTTAATCTGTTCACTGTCCCACCAGATCTGAGCCACCCTCGGGTGCTACCAGCCATGAAGGCGGTCAAGCAAAAGAGGGAGAGGGTCCCAACGGACAAACAGCTGCGGTGAAAACGTGCAGTTTTCGACCCTTAGTATCTCGGGGGGGACCTGGGAAGAAAAGCGTTAAGAGAAACCTCTGTCCTGTGTTTCCGGGTTCGTTGCGATGTCTCCCCAGGGCTTCCACACTAGCGACGCTCCCTCCTCCTCCTCCTCCAACCGGGATCTGTCCTGGAGGTCTGGGATCTCGGCCTGAAATTCACTGCCGACGTTGACGTGTCTGAAATCGTTAAGGCAGAGGAGGTGAGGAAGGAGAGCTGGGAACAGCACGATAGCACGCACCCGCTTCGAAGGAGGGGACGTGTCAGGTACGGCAGTTATTTCCCAGCACAGCGTCACCAACTGCCCTCTAACAACTCCCACAGCCCCTTCTCGCCACCAACAGCATTACCGTTCCACCACGTGAGCCCTTTTGCGCCCCATCGGGCAAGAAAATTGCCACTTCCTTCCTCAAACGCTGAGCAAACTGGCGAGGTTCACTCTGAGACCGACAGCCAGCAGCAGAAGAGCTGCGACGGTGGGCCAAGACCACCGTTGGAATGTTGTGTAGAAGGCGGGAGGCCGGCAACCGGCATCATGAGGTCAGCCTGAGTGGCAAGCCCAGCCTGGGCTAGCACTGGCCATTTTTGGCAAGCACGGGGGTATACTCCAGCCAAAATAACCCCTCTGTTACCCTCTGCAGCGCTGCGGGGCAGTGGGAGAACTGGCCAAGCCATGGGGAGCAGGTCAACAGCAACAGCAAGGACTGGCAGAGCCCCGGTGCCGAACCAACCGTGCACCCGCTCCTCAGCCCCCTTTCCCCAGGGTTTGCGGTTATTCTGACCGCTGGGCCGGAACTCACGGCCCAACGCTGATTTTAGGGTTATCCTTCTTCGGCTAAACCCAAAGTCCCCATCCATTCTGCCCAAAAGATGTATAGAAAAAACAGCACAAGTTAAAATCGTTGAGATCATCCTTTAGCCTTCCTCACCGCCCTCATCATCACACACCGCTCCCCATTCTCCCAGAATTTCCCTCCTTTCGGGGAAACTGCTCACTGGACACGGAAGCTGTGGAGATGGACCCTCCGGATCTCCTGGCACAGCTGCCCCTCACCCTGCTCAGAGTTGGCCCCACAGGGATCAAACCGTTCAGGGCTTTTTCCAAGCCAAAGCCAGGAGCGGAGCAAAACCCCCGTGGGTTGTTTCCATCCCCTCTGCCACAACAGCAATCCCAAAGGAGAAAGGCACCTCCTTTTTCACTTTTCCAGGCTTTCATTAAAAGGTAGGAACCTCTGAACAATGTAGTTTAATTACCGTCAACGTTGGATCCGCGCTCACATTCCTGCGTAGAGCTCACTGCCTGTCTAGCTGGGAAATCTCTGCCGCTCATTTAGTGGCAAAAGGTGGGAACTGGAGAAAAATCTCCAGCGCGACATCAATCCCCGGCATTATCACGATACAGCCTAAAATCAGAAATGCGGTTAAGATCCCTTCTCCTTTGAGCGGCTACGTGAATTGTACCCATTGACAGATGCATACAAATATTCGTTTCAAAGTTACAGACGTCATGTTTTAACCGCGACACCAAAAAAGAATGACCTGCATTAAAAACTCCAGGAGCGTTTTCTTTCCATAACACGCTGGAATTTCTGAAAAGTCCATTCCTTCACGGAAAAACACGTCGTTTGTGGATAACAAATGGCAAACTCAGCGTTTGGGGAAGGTGAGCTCCCAAGTGCTGCGGATCCATCTCTCCATCTGGAAGACAGCAAAGGCAGTCAAAGCTCCCCAGCACAGCATCCTTACTGCCTCCCCTTTCCTACAGCCCAGGAGATCCTCGGAGCCTTCCCACAGGGAAAGGGAGGAGCGGACTGATCACCAAGGCTGGCTGGACCAGGTCACCATTGTCACCACATTCGTTTGTTGCCAAAGAACGATGAAATTCGTCCACCTAACGATATAGCAGGTCCCTTCCCTGCCATGGTTCCAGCGCTGGAGGAAAGGTGCCTCTCCCGAGGCCGCATTGGGACGGCACTGCTGCACAGAAGGACAGAGATTTTTAAATCTCTTTATTTCTTCCAGGGAAAAACTTGCTTTCTCACTCAGTAAAGGACAAGCTCCCCAGGCCGGGCAGGAAGGCGGCACAGCCACGATTTACTTACAGAGAAAGGACCAGAGGGGTGTGTGGTCCCTGTGCCCAAGGAAAGCGGCCATTGCCAAAGCAGAGGGAAGGACGTGTCTCATCTTCAGCACAGAGAACCGATTCACAGACTCACTCTAAAAAAAAAAAGCATTAACCACAAAATTAGCTAATGGCTTCCCAAACCTGAATTCAGGGCCTCCCTCCGTGATTATAAAGTAATAATGGTCTTAACAGGCAGGCAGCTCACCAGGAATGAGATGGAGAGTGACCCCCATATTCCCCTGGAAACCCTTCGATGAGGCAAATCCCTGAACGCCCTCCCAGATTGTCGGTTCTTTACCTCCACAGGGAACTTGTGGCCTTTTATTGTCATAGTGTGTGACCAGAACAAGCCCCGCCATTCCTCATTCCATCCTTAACAGCCTTCAGCGTTTCACTCCGGTCACCTCCCTGTCCCACTTCCGTCCCTGCACAATTTTTAAGATGGCGACTGAGAAATTAGGTCTTGTGGTTCCCATTGAAACACCCATTAATTCATACAACCAAAAGCTAGGCAAATGAAAAGGCCATGTTAAACCTCAGCCCCCAGGGAAAAGAAATGTGCCCGACGAGGTGCTAATAGGCGCTCTGGCAAACCACCCCCCTCTCCAAACTGCAGTTTGCTCCAGGAAACTGACAAGTTTTCTTCCTCTGCGGCCTTAGCGAGGCTGTAGATTTTCCCACCCTGCAGGGAAAGAAACAATCCTCAAAAGCAGATGTTATTCTGCCTGCAAGGAAAGCTTTAAAATATTTTTCTTTTTTTAAAGGCAGAATGCCTAAACGGAACATCCGAGCTGGTTTCTCCATGAAAATAACACTTTGCACTTGCACAGCAAAGCAACGCTCATTAACCAATCTCGTAAATCTTCGCAGGCATTAAGAAACACTCCACGTAACACACATGCGTGCACCCTGTAAGCACACGTGCACAGAAGAATCCCGGTTTACGCACCCCGGCTATATCAAACCGCACTATTTCCCTCACAAGCTGTGATGGAAATGGGCCACGCTCCCATTCCTTGGCTCCAGAGCTCCGGCGATGCCGGGATCATGCCGACCCTCAGCCGCTGCGGGCATCAGCTCTGCTAACACCCCGCTGACGGGTCAGTGACAGGAATCTGGGAGCAGGAAGGGGATTGTACCACACAGGCTCCCCAAAATCCCCCGCAGTTAAGAGGAATGCAAATCTCAGGCTCCCCTAAGCCAACACATTTCTCACCGTGACCGCCGCACTAACACCCAGAGCAGTTTTTAAGCAGCACGCACCAGGTTTAACCTCCGCGCCTGAGAAAGTCCCTGTCCTGAGGGCTGCCGGTCCCCTCGGCCCAATGCAGGAGGCAGCAGCAAACCCCTCCAGACAGGGCAAGAGGTGCTTCTAAGAGTGACATCCAGCTAATAACCAAAAAGCACTTAAACCAATCCCAAACTTTGGAGACATTTAGTCTCGGGCCAGCAGCAGCATGTTGCTCAGTAAGGCACACTTCCACGACTCCCCTCAATTAACCATCACCTCCAGAGCGCGACCTCTGAAGGTGAGAAGTTCCTTTAGGTTGACTCTTGACGTCCCTTTCCCTCCCACAGGCAACGAGACCCCAAGTATTTCCACTTGAGAGTGCGGTTCCCCTTCCACGGGCACCCAGCTCGCTCTGCAGTTTTGGATTATCACCGACCTCTGTGCCAGCTCCACCAAGAAGCCAGGTGAGAGGCTCCGAATCACGTTACTAAAGATCCCAAGGCTTGACCTTGTTCCATTTATTTCTAAACCTTTGGCCCTGGATCAATGAGTTCATTGTTTTCAGGGAGTTCCAGATGTAAGCGCTGAGTACTGTTATTGGTGAATCCAGAACTGTCAACAGTGATAAAAAACAGAGCGCAGGAAGACAGTAAGGCCTCCGAGTCCCAAACTCAAATAACAGATGGCTAAAAAGGAAGGAGGAGCACACAGACATACTCGAATCCTGCTGAAAATAGTCAGCCATGGCCAACAGGAGCCGAGGAGGCAGTGGCCGTGGACACCTGGCTCGGGGGAGCCGCGCAGCTCTGCACGTATTTCGAGAGCTTTTCAGAACAAGTAATAAAAGCTTGACAGCAGCAGGGAGTGCGGGAGTCGCGGCAGCAGTTGCATCGATAAGCAATCTGCGCAACAGTTCCTAAAACAGGGGCTGCCCACAATCAGAAGTTGACTCTTTGGTACAAACTCCCTCCACACCAGTCATCACACAGGGGAAAAAAAACAACCAAGCTATTGTAGGGCTCAGTATTACCCATTTCTCTGCAGCTGGACAGAAATACACACTTCTGCGGCTTTTCCCACACTGGAAAATTCAAAGCACCCAAACAGGGCGCGCTTTTAGAGACATCAGCAATTAAGTTCTCCATCCCCTCCAGAAAAGCCTTTTCCTAAAGGCGTTCTCCTCCCAAGGGCAGACCCACAAAAAGAAGCCCTCTCTGCTTAATCCATTTCACAGAGAATTTGAAATGCAAACAAGAATTAAACAGGACGTCTTTTCCCCGCTTCAGGGAAAGCCACTAATATAGACCTTGGCAACAGATTTAGCAAATCTATCATTGTAATGCCTTTGCATTGCCCATTTCCACCTGGAGAGCAGGCTGAAAGGACTCATAAAAAAACCTCAAACCAACCACAAAACATATTCCTGTCTAGGGGGTAATTTTATGAAACGATTTGAACACCTTAACGATTTGAACATCTTTTTACAGGTACAAGGCAACAAGAAACATTCTCGAGGTGAAAAAAAAACAAACCACCTATTCACCTCTTTACCCCAAAGATCTTTTCACCACACGGATTCCACCACCAATACACAGCTGCTAAATATCCCCGGCTGCTGCCGATCCGTAAGAAACCCTTCAAAATACAAGAGAACGCTGAGCCCGGCGCGTTGACGGTGCTGCCAGGGCTGTGAGTCGGAGCCCCTGAGGACGGAGTCGCAGCCCCTGAGGTTGAAATCAGCCCCACACTTAGGCACAACCCGGGGTTTTAAGCCTCACTACAAACCAGCCCCCCGCTTTTCAAGAAAAACAGGGAGATTCACCTCAAAATAAACCACGTTCTCGACGCCAAAGGGGCGCTGGTCCATGGCCGCCGCCGCCCTTAGGGCCAGTTCCATGGGGCTTCGCTTGACCTGGAGCAGAACTCGCGGGCGTGAGGACAACGAGCCCCCTACACAAAATCTGAAAAAAAGGAAAAGTTCAATAAGATTTGCTGTTACTCACCCACCAAAGCCTAACCACTACAACTGGCCCTTTCACAACCATGCCTGATCGCAGAAGAAAACTGAAATATCCCAATTCCCGCTTCAAACACAAGGCGTGGAGCTGCCCACACCCCACGTGTGGGCTGGGCAGACGGGGGGCTCTTCTTCTCAAAACCCGCAGGAAGAGAAAGGGCAGGAGTGTTTTCCCAGCCCTGGAAGAGCTGTGGGGAGAAGGTGGGAGGGAGGAAAAGGCTGCCCAGGAGTGGGGTAGGGGGAAGGAGAGGGCTCCATCCATGGGGGAAACGCCGTTCCTGGCCACACAGGCGGCTGTGGGACCACCCTGGGGATGGATTTGGGGGCTCTCCCTGAGGGAAACACTGCTCCCAGCCATGCAGGAGGCTGTGGGACCACCCTGGGGATAGGTTTGGGGATGAGGGGGGATCTATCCCTGAGGGAATCACTGCTCCCAGCCATGCAGGAGGCTGTAGGGCAATGACAGAGATGGATTTGGGGGCTCTCCCTGAGGGAAACCCCATTCCCGGACACACAGGAGGCTGTGGGGCCGCCCAGGGGACAGATTTGGGGGCTCTCCCTGAGGAGAGCCTGTGGGGAGGAGGGAGGCGGGGGCCGCCCCAGGGCCGGGGCCACTCCTGGAAGGGGAGGGGGGGATCTCCAGCCGCCCACGCGGGGCTGCCCGAAGCCTGAGGAGATGAAAAGAAGAGGAGAAAATCCAAGAGTTCCCTCACCGCCATCGCCTCTCACAGCCCCGGCCCTCCCCGCCGCGCCTCATGGCGGCTGTGTGCGGTGTCACCTGAGCGGGGGGCGGGGGCTGAGGCAGGAAAAGGCGAGAGGGGGAGGGAAGGGCCATTTTGAATGGGAGGAGAGGGGAAGGGGGGGCGAAAGATGGGGGGAGGGGAGGAGAGAGGAAGAGAGGATGGGGGGGGGGGGGGGGAGCGAGTGTGTGAGGGGAATAGGTGTTGCGTGAGGGGGGAGCGAGGGGGGAATGGGTTTTCGTGAGAGGGAGGTTTGCAGGGCTGTGAGGTGCCTGTGAGAGAGGAGGCCCCGGAGGGAGGTGAGTGGAAAGGGCTGTGTGTGGAAAGAAAAGCTTTAAGGACAGGCTGGGCTGGGGAAAGGTGGTGGGCCCTGAGGGAGGGCTTGGGGAGCGGGGCTAGAAGCGTGGGTTTGGGGCAAAACTCTGGGAAAGAAACTGCAGGACAGGGCCAATCTGAGGATACAGTTTTAGCGAAGCTTCAAGCAAAGGGTGACCAAAGGTGCCTCTTGTCCTTTTGTGGGCGGGTTTTGTCTAAGTTATTCATGCGAGTGGACTTTTGCCACACGGGATGGGAACGTTCGCTTCCCGGGATAGCTGATGCCCCTGGATAAGCACTGCCCGCGAAGCACTGCGAAACCCCGTGTTCAAAAATGAGAACAAAGGCCGGGTTTTGCCTCTCGGAAGGATCTCTAAGCACCGTCTCCACGTTATTTTCAGTACCTTTCTGGTTGTTTTCTTTCCCCCCATCCCCGTGATGTCCGTCGGGGGGGCTGGCGGAGCTCTGCAGGCGGACGTCCGTCTCATTTTGGAGAAGGCTGGGCTGGTTTCGGGCGGTCCCGGCTGATTTTGGGGAGGGCAGGGATGGTTTCGAACTCGCAGTGCCCGGTGCGGGGCTGCGGTGGGGCCCGGCCCCCTCGTTCTCCTCGGCGCGGCCCCGCCCCTCTCGCCCGCTTTCGCCGCGGCGACGCTGGGGGGCGTGGCCCGGGTTTGCCCTTCGGCGCGTGCGCGGTTGGGCGGACGCGAAGGAGAACGTTTCCGGTGTGCGTCGGCGGTCGGTACCGGGAGAGACGGGGGGGACCGGGGCCGAGGAGAGCAGGAGCGGGAGAAGGAGAGCAGGAGCGGGAGAAGGAGAGTGGGCGGGCGGGCGGGGCGGCGGCGGTGGCAGGAGCGGTGGTGCGGAGGTGTCCAGGGCCAGTTCGGGGGGTTGTGGGGTGTCGGGACCGGGCTGGGGGGCGCGGGGCGCTGTCTGGGCCTTTTTGGGGGGGAGCAGAGCCGAGTGGGGGGTCCCCGGGGGGAACAGGGCCGATTTAGCTCCCCCCCCCGTCCTCCGCTGCCGCCCCCTCACCCCCCGCTCGCTCCCCGCAGGTGGCGGCAGCCCCGGCCGCAGCGCAGGGTGCCCGGGGCCGGCCTGTCCGGGCGCTTGGCTCCGCTCTGGGCTCCGCTCTCAGCTCCCCCCGGCAGGTCAGCCCGGCCGTGCCCCCTTCGCCCGCCTCCAGCCCACGGCCGAGCCCCCCCAGGTACCCCCGAGATGGGTCGGGGGGTGTCAGCGCTGGGCCCCCTGAAGCGGGGGTGGGTGGTGGGCACGGGCATTGCTGGGAGCCCGTGGGCAGCCCTGGGACCCCCTTAAAGCCCACGGAGAGCCCCGGGGCCCCCTTGTCTCCCCCGGAGCCGACGGGGAGCCGTAGCTGTGGAGTCAGCTTAAGGAGTCTGCCCTAAGGACTGCTGCTTTTTGGAGCGTTGGGGGAGGGGGAGGGTTGCGGTGTGGGGAGTGGAGGTGTGTGGGAGGAGTCCCGTGTCTTGAGGGAGGTTTGGAGGTGTTGGGCAGATTTGGGGGAGTGGGGGAGGGGTCCCCTCCTTTGGAGCTCCCTGGTTCTTTTCTTCTAGACTGTGGGAGGCAGCGGGCGTAGGGGGAAGGCAATAGAGTGAGTTGCTGTATTTCAGTCCTTGGTTGAGAGTCAGCGACTCTGCTCCCTTGCTGCTCAGCAGACTCTTAGCTCCGTGGGGCTGTTTCTCCAGGCAGGCTACGACTACAGAAACGGCCCCACTTCCTCGGAAGAGTTGTTAGCAGTGAAGTCTCCTGGGAACGTACTGCCTGACGTTGGATAGACCTGGCACCACGGAGCAGCTCAGAGCCCCGCAGCGTATGCTGCCGCTCTCAGTTGGCTCCATCAAATCCTCCGACCTGAGAATGCCAGAGGTACAGAGTTGAAACGGGCCCTTCCTCACCCACTGAGTCAGATGAACCTTTTTGCGCCCAAGTTGGCTGGAGACTGCTTCTGCCTCGCCGCCTTCAGGCGGAGCATGGCTGTGAGCAGGGGAGCTCAACACACAGTGCTTGCTGATTGCAGCCTGCTCCCTCGGGGGAGCACCCGCAGCCGTGGGACGGGAGGAGGAAGGACAGCACGAGGGCTAGAGACAAACATTTTATTTCTTTAACGTTTCACATAGGGGGTACCCCAGAGGGGTTCCTGGCCCCACACCCCACAGCCGCTCAGTATTCGGGGCACTGTTGGTCTTCTGGGCCTGGCGCTGTCACCGCTTGCAGGGCTGGCAGAAGCAGACACGGCTAGTGGCATCTCCACCAGCCCTTCAAGTAGCCCCACAGCCAGGCGCAGCCCTGCCGCGGGCACCTTCCTGTCCTGCACAGCCCTGGGTCTGCCTGGCCACACTCCCTGCCCGTGGTCTTGCAGGACTCCTCCGTCTTTGCCTTCAAGGCCTGGAAAGTGCGGGTGATCTCCAGCACCCGCTCCACCTGGTCCATGTCCATGGCTGGGGGCCTTCCGGGGGACAGGTGCTTGTCCGTGGGCCTCTGTGTCCTGTCCATCCCCTACCTGGGAACCCACTCTTTCTCGGTCCCTGCTGGCAGCTCCTGGCTGAGGACCAGCCCGTTTCCCCACTGCCCCACCAGCAGCCATGGGAGAGCGGGGTTGTCCTGAGTGTGTGAGCACCACTGGCTCTGTTGCTGCACTGGGCCAGGGCTCCAGGAAGTGGTAGAGGGAGCTGTGGGAAGAGGAGCTGCTCCTCAACAGGCTGCTGCAGTCCTCCGAGTTGGCCAGCGAGCACAGGCTGCAGGGGCTCTTGCGGTGGCCCTTGGGGGGCCCAGGAGCCCGGGGGGTGCCTGGACCAGAAGGAGCTGTCCCCACTGATAGGACCTATAGGCGGCAGAGGAGGGCAGGGGGACGTGGGGGCTTGGTGGGGGGGGGCAGGGGGTAGAGAGAAGCATCACTGCTCAGATGGTATATGGTTGGCAGGGAGCCCAGTGGGTCCTGTGGGGCCTGGTGCTCCCTCCTCGCTGCCTCCTTGGTTGCCCTGCAGAGGAGGAGAGAGAAGAGACCCGCTGCACACCGTCTCCTCCGCTGGAGCCCGTGGGCAGCACCCCCTCCTCAGCAGGCGGGCAGGGCTGCCCAGCGCAGGCAGGGCAGGGCACAGGCTGAGGGTCTGGGGCAGGATCTGGGGGTCTCCCCCACACTCCCTGCTTCTCCTGTGTCGACTTGAGCTCCCATCCTTCATCCGCTAGCCGAGAAGCTGCTGAGGGAGGGGACGGAGTGAGCGGCCGGCAGCCCCTGGCACAGCCCCGGCTCAGGGCTGCCGTGGGGTGTGGGCTGTTTGCATGGTGCTCGGTGCCAGGGCCACTCACCTCTCTGCTCCTGCGTGTGGGCTCTTGCATCCGTTATCCCTTGATTCGGCTTCTTCCAGTCCCTCTGCAGGACCCCGGGAGCTGGGTGAGACAGGAGCAGCTCCCAGCCCCGTGCCGCAGCCCCCCACACCACCCCACGCTGCGGCACAGTGCGGTGCAGCAGTCGCCTACCTGGAGCCGCTTGGTCCGTAGCACAGAAGAGACCGCGCTGAGCCCCATCAAAAGCATCACGAGCGGAGCCAGGTGAGCTGCGGGGGGGACGTTGGAGTCCCTCCTGGCACCAGCTGCGGTGCAGCCACGCAACCCTTTGGTGACCCCATGGGAAACGTTAAAGAAATAAAATGTTGGTCTCTATCCCTGGTGCTGTGGTTCCTCCTGCCATCCCGCGGCTGGGGCTGTGCCCCCCTCAGTGCCCGACCCAGTGGGACAGGCTGGCACTGCTGGCACCCGCCAACCTGGGGGGGTGGTGGTGTCGGGGGAGCTGGGTGGGCTGGAGAAAGGGAGGAAGCACCTCTTGAAACCAGCTGGGCCCTCCCCAGCCACAAAACCCTCCCCAGAGGCACCAGAGGGGACCCCCAGATCCTTGAAGGGCTGCCCCAGACTCCCTCTGGCCTGCAAGACTCCCCCCCCCCCCCCAGGACCCCATAAGGGCAGCCCAGGACCCCTTATGGACACCCCAGTGGCGTCCCAAATCTGGGTTCTTTACCTGCTGGGCAAGCCAGTAACACACTGTGTGGGAGCAGCCAGCCAAGCCGGTTTCAGAGCACCAGAGGTGAGAGGCAGGGAGCTGCCATCCCACTCAGCTCCATCCCCGCCGTGCCTTGGCTGTGCAGAGAGAACTTGGGGGAGCTGCAAAACAGCTCAGCCCGGGCTTATCTCAAGATGGCACAGAACAACCAAAACCAAATGGCCCTTAACAATCAAAATGCCCCGAGTCCCATCCCACCACTCTTCCCGTGACGTTGAGCACCGGACGTCACAAATTGGCAACAGAGACTTCGCTATGGCACCACCAGAGGGAAATATCCCAGACAGTGTAATCCACTCGGGCATAATCCTGCACCCTCACCGAGTCAGGAAATATAAACCGCAGGGTCTGGGGAGACAAATGGGGAATCCTCCAAGGATACAGCTGGCCCCTCGGAGATCCGTCCCCCCCATCCAGGACGCTGGAGGGGAGCATTTACATCTGAGCACGGCCTTTCCTTTAACCTCTAGAAAAGCCGGCTTTTGCTGAAAAACAAATGTTCCCCTCCCGCCCCGGCCCCCTCTGAAATGAAATAAATAAATAAATAATTAAAATCCTTACAAAACTTAAAAATCACCCTTAGTTTCGTTAGTGTTATATTAATTCTAAAAACTGATGAGCCGCTGCGCTGTGCGCCGCAGCCCAACCTCCCCCCCTCAACGCTGGGCAAGCTGCTCTGGCCATGCCTGGGATGAAAAACCGGTGGCTTTTTGGAAATAAAAAATAAAAAATTAAAAAAAAAAGAATAATAAAACCTCTCTTTCTCTCTCTCTCTGCCTGTGTTAGTCCAACGAAAGGGATAGCGTCGGGAGGCGAGGGAGGAGGAAGGGGGAGGCTGTGGGATGGAGAGAGCCCTCCCCGTACCCCTCGGCTGTGCATCCTCGCAGCGCCGCGGGGAATGGGGGGAGTGGGGTGTGTTTGGGGGGTCTTTGGTTTGCACAGGGTGGCCGTGGTGGGGGCTCAGCCCCATCCTTACAGTGCTGGGGCGCACGGGGCTACCAGGCACAGGGTCCCTCCCCCAGTGAGGTGCTTTGGTGCATTGAGGTGTTAGATGGGGTGGCACAGCCCCTGCCCGCCCCGGGAGGGGGGACACCGCCTCTCTGGTGGCACTGGATGGGTGGGAGGGAGGGAGGGAGCACAGCTCTGGAAGCCATGGAGAAAGGCGTGGGGGTGTCCCTCGTCATAGCAGCCCCCAACAGCCCTAACCCGCCACCCCAAGGGACACCCAAGCCCCATCTTGGTCCTCTCCCCGTTGGGTGACGCCCTTCCACCCACCCGGGAGGTGCGCTCCTCTCCTGCGGGGGGGACGCCCAGCGCTCGCCTGGCTAGAGAAGCACCGGGGGGGGGTTGGTTAGGGGGCATCTGAGCTTCCCCATTACACGGGCCTAATTACTGTGCTGTTAATAACCATTAATAACCACTTTGGCTCTGCTAACCAACTGCGGCGAGGCCCCCACCCCGCTTTAGCGCAGGCTTCCTGATGCCAACACCTCCCACAGCCACTGGGTAAAGCGACGCTTGGCAAAAAACCACCACCCCCCAAAAAAACCCCCACACCACATCCCCCACTCCCCACCCAGCCCTTCTCCCCCCATCACAGCCATGGGGCAAACTCCCACCACCACTCCCCCCAATCTCAGCTCGGCCGTGACCCCCCCGAGACACTGGAAAGAGAGCAACGGAGAGCGAGCTCAGGCTCGTGTGAGCTGGAGAGATTTCTCTTTGGGTTTTGATGTTGTCGTTGGGTGGGATTTGGTTGTTTTTTTCACAGAACACTTTGCAGTAGAGGACAAAAACGTGGTGTCGCAGCCCCCGGGGCCGGCGCTGGCACCGCCACCTCCCCCCACGCCCCGACCCCCCGGGTCCTGTCCCTCCTCCTGCCCGGCGGCTGTTCCCACTTTCCTTCCTTGGTTTGTTTGGTTTTTCCTTTCTACCATTCTTTTTTAATATGTGGGGGTTTTCTTCTTTCTCCCTTTTGTTTTTTGCTTCCCCCTCCTTTATTCTCTTTTTCCCCTTTTTTTCTTTTTCCCTTTTTTTTTGCTTTTTCCCCCTTTTTTCTGTTTCCCCTTTTCCCCATATTTTTTTTCTCCTTTTTTTTCACTTCTTTTCCCCCTTTTCTCTTTTCCCCTTTTTCCTTTTTCCCTTTTTTTTTCTTTTCCCCCCTTTTTCTGTTTCCCGTTCCCCCCGTTTTACTTTTTCTCTTTTTTTACTTTTTTCCTCTTTTTCCCCTTTGTTTTTTCCCTTTTTTTTTGCCTTTTCCCCCTTTTTTCTCTGTTTCCCCCTTTTCCCCCGTTTTCACTTTTCTCTTTTTTTACTTTTCTCCCCTTTTTTCTTTCCCCCCCCCTTTTTTTTTCCACTTTTTTTTTCCCTTTCCCCCCCTCCCTTTTTTTTTTTTATTTCTTCTCTTTTTAAACAAGCTCTCTCCCGAAGGAGCGGCCCCTGGCTCTCCGCTGGCAGAAGGAGCCTACGGAAGAGCTCTGGCACTGACACGGGCGGGAACACCCACTCACACATCGCAACACAGCAGTTAGTTTGGCAACACCCCCACCCCCTGTCACAAGTGAGACCTGCACAGACAAAGGGCTCCTGAGTGAGGGCACTGGGGCAGCCCCACCTTAGAAGCAGCAGAGGAGCAGAGCCGTCCGGAGCCATCAAGAGCACAGGAAGGGCTATTCAGGGCCTCATTGTCTGCGCCGAGTGACCGTCTGCTGAGAACCGCTCTGGCGGCTCAGAGCTCAGCCCCAGCAGCAGTCTGGAGCCAACGGGGAAAAGTACACTGGGAGGAAGACTGGCAGCCTTCCTCCACAAGGCCCCGGAGAGAATGACCAGAGTGCTGCCTATTCCCATCGTTTTGTCCAACTCGTTTCTTTTTTTATTAGAAAATTAATAAAAAAACCCTCCAACTCTCAGGTTTCCAAGGCATACAAAATCTCTAAAAGGGAGACACAAGCGTGAGGTGCTGAGGTACCCAAACCTGCCCACGTTAGTCCAACGAAAGGGAGAGCGTCGGGAGGCGAGGGAGGAGGAAGGGGGAGGCTGTGGGATGGAGAGAGCCCTCCCCGTACCCCTCGGCTGTGCATCCTCGCAGCGCCGCGGGGAATGGGGGGCTGTGTGTTTGGGGGGGTCTTTGGTTTGCTCCCCTGACCTGCTGGGGGTGGGGGAGGAGGATTTGGGAGGGGGGGATGTCCGGCGGCGGGGTTACATTCATCGGGCGGTGCTGGGCAGCACGGCGGGAGCCTCCCTTGCTGTGCTGCGAGGCCGGGGCTCCCGGAGCGTGTTTCTGCTCCTGCTGCTTCACCTGCTGGAGCATTTCCCTCATCTTGCGCTGTGCAGTTATGGAAGATGCACCCAGGTGGGATGCGGGTGGCTTTGCCTGCACAGAGGAGTCCATTCACACCCTGGGCGCTGCTCTGCACGGCCTCCAGAACACACATTTTTAGCTCAATCGAGCCAATCTTCAATTTCAGCACTTGCACAGCCGGGGGGAAGCTACCGAAACACCTTCAGTGCCTCTTGGGGGCACAGAGACCACCCAAAAGAAGAGCAGCAGGTCGCTCGGGTGCTGCTGGGCTCAGCAAGCCCCACGCCTTTCCTCGGTGGATGAAAGCGGCCGGGGAATATCGGGTAACACCACGGCCAAACCGTACCTGACTGGCAAAGAAATGCCCAATGATTTTAACGATGACCTCCTCGTTCTCGTCTGGGGTTTGGTCTCGTGGCACAATGACTGCCGCGCTGGTTAAGTTTTGCAGTTCGTTTACCTGGAGCGAACCACAAGAGGGTGATGCCCTTCCACCCACCCCGGAGGTGCGCTCCTCTCCTGCGGGGGGGACGCCCAGCGCTCGCCTGGCTAGAGAAGCACCGGGGGGGGTGGGGTGGTTAGGGGGCATCTGAGCTTCCGCATTACACGGGCATAATTAGTGTGCCATTAACCACCATTAATAACCACTTTGGCTTTGCTAACCAACTGCCCCCACCCCGCTTTAGTGCGGGCTTCGTGATGCACACGCCTCCCTGTGTGGGAGCAGCCAGCCAAGCCGGTTTCGGAGCACAACAGGTGAGAGGCAGGGAGCTGCCATCCCACTCAGCTCCATCCCCGCCGTGCCTTGGCTGTGCAGAGAGAACTTGGGGGGAGCTGCAAAACAGCTCAGCCCGGGCTTATCTCAAGATGGCGCAGAACAACCAAAACCAAATGGCCCTTAACAATCAAAATGCCCCGAGTCCCATCCCACCACTCTTCCCGTGACGCTGAGCACCGGACATCACAAATTGGCAACAGAGACTTCGCTATGGCACCACCAGAGGGAAATATCCCAGACAGTGTAATCCACTCGGGCATAATCCTGCACCCTCACCGAGTCAGGAAATATAAACCGCAGGGTCTGGGGAGACAAATGGGGAATCCTCCAAGGATACAGCTGGCCCCTCGGAGATCCGTCCCCCCCATCCAGGACGCTGTACAGGGTAACTTCCCCGGGATGGAGCGACCTCACCAGAGAGAGAGAGGGTAAGTGACTAAGAAACATCCGTACGGTATAGGGCATGCGATTGAGTTTGTGACTGGTGCGCTCTTCTAAGGCATTAATATCTAGCGCCCTTGTGGTTTGCGTTGCTACTTGTCGGGGGCATTTGTAGCTCGCAATAGTGGATCCCGCTAGTTGCTTCTAAACCGCAATAGTGTAATCGCCATCGCACACACAGAACTTGCAATAGTGACGTATTGGACCTGTGAGAGAAGTCCAAAGAAATTGTTAATTTGAACCTCTCAGTGAAGCCCTTTTTCCCGTTTTGTCACACACACAGAGCAGAGGTATTTCTAAGTTTATGCCATTAATGCGCAGAAATGGGCTGCTTGTCCCAAAACAGGAGTGCTCACACCTTAGTTCCAAAAATCTCCACTTTCATTCATTGATTATTACATATTCGAACAATTAATACATATTCCCTGTCATTCCCTCTAATGACTGGTCGAGATTTCTTTGCTTCCCACGTAAAGGAGTGCGCAGACTCTGTCTTTTTTTTCCTTCTTTTGAGTAGGAGGTACCGTTTGGGGAGGTGGTCAATGAGTGGGTGGTCACCATCTCCCCCTGCCGGAACTCCCTTTTACCTGCTTTTCCTCTCATCTTGGCACTTCCGAGTGGTTTTCGGGGTTTGCTGACCAGGCCTACAGTTCATGGCTCTCTCGACAGGAACCCCCTGCTTCTCAACAGTGCTCCATCGCCTGCTGGGTAGTTCCTTAACTGAACCATAGATAAATCGTGTCCAGTAACTATTTCTCTATGTGAAGATGAGGTCAAGAAATGGCGTTGGGGCAGTAGAGAGGACTTGAGCAGCAGCAGGTTTCCTTTGTTGCTTCCATGACATTTAATTTTCCTAGTTGATGTCCGTTTTACTACAACAATTCCCCCCTTTGAGACTTATCCAAGTCTTTCTGTACTTGGATGAGCCTCATTTTCTATCCCGTATCACTAATACATAAGATTGAGATAATTGCTTGATAGCGAGACTCTTAAGACATTCGAACAAAACTCACTATGATGACAAAAACCTTTGCAGCCATCCGGTCAGGGCAAACTCCAATGTCATTCCCTGAACTAACCTGACTGCCATTGTCACTGCCGAAAGCCGCGTTATTTGTGCAATCAAACACCGATGGGCGCTACAGTGCAGCACGAAAGGCCAACGCCGACTCTGACGGATAACCGAGAGGCCTCGCGGCCATCCAACGCCTTCACCCACCCCAATCCTGCTGCCAGCTCTGCCACGGTGGTGCAACGGTGCTCTCCAGTGGGAAAACCAACCAGGGAACAGCACCACGCGGCGCGGACCCAGGTTCTCCTTCACTTTGCACCATCAACCGTGTGGAACGGGTTTTGACGGCTTCAGTTATTTACAGCACAAACCCAGCAAGAGCAGCCCCAGGACTGGAACGTTCAACAACCCAATGTAATAAATTAAGGAGAACAACACATAACCCCCCCACTTACTCCTATAACAAGATAAACATCCTGACTCGTACCAGAACAACAAACCTCACTCCTATCAGAAGAACACTAAAGCCTAAAACTAAGACCTAAACGATGGCTAGCTAAGACCTAAAACCTACACGGGACTATTACCTAAGGGGGAAACACTACACTATTAAATATGATAACTCTTTCTCTGCCGTTCTCAACTTGTGGGTCTTTCGTGAGTGGGGGCGACCTCGTGGTGGTGGACCCTCCGCAGAGCTCAGGTGCTGCCGGAGGCGAGAGATGGTGGGTGGGTTTTCCCAGAGCAGGAAAGGGACCTGGTTGCTGGGCTGAACCGGCAGTTGCCCAGTTGCCAACTAGAGGCGGTCACCCTCTGGGCTTCTGCCGGCTTCGCCGCCCTTTAAAGACTCCTCTGGGGCCTTCCGATCCTCCTGCAGGCGATGGTATTTCACGTGCGCATTCCTCCCGTTGACTGTCCCAAACACCCTGGAAGGGAGAAAACAAACAGGGATTTTGAATTCCTTTTTTTTTTTTTTTTAAAAAAAAAATAATCATTAGATGACATTTCATTATTTCTACTTTTGTGAGCTTCTGGTCTGTTTTGCTGCGTGGTGCCATACAGCTTGTGCCAGTACCCCCGGGTGGGTGGGACCTCGGTGGTTAAACACGGCAGATCATTAGGGATTAAAATAAGAGAAGTAACGGCGAGACGGCTTAAAATCGGGTCAGACTGAAACTCAAGTGGCTCTGCGTGGCACAAGCGACTGTAGCGCGGGAGCCCTCGGGCCGCAAACCGCAAGAAGGAACTTCAGTGGAACCTTTTTCTCAGCCAAAAAAAACGAGAAACGCTGGGATTCTCGCACGAGGAGATGAACCGCCCCAGGCCTGTAATGGGAGGAAAGGGCCTTCAAAGGGAGAGAGAGAGAGAGAGACCCTTGTGGCTGCAGTCAGCGGGAGACGGAGGAGCCCCGAGTGCGGAGGAGATGGGAAGAGGATGGAAATGCCGAGTCTCCATCGGTTTGAGCCCAAAGCAGCGGGTTTTGAGAAGAAAAAACGAGCGGCTCACCTTCCACACTGCCCGCAGGGAAACCCAGCCACATCGCCTGCGCCTCCAGCCCCGCACGGAGCGTCCCCGGGATGGCGGGAGGGACTGCCTGTGCCACGGGGTGTCTTTTCGCTGCTCTTCTGCTTCTTGGTGAGCTTTTCATTGGGCCCGAGCCGGCGCCTCTTCTTCGGGCTGCAACCAGCCTGTAAAGCAGACAGCCTGTGCTCATTTCTCCTTCTCCTCAGCAAGGGGGACAGCTAAAGCGAAAAACTGGCTGGAAACATCCCCAAATGGCCCAGGCAGTGAGGGGTTTATTTGTGTGCCGGGTGGAACGTGTTCTATCAGCCCCAGCCTGCCCCGGTGAGCTCCTCCGAACGCTAAAACAGCCCAAACAATGCTGAAACTCGGCGGGGAGGATGGGGTGCAAAGACAGATGGTGAAAGAAAAACTGTATTATTTCTACCGTCCTCAGCGGAACAGCACTTTCCTCCACAAAAGTCTGTAAAATGGGTTTAAAACGTAGAATTACTGAGCACTGAAGGGACATGGTTACCCGGTGTCTACCACCAAAAAAAACCCTAAATAATATGTGTTTCTGTGAGCCAAAGTCCCATTTCCTGGCAAGGAAGGTTTTGGCAACACCCGCGCAGAGGTGGGTCACCAACAGTTCCTTTGACGGAGCACTGGGACGTTACGAAACATCCCCAAAAATCATCATCAGCAGGTTTAACACGAAGTGGATCGTTTCCCAGAGCCTGGGACGAAGGGTTCATGGAGGAGCGGCATCTCGCACCCACCCCCGGCAGTTTTCCTACCTTCTCTTCGGCCTCCTCCACCTCATCCGTGCCTCGCTGCAGCCTTTTGGCTGTCCATCCTGGTCGGGTGGCACCAAACCTGACGTGTTTTTTCCAGGTGTAGTAATATTCCACGCACTGGGCCACGGTCTTCGTCTGAATCTGTCGGGAGAAAACCAGAAGCGATCGATGAGGGAAATACCACAGGAAAACAATGAAGGCACAGACCCAGGACGGATCTATCCAGCACTGTTTGTCCTCCCCTGTGTCTGCGGTTCCCACAGCGCAACGCACGGGTGAGATCAGGCTGAAAACGAGCCCCCTTCTTCTGAAAGGGCCGTAAAGAAGCCTTGGGAGGGCAGAACTGTACGTTTCGTGCCGATGGTCAGCGGAACGTGTCAGTATTCTTCTAGTATTTCCTGTATTTTGTACTGGAGAGATTAAATATTCGCTTGATATTCGGGCAAATTCGGTAGACATTAGAGCCAATTATGTCTTGTACCGGTATCTTTTTGGAATGAAGCGGCATCCCAAGGACAGGATTACAATGCACCATTCAAAAGACTACTTTTCTGGATTAAAACTCCCCTCCACGCTACCAACCCGTGACCCGCCTCGGTCTAACGGCTTTACCTTCTTCTGGATCAGGTGGAAATTCTTCTTATGCACATAAAAAGCCTCTTTAAACAACTGCTCCTCCAGGGGCGTCCAAGTGTCTGAGCCTGGGAAGAAACAGCCACGTGCAAACGATTAGACCCCTTGCAACCTCACGGAAACGCGCACGATGTATTCGTCACGCGTCCACATGTCTCCTCCTTCGCAAAGCAATTAGCCAACACCGCAGGCAGTTTTTAGCACGAGCAGTTATGGCTGCCAGCAGAGCAAGCCCTGCACGCAGTAAAGCCGGGGCGCGAGGGAAAGGAGGAGCGTTGGGCGGCGTGGGGTGTCACCGCAAGGGACAGCAGCAGGCTAGAACACAGGGACGAGGCATTCCCCGTGCCAAAAGGCCCCCAGAACAGATTAAAAAGACTACTTCCCTGCCCCAAAGAACACGAGCCACTGCTCGCACGTTTCTAAAAATCACTTCTTTCAATCAGAACAAAGGGAACGGCAGTACCCGCTCGCATTCCCGGAGAAGCAACAAGCTCTGCTTCCACTTTACCTGCGTAATGATAATCAGCCAGGGGATGGGATTCAGGTCGCTGGGGTGCCCCAGACTGCAACATCTCCAGACCCTCCTGCGGGAGTTCAGAGAACAAGACTTAGATTCCCCCTCAGCAGGGGCCAAAAGATCAACTCTTCAGCCCACTGTGGGAAGATGGTACTCAGTCGACGCTCAGCAACAGCGTGTCGGGGTCACCTCCACCCACGGCAGTTGATGAGAATATTTCCTAGTCCAGTAGGAATTCGAAAAGAGCTGCTTCTTACCAGAGCTTCATGCAGGCGGTGCAAGGCGTGCTCCAGGTTGGCTCTTCCCCCCGGCATGACATTGGAGCAGGCGAAGTTGAGCAGATTTGTCACTAGAAATGCAACAAAAACCAACAGAAAGTCAGCTTTCGTCAAGAAAGGAGAAAAAGTGCGATACAAGGCAGAGGGCAAACAGAGCAGACAGACTGGAGACCCAGAAAAGGCACCGAAAAAAAGGCAGGTTATCCGGTATCACGCTCTCTCCCTTCAGAGCAGCTTTGGGACCGGTAGCTCCAGAGACAGATCTCCCCTCTCCCGAGGTCGCTGCAGCTGACGTGGGACAGCTACAAACGCCCCTGACCGTCTCTCCCAGAGGACGCGACTCAGAGCACCACCGGTTGTTATCTGTTCACTGTCCCACCAGATCTGAGCCACCCTCGGGTGCTACCAGCCACGAATGCTGTCAAGGAAAAGAGGGAGAGGGTCCCAACGGACAAACAGCTGCGGTGAAAACGTGCAGTTTTCGACCCTTAGTATCTCGGGGGGGACCTGGGAAGAAAAGCGTTAAGAGAAACCTCTGTCCTGTGTTTCCGGGTTCGTTGCGATGTCTCCCCAGGGCTTCCACACTAGCGATGCTCCCTCCTCCTCCTCCTCCAACCGGGATCTGTCCTGGAGGTCTGGGATCTCGGCCTGAAATTCACTGCCGACGTTGACGTGTCTGAAATTGTTAAGGCAGAGGAGGTGAGGAAGGAGAGCTGGGAACAGCACGCTAGCATGCACCCGCTTCGAAGGAGGGGACGTGTCAGGTACGGCAGTTATTTCCCAGCACAGCGTCACCAACTGCCCTCTAACAACTCCCACAGCCCCTTCTCGCCACCAACAGCATTACCGTTCCACCACGTGAGCCCTTTTGCGCCCCATCGGGCAAGAAAATTGCCACTTCCTTCCTCAAACCCTGAGCAAACTGGCGAGGTTCACTCTGAGACCGACAGCCAGCAGCAGAAGAGCTGCGACGGTGGGCCAAGACCACCGTTGGAATGTTGTGTAGAACGCGGGAGGCCGGCAACCGGCATCATGAGGTCAGCCTGAGTGGCAAGCCCAGCCTGGGCTAGCACTGGCCATTTCTGGCAAGCACGGGGGTATACTCCAGCCAAAATAACCCCTCTGTTACCCTCTGCAGCGCTGCGGGGCAGTGGGAGAACTGGCCAAGCCACGGGGAGCAGGTCAACAGCAACAGCAAGGACTGGCAGAGCCCCGGTGCCGAACCAACCGTGCACCCGCTCCTCAGCCCCCTTTCCCCAGGGTTTGCGGTTATTCTGACCGCTGGGCCGGAGCTCACGGCCCAACGCTGATTTAGGGTTATCCTTCTTCGGCTAAACCCAAAGTCCCCATCCATTCTGCCCAAAAGATGTATAGAAAAAACAGCACAAGTTAAAATCGTCGAGATCATCCTTTAGCCTTCCTCGCCGCCCTCATCATCACACACCGCTCCCCATTCTCCCAGAATTTCCCTCCTTTCGGGGAAACTGCTCACTGGACACGGAAGCTGTGGAGATGGACCCTCTGGATCTCCTGGCACAGCTGCCCCTCACCCTGCTCAGAGTTGGCCCCACAGGGATCAAACCGTTCAGGGCTTTTTCCAAGCCAAAGCCAGGAGCGGAGCAAAACCCCCGTGGGTTGTTTCCATCCCCTCTGCCACAACAGCAATCCCAAAGGAGAAAGGCACCTCCTTTTTCACTTTTCCAGGCTTTCATTAAAAGGAGGAACCTCTGAACAACGTAGTTTAATTCCCGTCAACGTTGGATCCGCGCTCACATTCCTGCGTAGAGCTCACTGCCTGTCTAGCTGGGAAATCTCTGCCGCTCATTTAGTGGCAAAAGGTGGGAACTGGAGAAAAATCTCCAGCGCGACATCAATCCCCGGCATTATCACGATACAGCCTAAAATCAGAAATGCGGTTAAGATCCCTTCTCCTTTGAGCGGCTACGTGAATTGTACCCATTGACAGATGCATACAAATATTCGTTTCAAAGTTACAGACGTCACATTTTAACCGCGACACCAAAAAAGAATGACCTGCATTAAAAACTCCAGGAGCGTTTTCTTTCCATAACGCACTGGAATTTCTGAAAAGTCCATTTCCTGCACGGAAAAACACGTCGGTTGTGGATAACAAATGGCAAACTCAGCGTTTGGGGAAGGTGAGCTCCCAAGTGCTGCGGATCCATCTCTCCATCTGGAAGACAGCAAAGGCAGTCAAAGCTCCCCAGCACAGCATCCTTACTGCCTCCCCTTTCCTACAGCCCAGGAGATCCTCGGAGCCTTCCCACAGGGAAAGGGAGGAGCGGACTGATCACCAAGGCTGGCTGGACCAGGTCACCATTGTCACCACATTCGTTTGTTGCCAAAGAACGATGAAATTCGTCCACCTAACGATATAGCAGGTCCCTTCCCTGCCATGGTTCCAGCGCTGGAGGAAAGGTGCCTCTCCCGAGGCCGCATTGGGACGGCACTGCTGCACAGAAGGATAGAGATTTTTAAATCTCTTTATTTCTTCCAGGGAAAAACTTGCTTTCTCACTCAGTAAAGGACAAGCTCCCCAGGCCGGGCAGGAAGGCGGCACAGCCACGATTTACTTACCGAGAAACGTGCAGAGGGCTGTGCGGTCCCTGTGCCCAAGGAAAGCGGCCATTGCCAAAGCAGAGGGAAGGACGTGTCTCACCTTCAGCACAGAGAACCGATTCACAGACTCACTCTGAAAAAAAAAAAAAGCATTAACCACAAAATTAGCTAATGGCTTCCCAAACCTGAATTCAGGGCCTCCCTCCGTGATTATAAAGTAATAATGGTCTTAACAGGCAGGCAGCTCACCAGGAATGAGATGGAGAGTGACCCCCATATTCCCCTGGAAACCCTTCGATGAGGCAAATCCCTGAACGCCCTCCCAGATTGTCGGTTCTTTACCTCCACGAGGAACTCGTGGCCTTTTATTGTCATAGTGTGTGACCAGAACAAGCCCCGCCATTCCTTATTCCAGCCTTAACAGCCTTCAGCGTTTCACAATTTTTAAGATGGCGACTGAGAAATTAGGTCTTGTGGTTCCCATTGAAACACCCATTAATTCATACAACCAAAAGCTAGGCAAATGAAAAGGCCGTGTTAAACCTCAGCCCCCAGGGAAAAGAAATGTGCCCGACGAGGTGCTAAAAGGCGCTCTGGCAAACCACCCCCCTCTCCAAACTGCAGTTTGCTCCAGGAAACTGACAAGTTTTCTTCCTCTGCGGCCTTAGCGAGGCTGTAGATTTTCCCACCCTGCAGGGAAAGAAACAATCCTCAAAAGCAGATGTTATTCTGCCTGCAAGGAAAGCTTTAAAATATTTTTCTTTTTTTAAAGGCAGAATGCCTAAACGGAACATCCGAGCTGGTTTCTCCATGAAAATAACACTTTGCACTTGCACAGCAAAGCAACGCTCATTAACCAATCTCATAAAGCTTCGAAACCATTAAGAAACACTCCACGTAACACACATGCGTGCACCCTGTAAGCACATGTGCAAAGAGGAATCCCCGTTTACGCACCCCGGCTATATCAAACCGCACTATTTCCCTCACAAGCTGTGATGGAAATGGGCCACGCTCCCATTCCTTGGCTCCAGAGCTCCGGCGATGCCGGGATCATGCCAACCCTCAGCCGCTGCGGGCATCAGCTCTGCTAACACCCCGCTGACGGGTCAGTGACAGGAATCTGGGAGCAGGAAGGGGATTGTACCACACAGGCTCCCCAAAATCCCCCGCAGTTAAGAGGAATGCAAATCTCAGGCTCCCCTAAGCCAACACATTTCTCACCGTGACCGCCGCACTAACACCCAGAGCAGTTTTTAAGCAGCACGCACCAGGTTTAACCTCCGCGCCTGAGAAAGTCCCTGTCCTGAGGGCTGCCGGTCCCCTCGGCCCAATGCAGGAGGCAGCAGCAAACCCCTCCAGACAGGGCAAGAGGTGCTTCTAAGAGTGACATCCAGCTAATAACCAAAAAGCACTTAAACCAATCCCAAACTTTGGAGACATTTAGTCTCGGGCCAGCAGCAGCATGTTGCTCAGTAAGGCACACTTCCACGACTCCCCTCAATTAACCATCACCTCCAGAGCGCGACCTCTGAAGGTGAGAAGTTCCTTTAGGTTGACTCTTGACGTCCCTTTCCCTCCCACAGGCAACGAGACCCCAAGTATTTCCACTTGAGAGTGCGGTTCCCCTTCCACGGGCACCCAGCTCGCTCTGCAGTTTTGGATTATCACCGACCTCTGCGCCAGCTCCACCAAGAAGCCAGGTGAGAGGCTCCGAATCACGTTACTAAAGATCCCAAGGCTTGACCTTGTTCCATTTATTTCTAAACCTTTGGCCCTGGATCAATGAGTTCATTGTTTTCAGGGAGTTCCAGATGTAAGCGCTGAGTACTGTTATTGGTGAATCCAGAACTGTCAACAGTGATAAAAAACAGAGCGCAGGAAGACAGTAAGGCCTCCGAGTCCCAAACTCAAATAACAGATGGCTAAAAAGGAAGGAGGAGCACACAGACATATTCGAATCCTGCTGAAAATAGTCAGCCATGGCCAACAGGAGCCGAGGAGGCAGTGGCCGTGGACACCTGGCTCGGGGGAGCTGCGCAGCTCTGCACGTATTTCGAGAGCTTTTCAGAACAAGTAATAAAAGCTTGACAGCAGCAGGGAGTGCGGGAGTCGCGGCAGCAGTTGCATCGATAAGCAATCTGCGCAACAGTTCCTAAAACAGGGGCTGCCCACAATCAGAAGTTGACTCTTTGGTACAAACTCCCTCCACACCAGTCATCACACAGGGGAAAAAAAACAACCAAGCTATTGTAGGGCTCAGTATTACCCATTTCTCTGCAGCTGGACAGAAATACACACTTCTGCGGCTTTTCCCACACTGGAAAATTCAAAGCACCCAAACAGGGCGCGCTTTTAGAGACATCAGCAATTAAGTTCTCCATCCCCTCCAGAAAAGCCTTTTCCTAAAGGCGTTCTCCTCCCAAGGGCAGACCCACAAAAAGAAGCCCTCTCTGCTTAATCCATTTCACAGAGAATTTGAAATGCAAACAAGAATTAAACAGGACGTCTTTTCCCCGCTTCAGGGAAAGCCACTAATATAGACCTTGGCAACAGATTTAGCAAATCTATCATTGTAATGCCTTTGCATTGCCCATTTCCACCTGGAGAGCAGGCTGAAAGGACTCATAAAAAAACCTCAAACCAACCACAAAACATATTCCTGTCTAGGGGGTAATTTTATGAAACGATTTGAACACCTTAACGATTTGAACATCTTTTTACAGGTACAAGGCAACAAGAAACATTCTCGAGGTGAAAAAAAAACAAACCACCTATTCACCTCTTTACCCCAAAGATCTTTTCACCACACGGATTCCACCACCAATACACAGCTGCTAAATATCCCCGGCTGCTGCCGATCCGTAAGAAACCCTTCAAAATACAAGAGAACGCTGAGCCCAGCGCGCTGACGGTGCTGCCAGGGCTGTGAGTCGGAGCCCCTGAGGACGGAGTCGCAGCCCCTGAGGTTGAAATCAGCCCCACACTTAGGCACAACCCGGGGTTTTAAGCCTCACTACAAACCAGCCCCCCGCTTTTCAAGAAAAACAGGGAGATTCACCTCAAAATAAACCACGTTCTCGACGCCAAAGGGGCGCTGGTCCATGGCCGCCGCCGCCCTTAGGGCCAGTTCCATGGGGCTTCGCTTGACCTGGAGCAGAACTCGCGGGCGTGAGGACAACGAGCCCCCTACACAAAATCTAAAAAAAAGGAAAAGTTCAATAAGATTTGCTGTTACTCACCCACCAAAGCCTAACCACTACAACTGGCCCTTTCACAACCATTCCTGATCGCAGAAGAAAACTGAAATATCCCAATTCCCGCTTCAAACACAAGGCGTGGAGCTGCCCACACCCCACGTGTGGGCTGGGAAGACAGGGGGCTCTTCTCAAAACCCGCAGGAAGAGAAAGGGCAGGAGTGTTTTCCCAGCCCTGGAAGAGCTGTGGGGAGAAGGTGGGAGGGAGGAAAAGGCTGCCCAGGAGTGGGGTAGGGGGAAGGAGAGGGCTCCATCCATGGGGGAAACGCCGTTCCTGGCCACACAGGCGGCTGTGGGACCACCCTGGGGATGGATTTGGGGGCTCTCCCTGAGGGAAACACTGCTCCCAGCCATGCAGGAGGCTGTGGGACCACCCTGGGGATAGGTTTGGGGATGAGGGGGGATCTATCCCTGAGGGAATCACTGCTCCCAGCCATGCAGGAGGCTGTAGGGCAATGACAGAGATGGATTTGGGGGCTCTCCCTGAGGGAAACCCCATTCCCGGACACACAGGAGGCTGTGGAGCCGCCCGGGGGACAGATTTGGGGGCTCTCCCTGAGGAGAGCCTGTGGGGAGGAGGGAGGCGGGGGCCGCCCCAGGGCCGGGGCCACTCCTGGAAGGGGAGGGGGGGATCTCCAGCCGCCCACGCGGGGCTGCCCGAAGCCTGAGGAGATGAAAAGAAGAGGAGAAAAGAGGAAAATTCCCTCACCGCCATCGCCTCTCACAGCCCCGGCCCTCCCCGCCGCGCCTCATGGCGGCTGTGTGCGGTGTCACCTGAGCGGGGGGCGGGGGCTGAGGCAGGAAAAGGCGAGAGGGGGAGGGAAGGGCCATTTTGAATGGGAGGAGAGGGGAAGGGGGGGCGAAAGATGGGGGGAGGGGAGGAGAGAGGAAGAGAGGATGGGGGGGGGGTGGGAGCGAGTGTGTGAGGGGAATAGGTGTTGCGTGAGGGGGGAGTGAGGGGAATGGCTTTTCGGGAGAGGGAGGTTTGCAGGGCTGTGAGGTGCCTGTGAGAGAGGAGGCCCCGGAGGGAGGTGAGTGGAAAGGGCTGTGTGTGGAAAGAAAAGCTTTAAGGACAGGCTGGGCTGGGGAAAGGTGGTGGGCCCCGAGGGAGGGCTTGGGGAGCGGGGCTAGAAGCGTGGGTTTGGGGCAAAACTCTGGGAAAGAAACTGCAGGACAGGGCTAATCTGAGTATACAGTTTTAGCGAAGCTTCAAGCAAAAGGTGACCAAAGGTGCCTCTTGCCCTTTTGTGGGCGGGTTTTGTCTAAGTTATTCATGCGAGTGGACTTTTGCCACACGGGATGGGAACGTTCGCTTCCCGGGATAGCTGATGCCCCTGGATAAGCACTGCCCGCGAAGCACTGCGAAACCCCGTGTTCAAAAATGAGAACAAAGGCCGGGTTTTGCCTCTCGGAAGGATCTCTAAGCACCGTCTCCACGTTATTTTCAGTACCTTTCTGGTTGTTTTCTTTCCCCCCATCCCCGTGATGTCCGTCGGGGGGGCTGGCGGAGCTCTGCAGGCGGACGTCCGTCTCATTTTGGAGAAGGCTGGGCTGGTTTCGGGCGGTCCCGGCTGATTTTGGGGAGGGCAGGGATGGTTTCGAACTCGCAGTGCCCGGTGCGGGGCTGCGGTGGGGCCCGGCCCCCTCGTTCTCCTCGGCGCGGCCCCGCCCCTCTCGCCCGCTTTCGCCGCGGCGACGCTGGGGGGCGTGGCCCGGGTTTGCCCTTCGGCGCGTGCGCGGTTGGGCGGACGCGAAGGAGAACGTTTCCGGTGTGCGTCGGCGGTCGGTACCGGGAGAGACGGGGGGGACCGGGGCCGAGGAGAGCAGGAGCGGGAGAAGGAGAGCAGGAGCGGGAGAAGGAGAGCAGGAGCGGGAGAAGGAGAGCAGGAGCGGGAGAAGGAGCGTGGGCGGGCGGGGTGGCGGCGGCGGCAGGAGCGGTGGTGCGGAGGTGTCCAGGGCCAGTTCGGGGGATTGTGGGGTGTCGGGACCGGGCTGGGGGGCTCGGGGGGCGGCCTGGGCCTTTTTGGGGGGGAGCAGAGCCGAGTGGGGGGTCCCCGGGGGGAACAGCGCCGATTTAGCTCCCCCCCCCCCGTCCTCCGCTGCCGCCCCCTCACCCCCCGCTCGCTCCCCGCAGATGGCGGCAGCCCCGGCCGCAGCGCAGGGTGCCCGGGGCCGGCCTGGCCGGGCGCTTGGCTCCGCTCTGGGCTCCGCTCTCAGCTCCCCCGCCCCCGGCAGGTCAGCCCGGCCGTGCCCCCTTCGCCCGCCTCCAGCCCACGGCCGAGCCCCCCCAGGTACCCCCGAGATGGGTCGGGGGGTGTCAGCGCTGGGCCCCCTGAAGCGGGGGTGGGTGGTGGGCACGGGCATTGCTGGGAGCCCGTGGGCAGCCCTGGGACCCCCTTAAAGCCCACGGAGAGCCCCGGGGCCCCCTTGTCTCCCCCGGAGCCGACGGGGAGCCGTAGCTGTGGAGTCAGCTTAAGGAGTCTGCCCTAAGGACTGCTGCTTTTTGGAGCGTTGGGGCAGGGGGAGGGTTGCGGTGTGGGGAGTGGAGGTGTGTGGGAGGAGTCCCGTGTCTTGAGGGAGCTTTGGAGGTGTTGGGCAGATTTGGAGGAGTGGGGGAGGGGTCCCCTCCTTTGGAGCTCCCTGGTTCTTTTCTTCTAGACTGTGGGAGGCAGCGGGCGTAGGGGGAAGGCAATAGAGTGAGTTGCTGTACTTCAGTCCTTGGTTGAGAGTCAGCGACTCTGCTCCCTTGCTGCTCAGCAGACTCTTAGCTCCGTGGGGCTGTTTCTCCAGGCAGGCTACGACAACAGAAACGGCCCCACTTCCTCGGAAGAGTTGTTAGCAGTGAAGTCTCCTGGGAACGTACTGCCTGACGTTGGATAGACCTGGCACCACGGAGCAGCTCAGAGCCCCGCAGCGTATGCTGCCGCTCTCAGTTGGCTCCATCAAATCCTCCGACCTGAGAATGCCAAAGGTACGGAGTTGAAACGGGCCCTTCCTCACCCGCTGAGTCAGATGAACCTTTTTGCGCCCAAGTTGGCTGGAGACTGCTTCTGCCTCGCCGCCTTCAGGCGGAGCATGGCTGTGAGCAGGGGAGCTCAACACAGAGTGCTTGCTGATTGCAGCCTGCTCCCTCGGGGGAGCACCCGCAGCCATGGGACGGGAGGAGGAAGGACAGCACGAGGGCTAGAGACAAACATTTTATTTCTTTAACGTTTCACATAGGGGGTACCCCATAGGGGTTCCTGGCCCCACACCCCACAGCTGCTCAGTATTCGGGGCACTGTTGGTCTTCTGGGCCTGGTGCTGTCACCGCTTGCAGGGCTGGCAGAAGCAGACACGGCTAGTGGCATCTCCACCAGCCCTTCAAGTAGCCCCACAGCCAGGCGCAGCCCTGCCGCGGGCACCTTCCTGTCCTGCACAGCCCTGGGTCTGCCTGGCCACACTCCCTGCCCGTGGTCTTGCAGGACTCCTCCGTCTTTGCCTTCAAGGCCTGGAAAGTGCGGGTGATCTCCAGCACCCGCTCCACCTGGTCCATGTCCATGGCTGGGGGCCTTCCGGGGGACAGGTGCTTGTCCGTGGGCCTCTGTGTCCTGTCCATCCCCTACCTGGGAACCCACTCTTTCTCGGTCCCTGCTGGCAGCTCCTGGCTGAGGACCAGCCCGTTTCCCCACTGCCCCACCAGCAGCCATGGGAGAGCGGGGTTGTCCTGAGTGTGTGAGCACCACTGGCTCTGTTGCTGCACTGGGCCAGGGCTCCAGGAAGTGGTAGAGGGAGCTGTGGGAAGAGGAGCTGCTCCTCAACAGGCTGCTGCAGTCCTCCGAGTTGGCCAGCGAGCACAGGCTGCAGGGGCTCTTGCGGTGGCCCTTGGGGGGCCCAGGAGCCCGGGGGGTGCCTGGACCAGAAGGAGCTGTCCCCACTGATAGGACCTATAGGCGGCAGAGGAGGGCAGGGGGACCTGGGGGCTTGGTGGGGGGGGGCAGGGGGTAGAGAGAAGCATCACTGCTCAGATGGTATATGGTTGGCAGGGAGCCCAGTGGGTCCTGTGGGGCCTGGTGCTCCCTCCTCGCTGCCTCCTTGGTTGCCCTGCAGAGGAGGAGAGAGAAGAGACCCGCTGCACACCGTCTCCTCCGCTGGAGCCCGTGGGCAGCACCCCCTCCTCAGCAGGCGGGCAGGGCTGCCCAGCGCAGGCAGGGCAGGGCACGGGCTGAGGGTCTGGGGCAGGATCTGGGGGTCTCCCCCACACTCCCTGCTTCTCCTGTGTCGACTTGAGCTCCCATCCTTCATCCGCTAGCCGAGAAGCTGCTGAGGGAGGGGACGGAGTGAGCGGCCGGCAGCCCCTGGCACAGCCCCGGCTCAGGGCTGCCGTGGGGTGTGGGCTGTTTGCACGGTGCTCGGTGCCAGGGCCACTCACCTCTCTGCTCCTGCGCGTGGGCTCTTGCATCCGTTATCCCTTGATTCGGCTTCTTCCAGTCCCTCTGCAGGACCCCGGGAGCTGGGTGAGACAGGAGCAGCTCCCAGCCCCGTGCCGCAGCCCCCCACACCACCCCACGCTGCGGCACAGTGCGGTGCAGCAGTCGCCTACCTGGAGCCGCTTGGTCCGTAGCACAGAAGAGACCGCGCTGAGCCCCATCAAAAGCATCACGAGCGGAGCCAGGTGAGCTGCGGGGGGGACGTTGAGTCCCTCCTGGCACCAGCTGCGGTGCAGCCGCGCAACCCTGGGGTGCCCCCCATGGGAAATGTTAAAGAAATAAAATGTTGGTCTCTATCCCTGGTGCTGTGGTTCCTCCTGCCATCCCGCGGCTGGGGCTGTGCCCCCCTCAGTGCCCGACCCAGTGGGACAGGCTGGCACTGCTGGCACCCGCCAACCTGGGGGGGTGGTGGTGTCGGGGGAGCTGGGTGGGCTGGAGAAAGGGAGGAAGCACCTCTTGAAACCAGCTGGGCCCTCCCCAGCCACAAAACCCTCCCCAGAGGCACCAGAGGGGACCCCCAGATCCTTGAAGGGCTGCCCCAGACTCCCTCTGGCCTGCAAGACTCCCCCCCCCCCCAGGACCCCATAAGGGCCGCCCAGGACCCCTTACGGACACCCCAGTGGCGTCCCAAATCTGGGTTCTTTACCTGCTGGGCAAGCCAGTAACACACTGTGTGGGAGCAGCCAGCCAAGCCGGTTTCAGAGCACCAGAGGTGAGAGGCAGGGAGCTGCCATCCCACTCAGCTCCATCCCCGCCGTGCCTTGGCTGTGCAGAGAGAATTTGGGGGAGCTGCAAAACAGCTCAGCCCGGGCTTATCTCAAGATGGCACAGAACAACCAAAACCAAATGGCCCTTAACAAACAAAATGCCCCGAGTCCCATCCCACCACTCTTCCCGTGACGTTGAGCACCGGACGTCACAAATTGGCAACAGAGACTTCGCTATGGCACCACCAGAGGGAAATATCCCAGACAGTGTAATCCACTCGGGCATAATCCTGCACCCTCACCGAGTCAGGAAATATAAACCGCAGGGTCTGGGGAGACAAATGGGGAATCCTCCAAGGATACAGCTGGCCCCTCGGAGATCTGTCCCCCCCATCCAGGACGCTGGAGGGGAGCATTTACATCTGAGCACGGCCTTTCCTTTAACCTCTAGAAAAGCCGGCATTTGCTAAAAAACAAATGTTCCCCTCCCGCCCCGGCCCCCTCTGAAATGAAATAAATAAATAAATAAATAAAATCCTTACAAAACTTAAAAATCACCCTTAGTTTCGTTAGTGTTATATTAATTCTAAAAACTGATGAGCCGCTGCGCTGTGCGCCGCAGCCCAACCTCCCCTCCTCAACGCTGGGCGAGCTCCTCTGGCCATGCCTGGGATGAAAACCCGGTGGCTTTTTGGAAATAAAAAATAAAAAATTAAAAAAAAAAGAATAATAAAACCTCTCTTTCTCTCTCTCTCTGCCTGTGTTAGTCCAACGAAAGGGATAGCGTCGGGAGGTGAGGGAGGAGGAAGGGGGAGGCTGTGGGATGGAGAGAGCCCTCCCCGTACCCCTCGGCTGTGCATCCTCGCAGCGCTGCGGGGAATGGGGGGAGTGGGGTGTGTTTGGGGGGTCTTTGGTTTGCACAGGGTGGCCGTGGTGGGGGCTCAGCCCCATCCTTACAGTGCTGGGGCGCACGGGGCTACCAGGCACATTGTCCCTCCCCCAGTGAGGTGCTTTGGTGCATTGAGGTGTTAGATGGGGTGGCACCAGCCCCTGCCCGCCCCGGGAGGGGGGACACCGCCTCTCTGGTGGCACTGGATGGGTGGGAGGGATCAGAGCTGTGGGAGCCATGGAGAAAGGCGTGGGGGTGTCCCTCGTCATGGCAGCCCCCAACAGCCCTAACCCGCCACCCCAAGGGACACCCAAGCCCCATCTTGGTCCTCTCCCCGTTGGGTGACGCCCTTCCACCCACCCCGGAGGTGCGCTCCTCTCCTGCGGGGGGGACGCCCAGCGCTCGCCTGGCTAGAGAAGCACCGGGGGGGGGTTGGTTAGGGGGCATCTGAGCTTCCCCATTACACGGGCCTAATTACTGTGCTGTTAATAACCATTAATAACCACTTTGGCTCTGCTAACCAACTGCGGCGAGGCCCCCACCCCGCTTTAGCACAGGCTTCCTGATGCCAACGCCTCCCACAGCCACTGGGTAAAGCGACGCCTGGCAAAAAACCACCACCCCCCAAAAAAACCCCCACACCACATCCCCCACTCCCCACCCACCCCTTCTCCCCCCATCACAGCCATGGGGCAAACTCCCACCATCACCACCCCCCAATCTCAGCTCGGCCGTGACCCCCCCCGAGACACTGGAAAGAGAGCAACGGAGAGCGAGCTCAGGCTCGTGTGAGCTGCAGAGATTTCTCTTTGGGTTTTGATGTTGTCGTTGGGTGGGATTTGGTTGTTTTTTTCACAGAACACTTTGCAGTAGAGGACAAAAAATTGGTGTCGCAGCCCCCGGGGCCGGCGCTGGCACCGCCACCTCCCCCCACGCCCCGACCCCCCGGCTCCTGTCCCTCCTCCTGCCCGGCGGCTGTTCCCACTTTCCTTCCTTGGTTTGTTTGGTTTTTCCTTTCTACCATTCTTTTTTAATATGTGGGGGTTTTCTTCTTTCTCCCTTTTGTTTTTTGCTTCCCCCTCCTTTATTCTCTTTTTCCCCTTTTTTTCTTTTTCCCTTTTTTTTTGCTTTTTCCCCCTTTTTTCTGTTTCCCCTTTTCCCCATATTTTTTTCTCCTTTTTTTTCACTTCTTTTCCCCCTTTTCTCTTTTCCCCTTTTTCCTTTTCCCCCTTTTTTTTCTTTTCCCCCCTTTTTCTGTTTCCCGTTCCCCCCGTTTTACTTTTTCTCTTTTTTTACTGTTTTCCTCTTTTTCCCCTTTGTTTTTTCCCTTTTTTTTTGCCTTTTCCCCCTTTTTTCTCTGTTTCCCCCTTTTCCCCCGTTTTCACTTTTCTCTTTTTTTACTTTTCTCCCCTTTTTTCTTTTCCCCCCCTTTTTTTTTCCACTTTTTTTTTTCCCTTTCCCCCCCTCCCTTTTTTTTTTTTTTTTTATTTCTTCTCTTTTTAAACAAGCTCTCTCCCGAAGGAGCGGCCCCTGGCTCTCCGCTGGCAGAAGGAGCCTACGGAAGAGCTCTGGCACTGACACGGGCGGGAACACCCACTCACACATCGCAACACAGCAGTTAGTTTGGCAACACCCCCACCCCCTGTCACAAGTGAGACCTGCACAGACAAAAGGCTCCTGAGTGAGGGCACTGGGGCAGCCCCACCTTAGAAGCAGCAGAGGAGCAGAGCCGTCCGGAGCCATCAAGAGCACAGGAAGGGCTATTCAGGGCCTCATTGTCTGCGCCGAGTGACCGTCTGCTGAGAACCGCTCTGGCGGCTCAGAGCTCAGCCCCAGCAGCAGTCTGGAGCCAACGGGGAAAAGTACACTGGGAGGAAGACTGGCAGCCTTCCTCCACAACGCCCCGGAGAGAATGACCACAGTGCTGCCTATTCCCATCGTTTTGTCCAACTCGTTTCTTTTTTTATTAGAAAATTAATAAAAAAACCCTCCAACTCTCAGGTTTCCAAGGCACACAAAATCTCTAAAAGGGAGACACAAGCGTGAGGTGCTGAGGTACCCAAACCTGCCCACGTTAGTCCAACGAAAGGGAGAGCGTCGGGAGGCGAGGGAGGAGGAAGGGGGAGGCTGTGGGATGGAGAGAGCCCTCCCCGTACCCCTCGGCTGTGCATCCTCGCAGCGCCGCGGGGAATGGGGGGCTGTGTGTTTGGGGGGGTCTTTGGTTTGCTCCCCTGACCTGCTGGGGGTGGGGGAGGAGGATTTGGGAGGGGGGGATGTCCGGCGGCGGGGTTACATTCATCGGGCGGTGCTGGGCAGCACGGCGGGAGCCTCCCTTGCTGTGCTGCGAGGCCGGGGCTCCCGGAGCGTGTTTCTGCTCCTGCTGCTTCACCTGCTGGAGCATTTCCCTCATCTTGCGCTGTGCAGTTATGGAAGATGCACCCAGGTGGGATGCGGGTGGCTTTGCCTGCACAGAGGAGTCCATTCACACCCTGGGCGCTGCTCTGCACGGCCTCCAGAACACACATTTTTAGCTCAATCGAGCCAATCTTCAATTTCAGCACTTGCACAGCTGGGGGGAAGCTACCGAAACACCTTCAGTGCCTCTTGGGGGCACAGAGACCACCCAAAAGAAGAGCAGCAGGTCGCTCGGGTGCTGCTGGGCTCAGCAAGCCCCACGCCTTTCCTCGGTGGATGAAAGCGGCCGGGGAATATCGGGTAACACCACGGCCAAACCGTACCTGACTGGCAAAGAAATGCCCAATGATTTTAACGATGACCTCCTCGTTCTCGTCTGGGGTTTGGTCTCGTGGCACAATGACTGCCGCGCTGGTTAAGTTTTGCAGTTCGTTTACCTGGAGCGAACCACAAGAGGGTGATGCCCTTCCACCCACCCCGGAGGTGCGCTCCTCTCCTGCGGGGGGGACGCCCAGCGCTCGCCTGGCTAGAGAAGCACCGGGGGGGTGGGGTGGTTAGGGGGCATCTGAGCTTCCGCATTACACGGGCGTAATTAGTGTGCCATTAACCACCATTAATAACCACTTTGGCTTTGCTAACCAACTGCCCCCACCCCGCTTTAGTGCGGGCTTCGTGATGCACACGCCTCCCTGTGTGGGAGCAGCCAGCCAAGCCGGTTTCAGAGCACCAGAGGTGAGAGGCAGGGAGCTGCCATCCCACTCAGCTCCATCCCCGCCGTGCCTTGGCTGTGCAGAGAGAACTTGGGGGGAGCTGCAAAACAGCTCAGCCCGGGCTTATCTCCAGATGGCACAGAACAACCAAAACCAAATGGCCCTTAACAAACAAAATGCCCCGAGTCCCATCCCACCACTCTTCCCGTGACGTTGAGCGCTGGACATCACAAACTGGCAACAGAGACTTCGCTATGGCACCACCAGAGGGAAATATCCCAGACAGTGTAATCCACTCGGGCATAATCCTGCACCCTCACCGAGTCAGGAAATATAAACCGCGGGGTCTGGGGAGACAAATGGGGAATCCTCCAAGGATACAGCTGGCCCCTCGGAGATCCGTCCCCCCCATCCAGGACGCTGTACAGGGTAACTTCCCCGGGATGGAGCGACCTCACCTGAGAGAGAGATGGTAAGTGACTAAGAAACATCCGTAGGGTATAGGGCATGCGATTGAGTTTGTGACTGGTGCGCTCTTCTAAGGCATTAATATCTAGCGCCCTTGTGGTTTGCGTTGCTACTTGTCGGGGGCATTTGTAGCTCGCAATAGTGGATCCCGCTAGTTGCTTCTAAACCGCAATAGTGTAATCGCCATCGCACACACAGAACTTGCAATAGTGACGTATTGGACCTGTGAGAGAAGTCCAAAGAAATTGTTAATTTGAACCTCTCAGTGAAGCCCTTTTTCCCGTTTTGTCACACACACAGAGCAGAGGTATTTCTAAGTTTATGCCATTAATGCGCAGAAATGGGCTGCTTGTCCCAAAACAGGAGTGCTCACACCTTAGTTCCAAAAATCTCCACTTTCATTCATTGATTATTACATATTCGAACAATTAATACATATTCCCTGTCATTCCCTCTAATGACTGGTCGAGATTTCTTTGCTTCCCACGTAAAGGAGTGCGCAGACTCTGTCTTTTTTTTCCTTCTTTTGAGTAGGTGGTACCGTTTGGGGAGGTGGTCAATGAGTGGGTGGTCACCATCTCCCCCTGCCGGAACTCCCTTTTACCTGCTTTTCCTCTCATCTTGGCACTTCCGAGTGGTTTTCGGGGTTTGCTGACCAGGCCTACAGTTCATGGCTCTCTCGACAGGAACCCCCTGCTTCTCAACAGTGCTCCATCGCCTGCTGGGTAGTTCCTTAACTGAACCATAGATAAATCGTGTCCAGTAACTATTTCTCTATGTGAAGATGAGGTCAAGAAATAGCGTTGGGGCAGTAGAGAGGACTTGAGCAGCAGCAGGTTTCCTTTGTTGCTTCCATGACATTTAATTTTCCTAGTTGATGTCCGTTTTACTACAACAATTCCCCCCTTTGAGACTTATCCAAGTCTTTCTGCACTTGGATGAGCCTCATTTTCTATCCCGTATCACTAATACATAAGATTGAGATAATTGCCTGATAGCGAGACTCTTAAGACATTCGAACAAAACTCACTATGATGACAAAAACCTTTGCAGCCATCCGGTCAGGGAAAACTCAAATGTCGTTCCCTGAACTAACCCGACTGCCATTTTCACTGCCGAAAGCCGCGTTATTTGTGCAATCAAACACCGATGGGCGCTACAGTGCAGCACGAAAGGCCAACGCCGACTCTGACGGATAACCGAGAGGCCTCGCGGCCATCCAACGCCTTCACCCACCCCAATCCTGCTGCCAGCTCTGCCACGGTGGTGCAACGGTGCTCTCCAGTGGGAAAACCAACCAGGGAACAGCACCACGCGGCGCGGACCCAGGTTCTCCTTCACTTTGCACCACCAACCGTGTGGAACGGGTTTTGACGGCTTCAGTTATTTACAGCACAAACCCAGCAAGAGCAGCCCCAGGACTGGAACGTTCAACAACCCAATGTAATAAATTAAGGAGAACAACACATAACCCCCCCCCCACTTACTCCTATAACAAGATAAACATCCTGACTCGTACCAGAACAACAAACCTCACTCCTATCAGAAGAACACTAAAGCCTAAAACTAAGACCTAAACGATGGCTAGCTAAGACCTAAAACCTACACGGGACTATTACCTAAGGGGGAAACACTACACTATTAAATATGATAACTCTTTCTCTGCCGTTCTCAACTTGTGGGTCTTTCGTGAGTGGGGGCGACCTCGTGGTGGTGGACCCTCCGCAGAGCTCAGGTGCTGCCGGAGGCGAGAGATGGTGGGTGGGTTTTCCCAGAGCAGGAAAGGGACCTGGTTGCTGGGCTGAACCGGCAGTTGCCCAGTTGCCAACTAGAGGCGGTCACCCTCTGGGCTTCTGCCGGCTTCGCCGCCCTTTAAAGACTCCTCTGGGGCCTTCCGATCCTCCTGCAGGCGATGGTATTTCACGTGCGCATTCCTCCCGTTGACTGTCCCAAACACCCTGGAAGGGAGAAAACAAACAGGGATTTTGAATTCCTTTTTTTTTTTTTTTAAAAAAAAAATAATCATTAGATGACATTTCATTATTTCTACTTTTGTGAGCTTCTGGTCTGTTTTGCTGCGTGGTGCCATACAGCTTGTGCCAGTACCCCCGGGTGGGTGGGACCTCGGTGGTTAAACACGGCAGATCATTAGGGATTAAAATAAGAGAAGTAACGGCGAGACGGCTTAAAATCGGGTCAGACTGAAACTCAAGTGGCTCTGCGTGGCACAAGCGACTGTAGCGCGGGAGCCCTCGGGCCGCAAACCGCAAGAAGGAACTTCAGTGGAACCTTTTTCTCAGCCAAAAAAAACGAGAAACGCTGGGATTCTCGCCCGAGGAGATGAACCGCCCCAGGCCTGTAATGGGAGGAAAGGGCCTTCAAAGGGAGAGAGAGAGAGAGAGACCCTTGTGGCTGCAGTCAGCGGGAGACGGAGGAGCCCCGAGTGCGGAGGAGATGGGAGGAGGATGGAAATGCCGAGTCTCCATCGGTTTGAGCCCAAAGCAGCGGGTTTTGAGAAGAAAAAACGAGCGGCTCACCTTCCACACTGCCCGCAGGGAAACCCAGCCACATCGCCTGCGCCTCCAGCCCCACACGGAGCGTCCCCGGAATGGCGGGAGGGACTGCCTGTGCCACGGGGTGTCTTTTCGCTGCTCTTCTGCTTCCTGGTGAGCTTTTCATTGGGCCCGAGCCGGCGCCTCTTCTTCGGGCTGCAACCAGCCTGTAAAGCAGACAGCCTGTGCTCATTTCTCCTTCTCCTCAGCAAGGGGGACAGCTAAAGCGAAAAACTGGCTGGAAACATCCCCAAATGGCCCAGGCAGTGAGGGGTCTATTTGTGTGCCGGGTGGAACGTGTTCTATCAGCCCCAGCCTGCCCCGGTGAGCTCCTCCGAACACTAAAACAGCCCAAAAAATGCTGAAACTCGGCGGGGAGGATGGGGTGCAAAGACAGATGGTGAAAGAAAAACTGTATTATTTCTACCGTCCTCAGCGGAACAGCACTTTCCTCCACAAAAGTCTGTAAAATGGGTTTAAAACGTAGAATTACTGAGCACTGAAGGGACATGGTTACCCGGTGTCTACCACCAAAAAAAACCCTAAATAATATGTGTTTCTGTGAGCCAAAGTCCCATTTCCTGGCAAGGAAGGTTTTGGCAACACCCGCGCAGAGGTGGGTCACCAACAGTTCCTTTGACGGAGCACTGGGACGTTACGAAACATCCCCAAAAATCATCATCAGCAGGTTTAACACGAAGTGGATCGTTTCCCAGAGCCTGGGACGAAGGGTTCATGGAGGAGCGGCATCTCGCACCCACCCCCGGCAGTTTTCCTACCTTCTCTTCGGCCTCCTCCACCTCATCCGTGCCTCGCTGCAGCCTTTTGGCTGTCCATCCTGGTCGGGTGGCGCCAAACCTGACGTGTTTTTTCCAGGTGTAGTAATATTCCACGCACTGGGCCACGGTCTTCGTCTGAATCTGTCGGGAGAAAACCAGAAGCGATCGATGAGGGAAATACCACAGGAAAACAATGAAGGCACAGACCCAGGACGGATCTATCCAGCACTGTTTGTCCTCCCCTGTGTCTGCGGTTCCCACAGCGCAACGCACGGGTGAGATCAGGCTGAAAACGAGCCCCCTTCTTCTGAAAGGGCCGTAAAGAAGCCTTGGGAGGGCAGAACTGTACGTTTCGTGCCGATGGTCAGCGGAACGTGTCAGTATTCTTCTAGTATTTCCTGTATTTTGTACTGGAGAGATTAAATATTCGCTTGATATTCGGGCAAATTCGGTAGACATTAGAGCCAATTATGTCTTGTACCGGTATCTTTTTGGAATGAAGCGGCATCCCAAGGACAGGATTACAATGCACCATTCAAAAGACTACTTTTCTGGATTAAAACTCCCCTCCACGCTACCAACCCGTGACCCGCCTCGGTCTAACGGCTTTACCTTCTTCTGGATCAGGTGGAAATTCTTCTTATGCACATAAAAAGCCTCTTTAAACAACTGCTCCTCCAGGGGCGTCCAAGTGTCTGAGCCTGGGAAGAAACAGCCACGTGCAAACGATTAGACCCCTTGCAACCTCACGGAAACGCGCACGATGTATTCGTCACGCGTCCACATGTCTCCTCCTTCGCAAAGCAATTAGCCAACACCGCAGGCAGTTTTTAGCACGAGCAGTTATGGCTGCCAGCAGAGCAAGCCCTGCACGCAGTAAAGCCGGGGCGCGAGGGAAAGGAGGAGCGTTGGGCGGCGTGGGGTGTCACCGCAAGGGACAGCAGCAGGCTAGAACACAGGGACGAGGCATTCCCCGTGCCAAAAGGCCCCCAGAACAGATTAAAAAGACTACTTCCCTGCCCCAAAGAACACGAGCCACTGCTCGCACGTTTCTAAAAATCACTTCTTTCAATCAGAACAAAGGGAACGGCAGTACCCGCTCGCATTCCCGGAGAAGCAACAAGCTCTGCTTCCACTTTACCTGCGTAATGATAATCAGCCAGGGGATGGGATTCAGGTCGCTGGGGTGCCCCAGACTGCAACATCTCCAGACCCTCCTGCGGGAGTTCAGAGAACAAGACTTAGATTCCCCCTCAGCAGGGGCCAAAAGATCAACTCTTCAGCCCACTGTGGGAAGATGGTACTCAGTCGACGCTCAGCAACAGCGTGTCGGGGTCACCTCCACCCACGGCAGTTGATGAGAATATTTCCTAGTCCAGTAGGAATTCGAAAAGAGCTGCTTCTTACCAGAGCTTCATGCAGGCGGTGCAAGGCGTGCTCCAGGTTGGCTCTTCCCCCCGGCATGACATTGGAGCAGGCGAAGTTGAGCAGATTTGTCACTAGAAATGCAACAAAAACCAACAGAAAGTCAGCTTTCGTCAAGAAAGGAGAAAAAGTGCGATACAAGGCAGAGGGCAAACAGAGCAGACAGACTGGAGACCCAGAAAAGGCACCGAAAAAAAGGCAGGTTATCCGGTATCACGCTCTCTCCCTTCAGAGCAGCTTTGGGACCGGTAGCTCCAGAGACAGATCTCCCCTCTCCCGAGGTCGCTGCAGCTGACGTGGGACAGCTACAAACGCCCCTGACCGTCTCTCCCAGAGGACGCGACTCAGAGCACCACCGGTTGTTATCTGTTCACTGTCCCACCAGATCTGAGCCACCCTCGGGTGCTACCAGCCACGAATGCTGTCAAGGAAAAGAGGGAGAGGGTCCCAACGGACAAACAGCTGCGGTGAAAACGTGCAGTTTTCGACCCTTAGTATCTCGGGGGGGACCTGGGAAGAAAAGCGTTAAGAGAAACCTCTGTCCTGTGTTTCCGGGTTCGTTGCGATGTCTCCCCAGGGCTTCCACACTAGCGATGCTCCCTCCTCCTCCTCCTCCAACCGGGATCTGTCCTGGAGGTCTGGGATCTCGGCCTGAAATTCACTGCCGACGTTGACGTGTCTGAAATTGTTAAGGCAGAGGAGGTGAGGAAGGAGAGCTGGGAACAGCACGCTAGCATGCACCCGCTTCGAAGGAGGGGACGTGTCAGGTACGGCAGTTATTTCCCAGCACAGCGTCACCAACTGCCCTCTAACAACTCCCACAGCCCCTTCTCGCCACCAACAGCATTACCGTTCCACCACGTGAGCCCTTTTGCGCCCCATCGGGCAAGAAAATTGCCACTTCCTTCCTCAAACCCTGAGCAAACTGGCGAGGTTCACTCTGAGACCGACAGCCAGCAGCAGAAGAGCTGCGACGGTGGGCCAAGACCACCGTTGGAATGTTGTGTAGAACGCGGGAGGCCGGCAACCGGCATCATGAGGTCAGCCTGAGTGGCAAGCCCAGCCTGGGCTAGCACTGGCCATTTCTGGCAAGCACGGGGGTATACTCCAGCCAAAATAACCCCTCTGTTACCCTCTGCAGCGCTGCGGGGCAGTGGGAGAACTGGCCAAGCCACGGGGAGCAGGTCAACAGCAACAGCAAGGACTGGCAGAGCCCCGGTGCCGAACCAACCGTGCACCCGCTCCTCAGCCCCCTTTCCCCAGGGTTTGCGGTTATTCTGACCGCTGGGCCGGAGCTCACGGCCCAACGCTGATTTAGGGTTATCCTTCTTCGGCTAAACCCAAAGTCCCCATCCATTCTGCCCAAAAGATGTATAGAAAAAACAGCACAAGTTAAAATCGTCGAGATCATCCTTTAGCCTTCCTCGCCGCCCTCATCATCACACACCGCTCCCCATTCTCCCAGAATTTCCCTCCTTTCGGGGAAACTGCTCACTGGACACGGAAGCTGTGGAGATGGACCCTCTGGATCTCCTGGCACAGCTGCCCCTCACCCTGCTCAGAGTTGGCCCCACAGGGATCAAACCGTTCAGGGCTTTTTCCAAGCCAAAGCCAGGAGCGGAGCAAAACCCCCGTGGGTTGTTTCCATCCCCTCTGCCACAACAGCAATCCCAAAGGAGAAAGGCACCTCCTTTTTCACTTTTCCAGGCTTTCATTAAAAGGAGGAACCTCTGAACAACGTAGTTTAATTCCCGTCAACGTTGGATCCGCGCTCACATTCCTGCGTAGAGCTCACTGCCTGTCTAGCTGGGAAATCTCTGCCGCTCATTTAGTGGCAAAAGGTGGGAACTGGAGAAAAATCTCCAGCGCGACATCAATCCCCGGCATTATCACGATACAGCCTAAAATCAGAAATGCGGTTAAGATCCCTTCTCCTTTGAGCGGCTACGTGAATTGTACCCATTGACAGATGCATACAAATATTCGTTTCAAAGTTACAGACGTCACATTTTAACCGCGACACCAAAAAAGAATGACCTGCATTAAAAACTCCAGGAGCGTTTTCTTTCCATAACGCACTGGAATTTCTGAAAAGTCCATTTCCTGCACGGAAAAACACGTCGGTTGTGGATAACAAATGGCAAACTCAGCGTTTGGGGAAGGTGAGCTCCCAAGTGCTGCGGATCCATCTCTCCATCTGGAAGACAGCAAAGGCAGTCAAAGCTCCCCAGCACAGCATCCTTACTGCCTCCCCTTTCCTACAGCCCAGGAGATCCTCGGAGCCTTCCCACAGGGAAAGGGAGGAGCGGACTGATCACCAAGGCTGGCTGGACCAGGTCACCATTGTCACCACATTCGTTTGTTGCCAAAGAACGATGAAATTCGTCCACCTAACGATATAGCAGGTCCCTTCCCTGCCATGGTTCCAGCGCTGGAGGAAAGGTGCCTCTCCCGAGGCCGCATTGGGACGGCACTGCTGCACAGAAGGATAGAGATTTTTAAATCTCTTTATTTCTTCCAGGGAAAAACTTGCTTTCTCACTCAGTAAAGGACAAGCTCCCCAGGCCGGGCAGGAAGGCGGCACAGCCACAATTTACTTACCGAGAAACGTGCAGAGGGCTGTGTGGTCCCTGTGCCCAAGGAAAGCGGCCATTGCCAAAGCAGAGGGAAGGACGTGTCTCACCTTCAGCACAGAGAACCGATTCACAGACTCACTCTGAAAAAAAAAAAAAGCATTAACCACAAAATTAGCTAATGGCTTCCCAAACCTGAATTCAGGGCCTCCCTCCGTGATTATAAAGTAATAATGGTCTTAACAGGCAGGCAGCTCACCAGGAATGAGATGGAGAGTGACCCCCATATTCCCCTGGAAACCCTTCGATGAGGCAAATCCCTGAACGCCCTCCCAGATTGTCGGTTCTTTACCTCCACGGGGAACTCGTGGCCTTTTATTGTCATAGTGTGTGACCAGAACAAGCCCCGCCATTCCTTATTCCAGCCTTAACAGCCTTCAGCGTTTCACAATTTTTAAGATGGCGACTGAGAAATTAGGTCTTGCGGTTCCCATTGAAACACCCATTAATTCATACAACCAAAAGCTAGGCAAATGAAAAGGCCGTGTTAAACCTCAGCCCCAGGGAAAAGAAATGTGCCCGACGAGGTGCTAAAAGGCGCTCTGGCAAACCACCCCCCTCTCCAAACTGCAGTTTGCTCCAGGAAACTGACAAGTTTTCTTCCTCTGCGGCCTTAGCGAGGCTGTAGATTTTCCCACCCTGCAGGGAAAGAAACAATCCTCAAAAGCAGATGTTATTCTGCCTGCAAGGAAAGCTTTAAAATATTTTTCTTTTTTTAAAGGCAGAATGCCTAAACGGAACATCCGAGCTGGTTTCTCCATGAAAATAACACTTTGCACTTGCACAGCAAAGCAACGCTCATTAACCAATCTCATAAAGCTTCGAAACCATTAAGAAACACTCCACGTAACACACATGCGTGCACCCTGTAAGCACATGTGCAAAGAGGAATCCCCGTTTACGCACCCCGGCTATATCAAACCGCACTATTTTCCTCACAAGCTGTGATGGAAATGGGCCACGCTCCCATTCCTTGGCTCCAGAGCTCCGGCGATGCCGGGATCATGCCAACCCTCAGCCGCTGCGGGCATCAGCTCTGCTAACACCCCGCTGACGGGTCAGTGACAGGAATCTGGGAGCAGGAAGGGGATTGTACCACACAGGCTCCCCAAAATCCCCCGCAGTTAAGAGGAATGCAAATCTCAGGCTCCCCTAAGCCAACACATTTCTCACCGTGACCGCCGCACTAACACCCAGAGCAGTTTTTAAGCAGCACGCACCAGGTTTAACCTCCGCGCCTGAGAAAGTCCCTGTCCTGAGGGCTGCCGGTCCCCTCGGCCCAATGCAGGAGGCAGCAGCAAACCCCTCCAGACAGGGCAAGAGGTGCTTCTAAGAGTGACATCCAGCTAATAACCAAAAAGCACTTAAACCAATCCCAAACTTTGGAGACATTTAGTCTCGGGCCAGCAGCAGCATGTTGCTCAGTAAGGCACACTTCCACGACTCCCCTCAATTAACCATCACCTCCAGAGCGCGACCTCTGAAGGTGAGAAGTTCCTTTAGGTTGACTCTTGACGTCCCTTTCCCTCCCACAGGCAACGAGACCCCAAGTATTTCCACTTGAGAGTGCGGTTCCCCTTCCACGGGCACCCAGCTCGCTCTGCAGTTTTGGATTATCACCGACCTCTGCGCCAGCTCCACCAAGAAGCCAGGTGAGAGGCTCCGAATCACGTTACTAAAGATCCCAAGGCTTGACCTTGTTCCATTTATTTCTAAACCTTTGGCCCTGGATCAATGAGTTCATTGTTTTCAGGGAGTTCCAGATGTAAGCGCTGAGTACTGTTATTGGTGAATCCAGAACTGTCAACAGTGATAAAAAACAGAGCGCAGGAAGACAGTAAGGCCTCCGAGTCCCAAACTCAAATAACAGATGGCTAAAAAGGAAGGAGGAGCACACAGACATATTCGAATCCTGCTGAAAATAGTCAGCCATGGCCAACAGGAGCCGAGGAGGCAGTGGCCGTGGACACCTGGCTCGGGGGAGCTGCGCAGCTCTGCACGTATTTCGAGAGCTTTTCAGAACAAGTAATAAAAGCTTGACAGCAGCAGGGAGTGCGGGAGTCGCGGCAGCAGTTGCATCGATAAGCAATCTGCGCAACAGTTCCTAAAACAGGGGCTGCCCACAATCAGAAGTTGACTCTTTGGTACAAACTCCCTCCACACCAGTCATCACACAGGGGAAAAAAAACAACCAAGCTATTGTAGGGCTCAGTATTACCCATTTCTCTGCAGCTGGACAGAAATACACACTTCTGCGGCTTTTCCCACACTGGAAAATTCAAAGCACCCAAACAGGGCGCGCTTTTAGAGACATCAGCAATTAAGTTCTCCATCCCCTCCAGAAAAGCCTTTTCCTAAAGGCGTTCTCCTCCCAAGGGCAGACCCACAAAAAGAAGCCCTCTCTGCTTAATCCATTTCACAGAGAATTTGAAATGCAAACAAGAATTAAACAGGACGTCTTTTCCCCGCTTCAGGGAAAGCCACTAATATAGACCTTGGCAACAGATTTAGCAAATCTATCATTGTAATGCCTTTGCATTGCCCATTTCCACCTGGAGAGCAGGCTGAAAGGACTCATAAAAAAACCTCAAACCAACCACAAAACATATTCCTGTCTAGGGGGTAATTTTATGAAACGATTTGAACACCTTAACGATTTGAACATCTTTTTACAGGTACAAGGCAACAAGAAACATTCTCGAGGTGAAAAAAAAACAAACCACCTATTCACCTCTTTACCCCAAAGATCTTTTCACCACACGGATTCCACCACCAATACACAGCTGCTAAATATCCCCGGCTGCTGCCGATCCGTAAGAAACCCTTCAAAATACAAGAGAACGCTGAGCCCAGCGCGCTGACGGTGCTGCCAGGGCTGTGAGTCGGAGCCCCTGAGGACGGAGTCGCAGCCCCTGAGGTTGAAATCAGCCCCACACTTAGGCACAACCCGGGGTTTTAAGCCTCACTACAAACCAGCCCCCCGCTTTTCAAGAAAAACAGGGAGATTCACCTCAAAATAAACCACGTTCTCGACGCCAAAGGGGCGCTGGTCCATGGCCGCCGCCGCCCTTAGGGCCAGTTCCATGGGGCTTCGCTTGACCTGGAGCAGAACTCGCGGGCGTGAGGACAACGAGCCCCCTACACAAAATCTAAAAAAAAGGAAAAGTTCAATAAGATTTGCTGTTACTCACCCACCAAAGCCTAACCACTACAACTGGCCCTTTCACAACCATTCCTGATCGCAGAAGAAAACTGAAATATCCCAATTCCCGCTTCAAACACAAGGCGTGGAGCTGCCCACACCCCACGTGTGGGCTGGGAAGACAGGGGGCTCTTCTCAAAACCCGCAGGAAGAGAAAGGGCAGGAGTGTTTTCCCAGCCCTGGAAGAGCTGTGGGGAGAAGGTGGGAGGGAGGAAAAGGCTGCCCAGGAGTGGGGTAGGGGGAAGGAGAGGGCTCCATCCATGGGGGAAACGCCGTTCCTGGCCACACAGGCGGCTGTGGGACCACCCTGGGGATGGATTTGGGGGCTCTCCCTGAGGGAAACACTGCTCCCAGCCATGCAGGAGGCTGTGGGACCACCCTGGGGATAGGTTTGGGGATGAGGGGGGATCTATCCCTGAGGGAATCACTGCTCCCAGCCATGCAGGAGGCTGTAGGGCAATGACAGAGATGGATTTGGGGGCTCTCCCTGAGGGAAACCCCATTCCCGGACACACAGGAGGCTGTGGAGCCGCCCGGGGGACAGATTTGGGGGCTCTCCCTGAGGAGAGCCTGTGGGGAGGAGGGAGGCGGGGGCCGCCCCAGGGCCGGGGCCACTCCTGGAAGGGGAGGGGGGGATCTCCAGCCGCCCACGCGGGGCTGCCCGAAGCCTGAGGAGATGAAAAGAAGAGGAGAAAAGAGGAAAATTCCCTCACCGCCATCGCCTCTCACAGCCCCGGCCCTCCCCGCCGCGCCTCATGGCGGCTGTGTGCGGTGTCACCTGAGCGGGGGGCGGGGGCTGAGGCAGGAAAAGGCGAGAGGGGGAGGGAAGGGCCATTTTGAATGGGAGGAGAGGGGAAGGGGGGGCGAAAGATGGGGGGAGGGGAGGAGAGAGGAAGAGAGGATGGGGGGGGGGTGGGAGCGAGTGTGTGAGGGGAATAGGTGTTGCGTGAGGGGGGAGTGAGGGGAATGGCTTTTCGGGAGAGGGAGGTTTGCAGGGCTGTGAGGTGCCTGTGAGAGAGGAGGCCCCGGAGGGAGGTGAGTGGAAAGGGCTGTGTGTGGAAAGAAAAGCTTTAAGGACAGGCTGGGCTGGGGAAAGGTGGTGGGCCCCGAGGGAGGGCTTGGGGAGCGGGGCTAGAAGCGTGGGTTTGGGGCAAAACTCTGGGAAAGAAACTGCAGGACAGGGCTAATCTGAGTATACAGTTTTAGCGAAGCTTCAAGCAAAAGGTGACCAAAGGTGCCTCTTGTCCTTTTGTGGGCGGGTTTTGTCTAAGTTATTCATGCGAGTGGACTTTTGCCACACGGGATGGGAACGTTCGCTTCCCGGGATAGCTGATGCCCCTGGATAAGCACTGCCCGCGAAGCACTGCGAAACCCCGTGTTCAAAAATGAGAACAAAGGCCGGGTTTTGCCTCTCGGAAGGATCTCTAAGCACCGTCTCCACGTTATTTTCAGTACCTTTCTGGTTGTTTTCTTTCCCCCCATCCCCGTGATGTCCGTCGGGGGGGCTGGCGGAGCTCTGCAGGCGGACGTCCGTCTCATTTTGGAGAAGGCTGGGCTGGTTTCGGGCGGTCCCGGCTGATTTTGGGGAGGGCAGGGATGGTTTCGAACTCGCAGTGCCCGGTGCGGGGCTGCGGTGGGGCCCGGCCCCCTCGTTCTCCTCGGCGCGGCCCCGCCCCTCTCGCCCGCTTTCGCCGCGGCGACGCTGGGGGGCGTGGCCCGGGTTTGCCCTTCGGCGCGTGCGCGGTTGGGCGGACGCGAAGGAGAACGTTTCCGGTGTGCGTCGGCGGTCGGTACCGGGAGAGACGGGGGGGACCGGGGCCGAGGAGAGCAGGAGCGGGAGAAGGAGAGCAGGAGCGGGAGAAGGAGAGCAGGAGCGGGAGAAGGAGAGTGGGCGGGCGGGGTGGCGGCGGCGGCAGGAGCGGTGGTGCGGAGGTGTCCAGGGCCAGTTCGGGGGATTGTGGGGTGTCGGGACCGGGCTGGGGGGCGCGGGGGGCGGCCTGGGCCTTTTTGGGGGGGAGCAGAGCCGAGTGGGGGGTCCCCGGGGGGAACAGGGCCGATTTAGCTCCCCCCCCCCCGTCCTCCGCTGCCGCCCCCTCATCCCCCGCTCGCTCCCCGCAGATGGCGGCAGCCCCGGCCGCAGCGCAGGGTGCCCGGGGCCGGCCTGGCCGGGCGCTTGGCTCCGCTCTGGGCTCCGCTCTCAGCCTCCCCCGGCAGGTCAGCCCGGCCGTGCCCCCTTCGCCCGCCTCCAGCCCACGGCCGAGCCCCCCCAGGTACCCCCGAGATGGGTCGGGGGGTGTCAGCGCTGGGCCCCCTGAAGCGGGGGTGGGTGGTGGGCACGGGCATTGCTGGGAGCCCGTGGGCAGCCCTGGGACCCCCTTAAAGCCCACGGAGAGCCCCGGGGCCCCCTTGTCTCCCCCGGAGCCGACGGGGAGCCGTAGCTGTGGAGTCAGCTTAAGGAGTCTGCCCTAAGGACTGCTGCTTTTTGGAGCGTTGGGGGAGGGGGAGGGTTGTCGGTGTGGGGAGTGGAGGTGTGTGGGAGGAGTCCCGTGTCTTGAGGGAGCTTTGGAGGTGTTGGGCAGATTTGGAGGAGTGGGGGAGGGGTCCCCTCCTTTGGAGCTCCCTGGTTCTTTTCTTCTAGACTGTGGGAGGCAGCGGGCGAAGGGGGAAGGCAATAGAGTGAGTTGCTGTACTTCAGTCCTTGGTTGAGAGTCAGCGACTCTGCTCCCTTGCTGCTCAGCAGACTCTTAGCTCCGTGGGGCTGTTTCTCCAGGCAGGCTACGACAACAGAAACGGCCCCACTTCCTCGGAAGAGTTGTTAGCAGTGAAGTCTCCTGGGAACGTACTGCCTGACGTTGGATAGACCTGGCACCACGCAGCAGCTCAGAGCCCCGCAGCGTATGCTGCCGCTCTCAGTTGGCTCCATCAAATCCTCCGACCTGAGAATGCCAGAGGTACAGAGCTGAAACGGGCCCTTCCTCACCCACTGAGTCAGATGAACCTTTTTGCGCCCAAGTTGGCTGGAGACTGCTTCTGCCTCGCCGCCTTCAGGCGGAGCATGGCTGTGAGCAGGGGAGCTCAACACAGAGTGCTTGCTGATTGCAGCCTGCTCCCTCGGGGGAGCACCCGCAGCCGTGGGACGGGAGGAGGAAGGACAGCACGAGGGCTAGAGACAAACATTTTATTTCTTTAACGTTTCACATAGGGGGTACCCCATAGGGGTTCCTGGCCCCACACCCCACAGCTGCTCAGTATTCGGGGCACTGTTGGTCTTCTGGGCCTGGTGCTGTCACCGCTTGCAGGGCTGGCAGAAGCAGACACGGCTAGTGGCATCTCCACCAGCCCTTCAAGTAGCCCCACAGCCAGGCGCAGCCCTGCCGCGGGCACCTTCCTGTCCTGCACAGCCCTGGGTCTGCCTGGCCACACTCCCTGCCCGTGGTCTTGCAGGACTCCTCCGTCTTTGCCTTCAAGGCCTGGAAAGTGCGGGTGATCTCCAGCACCCGCTCCACCTGGTCCATGTCCATGGCTGGGGGCCTTCCGGGGGACAGGTGCTTGTCCGTGGGCCTCTGTGTCCTGTCCATCCCCTACCTGGGAACCCACTCTTTCTCGGTCCCTGCTGGCAGCTCCTGGCTGAGGACCAGCCCGTTTCCCCACTGCCCCACCAGCAGCCATGGGAGAGCGGGGTTGTCCTGAGAGTGTGAGCACCACTGGCTCTGTTGCTGCACTGGGCCAGGGCTCCAGGAAGTGGTAGAGGGAGCTGTGGGAAGAGGAGCTGCTCCTCAACAGGCTGCTGCAGTCCTCCGAGTTGGCCAGCGAGCACAGGCTGCAGGGGCTCTTGCGGTGGCCCTTGGGGGGCCCAGGAGCCCGGGGGGTGCCTGGACCAGAAGGAGCTGTCCCCACTGATAGGACCTATAGGCGGCAGAGGAGGGCAGGGGGACCTGGGGGCTTGGTGGGGGGGGGCAGGGGGTAGAGAGAAGCATCACTGCTCAGATGGTATATGGTTGGCAGGGAGCCCAGTGGGTCCTGTGGGGCCTGGTGCTCCCTCCTCGCTGCCTCCTTGGTTGCCCTGCAGAGGAGGAGAGAGAAGAGACCCGCTGCACACCGTCTCCTCCGCTGGAGCCCGTGGGCAGCACCCCCTCCTCAGCAGGCGGGCAGGGCTGCCCAGCGCAGGCAGAGCAGGGCACGGGCTGAGGGTCTGGGGCAGGATCTGGGGGTCTCCCCCACACTCCCTGCTTCTCCTGTGTCGACTTGAGCTCCCATCCTTCATCCGCTAGCCGAGAAGCTGCTGAGGGAGGGGACGGAGTGAGCGGCCGGCAGCCCCTGGCACAGCCCCGGCTCAGGGCTGCCGTGGGGTGTGGGCTGTTTGCACGGTGCTCGGTGCCAGGGCCACTCACCTCTCTGCTCCTGCGCGTGGGCTCTTGCATCCGTTATCCCTTGATTCGGCTTCTTCCAGTCCCTCTGCAGGACCCCGGGAGCTGGGTGAGACAGGAGCAGCTCCCAGCCCCGTGCCGCAGCCCCCCACACCACCCCACGCTGCGGCACAGTGCGGTGCAGCAGTCGCCTACCTGGAGCCGCTTGGTCCGTAGCACAGAAGAGACCGCGCTGAGCCCCATCAAAAGCATCACGAGCGGAGCCAGGTGAGCTGCGGGGGGGACGTTGAGTCCCTCCTGGCACCAGCTGCGGTGCAGCCGCGCAACCCTGGGGTGCCCCCCATGGGAAATGTTAAAGAAATAAAATGTTGGTCTCTATCCCTGGTGCTGTGGTTCCTCCTCCCATCCCGCGGCTGGGGCTGTGCCCCCCTCAGTGCCCGACCCAGTGGGACAGGCTGGCACTGCTGGCACCCGCCAACCTGGGGGGGTGGTGGTGTCGGGGGAGCTGGGTGGGCTGGAGAAAGGGAGGAAGCACCTCTTGAAACCAGCTGGGCCCTCCCCAGCCACAAAACCCTCCCCAGAGGCACCAGAGGGGACCCCCAGATCCTTGAAGGGCTGCCCCAGACTCCCTCTGGCCTGCAAGACTCCCCCCCCCCCAGGACCCCATAAGGGCAGCCCAGGACCCCTTATGGACACCCCAGTGGCGTCCCAAATCTGGGTTCTTTACCTGCTGGGCAAGCCAGTAACACACTGTGTGGGAGCAGCCAGCCAAGCCGGTTTCAGAGCACAACAGGTGAGAGGCAGGGAGCTGCCATCCCACTCAGCTCCATCCCCGCCGTGCCTTGGCTGTGCAGAGAGAACTTGGGGGAGCTGCAAAACAGCTCAGCCCGGGCTTATCTCAAGATGGCACAGAACAACCAAAACCAAATGGCCCTTAACAAACAAAATGCCCTGAGTCCCATCCCACCACTCTTCCCGTGACGTTGAGCACCGGACGTCACAAATTGGCAACAGAGACTTCGCTATGGCACCACCAGAGGGAAATATCCCAGACAGTGTAATCCACTCGGGCATAATCCTGCACCCTCACCGAGTCAGGAAATATAAACCGCAGGGTCTGGGGAGACAAATGGGGAATCCTCCAAGGATACAGCTGGCCCCTCGGAGATCTGTCCCCCCCATCCAGGACGCTGGAGGGGAGCATTTACATCTGAGCACGGCCTTTCCTTTAACCTCTAGAAAAGCCGGCATTTGCTAAAAAACAAATGTTCCCCTCCCGCCCCGGCCCCCTCTGAAATGAAATAAATAAATAAATAAATAAAATCCTTACAAAACTTAAAAATCACCCTTAGTTTCGTTAGTGTTATATTAATTCTAAAAACTGATGAGCCGCTGCGCTGTGCGCCGCAGCCCAACCTCCCCTCCTCAACGCTGGGCGAGCTCCTCTGGCCATGCCTGGGATGAAAACCCGGTGGCTTTTTGGAAATAAAAAATAAAAAATTAAAAAAAAAAGAATAATAAAACCTCGCTTTCTCTCTCTCTCTGCCTGTGTTAGTCCAACGAAAGGGATAGCGTCGGGAGGTGAGGGAGGAGGAAGGGGGAGGCTGTGGGATGGAGAGAGCCCTCCCCGTTCCCCTCGGCTGTGCATCCTCGCAGCGCTGCGGGGAATGGGGGGAGTGGGGTGTGTTTGGGGGGTCTTTGGTTTGCACAGGGTGGCCGTGGTGGGGGCTCAGCCCCATCCTTACAGTGCTGGGGAGCACGGGGCTACCAGGCACAGGGTCCCTCCCCCAGTGAGGTGCTTTGGTGCATTGAGGTGTTAGATGGGGTGGCACAGCCCCTGCCCGCCCCGGGAGGGGGGACACCGCCTCTCTGGTGGCACTGGATGGGTGGGAGGGATCAGAGCTGTGGGAGCCATGGAGAAAGGCGTGGGGGTGTCCCTCGTCATGGCAGCCCCCAACAGCCCTAACCCGCCACCCCAAGGGACACCCAAGCCCCATCTTGGTCCTCTCCCCGTTGGGTGACGCCCTTCCACCCACCCCGGAGGTGCGCTCCTCTCCTGCGGGGGGGACGCCCAGCGCTCGCCTGGCTAGAGAAGCACCGGGGGGGGGGGGGTGGTTAGGGGGCATCTGAGCTTCCCAGTTACAGGGGCGTAATTAGTGCACCATTAATAACCATTAGTAACCACTTTGGCTCTGCTAACCAACTGCGGCGAGGCCCCCACCCCGCTTTAGCACAGGCTTCCTGATGCCAACACCTCCTCGAGCCACTGGGTAAAGCTGCACCTGGCAAAAAACCACCACCCCCCAAAAAACCCCCACACCACATCCCCCACTCCCCACCCACCCCTTCTCCCCCCATCACAGCCATGGGGCAAACTCCCACCACCACCACCCCCCAATCTCAGCTCGGCCGTGACCCCCCCGAGACACTGGAAAGAGAGCAACGGAGAGCGAGCTCAGGCTCTTGTGAGCTGCAGAGATTTCTCTTTGGGTTTTGATGTTGTCGGTGGGTGGGATTTGGTTCGTTGTTTTTCACAGAACACACTGCAGTAGAGGACAAAAATATGGTGTCGCAGCCCCCGGGGCCGGCGCTGGCACCGCCACCGCCCCCCACGGCCCCCCCATCCTCCCCCCGGCTCCTGTCCCTCCTCCTGCCCGGCTGCTGTTCCCACTTTCCTTCCTTGGTTTGTTTGGGGTTTTTTTAATGTGTGTGTGGGGTTTTCTCTTTTTCTTCCTTTTGTTTTTTGCTTCCCCCTCCTTTTTCCTCTTTTTCCCCTTTTTGCTTTTTCCCCCTTTTTTCTGTTTCCCCTTCCCCCCCTTTTTTTTTTCTCTCCCCCCCCCTTTTCCCCTGTTTTTCTTTTTCATTTTTCCCCTTTTTTTCTTTTTCCCCTTTTTTCTTTTCCCACTTCCCCCCCCCCCCCCCCCCCCTTTTTTTTTCCCCCTCTTTTTAAACAAGCTCTCTCCCGAAGGAGCGGCCCCTGGCTCTCCGCTGGCAGAAGGAGCCTACGGAAGAGCTCTGGCACTGACACGGGCAGGAACACCCACTCACACATCGCAACACAGCAGTTAGTTTGGCAACACCCCCACACCCTGTCACAAGTGAGACCTGCACAGACAAAAGGCTCCTGAGTGAGGGCACTGGGGCAGCCCCACCGTAGAAGCAGCAGAGGAGCAGAGCCATCCGGAGCCATCAAGAGCACAGGAAGGGCTATTCAGGGCCTCATTGTCTGCGCCGAGTGACCGTCTGCTGAGAACCGCTCTGGCGGCTCAGAGCTCAGCCCCAGCAGCAGTCTGGAGCCAACGGGGAAAAGTACACTGGGAGGAAGACTGGCAGCCTTCCTCCACAACGCCCCGGAGAGAATGACCACAGTGCTGCCAATTCCCATCGTTTTGTCCAACTAGTTTCTTTTTTTATTAGAAAATTAATAAAAAACCCTCCAACTCTCAGTTTTACAAGGCACACAAAATCTCTAAAAGGGAGACACAAGCGTGAGGTGCTGAGGTACCCAAACCTGCCCACGTTAGTCCAACTAAAGGGACAGCGTCGGGAGGCGAGGGAGGAGGAAGGGGGAGGCTGTGGGATGGAGAGAGCCCTCCCCGTACCCCTCGGCTGTGCATCCTCGCAGCGCCACGGGGAATGGGGGGCTGTGTGTTTGGGGGGGTCTTTGGTTTGCTCCCCTGACCTGCTGGGAAGGGGGAGAGGGGGGATGTCCGGCGGCGGGGTTACATTCATCGGGCGGTGCTGGGCGGCACGGCGGGAGCCTCCCTTGCTGTGCTGCGAGGCCGGGGCTCCCGGAGCGTGTTTCTGCCCCTGCTGCTTCACCTGCTGGAGCATTTCCCTCATCTTGCGCTGTGCAGTCCTGGGGAGGAGAAGGGAAAAGCAAGAGGTGGGGGTCAGGGCACCGCTTCTCCCCCCACCAACCACTCCCGAGCCCCCATCGAGCATCTTGCTGCTCCCAACTTGTCACTCTGGACAAGCTGTAATTAATTTCAGTTGGTTGGTTTTGGTTGGTTTTTTTTTTTGTTTTTGTTTTTTTTTTAAACTTGTGCTTCGCTCCTCGAGAGAGCCTGAATTATCTGGGGGGCCACCATCCCGCCGAAGCGGACAGGAGACAAGGTTATGGAAGATGCACCCAGGTGGGATGCGGGTGGCTTTGCCCGCACCAAGGAGGCCATTCACACCCTGGGTGCTGCTCTGCACAACATCCAAAACACGCATTTTTAGATCAAACAAGCCAATCTTCAATTTCAGTGCTTGCACAGCCGGGGGGAGCTGGTGAAACACTTTCCTCATTGAGGAAACACTCATTCCTTCTCCTCCATCCTTCCCACGACTCTACAGCTCCACAGATGAAGCTACAGCCACCGACACCACGTCCTGCTCAGAACATTCGCTCCTCTTACACTTAAAAACCCCTCTGGAAAAGCCTCTCTGCCACGGGGCTGCAGCAACACCCGCACATGTCCACCCCCCGTTAACGACGGGCGAGCACCGCATTGAAGAGCCTCCTTAGGAGCAAGGGCAGGGCGAGGCAGCGCCCCAAGAGCCAGCCAACCCCCCGCACACAGCTCAGCACTCACCACACGCTCGCCGGCCCCCGCAGCAGCGGCTCGAGCGGGGCTGCCCGCGGCCGGCGGTCGGGCGCCGCTCCATCGCAGCCGCTCACCATGGTGGAACGCCGAACGCAGTCCGCGTCCTTCCAGTCGCGCCGCAGCCATGGCGCAGCCGGATGCGGCCACCGGAGCTCCGCGCCAGAGGGGCGCAAAGCGCCGTGCGAGCGCGGAGGAAAGGGCTCGGTAAGCCCGGGACTGGCATTCCCTCACCCACCGAGGGCAGAGGAGGCAGGAGGGGGCGCGCAAGAGCCCGCGCCGCCGGGCGGTGCCGCTCGCCTCAGTCCTGCGGGACGCCGAAAGGCTTCTCCGCTCTCGGGGGGGCCCTCCGCCCTCTGGGAGGCTTCTGGGGGGCCCCTCCGTCTCTGGAGGGCTTCTGGGGGGCCCCCTCCGGCCTCTGGGGGGGCCTCTCCCCGAGGGCAGACAGGCCTCTTCCCCGCCTCCGGGCACCCTCCGCCTCCCGGCGCCCGGCTCGGGGCTTCCGGAGAAGGGCCAGCGCCTCCCCCAGACACCGGAGGGCGAGGTGGGACGGCGCCGGCCCGGCCCCACCGCAGGGCAGGGGCAGAAGCGGGCCGGGCGGCCCTTAACGGCCCCCTCAGGCAGAGCACAGACGCGGCGCACCTGCGCGCACCCACCGCCCCGCCCCTCTCTCCCCCCTCAGCCTCCCCTCCACTAATGGCTGCGGGGGGCCCTCGGCGCCCTCCTCGCCGCCCCCGGCCCCGCCGCCGCGCAAGAGGCCGCCCCCCAGGTCAGCGAGCCGCCCCGCCGCCTCAGGGCCGCCCCCGGGCATCGCCCCGGCGCCCACTCCCCCCTCCGCCTGGGGCCTGCGGGACCCCCGGGGCTCCTTGGCGGGAGCCCGCCCGGCGCCTCGGCCGGGAGCGGCGTTAGTCGCTCTGTGGGCTCGGGTGCAGGGCGGGGTCTTGCTCTGGGGCTCCCCTGGCTCTGGCCTCGGCCCCTCTGCCCGCCCAGAGCCCCCCCTCCGGGGCGGTGGGGCTCGTGGTGGGCCCCGGCAGCCCCGTGCCCCCCCCGCCCTCTCCCAGCCCGGCAGCCCCGTCCTTCCGGCCCTGTGCGGCGGCTGTGGCTCCTGCCGCTGTGGGCTCGCCCCGGGCCGCAGTCAGAGTCGTTCCCCTGTGATGCTGAGATGACTGTGGCTTCCAGATGTTCCCCCCAAATCCGTGGGCAAAGCCACCCCCTCGTTGGCTTTCCGTCTGCACAGCGGGGGCTTGAAAAGGGAAAAAGAGGGGGTGGAGACTTGGAGTGGTGAAGGAGCGGGGAGCAGCTTAGTACAACTTCCCAGGAGAGAATTCCTCTTTTCTCGCCCTCAAACTGATCCTAAACCTCCAAGTGGCTGGTAAAGTAAAAAAGGACAAAACAAGGCTCTCCCAGGTGCCGGGTGCTCTGGTAAAGCTGGAGAAAGTGGCATTTCTGTTCACAGGCAGTTGCCGTAAGTGCCGTCAGGTATTGAAACTGCGCTTCTCTCAGGACGTAGCCTTGAGCCTGGAGAGCAGCTCAGAAGGAGTTAGCTCCTGCGAACAATTGAGCAGGAGGATACAAAGATTTTGCCTTCTCTACTTTTGCCTTCTGAAGTATCAAATATGCTGAGTAAGAGTGCATCTTTATGGGAGGGTATTTGCCTCTAATGCCTACCCCCCAATATTTTCTGCCTGACTTTAATAGCATAGGAATACCCAATACTTTTGACGTTGTATGAAAGGTGCCGTTAGGGACTTCTTTGTGCTCCTGATACAGAGAGAAGATAGTCCAGAAGCAATGCTATCATCAGGGTTCGGGGGCATAACATTTTAAAAGAAATTCCTTTGTGTAAGAAAGACCAAAGAATTCTTCAAAGAATCCTTGCCGTCTGTCATGACATTTGGGGGGGCAAATAGAGGCAAAAACCCACCTAGGACCATCCTTTGTGCTCCATTCCCAAAGGAAAAAGTGATTGAAGTGGGTGTATGCATGAGTTGCTTTCCCACCTTTTATTTCCTGTCCTCCTTAGACTTTTCTTTGCAACTCAGTGTAGTGATTTACGAAATGAGATGGCGTAGTAATCTCTGGTGTGCTGCTTTCCCTGATGAAAGAGGAAAACATTACATATAAACTCAATTTTTTGGCGATAGGAACAAATGTAAAATGTTGGGAAGCATTAACAGAATGAGAAAAAGAGGCCTAATGTGCTGCAGCGGGATAATTAGCTCTCTGAGAGCGGTCGTTGGCTGGGAGAGGTTGGGGGGTGTTGAGGAGGGGTGCAGTTAGGTGTATGTGCCTGAGATGATCCCGGGGGCACTTGGAGGGGGAGACCTTCGGGATAGGAAAAGTAACTTTGAAAGTTTGGGCCCTGTGAAGGGAAGTCAGCCTGTTGGGAGCTTCCCTAGGGCTGCAAAACACTGTTGTGTGTGTTCTTTCCTCAGCGTTTGGATACCTGTGGACGATGGTGACGAGAGTCCGGCGAAAAAGAAAATATCAGGTATTGCACATTACAGAAGTATTGAATATGCCTGATTTTTCTGAGGTTTCGTGTCCCTTGGAAAAGTCTGGCTTTTGTGCGCTGGCATTGTTCCTGAAACTGTGGCTTTTCAAGCTGTTCTTTCCTTGTGGCTATCTATGCCTATAGCCAATGGCTTGAGGGTGTACGGTAGGGCTTAGCCCTCTGTATGACGTTATCTGCGGTGACTGTGGCAGGGCACAGTACTTTTACTGCCAGCAGGAGATAGCCCAGGTCTCTGGCGGTGAGCCCGCGTGTGTCAGCAGAAAGAGTATTTTAAATCAAAGCTGTGTGCTCCCTCCTGGCTGTATTCGCAATGTACCTCTGTTGGTTTTCTATCATGTTCTTACATGGCCTGTCTTTGTTTTTTAGATTGTTCCATCTCCGAGCAGAAAGAGAAAGTTTCTGCTGTGGTGCAGTTGCCGACCAAGGCAACCAAACGCCCGGCGGCTTCCGTTAGCGAAGATGCTCCATTCACAGAGTGTGCGGAAGAGGTTAGCGAGGGGTTTGAAATATTAGGATCTGTGCAAGGTGCGAGAGCAAGCAGCTCTCCCTAATGCATCTTGAGGTTGAGCCTGCTCTGAGCCTGTACAGCTGTAGGTGGTTCTTTTCCATTTCTAGCAGGCAGCTCTAATGTGGGCTGGGTTTGCCTTACTCAAGTCTGCGTTATTCTCTTTCTCGAGTTTGTGGTTAAGGAATCAAAATACACTACCTTACAAGAAAAACTGCGTACTTCCTGTGGATAAACCTCTTTCTGCTCATTAGCCACCAGCCCAGGAGAGGATTCCTGTAGGACTTTGGCTCTGTAAAAATGAGCCACCTACTGCTTAACTCCCTAGTTTGGTTCAAAGGTGTAGTGCTATTTTTCTTATTACCCCATGGAATTAGAGGCCTAAGAGACTGTCGGGCTCTAATTCTTCATTCCTGAGAGAGTCGTTAACTCTTATTTGTACAAAATATATTTTTCAAGGGCTGAATTATCACACTTTGGAATGTTTAGGAGCTGGCTGCACGTATGAGAGCCTGTATTCAAAAATTAAAGCGTACCTGTCAAAGGTCCTGCAAAGATTGGCATTCTTCTGCAATCTGACCCAGCAAGTCATGGTCTGCAAGTCATAGCAGAGCTGACTAAGTCTCAGGAAGTGTGTTTGCTTGGTTTCTCATTCAGGTTATACTCACATTGGTACTTTTTTTTTGTTTTCTTTTAAGATTCGGTCCACTTCTTTTGAGCCTTCAAGTAAAAGACCAAGATTTTCATCGCTCGATGTAGCAATGCTACAAATTGGTAAGGCTGACATCAAGTTATACGACTTGTTTCATTTTCACCCTACCTTGTGTACCGTCCAAGCCTACCCCTGGGGTTCTGTACAGATTATTGCAGGCACAGGACGAGGCGGCATCTGGGAAGACTTGAGCGTGACCTCTGTTTCTTACCCGCATCCTTGCATTGCTTCTGGAGTGGGGCCGGGCATTTATCTTGTCATCTCAGTACCAGAGCTGCCTTGGATGCAGTCCTTCCATTCTGATAGGTCCACTGTTAGCTTGCCAGAAGTAAATTGTTTTCAATGCTTCTTTTAGGTAGTAGATCCCGAGAAGCCTTTTGTATTTCAGATTTTGGCTGGCAATACCTTGTGCGCACAACTTGCTGTAGTTGCCGGTGTGAAAACCTGAAAATGTCCTCAAGTGACATAACAGAAATAATATGATGATGTGAGAGAGAAAATGACAGTTTATCTTTGTTGAAGCTCGTTACTGTAAACTCATGAACCTCTTCAGTTTCCTTTTAGAGTTCCTGATGCCTTATGCTCTTCCCTCGTAGGTCAGATGCCGTGTGGAACCCATGCTCACCTGACGAAGGAACCACTATCCCATCCTCACAAGATAATTCCACGTCTGAGGTAAAAATCCTTCTGTTTTCTTTGACTTCTTCCCCAAAAGGTTTACTGCCTATGGTAAGGGAGGTCTCCAGCTGCTTCCCCCCTGAAGAACCAATTTTCAACTTTTTCTTTAAACCCAGCTACTTAATTGACGCAGGAGATTAGGTAGAGATTAAAGGTCTGCAGTAAGAGGAAGTGTTGAACTTGAGAGGAGGCTGAGGACACAATCAACAGCGTATCTTCATCTGAAAGTCATGAACATCTCGTGTCTGTCTCCATCATCATCGGTGTACGTGCTTGACAAAGTAGTTGGTGGTGGAGGTGCATATTGGAATGTTCTCTGGATACCATTTCTTTTGCCGTTGATGTTTTCAGCACAATCCGGAATGGCAAACAGAGCATCAAAGCTGCTCCAGACAGCTTCTTACCCCTGAGGCCGCCCATTAAGGAGCGCGCTGCGCCAGAATCCGCCACTTCAGATGAAAATCCATATCATGAAAATGATACAGAAAACAGTTTCTCATGTAATTTTGTGTGCACTGAGTTTAAGCGCAATGCATTTGAGAGCGGGTCAAGACTCTGCTTTGGGCGTCTCATCTGCCAGTCGTTGCTTATTGTGGTTTGGCTCATATTTTGGAGCAGATCTGGAGCATGAGAAAGAGATTCCTTTCAGAGGAATGTAAACCAGAGAAGGTTCCTGGGGAACGTGTCTAATGCACTCCAACTGCTACTGAGCATATAGTCCCTGAGGTCAGAGCAGGGCAGGTCTGAAGTAAAATGTCCCAGCAGTGTGGATGCTGTGGACATTGCCATTCTCACTGTCAGCATAATCTTTAACAAATAGATTGAGCAGAATTGGTCAAGGCTGGTTGAAATGAACGCTGTCTTGTCCCACAGAGTAAAGTGGCCTCCTCAGGTTGATGCAGATATTTGTCGGATGTGCAAAGAATATTTTTTTCTTTTCAAAGAAAAACCCCAAAAGCCACCGTGAATTGGTATACACTGATAACAAATGCCCCACATATAAAAATTGTGATTCTCCTCTGTTGTTCTTTCCTGCCCCAAAGTGTTCAAGCCTCCTCTAAGGAACCAGTGACGACTGTGAGTCACCTGGAAGAACCAAAATACGGAGGAGAGGTCTATCCACGTCCAACACTAAGGACCGTGAGTATCCCCATGATTCCAATCCGTTCCACTTTGTAGGTAGACTTCAAATCGGAATAGGGCATTTCTTATACACTGGCAGATGATGTTCAAAGCGCTTGCCAGAATTCAAACTTCCTGACCATACAGTCAGCATTCAAAGTTTTTCTTTTTTTTTTTATTTATCACTCAGAAATGGAGAGCTATGTACATCCAATGGTGATTGAAAATCAACTTCTTGTTTTCTTACTACTTCTTTTCTGTGCAGGTGTCGAATGTATAGATGTTTGCTGCCCGCAGTGGTCGCAGAGAGGTGATACGATCAGGTAGAGTCTCTTTTAATGTAGTAATGAGTAGCTACCTTGCGGCTCCGGAATTGCTCGCAAGCCAGTTGCATCTCCAACACAGCTGCCATGTGAGAGCCGTGCTGCGTGACAAAGAGGGTTGTGCTGGTGTGGTGTTTGCTGTGGGAAGAAAGCCAGTAAGGGTGCGAGTGGTGGCCGTCCCAAGTTGTCCTTGGATGTGCAGAATCCGTTTTTGTTTGTGAGTCGTTCTGCCGAGCCATCAAGGAGCTGACATTTCATTTCTTTCACTTGGAAACTCGCATCCTGAGCATAAGGATTAGAGAGCTTGTAAAGCCTGGTGGGACTTGAGGCAGTTTTTGGGACTTAGAGGATGCGTGGGGTTTGACTAGGAGGGGGAAAAAAGCAGCGTGCGGTTGGGTTTGAGAGGCCAGCAGCCTCTCTCAAAGGGGTCTTTTGGTGACAATGCGAATTCTTGTTTTTGAAGCAGGGACATATATCTGGACAACTTTAATGTCTGTGTATTTGTTTGCTCTTCAGAGTCTGTGTGGTTTGAATGACAATCCTCTCCAAATGGGGATAGTCACTCTCTTGACTGGCCTGTAGAAGGCAAGTAAACATCCTGTGGCTGTCCCATTTGGAATTCAGTGTGCTGGTCTTAGTTTCCCGAAGCTCACTCTGTTTGGATGCAAGTCTAGTTGCAGATGTTCCTGTTACACCTTGCAGTAGAACACCCAGCGTGCAGTGTTTATCAGCAGTAGATCACAAAGCACTCGATAGAGGAAGTGCTGGTTGCTTCTCTGTTTTCTAAATAATGCAACTGATAAAGAGAAGGAAAAGGAGTCTTGTACAAGTAAATGGGAAAAAAAAAAATTCCAAAGCTCCCAGCTCTTCATTCTATCCCAGTCTTGCTGCTAAGAAAGAATGGTGCTGGACGTTGAGGCGATATTGTCACGTGTTGATGTGTGCAACTGGGGCTGTAGTCAGAATAGGCCTTGAAAAAGCCTTTCTTGTCCAGAAGGTGAATTCCTGAGAATTCCATGGCAGAGGACAGATACAAAGCTCACTTCTCTCTCTCCCTCTCCTGGCAGGTACTGCACACCAGAAGAAAACTCTCAGGAAGAGGAAGGAGCAGCAAAACAAACCATCGCGGGGGTAAGCTTGCGTTATTCACAAGGAAAATAGAGCTATTTGTGATCAGAAACTTCAGCACTCTCCACTTCACGTGACTTCCTCAACAATATCTGTATTTGCCCAGGTTGTTTTTCCCCGGGAAAGCGGGAGCGTTATTTGATGAGTAGCGCTATGGCAAAGTGTTTTCCGCTACCGTTAATTTTGTTTCTGGACTATTAGGAGCACGCTACACTATAGCATTTTGATTCTTCCCCTTTCATGTGTTGGGTATAGCCTCAAAATCTTTACTGCACAGCCTTAGTTGACCTGCAAAGCTGGACTGGGGTGTCTTTAGTCTTATCTTGTTTGCTGGGATGGGAAGTACATCCCTGACTTCCATCTCTGGTCAGGATTGAGGTCAAAAATAAAATTTTAATCATGGAAATCATAAATAGTAGTCTCACTCTCAACTTAATACCTACACGTGGAGGCTTTGCTGGGGTTCTTAACGCTAGCCCAAGCCAAACGAGCTCTCTGCCTCTCTTGCCTCCAAGTGCAGCACTCCATGGGTGCACAGTTGGAATGCAGTCGTCAATAAAAAGTCACTTTGGGGTTTGCTGTTTGGATGTGTGTACAAAAACTCTTCCAGTTTTCTGTCCTGTCCCCAAGCAAACAAATCTGTGCTTGATTGCTAGCTTAATGTCCGTTTGTCTAACAGAGGCAGCATGGAGCTGAAATCTCAGAAGATGCGTTATTCCAAGGACATCCTATACCTGTTCGGTCCAAAAAGTCAGCCAGCCTCACCGTGGAAGGAAAGAAAGTGCCAGGCTTGGGAAAAACAGCGGAACGCTTTCCTCCGCTCACAGAGGTACCACAGCCGACAGTCTGTTAGACAAAAGAGAAGGTTGTGACAGAGCTGCAGGGAACTCCTCTTATTCTCGGTGGTTCTTGAGGCTTTTTGAAATCTGAAGAACTTGCATTGAACCTGTTAGCGAGTGTCTGCGGCTGTGACTTTGCAGTGCGAGGGTCAGCACTAAAGCTGGTTTGAAGGATTTCGTGTGCTCCAGCGCTCCTTCAGTTGTGCTGCCCTGAGGGTTTGTGGGCCTTCTGTTAGCAGGACAAAAAATGAGTCCAGGTTGAACACCAGTCTCCAGAGCAGTGCTAGCCCGACTCATCCAGTTATATTGGATGTGCCTCTTGTCCTACCGTGGTGATAGAACCTGAAAGATCAGCTTGTGCTGGTCCGTGATGCCGTTCCCCAGGGAGTGGGAGTTCAGTTTCCCCTGCTTGTATGAATTTTGGCTGCTTTTATTCTTTGGAGTTGCAGTCTAATTGAGCTCCCCCCACCTTTTCCTGCCTGTTGAGGATGGACTCGGAAAGGGCGGGCAAATGCAGAGTTTACAAAGTCTGCAGAGTTGATGCTGGGTACAAGGGAAACCGGGTGGTTTTCTTATTTTGCTCGCCCAGATTCAAGCAAGAAGGAGATGCTATTGCAGATCAGAGTATTTTATACCACCATCCGTAGTGGTTTCTTTGCATTCCCCGCTGGGATTGGCTTAAACCTGGGTATTGCGAGGGCCGCGGCAGCACGTGGGAAAGGGGTTTGCCAGAGTTGTGTTCCATTTTCAGCTGCTTTAGCGTGTTTGCTGAGTTTACGGGTTTTATCCCCACGTCCTTGGTGAAAAGAAACGGCAGCAAGCCTGGGCTGTGAAGTTCAAAGTTAGGATGCTGAAACCAACCAAGCAAGGCAAAAGCGCTATCGCTCACTGAGGCAGGAAACCGTCGGAGGCAGTTGCTCTGTCACCTGAGCTGAATTTACAGGCCATGTTTCAGTGGAAAGCTGCCCCCAGGTCAGCGTGCTCCATGCGCTGTTTCACAAGTCCTTCCCCATTGAATTGTTCCTTTCAGGCCATGGAGAGAGAGGTCAGTGCCGCATTTGGCAGAGGTGAGCCAGATGAGATCATGAGCAGTGCCTTCAAACTAAAGGTCACTCGCGAAGACATCCGCACGCTCAGGAACCTTTGCTGGCTAAACGATGAGGTAAAACCAGCTGCAGCACAGGGCTAGTCTCACTCAGCCTTTATTGAAAAATACCCCTCTGCCGTGTACAGAAGTCCCGTCAACGTTCTTTGACGACCTCCGTGGCAGAGCCTAAAAACCTCTGTAGAAGTCTTATTTGAGGTATTGAAGGGTCGAGCGTTTCTGGAAGTTCCGTTACTTCTTGTATGACGCAGCTTCCAGGAGTTCGTCCGGGTTTTTGGTGTGGGGGGCAGGTGTTTTGATCAAACTGCCGATGTAGCCCCGTGTGAAATTCTGGGAACAAAAGCTGACAGCTGAGGCTGGAGTTCTCTCCGCTGCGTGCTTAAGGGTGGCCAGAAAAGACATGGTGCTGTATTTTTCATTGGGGAAGGCGGCGTCTTATTTTTACACCTCACGTTTCCTCTTTATGGTGCAGGTCGTTAATTTCTACATGGGTCTGCTGATGGAAAGAGGCAAGAAGGAAGGATATCCAGCGGTCCACGCTTTCAGTACTTTCTTTTATGCCAAACTAAGATCTGGTGGCTACGATGCAGTAAGAAGATGGACCAGAAGTGTTGATGTCTTCAAGAAGGACATCATCTTCGTGCCTGTAAACTTGAAAGCGCACTGGACACTAGCCGTGAGTCCCACGGGCTTTTTCTTTAGAATTGGACGGGGAGCAAAAACTGGCAAGAGAAGTCATGTAGGTGTTGGGGGGTGTGCGGCAGAAGGTTGTGCTTTGTCTAATGGTCACCTTTTAATAACAGGTCATAGATCTCAGGAGGAAGACCATCATGTACTTGGACTCTCTGGGCCAGAAAGGGGACAAGATTTGTCAGACTTTGCTGTAAGTAACCGCTCCGTCACTGCTTTTATGGTGTGAATGAGGAGAGGGATTTTAGATTGAGTCCCTGTAAGGCGACTGCAAGTTTTCACATGGCTTGTAGATAACCAACCCGGAATCTTGGAGTTGCTTGCTGCGAGTTGTCTGGCATCGGCTGCTTATCTGGTGTCACAGCGTGCCCTCCGCCCAGGGTCTGGGGTGCCTGGATTCTGCCACCTTCCTGTGATAGGCACAGCGAAATACGCCATAGCCCCGTGGCACACGTGTGCCGACTTTGTTAGTTGGATCCCAGTATGTGGGATGAAGGCACACGGTGGAATTATGGCATTACAGTTCCTTGCTTGGTTTGTCTCTTTGTCTTCTGATAACATGTGATTTGGGGCTTTTTGACCTCTCTGAAGCAATGGAATCATTGGCCTTGTTCTTGACCATTAGCTCACAGCCTCTCCCTGTGTTTGTAAGTTTCAGATTGGGATTTTTCCTCAAAATCAGCCTTAAATCAGCTGCTGTGAGGATCCTCTGACATTTTACTGTCCTGCCGTTTGTCTTCCTGTGATCCTTCAGCCACTTTATTTTGTTGTTGGCCTAAATTACAGAGATGAAAAGGGATTTTTTTTTCCCTTTTGTTTTAACCAGCCAATACCTGCAAAAAGAAAGCCGGGAAAAAAGAAACCTGGAGCTGAATGTTTTGGAGTGGACTCTTCACAGCATGGAGCCACGTGTACGTGAGCACCCCTTGGGTTTGAAATGGGAACTGTCAGTGCTTCTTTGGGGCCCAGATCCTGGCACGTGACAAAGAAAGGGCTGAGCTGATGTTTCTCGAGGAGTTGATAGTAAAAAGCAGTCCCTAAAGACCGGATTTAAGAAAGGTCACTTAAGAAAAAGGCGGTGCGAACCTCGAGAGGCCTCGCAGGGAGGAGGGCTGCTGCCCCTTCTGGGCCTGCCAAGAATTTGGATTGTAGTGTCCGAGTCCGGGAGGCAGAGGGGAGGGATGGTGAGCAGTGAACTGGGTCTGTTCCTCGTGGGCGGGAGTGGGTATCGGGGATTAGGCAAGTAGGGTCAGGAGTGTGCGGTGAGCGCAGTGTCGGTGTGGGTAATGTGCGCTGCTTCCAAGTTGCTTTTCTTTTGAGACAGAGGGAAATCCTCCATCTTCTTTGCATTCCTTAGGAGATCCCTCAGCAGCTGAACGGAAGTGACTGCGGCGTCTTTATGTGCAAATATGCAGAGTACATCGCCAGAGAGAAACCGTTCAACTTTAGCCAGGTGAGTGAAAGTCATAAACCCCTCCAAGCCCCTCTCGCCCAGGGACAGGAGCCAGGGAGGTTACACAGCAGCTCTTAATTGTGTCCGGGGCAGGGGCTGAGGTTTCGTACCCCGTTTCGGTGCGTAGTTGCTGGGATCAGAACTTCCAAGTGGCCTGGGCAGGGCAGAGCTGTGGTTCTCCATCCCCGCCTTTGGGAGCTGCTGCCGGTGAGATTCCTCTTGGGCAAGATACTGCTGCCAGCGGGTTTGGCATATCTGGGCTCGGTATCTTTTGGAGAAATGGCTTCTACCCTTTGACCAGTCAAGACACCGCTTCTTTTTATTGATTTCGTTTTAGACGGGTCTTTTATTAGCGTGCTTGTAAGCTGTCGCGCGGTCAAGTCAATCTGGTTTTGTCGGGTTGTCGTGTCACCCTCTTAGGAACCGCGTGGGGTGTTGTACCCAAACGGTTGACAGTTCCTAAAGGGAACTTCCTATTAAGGACTCCGCTGGGCGTTTATGCGTGTTTGCCGCCTCTTTCTACCGTGACGTCATTATTTAATTTCTCTTTTCTTTCTCTTCTCTTTTCAGACTCACATGCCATACTTCCGGAAGAAGATGGTGTGGGAGATAATCCACCAACAGCTGCTGTGACACGTGGACTCTTAGAGTTCTTATTTTGATTACGTTTCTTCGACCTTAGTTACTTTTCTTAGGCCTTTAGTTAGTTTTCTTAGACCTTTAGTTACATTTCTTAGACGAATTTTCCTCTTTAGGTTATGAAGTAGAAGTTAAGATGGTTTATTCCCCCCACCTCCCTTATTTTGGAGACAGTAACTCTGGGGTTTTGGTACACAAGTTTTCCTCTTTAGCTTATGAAGTAGAAGTTAAGATGGTTTGTTCCCCCCACCTCCCTTATTTTGGAGACAGTAACTCTGGGGTTTTGGTACACAAGTTTTCCTCTTTAGCTTATGAAGGAGAAGTTAAGATGGTTTATTCCCCCCACCTCCCTTATTTTGGAGACAGTAACTCTGGGGTTTTGGTACACAAGTTTTCCTCTTCAAGTTATGAAGTAGTGGTTAAGACAGTTTATTTCCCCACCACCACCCCCCACCCCCCCTTATTTTGGAGACAGTAACTCTCTTTGAAATTAGCTAACGCACCTTAAGCAAAAGCCAGAAAGGTGGGTGTGACCTCGTTAAGGGCAGAGTGAAGAAGGAACGTCGTCAACTTCCATGGCTGAGCCGCACGCTCGCGCCTCGCAGCGCACGCGACCACGTTACAGACAAATGGGAAACATCTGTGGTGGTGGTTACAGTTGTGTTTGCCCACCTTACCTTCCCAAGGACAACGTGCTGAACTACCGTCTCAAAGAGAGTTTTCCTCTGTTTCTGGAATATCTACCGTCTACTTGATTCCTAAAACTGGATTTGTCACGACCACGGAAAGAAAGCGTTTACCATCTCTTGATTTCTCACCAAAGCCCCTGTCCTTTGGGCTGGTTTGGGGTTGGCTTTTTTTGCTGCCTCCAGGGAGTGATCTAATGTGAAAAGAGAAGTATTTATTTCTTTATATAATATAAATATTTATTTTAATAAAAAGAGCCTTAATGGAAGGAAACTCTCCCTGTGTCCTGGTTTGAGGTAAAAGAGAACCAATTTTGTTCAGTAACTTGGCTTCTTAGCTGGGCCTCTTCTACCAACTGAAATTAACTGCCTATTGTGCCGTCAGTGTTCACTCTCTCAGAGCGATAAGAGCAATGGTTACAGCTGAAGCCCAGGCATGGGATGCAGAGAGGCTCTTGCTTATACTCATTGCTATAACCCCCACGGCCAACCAGCTTTGTTATTTGCCCCGTTGGAGGGTCGGAAGCGGAAAAGCATAGTGGGGTCCCACCTGCGGGGAGGAGCGACAGGACAGGTGACCCAAAACTGACCAACAGGGTATTCCATCCTATCTGCCTCATGCTCAGTAGAAAAGAGACCAAAGGGATCAAAGGGTTCTTCTACCTGGGGAATGTTTACTTCGCCCTTTGATAATTATGCTGATGTGACCCCATCAGAGCTGGGGCATGGCAACCTTCTGGGCTCTGAGGATAAGGACTGGTACCTTGTTAAGATCGTGATTTTGTTGTTGATGCTCCTGAATGTGGTGCAGGGGTGGTTTCTTGTGAAACATCTGTGCAGGGGGAACTGGAGGGGACCGTGCGCTGCCGCCACTCAGACCCGCGCAGCCGCTCGGCGATCTGCAGCGGCGCGAACCGCGGCCCCGCCCGGCCCGGCCGCAGCTGCCCCCCCCGTAGCAACGGCACCACCGGCAGCCGCCTCCCCCACGGCACCGGGGCCACCGGCAGATGCCCGCCCCCGGAGCAACGGCACCACCGGCAGCCGCCTCCTCCACGGCACCGGCGCCACCGGCAGCCGCCCCCCCCACCGCCACGGCACAGGCGCCTCCGCCGCCGCCTGCACCGGCACCGGCACCCGCACCACCGGCAGCCGCCGCCCCCACCGCCACGGCACAGGCGCCTCCGCCGCCGCCTGCACCGGCACCGGCACCCGCACCACCGGCAGCCGCCCCCCCCACCGCAACAACACCGGCCCCTCCGCCGCCCGTCCCGGCACAAGCCGCGCCCCCCCCTGCAGCGGCACAAGCCACGCCGCCGCCTCTCCCGGCACAACCTACTGCAGCCACTACAACCAGTACCAAAACTACTCCAACCCCATCAAAATCGGTACAAGCCGCCCCGGTAACCAGGAGCAAGAAGAGGAGGTCAACTCCTTCCCCTGCCCCTTTCCACAAAGACCACCTCAAGTCACATAGCTTGGGGGAGAGTTCTGAACAAGATCCAGGGGAGGGTCCTCCAAGACCACAGAAGGGAAAGAGACCTTTGAAAACAGACAAAGGCCAGAGTCCTTCTAGAGCAGATGCTGGAGAGGCCCCTTCTGGGGCAGCCTCACCACAGGAGGACTCAGATGTAGAGGGAGTTGTTCAATCCTTCTCCGTGAAAGATCTGAGAAGTATCAGGAAGGACTTTAGTCGTCATGAAGGCGAAACACTTGTCTCCTGGTTGCTCCGATGCTGGGATAGCGGGGCAGATACCGTAGATTGAGATGGCAGAGAAGCTAGGCTATTGGGAAACCTGGCCAAGGATGGAGGGATTGATAAAGAAATTGGGAGAAAGACAAGCACTCTCAGTCTCTGGAGGCGACTGGTGTCAGCCATAAAGCGCAGGTATCCCTTCAAGGACGATATCGAATGCCGTCCAAGTAAATGGACCAACATGGGAAAAGGTATGAAGTACCTGAGAGAACTGCCTGTGCGAGAGGTGATTTATAGTGATGGGCAAGCGACAGTAGACCCTGATGAAATGCCATGCAAACGATCTCTGCTCAAAAAGTTTGTACAAAGTGCACCATCAACATATTCCCACACATTGTCAACAATGGTCTGGGGAGGATCCGATACTGACACACCAACTGTAAATGAAGGGGTTAAGAAGGTACGACAGTATGAAGACAGTCTCTCTGGTCCCTTCTCTGTGGCAGCCATAGAAAAGCTGACTGTGACCACCGAGAAAATGACTGAGAAACTGACTGAGAAAATAGAGCAAATGACCCAGAGATTAGTTGAGCAAACCGATAAACTGTTTGATAAACTAACCAAGGTGGAGGAAAAACTCCATGCTTTCCCTGTACAGACTCATGTTGCAGCTGCTAAGAGGAAACGCCCTCCTACTCAAGAGAAAAACCACCCTCCGACTCAAGACAAATCAAAGCTGATGCGAGATATCCTGTGGGTTTGCCTCTGTGAATATGCAGAAGACATGAAGAAGTGGGATGGAGAACCTACCTCAGCCCTACAGGCACAGGTGCTTGAGTTGCAAAATGAAGCCGATAGAAGAAAGGATTCTTACAGGAAGAAGGTTGCTCCAACCTACGGTAGGCGATCCTACGGACCAGGTAGGAACCAATCTGATAATCGTAGGTACTACGGTCAACAGTAGAGGTGCCCTGCCTCCAGCCAGGAGGAGGAGAGGGACAACCGACTTTATTGGACTGTGTGGATTCGATGGCCTGGCACATGAGAGCCACAAAAGTATAAAGCCCTGGTGGACACTGGTGCACACTGGTGTTGGGTTGTTTTTTGCTGTCTCCAGGGAGTTATCTAATGTGAAAAGAGAAGTATTTATTTCTTTATAGAATTTAAATATTTATTTTCATAAAAAGAGCCTTAATGGAACGAACCTCTACCTGGTAATGAGAGAGGGTGATTTATTCTTTTTTTTTTATTTAACTGAAAAAAAGTTGGATGTAGCGATGTGGATTTTCGCTCTCTCACAATCCCCCAGGAAGAGGATTGGAGCCAGGAGGAGCATCGGAGCACAGAAGCGGCGAAGCGATGGTCACACAGTGCTGCAGGGGCAATCGGGGTGTCGTTCAGTGATGAGATGAGCAAGCAGCATCCCGAAAATCCGCCCCTGGAGAGGGGTCAGTGGTGTACGGACGCTCTCTGTGTTCTGTAAGCCCCCTTTGGGGAGTCCCTGCTGCCCCCTTGGCAGCGCCCGGGTGGCTGTGACTGCTGAAAGCTGGTTTGGTGCGTTGAGGTGTTAGGTGGGGTGGCAGCAGCCCCTGCCCGCCCCGGGAGGGGGGACACCACCTCTCCGGTGGCACTGGATGGGTGGGAGGGAGGGAGGGAGCACAGCTCTGGAAGCCATGGAGAAAGGCGTGGGGGTGTCCCTCATCGTGGCAGCCCCCAGCAGCCCTACCCCGCCACACGGCCACCCCAAGGACACCCAAGCCCCATCTTGGTCCTCTCCCTCTTGGGTGATGCCCTTCCACCCGCCCTGGAGGTGCGCTCCTCTCCTGCAGGGGGGGACGCCCAGCAATCGCCTGGCTAGAGAAGCACCGGGGGGGTGCTTAGGGGGCATCTGAGCTTCCCAGTTACACGGGCATAATTAGGGCGCCCTTAAGAACCATTAATAACCACTTTGGCTCTGCTAACCAACTGCGGCGAGGCCCCCACCCCGCTTTAGCGCAGGCTTTGTGATGCCAACACCTCCCTGAGCCACTGGGTAAAGCGACGCCTGGCAAAAAAACACCATCACCCAAAGAAAACCCCACACCACATCCCCCACTCCCCGCCCACCCCTTCTCCCCCCATCACAGCCATGGGACAAACTCCCACCACCACCACACCCCAATCTCAGCTCGGCTGTGACGCCCCCAAGACACTGGAAAGAAAGCAACCGAGAGCAAGCTCAGGCTCCTGTGAGCTGCAGAGATTTCTCTTTGGTTTTTGATGTTGTCCTTGGATGGGGTTTGGTTGGTTGTTTTTCACACAACACTTTGCAGTAGAGGACAAAAACGTGGTGTCGCAGCCCCCGGGGTCAGCGACGGCACTGCCACCTCCCCCCCCCAGCTCCTGTCCCTCCTCTTGCCCCGCAGCTGTTCCCACTTTCCTTGCTTGGTTTGGTTGGTTTTTTTTCCTTTCTACCTTTCTTTTTTAATATGTTTTCGCTTCCCCCTTTTTTCTCTTTTACCCCTTTTTTCTTTTGACCTTTTTTGCTTTTTCCCCCTTTTTTTCTTTTTCTCTTTTTTCTTTTCCCACTTTTTTTTTCCTCCTTCCCCTTTTTTTTTCCCCCCTTTTCTCTTTTTAAACATTTCTCAAGCTTTCTCCTGAAGGAACGGCCCCTGGCTCTCCGCTAGCAGAAGGAGCCTACGGAAGAGCTCTGGCACTGACATGGGCAGGAACACCCACAAGTGAGAACTGGATAGACAAAAGGCTCCTCAATGATGACACTGGGGCAGCCCGACCTTAGAAGCAGCAGAGGAGCAGAGCCACCCAGAGCCATCCAGAGAACAGGAAGGGCTATTCAGGGCCTTATTGTCTGCGCGAAGTAACCATCTGCTGAGAACCGGTCTGGCGGCTCAGAGCTCAGCCACAGCAGCACTCTTGAGCCAAAGGGGAAAAGTACACCGGCAGGAAGACTGGGAGCCTTCCTCCACAACAACCCACAGATCATGACCAGAGTGGTGCCTATTCCCAGCCTACACTAATGAATACGTACGCCTTTGCATCAGAAAGGAACGCTTGCTTTACCAGCCCCTGGGCGAGTTGGGAGCCATCCCCCTTGCACCCAGCGCTGCAATAAACATGCTGCTTTGTAACTCGCCGAGTTGGGGAGTTTCTTTCCCCACGTCAGCACCCCTGGGATTGCTTTCCTTCTCCCGCCTCGCACTCGCTCGACATGGTTTTTTCCAACTCAGTCTTTTTTATTAAAAAAATTAATAAAAAAATGCTCCAACTCTCAGTTTTACAAGGCACACAAAATCTCTAAAAGGGAAACACAAGCGTGAGGTGTTGAGGTACCAAAACCTGCCCCTGTTAGTCCAACTAAAGGGACAGCGTCGGGAGGCGACGGAGGAGGAAGGGGGAGGCTGTGGGATGGAGAGAGCCCTCCCCGTACCCCTCAGCTGCGCATCCTCGCAGCGCCGCGGGAATGGGGGGCTGTGTGTCTGGGCGGGTCTTTGGTTTGCTCCCCTGACCTGCTGGGGGTGGTGGAGGAGGTTGGAGGGGGCTGTCCGGCAGTGGGGTTACATTCATCAGGCGGTGCTGGGCGGCACGACAGGAGCATCACTTGCTGTGCTGCGAGGCCGGGGCTCCCGGAGCGTGTTTCTGCTCCTGCTGCTTCACCTGCTGGACCATTTCCCTCATCTTGCGCTGTGCAGTCTTGGGGAGGAGAAGGGAAAAGCAAGAGTTGGGGGTCAGGGCACTGTTTCTCCCACCACCACCCACCCCTGAGCCCCCACCGAGCATCTCGCCGCTCCCAACTTTTCACCCCGGACAAGCCCTAATTAATTTCAGGTTTCTGGGTTTTTTTAACTTGTGCTTCCTCCATCGCTCCTTGAGAGAGGCTCAATTTTTTGGGGGGGGGCCGCCATCCCGCTCGAGTGCACAGGAGACAAGGTTATGGAAGATGAACCCAGGTGGGATGCGGGTGGCTTTGCCTGCACCGAGGAGTCCATTCACAATGTCCCCACATCCAGCAGCATCAAAATCATGGTACCCAGCAAAGAGCTCCCCTGGCGCTGAGGGAGGCCAAGCCAGGCTGGCAGCACAGTGCTGACCACAGGGACGCTCTCAACTTGGCCCTTACTGTCCCCCACACCCACAGCCCCCACCCAGCGCACCTTGAACTGAGCCTCGGGCGGCCCTGTGATGACGACCATGCGCTCGCTGCCCTTGGGACCTTCTGCCGGTGCAATCTGGGGAAGTATGGGGGAGAAGGAGCGTGAGTGCAGCCACCGCTTCAGCAAGGCCTTCCCTCGGTGGCATGTCCCCCCACAACGCAGGGCAATCCCCCCATGCAGGAGCATCCCCTCCCACCCGAGCCGGGCTCATAACCAGGGTGCTGCAGGCCTGGCCTTCTACTAAACACAGGCGGGAGAGGTGGGCCCATGCCAACGGGTACAGGAGAGCTGGGGAGAGACTTTTTACAAGGGCATGGGGTGACAGGACGAGGCGGAGTGCCTTCAAAGTGGAAGAGGGGACATTTAGAGGAGATAACAGGAAGAAATTTTTCACTGTGAGGGTGGTGAATCACTGGCCCAGCTTGCCCAGAGAAGCTGTGGCTGCCCTAGCCCTGGAGGTGTTCAAGGCCAGGTTGGATGGGGCTTGGAGCAACCTGGGCTGGGGGGAGGTGTCCCTGAACAGGGCAGGGGGGTGGGACTCCATGATCTTCAAGGTCCCTTCCAACCTCAACCGTTCTGTGATAAGTTGGGGAGCAAAACTGCTCCCCGCACACTCCCATTCCCTGACCTCGGCAGTGCAGAGGGGAAACTGAGGCACGAAGCGCAGGACCAGCCCCGCAGCGCCTTCCTCACCTTGATGGAGGCACCCGCAAACCACACCAGCTGCTTGATGTGCTGCCCCTTCTTCCCGATGATGGCCCCCACCGCCTGCGTCCCGATGAACACGTTCACAACCTCTTGCTCCGGAAGCTGCGGGGGCATGGAAGAGTGAGAGGGTCAGGGCACCAGCTGGACAGGGGACAAAAGAGGTGGCTGTCCCCATCCCACCATCCCATGGTAGTGGTTGCCCACTCTCCCAAGGTGCCCCAGCAAAGATCTCCTGGAGAGGGGGGACAGGCACCTAAAGGGTGCTGATGTGGGAAGGCGCTGGCTGGGGGAGCTCCGCCGAGAGCTGGCTGAGAGCTACGCCGAGGAGCTCTATGGTGGGAGAGAAAATGAGGGTCAGTGATGGCCCCAGCATGCCAGACCCTTCCCGGCCACCCCCAGACCCACGCACAGCAGCAAGACACCACCATGGGGCTGGGAGGCAGACGGGGGCTCCCAGTTACCCCCACTCCCCCCACGCTGCCACCTTGCCGCCCGTGTCCCGCATCTGCAGGGGAAAACCACGACACAACTCTCTCCTGCTCTGCATTCCAGCAAGTGCAACCGGATGCTACCTGCAAACCACCACTGCTCAGCTGGAGGACGAGCAGACCCGGCTCCCCTGCCCAGCCTGGACGCCGCTCTCGCTCCCAGCCCTGGAAAAAAAGCCTCTCCAGGACGGGGCTGCAGCAACAGCCGCACATTTCCACCCCACAGGAAACAGCTCGTTAATGAGGGGCGAGCACCGCATTTCAAAACCCCCTTAGGAGCAAGGCAGCGCCCCAAGAGCCAGCCCAACCCCCCGCACACAGCTCAGCACTCACCACACGCTCGCCGGCCCCCGCAGCAGCGGCTCGAGCGGGGCTGCCCGCGGCCGGCGGTCGGGCGCCGCTCCGTCACAGCCGCTCACCATGGTGGAACGCCGAACGCAGTCCGCGTCCTTCCAGTCGCACCGCAGCCATGGCGCAGCCGGGTGCAGCGAGCGCAGCTCCCCGCCAGAGGGGCGCAAAGCGCCGTGCGAGCGCGCAGGAAAGGGCTTGGTAAGCCCGGGATTGGCATTCCCTCACCCACCGAGGGCAGAGGAGGCAGGAGGGGGCACGCGAGAGCCCGCGCCGCCGGCCGCTGTCGCTCGCCTCAGGCCTGCGGGACGCCGAAAGGCTTCTCCGCTCTCCGAGGGGCCCCTCCGCTCTCTGGGAGGCTTCTGGGGGGCCCCTCCGCCTCTGGAGGGCTTCTGGGGGGCCCCTCCGGCCTCCGTGGGGGCCTCTCCCCGAAGGCCTCTTCCCCTCCTCCGGGCACTCCCCGGCCTCCCGGCGCCCAGCTGCCAGCCGGGGCCCGGCTCGGGGCTTCCGGAGAAGGGCAAGCGCCTCCCCCAGACAGAGCAGGGACGGGCGGGACGGCGCCGGCCCGGCCCCACCGCAGGGCAGGGGCAGAAGCGGGCCGGGCGGCCGCTAACGGCTCCCTCAGGCAGAGCACAGACGGCGGCGCGCCTGCGCGCGCGCACCCACCGCCCCGCCCCTCTCTCCCCCCTCAGCCTCCCCTCCACTAATGGCTGCGGGGGGCCCTCGGCGCCCTCCTCGCCGCCCCCGGGACCCGCCGCCGCGCAAGAGGCCGCCCCCCAGGGCAGCGAGCCGCCCCGCCGCCTCAGGGCCGCCCCCGGGCATCGCCCCGGCGCCCACTCCCCCCCCATCTCCCCGGCCAGAAGCAATGCTATCAGCAGGGGTCGGGGGCATAACAGTTCAAGAGAAATTCCTTTGTGTAAGAAAGACCAAAGAGTTCTTCAAAGGATCCGGCTGTCCTGACATTTGGGGGGGCAAAGAGAGGAAAAAACCCACCTCGGACCAACCTGTGTGCTCCATTCCCAAAGGACAAAGTGATTGAAGTGGGTGTATGCCCGAGTTGCTTTCCCACCTTTTATGTCCTGTCCTCCTTAGACTTTTCTTTGCAACTCAGTGTAGGGATTTCCGAAACGAACTTAATTTGTTGGCGATAGGAAGAAAGGTAAAATGTTGGGAAGCATTAACGGAATGAGCCAAAGAGGCCTAATGTGCTGCAGCGGGATCATTAGCTCTCTGCGAGCGGTCGTTGGCTGGGAGAGGTTGGGGGGTGTTGAGGAGGGCTGCAGTTAGGTGTATGTGCCTGAGATGATCCCAGGGGCGCTTGGAGGGGGAGACCTTTGGGATAGGAAAAGTAACTTGGGAAGTTTGGGCCCTGTGAAGGGAAGTCAGCCTGCTGGGAGCTTCCCTAGGGCTGCAAAACACTGTTGTGTGTGTTCTTTCCTCAGCGTTTGCATAGTTGTGGATGATGATGATGACGAGACTCCGCCGAAAAAGCAAAAATCAGGTATCGCGCATTACACAAGTACTGAATATGCCCGATTTTTCTGAGGTTTCGTGTCCCTTGGAAAAGTCTGGCTTTTGTGCTCTGGCATTGTTCCTGAAACGGTGGCTTTTCAAGCTGTTGGCTTCTTGCCTTGTGGCTCTCTATGCCTATAGCCAATGGCTTGAGGGTGTCCGGTAGGGCTTAGCCCTATAGATGACGGACGTTCTCTGCGGTGACTGTGGCAGGGCCCAATACTTTTACTGCCAGCAGGAGATAGCCCAGGTCTCTGGCGCTGAGCCTGCGCCTGTCAGCAGAAAGAGTATCTTAAATCCAAGCTGTGTGCTCCCTCCTGTCTGTATTCGCAATGTACCTCTGTTGGTTTTCTAGCCTGTTCTTATACGGCCTGTCTTTGTTTTTTAGATTATTCCATCTCTGAGCAGAAAGAGAAAGTTGACGTTTCTGCAGTGCTGCAGTTGCCGACCAAGGCAACCAAACGCCCGGCGGCTTCCGTCAGCGAAGATGCTGCCGGCACAGAGTCTGCGGAAGAGGTTAGCGAGGGCTTTGAAATGTTAGGGTCTGTGCAAGGTGCGAGAGCAAGCGGCTCTCCCTACTGCATCTTGAGGTTGAGCCTGCTCTGAGCCTGTACAGCAGTAGGTGGTTCTTTTGCATTTCTAGCAGGCAGCTCTAATGTGGGCTGGGTTTGCCTTACTCAAGCCTGCGTCCTCTGCTCCGGCACTGGCAGCTGCGGGAGGAGCAAACTGTTTGTTGTCTTCCAGATACTTGAGAATGGTTCAAGTTTATAGTTTTAGTGTGTTTGCAAACTGTTATTCTCTTTCTCAAGCTTGTGGTTAAGGAATCAATATACACTACCTGACAAGAAAAACTGCATACTTGCTCTGGATAAACCGCTTTCTGCTCATTATCCACCAGTCCAGGAGAGCGTTCCTGTAGGACTTTGGCTCTGTAAAAATGAGCCACCTTGACTGCCTAGTTTGGTTCAAAGGTGTAGTGCAGTTTTTCTTATTGCCCCATGGGATTAGAGGGCTAAGAGACTGTCGGGCTCTAGTTCTTCGTTCCTGAGAGAGTCGTTAACTCTTATTTGTACAAAATATATTTCTCAAGGGCCGAACTATCACCCTTTGGAATGTTTAGAAGCCGACTGAGTGATAACTCAGTGACAAGACTGTATTCTTTTAATTGCTGCACATATGAGAGCCTGTATTCAAAATTTAAAGCGTACCTGTCAAAGGTCCTGCCAAGATTTGCCGCCTTCTGCAATCTGAACCAGCAAGTCATGGTCCCCAAGTCATAGTAGAGCTGACTACGCCTCAGGAAGTGTGTTTGCTGGGATTCACATTCAGGTTACACTCACGCTGGTGCTTTTTTGTTGTTTTCTTTTAAGCCTGGGTCCACTTCTTTAGAGCCTTCCACTAAAAGACCACGATTTTCGTCACTCGAGGTAGCCGTGCTGCAAATTGGTAAGGCTGACATCAAGTTATACGACTTGTTTCATTTTCACCCTACCTTGTGTACTGTCCAAGTCTACCCCTAGGGTTCTGTAGGGATTATGGCAGGCACGGGACGAGGCAGCATCTGGGAATACTTGAGCGTGACCTCTGTTTCTTACCCGCATCCTTGCATTGCTTCTGGAGTGGAGCCGGGCGTCGATCTGGTCGTCTCGGTACCAGAGCTGCCTTGGATGCAGTCCTTCCGTTCTGATAGGTCCACTGTTAGCTTGCCAGAAGCAAATTGTTTTCAATGGTCCTTTTAGGTAGTAGATCCTGAGGAGCCTTTTGTATTTCAGGTTTCGGCTGGCAATACCTTGTGCGCGCAACTTGCTGCAGTTGCCGGTGTGAAAACCTGAAAATGTCCTAAAGTGACATAACACAAATCATATGATGATGTGAGAGAGAAAATGACAATTTATCTTTGGTGAAGCTCGTTACTGTAAACTCATAAACCTCTTCAGTTTCCTTTTATACTTACCCATGCCTTACGCTCTTCTCTCGTAGGTCAAATGCCGTGTGGGACCCATGCTCGCTTGACTAAGGAACCACTCTCTCGTCCTGACAAGACAATTCCCCGTCTGAGGTAAAAATCCTTCCGTTTTCTTTGACTTCTTCCCCGAAAGGTTTACTGCCTATGGTAAGGGAGGTCGTCAGCTGCTTCCCCCCCGAAGAACCAATATTAAACTTTTTCTTTAAATCCAGCTACTTAATTGACACAGGAGATTAGCTAGAGATTAAAGGTCTGCGGTAAGAGGAAGCGTTGAACTTGAGAGGAGGCTGAGGACACAATCAACAGCGTATCTTCAAGGCAGTTGTTGTGATTTTCACTTTTACTTCTCTCTACTTCCCCATTAGCCAGTTGAAGACAGCAGGTCTTCATCTGAAAGTCATAAACATCTCGTGTCTGTCTCCATCGTCATCGGTGTACGTGCTTGACAAAGCAGGTGGTGGTGGAGGTGCACATTGGAATGTTCTCTTGGTACCGTTTCTTTTGCCGTTGATGTTTTGAGCACAAGCCGGAAGGGCAAACAGAGCATCAAAGCTGCTCCAGACAGCTTCTTACCACTGAGGCCACCAGTTAAGGAGTGCGCTGCGCCAGAATCCGCCACTGCAGATGAAAATCCATACCATGAAAATGATACAGAAGAGAGTTTCTCATGTAATTTTGGGTGCGCTGAGTTTAAGCGCGCTGCATTTGAGAGCAGGTCAAGACTCTGCTGTCGGCGTCTCATCTGCCAGTCGTTGCTTATTGTGGTTTGGCTCATATTTTGGAGCAGATCTGGAGCCTGAGAAAGAGATTCCTTTCAGAGGAAGCTAAACCAGAGAAGTTCCTGGGGAAGGTGTCTAATGCACTCCAACCGCTACTGAGCATATAGTCCCTGAGGTCAGAGCAGGGCAGGTCTGAAGTAAAATGTCCCAGCAGTATGGATGTTGTGGACATTGCCATTCTCAGCGTCAGCATAACCTTTAACAAATAGATTGAGCAGAATTGGTCAGGGCTGGTTGAAATGAACGCTGTCTTGTCCCACAGAGTAAAGTGGCCTCCTCAGGTTAATGCAGATATTTGTCGGATGTGCAAAGAATATTTTGTTCTTCTTAAAGAAAAACCCCAAAAGCCAGCGTGAATTGGTACGCACTGATAACAAATGCCCCCCGTATAAAAATTGTGATTCTCCTCTGTTGTTTGTTTCCTGCCCCAAAGTGTTCAAGCCTCCTCCAAGGAACCAGTGGCGACTGTGAGTCACCGGGAAGAACCAAAATACGGAGGAGACGTCTATCCACGTGCAACACTCAGGACCGGTGAGTATCCCCATGATTCCAATCCGTTCCACTTTGTAGGTAGACGTCAAATCCGAATAGGGCATTTCTTACACACTCGCAGATGACGTTCCGAGTTCAAAGTGCTTGCCAGAATTCGAACTTCCTGACCATACCGTCATCCTTCAAAGTTTTTCCTTTTTTTTTATTTATCACTCAGAAATGGAGAGCTGTGTACATCTGATGGTGATTGAAAGTCGACTTCTTGTTTTCTTACTACTGCTTTTCTGTGCAGGTGTCGAATGTATAGATGTTTGCTGCCCGCAGCGGTCGCAGAGAGGTGATACGATCAGGTAGAGTCTCTTCTAATGATGCTTCTTGTTCCTTTTGGCTCTGCGCGTGTATCTCTTTCAGCCGCTGGTAGAGTCTCGAAGATGACCAACGGTCTTTGATCGTCTCAGTGCTGTGAAAGAGAAGTAGCTAGCTTGCGGCTCCGGAATTGCTTGCAAGCCAGTTGCATCTCCAACACAAGCGAGAGCCGTGCTGCGTGACAAAGAGGGTTGTGCTGGTGTGGTGTTTGCTGTGGGAAGAAAGCCAGTAAGGGTGCGAGTGGTGGCCGTCCCAAGTTGTCCTTGGATGTGCAGAATCCGTTTTTGTTTGTGAGTCGTTCTGCCGAGCCATCAATGAGCTGACATTTCACTTCTTTCACTTGGAAACCCGCATCCTAAGCAGAAGGATTAGAGAGCTTGTAAAGCCTGGTGGGACTTGAGGCAGTTTTGGGGACTTTGTAAGTCCCAAAGGATGCCTGGGGTTTGCCTAGGAGGGGGAAAAAGGCAGCGTGCAGTTGGGTTTGAGAGGCCAGCGGCCTCATTGGTATTGGCTGTCTGAGCTGGCAGGACTGTGAGTTGCGACGGCTTTGCGGTCTTTATGGAAACAGGTTTTTGGGGGCAGTAGGTGCAGCTACAGGGAGAGATTTTGTACGGCGGTAAGATGCACGCATCTTTCTGCAGTGACCTGCCCTTACATGAGAGAGGAGAAAGCGTAGATGGGAGCAGAGGGAGGTTCAGTTGCAGCAGTCCTGTTTTGTAGCTAATTCTGTCCCTATTCTTCTCCCCGCTTTAAAAACTAGTGCTGTATTTAGCCTTGCAAAAGCCTTTCTTGTCCAGAGGGTGAATTCTTGAGGACGGATATAGAGCTCGCTTCTCTCTCTCCCTCTCCTGGCAGGTACTGCACACCGGAAGAAAACTCTGCGGAAGAGGAAGGAGCAGTGAAAGAAACCATCGCAGGGGTAAGCTTGTGTTGTTCCCAAGGAAAATAGAGCTCTTTGTGATGAGAAACTTCAGCACTCTTCACATGACTTCCTCAACAATATCTGTATTTGCCCAGGTTGTTTTTCCCCGGGAAAGCGGGAGCGTTATTTGATGAGTAGCGCTATCGCCAAGTGTTTTCCGCTGCCGTTAATTTTGTTTCTGGACTATTAGGAGCACACTACACTATACGGTTTTGATTCTTCCCCTTTCACGTGTTGGGTATAGCCTCAAAATCTTTAGCGCACAGACTTGGTTGACCTGCAAAGCTGGACTGGGGTGTCTTTAGTCTTATCTTGTTTGCTGGGATAGGAAGTACGTCTCTTTGACTTTCACCTCTGGTCAGGGTTGAGGTCAAAAATAAAATTTTAGTCATGGTAATCAGAAATAGTAGTCTCAATCTCAACTTGATACCTACACGTGGAGGCTTTGCTGGGGTTCTTAACGCTAGCCCAAGGCAAAGGAGCTTTCTGCCTCTCTTGCCTCTGAGTGCAGCACTCCATGGGTGCACAGTTGGAATGCAGTCGTCAAGAAGAAGTAACTTTGGAGTTTGCTGGTTGCATGGGTGTACAAAAACCCTTCCAGTTTTCTATATAAGCAAGATTTTCTGTCCTGTCCCCAAGGAAACAAATCTGTGCTTGATTGCTAGCTTAACGTCCGTTTGTCTAACAGAGGCAGCGTGGCACAGAAATCTTAGAAGATGCCTTATTCCGAGGACACCCTACACCTGTTCCGTCCAAAAAGTCAGCCAGCCTCGATGTGGAGGAAAAGAAAGTGCCAAGATTGGGAAAAACAGCGGAACGCTTTCCTCCGCTCACAGAGGTACCGTAGGCGACAGTCTGTGAGACAAAAGAGAAGGTTGTGGCAGAGCTGCAAGGAAGTCCTCTTCTTCTTGGTGGTTCTTAAGGCGCTTTGAAATCTGAAGAACTTGCATTGAACCTGTTAGCGAGTGGCTGTGGTTGTGGCTTCACAGTGCGAGGGTCAGCACTAAAGCTGCTTTGAAGGATTTTGTGTGCTCCCCGCGCTCCTTCAGTTGTGCTGCCCTAAGGGTTTGTGGGCCTTCTGTTAGCGGGACGGCTGCCTCAGTTTCCCCCTTTGCCGTTCCCTTTGAAGTCCCCCACCTTCACATTCTTTCAGGCTCCTGACTTAGCTGCCTCGGTACGGAGGATGCCCGCTGGGGTTGGCTTAAACCTGGGTATTGCGAGGGCCGCAGCAGCACCTGGGAAAGGGGGTTGCCAGAGTTGTGTTCCATTTTCAGCTGCTTGAGCGTGTTTGCTAAGTTGACGGGTTTTATCCCCACGTCCTTGGTGAAAAGAAACGGCAGCAAGCCTGGGCTGTGAAGTTCAAAGTTAGGATGCTGAAACCAACCAAGCAAGGCAAAAGCGCTATCGCTCACTGAGGCAAGAAACCGTCGGAGGCAGTTGCTCTGTCACCTGAGCTGAATTTACAGGCCGTGTTTCAGTGGAAAGCTGCCCCCAGGTCAGCGTGCTCCATGCTCTGTTTCACAAGTCCTTCCCCATTTAATTGTTCCTTTCAGGCCATGGAGAGAGAGGTCAGTGCCGCATTTGGCAAAGGTGAGCCAGATGAGATCATGAGCAGTGCCTTCAAACTAAAGGTCACTCGCGAAGACATCCACACGCTCAGGAACCTTTGCTGGCTAAACGATGAGGTAAAACCAGCTGCAGCACAGGGCTAGTCTCACTCAGCCTTTATTGAAAAATACCCCTCCGCCCTGTACAGAAGTCGCGTCAACGTTCTTTGACGACCTCCGCTGCAGAGCCTAGAAATCTCTGTACACTTCTTATTTGAGGTGTTGAAGGGTCGAGCGTTTCGGGAAGTTCCGTTACTTCTTGTATGACGCAGCTTCCAGGAGTTCGTCCGGGTTATTGGCGTGGGTGGCAGGTGTTTTGATCAAACTGCCGATGTAGCCCCGTGTGAAATCCTGGGAACAAAAGCTGACAGCTGAGGCTGGAGTTCTCTCCGCTGCATGCTTAAGGGTGGCCAGAAAAGACGTGGTGCTGTATTTTTGGTTGGGGAAGGCAGCGTCATATGTTTACACCTCACGTTTCCTCTTTATGGTACAGGTGGTTAATTTCTACATGGGTCTGCTGATGGAAAGAGGCAAGAAGGAAGGATATCCAGCGGTCCACGCGTTCAGTACTTTCTTTTATGCCAAACTAACATCTGGGGGCTACGAAGCAGTAAGAAGATGGACCAGAAGTGTGGATGTCTTCAAGCAGGACATCATCTTTGTGCCTGTGAACTTGCAAGCACACTGGACACTAGCCGTGAGTCCCACGGGCTTTTTCTTTAGAATTGGACGGGGAGCAAAAACTGGCAAGAGAAGTCATGTAGGTGTTGGGGGGTGTGCGGCACAAGGTTGTGCTTTGCCTAACGGTCACCTTTTAATAACAGGTCATAGATCTGAGGAAGAACACGATCACGTACTTGGACTCGCTTGGGCAGAAAGGGGACAAGATTTGTCAGACTTTGCTGTAAGTAACCGCTCCGTCACTGCTTTTCTGGTGTGAATGAGGAGAGGGGTTTTAGATTGAGTCCCTGTAAGGCGACTGCCAGTTTTCACGTGGCTTGTAGATAACCAAGCAGGAATCTTGGAGTTGCTTGCTGCGACTTGTCTGGCATCGACTGCTTATCTGCTGTCACAGCGTCCCCTGCACCCAGGGTCTGGGGTGCCTGGATTCTGCCACCTTCCCGTGAGAGGCACAGCCAAATACGCCATAGCCCCGTGGCACACGTGTGCCGACTTTGTTAGTCGGAGCCCAGGATGTGGGATCAAGGCACCCGGTGGAATTACGGCATTACAGTTCCTTGCTTGGTTTGTCTCTTTGTGCTCTGATAACATGTGATTTGGGGCTTTTTGACCTCTCCGAAACAATGGAGTCGTTGGCCTCGTTCTTGACCATTAGCTCACAGCCTCTCCCCGTGTTTGTAAGTTTCAGATTGGGATTTTTCCTCAAAATCAGCCTTAAATCAGCTGCGGTGAGGATCCTCTGACATTTTACCGTCCTGCCGTCCGTCTTCCTGTGATCCTTCAGCCGCTTTATTTTGTTGTTGGCCTAAATTACAGAGATGAAAAGGGATTTTTTTTTTCCTTTTGTTTTAACCAGCCAATACCTGCAAAAAGAAAGCCGGGAAAAAAGACAGCTGGAGCTGGATGTTTCAGAGTGGACTCTTCACAGCATGGAGCCACGTGTACGTGAGCACCCCTTGGGTTTGAAATGGGAACTGTAAGTGCTTCTTTGGGGCCCAGATCCTGGCCCGTGGCAAAGAAAGGGTTGAGCTGATGTTTCTCGAGGAGTTGATAGTAAAAAGCAGTCCCTAAAGACCGGATTTAAGAAAGGTCACTTAAGAAAGAGGCGGTGCGAACCTTGAGACACCTCGCAGGGGGGAGGGCTGCTGCGCCTTCTGGGCCTGCCAAAAATTTGGATCGTAGTGTCCGAGTCCGGGAGGCAGAGGGGAGGGATGGTGAGCAGTGAACTGGGTCTGTTCCTCGTGGGCGGGAGTGGGTATTGGGGATTAGGCAAGTAGGGTCAGGAGTGTGCGGTGAGCGCAGTGTCGGTGTGGGTAATGTGCGCTGCTTCCAAGTTGCTTTTCTTTTGAGACAGAGGGAAATCCTCCATCTTCTTTGCATTCCTTAGGAGATCCCTCAGCAGCTGAATGGAAGCGACTGCGGCGTCTTTATGTGTAAATACGCAGATTACATCGCCAGAGAGAAACCATTCAACTTTAGCCAGGTGAGTGAAGGTCATAAACCCCTCCAAGCCCCTCTCGCCCAGGGACAGGAGCCAGGGAGGTTAGGCAGCAGCTCTTCATTGTGTCCGGGGCAGGGGCTGAGGTTTCGTACCCCGTTTCGGTGCGTAGTTGCTGGGATCAGAACTTCCAAGTGGCCTGGGCAGGGCAGAGCTGTGGTTCTCCATCCCCGCCTTTGGGAGCTGCTGCCGGTGAGATTCCTCTTGGGCAAGATACTGCTGCCAGCGGGTTTGGCATATCTGGGCTCGGTATCTTTTGGAGAAATGGCTTCTACCCTTTGACCAGTCAAGACACCGCTTCTTTTTATTGATTTCGTTTTAGACGGGTCTTTTATTAGCGTGCTTGTAAGCTGTCGCGCGGTCAAGTCAATCTGGTTTTGTCGGGTTGTCGTGTCACCCTCTTAGGAACCGCGTGGGGTGTTGTACCCAAACGGTTGACAGTTCCTAAAAGGAACTTCCTATTAAGGACTCCGCTGGGCGTTTATGCGTGTTTGCCGCCTCTTTCTACCGTGACGTCATTATTTAATTTCTCTTTTCTTTCTCTTCTCTTTTCAGACTCACATGCCATACTTCCGGAAGAAGATGGTGTGGGAGATAATCCACCAACAGCTGCTGTGACACGTGGACTCTTAGAGTTCTTATTTTGATTACGTTTCTTCGACCTTAGTTACTTTTCTTAGGCCTTTAGTTAGTTTTCTTAGACCTTTAGTTACATTTCTTAGACGAATTTTCCTCTTTAGGTTATGAAGTAGAAGTTAAGATGGTTTATTCCCCCCACCTCCCTTATTTTGGAGACAGTAACTCTGGGGTTTTGGTACACAAGTTTTCCTCTTTAGCTTATGAAGTAGAAGTTAAGATGGTTTGTTCCCCCCACCTCCCTTATTTTGGAGACAGTAACTCTGGGGTTTTGGTACACAAGTTTTCCTCTTTAGCTTATGAAGGAGAAGTTAAGATGGTTTATTCCCCCCACCTCCCTTATTTTGGAGACAGTAACTCTGGGGTTTTGGTACACAAGTTTTCCTCTTCAAGTTATGAAGTAGTGGTTAAGACAGTTTATTTCCCCACCACCACCCCCCACCCCCCCTTATTTTGGAGACAGTAACTCTCTTTGAAATTAGCTAACGCACCTTAAGCAAAAGCCAGAAAGGTGGGTGTGACCTCGTTAAGGGCAGAGTGAAGAAGGAACATCGTCAACTTCCATGGCTGAGCCGCACGCTCGCGCCTCGCAGCGCACGCGACCACGTTACAGACAAATGGGAAACATCTGTGGTGGTGGTTACAGTTGTGTTTGCCCACCTTACCTTCCCAAGGACAACGTGCTGAACTACCGTCTCAAAGAGAGTTTTCCTCTGTTTCTGGAATATCTACCATCTCCTTGATTCCTAAAACTGGATTTGTCACGACCACGGAAAGAAAGCGTTTACCATCTCTTGATTTCTCACCAAAGCCCCTGTCCTTTGGGCTGGTTTGGGGTTGGCTTTTTTTGCTGCCTCCAGGGAGTGATCTAATGTGAAAAGAGAAGTATTTATTTCTTTATATAATATAAATATTTATTTTAATAAAAAGAGCCTTAATGGAAGGAAACTCTCCCTGTGTCCTGGTTTGAGGTAAAAGAGAACCAATTTTGTTCAGTAACTTGGCTTCTTAGCTGGGCCTCTTCTACCAACTGAAATTAACTGCCTATTGTGCCGTCAGCGTTCACTCTCTCAGAGCGATAAGAGCAATGTTTACAGCTGAAGCCCAGGCATGGGATGCAGAGAGGCTCTTGCTTATACTTATTGCTATAACCCCCACGGCCAACCAGCTTTGTTATTTGCCCCGTTGGAGGGTCGGAAGCGGAAAAGCATAGTGGGGTCCCACCTGCGGGGAGGAGCGACAGGACAGGTGACCCAAAACTGACCAACAGGGTATTCCATCCCATCTGCCTCATGCTCAGTAGAAAAGGGAACAAAGGGTTCTTCTACCTGGGGAATGTTTACTTCGCCCTTTGATAATTATGCTGATGTGACCCCATCAGAGCTGGGGCATGGCAACCTTCTGGGCTCTGAGGATAAGGACTGGTACCTTGTTAAGATCGTGATTTTGTTGTTGATGCTCCTGAATGTGGTGCAGGGGTGGTTTCTTGTGAAACATCTGTGCAGGGGGAGCTGGAGGGGACCGTGCGCTGCCGCCACTCAGACCCGCGCAGCCGCTCGGCGATCTGCAGCGGCGCGAACCGCGGCCCCGCCCGGCCCGGCCGCAGCTGCCCCCCCCGGAGCAACGGCACCACCGGCAGCCGCCTCCCCCACGGCACCGGCGCCACCGGCAGCCGCCCCCCCCGGAGCAACGGCGCCACCGGCAGCCGTCTTCCGCACCGCCACGGCACAGGCGCCTCCGCCGCCGCCTGCACCGGCACCGGCACCCGCACCACCGGCAGCCGCCCCCCCCACCGCAACAACACCGGCCCCTCCGCCGCCCGTCCCGGCACAAGCCGCGCCCCCCCCTGCAGCGGCACAAGCCACGCCGCCGCCTCTCCCGGCACAACCTACTGCAGCCACTACAACCAGTACCAAAACTACTCCAACTCCATCAAAATCGGTACAAGCCGCCCCGGGAACCAGGAGCAAGAAGAGGAGGTCAACTCCTTCCCCTGCCCCTTTCCACAAAGACCACCTCAAGTCACATAGCTTGGGGGAGAGTTCTGAACAAGATCCAGGGGAGGGTCCTCCAAGACCACAGAAGGGAAAGAGACCTTTGAAAACAGACAAAGGCCAGAGTCCTTCTAGAGCAGATGCTGGAGAGGCCCCTTCTGGGGCAGCCTCACCACAGGAGGACTCAGATGTAGAGGGAGTTGTTCAATCCTTCTCCGTGAAAGATCTGAGAAGTATCAGGAAGGACTTTAGTCGTCATGAAGGCGAAACACTTGTCTCCTGGTTGCTCCGATGCTGGGATAGCGGGGCAGATACCCTAGACTGAGATGGCAGAGAAGCTAGGCGATTGGGAAACCTGTCCAAGGATGGAGGGATTGTACCTGAAAGAACTGCCTGTGCGAGAGGTGATTTATAGTGATGGGCAAGCGATAGTAGACCCTGATGAAATGCCATGCAAACGATCTCTGCTCAAAAAGTTTGTACAAAGTGCACCATCAACATATTCCCACCCATTGTCAACAATAGTCTGGGGAGGATCCGATACTGACACACCAACTGTAAATGAAGGGGTTAAGAAGGTACGACAGTATGAAGACAGTCTCTCTGGTCCCTTCTCTGTGGCAGCCATAGAAAAGCTGACTGTGACCACCGAGAAAATGACTGAGAAACTGACTGAGAAAATAGAGCAAATGACCCAGAGATTAGTTGAGCAAACCGATAAACTGTTTGATAAACTAACCAAGGTGGAGGAAAAACTCCATGCTTTCCCTGTACAGACTCATGTTGCAGCTGCTAAGAGGAAACGCCCTCCTACTCAAGAGAAAAACCACCCTCCGACTCAAGACAAATCAAACCCGATGCGAGATATCCTGTGGGTTTGCCTCTGTGAATATGCAGAAGACATGAAGAAGTGGGATGGAGAACCTACCTCAGCCCTACAGGCACGGGTGCTTGAGTTGCAAAATGAAGCCGACAGAAGAAAGGATTCTTACAGGAAGAAGGTTGCTCCAACCTACGGTAGGCGATCCTACGGACCAGGTAGGAACCAATCTGATAATCGTAGGTACTACGGTCAACAGTAGAGGTGCCCTGCCTCCAGCCAGGAGGAGGAGAGGGACAACCGACTTTATTGGACTGTGTGGATTCGATGGCCTGGCACATGAGAGCCACAAAAGTATAAAGCCCTGGTGGACACTGGTGCACACTGGTGTTGGGTTGTTTTTTGCTGTCTCCAGGGAGTTATCTAATGTGAAAAGAGAAGTATTTATTTCTTTATAGAATTTAAATATTTATTTTCATAAAAAGAGCCTTAATGGAACGAACCTCTACCTGGTAATGAGAGAGGGTGATTTATTCTTTTTTTTTTATTTAACTGAAAAAAAGTTGGATGTAGCGATGTGGATTTTCGCTCCCTCACAATCCCCCAGGAAGAGGATTGGAGCCAGGAGGAGCATCGGAGCACAGAAGCCGCGAAGCGATGGTCACACAGTGCTGCAGGGGCAATCGAGGTGTCGTTCAGTGGTGAGATGAGCAAGCAGCATCCCGAAAATCCGCCCCTGGAGAGGGGTCAGTGGTGTACGGACGCTCTCTGTGTTCTGTAAGCCCCCTTTGGGGAGCCCCTGCTGCCCCCTTGGCAGTGCCCGGGTGGCTGTGACTGCTGAAAGCTGGTTTGGTGCGTTGAGGTGTTAGGTGGGGTGGCAGCAGCCCCTGCCCGCCCCGGGAGGGGGGACACCACCTCTCCGGTGGCACTGGATGGGTGGGAGGGAGGGAGGGAGCACAGCTCTGGGAGCCATGGAGAAAGGCGTGGGGGTGTCCCTCATCGTGGCAGCCCCCAGCAGCCCTACCCCGCCACATGGCCACCCCAAGGACACCCAAGCCCCATCTTGGTCCTCTCCCTCTTGGGTGATGCCCTTCCACCCGCCCTGGAGGTGCGCTCCTCTCCTGCAGGGGGGGACGCCCAGCACTCGCCTGGCTAGAGAAGCACCGGGGGGGTGCTTAGGGGGCATCTGAGCTTCCCAGTTACACGGGCATAATTAGGGTGCCCTTAAGAACCATTAATAACCACTTTGGCTCTGCTAACCAACTGCGGCGAGGCCCCCACCCCGCTTTAGCGCAGGCTTTGTGATGCCAACACCTCCCTGAGCCACTGGGTAAAGCGACGCCTGGCAAAAAAACACCACCCCCCAAAAAACCCCACACCACATCCCCCACTCCCCGCCCACCCCTTCTCCCCCCATCACAGCCATGGGACAAACTCCCACCACCACCACACCCCAATCTCAGCTCGGCCGTGACGCCCCCAAGACACTGGAAAGAAAGCAACCGAGAGCAAGCTCAGGCTCCTGTGAGCTGCAGAGATTTCTCTTTGGTTTTTGATGTTGTCCTTGGATGGGGTTTGGTTGGTTGTTTTTCACACAACACTTTGCAGTAGAGGACAAAAACGTGGTGTCGCAGCCCCCGGGGTCGGCGCTGGCACTGCCACCTCCCCCCCCCCAGCTCCTGTCCCTCCTCTTGCCCCGCAGCTGTTCCCACTTTCCTTGCTTGGTTTGGTTGGTTTTTTTTCCTTTCTACCTTTCTTTTTTAATGTTTTCGCTTCCCCCTTTTTTCTCTTTTACCCCTTTTTTCTTTTGACCTTTTTTGCTTTTTCCCCCTTTTTTTCTTTTTCTCTTTTTTCTTTTCCCACTTTTTTTTTCCTCCTTTCCCTTTTTTTTTTTTCCCCCTTTTCTCTTTTTAAACATTTCTCAAGCTTTCTCCTGAAGGAACGGCCCCTGGCTCTCCGCTAGCAGAAGGAGCCTACGGACGAGCTCTGGCACTGACATGGGCAGGAACACCCACAAGTGAGAACTGGATAGACAAAAGGCTCCTCAATGATGACACTGGGGCAGCCCGACCTTAGAAGCAGCAGAGGAGCAGAGCCACCCAGAGCCATCCAGAGAACAGGAAGGGCTATTCAGGGCCTTATTGTCTGCGCGAAGTAACCATCTGCTGAGAACCGGTCTGGCGGCTCAGAGCTCAGCCACAGCAGCACTCTTGAGCCAAAGGGGAAAAGTACACCGGCAGGAAGACTGGGAGCCTTCCTCCACAACAACCCACAGATCATGACCAGAGTGGTGCCTATTCCCAGCCTACACTAATGAATACGTACGCCTTTGCATCAGAAAGGAACGCTTGCTTTACCAGCCCCTGGGCGAGTTGGGAGCCATCCCCCTTGCACCCAGCGCTGCAATAAACATGCTGCTTTGTAACTCGCCCCGAGTTGGGGAGTTTCTTTCCGCACGTCAGCACCCCTGGGATTGCTTTCCTTCTCCCGCCTCGCACTCGCTCCACATGGTTTTTTCCAACTCAGTCTTTTTTATTAAAAAAATTAATGAAAAAATGCTCCAACTCTCAGTTTTACAAGGCACACAAAATCTCTAAAAGGGAAACACAAGCGTGAGGTGCTGAGGTACCCAAACCTGCCCCTGTTAGTCCAACTAAAGGGACAGCGTCGGGAGGCGACGGAGGAGGAAGGGGGAGGCTGTGGGATGGAGAGAGCCCTCCCCGTACCCCTCAGCTGCGCATCCTCGCAGCGCCGCGGGAATGGGGGGCTGTGTGTCTGGGCGGGTCTTTGGTTTGCTCCCCTGACCTGCTGGGGGTGGTGGAGGAGGTTGGAGGGGGTTGTCCGGCAGTGGGGTTACATTCATCAGGCGGTGCTGGGCGGCACGACAGGAGCATCACTTGCTGTGCTGCGAGGCCGGGGCTCCCGGAGCGTGTTTCTGCTCCTGCTGCTTCACCTGCTGGACCATTTCCCTCATCTTGCACTGTGCAGTCTTGGGGAGGAGAAGGGAAAAGCAAGAGTTGGGGGTCAGGGCACTGTTTCTCCCACCACCACCCACCCCTGAGCCCCCACCGAGCATCTCGCCGCTCCCAACTTTTCACCCCGGACAAGCCCTAATTAATTTCAGGTTTCTGGGTTTTTTTAACTTGTGCTTCCTCCATCGCTCCTTGAGAGAGGCTCAATTTTGGGGGGGGGGGGGGGCCGCCATCCCGCTCGAGTGCACAGGAGACAAGGTTATGGAAGATGAACCCAGGTGGGATGCGGGTGGCTTTGCCTGCACCGAGGAGTCCATTCACAATGTCCCCACATCCAGCAGCATCAAAATCATGGTACCCAGCAAAGAGCTCCCCTGGCGCTGAGGGAGGCCAAGCCAGGCTGGCAGCACAGTGCTGACCACAGGGACGCTCTCAACTTGGCCCTTACTGTCCCCCACACCCACAGCCCCCACCCAGCGCACCTTGAACTGAGCCTCAGGCGGCCCTGTGATGATGACCATGCGCTCGCTGCCCTTGGGACCTTCTGCCGGTGCAATCTGGGGAAGTATGGGGGAGAAGGAGCGTGAGTGCAGCCACCGCTTCAGCAAGACCTTCCCTCGGTGGCATGTCCCCCCACAACGCAGGGCAATCCCCCCATGCAGGAGCATCCCCTCCCACCCGAGCCGGGCTCATAACCAGGGTGCTGCAGGCCTGGCCTTCTACTAAACACAGGCGGGAGAGGTGGGCCCATGCCAACGGGTACAGGAGAGCTGGGGAGAGACTTTTTACAAGGGCATGGGGTGACAGGACGAGGCGGAGTGCCTTCAAAGTGGAAGAGGGGAGATTTAGAGGAGATAACGGGAAGAAATTTTTCACTGTGAGGGTGGTGAATCACTGGCCCAGCTTGCCCAGAGAAGCTGTGGCTGCCCTAGCCCTGGCGGTGTTCAAGGCCAGGTTGGACGGGGCTTGGAGCAACCTGGGCTGGGGGGAGGTGTCCCTGAACAGGGCAGGGGGGTGGGACTCCATGATCTTCAAGGTCCCTTCCAACCTCAACCGTTCTGTGATAAGTTGGGGAGCAAAACTGCTCCCCGCACACTCCCATTCCCTGACCTCGGCAGTGCAGAGGGGAAACTGAGGCACGAAGCGCAGGACCAGCCCCGCAGCGCCTTCCTCACCTTGATGGAGGCACCCGCAAACCGCACCAGCTGCTTGATGTGCTGCCCCTTCTTCCCGATGATGGCCCCCACCGCCTGCGTCCCGATGAACACGTTCACAACCTCTTGCTCCGGAAGCTGCGGGGGCATGGAAGAGTGAGAGGGTCAGGGCACCAGCTGGACAGGGGACAAAGGAGGTGGCTGTCCCCATCCCACCATCCCATGGTAGTGGTTGCCCACTCTCCCAAGGTGCCCCAGCAAAGATCTCCTGGAGAGGGGGGACAGGCACCTAAAGGGTGCTGATGTGGGAAGGCGCTGGCTGGGGGAGCTCCGCCGAGAGCTGGCTGAGAGCTACGCCGAGGAGCTCTATGGTGGGAGAGAAAATGAGGGTTTTTTTTCAGAAAATGAGGGTTTTTTTTCCTTTCTACCTTTCTTTTTTAATATGTTTTCGCTTCCCCCTTTTTTCTCTTTTACCCCTTTTTTCTTTTGACCTTTTTTGCTTTTTCCCCCTTTTTCCCCCCCTTTTTTTCTTTTTCTCTTTTTCATTTTCCCACTTTATTTTTCCTCCTTTCCCTTTTCTCTTTTTAAACATTTCTCAAGCTTTCTCCTGAAGGAACGGCCCCTGGCTCTCCGCTAGCAGAAGGAGCCTACGGAAGAGCTCTGGCACTGACATGGGCAGGAACACCCACAAGTGAGAACTGGATAGACAAAAGGCTCCTCAATGATGACACTGGGGCAGCCCGACCTTAGAAGCAGCAGAGGAGCAGAGCCACCCAGAGCCACCCAGAGAACAGGAAGGGCTATTCAGGGCCTTATTGTCTGCGCGAAGTAACCATCTGCTGAGAACCGGTCTGGCGGCTCAGAGCTCAGCCACAGCAGCACTCTTGAGCCAAAGGGGAAAAGTACACCGGCAGGAAGACTGGGAGCCTTCCTCCACAACAACCCACAGATCATGACCAGAGTGGTGCCTATTCCCAGCCTACACTAATGAATACGTACGCCTTTGCATCAGAAAGGAACGCTTGCTTTACCAGCCCCTGGGCGAGTTGGGAGCCATCCCCCTTGCACCCAGCGCTGCAATAAACATGCTGCTTTGTAACTCGCCCCGAGTTGGGGAGTTTCTTTCCGCACGTCAGCACCCCTGGGATTGCTTTCCTTCTCCCGCCTCGCACTCGCTCGACATGGTTTTTTCCAACTCAGTCTTTTTTATTAAAAAAATTAATGAAAAAATGCTCCAACTCTCAGTTTTACAAGGCACACAAAATCTCTAAAAGGGAAACACAAGCGTGAGGTGCTGAGGTACCAAAACCTGCCCCTGTTAGTCCAACTAAAGGGACAGCGTCGGGAGGCGACGGAGGAGGAAGGGGGAGGCTGTGGGATGGAGAGAGCCCTCCCCGTACCCCTCAGCTGCGCATCCTCGCAGCGCCGCGGGAATGGGGGGCTGTGTGTCTGGGCGGGTCTTTGGTTTGCTCCCCTGACCTGCTGGGGGTGGTGGAGGAGGTTGGAGGGGGTTGTCCGGCAGTGGGGTTACATTCATCAGGCGGTGCTGGGCGGCACGACAGGAGCATCACTTGCTGTGCTGCGAGGCCGGGGCTCCCGGAGCGTGTTTCTGCTCCTGCTGCTTCACCTGCTGGACCATTTCCCTCATCTTGCACTGTGCAGTCTTGGGGAGGAGAAGGGAAAAGCAAGAGTTGGGGGTCAGGGCACTGTTTCTCCCACCACCACCCACCCCTGAGCCCCCACCGAGCATCTGGCCTTCTACTAAACACAGGCGGGAGAGGTGGGCCCATGCCAACGGGTACAGGAGAGCTGGGGAGAGACTTTTTACAAGGGCATGGGGTGACAGGACGAGGCGGAGTGCCTTCAAAGTGGAAGAGGGGACATTTAGAGGAGGTAACAGGAAGAAATTTTTCACTGTGAGGGTGGTGAATCACTGGCCCAGCTTGCCCAGAGAAGCTGTGGCTGCCCTAGCCCTGGAGGTGTTCAAGGCCAGGTTGGATGGGGCTTGGAGCAACCTGGGCTGGGGGGAGGTGTCCCTGAACAGGGCAGGGGGGTGGGACTCCATGATCTTCAAGGTCCCTTCCAACCTCAACCGTTCTGTGATAAGTTGGGGAGCAAAACTGCTCCCCGCACACTCCCATTCCCTGACCTCGGCAGTGCAGAGGGGAAACTGAGGCACGAAGCGCAGGACCAGCCCCGCAGCGCCTTCCTCACCTTGATGGAGGCACCCGCAAACCGCACCAGCTGCTTGATGTGCTGCCCCTTCTTCCCGATGATGGCCCCCACCGCCTGCGTCCCGATGAACACGTTCACAACCTCTTGCTCCGGAAGCTGCGGGGGCATGGAAGAGTGAGAGGGTCAGGGCACCAGCTGGACAGGGGACAAAGGAGGTGGCTGTCCCCATCCCACCATCCCATGGTAGTGGTTGCCCACTCTCCCAAGGTGCCCCAGCAAAGATCTCCTGGAGAGGGGGGACAGGCACCTAAAGGGTGCTGATGTGGGAAGGCGCTGGCTGGGGGAGCTCCGCCGAGAGCTGGCTGAGAGCTCCGCCGAGGAGCTCTATGGTGGGAGAGAAAATGAGGGTCAGTGATGGCCCCAGCATGCCAGACCCTTCCCGGCCACCCCCAGACCCACGCACAGCAGCAAGATACCACCATAAGCCCGGCAGGGACACGGGGACAACCCTTCAGGCCCTCAAACCCCCCCTCACAGAGCGTGGGTGCATCTGAGCTGCATCCAGCGCCATGGGGCTGGGAGGCAGACGGGGGCTCCCAGTTACCCCCACTCCCCCCACGCTGCCACCTTGCCGCCCGTGTCCCGCATCTGCAGGGGAAAACCACGACACAACTCTCTCCTGCTCTGCATTCCAGCAAGTGCAACCGGATGCTACCTGCAAACCACCACTGCTCAGCTGGAGGACGAGCAGACCCGGCTCCCCTGCCCAGCCTGGACGCCGCTCTCGCTCCCAGCCCTGGAAAAAAAGCCTCTCCAGGACGGGGCTGCAGCAACAGCCGCACATTTCCACCCCACAGGAAACAGCTCGTTAACGAGGGGCGAGCACCGCATTTCAAAGCCCCCTTAGGAGCAAGGCAGCGCCCCAAGAGCCAGCCCAACCCCCCAGCACACAGCTCAGCGCTCACCACACGCTCGCCGGCCCCCGCAGCAGCGGCTCGAGCGGGGCTGCCCGCGGCCGGCGGTCGGGCGCCGCTCCGTCACAGCCGCTCACCATGGTGGAACGCCGAACGCAGTCCGCGTCCTTCCAGTCGCGCCGCAGCCATGGCGCAGCCGGATGCGGCTACCGGAGCTCCGCGCCAGAGGGGCGCAAAGCGCCGTGCGAGCGCGCAGGAAAGGGCTCGGTAAGCCCGGGATTGGCATTCCCTCACCCACCGCGGGCAGAGGAGGCAGGAGGGGGCGCGCGAGAGCCCGCGCCGCCGGCCGCTGTCGCTCGCCTCAGGCCTGCGGGACGCCGAAAGGCTTCTCCGCTCTCCGAGGGGCCCCTCCGCTCTCTGGGAGGCTTCTGGGGGGCCCCTCCGTCTCTGGAGGGCTTCTGGGGGGCCCCTCCGGCCTCCGTGGGGGCCTCTTCCCGAAGGCCTCTTCCCCTCCTCCGGGCACTCCCCGGCCTCCCGGCGCCCAGCTGCCAGCCGGGGCCCGGCTCGGGGCTTCCGGAGAAGGGCAAGCGCCTCCCCCAGACAGAGCAGGGCCAGGCGGGACGGCGCCGGCCCGGCCCCACCGCAGGGCAGGGGCAGAAGCGGGCCGGGCGGCCGCTAACGGCTCCCTCAGGCAGAGCACAGACGGCGGCGCGCCTGCGCGCGCGCACCCACCGCCCCGCCCCTCTCTCCCCCCTCAGCCTCCCCTCCACTAATGGCTGCGGGGGGCCCTCGGCGCCCTCCTCGCCGCCCCCGGGACCCGCCGCCGCGCAAGAGGCCGCCCCCCAGGGCAGCGAGCCGCCCCGCCGCCTCAGGGCCGCCCCCGGGCATCGCCCCGGCGCCCACTCCCCCCCCATCTCCCCGGCCAGAAGCAATGCTATCAGCAGGGGTCGGGGGCATAACAGTTCAAGAGAAATTCCTTTGTGTAAGAAAGACCAAAGAGTTCTTCAAAGGATCCGGCTGTCCTGACATTTGGGGGGGCAAAGAGAGGAAAAAACCCACCTCGGACCAACCTGTGTGCTCCATTCCCAAAGGACAAAGTGATTGAAGTGGGTGTATGCCCGAGTTGCTTTCCCACCTTTTATGTCCTGTCCTCCTTAGACTTTTCTTTGCAACTCAGTGTAGGGATTTCCGAAACGAACTTAATTTGTTGGCGATAGGAAGAAAGGTAAAATGTTGGGAAGCATTAACGGAATGAGCCAAAGAGGCCTAATGTGCTGCAGCGGGATCATTAGCTCTCTGCGAGCGGTCGTTGGCTGGGAGAGGTTGGGGGGTGTTGAGGAGGGCTGCAGTTAGGTGTATGTGCCTGAGATGATCCCAGGGGCGCTTGGAGGGGGAGACCTTCGGGATAGGAAAAGTAACTTGGGAAGTTTGGGCCCTGTGAAGGGAAGTCAGCCTGCTGGGAGCTTCCCTAGGGTTGCAAAACACTGTTGTGTGTGTTCTTTCCTCAGCGTTTGCATAGTTGTGGATGATGATGATGACGAGACTCCGCCGAAAAAGCAAAAATCAGGTATCGCACATTACACAAGTACTGAATATGCCCGATTTTTCTGAGGTTTCGTGTCCCTTGGAAAAGTCTGGCTTTTGTGCTCTGGCATTGTTCCTGAAACGGTGGCTTTTCAAGCTGTTGGCTTCTTGCCTTGTGGCTCTCTATGCCTATAGCCAATGGCTTGAGGGTGTCCGGTAGGGCTTAGCCCTATAGATGACGGACGTTCTCTGCGGTGACTGTGGCAGGGCCCAATACTTTTACTGCCAGCAGGAGATAGCCCAGGTCTCTGGCGCTGAGCCCGCGCCTGTCAGCAGAAAGAGTATCTTAAATCCAAGCTGTGTGCTCCCTCCTGTCTGTATTCGCAATGTACCTCTGTTGGTTTTCTAGCCTGTTCTTATACGGCCTGTCTTTGTTTTTTAGATTATTCCATCTCTGAGCAGAAAGAGAAAGTTGACGTTTCTGCAGTGCTGCAGTTGCCGACCAAGGCAACCAAACGCCCGGCGGCTTCCGTCAGCGAAGATGCTGCCGGCACAGAGTCTGCGGAAGAGGTTAGCGAGGGCTTTGAAATGTTAGGGTCTGTGCAAGGTGCGAGAGCAAGCGTCTCTCCCTACTGCATCTTGAGGTTGAGCCTGCTCTGAGCCTGTACAGCAGTAGGTGGTTCTTTTGCATTTCTAGCAGGCAGCTCTGATGTGGGCTGGGTTTGCCTTACTCAAGCCTGCGTCCTCTGCTCCGGCACTGGCAGCTGCGGGAGGAGCAAACTGTTTGTTGTCTTCCAGATACTTGAGAATGGTTCAAGTTTATAGTTTTAGTGTGTTTGCAAACTGTTATTCTCTTTCTCAAGCTTGTGGTTAAGGAATCAATATACACTACCTGACAAGAAAAACTGCATACTTGCTCTGGATAAACCACTTTCTGCTCATTATCCACCAGTCCAGGAGAGCGTTCCTGTAGGACTTTGGCTCTGTAAAAATGAGCCACCTTGACTGCCTAGTTTGGTTCAAAGGTGTAGTGCAGTTTTTCTTATTGCCCCATGGGATTAGAGGGCTAAGAGACTGTCGGGCTCTAGTTCTTCGTTCCTGAGAGAGTCGTTAACTCTTATTTGTACACAATATATTTCTCAAGGGCCGAACTATCACCCTTTGGAATGTTTAGAAGCCGACTGAGTGATAACTCAGTGACAAGACTGTATTCTTTTAATTGCTGCACATATGAGAGCCTGTATTCAAAATTTAAAGCGTACCTGTCAAAGGTCCTGCCAAGATTTGCCGCCTTCTGCAATCTGAACCAGCAAGTCATGGTCCCCAAGTCATAGTAGAGCTGACTACGCCTCAGGAAGTGTGTTTGCTGGGATTCACATTCAGGTTACACTCACGCTGGTGCTTTTTTGTTGTTTTCTTTTAAGCCTGGGTCCACTTCTTTAGAGCCTTCCACTAAAAGACCACGATTTTCGTCACTCGAGGTAGCCGTGCTGCAAATTGGTAAGGCTGACATCAAGTTATACGACTTGTTTCATTTTCACCCTACCTTGTGTACTGTCCAAGTCTACCCCTAGGGTTCTGTAGGGATTATGGCAGGCACGGGACGAGGCAGCATCTGGGAATACTTGAGCGTGACCTCTGTTTCTTACCCGCATCCTCGCATTGCTTCTGGAGTGGAGCCGGGCGTCGATCTGGTCGTCTCGGTACCAGAGCTGCCTTGGATGCAGTCCTTCCGTTCTGATAGGTCCACTGTTAGCTTGCCACAAGCAAATTGTTTTCAATGGTCCTTTTAGGTAGTAGATCCTGAGGAGCCTTTTGTATTTCAGGTTTCGGCTGGCAATACCTTGTGCGCGCAACTTGCTGCAGTTGCCGGTGTGAAAACCTGAAAATGTCCTAAAGTGACATAACACAAATCATATGATGATGTGAGAGAGAAAATGACAATTTATCTTTGGTGAAGCTCGTTACTGTAAACTCATAAACCTCTTCAGTTTCCTTTTATACTTACCCATGCCTTACGCTCTTCTCTCGTAGGTCAAATGCCGTGTGGGACCCATGCTCGCTTGACTAAGGAACCACTCTCTCGTCCTGACAAGACAATTCCCCGTCTGAGGTAAAAATCCTTCCGTTTTCTTTGACTTCTTCCCCGAAAGGTTTACTGCCTATGGTAAGGGAGGTCGTCAGCTGCTTCCCCCCCGAAGAACCAATATTAAACTTTTTCTTTAAATCCAGCTACTTAATTGACACAGGAGATTAGCTAGAGATTAAAGGTCTGCGGTAAGAGGAAGCGTTGAACTTGAGAGGAGGCTGAGGACACAATCAACAGCGTATCTTCAAGGCAGTTGTTGTGATTTTCACTTTTACTTCTCTCTACTTCCCCATTAGCCAGTTGAAGACAGCAGGTCTTCATCTGAAAGTCATAAACATCTCGTGTCTGTCTCCATCGTCATCGGTGTACGTGCTTGACAAAGCAGGTGGTGGTGGAGGTGCACATTGGAATGTTCTCTTGATACCGTTTCTTTTGCCGTTGATGTTTTGAGCACAAGCCGGAAGGGCAAACAGAGCATCAAAGCTGCTCCAGACAGCTTCTTACCACTGAGGCCACCAGTTAAGGAGTGCGCTGCGCCAGAATCCGCCACTGCAGATGAAAATCCATACCATGAAAATGATACAGAAGAGAGTTTCTCATGTAATTTTGGGTGCGCTGAGTTTAAGCGCACTGCATTTGAGAGCAGGTCAAGACTCTGCTGTCGGCGTCTCATCTGCCAGTCGTTGCTTATTGTGGTTTGGCTCATATTTTGGAGCAGATCTGGAGCCTGAGAAAGAGATTCCTTTCAGAGGAAGCTAAACCAGAGAAGTTCCTGGGGAAGGTGTCTAATGCACTCCAACCGCTACTGAGCATATAGTCCCTGAGGTCAGAGCAGGGCAGGTCTGAAGTAAAATGTCCCAGCAGTATGGATGTTGTGGACATTGCCATTCTCAGCGTCAGCATAACCTTTAACAAATAGATTGAGCAGAATTGGTCAGGGCTGGTTGAAATGAACGCTGTCTTGTCCCACAGAGTAAAGTGGCCTCCTCAGGTTAATGCAGATATTTGTCGGATGTGCAAAGAATATTTTGTTCTTCTTAAAGAAAAACCCCAAAAGCCAGCGTGAATTGGTACGCACTGATAACAAATGCCCCCCGTATAAAAATTGTGATTCTCCTCTGTTGTTTGTTTCCTGCCCCAAAGTGTTCAAGCCTCCTCCAAGGAACCAGTGGCGACTGTGAGTCACCGGGAAGAACCAAAATACGGAGGAGACGTCTATCCACGTGCAACACTCAGGACCGGTGAGTATCCCCATGATTCCAATCCGTTCCACTTTGTAGGTAGACGTCAAATCCGAATAGGGCATTTCTTACACACTCGCAGATGACGTTCCGAGTTCAAAGTGCTTGCCAGAATTCGAACTTCCTGACCATACCGTCATCCTTCAAAGTTTTTCCTTTTTTTTTATTTATCACTCAGAAATGGAGAGCTGTGTACATCTGATGGTGATTGAAAGTCGACTTCTTGTTTTCTTACTACTGCTTTTCTGTGCAGGTGTCGAATGTATAGATGTTTGCTGCCCGCAGCGGTCGCAGAGAGGTGATACGATCAGGTAGAGTCTCTTCTAATGATGCTTCTTGTTCCTTTTGGCTCTGCGCGTGTATCTCTTTCAGCCGCTGGTAGAGTCTCGAAGATGACCAACGGTCTTTGATCGTCTCAGTGCTGTGAAAGAGAAGTAGCTAGCTTGCGGCTCCGGAATTGCTTGCAAGCCAGTTGCATCTCCAACACAAGCGAGAGCCGTGCTGCGTGACAAAGAGGGTTGTGCTGGTGTGGTGTTTGCTGTGGGAAGAAAGCCAGTAAGGGTGCGAGTGGTGGCCGTCCCAAGTTGCCCTTGGATGTGCAGAATCCGTTTTTGTTTGTGAGTCGTTCTGCCGAGCCATCAATGAGCTGACATTTCACTTCTTTCACTTGGAAACTCGCATCCTAAGCAGAAGGATTAGAGAGCTTGTAAAGCCTGGTGGGACTTGAGGCAGTTTTGGGGACTTTGTAAGTCCCAAAGGATGCCTGGGGTTTGCCTAGGAGGGGGAAAAAGGCAGCGTGCAGTTGGGTTTGAGAGGCCAGCGGCCTCATTGGTATTGGCTGTCTGAGCTGGCAGGACTGTGAGTTGCGACGGCTTTGCGGTCTTTATGGAAACAGGTCTTGGTTTCCCGAAGCTCACTCTGTTTGGGTGCAAGTCTAGTTGCAGATGTTCCTGTTACACCTTGCAGTAGAACACCCAGCATGCAGTGTTTATCAGCAGCAGATCACAAAGCACTCGACAGAGGAAGTGCTGGTTGCTTCCCTGTTTTCCAAATAATGCAACTGATAAAGAGAAGGAAAAGGAGTCTTGTACAAGTAGATGGGAAAAAAAAAACAAACTTCCAAAGCTCCCAGCTCTTCATTCTATCCCAGTCTTGCTGCTAAGAAAGACCGGTGCTGGAAGTTGAGGCGATATTGTCACATGTTGATGTGTGCAACCGGGGCTAGTCAGAATAGGCCTTGCAAAAGCCTTTCTTGTCCAGAGGGTGAATTCTTGAGAATTCCATGGGACAGGACGGATATAGAGCTCACTTCTCTCTCTCCCTCTCCTGGCAGGTACTGCACACCAGAAGAAAACTCTGCGGAAGAGGAAGGAGCACTGAAAGAAACCATCGCAGGGGTAAGCTTGTGTTATTCCCAAGGAAAATAGAGCTCTTTGTGGTCAGAAACTTCAACAAATCTGTGCTTGATTGCTAGCTTAACGTCCGTTTGTCTAACAGAGGCAGCGTGGCACAGAAATCTTAGAAGATGCCTTATTCCGAGGACACCCTACACCTGTTCGGTCCAAAAAGTCAGCCAGCCTCGATGTGGAGGAAAAGAAAGTGCCAAGATTGGGAAAAACAGCGGAACGCTTTCCTCCGCTCACAGAGGTACCGTAGGCGACAGTCTGTGAGACAAAAGAGAAGGTTGTGGCAGAGCTGCAAGGAAGTCCTCTTCTTCTCAGTGGTTCTTAAGGCGCTTTGAAATCTGAAGAACTTGCATTGAACCTGTTAGCGAGTGGCTGTGGTTGTGGCTTCACAGTGCGAGGGTCAGCACTAAAGCTGCTTTGAAGGATTTTGTGTGCTCCCCGCGCTCCTTCAGTTGTGCTGCCCTAAGGGTTTGTGGGCCTTCTGTTAGCGGGACGGCTGCCTCAGTTTCCCCCTTTGCCGTTCCCTTTGAAGTCCCCCACCTTCACGTTCTTTCAGGCTCCTGACTTAGCTGCCTCGGTACGGAGGATGCCCGCTGGGGTTGGCTTAAACCTGGGTATTGCGAGGGCCGCAGCAGCACCTGGGAAAGGGGGTTGCCAGAGTTGTGTTCCATTTTCAGCTGCTTGAGCGTGTTTGCTAAGTTGACGGGTTTTATCCCCACGTCCTTGGTGAAAAGAAACGGCAGCAAGCCTGGGCTGTGAAGTTCAAAGTTAGGATGCTGAAACCAACCAAGCAAGGCAAAAGCGCTATCGCTCACTGAGGCAGGAAACCGTCGAAGGCAGTTGCTCTGTCACCTGAGCTGAATTTACAGGCCGTGTTTCAGTGGAAAGCTGCCCCCAGGTCAGCGTGCTCCATGCTCTGTTTCACAAGTCCTTCCCCATTGAATTGTTCCTTTCAGGCCATGGAGAGAGAGGTCAGTGCCGCATTTGGCAGAGGTGAGCCAGATGAGATCATGAGCAGTGCCTTCAAACTAAAGGTCACTCGCGAAGACATCCACACGCTCAGGAACCTTTGCTGGCTAAACGATGAGGTAAAACCAGCTGCAGCACAGGGCTAGTCTCACTCAGCCTTTATTGAAAAATACCCCTCCGCCCTGTACAGAAGTCGCGTCAACGTTCTTTGACGACCTCCGCTGCAGAGCCTAGAAATCTCTGTACACTTCTTATTTGAGGTGTTGAAGGGTCAAGCGTTTCGGGAAGTTCCGTTACTTCTTGTATGACGCAGCTTCCAGGAGTTCGTCCGGGTTATTGGCGTGGGTGGCAGGTGTTTTGATCAAACTGCCGATGTAGCCCCGTGTGAAATCCTGGGAACAAAAGCCTCCAGCTGAGGCTGGAGTTCTCTGCGCTGCGTGCTTGAGGGTGGCCAGAACAGAGGTGGTGCTGTATTTTTCGTTGGGGAAGGCAGCGTCTTATTTTGACACCTCACGTTTCCTCTTTATGGTGCAGGTCGTTAATTTCTACATGAGTCTGGTGATGGAAAGAGGGAAGAAGGAAGGCTATCCAGCAGTCCACGCGTTTAGTACTTTCTTTTATCCAAAACTAACATCTGGGGGCTACGAGTCGGTCAGAAGGTGGACCAAGAGTGTCGATGTCTTTAAGCAGGACATCCTCTTCGTGCCTGTGAACTCGCGAGCACACTGGACACTAGCCGTGAGTCCCACGGGCTTTTCCTTTAGAATTGGACGGGGAGCAAAAACTGGCAAGAGAAGTCATGTAGGTGTTGGGGGGTGTGCGGCACAAGGTTGTGCTTTGCCTAACGGTCACCTTTTAATAACAGGTCATAGATCTGAGGAAGAACACGATCACGTACTTGGACTCGCTTGGGCAGAAAGGGGACAAGATTTGTCAGACTTTGCTGTAAGTAACCGCTCCGTCACTGCTTTTCTGGTGTGAATGAGGAGAGGGGTTTTAGATTTAGTCCCTGTAAGGCGACTGCCAGTTTTCACGTGGCTTGTAGATAACCAAGCAGGAATCTTGGAGTTGCTTGCTGCGACTTGTCTGGCATCGACTGCTTATCTGCTGTCACAGCGTCCCCTGCACCCAGGGTCTGGGGTGCCTGGATTCTGCCACCTTCCCGTGAGAGGCACAGCCAAATACGCCATAGCCCCGTGGCACACGTGTGCCGACTTTGTTAGTTCTTGACCATTAGCTCACAGCCTCTCCCCGTGTTTGTAAGTTTCAGATTGGGATTTTTCCTCAAAATCAGCCTTAAATCAGCTGCAGTGAGGATCCTCTGACATTTTACCGTCCTGCCGTCCGTCTTCCTGTGATCCTTCAGCCGCTTTATTTTGTTGTTGGCCTAAATTACAGAGATGAAAAGGGATTTTTTTTTTCCTTTTGTTTTAACCAGCCAATACCTGCAAAAAGAAAGCTGGGAAAAAAGACAGCTGGAGCTGGATGTTTCAGAGTGGACTCTTCACAGCATGGAGCCACGTGTACGTGAGCACCCCTTGGGTTTGAAATGGGAACTGTAAGTGCTTCTTTGGGGCCCAGATCCTGGCCCGTGGCAAAGAAAGGGTTGAGCTGATGTTCCTCGAGGAGTTGATAGTAAAAAGCAGTCCCTAAAGACCGGATTTAAGAAAGGTCTCTTAAGAAAGAGGCGGTGCGAACCTTGAGACACCTCGCAGGGGGGAGGGCTGCTGCGCCTTCTGGGCCTGCCAAAAATTTGGATCGTAGTGTCCGAGTCCGGGAGGCAGAGGGGAGGGATGGTGAGCAGTGAACTGGGTCTGTTCCTCGTGGGCGGGAGTGGGTATCGGGGATTAGGCAAGTAGGGTCAGGAGTGTGCGGTGAGCGCAGTGTCGGTGTGGGTAATGTGCGCTACTTACGAGTTGCTTTTCTTTTGAGATAGAGGGAAATCCTCCATCTTCTTTGCATTCCTTAGGAGATCCCTCAGCAGCTGAATGGAAGCGACTGCGGCGTCTTTATGTGTAAATACGCAGATTACATCGCCAGAGAGAAACCGTTCAACTTTAGCCAGGTGAGTGAAGGTCATAAACCCCTCCAAGCCCCTCTCGCCCAGGGACAGGAGCCAGGGAGGTTAGGCAGCAGCTCTTAATTGTGTCCGGGGCAGGGGCTGAGGTTTCGTACCCCGTTTCGGTGCGTAGTTGCTGGGATCAGAACTTCCAAGTGGCCTGGGCAGGGCAGAGCTGTGGTTCTCCATCCCCGCCTTTGGGAGCTGCTGCCGGTGAGATTCCTCTTGGGCAAGATACTGCTGCCAGCGGGTTTGGCATATCTGGGCTCGGTATCTTTTGGAGAAATGGCTTCTACCCTTTGACCAGTCAAGACACCGCTTCTTTTTCTTGATTTCGTTTTAGACGGGTCTTTTATTAGCGTGCTTGTAAGCTGTCGCGTGGTCAAGTCAATCTGGTTTTGTCGGGTTGTCGTGTCACCCTCTTAGGAACCGCGTGGGGTGTTGTACCCAAACGGTTGACAGTTCCTAAAGGGAACTTCCTATTAAGGACTCCGCTGGGCGTTTATGCGTGTTTGCCACCTCTTTCTACCGTGACGTCATTATTTAATTTCTCTTTTCTTTCTCTTCTCTTTTCAGACTCACATGCCATACTTCCGGAAGAAGATGGTGTGGGAGATAATCCACCAACAGCTGCTGTGACACGTGGACTCTTAGAGCTCTTCTTTTGATTACGTTTCTTCGACCTTAGTTACTTTTCTTAGGCCTTTAGTTAGTTTTCTTAGACCTTTAGTTACATTTCTTAGACGAATTTTCCTCTTTAGGTTATGAAGTAGAAGTTAAGATGGTTTATTCCCCCCACCTCCCTTATTTTGGAGACAGTAACTCTGGGGTTTTGGTACACAAGTTTTCCTCTTTAGCTTATGAAGGAGAAGTTAAGATGGTTTGTTCCCCCCACCTCCCTTATTTTGGAGACAGTAACTCTGGGGTTTTGGTACACAAGTTTTCCTCTTTAGCTTATGAAGGAGAAGTTAAGATGGTTTATTCCCCCCACCTCCCTTATTTTGGAGACAGTAACTCTGGGGTTTTGGTACACAAGTTTTCCTCTTCAAATTATGAAGTAGTGGTTAAGACAGTTTATTTCCCCACCTCCACACCCCCCCCCCCCCCTTATTTTGGAGACAGTAACTCTCTTTGAAATTAGCTAACGCACCTTAAGCAAGAGCCAGAAAGGTGGGTGTGACCTCGTTAAGGGCAGAGTGAAGAAGGAACATCGTCAACTTCCATGGCTGAGCCGCACGCTCGCGCCTCACAGCGCACACGACCACGTTACAGACAAATGGGAAACATCCGTGGTGGTGGTTACAGTCGTGTTTGCCCAACTTACCTTCCCAAGGACAACGTGCTGAACTACCGTGTCCTCAAAGAGAGTTTTCCTCTGTTTCTGGAATATCTACCGTCTACTTGATTCCTAAAACTGGATTTGTCACGACCACAGAAAGAAAGCGTTTACCATCTCTTGATTTCTCACCAAAGCCCCTGTCCTTTGGGCTGGTTTGGGGTTGGCTTGTTTTGCTGCCTCCAGGGAGTTATCTAATGTGAAAAGAGAAGTATTTATTTCTTTATATAATATAAATATTTATTTTAATAAAAAGAGCCTTAATGGAAGGAAACTCTCCCTGTGTCCTGGTTTGAGGTAAAAGAGAACCAATTTTGTTCAGTAACTTGGCTTCTTAGCTGGGCCTCTTCTACCAACTGAAATTAACTGCCTATTGTGCCGTCAGCGTTCACTCTCTCAGAGCGATAAGAGCAATGGTTACAGCTGATGCCCAGGCATGGGATGCAGAGAGGCTCTTGCTTATACTCATTGCTATAACCCCCACGGCCAACCAGCTTTGTTATTTGCCCCGTTGGAGGGTCGGAAGCGGAAAAGCATAGTGGGGTCCCACCTGCGGGGAGGAGCGACAGGACAGGTGACCCAAAACTGACCAACAGGGTATTCCATCCCATCTGCCTCATGCTCAGTAGAAAAGAGACCAAAGGGATCAAAGGGTTCTTCTACCTGGGGAATGTTTACTTCGCCCTTTGATAATTATGCTGATGTGACCCCATCAGAGCTGGGGCATGGCAACCTTCTGGGCTCTGAGGATAAGGACTGGTACCTTGTTAAGATCGTGATTTTGTTGTTGATGCTCCTGAATGTGGTGCAGGGGTGGTTTCTTGTGAAACATCTGTGCAGGGGGAGCTGGAGGGGACCGTGCGCTGCCGCCACTCAGACCCGCGCAGCCGCTCGGCGATCTGCAGCGGCGCGAACCGCGGCCCCGCCCGGCCCGGCCGCAGCCGCCCCCCCCGGAGCAACGGCACCACCGGCAGCCGCCTCCCCCACGGCACCGGGGCCACCGGCAGCTGCCCCCCCCACCGCCACGGCACAGGCGCCTCCGCCGCCGCCTGCACCGGCACCGGCACCCGCACCACCGGCAGCCGCCCCCCCCACCGCAACAACACCGGCCCCTCCGCCGCCCGTCCCGGCACAAGCCGCGCCCCCCCCGCAGCGGCACAAGCCACGCCGCCGCCTCTCCCGGCACAACCTACTGCAGCCACTACAACCAGTACCAAAACTACTCCAACTCCATCAAAATCGGTACAAGCCGCCCCGGGAACCAGGAGCAGGAAGAGGAGGTCAACTCCTTCCCCTGCCCCTTACCACAAAGACCACCTCAAGTCACATAGCTTGGGGGAGAGTTCTGAACAAGATCCAGGGGAGGGTCCTTCAAGACCACAGAAGGGAAAGAGACCTTTGAAAACAGACAGAGGCGAGAGTCCTTCTAGAGCAGATGCTGGAGAGGCCCCTTCTGGGGCAGCCTCACCACAGGAGGACTCAGATGTAGAGGGAGTTGTTCAATCCTTCTCTAGGAAAGATCTGAGAAATATCAGGAAGGACTTTAGTCGTCATGAAGGTGAAACACTTGTCTCCTGGTTGCTCCGATGCTGGGATAGTGGGGCAGATACCCTAGATTGAGATGGCAGAGAAGCTAGGCAATTGGGAAACCTGGCCAAGGATGGAGGGATTGATAAAGAAATTGGGAGAAAGACAAGCACTCTCAGTCTCTGGAGGCGACTGGTGTCAGCCATAAAGCGCAGGTATCCCTTTAAGGACGATATCGAATGCCGTCCAAGTAAATGGACCAACATGGGAAAAGGTATTAAGTACCTGAGAGAAATGGCTGTGCGAGAGGTGATTTATAGTGATGGGCAAAGTGATAGTACACCCTGATGAAATGCCATGCAAACGATCTCTGCTCAAAAAGTTTGTACAAAGTGCACCATCAACATATTCCCACCCATTGTCAACAATGGTCTGGGGAGGATCCGATACTGACACACCAACTGTAAATGAAGGGGTTAAGAAGGTACGACAGTATGAAGACAGTCTCTCTGGTCCCTTCTCTGTGGCAGCCATAGAAAAGCTGACTGTGACCACCGAGAAAATGACTGAGAAACTGACTGAGAAAATAGAGCAAATGACCCAGAGATTAGTTGAGCAAACCGATAAACTGTTTGATAAACTAACCAAGGTGGAGGAAAAACTCCATGCTTTCCCTGTACAGACTCATGTTGCAGCTGCTAAGAGGAAACGCCCTCCTACTCAAGAGAAAAACCACCCTCCGACTCAAGACAAATCAAAGCTGATGCGAGATATCCTGTGGGTTTGCCTCTGTGAATATGGAGAAGACATGAAGAAGTGGGATGGAGAACCTACCTCAGCCCTACAGGCACGGGTGCTTGAGCTGCAGAATGAAGCAGATAGAAGAAAGGATTCTTACAGGAGGAAGGTTGCTCCAACCTACGGTAGGCGATCCTACGGACCAGGTAGGAACCGATCTGATAATCGTAGGTACTACGGTCAACAGTAGAGGTGCCCTGCCTCCAGCCAGGAGGAGGAGAGGGACAACCGAATTTATTGGACTGTGTGGATTCGATGGCCTGGCACATGAGAGCCACAAAAGTATAAAGCCCTGGTGGACACTTGTGCACAGTGGTGGTGGTTTTTTTTTGCTGTCTCCAGGGAGTTATCTAATGTGAAAAGAGAAGTATTTATTTCTTTATATAATTTAAATATTTATTTTAATAAAAAGAGCCTTAATGGAATGAAACTCTACCTGGTAATGAGAGAGGGTGATTTATTCTTTTTTTTTATTTAACTGAAAAAAAGTTGGATGTAGCGATGTGGTTTTTCGCTCCCTCACAATCCCCCAGGAAGAAGATTGGAGGCAGGATGAGTATCGGACCACAAAAGCCACAAAGCGATGGTCACACAGTGCTGAAGGGGCAATCGGGGAGTTGTTCAGCGGTGAGATGAGCAAGCAGCATCCCGAAAATCCGCCCCTGGAGAGGGGTTAGTGGTGTACGGACACTCTCTGTGTTCTGTAAACCCACTGTGGGGAGACCCTGCTGCCCCCTTGGCAGCGCCCGGGTGGCTGTGACTGCTGAAAGCTGGTTTGGTGCGTTGAGGTGTTAGGTGGGGTGGCACAGCCCCTGCCCGCCCCGGGAGGGGGGACACCACCTCTCCGGCGGCACTGGATGGGTGGGAGGGAGGGAGGGAGCAGAGCTGTGGGAGCCATGGAGAAAGGCGTGGGGGTGTCCCTCATCGTGGCAGCCCCCAGCAGCCCTACCCCGCCACACGGCCACCCCAAGGGACACCCAAGCCCCATCTTGGTCCTCTCCCCGTTGGGTGACGCCCTTCCACCCACCCCGGAGGTGCGCTCCTCTCCTGTGGGGGGGACGCCCAGCACTCGCCTGGCTAGAGAAGCACCGGGGGGTGTGGGGGGTGTGTGTGACTGGGGGCATCTGAGCTTCCCAGTTACAAGGGCGTAATTAGTGCACCATTAATAACCACTTTGGCTCTGCTAAACAACTGCGTTCAGGCCCCCACCCCGCTTTAGCACAGGCTTCCTGATGCCAACACCTCCCCAAGCCACTGGGTAAAGCGACACCTGGCAAAAAACCACCACCACCTCAAAAACAACCCACAGCACATCCCCCACTCCCCACCCACCCCTTCTCCCCCCATCACAGCCATGGGGCAAACTCCCACCACCACTCCCCCCTGAATCTCAGCTCGGCCGTGACCCCCCCGAGACACTGGAAAGAGAGCAGCGGAGAGCGAGCTCAGGCTCGTGTGAGCTGGAGAGATTTCTCTTTTTCTTGTGATGATGTTGTCGTTGGGTGGGGTTTGGTTGTTTTTTTTCACGGAACACTTTGCAGTAGAGGACAAAAATATGGTGTCACAGCCCCTGGGGCCACACTGGCACCGCCACCTCACCCCCCCCCCCCCCCCTTCGCTCCCGTCCCTCGTCCCTCCTCTTCCCAGCGGCTTTCACCACTTTCCTTGCTTGGTTTTGTTTTGTGTTTTTTTTTGGTTTTTTTTTTTTTCCTTACAACCTTTTTTTATATTTGGGTTGGGGTTTTTTTTCCCTTTTTTTCCGCCTTTCTTCCCCCCCTTTTTTCTCTTTATCCTTTTTTTTTCCTTTCTCCTTTTTTCTTTTGCTTTTTTTTCTTTTCCCCCTTTCTTTTTCTTTCCACCACTTTTTTTTTTTCACCTTTTTTTTTCTCCTTTTTAACATTTTTCAAGCTTTCTCCAAAGGAACAGCCCCTGGCTCTCAGCTAGCCAAAGGAGACTACGGAAGAGCATTGGCACCCGTGGGAGTGGTTTCCTTCTCCTGCTTCACACTCGGTCGAGATCGTTTTTTCCAACTCGTCTTTTTTTTTTTTTTAACAAATTAAACAAAAAAAAAAGCTCCAAGTATCAGTTTTACAAGGCACACAAAATCTCTAGAAGGGAAACACAAACGCAAGGTGCTGAGGTATGAAAACCTGAGGTGTTTTTTTCTGTGTGGATGTGTGTGTGTCATCTGGGGTTGGGGGTTGTGTGTGCTTTATTTTTGAAATTTAAAAAAAATAATAATTTTGCTAGTTTTTTTTTTTTTTTTTTTCCCCAGCCCTGGGCTGACAACCTCTTGGAAATCCGGTGTTTCCCCCGTCGTGGTTTGGCCTCAGCCGGCAACAAAGAACCACGCGGCCGCTCGCTCCACTCCCGCAGCCGGGGGCAAAATCGGAAGAAAAAGGCAAAAAACTCGCGGGTTGAGATAAAGGCAGTTTAAGAGAAGAGCAACGGGAAGGGCAAACAATCCCAATAACAGCGGTAAAGGAATAGACGGACGCGATGACAGCGCCTCCGCGCACCGACCGGCCCCGCACCGCCGCAGCCCGCTCCCAGCCGCCACTTCCCGCCCCCTCCCCCGGCGAGCTCCCCCCAGCCCCGGGCATGGCTCACAGGGGATGGGATACCTGTGTCCCTGCCGGCTCCTCGGGGAAATTAACCCCATCCCTGCCGGAACCAGGACACCCCCCGCCCCTCTTTCCCCCCTTCTCTCCTGCAACCCGCATCTTTCAGCCGCGTCGGGGCGGTGATGGAGAGCGAAGGGACAGAGGGACAGCCGGGACAGGGGGACGCAGCAGATGCCAACCCCAGTTTGGGACTCAGGGAAGCAAAGAGGAAAGGGCGCGTGAAAGAGAAATGCCTCTTTGAGGAGACGGGATCCCTTCTCTTGGCTCATACAGGCACTGCTCTTCTCAAAGCCCTTAAGAAATCGCTTTTTAACGCTCCTTTAATTATTATGGGGGGTTTCACCCCCTGCTGGCAATCCTACATCCCTGCTCTACTGGGCGTTAGAGAACCACTGGACTAGTTCCTGTCCTTGAACCTCGAGAAAAGCCGGCTTTGGCTAAAAACCAAACATCCTCCTCCCGCCCCCACCCCCTCTGAAAAAAAAAAAAAAAAAATTAAAATCCTTACCGCCTCCCCCACGGCACCGGCGCCACCGGCAGCCGCCCCCCCCACCGCCACGGCACAGGCGCCTCCGCCGCCGCCTGCACCGGCACCGGCACCCGCACCACCGGCAGCCGCCCCCCCCACCGCCACGGCACAGGCGCCTCCGCCGCCGCCTGCACCGGCACCGGCACCCGCACCACCGGCAGCCGCCCCCCCCACCGCAACAACACCGGCCCCTCCGCCGCCCGTCCCGGCACAAGCCGCGCCCCCCCCGCAGCGGCACAAGCCACGCCGCCGCCTCTCCCGGCACAACCTACTGCAGCCACTACAACCAGTACCAAAACTACTCCAACTCCATCAAAATCGGTACAAGCCGCCCCGGGAACCAGGAGCAGGAAGAGGAGGTCAACTCCTTCCCCTGCCCCTTACCACAAAGACCACCTCAAGTCACATAGCTTGGGGGAGAGTTCTGAACAAGATCCAGGGGAGGGTCCTTCAAGACCACAGAAGGGAAAGAGACCTTTGAAAACAGACAAAGGCCAGAGTCCTTCTAGAGCAGATGCTGGAGAGGCCCCTTCTGGGGCAGCCTCACCACAGGAGGACTCAGATGTAGAGGGAGTTGTTCAATCCTTCTCCGTGAAAGATCTGAGAAGTATCAGGAAGGACTTTAGTCGTCATGAAGGCGAAACACTTGTCTCCTGGTTGCTCCGATGCTGGGATAGCGGGGCAGATACCCTAGACTGAGATGGCAGAGAAGCTAGGCGATTGGGAAACCTGTCCAAGGATGGAGGGATTGTACCTGAAAGAACTGCCTGTGCGAGAGGTGATTTATAGTGATGGGCAAGCGATAGTAGACCCTGATGAAATGCCATGCAAACGATCTCTGCTCAAAAAGTTTGTACAAAGTGCACCATCAACATATTCCCACCCATTGTCAACAATGGTCTGGGGAGGATCCGATACTGACACACCAACTGTAAATGAAGGGGTTAAGAAGGTACGACAGTATGAAGACAGTCTCTCTGGTCCCTTCTCTGTGGCAGCCATAGAAAAGCTGACTGTGACCACCGAGAAAATGACTGAGAAACTGACTGAGAAAATAGAGCAAATGACCCAGAGATTAGTTGAGCAAACCGATAAACTGTTTGATAAACTAACCAAGGTGGAGGAAAAACTCCATGCTTTCCCTGTACAGACTCATGTTGCAGCTGCTAAGAGGAAACGCCCTCCTACTCAAGAGAAAAACCACCCTCCGACTCAAGACAAATCAAAGCTGATGCGAGATATCCTGTGGGTTTGCCTCTGTGAATATGGAGAAGACATGAAGAAGAGGGATGGAGAACCTACCTCAGCCCTACAGGCACGGGTGCTTGAGCTGCAGAATGAAGCAGATAGGAGAAAGGATTCTTACAGGAGGAAGGTTGCTCCAACCTACGGTAGGCGATCCTACGGACCAGGTAGGAACCAATCTGATAATCGTAGGTACTACGGTCAACAGTAGAGGTGCCCTGCCTCCAGCCAGGAGGAGGAGAGGGACAACCGAATTTATTGGACTGTGTGGATTCGACGGCCTGGCACATGAGAGCCACAAAAGTATAAAGCCCTGGTGGACACTTGTGCACAGTGGTGGTGGTTTTTTTTTGCTGTCTCCAGGGAGTTATCTAATGTGAAAAGAGAAGTATTTATTTCTTTATATAATTTAAATATTTATTTTAATAAAAAGAGCCTTAATGGAATGAAACTCTACCTGGTAATGAGAGAGGGTGATTTATTCTTTTTTTTTATTTAACTGAAAAAAAGTTGGATGTAGCGATGTGGTTTTTCGCTCCCTCACAATCCCCCAGGAAGAAGATTGGAGGCAGGATGAGTATCGGACCACAAAAGCCACAAAGCGATGGTCACACAGTGCTGAAGGGGCAATCGGGGAGTTGTTCAGCGGTGAGATGAGCAAGCAGCATCCCGAAAATCCGCCCCTGGAGAGGGGTTAGTGGTGTACGGACACTCTCTGTGTTCTGTAAACCCACTGTGGGGAGACCCTGCTGCCCCCTTGGCAGCGCCCGGGTGGCTGTGACTGCTGAAAGCTGGTTTGGTGCGTTGAGGTGTTAGGTGGGGTGGCACAGCCCCTGCCCGCCCCGGGAGGGGGGACACCACCTCTCTGGTGGCACTGGATGGGTGGGAGGGAGGGAGGGAGCAGAGCTGTGGGAGCCATGGAGAAAGGCGTGGGGGTGTCCCTCATCGTGGCAGCCCCCAGCAGCCCTACCCTGCCACCCGGCCACCCCAAGGGACACCCAAGCCCCATCTTGGTCCTCTCCCCGTTGGGTGACGCCCTTCCACCCACCCCGGAGGTGCGCTCCTCTCCTGCGGGGGGGACGCCCAGCGCACGCCTGGCTAGAGAAGCACCGGGGGGTGTGGGGGGTGTGTGTGACTGGGGGCATCTGAGCTTCCCAGTTACAAGGGCGTAATTAGTGCACCATTAATAACCACTTTGGCTCTGCTAAACAACTGCGTTCAGGCCCCCACCCCGCTTTAGCACAGGCTTCCTGATGCCAACACCTCCCCAAGCCACTGGGTAAAGCGACACCTGGCAAAAAACCACCACCACCTCAAAAACAACCCACAGCACATCCCCCACTCCCCACCCACCCCTTCTCCCCCCATCACAGCCATGGGGCAAACTCCCACCACCACTCCCCCCTGAATCTCAGCTCGGCCGTGACCCCCCCGAGACACTGGAAAGAGAGCAGCGGAGAGCGAGCTCAGGCTCGTGTGAGCTGGAGAGATTTCTCTTTTTCTTGTGATGATGTTGTCGTTGGGTGGGGTTTGGTTGTTTTTTTTCACGGAACACTTTGCAGTAGAGGACAAAAATATGGTGTCACAGCCCCTGGGGCCACACTGGCACCGCCACCTCACCCCCCCCCCCCCCCTTCGCTCCCGTCCCTCGTCCCTCCTCTTCCCAGCGGCTTTCACCACTTTCCTTGCTTGGTTTTGTTTTGTGTTTTTTTTTGGTTTTTTTTTTTTTCCTTACAACCTTTTTTTATATTTGGGTTGGGGTTTTTTTTCCCTTTTTTTCCGCCTTTCTTCCCCCCCTTTTTTCTCTTTATCCTTTTTTTTTCCTTTCTCCTTTTTTCTTTTGCTTTTTTTTCTTTTCCCCCTTTCTTTTTCTTTCCACCACTTTTTTTTTTTCACCTTTTTTTTTCTCCTTTTTAACATTTTTCAAGCTTTCTCCAAAGGAACAGCCCCTGGCTCTCAGCTAGCCAAAGGAGACTACGGAAGAGCATTGGCACCCGTGGGAGTGGTTTCCTTCTCCTGCTTCACACTCGGTCGAGATCGTTTTTTCCAACTCGTCTTTTTTTTTTTTTTAACAAATTAAACAAAAAAAAAAGCTCCAAGTATCAGTTTTACAAGGCACACAAAATCTCTAGAAGGGAAACACAAACGCAAGGTGCTGAGGTATGAAAACCTGAGGTGTTTTTTTCTGTGTGGATGTGTGTGTGTCATCTGGGGTTGGGGGTTGTGTGTGCTTTATTTTTGAAATTTAAAAAAAATAATAATTTTGCTAGTTTTTTTTTTTTTTTTTTTTCCCCAGCCCTGGGCTGACAACCTCTTGGAAATCCGGTGTTTCCCCCGTCGTGGTTTGGCCTCAGCCGGCAACAAAGAACCACGCGGCCGCTCGCTCCACTCCCGCAGCCGGGGGCAAAATCGGAAGAAAAAGGCAAAAAACTCGCGGGTTGAGATAAAGGCAGTTTAAGAGAAGAGCAACGGGAAGGGCAAACAATCCCAATAACAGCGGTAAAGGAATAGACGGACGCGATGACAGCGCCTCCGCGCACCGACCGGCCCCGCACCGCCGCAGCCCGCTCCCAGCCGCCACTTCCCGCCCCCTCCCCCGGCGAGCTCCCCCCAGCCCCGGGCATGGCTCACAGGGGATGGGATACCTGTGTCCCTGCCGGCTCCTCGGGGAAATTAACCCCATCCCTGCCGGAACCAGGACACCCCCCGCCCCTCTTTCCCCCCTTCTCTCCTGCAACCCGCATCTTTCAGCCGCGTCGGGGCGGTGATGGAGAGCGAAGGGACAGAGGGACAGCCGGGACAGGGGGACGCAGCAGATGCCAACCCCAGTTTGGGACTCAGGGAAGCAAAGAGGAAAGGGCGCGTGAAAGAGAAATGCCTCTTTGAGGAGACGGGATCCCTTCTCTTGGCTCATACAGGCACTGCTCTTCTCAAAGCCCTTAAGAAATCGCTTTTTAACGCTCCTTTAATTATTATGGGGGGTTTCACCCCCTGCTGGCAATCCTACATCCCTGCTCTACCGGGCATTAGAGAACCACTGGACTAGTTCCTGTCCTTTAACCTCGAGAAAAGCCGGCTTTGGCTAAAAACCAAACATCCTCCTCCCGCCCCCACCCCCTCTGAAAAAAAAAAAAAAAAAATTAAAATCCTTACAAAACTGAAAAATCCTCCAGCTCCTCTGGCTGTGCCTGAGGTGAAAAACAGGTGGCTTTTAGTAAATTAAAAATAATAATAAAAAAAATACTAAAAACTCTCTCTCTCTCTGCCTCTGTTAGTCCAACTAAAGGGATAGCGTCGGGAGGCGAGGGAGGAGGAAGGGGGAGGCTGTGGGATGGAGAGAGCCCTCCCCGTACCCCTCGGCTGTGCATCCTCGCAGCGCCGCGGGGAATGGCGGGGGGGTGTGTGTGTTTGGGGGGGTCTTTGGTTTGCTCCCCTGACCTGCTGGGGGTGGGGGAGGAGGGTTTGGGGAGGGGGTGTGTGGGATATCCGGCAGTGGGGTTACATTCATCGGGTGGTGCTGGGTGGCACGGCGGGAGCCTCCCTTGCTGTGCTGCGAGGCCGGGGCTCCCGGAGCCTGTTTCTGCTCCTGCTGCTTCACCTGCTGGAGCATTTCCCTCATCTTGCGCTGTGCAGTCCTGGGGAGGAGAAGGGAAAAGCAAGAGGTGGGGGTCAGGGCACCGCTTCTCCCCCCACCACCCACCCCTGAGCCACCACCGAGCATCTCGCCACTCCCAACTCTTCACTCCAGAGTTGTTTTTAACTTGTGCTTCCTCCATCACTCCTCGAGAGCACCTGAATTTTTCTGGGGGGCTGCGATCCTGCTCGAATGGACAGGAGACAAGGTTATGGAAGATGCACCCAGGTGGGATGCGGGTGGCTTTGCCTGCACAGAGGAGTCCATTCACACCCTGGGTGCTGCTCTGCACGGCATTCAAAACACCCATTTTTAGATCAATCAAGCCAATCTTCAATTTCAGTTCTCGCACAGCCAGGGGGAGCTACCGAAACACCTTCAGTGCCTCTTGGGGGCACAGGGACCTCCCAAAAGAAGAGTGGCAGGACGCTCGGGTGCTGCTGGGCTCAGCAAGCCCCACGCCTTTCCTCCGTGGATGAAAGCGGCCGGGGAGGATTGGTAAAGCCGCGGCCAAACTGTACCTGACTGGCAAAGAAATGCCCAATGACTTTAACGATGACCTCCTCGTTCTTGTCCGGGGTTTGGTCTCGTGGCACAAGGACTTCCGCGCTGGTTAAGTTTTACAGTTCGTTCACCTGGAGCGAACCACAAGAGGCTTCTGTTGTGGCAGAGCCAAAATCCTCCACTGCCACAGTCACGACGGCACCAGGCACCCTGTGTGTCTCCCCTTTCCTTGGGACCAACAAGAACCACCACCAGGACGTGGGGGCTGAGGGTCAAGACATCGCTGAAACCACTGTGCACCCGGGATTTGTCCCCCTGGGGTGGGCAGGGGTGATGGCTGATGCCCAACTTTGCATCCCCGGGGCACCACCCCCACCGTTTTGCCACCTTTGCCTGTCACGTGGCCGGCGGCGAAGGAAGGCACCTTGATGTGGACTTCAAGCTTCACTTCTTCTTTCAGGTTAAAGAAGTTGTCCTCTTTCAGCTTCCCAAATATTCACCCCTGGGCCTGGGGAGGAGACGGACAGGAAGGAAAACCATCAGGCAGCGCCCGCTGTGCCCCTCCATCCCCAAAGCTGATGATGTCCCCACGTCCAGCAGCATCAAAACCACTGTACCCAGCAAAGAGCTCCCCCAGTGCTGAGGGAGGCCAAGCCAGGCTGCCAGCACAGTGGTGACCACAGGAATACTCTCGACTTGGCCCTTACTGTCCCCCCCACCCAGAGCCCCCACCCAGCGCACCTTGAACTGAGCCTCTGGCAGCCCCATGATGATGATCATCCGCTCACTGGCCTCAGGACCTTCTGACGGGGCGATCTGGGGAGGGATGGGGGAGGAGCGTGAGCACGGCCCCCGCTTCGGCAAGACCTTCCCTCGGTGGGATGTCCCCCCCCAGCGCAGGACAACCCCCCCATGCAGGAGCATCCCCTCCCACCTGAGCTGGGCTGATAATTGGGGTGCTGCAGGCCTGGCCTTCTACTAACGACAGGCCGGAGAGGTGGGCACATGCCAACCTCCTGAAGTTCAACCAGGCCCAGTGCAAGGTCCTGCACCTGGGTCAGGGCAATCCAAGCACAAATCCAGGCTGGGCGGAGAATGGATGGAGAACAGCCCTGAGGAGAAGGACCTGGGGGTGCTGATTGATGAGAAGCTCAACATGAGATGGCAATGCGTGATCACAGCCCAGAAAACCACACATATCCCAGCCTGCATCAGAAGTGTGGCCAGCAGGGCGAAGGATGGGGTTCTGTCACTCTGCTTTGCTCTGGTGATACACCACCTGATACACCACCAACCCTAATCATACATACCCCCCCCCACACTGTAAGAACTATATTATCTCAAAAGTCTGGCCGGTGGTTAACAGATTCCAGAACTTTGAAGTACGAAAACATTTTAATAGAAAAGAATGATTTGACCCTCGTAGTAGACAGAAACCTGAATCCTTCACAATTCCTGTAGGGACAGGCAAGTGGGGAGCCGCATCATGATTGATTAGATTTTATAAATTACCAAGCCAGGGTAAGAGAATAATAAACACACCAATGCCCTATGTAAAACAAAACAAAACAAAACAAAACCAAACCCAAAAAACTATCCAACAACTTTTTATAGACAGTTCCTCCTGATGTATAGATGGAAAGAGAGCAAGTAGTTATGTCATTGAAGCAATAAAAGGGGGGAGGGGGGGGGAGGGGAGGGGAGGGGGGGGGAGGGGAGGGCCATTTTGAATGGGAGGAGAGGGAAAGGGGGGGTGAGAGATGGGGGGGGGTGTGGGAGCGAGGGTGTGAGGGGGGAGTGAGGGGAATGGGTGTTTGTGAGGGGGGAATGGGTTTTCGTGAGTGGGAGAGGCGAAGGAGAGGAGGTTTGCAGGGCTGTGAGGTGCCTGTGAGAGAGGAGGCCCCGGAGGGAGGTGAGTGGAAAGGGCTGTGTGTGGAAAGAAAAGCTTTAAGGACAGGCTGGGCTGGGGAAAGGCGGTGGGCCCCGAGGGAGGGCTTGGGGAGCGGGGCTAGAAGCGTGGGTTTGGGGCAAAACTCTGGGAAAGAAACTGCAGGACAGGGCTAATCTGAGGATACAGTTTTAGCGAAGCTTCAAGCAAAAGGTGACCAAAGGTGCCTCTTGCCCTTTTGTGGGCGGGTTTTGTCTAAGTTATTCATGCGAGTGGACTTTTGCCACACGGGATGGGAACGTTCGCTTCCCGGGATAGCTGATGCCCCTGGATAACCACTGCCCGCGAAGCACTGCGAAACCCCGCGTTCAAAAATGAGAACAAAGGCCGGGTTTTGCCTCTCGGAAGGATCTCTAAGCACCGTCTCCACGTTATTTTCAGTACCTTTCTGGTTGTTTTCTTTGCCCCCATCCCCGTGATGTCCGTCGGGGGGGCTGGCGGAGCTCTGCAGGCGGACGTCCGTCTCATTTTGGGGAAGGCTGGGCTGGTTTCGGGCGGTCCCGGCTGATTTTGGGGAGGGCAGGGATGGTTTCGAACTCGCAGTGCCCGGTGCGGGGCTGCGGTGGGGCCCGGCCCCCTCGTTCTCCTCGGCGCGGCCCCGCCCCTCTCGCCCGCTTTCGCCGCGGCGACGCTGGGGGGCGTGGCCCGGGTTGGCCCTTCGGCGCGTGCGCGGTTGGGCGGACGCGAAGGAGAACGTTTCCGGTGTGCGTCGGCGGTCGGGAGCTGCGACGGTCGGTACCGGAGGAGACGGGGGGACCGGGGCCGAGGAGAGCAGGAGAGGGAGAGGGAGAGTGGGCGGGCGGGGCGGCGGCGGCGGCAGGAGCGGTGGTGCGGAGGTGTCCAGGGCCATTTCGGGGGTTTGTGGGGTGGCGGGACCGGGCTGGGGGGCGCGGGGGGCGGCCTGGGCCTTTTTGGGGGGGACAGAGCCGAGTGGGGGGTCCCCGGGGAGAACAGGGCCGATTCAGGCTCCCCCCCCGTCCCCCGCTGCCGCCCCCTCACCCCCCGCTCGCTCCCCGCATGTGGCGGCAGCTCCGGCCGCAGCGCAGGGTGCCCGGGGCCGGCCTGTCCGGGCGCTTGGCTCCGCTCTGGGCTCCGCTCTCAGCCTCCCCCCGGCAGGTCAGCCCGGCCGTGCCCCCTTCGCCCGCCTCCAGCCCACGGCCGAGTTCCCCCAGGTACCCCCGAGATGTGTCGGGGGGTGTCAGCGCTGGGCCCCCTGAAGCGGGGGTGGGTGGTGGGCACGGGCATTGCTGGGAGCCCGTGGGCAGCCCTGGGACCCCCTTAAAGCCCACGGAGAGCCCCGGGGCCCCCTTGTCTCCCCCAGAGCCGACGGGGAGCCGTAGCTGTGGAGTCAGCTTAAGGAGTCTGCCCTAAGGACTGCTGCTTTTTGGAGCGTTGGGGGAGGGGGAGGGTTGTCGGTGTGGGGAGTGGAGGTGTGTGGGAGGAGTCCCGTATCTTTGGGGAGCTTTGGGGATGTTGGGCAGATTTGGGGGAGTGGGGGAGGGGTCCCCTCCTTTGGAGCTCCCTGGTTCTTTTCTTCCAAACTGTGGGAGGCAGCGGGCGAAGGGGGAAGGCAATAGAGTGAGTTGCTGTACTTCAGTCCTTGGTTGAGAGTCAGCGACTCTGCTCCCTTGCTGCTCAGCAGACTATTGGCTCCGTGGGGCTCTTTCTCCAGGCAGGCTACGACTACAGAAACGGCCCCCCTTCCTCGGAAGAGTTGTTAGCGGTGACGTCTCCTGGGAACGTACTGCCTGACGGATAGACCTGGCACCACGCAGCAGCTCAGAGCTCCACAGCGTATGCTTCCACACTCAGTTCCGTCCCCTGCCTGGGAACCCACTCTTTCTCGGTCCCTGCTGGCAGCTCCTGTGGAGGCTCCTGGCCCAGGACCGGCCCCGGTTTCCCCACTGCTCCACCAGCAGCCATGGGAGAGCGGGGGTGTCCTGAGTGTGTGAGCACCACTAGCTCTGTTGCTGCACTGGGCCAGGCCTCCAGAATGTCGTAGAGGGAGCTCTGAGAAGAGAAGCTGCTCCTCAGCAGGCTGCTGCAGTCCTCCGAGTTGGCCAGCAAGCACAGGCTGCAGGGTGCAGCCACGCAACCCTGGGGTGCCCCCCATGGGAAATGTTAAAGAAATAAAATGTTGGTCTCTATCCCTGGTGCTGTGGTTCATCCTCCCATCCCGCGGCTGGGGCTGTGCCCCCCTCAGTGCCCGACCCAGTGGGACAGGCTGGCACTGCGGGCACCCACCAACCTGGGGGGGTGGTGGTGTCGGGGGAGCTGGGTGGGCTGGAGAAAGGGAGGAAGCACCTCTTGAAACCAGCTCGGCCCTCTCCAGCCACAAAAGCCTCCCCAGAGGCACCAGAGGGGACCCCCAGATCCTTGAAAAACTGCCCCAGACTCCCTCTGGCCTGCAAGACTCCCCCCCAAGACCCCATAAGGGCCGCCCAGGACCCCTTACGCACACCCCAGTGGCATCCCAAATCTGGGTTCTTTACCTGCTGGGCAAGCCAGTAACACACTGTGTGGGAGCAGCCAGCCAAGCCGGTTTCAGAGCACCAGAGGCGAGAGGCAGGGAGCTGCCATCCCACTCAGCTCCATCCCCGCCGTGCCGTGGCTGTGCAGAGAGAACTTGGGGGGAGCTGCAAAACAGCTCAGCCCGGGCTTATCTCCAGATGGCACAGAACAACCAAAACCAAATGGCCCTTAACAAACAAAATGCCCCGAGTCCCATCCCACCACTCTTCCCGTGATGTTGAGCGCCGGACATCACAAATTGGCGACAGAGACTTCGCTATGGCACCACCAGAGGGAAATATCCCAGACAGTGTAATCCACTCGGGCATAATCCTGCACCCTCACCGAGTCAGGAAATATAAACCGCAGGGTCTGGGGAGACAAATGGGGAATCCTCCAAGGATACAGCTGGCCCCGAGGAGATCCGTCCCCCCCATCCAGGACGCTGGAGGGGAGCATTTACATCTGAGCACAGCCTTTCCTTTAACCTCTAGAAAAGCTGGCTTGTGCTAAAAAACAAATGTCCCCCTCCCGCCCCGGGCCCCTCTGAAATTAATTAAATAAATAAATAATTAAAATCCTTACAAAACTTAAAAATCGCCGTTAGTTTCGTTAGGGTTACATTAATTCTAAAAACTGACGAGCCGCTGCGCTGTGTGCCGCAGCCCAACCTCCCCCCCTCAACGCTGGGCGAGCTCCTCTGGCCATGCCTGGGATGAAAAACCGGTGGCTTTTAGGAAATAAAAAATAAATAAAAAAAAAGAATAATAAAACCTCTCTTTCTCTCTCTCTCTGCCTGTGTTAGTCCAACAAAAGGGATAGCGTCGGGAGGCGAGGGAGGAGGAAGGGGGAGGCTGTGGGATGGAGAGAGCCCTCCCCGTACCCCTCGGCTGTGCATCCTCGCAGTGCCATGGGGAATGGGGGTGGGGGGTTCTGTGGGGGGGTCTTTGGTTTGCACAGGGTGGCCGTGGTGGGGGCTCAGCCCCATCCTTACAGTGCTGGGGCGCACGGGGCTACCAGGCACAGGGTCCCTCCCCCAGTGAGGTGGTTTGGTGCGTTGAGGTGTTAGATGGGGTGGCACCAGCCCCTGCCCACCCCGGGAGGGGGGACACCACCTCTCCGGCGGCACTGGATGGGTGGGAGGGAGGGAGGGAGCAGAGCTCTGGGAGCCATGGAGAAAGGCGTGGGGGTGTCCCTCATCGTGGCAGCCCCCAGCAGCCCCACCCGGCCACCCCAAGGGACACCCAAGCCCCATCTTAGTCCTCTCCCCGTTGGGTGACGCCCTTCCACCCACCCCGGAGGTGCGCTCCTCTCCTGTGGGGGGGACGCCCAGCGCTCGCCTGGCTAGAGAAGCACCGGGGGGGGTTGTTTAGGGGGCATCTGAGCTTCCCCATTACACGGGCCTAATTACTGTGCCGTTAATAACCGTTAGTAACCACTTTGGCTCTGCTAACCAACTGCGGCGAGGCCCCCACCCCGCTTTAGCACAGGCTTCCTGATGCCAACACCTCCCCGAGCCACTGGGTAAAGCGACGCCTGGCAAAAAACCACCACCACCCCAAAAAACCCCCACACCACATCCCCCACTCCCCACCCACCCCTTCTCCCCCCATCACAGCCATGGGGCAAACTCCCACCACCACCACCCCCCAATCTCAGCTCGGCCGTGACCCCCCCGAGACACTGGAAAGAGAGCAACGGAGAGCGAGCTCAGGCTCCTGTGAGCTGCAGAGATTTCTCTTTGGGTTTTGATGTTGTCGGTGGGTGGGATTTGGTTGGTTGTTTTTCACAGAACACTTTGCAGCAGAGGACAAAAACGTGGTGTCGCAGCCCCCGGGGCCGGCGCTGGCACCGCCACCTCCCCCCACCTCCCCCCTCCCCCCTCCCCCGGCTCCTGTCCCTCCTCCTGCCCGGCGGCTGTTCCCACTTTCCTTCCTTGTTTAGTTTGTTAGGTTTTTTTTCTTTTCTACCTTTCTTTTTTAACATGTGGGGTTTTCTTCTTTCTCCCTTTTGTTTTTCGCTTCCCCCTCCTTTTTTCTCTTTTTCCCCTTTTTTTCTTTTTCCCTTTTTTTTTTGCCTTTTCCCCCTTTTTTCTGTTTCTCCTTTTCCCCGTTTTATTTTTTCTCTTTTTTTTACTTTTTTTCCTCTTTTTCCCCTTTGTTCTTTTTCCCTTTTTGTTTTTTTTTTTTTTTTCCTTATCTCCCTTTTTTCTCTGTTTCCCCTATTTCCCCCGTTTTCACTTTTCTCCTTTTTTCACTTTTTTCCCCTTTTTTTCTCTTTTTTCCCCTTTTTCTTTTCCCACTCTCCCCCCCCCCCCCCCCCCCCCCCGCTTTTTTTTTTCCTCTCTTTACACAAGCTCTCTCCCGAAGGAGCGGCCCCTGGCTCTCCGCTGGCAGAAGGAGCCTACGGAAGAGCTCTGGCACTGACACGGGCGGGAACACCCACTCACACATCGCAACACAGCAGTTAGTTTGGCAACACCCCCACCCCCTGTCACAAGTGAGACCCGCACAGACAAAAGGCTCCTGAGTGAGGGCACTGGGGCAGCCCCACCTTAGAAGCAGCAGAGGAGCAGAGCCGTCCGGAGCCATCAAGAGCACAGGAAGGGCTATTCAGGGCCTCATTGTCTGCGCCGAGTGACCGTCTGCTGAGAACCGCTCTGGCGGCTCAGAGCTCAGCCCCAGCAGCAGTCTGGAGCCAACGGGGAAAAGTACACTGGGAGGAAGACTGGCAGCCTTCCTCCACAACGCCCCGGAGAGAATGACCACAGTGCTGCCTATCCCCATCGTTTTGTCCAACTCGTTTCTTTTTTTATTAGAAAATTAATAAAAAACCCTCCAACTCTCAGGTTTCCAAGGCACACAAAATCTCTAAAAGGGAAACACAAGCGTGAGGTGCTGAGGTACCAAAACCTGCCCCTGTTAGTCCAACTAAAGGGACAGCGTCGGGAGGCGAGGGAGGAGGAAGGGGGAGGCTGTGGGATGGAGAGAGCCCTCCCCGTACCCCTCGGCTGTGCATCCTCGCAGCGCCGCGGGGAATGGGGGGCTGTGTGTTTGGGGGGCTCTTTGGTTTGCTCCCCTGACCTGCTGGGGGTGGGGGAGGGGGGGGGGATGTCTGGCGGCGGGGTTACAGTCATCAGGCGGTGCTGGGCGGCACGGCGGGAGCCTCCCTTGCTGTGCTGCGAGGCCGGGGCTCCCGGAGCGTGTTTCTGCTCCTGCTGCTTCACCTGCTGGAGCAATTCCCTCATCTTGCGCTGTGCAGTTATGGAAGATGCACCCAGGTGGGATGCGGGTGGCTTTGCCTGCACAGAGGAGTCCATTCACACCCTGGGCGCTGCTCTGCACGGCCTCCAGAACACACATTTTTAGCTCAATCGAGCCAATCTTCAATTTCAGCACTTGCACAGCTGGGGGGAAGCTACCGAAACACCTTCAGTGCCTCTTGGGGGCACAGGGACCACCCAAAAGAAGAGTGGCAGGGTGCTCGGGTGGTGCTGGGCTCAGCAAGCCCCACGCCTTTCCTCGGTGGATGAAAGCGGCCGGGGAATATCGGGTAATGCCACGGCCAAACCGTACCTGCCTGGCAAAGAAATGCCCAATGATTTTAACGATGACCTCCTCGTTCTCGTCTGGGGTTTGGTCTCGTGGCACAGTGACTGCCGCGCTGGTTAAGTTTTGCAGTTCGTTTACCTGGAGCGAACCACAAGAGGGTGACGCCCTTCCACCCACCCCGGAGGTGCGCTCCTCTCCTGCGGGGGGGGACGCCCAGCGCTCGCCTGGCTAGAGAAGCACCGGGGGGGTGGGGTGGTTAGGGGGCATCTGAGCTTCCGCATTACAGGGGCGTAATTAGTGTGCCATTAATAACCATGAATAACCACTTTGGCTTTGCTAACCAACTGCCCCCACCCCGCTTTAGCGCAGGCTTCCTGATGCACACGCCTCCCTGTGTGGGAGCAGCCAGCCAAGCCGGTTTCAGAGCACCAGAGGTGAGAGGCAGGGAGCTGCCATCCCACTCAGCTCCATCCCCGCCGTGCCTTGGCTGTGCAGAGAGAACTTGGGGGGAGCTGCAAAACAGCTCAGCCCGGGCTTATCTCCAGATGGCACAGAACAACCAAAACCAAATGGCCCTTAACAATCAAAATGCCCCGAGTCCCATCCCACCACTCTTCCCGTGACGTTGAGCGCCGGACATCACAAACTGGCAACAGAGACTTCGCTATGGCACCACCAGAGGGAAATATCCCAGACAGTGTAATCCACTCGGGCATAATCCTGCACCCTCACCGAGTCAGGAAATATAAACCGCAGGGTCTGGGGAGACAAATGGGGAATCCTCCAAGGATACAGCTGGCCCCTAGGAGATCCGTCCCCCCCATCCAGGACGCTGTACAGGGTAACTTCCCCGGGATGGAGCGACCTCACCTGAGAGAGAGAGGGTAAGTGACTAAGAAACATCCGTAGGGTATAGGGCATGCGATTGAGTTTGTGACTGGTGCACTCTTCTAAGGCATTAATATCTAGCGCCCTTGTGGTTTGTGTTGCTACTTGTCGGGGGCATTTGTAGCTCGCAATAGTGGATCCCGCTAATTTCTTTTAAACTGCGATAGTGTAATCGCCATCGCACACACAGAACTTGCAATAGTGACGTATTGGACCTGTGAGCGAAGTCCAAATAAATTGTTAATTTGAACCTCTCAGTGAAGCCCTTTTCCCCTTTTTTCACACACACAGAGCAGAGGTATTTCTAAGTTTATGCCATTAATGCGCAGAAATGGGCTGCTTGTCCCAAAACAGGAGCGCTCACACCTTAGTTCCAAAAATCTCCACTTTTATTCATTGATTATTACATATTCGAACAATTAATACATATTCCCTGTCATTCCCTCTAATGACTGGTCGAGATTTCTTTGCTTCCCACGTAAAGGAGTGCGCAGACTCTGTCTTTTTTTTCCTTCTTTTGAGTAGGTGGTACCGTTTGGGGAGGTGGTCAATGAGTGGGTGGTCACCATCTCCCCCTGCCGGAACTCCCTTTTACCTGCTTTTCCTCTCATCTTGGCACTTCCGAGTGGTTTTCGGGGTTTGCTGACCAGGCCTACAGTTCATGGCTCTCTCGACAGGAACCCCCTGCTTCTCAACAGTGCTCCATCGCCTGCTGGGTAGTTCCTTAACTGAACCATAGATAAATCGTGTCCAGTAACTATTTCTCTATGTGAAGATGAGGTCAAGAAATGGCGTTGGGGCAGTAGAGAGGACTTGAGCAGCAGCAGGTTTCCTTTGTTGCTTCAATGACATTTAATTTTCCTAGTTGATGTCCGTTTTACTACAACAATTCCCCCCTTTGAGACTTATCCAAGTCTTTCTGTACTTGGATGAGCCTCATTTTCTATCCCGTATCACTAATACATAAGATTGAGATAATTGCTTGATAACGAGACTCTTAAGACATTCGAACAAAACTCACTATGATGACAAAAACCTTTGCAGCCATCCGGTCAGGGCAAACTCCAATGTCATTCCCTGGACTAATCCAACTGCCATTTTCACTGCCGAAAGCCGTGTTATTTGTGCAATCAAACACCGATGGGCGCTACAGCGCAGCACGAAAGGCCAACACCGACTCTGGCAGATAACCCAGAGGCCTCACGACCATCCAATGCCTTTACCGGCCCCAATCCTGCTGCCGGCTCTGTCACGGCGGTGCCGTGGCGCTCTCCGGTGGGAAAACCGACCAAGGAACAGCACAACACGGCACGGGCCCGGGTTCTCCTTCACTTTGCACCATCAACCGTGTGGAACGGGTTTTGACGGCTTCAGTTATTTACAGCACAAACCCAGCAAGAGCAGCCCCAGGACTGGAACGTTCAACAACCCAATGTAATAAATTAAGGAGAACAACACATAACCCCCCCCACTTACTCCTATAACAAGATAAACATCCTGACTCGTACCAGAACAACAAACCTCACTCCTATCAGAAGAACACTAAAGCCTAAAACTAAGACCTAAAGGATGGCTAGCTAAGACCTAAAACCTACACGGGACTATTACCTAAGGGGGAAACACTATTAAATATAACTCTTTCTCTGCCATTCTCATCTTGTGGGTCTTTCGTGAGTGGGGGCGACCTCGTGGTGGTGGACCCTCCGCAGAGCTCAGGTGCTGCCGGAGGCGAGAGATGGTGGGTGGGTTTTCCCAGAGCAGGAAAGGGACCTGGTTGCCGGGCTGAACCGGCAGTTGCCCAGTTGCCAACTAGAGGCGGTCACCCTCTGGGCTTCTGCCGGCTTCGCCGCCCTTTAAAGACTCCTCTGGGGCCTTCCGATCCTCCTGCAGGCGATGGTATTTCACGTGCGCATTCCTCCCGTTGACTGTCCCAAACACCCTGGAAGGGAGAAAACAAACAGGGATTTTTAATTCCTTTTTTTTTTTAAAAAAAAAAAAAAAAAATCATTAGATGACATTTCATTATTTCTACTTTTGTGAGCTTCTGGTCTGTTTTGCTGCGTGGTGCCATACAGCTTGTGCCAGTACCCCCGGGTGGGTGGGACCTCGGTGGTTAAACACGGCAGATCATTAGGGATTAAAATAAGAGAAGTAACGGCGAGACGGCTTAAAATCGGGTCAGACTGAAACTCAAGTGGCTCTGCGTGGCACAAGCGACCGTAGCGCGGGAGCCCTCGGGCCGCAAACCGCAAGAAGGAACTTCAGTGGAACCTTTTTCTCAGCCAAAAAACCCGAGAAACGCTGGGATTCTCGCCCGAGGAGATGAACCGCCCCAGGCCTGTAATGGGAGGAAAGGGCCTTCAAAGGGAGAGAGAGACCCTTGTGGCTGCAGTCAGCGGGAGACGGAGGAGCTCCGAGTGCGGAGGAGATGGGAGGAGGATGGAAATGCCGAGTCTCCATCGGTTTGAGCCCAGATCAGCAGGTTTCGAGAAGAAAAAACGAGCGGCTCACCTTCCACACCACACTGCCCGCAGGGAAACCCAGCCACATCGCCTGCGCCTCCAGCCCCGCACGGAGCGTCCCCGGGATGGCGGGAGGGACTGCCTGTGCCACGGGGTGTCTTTTCGCTGCTCTTCTGCTTCTTGGTGGACCCGAGCCGGCGCCTCTTCTTCGGGCTGCAACCAGCCTGTAAAGAAGACAACCTGTGCTCATTTCTCCTTCTCCTCAGCAAGGGGGACAGCTAAAGTGAAAAACTGGCTGGAAACATCCCCAGACGGCCCAGACACTGAGGGGTTTATTTGTGTGCTGGGTGGAACGCGTTCTATCTGCCCCAGCCTGCCCCAGTGAGCTCCTCCGAACACTAAAACAGCCCAAAAAATGCTGAAACTCGACGGGGAGGATGGGGTGCAAAGACAGATGGTGAAAGAAAAACCGTATTATTTCTACCGTCCTCAGCGGAACAGCACTTTCCTCCACAAAAGTCTGTAAAATGGGTTTAAAACGTAGAATTACTGAGCACTGAAGGGACATGGTTACCCGGTGTCTACCACCAAAAAAAACCCTAAATAATATGTGTTTCTGTGAGCCAAAGTCCCATTTCCTGTCAAGGAAGGTTTTGGCAACACCCGCGCAGAGGTGGGTCACCAACAGTTCCTTTGACGGAGTACTGGGACGTTACAGAACATCCCCAAAAATCAGCAGCAGCAAGTTTAACGCAAAGGGGATCGTTTCCCAGAGCCCGGGACAATGTGTCCATGGAGGAGCAGCATCTCGCACCCACCCCGGCAGTTTTCCTACCTTCTCTTCAGCCTCCTCCACCTCATCCGTGCCTCGCTGCAGCCTTTTGGCTGTCCATCCTGGTCGGGTGGCGCCAAACCTGACGTGTTTTTTCCAGGTGTAGTAATATTCCACGCACTGGGCCACGGTCTTCGTCTGAATCTGTCGGGAGAAAACCAGAAGCGATCGATGAGGGAAATACCACAGGAAAACAATGAAGGCACAGACCCAGGACGGATCTATCCAGCGCTGTTTGTCCTCCCCTGTGTCTGCGGTTCCCACAGCGCAACGCACGGGTGAGATCAGGCTGAAAACGAGCCCCCTTCTTCTGAAAGGGCCGTAAAGAAGCCTTGGGAGGGCAGAACTGTACGTTTCGTGCCGATGGTCAGAGGAACGTGTCAGTTTTCTTCTAGTATTTCCTGTATTTTGTACTGGAGAGATTAAATATTCGCTTGATATTCGGGCAAATTCGGTAGACATTAGAGCCAATTATGTCTTGTACCGGTATCTTTTTAGCATGAAGCAGCATCCCAAGGACAGGATTCCAACGCACCATTCAAAAGACGACTTTTCTGGGTTAAAACTCCCCTCCACGCTACCAACCCGTGACCCGCCTCGGTCTAACGGCTTTACCTTCTTCTGGATCAGGTGGAAATTCTTCTTATGCACATAAAAAGCCTCTTTAAACAACTGCTCCTCCAGGGGCGTCCAAGTGTCTGAGCCTGGGAAGAAACAGCCACGTGCAAACGATTAGACCCCTTGCAACCTCACGGAAACGCGCACGATGTATTTGTCACGCGTCCACATGTCTCCTCCTTCGGAAAGCAATTAGCCAACACCGCAGGCAGTTTGTTAGCACGAGCAGTTATGGCTGCCAGCAGAGCAAGCCCTGCACGCAGTAAAGCCGGGGCGCGAGGGAAAGGAGGAGCGTTGGGCGGCGTGGGGTGTCACCGCAAGGGACAGCAGCAGGCTAGAACACAGGGACGAGGCATTCCCCGTGCCAAAAGGCCCCCAGAACAGATTAAAAAGACTACTTCCCTGCCCCAAAGAACATGAACCGCTGCTCGCACGTTTCTAAAAATCACTTCTTTCAATCAGAACAAAGGGAACGGCAGTACCCGCTCGCATTCCCGGAGAAGCAACAAGCTCTGCTTCCACTTTACCTGCGTAATGATAATCAGCCAGGGGATGGGATTCAGGTCGCTGGGGTGCCCCAGACTGCAACATCTCCAGACCCTCCTGCGGGAGTTCAGAGAACAAGACTTAGATTCCCCCTCAGCAGGGGCCAAAAGATCAACTCTTCAGCCCACTGTGGGAAGATGGTACTCAGTCGACGCTCAGCAACAGCGTGTCGGGGTCACCTCCGCCCACGGCAGTTGATGAGAATATTTCCTAGTCCAGTAGGAATTCGAAAAGAGCTGCTTCTTACCAGAGCTTCATGCAGGCGGTGCAAGGCGTGCTCCAGGTTGGCTCTTCCCCCCGGCATGACATTGGAGCAGGCGAAGTTGAGCAGATTTGTCACTAGAAATGCAACAAAAACCAACAGAAAGTCAGTTTTCATCAAGGAGAAAAAGTGCGATACAAGGCAGAGGGCAAACAGAGCAGACAGACTGGAGACCCAGAAAAGGCACCGAAAAAAAGGCAGGTTATCCGGTATCACTCTCTCTGCCTTCAGAGCAGCTTTGGGACCGGTAGCTCCAGAGACAGATCTCCCCTCTCCCGAGGTCGCTGCAGCTGACGTGGGACAGCTACAAACGCCCCTGACCGTCTCTCCCAGAGGACGCGACTCAGAGCACCACCGGTTGTTATCTGTTCACTGTCCCACCAGATCTGAGCCACCCTCGGGTGCTACCAGCCACGAATGCTGTCAAGGAAAAGAGGGAGAGGGTCCCAACGGACAAACAGCTGCTGTGAAAACGTGCAGTTTTCGACCCTTAGTATCTCGGGGGGGACCTGGGAAGAAAAGCATTAAGAGAAACCTCTGTCCTGTGTTTCCGGGTTCGTTGCGATGTCTCCCCAGGGCTTCCACACTAGCGACGCTCCCTCCTCCTCCTCCTCCAACCGGGATCTGTCCTGGAGGTCTGGGATCTCGGCCTGAAATTCACTGCCGACGTTGACGTGTCTGAAATTGTTAAGGCAGAGGAGGTGAGGAAGGAGAGCTGGGAACAGCACGCTAGCACGCACCCGCTTCGAAGGAGGGGACGTGTCAGGTACGGCAGTTATTTCCCAGCACAGCGTCACCAACTGCCCTCTAACAACTCCCACAGCCCCTTCTCGCCACCAACAGCATTACCGTTCCACCACGTGAGCCCTTTTGCGCCCCATCGGGCAAGAAAATTGCCGCTTCCTTCCTCAAACCCTGAGCAAACTGGCGAGGTTCACTCTGAGACCGACAGCCAGCAGCAGAAGAGCTGCGACGGTGGGCCAAGACCACCGTCGGAATGTTGTGTAGAACGCGGGAGGCCGGCAACCGGCATCATGAGGTCAGCCTGAGTGGCAAGCCCAGCCTGGGCTAGCACTGGCCATTTCTGGCAAGCATGGGGGTATACTCCAGCCAAAATAACCCCTCTGTTACCCTCTGCAGCACTGCGGGGCAGTGGGAGAACTGGCCAAGCCATGGGGAGCAGGTCAACAGCAACAGCAAGGACTGGCAGAGCCCCGGTGCTGAACCAACCATGCACCCGCTCCTCAGCCCCGTTTCCCCAGGGTTTGCGGTTATTCTGACCGCTGGGCCGGAGCTCACGGCCCAACGCTGATTTTAGGGTTATCCTTCTTCAGCTAAACCCAAAGTCCCCATCCATTCTGCCCAAAAGATGTATAGAAAAAACAGCACAAGTTAAAATCGTTGAGATCATCCTTTAGCCTTCCTCACCGCCCTCATCATCACACACCGCTCCCCATTCTCCCAGAATTTCCCTCCTTTCGGGGAAACTGCTCACTGGACACGGAAGCTGTGGAGATGGACCCTCTGGATCTCCTGGCACAGCTGCCCCTCACCCTGCTCAGAGTTGGCCCCACAGGGATCAAACCGTTCAGGGCTTTTTCCAAGCCAAAGCCAGGAGCGGAGCAAAACCCCCGTGGGTTGTTTCCATCCCCTCTGCCACAACAGCAATCCCAAAGGAGAAAGGCACCTCCTTTTTCACTTTTCCAGGCTTTCATTAAAAGGAGGAACCTCTGAACAACGTAATTTAATTACCGTCAACGTTGGATCCGCGCTCACATTCCTGCGTAGAGCTCACTGCCTGTCTAGCTGGGAAATCTCTGCCGCTCATTTAGTGGCAAAAGGTGGAAACTGGAGAAAAATCTCCAGCGCGACATCAATCCCCGGCATTATCACGATACAGCCTAAAATCAGAAATGCGGTTAAGATCCCTTCTCCTGTGAGCGGCTATGTGAATTGTACCCGTTGACAGATGCATACAAATATTCATTTCAAAGTTACAGACATCACGTTTTAACCGCTACACCAAAAAAGAATGACCTGCATTAAAAACTCCAGGAGCGTTTTCTTTCCATAACACGCTGGAATTTCTGAAAAATCCATTTCCTGCACGGAAAAACACGTTGTTTGTGGATAACAAATGGCAAACTCAGCGTTTGGGGAAGGTGAGCTCCCAAGTGCTGCGGATCCATCTCTCCATCTGGAAGACAGCAAAGGCAGTCAAAGCTCCCCAGCACAGCATCCTTACTGCCTCCCCTTTCCTACAGCCCAGGAGATCCTCGGAGCCTTCCCACAGGGAAAGGGAGGAGCGGACTGATCACCAAGGCTGGCTGGACCAGGTCACCATTGTCACCACATTCGTTTGTTGCCAAAGAACGATGAAATTCGTCCACCTAACGATATAGCAGGTCCCTTCCCTGCCATGGTTCCAGCGCTGGAGGAAAGGTGCCTCTCCCGAGGCCGCATTGGGACAGCACTGCTGCACAGAAGGATAGAGATTTTTAAATCTCTTTATTTCTTCCAGGGAAAAACTTGCTTTCTCACTCAGTAAAGGACAAGCTCCCCAGGCCGGGCAGGAAGGCGGCACAGCCACAATTTACTTACCGAGAAACGTGCAGAAGGCTGTGTGGTCCCTGTGCCCAAGGAAAGCGGCCATTGCCAAAGCAGAGGGAAGGACGTGTCTCACCTTCAGCACAGAGAACCGATTCACAGACTCACTCTGAAAAAAAAAAAAGCATTAACCACAAAATTAGCTAATGGCTTCCCAAACCTGAATTCAGGGCCTCCCTCCGTGATTATAAAGTAATAATGGTCTTAACAGGCAGGCAGCTCACCAGGAATGAGATGGAGAGTGACCCCCATATTCCCCTGGAAACCCTTCGATGAGGCAAATCCCTGAACGCCCTCCCAGATTGTCGGTTCTTTACCTCCACGAGGAACTCGTGGCCTTTTATTGTCATAGTGTGTGACCAGAACAAGCCCCGCCATTCCTTATTCCAGCCTTAACAGCCTTCAGCGTTTCACTCCGGTCACCTCCCTGTCCCACTTCCGTCCCTGCACAATTTTTAAGATGGCGACTGAGAAATTAGGTCTTGTGGTTCCCATTGAAACACCCATTAATTCATACAACCAAAAGCTAGGCAAATGAAAAGGCCGTGTTAAACCTCAGCCCCCCCCAGGGAAAAGAAATGTGCCCGACGAGGTGCTAAAAGGCGCTCTGGCAAAACACCCCCCTCTCCAAACTGCAGTTTGCTCCAGGAAACTGACAAGTTTTCTTCCTCTGCGGCCTTAGCGAGGCTGTAGATTTTCCCACCCTGCAGGGAAAGAAACAATCCTCAAAAGCAGATGTTATTCTGCCTGCAAGGAAAGCTTTAAAATATTTTTCTTTTTTTAAAGGCAGAATGCCTAAACGGAACATCCGAGCTGGTTTCTCCATGAAAATAACACTTTGCACTTGCACAGCAAAGCAACGCTCATTAACCAATCTCGTAAATCTTCGCAGGCATTAAGAAACACTCCACGTAACACACATGCGTGCACCCTGTAAGCACATGTGCAAAGAGGAATCCCCGTTTACGCACCCCGGCTATATCAAACCGCACTATTTCCCTCACAAGCTGTGATGGAAATGGGCCACGCTCCCATTCCTTGGCTCCAGAGCTCCGGCGATGCCGGGATCATGCCAACCCTCAGCCGCTGCGGGCATCAGCTCTGCTAACACCCCGCTGACGGGTCAGTGACAGGAATCTGGGAGCAGGAAGGGGATTGTACCACACAGGCTCCCCAAAATCCCCCGCAGTTAAAAGGAATGCAAATCTCAGGCTCCCCTAAGCCAACACATTTCTCACCGTGACCGCCGCACTAACACCCAGAGCAGTTTTTAAGCAGCACGCACCAGGTTTAACCTCCACGCCTGAGAAAGTCCCTGTCCTGAGGGCTGCCGGTCCCCTCGGCCCAACGCAGGAGGCAGCAGCAAACCCCTCCAGACAGGGCAAGAGGTGCTTCTAAGAGTGACATCCAGCTAATAACCAAAAAGCACTTAAACCTATCCCAAACTTTGGAGACATTTAGTCTCGGGCCAGCAGCAGCATGTTGCTCAGTAAGGCACACTTCCACGACTCCCCTCAATTAACCATCACCTCCAGAGCGCGACCTCTGAAGGTGAGAAGTTCCTTTAGGTTGACTCTTGACGTCCCTTTCCCTCCCACAGGCAACGAGACCCCAAGTATTTCCACTTGAGAGTGCAGTTCCCCTTCCACGGGCACCCAGCTCGCTCTGCAGTTTTGGATTATCACCGACCTCTGTGCCAGCTCCACCAAGAAGCCAGGTGAGAGGCTCCGAATCACGTTACTAAAGATCCCAAGGCTTGACCTTGTTCCATTTATTTCTAAACCTTTGGCCCTGGATCAATGAGTTCATTGTTTTCAGGGAGTTCCAGATGTAAGCGCTGAGTACTGTTATTGGTGAATCCAGAACTGTCAACAGTGATAAAAAACAGAGCGCAGGAAGACAGTAAGGCCTCCGAGTCCCAAACTCAAATAACAGATGGCTAAAAAGGAAGGAGGAGCACACAGACATACTCGAATCCTGCTGAAAATAGTCAGCCATGGCCAACAGGAGCCGAGGAGGCAGTGGCCGTGGCCACCTGGCTCGGGGGAGCCGCGCAGCTCAGCACGTATTTCGAGAGCTTTTCAGAACAAGTAATAAAAGCTTGACAGCAGCAAGGAGTGCGGGAGTCGCGGCAGCAGTTGCATCGATAAGCAATCTGCGCAACAGTTCCTAAAACAGGGGCTGCCCACAATCAGAAGTTGACTCTTTGGTACAAACTCCCTCCACACCAGTCATCACACAGGGGAAAAAAAACAACCAAGCTATTGTAGGGCTCAGTATTACCCATTTCTCTGCAGCTGGACAGAAATACACACTTCTGCGGCTTTTCCCACACTGGAAAATTCAAAGCACCCAAACAGGGCGCGCTTTTAGAGACATCAGCAATTAAGTTCTCTGTCCCCTCCAGAAAAGCCTTTTCCTAAAGGCGTTCTCCTCCCAAGGGCAGACCCACAAAAAGAAGCCCTCTCTGCTTAATCCATTTCACAGAGAATTTGAAATGCAAACAAGAATTAAACAGGACGTCTTTTCCCCGCTTCAGGGAAAGCCACTAATATAGACCTTGGCAACATATTTAGCAAATCTATCATTGTAATGCCTTTGCATTGCCCATTTCCACCTGGAGAGCAGGCTGAAAGGACTCATAAAAAAACCTCAAACCAACCACAAAACATATTCCTGTCTAGGGGGTAATTTTATGAAACGATTTGAACACCTTAACGATTTGAACATCTTTTTACAGGTACAAGGCAACAAGAAACATTCTCGAGGTGAAAAAAAAAAACAAACCACCTATTCACCTCTTTACCCCAAAGATCTTTTCACCACACGGATTCCACCACCAATACACAGCTGCTAAATATCCCCGGCTGCTGCCGATCCGTAAGAAACCCTTCAAAATACAAGAGAACGCTGAGCCCAGCGCGCTGACGGTGCTGCCAGGGCTGTGAGTCGGAGCCCCTGAGGACGGAGTCGCAGCCCCTGAGGTTGAAATCAGCCCCACACTTAGGCACAACCCGGGGTTTTAAGCCTCACTACAAACCAGCCCCCCGCTTTTCAAGAAAAACAGGGAGATTCACCTCAAAATAAACCACGTTCTCGACGCCAAAGGGGCGCTGGTCCATGGCCGCCGCCGCCCTTAGGGCCAGTTCCATGGGGCTTCGCTTGACCTGGAGCAGAACTCGCGGGCGTGAGGACAACGAGCCCCCTACACAAAATCTGAAAAAAAGGAAAAGTTCAATAAGATTTGCTGTTACTCACCCACCAAAGCCTAACCACTACAACTGGCCCTTTCACAACCATTCCTGATCGCAGAAGAAAACTGAAATATCCCAATTCCCGCTTCAAACACAAGGCGTGGAGCTGCCCACACCCCACGTGTGGGCTGGGCAGACAGGGGGCTCTTCTCAAAACCCGCAGGAAGAGAAAGGGCAGGAGTGTTTTCCCAGCCCTGGAAGAGCTGTGGGGAGAAGGTGGGAGGGAGGAAAAGGCTGCCCAGGAGTGGGGTAGGGGGAAGGAGAGGGCTCCATCCATGGGGGAAACGCCGTTCCTGGCCACACAGGCGGCTGTGGGACCACCCTGGGGATGGATTTGGGGGCTCTCCCTGAGGGAAACACTGCTCCCAGCCATGCAGGAGGCTGTGGGACCACCCTGGGGATAGGTTTGGGGATGAGGGGGGATCTATCCCTGAGGGAATCACTGCTCCCAGCCATGCAGGAGGCTGTAGGGCAATGACAGAGATGGATTTGGGGGCTCTCCCTGAAGGAAACCCCATTCCCGGACACACAGGAGGCTGTGGGGCCGCCCGGGGGACAGATTTGGGGGCTCTCCCTGAGGAGAGCCTGTGGGGAGGAGGGAGGCGGGGGCCGCCCCAGGGCCGGGGCCACTCCTGGAAGGGGAGGGGGGGATCTCCAGCCGCCCACGCGGGGCTGCCCGAAGCCTGAGGAGATGAAAAGAAGAGGAGAAAATCCAAGAGTTCCCTCACCGCCATCGCCTCTCACAGCCCCGGCCCTCCCCGCCGCGCCTCATGGCGGCTGTGTGCGGTGTCACCTGAGCGGGGGGCGGGGGCTGAGGCAGGAAAAGGCGAGAGGGGGAAGGAAGGGCCATTTTGAATGGGAGGAGAGGGGAAGGGGGGGCGAAAGATGGGGGGAGGGGGAGGAGAGAGGAAGAGAGGATGGTGGGGGGGGTGGGAGCGAGTGTGTGAGGGGAAGAGGTGTTGCGTGAGGGGGGAGTGAGGGGGGAATGGGTTTTCGTGAGAGGGAGGTTTGCAGGGCTGTGAGGTGCCTGTGAGAGAGGAGGCCCCGGAGGGAGGTGAGTGGAAAGGGCTGTGTGTGGAAAGAAAAGCCTTAAGGACAGGCTGGGCTGGGGAAAGGCGGTGGGCCCCGAGGGAGGGCTTGGGGAGCGGGGCTAGAAGCGTGGGTTTGGGGCAAAACTCTGGGAAAGAAACTGCAGGACAGGGCTAATCTGAGTATACAGTTTTAGCGAAGCTTCAAGCAAAAGGTGACCAAAGGTGCCTCTTGTCCTTTTGTGGGCTGGTTTTGTCTAAGTTATTCATGCGAGTGGACTTTTGCCACACGGGATGGGAACGTTCGCTTCCCGGGATAGCTGATGCCCCTGGATAACCACTGCCCGCGAAGCACTGCGAAACCCCGTGTTCAAAAATGAGAACAAAGGCCGTGTTTTGCCTCTCGGAAGGATCTCTAAGCACCGTCTCCACGTTATTTTCAGTACCTTTCTGGTTGTTTTCTTTGCCCCCATCCCCGTGATGTCCGTCGGGGGGGCTGGCGGAGCTCTGCAGGCGGACGTCCGTCTCATTTTGGAGAAGGCTGGGCTGGTTTCGGGCGGTCCCGGCTGATTTTGGGGAGGGCAGGGATGGTTTCGAACTCGCAGTGCCCGGTGCGGGGCTGCGGTGGGGCCCGGCCCCCTCGTTCTCCTCGGCGCGGCCCCGCCCCTCTCGCCCGCTTTCGCCGCGGCGACGCTGGGGGGCGTAGCCCGGGTTTGCCCTTCGGCGCGTGCGCGGTTGGACGGACGCGAAGGAGAACGTTTCCGGTGTGCGTCGGCGGTCGGGAGCTGCGGCGGTCGGTACCGGGAGAGACGGGGGGGACCGGGGCCGAGGAGAGCAGGAGCGGGAGAAGGAGAGTAGGAGCGGGGGAAGGAGAGTGGGCGGGCGGGGCGGCGGCGGCGGCAGGAGCGGTGGTGCGGAGGTGTCCAGGGCCAGTTCGGGGGATTGTGGGGTGTCGGGACCGGGCTGGGGGGCGCGGGGGGCGGCCTGGGCCTTTTTGGGGGGGAGCAGAGCCGAGTGGGGGGTCCCCGGGGGGAACAGGGCCGATTTAGCTCCCCCCCCCCCGTCCTCCGCTGCCGCCCCCTCACCCCCCGCTCGCTCCCCGCAGGTGGCGGCAGCCCCGGCCGCAGCGCAGGGTGCCCGGGGCCGGCCTGGCCGGGCGCTTGGCTCCGCTCTCAGCCTCCCCCGGCAGGTCAGCCCGGCCGTGCCCCCTTCGCCCGCCTCCAGCCCACGGCCGAGTCCCCCCAGGTACCCCCGAGATGGGTCGGGGGGTGTCAAGCGCTGGGCCCCCTGAAGCGGGGGTGGGTGGTGGGCACGGGCATTGCTGGGAGCCCGTGGGCAGCCCTGGGACCCCCTTAAAGCCCACGGAGAGCCCCGGGGCCCCCTTGTCTCCCCCGGAGCCGACGGGGAGCCGTAGCTGTGGAGTCAGCTTAAGGAGTCTGCCCTAAGGACTGCTGCTTTTTGGAGCGTTGGGGGAGGGGGAGGGTTGTCGGTGTGGGGAGTGGAGGTGTGTGGGAGGAGTCCCGTGTCTTGAGGGAGCTTTGGAGGTGTTGGGCAGATTTGGGGGAGTGGGGGAGGGGTCCCCTCCTTTGGAGCTCCCTGGTTCTTTTCTTCTAGACTGTGGGAGGCAGCGGGCGAAGGGGGAAGGCAATAGAGTGAGTTGCTGTATTTCAGTCCTTGGTTGAGAGTCAGCGACTCTGCTCCCTTGCTGCTCAGCAGACTCTTAGCTCCGTGGGGCTGTTTCTCCAGGCAGGCTACGACAACAGAAACGGCCCCACTTCCTCGGAAGAGTTGTTAGCAGTGAAGTCTCCTGGGAACGTACTGCCTGACGTTGGATAGACCTGGCACCACGCAGCAGCTCAGAGCCCCGCAGCGTATGCTGCCGCTCTCAGTTGGCTCCATCAAATCCTCCGACCTGAGAATGCCAAAGGTACAGAGTTGAAACGGGCCCTTCCTCACCCGCTGAGTCAGATGAACCTTTTTGCGCCCAAGTTGGCTGGAGACTGCTTCTGCCTCGCCGCCTTCAGGCGGAGCATGGCTGTGAGCAGGGGAGCTCAACACAGAGTGCTTGCTGATTGCAGCCTGCTCCCTCGGGGGAGCACCCGCAGCCGTGGGACGGGAGGAGGAAGGACAGCACGAGGGCTAGAGACAAACATTTTATCTTTAATGTTTCACATAGGGGGTACCCCAGAGGGGTTCCCGGCCCCACACGCCACAGCCGCTCAGTATTCGGGGCACTGTTGGTCTTCTGGGCCTGGCGCTGTCAGCACTTGCAGGGCTGGCAGAAGCAGACACGGCTAGTGGCATCTCCACCAGCCCTTCAAGTAGCCCCACAGCCAGGCGCAGCCCTGCCGCGGGCACCTTCCTGTCCTGCACAGCCCTGGGTCTGCCTGGCCACACTCCCTGCCCGTGGTCTTGCAGGACTCCTCCGTCTTTGCCTTCAAGGCCTGGAAAGTGCGGGTGATCTCCAGCACCCGCTCCACCTGGTCCATGTCCATGGCTGGGGGCCTTCCGGGGGACAGGTGCTTGTCCGTGGGCCTCTGTGTCCTGTCCATCCCCTACCTGGGAACCCACTCTTTCTCGGTCCCTGCTGGCAGCTCCTGGCTGAGGACCAGCCCGTTTCCCCACTGCCCCACCAGCAGCCATGGGAGAGCGGGGTTGTCCTGAGTGTGTGAGCACCACTGGCTCTGTTGCTGCACTGGGCCAGGGCTCCAGGAAGTGGTAGAGGGAGCTGTGGGAAGAGGAGCTGCTCCTCAACAGGCTGCTGCAGTCCTCCGAGTTGGCCAGCGAGCACAGGCTGCAGGGGCTCTTGCGGTGGCCCTCGGGGGGCCCAGGAGCCCGGGGGGTTCCCTGGACCAGAAGGAGCTGTCCCCACTGATAGGACCTATAGGCGGCAGAGGAGGGCAGGGGGACCTGGGGGCTTGGTGGGGGGGGGCAGGGGGTAGAGAGAAGCATCACTGCTCAGATGGTATATGGTTGGCAGGGAGCCCAGTGGGTCCTGTGGGGCCTGGTGCTCCCTCCTCGCTGCCTCCTTGGTTGCCCTGCAGAGGAGGAGAGAGAAGAGACCCGCTGCACACCGTCTCCTCCGCTGGAGCCCGTGGGCAGCACCCCCTCCTCAGCAGGCGGGCAGGGCTGCCCAGCGCAGGCAGAGCAGGGCACGGGCTGAGGGTCTGGGGCAGGATCTGGGGGTCTCCCCCACACTCCCTGCTTCTCCTGTGTCGACTTGAGCTCCCATCCTTCATCCGCTAGCCGAGAAGCTGCTGAGGGAGGGGACGGAGTGAGCGGCCGGCAGCCCCTGGCACAGCCCCGGCTCAGGGCTGCCGTGGGGTGTGGGCTGTTTGCACGGTGCTCGGTGCCAGGGCCACTCACCTCTCTGCTCCTGCGTGTGGGCTCTTGCATCCGTTATCCCTTGATTCGGCTTCTTCCAGTCCCTCTGCAGGACCCCGGGAGCTGGGTGAGACAGGAGCAGCTCCCAGCCCCGTGCCGCAGCCCCCCACACCACCCCACGCTGCGGCACAGTGCGGTGCAGCAGTCGCCTACCTGGAGCCGCTTGGTCCGTAGCACAGAACCTGGGGGGGTGGTGGTGTCGGGGGAGCTGGGTGGGCTGGAGAAAGGGAGGAAGCACCTCTTGAAACCAGCTGGGCCCTCCCCAGCCACAAAACCCTCCCCAGAGGCACCAGAGGGGACCCCCAGATCCTTGAAGGGCTGCCCCAGACTCCCTCTGGCCTGCAAGACTCCCCCCCCCCCCCCCCCCCCCAGGACCCCTTATGGACACCCCAGTGGCGTCCCAAATCTGGGTTCTTTACCTGCTGGGCAAGCCAGTAACACACTGTGTGGGAGCAGCCAGCCAAGCCGGTTTCAGAGCACCAGAGGTGAGAGGCAGGGAGCTGCCATCCCACTCAGCTCCATCCCCGCCGTGCCTTGGCTGTGCAGAGAGAACTTGGGGGGAGCTGCAAAACAGCTCAGCCCGGGCTTATCTCCAGATGGCACAGAACAACCAAAACCAAATGGCCCTTAACAATCAAAATGCCCCGAGTCCCATCCCACCACTCTTCCCGTGACGTTGAGCGCCGGACATCACAAACTGGCAACAGAGACTTCGCTATGGCACCACCAGAGGGAAATATCCCAGACAGTGTAATCCACTCGGGCATAATCCTGCACCCTCACCGAGTCAGGAAATATAAACCGCAGGGTCTGGGGAGACAAACGGGGAATCCTCCAAGGATACAGCTGGCCCCTTGGAGATCTGTCCCCCCCATCCAGGACGCTGGAGGGGAGCATTTACATCTGAGCACGGCCTTTCCTTTAACCTCTAGAAAAGCCGGCTTTTGCTAAAAAACAAATGTTCCCCTCCCGCCCCGGCCCCCTCTGAAATGAAATAAATAAATAAATAATTAAAATCCTTACAAAACTTAAAAATCACCCTTAGTTTCGTTAGTGTTATATTAATTCTAAAAACTGATGAGCCGCTGCGCTGTGCGCCGCAGCCCAACCTCCCCCCCTCAACGCTGGGCGAGCTCCTCTGGCCGTGCCTGGGATGAAAACCCGGTGGCTTTTTGGAAATAAAAAATAAAAAATTAAAAAAAAAAGAATAATAAAACCTCTCTTTCTCTCTCTCTCTGCCTGTGTTAGTCCAACGAAAGGGATAGCGTCGGGAGGCGAGGGAGGAGGAAGGGGGAGGCTGTGGGATGGAGAGAGCCCTCCCCGTACCCCTCGGCTGTGCATCCTCGCAGCGCCGCGGGGAATGGGGGTGGGGGGGTCTGTGTGGGTGTCTTTGGTTTGCACAGGGTGGCCGTGGTGGGGGCTCAGCCCCATCCTTACAGTGCTGGGGCGCACGGGGCTACCAGGCACAGGGTCCCTCCCCCAGTGAGGTGCTTTGGTGCATTGAGGTGTTAGATGGGGTGGCACAGCCCCTGCCCGCCCCGGGAGGGGGGACACCGCCTCTCTGGTGGCACTGGATGGGTGGGAGGGATCAGAGCTGTGGGAGCCATGGAGAAAGGCGTGGGGGTGTCCCTCGTCATGGCAGCCCCCAACAGCCCTAACCCGCCACCCCAAGGGACACCCAAGCCCCATCTTGGTCCTCTCCCCGTTGGGTGACGCCCTTCCACCCACCCCGGAGGTGCGCTCCTCTCCTGCGGGGGGGACGCCCAGCGCTCGCCTGGCTAGAGAAGCACCGGTGGGGGGTTGGTTAGGGGGCATCTGAGCTTCCCCATTACACGGGCCTAATTACTGTGCTGTTAATAACCATTAATAACCACTTTGGCTCTGCTAACCAACTGCGGCGAGGCCCCCACCCCGCTTTAGCACAGGCTTCCTGATGCCAACACCTCCCACAGCCACTGGGTAAAGCGACGCCTGGCAAAAAACCACCACCCCCCAAAAAAACCCCCACACCACATCCCCCACTCCCCACCCACCCCTTCTCCCCCCATCACAGCCATGGGGCAAACTCCCACCATCACCACCCCCCAATCTCAGCTCGGCCGTGACCCCCCCCCGAGACACTGGAAAGAGAGCAACGGAGAGCGAGCTCAGGCTCGTGTGAGCTGGAGAGATTTCTCTTTGGGTTTTGATGTTGTCGTTGGGTGGGATTTGGTTGGTTGTTTTTCACAGAACACTTTGCAGTAGAGGACAAAAACGTGGTGTCGCAGCCCCCGGGGCCGGCGCTGGCACCGCCACCTCCCCCCACGGCCCCCCATCCTCCCCCGGCTCCTGTCCCTCCTCCTGCCCGGCGGCTGTTCCCACTTTCCTTCCTTGGTTTGTTTGGTTTTTCCTTTCTACCATTCTTTTTTAATATGTGGGGGTTTTCTTCTTTCTCCCTTTTGTTTTTTGCTTCCCCCTCCTTTATTCTCTTTTTCCCCTTTTTTTCTTTTTCCCTTTTTTTTTGCTTTTTCCCCCTTTTTTCTGTTTCCCCTTCCCCCCCCGTTTTTTTTTCTCCCCCCCCCCTTTCCCCTGTTTTTCTTTTTCATTTTTCCCCCTTTTTTTCTTTTTCCCCTTTTTTCTTTTCCCACTTCCCCCCCCCCCCCCCCCCCCCCCCGCTTTTTTTTTTTCTCTTTTTAAACAAGCTCTCTCCCGAAGGAGCGGCCCCTGGCTCTCCGCTGGCAGAAGAGCCTACGGAAGAGCTCTGGCACTGACACGGGCAGGAACACCCACTCACACATCGCAACACAGCAGTTAGTTTGGCAACACCCCCACCCCCTGTCACAAGTGAGACCTGCACAGACAAAAGGCTCCTGAGTGAGGGCACTGGGGCAGCCCCACCTTAGAAGCAGCAGAGGAGCAGAGCCGTCCGGAGCCATCAAGAGCACAGGAAGGGCTATTCAGGGCCTCATTGTCTGCGCCGAGTGACCGTCTGCTGAGAACCGCTCTGGCGGCTCAGAGCTCAGCCCCAGCAGCAGTCTGGAGCCAACGGGGAAAAGTACACTGGGAGGAAGACTGGCAGCCTTCCTCCACAACGCCCCGGAGAGAATGACCACAGTGCTGCCTATCCCCATCGTTTTGTCCAACTCGTTTCTTTTTTTATTAGAAAATTAATAAAAAACCCTCCAACTCTCAGGTTTCCAAGGCATACAAAATCTCTAAAAGGGAGACACAAGCGTGAGGTGCTGAGGTACCCAAACCTGCCCACGTTAGTCCAACGAAAGGGACAGCGTCGGGAGGCGAGGGAGGAGGAAGGGGGAGGCTGTGGGATGGAGAGAGCCCTCCCCGTACCCCTCGGCTGTGCATCCTCGCAGCGCCGCGGGGAATGGGGGGCTGTGTGTTTGGGGGGCTCTTTGGTTTGCTCCCCTGACCTGCTGGGGGTGGGGGAGGAGGATTTGGGAGGGGGGGATGTCCGGCGGCGGGGTTACAGTCATCAGGCGGTGCTGGGCGGCACGGCGGGAGCCTCCCTTGCTGTGCTGCGAGGCCGGGGCTCCCGGAGCGTGTTTCTGCTCCTGCTGCTTCACCTGCTGGAGCAATTCCCTCATCTTGCGCTGTGCAGTTATGGAAGATGCACCCAGGTGGGATGCGGGTGGCTTTGCCTGCACAGAGGAGTCCATTCACACCCTGGGCGCTGCTCTGCACGGCCTCCAGAACACACATTTTTAGCTCAATCGAGCCAATCTTCAATTTCAGCACTTGCACAGCTGGGGGGAGCTACCGAAACACCTTCAGTGCCTCTTGGGGGCACAGGGACCACCCAAAAGAAGAGTGGCAGGGTGCTCGGGTGGTGCTGGGCTCAGCAAGCCCCACGCCTTTCCTCGGTGGATGAAAGCGGCCGGGGAATATCGGGTAATGCCACGGCCAAACCGTACCTGCCTGGCAAAGAAATGCCCAATGATTTTAACGATGACCTCCTCGTTCTCGTCTGGGGTTTGGTCTCGTGGCACAGTGACTGCCGCGCTGGTTAAGTTTTGCAGTTCGTTTACCTGGAGCGAACCACAAGAGGGTGATGCCCTTCCACCCACCCCGGAGGTGCGCTCCTCTCCTGCGGGGGGGACGCCCAGCGCTCGCCTGGCTAGAGAAGCACCGGGGGGGGGGGGTGGTTAGGGGGCATCTGAGCTTCCGCATTACACGGGCGTAATTAGTGTGCCATTAACCACCATTAATAACCACTTTGGCTTTGCTAACCAACTGCCCCCACCCCGCTTTAGTGCGGGCTTCTTGATGCACACGCCTCCCTGTGTGGGAGCAGCCAGCCAAGCCGGTTTCGGAGCACAACAGGTGAGAGGCAGGGAGCTGCCATCCCACTCAGCTCCATCCCCGCCGTGCCTTGGCTGTGCAGAGAGAACTTGGGGGGAGCTGCAAAACAGCTCAGCCCGGGCTTATCTCAAGATGGCGCAGAACAACCAAAACCAAATGGCCCTTAACAAACAAAATGCCCCGAGTCCCATCCCACCACTCTTCCCGTGACGTTGAGCGCCGGACATCACAAACTGGCAACAGAGACTTCGCTATGGCACCACCAGAGGGAAATATCCCAGACAGTGTAATCCACTCGGGCATAATCCTGCACCCTCACCGAGTCAGGAAATATAAACCGCGGGGTCTGGGGAGACAAATGGGGAATCCTCCAAGGATACAGCTGGCCCCTCGGAGATCCGTCCCCCCCATCCAGGACGCTGTACAGGGTAACTTCCCCGGGATGGAGCGACCTCACCAGAGAGAGAGAGGGTAAGTGACTAAGAAACATCCGTACGGTATAGGGCATGCGATTGAGTTTGTGACTGGTGCGCTCTTCTAAGGCATTAATATCTAGCGCCCTTGTGGTTTGCGTTGCTACTTGTCGGGGGCATTTGTAGCTCGCAATAGTGGATCCCGCTAGTTGCTTCTAAACCGCAATAGTGTAATCGCCATCGCACACACAGAACTTGCAATAGTGACGTATTGGACCTGTGAGAGAAGTCCAAAGAAATTGTTAATTTGAACCTCTCAGTGAAGCCCTTTTTCCCGTTTTGTCACACACACAGAGCAGAGGTATTTCTAAGTTTATGCCATTAATGCGCAGAAATGGGCTGCTTGTCCCAAAACAGGAGTGCTCACACCTTAGTTCCAAAAATCTCCACTTTCATTCATTGATTATTACATATTCGAACAATTAATACATATTCCCTGTCATTCCCTCTAATGACTGGTCGAGATTTCTTTGCTTCCCACGTAAAGGAGTGCGCAGACTCTGTCTTATTTTTCCTTCTTTTGAGTAGGTGGTACCGTTTGGGGAGGTGGTCAATGAGTGGGTGGTCACCATCTCCCCCTGCCGGAACTCCCTTTTACCTGCTTTTCCTCTCATCTTGGCACTTCCGAGTGGTTTTCGGGGTTTGCTGACCAGGCCTACAGTTCATGGCTCTCTCGACAGGAACCCCCTGCTTCTCAACAGTGCTCCATCGCCTGCTGGGTAGTTCCTTAACTGAACCATAGATAAATCGTGTCCAGTAACTATTTCTCTATGTGAAGATGAGGTCAAGAAATAGCGTTGGGGCAGTAGAGAGGACTTGAGCAGCAGCAGGTTTCCTTTGTTGCTTCCATGACATTTAATTTTCCTAGTTGATGTCCGTTTTACTACAACAATTCCCCCCTTTGAGACTTATCCAAGTCTTTCTGTACTTGGATGAGCCTCATTTTCTATCCCGTATCACTAATACATAAGATTGAGATAATTGCTTGATAGCGAGACTCTTAAGACATTCGAACAAAACTCACTATGATGACAAAAACCTTTGCAGCCATCCGGTCAGGGAAAACTCAAATGTCGTTCCCTGAACTAACCCGACTGCCATTTTCACTGCCGAAAGCCGCGTTATTTGTGCAATCAAACACCGATGGGCGCTACAGTGCAGCACGAAAGGCCAACGCCGACTCTGACGGATAACCGAGAGGCCTCGCGGCCATCCAACGCCTTCACCCACCCCAATCCTGCTGCCGGCTCTGTCACGGCGGTGCAACGGTGCTCTCCAGTGGGAAAACCAACCAGGGAACAGCACCATGCGGCGCGGACCCAGGTTCTCCTTCACTTTGCACCACCAACCGTGTGGAACGGGTTTTGACGGCTTCAGTTATTTACAGCACAAACCCAGCAAGAGCAGCCCCAGGACTGGAACGTTCAACAACCCAATGTAATAAATTAAGGAGAACAACACATAACCCCCCCCCCACTTACTCCTATAACAAGATAAACATCCTGACTCGTACCAGAAGAACAACAAACCTCACTCCTATCAGAAGAACACTAAAGCCTAAAACTAAGACCTAAAGGATGGCTAGCTAAGACCTAAAACCTACACGGGACTATTACCTAAGGGGGAAACACTACACTATTAAATATGATAACTCTTTCTCTGCCGTTCTCAACTTGTGGGTCTTTCGTGAGTGGGGGCGACCTCGTGGTGGTGGACCCTCCGCAGAGCTCAGGTGCTGCCGGAGGCGAGAGATGGTGGGTGGGTTTTCCCAGAGCAGGAAAGGGACCTGGTTGCTGGGCTGAACCGGCAGTTGCCCAGTTGCCAACTAGAGGCGGTCACCCTCTGGGCTTCTGCCGGCTTCGCCGCCCTTTAAAGACTCCTCTGGGGCCTTCCGATCCTCCTGCAGGCGATGGTATTTCACGTGCGCATTCCTCCCGTTGACTGTCCCAAACACCCTGGAAGGGAGAAAACAAACAGGGATTTTGAATTCCTTTTTTTTTTTTTTTAAAAAAAAAATAATCATTAGATGACATTTCATTATTTCTACTTTTGTGAGCTTCTGGTCTGTTTTGCTGCGTGGTGCCATACAGCTTGTGCCAGTACCCCCGGGTGGGTGGGACCTCGGTGGTTAAACACGGCAGATCATTAGGGATTAAAATAAGAGAAGTAACGGCGAGACGGCTTAAAATCGGGTCAGACTGAAACTCAAGTGGCTCTGCGTGGCACAAGCGACTGTAGCGCGGGAGCCCTCGGGCCGCAAACCGCAAGAAGGAACTTCAGTGGAACCTTTTTCTCAGCCAAAAAAAACGAGAAACGCTGGGATTCTCGCCCGAGGAGATGAACCGCCCCAGGCCTGTAATGGGAGGAAAGGGCCTTCAAAGGGAGAGAGAGAGAGAGAGACCCTTGTGGCTGCAGTCAGCGGGAGACGGAGGAGCCCCGAGTGCGGAGGAGATGGGAAGAGGATGGAAATGCCGAGTCTCCATCGGTTTGAGCCCAAAGCAGCGGGTTTTGAGAAGAAAAAACGAGCGGCTCACCTTCCACACTGCCCGCAGGGAAACCCAGCCACATCGCCTGCGCCTCCAGCCCCGCACGGAGCGTCCCCGGAATGGCGGGAGGGACTGCCTGTGCCACGGGGTGTCTTTTCGCTGCTCTTCTGCTTCTTGGTGAGCTTTTCATTGGGCCCGAGCCGGCGCCTCTTCTTCGGGCTGCAACCAGCCTGTAAAGCAGACAGCCTGTGCTCATTTCTCCTTCTCCTCAGCAAGGGGGACAGCTAAAGCGAAAAACTGGCTGGAAACATCCCCAAACGGCCCAGGCAGTGAGGGGTTTATTTGTGTGCCGGGTGGAACGTGTTCTATCAGCCCCAGCCTGCCCCGGTGAGCTCCTCCGAACGCTAAAACAGCCCAAACAATGCTGAAACTCGGCGGGGAGGATGGGGTGCAAAGACAGATGGTGAAAGAAAAACTGTATTATTTCTACCGTCCTCAGCGGAACAGCACTTTCCTCCACAAAAGTCTGTAAAATGGGTTTAAAACGTAGAATTACTGAGCACTGAAGGGACATGGTTACCCGGTGTCTACCACCAAAAAAAACCCTAAATAATATGTGTTTCTGTGAGCCAAAGTCCCATTTCCTGGCAAGGAAGGTTTTGGCAACACCCGCGCAGAGGTGGGTCACCAACAGTTCCTTTGACGGAGTACTGGGACGTTACGAAACATCCCCAAAAATCATCATCAGCAGGTTTAACACGAAGTGGATCGTTTCCCAGAGCCTGGGACGAAGGGTTCATGGAGGAGCGGCATCTCGCACCCACCCCCGGCAGTTTTCCTACCTTCTCTTCGGCCTCCTCCACCTCATCCGTGCCTCGCTGCAGCCTTTTGGCTGTCCATCCTGGTCGGGTGGCGCCAAACCTGACGTGTTTTTTCCAGGTGTAGTAATATTCCACGCACTGGGCCACGGTCTTCGTCTGAATCTGTCGGGAGAAAACCAGAAGCGATCGATGAGGGAAATACCACAGGAAAACAATGAAGGCACAGACCCAGGACGGATCTATCCAGCACTGTTTGTCCTCCCCTGTGTCTGCGGTTCCCACAGCGCAACGCACGGGTGAGATCAGGCTGAAAACGAGCCCCCTTCTTCTGAAAGGGCCGTAAAGAAGCCTTGGGAGGGCAGAACTGTACGTTTCGTGCCGATGGTCAGCGGAACGTGTCAGTATTCTTCTAGTATTTCCTGTATTTTGTACTGGAGAGATTAAATATTCGCTTGATATTCGGGCAAATTCGGTAGACATTAGAGCCAATTATGTCTTGTACCGGTATCTTTTTGGAATGAAGCTGCATCCCAAGGACAGGATTACAATGCACCATTCAAAAGACTACTTTTCTGGGTTAAAACTCCCCTCCACGCTACCAACCCGTGACCCGCCTCGGTCTAACGGCTTTACCTTCTTCTGGATCAGGTGGAAATTCTTCTTATGCACATAAAAAGCCTCTTTAAACAACTGCTCCTCCAGGGGCGTCCAAGTGTCTGAGCCTGGGAAGAAACAGCCACGTGCAAACGATTAGACCCCTTGCAACCTCACGGAAACGCGCACGATGTATTTGTCACGCGTCCACATGTCTCCTCCTTCGCAAAGCAATTAGCCAACACCGCAGGCAGTTTTTAGCACGAGCAGTTATGGCTGCCAGCAGAGCAAGCCCTGCACGCAGTAAAGCCGGGGCGCGAGGGAAAGGAGGAGCGTTGGGCGGCGTGGGGTGTCACCGCAAGGGACAGCAGCAGGCTAGAACACAGGGACGAGGCATTCCCCGTGCCAAAAGGCCCCCAGAACAGATTAAAAAGACTACTTCCCTGCCCCAAAGAACACGAGCCACTGCTCGCACGTTTCTAAAAATCACTTCTTTCAATCAGAACAAAGGGAACGGCAGTACCCGCTCGCATTCCCGGAGAAGGAACAAGCTCTGCTTCCACTTTACCTGCATAATGATAATCAGCCAGGGGATGGGATTCAGGTCGCTGGGGTGCCCCAGACTGCAACATCTCCAGACCCTCCTGCGGGAGTTCAGAGAACAAGACTTAGATTCCCCCTCAGCAGGGGCCAAAAGATCAACTCTTCAGCCCACTGTGGGAAGATGGTACTCAGTCGACGCTCAGCAACAGCGTGTCGGGGTCACCTCCACCCACGGCAGTTGATGAGAATATTTCCTAGTCCAGTAGGAATTCGAAAAGAGCTGCTTCTTACCAGAGCTTCATGCAGGCGGTGCAAGGCGTGCTCCAGGTTGGCTCTTCCCCCCGGCATGACATTGGAGCAGGCGAAGTTGAGCAGATTTGTCACTAGAAATGCAACAAAAACCAACAGAAAGTCAGTTTTCGTCAAGAAAGGAGAAAAAGTGCGATACAAGGCAGAGGGCAAACAGAGCAGACAGACTGGAGACCCAGAAAAGGCACCGAAAAAAAGGCAGGTTATCCGGTATCACGCTCTCTCCCTTCAGAGCAGCTTTGGGACCGGTAGCTCCAGAGACAGATCTCCCCTCTCCCGAGGTCGCTGCAGCTGACGTGGGACAGCTACAAACGCCCCTGACCGTCTCTCCCAGAGGACGCGACTCAGAGCACCACCGGTTGTTATCTGTTCACTGTCCCACCAGATCTGAGCCACCCTCGGGTGCTACCAGCCACGAATGCTGTCAAGGAAAAGAGGGAGAGGGTCCCAACGGACAAACAGCTGCTGTGAAAACGTGCAGTTTTCGACCCTTAGTATCTCGGGGGGGACCTGGGAAGAAAAGCGTTAAGAGAAACCTCTGTCCTGTGTTTCCGGGTTCGTTGCGATGTCTCCCCAGGGCTTCCACACTAGCGATGCTCCCTCCTCCTCCTCCTCCAACCGGGATCTGTCCTGGAGGTCTGGGATCTCGGCCTGAAATTCACTGCCGACGTTGACGTGTCTGAAATTGTTAAGGCAGAGGAGGTGAGGAAGGAGAGCTGGGAACAGCACGCTAGCACGCACCCGCTTCGAAGGAGGGGACGTGTCAGGTACGGCAGTTATTTCCCAGCACAGCGTCACCAACTGCCCTCTAACAACTCCCACAGCCCCTTCTCGCCACCAACAGCATTACCGTTCCACCACGTGAGCCCTTTTGCGCCCCATCGGGCAAGAAAATTGCCACTTCCTTCCTCAAACGCTGAGCAAACTGGCGAGGTTCACTCTGAGACCGACAGCCAGCAGCAGAAGAGCTGCGACGGTGGGCCAAGACCACCGTTGGAATGTTGTGTAGAAGGCGGGAGGCCGGCAACCGGCATCATGAGGTCAGCCTGAGTGGCAAGCCCAGCCTGGGCTAGCACTGGCCATTTCTGGCAAGCACGGGGGTATACTCCAGCCAAAATAACCCCTCTGTTACCCTCTGCAGCGCTGCGGGGCAGTGGGAGAACTGGCCAAGCCATGGGGAGCAGGTCAACAGCAACAGCAAGGACTGGCAGAGCCCCGGTGCCGAACCAACCATGCACCCGCTCCTCAGCCCCGTTTCCCCAGGGTTTGCGGTTATTCTGACCGCTGGGCCGGAGCTCACGGCCCAACGCTGATTTTAGGGTTATCCTTCTTCGGCTAAACCCAAAGTCCCCATCCATTCTGCCCAAAAGATGTATAGAAAAAACAGCACAAGTTAAAATCGTTGAGATCATCCTTTAGCCTTCCTCACCGCCCTCATCATCACACACCGCTCCCCATTCTCCCAGAATTTCCCTCCTTTCGGGGAAACTGCTCACTGGACACGGAAGCTGTGGAGATGGACCCTCTGGATCTCCTGGCACAGCTGCCCCTCACCCTGCTCAGAGTTGGCCCCACAGGGATCAAACCGTTCAGGGCTTTTTCCAAGCCAAAGCCAGGAGCGGAGCAAAACCCCCGTGGGTTGTTTCCATCCCCTCTGCCACAACAGCAATCCCAAAGGAGAAAGGCACCTCCTTTTTCACTTTTCCAGGCTTTCATTAAAAGGAGGAACCTCTGAACAACGTAATTTAATTACCGTCAACGTTGGATCCGCGCTCACATTCCTGCGTAGAGCTCACTGCCTGTCTAGCTGGGAAATCTCTGCCGCTCATTTAGTGGCAAAAGGTGGAAACTGGAGAAAAATCTCCAGCGCGACATCAATCCCCGGCATTATCACGATACAGCCTAAAATCAGAAATGCGGTTAAGATCCCTTCTCCTGTGAGCGGCTATGTGAATTGTACCCGTTGACAGATGCATACAAATATTCATTTCAAAGTTACAGACATCACGTTTTAACCGCTACACCAAAAAAGAATGACCTGCATTAAAAACTCCAGGAGCGTTTTCTTTCCATAACACGCTGGAATTTCTGAAAAATCCATTTCCTGCACGGAAAAACACGTTGTTTGTGGATAACAAATGGCAAACTCAGCGTTTGGGGAAGGTGAGCTCCCAAGTGCTGCGGATCCATCTCTCCATCTGGAAGACAGCAAAGGCAGTCAAAGCTCCCCAGCACAGCATCCTTACTGCCTCCCCTTTCCTACAGCCCAGGAGATCCTCGGAGCCTTCCCACAGGGAAAGGGAGGAGCGGACTGATCACCAAGGCTGGCTGGACCAGGTCACCATTGTCACCACATTCGTTTGTTGCCAAAGAACGATGAAATTCGTCCACCTAACGATATAGCAGGTCCCTTCCCTGCCATGGTTCCAGCGCTGGAGGAAAGGTGCCTCTCCCGAGGCCGCATTGGGACGGCACTGCTGCACAGAAGGATAGAGATTTTTAAATCTCTTTATTTCTTCCAGGGAAAAACTTGCTTTCTCACTCAGTAAAGGACAAGCTCCCCAGGCCGGGCAGGAAGGCGGCACAGCCACAATTTACTTACCGAGAAACGTGCAGAGGGCTGTGTGGTCCCTGTGCCCAAGGAAAGCGGCCATTGCCAAAGCAGAGGGAAGGACGTGTCTCACCTTCAGCACAGAGAACCGATTCACAGACTCACTCTGAAAAAAAAAAAAAGCATTAACCACAAAATTAGCTAATGGCTTCCCAAACCTGAATTCAGGGCCTCCCTCCGTGATTATAAAGTAATAATGGTCTTAACAGGCAGGCAGCTCACCAGGAATGAGATGGAGAGTGACCCCCATATTCCCCTGGAAACCCTTCGATGAGGCAAATCCCTGAACGCCCTCCCAGATTGTCGGTTCTTTACCTCCACGAGGAACTCGTGGCCTTTTATTGTCATAGTGTGTGACCAGAACAAGCCCCGCCATTCCTTATTCCAGCCTTAACAGCCTTCAGCGTTTCACAATTTTTAAGATGGCGACTGAGAAATTAGGTCTTGTGGTTCCCATTGAAACACCCATTAATTCATACAACCAAAAGCTAGGCAAATGAAAAGGCCGTGTTAAACCTCAGCCCCCAGGGAAAAGAAATGTGCCCGACGAGGTGCTAAAAGGCGCTCTGGCAAACCACCCCCCTCTCCAAACTGCAGTTTGCTCCAGGAAACTGACAAGTTTTCTTCCTCTGCGGCCTTAGCGAGGCTGTAGATTTTCCCACCCTGCAGGGAAAGAAACAATCCTCAAAAGCAGATGTTATTCTGCCTGCAAGGAAAGCTTTAAAATATTTTTCTTTTTTTAAAGGCAGAATGCCTAAACGGAACATCCGAGCTGGTTTCTCCATGAAAATAACACTTTGCACTTGCACAGCAAAGCAACGCTCATTAACCAATCTCATAAAGCTTCGAAACCATTAAGAAACACTCCACGTAACACACCTGCGTGCACCCTGTAAGCACATGTGCAAAGAGGAATCCCCGTTTACGCACCCCGGCTATATCAAACCGCACTATTTCCCTCACAAGCTGTGATGGAAATGGGCCACGCTCCCATTCCTTGGCTCCAGAGCTCCGGCGATGCCGGGATCATGCCGACCCTCAGCCGCTGCGGGCATCAGCTCTGCTAACACCCCGCTGACGGGTCAGTGACAGGAATCTGGGAGCAGGAAGGGGATTGTACCACACAGGCTCCCCAAAATCCCCCGCAGTTAAGAGGAATGCAAATCTCAGGCTCCCCTAAGCCAACACATTTCTCACCGTGACCGCCGCACTAACACCCAGAGCAGTTTTTAAGCAGCACGCACCAGGTTTAACCTCCGCGCCTGAGAAAGTCCCTGTCCTGAGGGCTGCCGGTCCCCTCGGCCCAATGCAGGAGGCAGCAGCAAACCCCTCCAGACAGGGCAAGAGGTGCTTCTAAGAGTGACATCCAGCTAATAACCAAAAAGCACTTAAACCAATCCCAAACTTTGGAGACATTTAGTCTCGGGCCAGCAGCAGCATGTTGCTCAGTAAGGCACACTTCCACGACTCCCCTCAATTAACCATCACCTCCAGAGCGCGACCTCTGAAGGTGAGAAGTTCCTTTAGGTTGACTCTTGACGTCCCTTTCCCTCCCACAGGCAACGAGACCCCAAGTATTTCCACTTGAGAGTGCGGTTCCCCTTCCACGGGCACCCAGCTCGCTCTGCAGTTTTGGATTATCACCGACCTCTGTGCCAGCTCCACCAAGAAGCCAGGTGAGAGGCTCCGAATCACGTTACTAAAGATCCCAAGGCTTGACCTTGTTCCATTTATTTCTAAACCTTTGGCCCTGGATCAATGAGTTCATTGTTTTCAGGGAGTTCCAGATGTAAGCGCTGAGTACTGTTATTGGTGAATCCAGAACTGTCAACAGTGATAAAAAACAGAGCGCAGGAAGACAGTAAGGCCTCCGAGTCCCAAACTCAAATAACAGATGGCTAAAAAGGAAGGAGGAGCACACAGACATATTCGAATCCTGCTGAAAATAGTCAGCCATGGCCAACAGGAGCCGAGGAGGCAGTGGCCGTGGACACCTGGCTCGGGGGAGCTGCGCAGCTCTGCACGTATTTCGAGAGCTTTTCAGAACAAGTAATAAAAGCTTGACAGCAGCAGGGAGTGCGGGAGTCGCGGCAGCAGTTGCATCGATAAGCAATCTGCGCAACAGTTCCTAAAACAGGGGCTGCCCACAATCAGAAGTTGACTCTTTGGTACAAACTCCCTCCACACCAGTCATCACACAGGGGAAAAAAAACAACCAAGCTATTGTAGGGCTCAGTATTACCCATTTCTCTGCAGCTGGACAGAAATACACACTTCTGCGGCTTTTCCCACACTGGAAAATTCAAAGCACCCAAACAGGGCGCGCTTTTAGAGACATCAGCAATTAAGTTCTCCATCCCCTCCAGAAAAGCCTTTTCCTAAAGGCGTTCTCCTCCCAAGGGCAGACCCACAAAAAGAAGCCCTCTCTGCTTAATCCATTTCACAGAGAATTTGAAATGCAAACAAGAATTAAACAGGACGTCTTTTCCCCGCTTCAGGGAAAGCCACTAATATAGACCTTGGCAACATATTTAGCAAATCTATCATTGTAATGCCTTTGCATTGCCCATTTCCACCTGGAGAGCAGGCTGAAAGGACTCATAAAAAAACCTCAAACCAACCACAAAACATATTCCTGTCTAGGGGGTAATTTTATGAAACGATTTGAACACCTTAACGATTTGAACATCTTTTTACAGGTACAAGGCAACAAGAAACATTCTCGAGGTGAAAAAAAAACAAACCACCTATTCACCTCTTTACCCCAAAGATCTTTTCACCACACGGATTCCACCACCAATACACAGCTGCTAAATATCCCCGGCTGCTGCCGATCCGTAAGAAACCCTTCAAAATACAAGAGAACGCTGAGCCCAGCGCGTTGACGGTGCTGCCAGGGCTGTGAGTCGGAGCCCCTGAGGACGGAGTCGCAGCCCCTGAGGTTGAAATCAGCCCCACACTTAGGCACAACCCGGGGTTTTAAGCCTCACTACAAACCAGCCCCCCGCTTTTCAAGAAAAACAGGGAGATTCACCTCAAAATAAACCACGTTCTCGACGCCAAAGGGGCGCTGGTCCATGGCCGCCGCCGCCCTTAGGGCCAGTTCCATGGGGCTTCGCTTGACCTGGAGCAGAACTCGCGGGCGTGAGGACAACGAGCCCCCTACACAAAATCTGAAAAAAAGGAAAAGTTCAATAAGATTTGCTGTTACTCACCCACCAAAGCCTAACCACTACAACTGGCCCTTTCACAACCATTCCTGATCGCAGAAGAAAACTGAAATATCCCAATTCCCGCTTCAAACACAAGGCGTGGAGCTGCCCACACCCCACGTGTGGGCTGGGAAGACAGGGGGCTCTTCTCAAAACCCGCAGGAAGAGAAAGGGCAGGAGTGTTTTCCCAGCCCTGGAAGAGCTGTGGGGAGAAGGTGGGAGGGAGGAAAAGGCTGCCCAGGAGTGGGGTAGGGGGAAGGAGAGGGCTCCATCCATGGGGGAAACGCCGTTCCTGGCCACACAGGCGGCTGTGGGACCACCCTGGGGATGGATTTGGGGGCTCTCCCTGAGGGAAACACTGCTCCCAGCCATGCAGGAGGCTGTGGGACCACCCTGGGGATAGGTTTGGGGATGAGGGGGGATCTATCCCTGAGGGAATCACTGCTCCCAGCCATGCAGGAGGCTGTAGGGCAATGACAGAGATGGATTTGGGGGCTCTCCCTGAGGGAAACCCCATTCCCGGACACACAGGAGGCTGTGGGGCCACCCAGGGGACAGATTTGGGGGCTCTCCCTGAGGAGAGCCTGTGGGGAGGAGGGAGGCGGGGCCGCCCCAGGGCCGGGGCCACTCCTGGAAGGGGAGGGGGGGATCTCCAGCCGCCCACGCGGGGCTGCCCGAAGCCTGAGGAGATGAAAAGAAGAGAAAAAAAAATTCCCTCCCCGCCATCGCCTCTCACAGCCCCGGCCCTCCCCGCCGCGCCTCATGGCGGCTGTGTGCGGTGTCACCTGAGCGGGGGGCGGGGGCTGAGGCAGGAAAAGGCGAGAGGGGGAGGGAAGGGCCATTTTGAATGGGAGGAGAGGGGAAGGGGGGGCGAAAGATGGGGGAAGGGGGAGGAGAGAGGAAGAGAGGATGGTGGGGGGTGTGGGAGCGAGTGTGTGAGGGGAAGAGGTGTTGCGTGAGGGGGGAGCGAGGGGGGAATGGCTTTTCGGGAGAGGGAGGTTTGCAGGGCTGTGAGGTGCCTGTGAGAGAGGAGGCCCCGGAGGGAGGTGAGTGGAAAGGGCTGTGTGTGGAAAGAAAAGCTTTAAGGACAGGCTGGGCTGGGGAAAGGTGGTGGGCCCCGAGGGAGGGCTTGGGGAGCGGGGCTAGAAGCGTGGGTTTGGGGCAAAACTCTGGGAAAGAAACTGCAGGAAAGGGCCAATCTGAGTATACAGTTTTAGCGAAGCTTCAAGCAAAAGGTGACCAAAGGTGCCTCTTGTCCTTTTGTGGGCGGGTTTTGTCTAAGTTATTCATGCGAGTGGACTTTTGCCAGACGGGATGGGAACGTTCGCTTCCCGGGATAGCTGATGCCCCTGGATAACCACTGCCCGCGAAGCACTGCGAAACCCCGTGTTCAAAAATGAGAACAAAGGCCGTGTTTTGCCTCTCGGAAGGATCTCTAAGCACCGTCTCCACGTCATTTTCAGTACCTTTCTGGTTGTTTTCTTTGCCCCCATCCCCGTGATGTCCGTCGGGGGGGCTGGCGGAGCTCTGCAGGCGGACGTCCGTCTCATTTTGGAGAAGGCTGGGCTGGTTTCGGGCGGTCCCGGCTGATTTTGGGGAGGGCAGGGATGGTTTCGAACTCGCAGTGCCCGGTGCGGGGCTGCGGTGGGGCCCGGCCCCCTCGTTCTCCTCGGCGCGGCCCCGCCCCTCTCGCCCGCTTTCGCCGCGGCGACGCTGGGGGGCGTAGCCCGGGTTTGCCCTTCGGCGCATGCGCGGTTGGGCGGACGCGAAGGAGAACGTTTCCGGTGTGCGTCGGCGGTCGGTACCGGGAGAGACGGGGGGACCGGGGCCGAGGAGAGCAGGAGAGGGAGAGGGAGAGTGGGCGGGCGGGGCGGCGGCGGTGGCAGGAGCGGTGGTGCGGAGGTGTCCAGGGCCAGTTCGGGGGATTGTGGGGTGTCGGGACCGGGCTGGGGGGCGCGGGGGGCGGCCTGGGCCTTTTTGGGGGGGAGCAGAGCCGAGTGGGGGGTCCCCGGGGGGAACAGGGCCGATTTAGCTCCCCCCCCCCCGTCCTCCGCTGCCGCCCCCTCACCCCCCGCTCGCTCCCCGCAGGTGGCGGCAGCCCCGGCCGCAGCGCAGGGTGCCCGGGGCCGGCCTGGCCGGGCGCTTGGCTCCGCTCTCAGCCTCCCCCGGCAGGTCAGCCCGGCCGTGCCCCCTTCTCCCGCCTCCAGCCCACGGCCGAGTCCCCCCAGGTACCCCCGAGATGGGTCGGGGGGTGTCAGCGCTGGGCCCCCTGAAGCGGGGGTGGGTGGTGGGCACGGGCATTGCTGGGAGCCCGTGGGCAGCCCTGGGACCCCCTTAAAGCCCACGGAGAGCCCCGGGGCCCCCTTGTCTCCCCCGGAGCCGACGGGGAGCCGTAGCTGTGGAGTCAGCTTAAGGAGTCTGCCCTAAGGACTGCTGCTTTTTGGAGCGTTGGGGGAGGGGGAGGGTTGCGGTGTGGGGAGTGGAGGTGTGTGGGAGGAGTCCCGTGTCTTGAGGGAGCTTTGGAGGTGTTGGGCAGATTTGGGGGAGTGGGGGAGGGGTCCCCTCCTTTGGAGCTCCCTGGTTCTTTTCTTCTAGACTGTGGGAGGCAGCGGGCGTAGGGGGAAGGCAATAGAGTGAGTTGCTGTATTTCAGTCCTTGGTTGAGAGTCAGCGACTCTGCTCCCTTGCTGCTCAGCAGACTCTTAGCTCCGTGGGGCTGTTTCTCCAGGCAGGCTACGACAACAGAAACGGCCCCACTTCCTCGGAAGAGTTGTTAGCAGTGAAGTCTCCTGGGAACGTACTGCCTGACGTTGGATAGACCTGGCACCACGCAGCAGCTCAGAGCCCCGCAGCGTATGCTGCCGCTCTCAGTTGGCTCCATCAAATCCTCCGACCTGAGAATGCCAGAGGTACAGAGTTGAAACGGGCCCTTCCTCACCCACTGAGTCAGATGAACCTTTTTGCGCCCAAGTTGGCTGGAGACTGCTTCTGCCTCGCCGCCTTCAGGCGGAGCATGGCTGTGAGCAGGGGAGCTCAACACAGAGTGCTTGCTGATTGCAGCCTGCTCCCTCGGGGGAGCACCCGCAGCCGTGGGACGGGAGGAGGAAGGACAGCACGAGGGCTAGAGACAAACATTTTATTTCTTTAACGTTTCACATAGGGGGTACCCCAGAGGGGTTCCTGGCCCCACACCCCACAGCGGCTCAGTATTCGGGGCACTGTTGGTCTTCTGGGCCTGGCGCTGTCACCGCTTGCAGGGCTGGCAGAAGCAGACACGGCTAGTGGCATCTCCACCAGCCCTTCAAGTAGCCCCACAGCCAGGCGCAGCCCTGCCGCGGGCACCTTCCTGTCCTGCACAGCCCTGGGTCTGCCTGGCCACACTCCCTGCCCGTGGTCTTGCAGGACTCCTCCGTCTTTGCCTTCAAGGCCTGGAAAGTGCGGGTGATCTCCAGCACCCGCTCCACCTGGTCCATGTCCATGGCTGGGGGCCTTCCGGGGGACAGGTGCTTGTCCGTGGGCCTCTGTGTCCTGTCCATCCCCTACCTGGGAACCCACTCTTTCTCGGTCCCTGCTGGCAGCTCCTGGCTGAGGACCAGCCCGTTTCCCCACTGCCCCACCAGCAGCCATGGGAGAGCGGGGTTGTCCTGAGTGTGTGAGCACCACTGGCTCTGTTGCTGCACTGGGCCAGGGCTCCAGGAAGTGGTAGAGGGAGCTGTGGGAAGAGGAGCTGCTCCTCAACAGGCTGCTGCAGTCCTCCGAGTTGGCCAGCGAGCACAGGCTGCAGGGGCTCTTGCGGTGGCCCTCGGGGGGCCCAGGAGCCCGGGGGGTTCCCTGGACCAGAAGGAGCTGTCCCCACTGATAGGACCTATAGGCGGCAGAGGAGGGCAGGGGGACCTGGGGGCTTGGTGGGGGGGGGCAGGGGGTAGAGAGAAGCATCACTGCTCAGATGGTATATGGTTGGCAGGGAGCCCAGTGGGTCCTGTGGGGCCTGGTGCTCCCTCCTCGCTGCCTCCTTGGTTGCCCTGCAGAGGAGGAGAGAGAAGAGACCCGCTGCACACCGTCTCCTCCGCTGGAGCCCGTGGGCAGCACCCCCTCCTCAGCAGGCGGGCAGGGCTGCCCAGCGCAGGCAGAGCAGGGCACGGGCTGAGGGTCTGGGGCAGGATCTGGGGGTCTCCCCCACACTCCCTGCTTCTCCTGTGTCGACTTGAGCTCCCATCCTTCATCCGCTAGCCGAGAAGCTGCTGAGGGAGGGGACGGAGTGAGCGGCCGGCAGCCCCTGGCACAGCCCCGGCTCAGGGCTGCCGTGGGGTGTGGGCTGTTTGCACGGTGCTCAGTGCCAGGGCCACTCACCTCTCTGCTCCTGCGTGTGGGCTCTTGCATCCGTTATCCCTTGATTCGGCTTCTTCCAGTCCCTCTGCAGGACCCCGGGAGCTGGGTGAGACAGGAGCAGCTCCCAGCCCCGTGCCGCAGCCCCCCACACCACCCCACGCTGCGGCACAGTGCGGTGCAGCAGTCGCCTACCTGGAGCCGCTTGGTCCGTAGCACAGAAGAGACCGCGCTGAGCCCCATCAAAAGCATCACGAGCGGAGCCAGGTGAGCTGCGGGGGGGACGTTGGAGTCCCTCCTGGCACCAGCTGCGGTGCAGCCACGCAACCCTTTGGTGACCCCATGGGAAACGTTAAAGAAATAAAATGTTGGTCTCTATCCCTGGTGCTGTGGTTCCTCCTCCCATCCCGCGGCTGGGGCTGTGCCCCCCTCAGTGCCTGACCCAGTGGGACAGGCTGGCACTGCTGGCACCCGCCAACCTGGGGGGGTGGTGGTGTCGGGGGAGCTGGGTGGGCTGGAGAAAGGGAGGAAGCACCTCTTGAAACCAGCTGGGCCCTCCCCAGCCACAAAACCCTCCCCAGAGGCACCAGAGGGGACCCCCAGATCCTTGAAGGGCTGCCCCAGACTTCCTCTGGCCTGCAAGACTCCCCCCCCCCCCCAGGACCCCTTATGGACACCCCAGTGGCGTCCCAAATCTGGGTTCTTTACCTGCTGGGCAAGCCAGTAACACACTGTATGGGAGCAGCCAGCCAAGCCGGTTTCAGAGCACCAGAGGTGAGAGGCAGGGAGCTGCCATCCCACTCAGCTCCATCCCCGCGGTGCCTTGGCTGTGCAGAGAGAACTTGGGGGAGCTGCAAAACAGCTCAGCCCGGGCTTATCTCAAGATGGCACAGAACAACCAAAACCAAATGGCCCTTAACAATCAAAATGCCCCGAGTCCCATCCCACCACTCTTCCCGTGACGTTGAGCACCGGACGTCACAAATTGGCAACAGAGACTTCGCTATGGCACCACCAGAGGGAAATATCCCAGACAGTGTAATCCACTCGGGCATAATCCTGCACCCTCACCGAGTCAGGAAATATAAACCGCAGGGTCTGGGGAGACAAATGGGGAATCCTCCAAGGATACAGCTGGCCCCTCGGAGATCTGTCCCCCCCATCCAGGACGCTGGAGGGGAGCATTTACATCTGAGCACGGCCTTTCCTTTAACCTCTAGAAAAGCCGGCATTTGCTAAAAAACAAATGTTCCCCTCCCGCCCCGGCCCCCTCTGAAATGAAATAAATAAATAAATAATTAAAATCCTTACAAAACTTAAAAATCACCCTTAGTTTCGTTAGTGTTATATTAATTCTAAAAACTGATGAGCCGCTGCGCTGTGCGCCGCAGCCCAACCTCCCCCCCTCAACGCTGGGCGAGCTCCTCTGGCCATGCCTGGGATGAAAAACCGGTGGCTTTTTGGAAATAAAAAATAAAAAATTAAAAAAAAAAGAATAATAAAACCTCTCTTTCTCTCTCTCTCTGCCTGTGTTAGTCCAACGAAAGGGATAGCGTCGGGAGGCGAGGGAGGAGGAAGGGGGAGGCTGTGGGATGGAGAGAGCCCTCCCCGTACCCCTCGGCTGTGCATCCTCGCAGCGCCGCGGGGAATGGGGGGAGTGGGGTGTGTTTGGGGGGTCTTTGGTTTGCACAGGGTGGCCGTGGTGGGGGCTCAGCCCCATCCTTACAGTGCTGGGGCGCACGGGGCTACCAGGCACAGGGTCCCTCCCCCAGTGAGGTGCTTTGGTGCATTGAGGTGTTAGATGGGGTGGCACAGCCCCTGCCCGCCCCGGGAGGGGGGACACCGCCTCTCTGGTGGCACTGGATGGGTGGGAGGGAGGGAGGGAGCACAGCTCTGGAAGCCATGGAGAAAGGCGTGGGGGTGTCCCTCGTCATGGCAGCCCCCAACAGCCCTAACCCGCCACCCCAAGGGACACCCAAGCCCCATCTTGGTCCTCTCCCCGTTGGGTGACGCCCTTCCACCCACCCGGGAGGTGCGCTCCTCTCCTGCGGGGGGGACGCCCAGCGCTCGCCTGGCTAGAGAAGCACCGGGGGGGGGTTGGTTAGGGGGCATCTGAGCTTCCCCATTACACGGGCCTAATTACTGTGCTGTTAATAACCATTAATAACCACTTTGGCTCTGCTAACCAACTGCGGCAAGGCCCCCACCCCGCTTTAGCGCAGGCTTCCTGATGCCAAAACCTCCCACAGCCACTGGGTAAAGCGACGCTTGGCAAAAAAACAACAACCCCAAAAAAAACCCCACACCACATCCCCCACTCCCCACCCACCCCTTCTCCCCCCATCACAGCCATGGGGCAAACTCCCACCATCACCACCCCCCAATCTCAGCTCGGCCGTGACCCCCCCCGAGACACTGGAAAGAGAGCAACGGAGAGCGAGCTCAGGCTCGTGTGAGCTGGAGAGATTTCTCTTTGGGTTTTGATGTTGTCGTTGGGTGGGATTTGGTTGTTTTTTTCACAGAACACTTTGCAGTAGAGGACAAAAACGTGGTGTCGCAGCCCCCGGGGCCGGCGCTGGCACCGCCACCTCCCCCCACGCCCCGACCCCCCGGGTCCTGTCCCTCCTCCTGCCCGGCGGCTGTTCCCACTTTCCTTCCTTGGTTTGTTTGGTTTTTCCTTTCTACCATTCTTTTTTAATATGTGGGGGTTTTCTTCTTTCTCCCTTTTGTTTTTTGCTTCCCCCTCCTTTATTCTCTTTTTCCCCTTTTTTTCTTTTTCCCTTTTTTTTTGCTTTTTCCCCCTTTTTTCTGTTTCCCCTTTTCCCCATATTTTTTTTCTCCTTTTTTTTCACTTCTTTTCCCCCTTTTCTCTTTTCCCCTTTTTCCTTTTTCCCTTTTTTTTTCTTTTCCCCCCTTTTTCTGTTTCCCGTTCCCCCCGTTTTACTTTTTCTCTTTTTTTACTTTTTTCCTCTTTTTCCCCTTTGTTTTTTCCCTTTTTTTTTTTGCCTTTTCCCCCTTTTTTCTCTGTTTCCCCCTTTTCCCCCGTTTTCACTTTTCTCTTTTTTTACTTTTCTCCCCTTTTTTCTTTCCCCCCCCTTTTTTTTTCCACTTTTTTTTTCCCTTTCCCCCCCTCCCTTTTTTTTTTTTATTTCTTCTCTTTTTAAACAAGCTCTCTCCTGAAGGAGCGGCCCCTGGCTCTCTGCTGGCAGAAGGAGCCTACGGAAGAGCTCTGGCACTGACACGGGCAGGAACACCCACTCACACATCGCAACACAGCAGTTAGTTTGGCAACACCCCCACCCCCTGTCACAAGTGAGACCTGCACAGACAAAAGGCTCCTGAGTGAGGGCACTGGGGCAGCCCCACCTTAGAAGCAGCAGAGGAGCAGAGCCGTCCGGAGCCATCAAGAGCACAGGAAGGGCTATTCAGGGCCTCATTGTCTGCGCCGAGTGACCGTCTGCTGAGAACCGCTCTGGCGGCTCAGAGCTCAGCCCCAGCAGCAGTCTGGAGCCAACGGGGAAAAGTACACTGGGAGGAAGACTGGCAGCCTTCCTCCACAACGCCCCAGAGAGAATGACCAGAGTGCTGCCTATTCCCATCGTTTTGTCCAACTCGTTTCTTTTTTTATTAGAAAATTAATAAAAAAACCCTCCAACTCTCAGGTTTCCAAGGCATACAAAATCTCTAAAAGGGAGACACAAGCGTGAGGTGCTGAGGTACCCAAACCTGCCCACGTTAGTCCAACGAAAGGGAGAGCGTCGGGAGGCGAGGGAGGAGGAAGGGGGAGGCTGTGGGATGGAGAGAGCCCTCCCCGTACCCCTCGGCTGTGCATCCTCGCAGCGCCGCGGGGAATGGGGGGCTGTGTGTTTGGGGGGGTCTTTGGTTTGCTCCCCTGACCTGCTGGGGGTGGGGGAGGAGGATTTGGGAGGGGGGGATGTCTGGCGGCGGGGTTACATTCATCGGGCGGTGCTGGGCGGCACGGCGGGAGCCTCCCTTGCTGTGCTGCGAGGCCGGGGCTCCCGGAGCGTGTTTCTGCTCCTGCTGCTTCACCTGCTGGAGCATTTCCCTCATCTTGCGCTGTGCAGTTATGGAAGATGCACCCAGGTGGGATGCGGGTGGCTTTGCCTGCACAGAGGAGTCCATTCACACCCTGGGCGCTGCTCTGCACGGCCTCCAGAACACACATTTTTAGCTCAATCGAGCCAATCTTCAATTTCAGCACTTGCACAGCTGGGGGGAAGCTACCGAAACACCTTCAGTGCCTCTTGGGGGCACAGAGACCACCCAAAAGAAGAGCAGCAGGTCGCTCGGGTGCTGCTGGGCTCAGCAAGCCCCACGCCTTTCCTCGGTGGATGAAAGCGGCCGGGGAATATCGGGTAATGCCACGGCCAAACCGTACCTGCCTGGCAAAGAAATGCCCAATGATTTTAACGATGACCTCCTCGTTCTCGTCTGGGGTTTGGTCTCGTGGCACAGTGACTGCCGCGCTGGTTAAGTTTTGCAGTTCGTTTACCTGGAGCGAACCACAAGAGGGTGATGCCCTTCCACCCACCCCGGAGGTGCGCTCCTCTCCTGCGGGGGGGACGCCCAGCGCTCGCCTGGCTAGAGAAGCACCGGGGGGGGGGGGTGGTTAGGGGGCATCTGAGCTTCCGCATTACACGGGCGTAATTAGTGTGCCATTAACCACCATTAATAACCACTTTGGCTTTGCTAACCAACTGCCCCCACCCCGCTTTAGTGCGGGCTTCGTGATGCACACGCCTCCCTGTGTGGGAGCAGCCAGCCAAGCCGGTTTCGGAGCACAAGAGGTGAGAGGCAGGGAGCTGCCATCCCACTCAGCTCCATCCCCGCCGTGCCTTGGCTGTGCAGAGAGAACTTGGGGGCAGCTGCAAAACAGCTCAGCCCGGGCTTATCTCAAGATGGCGCAGAACAACCAAAACCAAATGGCCCTTAACAAACAAAATGCCCCGAGTCCCATCCCACCACTCTTCCCGTGACGTTGAGCGCTGGACATCACAAATTGGCAACAGAGACTTCGCTATGGCACCACCAGAGGGAAATATCCCAGACAGTGTAATCCACTCGGGCATAATCCTGCACCCTCACCGAGTCAGGAAATATAAACCGCAGGGTCTGTGGAGACAAATGGGGAATCCTCCAAGGATACAGCTGGCCCCTCGGAGATCCGTCCCCCCCATCCAGGACGCTGTGCAGGGTAACTTCCCCGGGATGGAGCGACCTCACCTGAGAGAGAGAGGGTAAGTGACTAAGAAACATCCGTACGGTATAGGGCATGCGATTGAGTTTGTGACTGGTGCACTCTTCTAAGGCATTAATATCTAGCGCCCTTGTGGTTTGCGTTGCTACTTGTCGGGGGCATTTGTAGCTCACAATAGTGGATCCCGCTAGTTGCTTCTAAACTGCGATAGTGTAATCGCCATCGCACACACAGAACTTGCAATAGTGACGTATTGGACCTGTGAGAGAAGTCCAAATAAATTGTTAATTTGAACCTCTCAGTGAAGCCCTTTTCCCCTTTTTTCACACACACAGAGCAGAGGTATTTCTAAGTTTATGCCATTAATGCGCAGAAATGGGCTGCTTGTCCCAAAACAGGAGCGCTCACACCTTAGTTCCAAAAATCTCCACTTTCATTCATTGATTATTACATATTCGAACAATTAATACATATTCCCTGTCATTCCCTCTAATGACTGGTCGAGATTTCTTTGCTTCCCACGTAAAGGAGTGCGCAGACTCTGTCTTATTTTTCCTTCTTTTGAGTAGGTGGTACCGTTTGGGGAGGTGGTCAATGAGTGGGTGGTCACCATCTCCCCCTGCCGGAACTCCCTTTTACCTGCTTTTCCTCTCATCTTGGCACTTCCGAGTGGTTTTCGGGGTTTGCTGACCAGGCCTACAGTTCATGGCTCTCTCGACAGGAACCCCCTGCTTCTCAACAGTGCTCCATCGCCTGCTGGGTAGTTCCTTAACTGAACCATAGATAAATCGTGTCCAGTAACTATTTCTCTATGTGAAGATGAGGTCAAGAAATGGCGTTGGGGCAGTAGAGAGGACTTGAGCAGCAGCAGGTTTCCTTTGTTGCTTCAATGACATTTAATTTTCCTAGTTGATGTCCGTTTTACTACAACAATTCCCCCCTTTGAGACTTTCTGTACTTGGATGAGCCTCATTTTCTATCCCGTATCACTAATACATAAGATTGAGATAATTGCTTGATAGCGAGACTCTTAAGACATTCGAACAAAACTCACTATGATGACAAAAACCTTTGCAGCCATCCGGTCAGGGCAAACTCCAATGTCATTCCCTGGACTAATCCAACTGCCATTTTCACTGCCGAAAGCCGCGTTATTTGTGCAATCAAACACCGATGGGCGCTACAGTGCAGCACGAAAGGCCAACGCCGACTCTGGCGGATAACCGAGAGGCTTCGCGGCCATCCAACGCCTTCACCCACCCCAATCCTGCTGCCAGCTCTGCCACGGTGGTGCCACAGTGCTTTCCAGTGGGAAAACCAACCAGGGAACAGCACCACGCGGCGCGGACCCAGGTTCTCCTTCACTTTGCACCACCAACTGTGTGGAACGGGTTTTGACGGCTTCAGTTATTTACAGCACAAACCCAGCAAGAGCAGCCCCAGGACTGGAACGTTCAACAACCCAATGTAATAAATTAAGGAGAACAACACATAACCCCCCCCACTTACTCCTATAACAAGATAAACATCCTGACTCGTACCAGAACAACAAACCTCACTCCTATCAGAAGAACACTAAAGCCTAAAACTAAGACCTAAAGGATGGCTAGCTAAGACCTAAAACCTACACGGGACTATTACCTAAGGGGGAAACACTATTAAATATGATAACTCTTTCTCTGCCATTCTCATCTTGTGGGTCTTTCGTGAGTGGGGGCGACCTCGTGGTGGTGGACCCTCCGCAGAGCTCAGGTGCTGCCGGAGGCGAGAGATGGTGGGTGGGTTTTCCCAGAGCATGAAAGGGACCTGGTTGCCGGGCTGAACCGGCAGTTGCCCAGTTGCCAACTAGAGGCGGTCACCCTCTGGGCTTCTGCCGGCTTCGCCGCCCTTTAAAGACTCCTCTGGGGCCTTCCGATCCTCCTGCAGGCGATGGTATTTCACGTGCGCATTCCTCCCGTTGACTGTCCCAAACACCCTGGAAGGGAGAAAACAAACAGGGATTTTGAATTCCTTTTTTTTTTTTTTTTTTAAAAAAAAATAATCATTAGATGACATTTCATTATTTCTACTTTTGTGAGCTTCTGGTCTGTTTTGCTGCGTGGTGCCACACAGTCTCTGCCGGTACCCCCGGCTGGGTGGGACCTCGGTGGTTAAACACGGCAGATCATTAGGGATTAAAATAAGAGAAGTAACGGCGAGACGGCTTAAAATCGGGTCAGACTGAAACTCAAGTGGCTCTGCGTGGCACAAGCGACTGTAGCGCGGGAGCCCTCGGGCCGCAAACCGCAAGAAGGAACTTCAGTGGAACCTTTTTCTCAGCCAAAAAAAACGAGAAACGCTGGGATTCTCGCCCGAGGAGATGAACCGCCCCAGGCCTGTAATGGGAGGAAAGGGCCTTCAAAGGGAGAGAGAGAGAGAGAGACCCTTGTGGCTGCAGTCAGCGGGAGACGGAGGAGCCCCGAGTGCGGAGGAGATGGGAAGAGGATGGAAATGCCGAGTCTCCATCGGTTTGAGCCCAAAGCAGCGGGTTTTGAGAAGAAAAAACGAGCGGCTCACCTTCCACACTGCCCGCAGGGAAACCCAGCCACATCGCCTGCGCCTCCAGCCCCGCACGGAGCGTCCCCGGAATGGCGGGAGGGACTGCCTGTGCCACGGGGCGTCTTTTCGCTGCTCTTCTGCTTCTTGGTGAGCTTTTCATTGGGCCCGAGCCGGCGCCTCTTCTTCGGGCTGCAACCAGCCTGTAAAGCAGACAGCCTGTGCTCATTTCTCCTTCTCCTCAGCAAGGGGGACAGCTAAAGCGAAAAACTGGCTGGAAACATCCCCAAACGGCCCAGGCAGTGAGGGGTCTATTTGTGTGCCGGGTGGAACGTGTTCTATCAGCCCCAGCCTGCCCCGGTGAGCTCCTCCGAACGCTAAAACAGCCCAAACAATGCTGAAACTCGGCGGGGAGGATGGGGTGCAAAGACAGATGGTGAAAGAAAAACTGTATTATTTCTACCGTCCTCAGCGGAACAGCACTTTCCTCCACAAAAGTCTGTAAAATGGGTTTAAAACGTAGAATTACTGAGCACTGAAGGGACATGGTTACCCGGTGTCTACCACCAAAAAAAAACCTAAATAATATGTGTTTCTGTGAGCCAAAGTCCCATTTCCTGGCAAGGAAGGTTTTGGCAACACCCGCGCAGAGGTGGGTCACCAACAGTTCCTTTGACGGAGCACTGGGACGTTACGAAACATCCCCAAAAATCATCAGCAGCAGGTTTAACACGAAGTGGATCGTTTCCCAGAGCCTGGGACGAAGGGTTCATGGAGGAGCGGCATCTCGCACCCACCCCCGGCAGTTTTCCTACCTTCTCTTCGGCCTCCTCCACCTCATCCGTGCCTCGCTGCAGCCTTTTGGCTGTCCATCCTGGTCGGGTGGCGCCAAACCTGACGTGTTTTTTCCAGGTGTAGTAATATTCCACGCACTGGGCCACGGTCTTCGTCTGAATCTGTCGGGAGAAAACCAGAAGCGATCGATGAGGGAAATACCACAGGAAAACAATGAAGGCACAGACCCAGGACGGATCTATCCAGCACTGTTTGTCCTCCCCTGTGTCTGTGGTTCCCACAGCGCAACGCACGGGTGAGATCAGGCTGAAAACGAGCCCCCTTCTTCTGAAAGGGCCGTAAAGAAGCCTTGGGAGGGCAGAACTGTACGTTTCATGCCGATGGTCAGCGGAACGTGTCAGTATTCTTCTAGTATTTCCTGTATTTTGTACTGGAGAGATTAAATATTCGCTTGATATTCGGGCAAATTCAGTAGACATTAGAGCCAATTATGTCTTGTACCGGTATCTTTTTGGAATGAAGCGGCATCCCAAGGACAGGATTACAATGCACCATTCAAAAGACTACTTTTCTGGGTTAAAACTCCCCTCCACGCTACCAACCCGTGACCCGCCTCGGTCTAACGGCTTTACCTTCTTCTGGATCAGGTGGAAATTCTTCTTATGCACATAAAAAGCCTCTTTAAACAACTGCTCCTCCAGGGGCGTCCAAGTGTCTGAGCCTGGGAAGAAACAGCCACGTGCAAACGATTAGACCCCTTGCAACCTCACGGAAACGCGCACGATGTATTTGTCACGCGTCCACATGTCTCCTCCTTCGCAAAGCAATTAGCCAACACCGCAGGCAGTTTTTAGCACGAGCAGTTATGGCTGCCAGCAGAGCAAGCCCTGCACGCAGTAAAGCCGGGGCGCGAGGGAAAGGAGGAGCGTTGGGCGGCGTGGGGTGTCACCGCAAGGGACAGCAGCAGGCTAGAACACAGGGACGAGGCATTCCCCGTGCCAAAAGGCCCCCAGAACAGATTAAAAAGACTACTTCCCTGCCCCAAAGAACATGAACCGCTGCTCGCACGTTTCTAAAAATCACTTCTTTCAATCAGAACAAAGGGAACGGCAGTACCCGCTCGCATTCCCGGAGAAGGAACAAGCTCTGCTTCCACTTTACCTGCGTAATGATAATCAGCCAGGGGATGGGATTCAGGTCGCTGGGGTGCCCCAGACTGCAACATCTCCAGACCCTCCTGCGGGAGTTCAGAGAACAAGACTTAGATTCCCCCTCAGCAGGGGCCAAAAGATCAACTCTTCAGCCCACTGTGGGAAGATGGTACTCAGTCGACGCTCAGCAACAGCGTGTCGGGGTCACCTCCGCCCACGGCAGTTGATGAGAATATTTCCTAGTCCAGTAGGAATTCGAAAAGAGCTGCTTCTTACCAGAGCTTCATGCAGGCGGTGCAAGGCGTGCTCCAGGTTGGCTCTTCCCCCCGGCATGACATTGGAGCAGGCGAAGTTGAGCAGATTTGTCACTAGAAATGCAACAAAAACCAACAGAAAGTCAGTTTTCGTCAAGAAAGGAGAAAAAGTGCGATACAAGGCAGAGGGCAAACAGAGCAGACAGACTGGAGACCCAGAAAAGGCACCGAAAAAAAGGCAGGTTATCCGGTATCGCTCTCTCTCCCTTCAGAGCAGCTTTGGGACCGGTAGCTCCAGAGACAGATCTCCCCTCTCCCGAGGTCGCTGCAGCTGACGTGGGACAGCTACAAACGCCCCTGACCGTCTCTCCCAGAGGACGCGACTCAGAGCACCACCGGTTGTTATCTGTTCACTGTCCCACCAGATCTGAGCCACCCTCGGGTGCTACCAGCCACGAATGCTGTCAAGGAAAAGAGGGAGAGGGTCCCAACGGACAAACAGCTGCTGTGAAAACGTGCAGTTTTCAACCCTTAGTATCTCGGGGGGGACCTGGGAAGAAAAGCGTTAAGAGAAACCTCTGTCCTGTGTTTCCGGGTTCGTTGCGATGTCTCCCCAGGGCTTCCACACTAGCGATGCTCCCTCCTCCTCCTCCTCCAACCGGGATCTGTCCTGGAGGTCTGGGATCTCGGCCTGAAATTCACTGCCGACGTTGACGTGTCTGAAATTGTTAAGGCAGAGGAGGTGAGGAAGGAGAGCTGGGAACAGCACGCTAGCACGCACCCGCTTCGAAGGAGGGGACGTGTCAGGTACGGCAGTTATTTCCCAGCACAGCGTCACCAACTGCCCTCTAACAACTCCCACAGCCCCTTCTCGCCACCAACAGCATTACCGTTCCACCACGTGAGCCCTTTTGCGCCCCATCGGGCAAGAAAATTGCCACTTCCTTCCTCAAACGCTGAGCAAACTGGCGAGGTTCACTCTGAGACCGACAGCCAGCAGCAGAAGAGCTGCGACGGTGGGCCAAGACCACCGTTGGAATGTTGTGTAGAAGGCGGGAGGCCGGCAACCGGCATCATGAGGTCAGCCTGAGTGGCAAGCCCAGCCTGGGCTAGCACTGGCCATTTCTGGCAAGCACGGGGGTATACTCCAGCCAAAATAACCCCTCTGTTACCCTCTGCAGCACTGCGGGGCAGTGGGAGAACTGGCCAAGCCATGGGGAGCAACAGCAAGGACTGGCAGAGCCCCGGTGCCGAACCAACCATGCACCCGCTCCTCAGCCCCGTTTCCCCAGGGTTTGCGGTTATTCTGACCGCTGGGCCGGAGCTCACGGCCCAACGCTGATTTTAGGGTTATCCTTCTTCGGCTAAACCCAAAGTCCCCATCCATTCTGCCCAAAAGATGTATAGAAAAAACAGCACAAGTTAAAATCGTTGAGATCATCCTTTAGCCTTCCTCACCGCCCTCATCATCACACACCGCTCCCCATTCTCCCAGAATTTCCCTCCTTTCGGGGAAACTGCTCACTGGACACGGAAGCTGTGGAGATGGACCCTCTGGATCTCCTGGCACAGCTGCCCCTCACCCTGCTCAGAGTTGGCCCCACAGGGATCAAACCGTTCAGGGCTTTTTCCAAGCCAAAGCCAGGAGCGGAGCAAAACCCCCGTGGGTTGTTTCCATCCCCTCTGCCACAACAGCAATCCCAAAGGAGAAAGGCACCTCCTTTTTCACTTTTCCAGACTTTCATTAAAAGGAGGAACCTCTGAACAACGTAATTTAATTACCGTCAACGTTGGATCCGCGCTCACATTCCTGCGTAGAGCTCACTGCCTGTCTAGCTGGGAAATCTCTGCCGCTCATTTAGTGGCAAAAGGTGGAAACTGGAGAAAAATCTCCAGCGCGACATCAATCCCCGGCATTATCACGATACAGCCTAAAATCAGAAATGCGGTTAAGATCCCTTCTCCTGTGAGCGGCTATGTGAATTGTACCCGTTGACAGATGCATACAAATATTCATTTCAAAGTTACAGACGTCACGTTTTAACCGCTACACCAAAAAAGAATGACCTGCATTAAAAACTCCAGGAGCGTTTTCTTTCCATAACACGCTGGAATTTCTGAAAAATCCATTTCCTGCACGGAAAAACACGTTGTTTGTGGATAACAAATGGCAAACTCAGCGTTTGGGGAAGGTGAGCTCCCAAGTGCTGCGGATCCATCTCTCCATCTGGAAGACAGCAAAGGCAGTCAAAGCTCCCCAGCACAGCATCCTTACTGCCTCCCCTTTCCTACAGCCCAGGAGATCCTCGGAGCCTTCCCACAGGGAAAGGGAGGAGCGGACTGATCACCAAGGCTGGCTGGACCAGGTCACCATTGTCACCACATTCGTTTCTTGCCAAAGAACGATGAAATTCGTCCACCTAACGATATAGCAGGTCCCTTCCCTGCCATGGTTCCAGCGCTGGAGGAAAGGTGCCTCTCCCGAGGCCGCATTGGGACGGCACTGCTGCACAGAAGGATAGAGATTTTTAAATCTCTTTATTTCTTCCAGGGAAAAACTTGCTTTCTCACTCAGTAAAGGACAAGCTCCCCAGGCCGGGCAGGAAGGCGGCACAGCCACAATTTACTTACCGAGAAACGTGCAGAGGGCTGTGTGGTCCCTGTGCCCAAGGAAAGCGGCCATTGCCAAAGCAGAGGGAAGGACGTGTCTCACCTTCAGCACAGAGAACCGATTCACAGACTCACTCTGAAAAAAAAAAAAAGCATTAACCACAAAATTAGCTAATGGCTTCCCAAACCTGAATTCAGGGCCTCCCTCCGTGATTATAAAGTAATAATGGTCTTAACAGGCAGGCAGCTCACCAGGAATGAGATGGAGAGTGACCCCCATATTCCCCTGGAAACCCTTCGATGAGGCAAATCCCTGAACGCCCTCCCAGATTGTCGGTTCTTTACCTCCACGAGGAACTCGTGGCCTTTTATTGTCATAGTGTGTGACCAGAACAAGCCCCGCCATTCCTTATTCCAGCCTTAACAGCCTTCAGCGTTTCACTCCGGTCACCTCCCTGTCCCACTTCCGTCCCTGCACAATTTTTAAGATGGCGACTGAGAAATTAGGTCTTGTGGTTCCCATTGAAACACCCATTAATTCATACAACCAAAAGCTAGGCAAATGAAAAGGCCGTGTTAAACCTCAGCCCCCAGGGAAAAGAAATGTGCCCGACGAGGTGCTAAAAGGCGCTCTGGCAAAACACCCCCCTCTCCAAACTGCAGTTTGCTCCAGGAAACTGACAAGTTTTCTTCCTCTGCGGCCTTAGCGAGGCTGTAGATTTTCCCACCCTGCAGGGAAAGAAACAATCCTCAAAAGCAGATGTCATTCTGCCTGCAAGGAAAGCTTTAAAATATTTTTCTTTTTTTAAAGGCAGAATGCCTAAACGGAACATCCGAGCTGGTTTCTCCATGAAAATAACACTTTGCACTTGCACAGCAAAGCAACGCTCATTAACCAATCTCGTAAATCTTCGCAGGCATTAAGAAACACTCCACGTAACACACATGCGTGCACCGTGTAAGCACATGTGCAAAGAGGAATCCCCGTTTACGCACCCCGGCTATATCAAACCGCACTATTTCCCTCACAAGCTGTGATGGAAATGGGCCACGCTCCCATTCCTTGGCTCCAGAGCTCCGGCGATGCTGGGATCATGCCGACCCTCAGCCGCTGCGGGCATCAGCTCTGCTAACACCCCGCTGATGGGTCAGCGACAGGAATCTGGGAGCAGGAAGGGGATTGTACCACACAGGCTCCCCAAAATCCCCCGCAGTTAAGAGGAATGCAAATCTCAGGCTCCCCTAAGCCAACACATTTCTCACCGTGACCGCCGCACTAACACCCAGAGCAGTTTTTAAGCAGCACGCACCAGGTTTAACCTCCGCGCCTGAGAAAGTCCCTGTCCTGAGGGCTGCCGGTCCCCTTGGCCCAATGCAGGAGGCAGCAGCAAACCCCTCCAGACAGGGCAAGAGGTGCTTCTAAGAGTGACATCCAGCTAATAACCAAAAAGCACTTAAACCAACCCCAAACTTTGGAGACATTTAGTCTCGGGCCAGCAGCAGCATGTTGCTCAGTAAGGCACACTTCCACGACTCCCCTCAATTAACCATCACCTCCAGAGCGCGACCTCTGAAGGTGAGAAGTTCCTTTAGGTTGACTCTTGACGTCCCTTTCCCTCCCACAGGCAACGAGACCCCAAGTATTTCCACTTGAGAGTGCGGTTCCCCTTCCACGGGCACCCAGCTCGCTCTGCAGTTTTGGATTATCACCGACCTCTGTGCCAGCTCCACCAAGAAGCCAGGTGAGAGGCTCCGAATCACGTTACTAAAGATCCCAAGGCTTGACCTTGTTCCATTTATTTCTAAACCTTTGGCCCTGGATCAATGAGTTCATTGTTTTCAGGGAGTTCCAGATGTAAGCGCTGAGTACTGTTATTGGTGAATCCAGAACTGTCAACAGTGATAAAAAACAGAGCGCAGGAAGACAGTAAGGCCTCCGAGTCCCAAACTCAAATAACAGATGGCTAAAAAGGAAGGAGGAGCACACAGACATATTCGAATCCTGCTGAAAATAGTCAGCCATGGCCAACAGGAGCCGAGGAGGCAGTGGCCGTGGCCACCTGGCTCGGGGGAGCCGCGCAGCTCTGCACGTATTTCGAGAGCTTTTCAGAACAAGTAATAAAAGCTTGACAGCAGCAGGGAGTGCGGGAGTCGCGGCAGCAGTTGCATCGATAGGCAATCTGCGCAACAGTTCCTAAAACAGGGGCTGCCCACAATCAGAAGTTGACTCTTTGGTACAAACTCCCTCCACACCAGTCATCACACAGGGGAAAAAAAACAACCAAGCTATTGTAGGGCTCAGTATTACCCATTTCTCTGCAGCTGGACAGAAATACACACTTCTGCGGCTTTTCCCACACTGGAAAATTCAAAGCACCCAAACAGGGCGCGCTTTTAGAGACATCAGCAATTAAGTTCTCCATCCCCTCCAGAAAAGCCTTTTCCTAAAGGCGTTCTCCTCCCAAGGGCAGACCCACAAAAAGAAGCCCTCTCTGCTTAATCCATTTCACAGAGAATTTGAAATGCAAACAAGAATTAAACAGGACGTCTTTTCCCCGCTTCAGGGAAAGCCACTAATATAGACCTTGGCAACATATTTAGCAAATCTATCATTGTAATGCCTTTGCATTGCCCATTTCCACCTGGAGAGCAGGCTGAAAGGACTCATAAAAAAACCTCAAACCAACCACAAAACATATTCCTGTCTAGGGGGTAATTTTATGAAACGATTTGAACACCTTAACGATTTGAACATCTTTTTACAGGTACAAGGCAACAAGAAACATTCTCGAGGTGAAAAAAAAACAAACCACCTATTCACCTCTTTACCCCAAAGATCTTTTCACCACACGGATTCCACCACCAATACACAGCTGCTAAATATCCCCGGCTGCTGCCGATCCGTAAGAAACCCTTCAAAATACAAGAGAACGCTGAGCCCAGCGCGCTGACGGTGCTGCCAGGGCTGTGAGTCGGAGCCCCTGAGGACGGAGTCGCAGCCCCTGAGGTTGAAATCAGCCCCACACTTAGGCACAACCCGGGGTTTTAAGCCTCACTACAAACCAGCCCCCCGCTTTTCAAGAAAAACAGGGAGATTCACCTCAAAATAAACCACGTTCTCGACGCCAAAGGGGCGCTGGTCCATGGCCGCCGCCGCCCTTAGGGCCAGTTCCATGGGGCTTCGCTTCACCTGGAGCAGAACTCGCGAGCGTGAGGACAACGAGCCCCCTACACAAAATCTGAAAAAAAGGAAAAGTTCAATAAGATTTGCTGTTACTCACCCACCAAAGCCTAACCACTACAACTGGCCCTTTCACAACCATTCCTGATCGCAGAAGAAAACTGAAATATCCCAATTCCCGCTTCAAACACAAGGCGTGGAGCTGCCCACACCCCACATGTGGGCTGGGAAGACAGGGGGCTCTTCTCAAAACCCGCAGGAAGAGAAAGGGCAGGAGTGTTTTCCCAGCCCTGGAAGAGCTGTGGGGAGAAGGTGGGAGGGAGGAAAAGGCTGCCCAGGAGTGGGGTAGGGGGAAGGAGAGGGCTCCATCCATGGGGGAAACGCCGTTCCTGGCCACACAGGCGGCTGTGGGACCACCCTGGGGATGGATTTGGGGGCTCTCCCTGAGGGAAACACTGCTCCCAGCCATGCAGGAGGCTGTGGGACCACCCTGGGGATAGGTTTGGGGATGAGGGGGGATCTATCCCTGAGGGAATCACTGCTCCCAGCCATGCAGGAGGCTGTAGGGCAATGACAGAGATGGATTTGGGGGCTCTCCCTGAGGGAAACCCCATTCCCGGACACACAGGAGGCTGTGGGGCCGCCCGGGGAACAGATTTGGGGGCTCTCCCTGAGGAGAGCCTGTGGGGAGGAGGGAGGCGGGGGCCGCCCCAGGGCCGGGGCCACTCCTGGAAGGGGAGGGGGGGATCTCCAGCCGCCCACGCGGGGCTGCCCGAAGCCTGAGGAGATGAAAAGAAGAGGAAAAAAGAGGAAAATTCCCTCCCCGCCATCGCCTCTCACAGCCCCGGCCCTCCCCGCCGCGCCTCATGGCGGCTGTGTGCGGTGTCACCTGAGCGGGGGGCGGGGGCTGAGGCAGGAAAAGGCGAGAGGGGGAGGGAAGGGCCATTTTGAATGGGAGGAGAGGGGAAGGGGGGGCGAGAGATGGGGGGAGGGGAGGAGAGAGGATGGGGGGGGGGGTGGGAGCGAGTGTGTGAGGGGAATAGGTGTTGTGTGAGGGGGGAGCGAGGGGGGAATGGCTTTTCGGGAGAGGGAGGTTTGCAGGGCTGTGAGGTGCCTGTGAGAGAGGAGGCCCCGGAGGGAGGTGAGTGGAAAGGGCTGTGTGTGGAAAGAAAAGCTTTAAGGACAGGCTGGGCTGGGGAAAGGTGGTGGGCCCCGAGGGAGGGCTTGGGGAGCGGGGCTAGAAGCGTGGGTTTGGGGCAAAACTCTGGGAAAGAAACTGCAGGACAGGGCTAATCTGAGTATACAGTTTTAGCGAAGCTTCAAGCAAAGGGTGACCAAAGGTGCCTCTTGTCCTTTTGTGGGCTGGTTTTGTCTGAGTTATTCATGCGAGTGGACTTTTGCCACACGGGATGGGAACGTTCGCTTCCCGGGATAGCTGATGCCCCTGGATAACCACTGCCCGCGAAGCACTGCGAAACCCCGTGTTCAAAAATGAGAACAAAGGCCGTGTTTTGCCTCTCGGAAGGATCTCTAAGCACCGTCTCCACGTTATTTTCAGTACCTTTCTGGTTGTTTTCTTTGCCCCCATCCCCGTGATGTCCGTCGGGGGGGCTGGCGGAGCTCTGCAGGCGGACGTCCGTCTCATTTTGGGGAAGGCTGGGCTGGTTTCGGGCGGTCCCGGCTGATTTTGGGGAGGGCAGGGATGGTTTCGAACTCGCAGTGCCCGGTGCGGGGCTGCGGTGGGGCCCGGCCCCCTCGTTCTCCTCGGCGCGGCCCCGCCCCTCTCGCCCGCTTTCGCCGCGGCGACGCTGGGGGGCGTGGCCTGGGTTTGCCCTTCGGCGCGTGCGCGGTTGGGCGGACGCGAAGGAGAACGTTTCCGGTGTGCGTCGGCGGTCGGGAGCTGCGGCGGTCGGTACCGGGAGAGACGGGGGGGACCGGGGCCGGGACCGAGGAGAGCAGGAGCGGGAGAAGGAGAGTAGGAGCGGGAGAAGGAGAGTGGGCGGGCGGGGCGGCGGCGGTGGCAGGAGCGGTGGTGCGGAGGTGTCCAGGGCCAGTTCGGGGGATTGTGGGGTGTCGGGACCGGGCTGGGGGGCGCGGGGGGCGGCCTGGGCCTTTTTGGGGGGGAGCAGAGCCGAGTGGGGGGTCCCCGGGGGGAACAGGGCCGATTTAGCTCCCCCCCCCCGTCCTCCGCTGCCGCCCCCTCACCCCCCGCTCGCTCCCCGCAGGTGGCGGCAGCCCCGGCCGCAGCGCAGGGTGCCCGGGGCCGGCCTGGCCGGGCGCTTGGCTCCGCTCTGGGCTCCGCTCTCAGCCCCCCCCGGCAGGTCAGCCCGGCCGTGCCCCCTTCGCCCGCCTCCAGCCCACGGCCGAGCCCCCCCAGGTACCCCCGAGATGGGTCGGGGGGTGTCATCGCTGGGCCCCCTGAAGCGGGGGTGGGTGGTGGGCACGGGCATTGCTGGGAGCCCGTGGGCAGCCCTGGGACCCCCTTAAAGCCCACGGAGAGCCCCGGGGCCCCCTTGTCTCCCCCGGAGCCGACGGGGAGCCGTAGCTGTGGAGTCAGCTTAAGGAGTCTGCCCTAAGGACTGCTGCTTTTTGGAGCGTTGGGGGAGGGGGAGGGTTGCGGTGTGGGGAGTGGAGGTGTGTGGGAGGAGTCCCGTGTCTTGAGGGAGCTTTGGAGGTGTTGGGCAGATTTGGGGGAGTGGGGGAGGGGTCCCCTCCTTTGGAGCTCCCTGGTTCTTTTCTTCTAGACTGTGGGAGGCAGCGGGCGAAGGGGGAAGGCAATAGAGTGGGTTGCTGTATTTCAGTCCTTGGTTGAGAGTCAGCGACTCTGCTCCCTTGCTGCTCAGCAGACTCTTAGCTCCGTGGGGCTGTTTCTCCAGGCAGGCTACGACAACAGAAACGGCCCCACTTCCTCGGAAGAGGTGTTAGCAGTGAAGTCTCCTGGGAACGTACTGCCTGACGTTGGATAGACCTGGCACCACGCAGCAGCTCAGAGCCCCGCAGCGTATGCTGCTGCTCTCAGTTGGCTCCATCAAATCCTCCGACCTGAGAATGCCAGAGGTACAGAGTTCAAACGGGCCCTTCCTCACCCACTGAGTCAGATGAACCTTTTTGCGCCCAAGTTGGCTGGAGACTGCTTCTGCCTCGCCGCCTTCAGGCAGAGCATGGCTGTGAGCAGGGGAGCTCAACACAGAGTGCTTGCTGATTGCAGCCTGCTCCCTCGGGGGAGCACCCGCAGCCGTGGGACGGGAGGAGGAAGGACAGCACGAGGGCTAGAGACAAACATTTTATTTCTTTAACGTTTCACATAGGGGGTACCCCAGAGGGGTTCCTGGCCCCACACCCCACAGCCGCTCAGTATTCGGGGCACTGTTGGTCTTCTGGGCCTGGTGCTGTCACCGCTTGCAGGGCTGGCAGAAGCAGACACGGCTAGTGGCATCTCCACCAGCCCTTCAAGTAGCCCCACAGCCAGGCGCAGCCCTGCCGCGGGCACCTTCCTGTCCTGCACAGCCCTGGGTCTGCCTGGCCACACTCCCTGCCCGTGGTCTTGCAGGACTCCTCCGTCTTTGCCTTCAAGGCCTGGAAAGTGCGGGTGATCTCCAGCACCCGCTCCACCTGGTCCATGTCCATGGCTGGGGGCCTTCCGGGGGACAGGTGCTTGTCCGTGGGCCTCTGTGTCCTGTCCATCCCCTACCTGGGAACCCACTCTTTCTCGGTCCCTGCTGGCAGCTCCTGGCTGAGGACCAGCCCGTTTCCCCACTGCCCCACCAGCAGCCATGGGAGAGCGGGGTTGTCCTGAGTGTGTGAGCACCACTGGCTCTGTTGCTGCACTGGGCCAGGGCTCCAGGAAGTGGTAGAGGGAGCTGTGGGAAGAGGAGCTGCTCCTCAACAGGCTGCTGCAGTCCTCCGAGTTGGCCAGCGAGCACAGGCTGCAGGGGCGCTTGTGGTGGCCCTCGGGGGGCCCAGGAGCCCGGGGGGTGCCTGGACCAGAAGGAGCTGTCCCCACTGATAGGACCTATAGGCGGCAGAGGAGGGCAGGGGGACCTGGGGGCTTGGGGGGGGGGCAGGGGGTAGAGAGAAGCATCACTGCTCAGATGGTATATGGTTGGCAGGGAGCCCAGTGGGTCCTGTGGGGCCTGGTGCTCCCTCCTCGCTGCCTCCTTGGTTGCCCTGCAGAGGAGGAGAGAGAAGAGACCCGCTGCACACCGTCTCCTCCGCTGGAGCCCGTGGGCAGCACCCCCTCCTCAGCAGGTGGGCAGGGCTGCCCAGCGCAGGCAGGGCAGGGCACGGGCTGAGGGTCTGGGACAGGATCTGGGGGTCTCCCCCACACTCCCTGCTTCTCCTGTGTCGACTTGAGCTCCCATCCTTCATCCGCTAGCCGAGAAGCTGCTGAGGGAGGGGACGGAGTGAGCGGCCGGCAGCCCCTGGCACAGCCCCGGCTCAGGGCTGCCGTGGGGTGTGGGCTGTTTGCACGGTGCTCGGTGCCAGGGCCACTCACCTCTCTGCTCCTGCGCGTGGGCTCTTGCATCCGTTATCCCTTGATTCGGCTTCTTCCAGTCCCTCTGCAGGACCCCGGGAGCTGGGTGAGACAGGAGCAGCTCCCAGCCCCGTGCCGCAGCCCCCCACACCACCCCACGCTGCGGCACAGTGCGGTGCAGCAGTCGCCTACCTGGAGCCGCTTGGTCCGTAGCACAGAAGAGACCGCGCTGAGCCCCATCAAAAGCATCACGAGCGGAGCCAGGTGAGCTGCGGGGGGGACGTTGGAGTCCCTCCTGGCACCAGCTGCGGTGCAGCCACGCAACCCTTTGGTGACCCCATGGGAAACGTTAAAGAAATAAAATGTTGGTCTCTATCCCTGGTGCTGTGGTTCATCTTCCCATCCCGCGGCTGGGGCTGTGCCCCCCTCAGTGCCCGACCCAGTGGGACACGCTGGCACTGCTGGCACCCGCCAACCTGGGGGGGTGGTGGTGTCGGGGGAGCTGGGTGGGCTGGAGAAAGGGAGGAAGCACCTCTTGAAACCAGCTGGGCCCTCCCCAGCCACAAAACCCTCCCCAGAGGCACCAGAGGGGACCCCCAGATCCTTGAAGGGCTGCCCCAGACTCCCTCTGGCCTGCAAGACTCCCCCCCCCCCAGGACCCCATAAGGGCAGCCCAGGACCCCTTACGGACACCCCAGTGGCGTCCCAAATCTGGGTTCTTTACCTGCTGGGCAAGCCAGTAACACACTGTGTGGGAGCAGCCAGCCAAGCCGGTTTCAGAGCACCAGAGGTGAGAGGCAGGGAGCTGCCATCCCACTCAGCTCCATCCCCGCGGTGCCTTGGCTGTGCAGAGAGAACTTGGGGGAGCTGCAAAACAGCTCAGCCCGGGCTTATCTCCAGATGGCACAGAACAACCAAAACCAAATGGCCCTTAACAATCAAAATGCCCCGAGTCCCATCCCACCACTCTTCCCGTGACGTTGAGCACCGGAGATCACAAATTGGCGACAGAGACTTCGCTATGGCACCACCAGAGGGAAATATCCCAGACAGTGTAATCCACTCGGGCATAATCCTGCACCCTCACCGAGTCAGGAAATATAAACCGCAGGGTCTGGGGAGACAAATGGGGAATCCTCCAAGGATACAGCTGGCCCCTCGGAGATCCGCCCCCCCCCCATCCAGGACGCTGGAGGGGAGCATTTACAGCCGAGCACGGTGTTTCCTTTAACCTCTAGAAAAGCCGGCATTTGCTAAAAAACAAATGTTCCTCTCCCGCCCCGGCCCCCTCTGAAAATAAATAAATAAAGAAAGAATTAAAATCTTTGCAAAACTTAAAAATCGCCGTTAGTTTCGTTAGCGTTACATTAATTCTAAAGTGTGCCGCAGCCCAACCTCCCCCCCTCAATGCTGGACGAGCTCCTCTGGCCATGCCTGGGATGAAAAACGGGTGGCTTTTAGGAAATAAAAATTAAAAAAAAAAAGAAGAATAATAAAACCTCTCTTTCTCTCTCTCTCTGCTTGTGTTAGTCCAACGAAAGGGATAGCGTCGGGAGGCGAGGGAGGAGGAAGAGGGAGGCTGTGGGATGGAGAGAGCCCTCCCCGTACCCCTCGGCTGTGCATCCTCGCAGTGCCACGGGGAATGGGGGTGGGGGGGTCTGTATGGGGGTCTTTGGTTTGCACAGGGTGGCCGTGGTGGGGGCTCAGCCCCATCCTTACAGTGCTGGGGCGCACGGGGCTACCAGGCACAGGGTCCCTCCCCCAGTGAGGTGCTTTGGTGCGTTGAGGTGTTAGATGGGGTGGCACCAGCCCATGCCCACCCCGGGAGGGGGGACACCACCTCTCCGGTGGCACTGGATGGGTGGGAGGGAGGGAGGGAGCAGAGCTCTGGGAGCCATGGAGAAAGGCGTGGGGGTGTCCCTCATCGTGGCAGCCCTACCCGGCCACCCCAAGGGACACCCAAGCCCCATCTTGGTCCTCTCCCCGTTGGGTGACGCCCTTCCACCCACCCCGGAGGTGCGCTCCTCTCCTGCGGGGGGGACGCCCAGCGCTCGCCTGGCTAGAGAAGCACCGGGGGGGGGTGCTTAGGGGGCATCTGAGCTTCCCAGTTACACGGGCGTAATTAGTGCACCATTAATAACCATTAGTAACCACTTTGGCTCTGCTAACCAACTGCGGCGAGGCCCCCACCCCGCTTTAGCACAGGCTTCCTGATGCCAACACCTCCCCGAGCCACTGGGTAAAGCTGCACCTGGCAAAAAAACACCACCCCAAAAAAACCCCACAGCACGTCCCCCACTCCCCACCCAGCCCTTCTCCCCCCATCACAGCCATGGGGCAAACTCCCACCACCCCCCCCCCCCAATCTCAGCTCGGCCGTGATCCCCCCGAGACACTGGAAAGAGAGCAACGGAGAGCGAGCTCAGGCTCGTGTGAGCTGGAGAGATTTCTCTTTGGTTTTTGATGTTGTCGGTGGGTGGGATTTGGTTGTTTTTTTCACAGAACACTTTGCAGTAGAGGACAAAAACGTGGTGTCGCAGCCCCCGGGGCCGGCGCTGGCACCGCCACCTCCCCCCACGCCCCGACCCCCCGGCTCCTGTCCCTCCTCCTGCCCGGCGGCTGTTCCCACTTTCCTTCCTTGGTTTGTTTGGTTTTTCCTTTCTACCATTCTTTTTTAATATGTGGGGGTTTTCTTCTTTCTCCCTTTTGTTTTTTGCTTCCCCCTCCTTTATTCTCTTTTTCCCCTTTTTTTCTTTTTCCCTTTTTTTTTGCTTTTTCCCCCTTTTTTCTGTTTCCCCTTTTCCCCATATTTTTTTTCTCCTTTTTTTTCACTTCTTTTCCCCCTTTTCTCTTTTCCCCTTTTTCCTTTTTCCCTTTTTTTTTCTTTTCCCCCCTTTTTCTGTTTCCCGTTCCCCCCGTTTTACTTTTTCTCTTTTTTTACTTTTTTCCTCTTTTTCCCCTTTGTTTTTTCCCTTTTTTTTTTGCCTTTTCCCCCTTTTTTCTCTGTTTCCCCCTTTTCCCCCGTTTTCACTTTTCTCTTTTTTTACTTTTCTCCCCTTTTTTCTTTCCCCCCCCTTTTTTTTTCCACTTTTTTTTTCCCTTTCCCCCCCTCCCTTTTTTTTTTTTATTTCTTCTCTTTTTAAACAAGCTCTCTCCCGAAGGAGCGGCCCCTGGCTCTCCGATGGCAGAAGGAGCCTACGGAAGAGCTCTGGCACTGACACGGGCAGGAACACCCACTCACACATCGCAACACAGCAGTTAGTTTGGCAACACCCCCACCCCCTGTCACAAGTGAGACCTGCACAGACAAAAGGCTCCTGAGTGAGGGCACTGGGGCAGCCCCACCTTAGAAGCAGCAGAGGAGCAGAGCCGTCCGGAGCCATCAAGAGCACAGGAAGGGCTATTCAGGGCCTCATTGTCTGCGCCGAGTGACCGTCTGCTGAGAACCGCTCTGGCGGCTCAGAGCTCAGCCCCAGCAGCAGTCTGGAGTCAACGGGGAAAAGTACACTGGGAGGAAGACTGGCAGCCTTCCTCCACAACGCCCCGGAGAGAATGACCAGAGTGCTGCCTATTCCCATCGCTTTTCCAACTTGTTTCTTTCTTTATTAAAAAATTAATTAAAAAAAGATCTCCAACTCTCAGGTCTCCAAGGCACACAAAATCTCTAAAAGGGAGACACAAGCGTGAGGTGCTGAGGTACCCAAACCTGCCCACGTTAGTCCAACTAAAGGGACAGCGTCGGGAGGCGAGGGAGGAGGAAGGGGGAGGCTGTGGGATGGAGAGAGCCCTCCCCGTACCCCTCGGCTGTGCATCCTCGCAGCGCCGCGGGGAATGGGGGGCTGTGTGTTTGGGGGGGTCTTTGGTTTGCTCCCCTGACCTGCTGGGGGTGGGGGAGGGGGGGGGGATGTCTGGCGGTGGGGTTACAGTCATCGGGCGGTGCTGGGCGGCACGGCGGGAGCCTCCCTTGCTGTGCTGCGAGGCCGGGGCTCCCGGAGTGTGTTTCTGCTCCTGCTGCTTCACCTGCTGGAGCATTTCCCTCATCTTGCGCTGTGCAGTCTTGGGGAGGAGAGGGGAAAAGCAAGAGGTGGGGGTCAGGGCACCGCTTCTCCCCCCACCAACCACTCCCGAGCCCCCACTGAGCATCTCGCTGCTCCCAACTTGTCACTCTGGACAAGCTGTAATTAATTTCAGGTTGTTTTTTTTTTTTTTTTTTTAACTTGTGCTTCAGTCCTCGAGAGAGCCTGAATTTTTGGGGGGGCCACCATCCCGCCGAAGTGGACAGGAGACAAGGTTATGGAAGATGCACCCAGGTGGGATGCAGGTGGCCTTGCCCGCACCAAGGAGTCCATTCACACCCTGGGTGCTGCTCTGCACGGCATCCAAAACACCCATATTTAGCTCAATCAAGCCAATCTTCAATTTCAGCACTTGCACAGCCGGGGGGAGCTGACGAAACACCTTCAGTGCCTCTTGGGGGCACAGGGACCTCCCAAAAGAAGAGTGGCAGGGTGCTCGGGTAGTGCTGGGCTCAGCAAGCCCCGCGCCTTTCCTCGGTGGACGGAAGCGGCCGGGGAATATGGGGTAAAGCCATGGCCAAACCGTACCTGATTGGCAAAGAAATGCCCAATGATTTTAACGATGACCTCCTCGTTCTCGTCCAGCGTTTGGTCTCGTGGCACAAGGACTTCTGCACTGGTTACGTTTTGCAGTGCGTTCACCTGGAGCGAACCACAAGAGGGTTTTTTGGTGGAATGTAATAAGTAACAGAAGATCATTTGCTGATCCAACCAGTTGCTCAAGGACCATCTGGACAGTAGGTTATCTCAAGCACAATAAAAGCTCAAGCACAAGCGCTTAAGCGGTTTGATGAACAAAATAGTAAAAAGTAAAAGGGGGAATTGTGATAAGCTCAGCGCTGTTTGTTCACCAAACCTAGAAACTCGCATTGTCACATTGTTTTACAAAAAGGCAATTGCTGAACCGGATGTTGCAAGATAGCCAGCACAGCATCCTGTGAGCGGGCAAGGCTAAAACTGCAAAGGTCAGGTTATGCAAACAAAGTAGGATGTGAAAAAGACTTGGAGGAGGGGAGGGGGGCTCATGAAGACGAAGAGTACATGATGTGAGGAAGACATGAATCTTTCATCCCTGCGACCACCAGGAGGAAAAGGAAAGCAGAAAACGACCCCCTAGCAACAAGTCGTGTCGTGCAGATGCAGAATACCTCTCTACCGGAAAAAGAAGAGTATATAACCAGGGACTTTCGGGAACCGGGCGCCAGCCGTCGGCGGAGTGAGACTCCCGGGCCGCCCCGCGCTGTTTTGCTTGCTGCCGCTTGCTAAATAAATACTTCAGTCTTAATTGGCTCCGTCTCCTCGCATCAATTTGTGGGACTAACCTATAACATGGAAGAGCCAAAATCCTCCGCTGCCTGTGTCACCACGGCACCAGGCGCCCTGTGTGTCTCCCCCTTCCTTGGGACCAACGAGAACCACCACCAGGACATGGGGGCTGAGGGTCAAGATGTCGCTGAAACCACTGTGCACCCGGGATTTGTCCCCCTGGGGTGGGCAGGGGTGACGGCTGATGCCCAACTCTGCGTCCCCGGGGCAGAGAGACAGGGGGCACCTGTTGGAAGCCTTTTGGAAAACAACGGAAACGTTGAAATAATGAGCTTGTGAACTTTGTGCAACAGAAGAGATAAGAGACAAGCTGGTACAGTCTGAAGGTCGGCATGAAGGAGGAATTCACAGGAGGAATTCACACGCTGATACTGAAACTGCTGCGACCCCTAAATAGATGCTGAATGTGTATTGCTACAGCTGTATTTAACCAATAATAGTTTGTGTGTATAAGGTTAAAGGCCAATGAGCACAAGACACGATGCTAACCCACGTTGTAGTAAAAGTATATAACACTTCAAGTATTGTAATAAAACGGCTTCAGCACGATCATATTGGTCTGCGTCTGAATCCCACCGCAACTGGTGCCCAACGTGGGGCCCCTGGCAATTTCTTACTGAAATTGACACTTTGCGATAAAAGAAAAAGAAGAAGAAAAAGAAAAAGAAAAAGAAAAGGAAAAAGAAAAAGAAAAAGAAAAAGAAAAAGAAAAAGAAAAAGAAAAAGAAAAAGAAAAAGAAAAAGAAAAAGAAAAAGAAAAAGAAAAAAAGAAAAAGAAAAAGAAAAAGAAAAAGAAAAAGAAAAAGAAAAAGAAAAAGAAAAAGAAAAAGAAAAAGAAAAAGAAAAAGAAAAAGAAAAAGAAAAAGAAGAAAAAGAAAAAGAAAAGAAAAAGAAAAAGAAAAAGAAAAAGAAAAAGAAAAAGAAAAAGAAAAAGAAAAAGAAAAAGAAAAAGAAAAAGAAAAAGAAAAAGAAAAAGAAAAAGAAAAAGAAAAAGAAGAAGAAAAAGAAAAAGAAACCGGCTGAGAGACGAGAAGTTTTTGTTAATCGTGGCCACGAGAGAAGGTGAGCAGCCAAACGTGTTTTGGGTCATACGTTATAATGGGAAATAATTTAAGTTATGAGGAGCAAGCTATCTTAAAGCTTTTGCAACATTTCTTCTCTACAAGAGGACTTAAGTATGACCCCGTTATTTTAAAGAAATTGCTTTTATGGGCAAAAGAAACGGGCATAGTAAAGGATGCCCAGGACATTTTCCAGACAGCAATATGGGATAGCCTTGGGCAAGAATTATGGAAAGATATCTCATCTGGGAAAAAAGATTTATTACCTCTAGCAACGTTATGGAAATTGCTTAAAGATACAGTAGCAAGTATGCGAGCAGAGAAAAATGTGACTTTACAAGCGTGTGCGGCTTTTTCAGATACCGGGCCAGACCAGGACAGGGGGAGAGGTGCACAAAAAGTAGTGCGCCGTGAGGTCCACATGTTTGATACCTCCCCTCCCCCCACTCCTTCCACCCTCGCTGGGTGTCTCCACCGTGCGGGGTGAGTGACCCCCCCGCGCCTGTGCCTGTGCCGCCGCCACTGCCTCAGGCTCCTCTTGTACAAGGAAAAGAGCCGCCTATGCAGCTGCCCAATCCTCTGCCAGAACCATCGGCACCTCCGTTGGAGGGTTTTCCTGACGATACTCCGGCGGTAAATCCCCCGCCGCCCTCCTCTGTAGACTTGTGGGAAGAAAACTGGCGTCTCCTCTATAGACTTGTGGGAAGAAAAGTGGCATACTCCGGTTTCAAAGGAGGACGTAGATAGACAATTAACCGATCTGAAGCGATGCTTAGAACGACTGTCGATGCCGCAACAAAAGAACGTTAAATGTTCCATTGCCTGATGACTTACCTCTTCCACCACAGGGAAAACCGTCGGCAGATGATACAGCTGCCCGGCGTTGGAAAGGCGTTATAAAAGAAGCAATGCTAGATGGGGTTATTCTGCCTCTTGATTTGCCTCATGCTTTTCCAGTAGTAGCTAATGCTCACGGGGAAAGGGCATGGCAGTCTTTCGACTGGAAAACTTTAAAGGAAATAAAAAGTGCTATTGCACAATATGGGTTGACATCTAATTATACACAGCAAATGCTTAGTGCAATGTTTTCTAGTACGGTTTTGGTGCCTAATGGTTACTATCGTTTGGCTAAAATTCTGCTTACTCCATCCCAAGCGTTACATTTTAAAAGTGCCTTTGAAACTTTGGCGGATCGTGCCGTGGATAACAACGCAAACCGTGGGGTAAACGATCCCTTATCTGGAGTTACCTCTGATATGTTGGTGGGTCGGGGTCGGTTTAGCTCAGAAAATGCACGAATGCACATGGCTGTTGAAGTTTTGCAGCAATCTCAGGAGCTTGCCTTGGCAGCTTTTAAAGCAGTTCCTGAAGCTGGAAAACCTATTCCATCTTATGTTTCAATTAAGCAAGAAACGAATGAATTGTATATGCAATTTATTGATAGGCTTACTGCAGCTATTGAAAGGAATATGGATTTGGCTCCTGGAGCAAAGGAGTCAGTGTTGATGTCACTTGCAGTAGAAAATGCTAGCTCAATTTGTAAGCGTATTTTGCAGGCTTTACCGAAATCGGCAGGATTGCAAGACATGATGGACGCGTGTGCAAAAGTAGGAACCGCTGAAGAGAAGGCTGAGTACCTTGCCAATGCATTTGCCGCTGCTGTTAAGCCGCTGCTTAATCATGGGAGAGGAGCCAAAGGATCCTCCTCTTATGTACGCTGTTATAATTGTGGTAAGATGGGGCACCTGCAGCGACAATGTCGGCAAGGTAACCTTGCAGCCAGGACTACCTAGGCCGGTCATGATACAAAAGAAAAAAAAAAAATTTTTTTTTTTCAACTATATGTCTCTTGGGCTCTGCAGACACTCCGGGAACGATTTAGTACCTTTGTGATTTATCATTATATGGATGACATTTTAATTGCAGAAAAAGAGTTAAATCCTAACATTGTTGTGCCTATTTTTCAGCAGGAGTAAGCAAAGGCTGGATTGGTTATCGCTCCAGAAAAGGTGCAGCAGCAATCACCATGGAAATATTTAGGTTGGATCATATCTGGAACTACAGTTACTCCACAAAAAGTAACTCTAAATGAGAAAATAGAAATACTATCTGATATCCAAAAATTGATCGGTGATATCCAATGGGTACGTGCAATATGTGGTATCACTAATGATGACCTTGCACCACTTATGCCTTTGCTAAAGGGGTCTCCCGATGTGAGAGAACCTCGACAGTTGTCTCAAATGCAGAAGAAGGCATGACAAAATATTGTCAATAAAATCTCTATGTCCAAAGCCAGCCTGTGGAATCCCGAGCTACCAGTTCAAGCCTTTATTTTTAATGGTGGTATTCAGGCGTTTGCTATCTTGGCACAATGGGATGAAAAACAGGTTCATCCTTTATGTATCATGGAATGGATATTTTTGCCATATCGATTATCAAAAACCATTGTGACTAAAGTGGAAGCTATTGCCCAAGTGATCATTCGTGTAAGAAAACGATGTCGACAAATAGCTGGGTTTGACCCTGCTATTATCTATGTCCCTATTATAGCGGAATACATTAATTGGGTATTGCAAAACGATTTTGTGTTAGCCCTAGCCTTGAATGCTTTCATTGGAGATCTTACCATTAATTACCCAGCTCACCGATTAATCAAGTTTTTGCTCCGTTACGGTTTTGAAGTTATTCCAAAGTTCTCTAGGAGACCGGTTAACGGACTGACCATCTTTACAGATGCTGGTAAGAACAGTCATCAGGCCGGGTATGTGTGGCATCACAGTGGGCAATGGCATTCACAACGCTTAATGGGTGACGTTACTGATTCCCTTCAAACGTTGGAGTTATATGCCGTTCTTGAAGTATTTAGAAATTGGTCAGCAGAACCTGTCAATGTTGTTTGTGACTCTCTGTATGTTGTTGGTATAGTGCAACGATTAGAACACGCTATCTTGAAAGAAGTGAATAATTGCTGACTTAGTCAACTTTTAACCGAGCTATGGCAACTGCTAAATTGCTGTAAGCATGACTGTTTTATTGTCCACATTCGTAGCCATTCTGGCCTTCCTGGTAGCTTAGTGGAAGGTAACGAACGCGCCGATCAGTTAGTGGCTGCTGCATGGAATGGTCCGTCTCCTAATGCATTCCAGCAGGCTCGAAACTCACATATGTTTTTCCATCAGGCTCCAAAAATGTTAATTCCACAGTTTGACATCCCATTATCGGACGCTAAAGGAATTGTTCAGGCTTGCCCTGACTGTCAAGGACAAATGTTGGGGGTGGGCTTAGGAGTCAACCCCCGAGGCCTACGGCCATTACAGCTTTGGCAAATGGATGTTACCCATGTACCAAATTTTGGTCATTTTAAATATGTACATGTTACAGTAGACACCTTTTCTCACGCTATTTGGGCTACCCCTTTGTCTGGGAAAACAGCTCGACATGTAAAACTACATTTACACAGATGTTTTGTCGTTCTAGGAGTTCCTCTTGAAACTAAAACAGACAACGGTCCTGCTTATACTTCGCAGGCCCTGCAACGATTTATGAACCTCTGGGGAGTTAAACATGTTACAGGTATTCCTCATTCCCCCACAGGACAGGTGATTGTAGAACGTGTGCATCAAGTAATCAAACAGTTACTGTTAAAACAAAAAGGGGGAGAGGAGGAGAATTTGTCTCCTGTAGCACGAATACAGAAGGTAATATATGTGATGAATTTTTTACGGTTAGTGGGAACCAACACTGAGCCCCCCACAGTGATTCACAGTCAAGCTTTGGGCTCGGGACATAAAGAACAGAACCAAGGTATTTTGGTCCAATATAGGGACCCTGAAACTGGAGTATGGAAAGGTCCTGCTGAACTGCGATATATTGGCCGAGGGTATGTTCGTATCGTTACAGAAAGAGGCCCTCGCTGGATTCCAGCCAGATGGATCAGGCCCTGGAAGGATCTGGCTGAAGACCCGGTCGTCCAGGAGCAAGACAAGGAATAGCTAGCCAACTGTGGAACATGGCCTTTTGGACATTAATCTTGTGGTTTGGCCTTCTTTATAAAGAAGTAGAAAGTATCTTTGGCATTTCACCGAGACAGAATATATGGGTAACTTGGGCCAATCAAACAGGCCAAGAGGCCTTTTGCCTGTTAATGGCTACGCCTTCTGTTCCTTTTCAAACACGTTTGATCAGTTTTTCACATATACGCTTAAAAGATTTTGAAGGATATGTTAGCAATAGTAGCTTATTAAATGAGAGTTTAGTGGGTACTGCTCACGCTAATCATACTTGTTATAGCCTTTATTATAACTCTGATATCATTAGCGCATTATTGACAGATGTAGATAGTGTTAGGCATGCTGTATTGCAAAATCACGCTGCTATTGATTTTGTGCTTTTAGTGCAGGGTCATGGCTGTGAGGAATTTGACGGTATGTGTTGCATGAATCTTTCTGACCACTCAACTTTGATTCATAAGCAATTAAGCCAGCTGAGAGCTAATATGCACAAGTTAACCGTTGATCACTCGTGGCTTGATGAATTGTTTGAAGGATGGGGGTTAACAGGATGGTTGAAAGGAATCTTAAAACAAGGACTAGTAGTTATCCTTATAGTGTTGATAATTTTGATATTTGTGCCATGTATAATATCTTGTCTAAAGCGATCAATACAGAAATCTTTAGAAGGAGTTTGGGCCGCTGAACTAAAACAAAAAGGGGGAATTGTGGGAAGCTTTTTGGAAAACCACGGAAACGTTGAAATAATGAGCTTATGAACTTTGTGCAACAGAAGAGATAAGAGACAAGCTGGTACAGTCTGAAGGTCGGCATGAAGGAGGAATTCACAGGAGGAATTCACACGCTGATACTGAAACTGCTGCGACCCCTAAATAGATGCTGAATGTGTATTGCTACGGCTGTATTTAACCAATAATAGTTTGTGTGTATAAGGTTAAAGGCCAATGAGCACAAGACACGATGCTAACCCACGTTGTAGTAAAAGGATATAACACTTCAAGTATTGTAATAAAACGGCTTCAGCACGATCATATTGGTCTGCGTCTGAATCCCACCGCACAACATCACATTCAGTTCCATCTGAAAAATTACACGCCACAGCTCTCCAGTCTGTGTGGGCAATTACCCCACATTGGGTTATCAAACCCAGAGTAACGTTGGCTGAAGGAGCAGGAACAACGCATATGTGTCACTGGAAGGAGATGACACTGCTGCTTTTCTCCCCTGTCACAGGTTGGCTCCTCGGGCTTTGTAGTCTTGTGCTACAAGCGCATGCCCTGGGTACAGCTCTGACACACCAACATGCAAATACTTAGATTTGGTCAGCCTCTACTGTCACTAACTCATCTGCCTTTTGTATCAAGGGAAGATGAGCAGCTGCAGATCTTTTGGTACCTTGTTTCCGTGGCATACCAACCCCAGCAGCTGTACTATAGAACTACACTGTGCTATGTGATTTTGGTGTTAATGTCTCTCATTGCTCTCTCTCCTGAGTAGGTAACGGCTGTTATCCGCCAACGAATATCACAACCCCAACTGATGGTGGACCGTTTCCTCCCTCGACGTCAGAAACGCTGCTTCGACTTTGAAAACACACATTGTTCCAACATAACCGATGAAGCAGCCAGCATGAAGCAAGACATGCAAAATTCTCCAGGACATAATGCATCAAGTGAAACAACCCACTGGTGGTGCCTGGCTGGCTGAGGGGTTTAATTTCCTGACAGGAGGAATGGGACAGCTGATTCAAAGTATTACTGTGGAGAGATGTTTATTCCTTTTGCTATGTGTGTTTATTTCATGCCTCTGTAAATTACTCTGTATTACACCCCGCAAATTTGAATGGACATTTCCAACTTTGTCAGCCCCAGGAGAAGTGGTCTCTTGAGCGAGGGGGTGGAATGTGGGAAAGTAACGGAAGATTGGTGAGGAGGACTGTAAACTCGCCCAGGTGACTCGCACCTGGGGTGAGGACAACACATCTATTGAACACTAATTGTTGTTCAACCCTCTGTGCTCACAAGTGGGATATCTGCACTTAGATAACGTGAGCCTGGGATGGGCTCAGGGACACCTTATTGTCCTGGTTTGAGCCACACAGGACTAATTTCTCCTCAAACACTTGGGAAAACTGCACTTTTTTAGAAGACTCCAGTGTCTGAATTTGTGAAAATATTGACTTTACAGCCAGCTGTGGTGTGTGGGTCTCAAGGTCTCAGTGTTTTCGAGCTCGCCAGGTGCAGGGATGAGGAGGAGCAAGACCCGGGCACTTGACCCAAGCTGCCAACAGGGTTAGTTCATAACATCAATGTCACATTCACTATAAATTAGAAAGTTTGCTGTGAAGCTCTCTCTCTCCCTTGATGGCTGCCATCCTGAGAACTTCGTGCCCTGCTGCCGGAGCCCTGAGCCGTTTCCCTTCTTCCTGAAGCCGTAGCGCTCGCAGTGTCCCACATTTGTTGTCCGCTGCTGGGAGTGCACAGCTTCCTATGGATAGAATTGGCTGAGTATAATCTTTGCATATTCTGTATTGGTGTCGGGATCAATATCGGTTCTTTACTGCTGTTAATGTTAATTATCTAATCTTATTCTATTAAATCTGTTTATACTTCAGCTCCCGGGTTTCCTTGTTTTTCCCGATTTCCCTTTCCCGGGTGGGGAGGGGTCATCAGGTGATAGAATGATTGTCTAAATGACAACAGATTGTTATGGGTCTCTCAAACTATAACAAATTTGGTGCCCAATGTGGTATTGTAATGGGTTTGGCACTCAATGTGATATTTTGCACTTAATTTAAATAGTGCTGGGAGAACTGTAGGTTTTAATTGGAAAATTCTGAAGGGTTGAAGTTTTAAAAAGATTTGATTGGATTCCTCGAAAAGTCACTATGACTCTGTTGGAATGGTTTCGAAGGAACCTGGTCAGAGTTCTCTGCTATCTTTGTATAAACTTAGGTCAGGAGCTATGGGAGCTGTGGGGGAGGTCATTGCTGTTTCTCTCTCCTTTAGGGCAGCTTATCGTTTCTCAGTGTGGATTCAAAAACATTGCCTTGTTATTTTGTGTGGTGGTGTTTTGCTATGTTATCGGGTCATTTGTAATCTTTCCGTGTTTTGTCACTTATATAATAGCATCTCGAGAATTGCAGTGGTCAGACCCATCTTGGGACAGTGGGAGTCCTTTGCTGACCATTGTGCATTGGGTTATGTTACGGGTCATTTAGCAAAGGAGAGGATGTCTCTTGAGAATTTAGATGTACCGATGTCATCAATAGTAACAGTTTTTGAGAGTTTGGAATACCCTTGGAAACTTTTGATTGTTGTACTCGGGTTAAGTTTTGAGGGTTTGATCTTTTTCATTGTCTGGATCTGCGGCAGAGGGAAACATCCGGCAAAGACCCCGCCGACTCCTACCGCTCACAGCTGCCAGCGGCCTCTATGGCAGGCGGTGATCACATCCAGACTCTGCTGGCTCCTACGACAGCCCCCGCCGCCCTCCTGCTGTACACCGTACCGGCACAGCCCCCGCCAGCCCCCCCGACGGACATCCTGCCTGCACAGCCCCTGCCAGCCCCCCTGATGGGCATCATGCCTGTGATGAAACAGGAAAAAAGGACTTCACTGAGAGGTTCAAATTAACAATGTATTTGGACTTCACTCACAGGTCCAATACGTCACTATTGCAAGTTGTGTGTGTGCGATGGCGATTACACCATTGCGGTTTAAAAGACATTAGTGGGATCCACTATTGCTAATGATCCGGACAAGTGACAACACAAACCACAAGGGCGCTAGATATTAATGCCTTAGAAGAGTGCACCAGTCACAAACTCAATCGCATGCCCTATACCGTACGGATGTTTCTTAGTCACTTAACCTCTCTCTCTCAGGTGAGGTCGCTCCATCCCGGGGAAGTTACCCTGTACAGCGTCCTGGATGGGGGGGACGGATCTCCTAGGGGCCAGCTGTATCCTTGGAGGATTCCCCGTTTGTCTCCCCAGACCCCGCGGTTTATATTTCCTGACTCGGTGAGGGTGCAGGATTATGCCCGAGTGGATTACACTGTCTGGGATATTTCCCTCTGGTGGTGCCATAGCGAAGTCTCTGTTGCCAATTTGTGATGTCCGGCGCTCAGCGTCACGGGAAGAGTGGTGGGATGGGACTCGGGGCATTTTGTTTGATAAGGGCCATTTGGTTTTGGTTGTTCTGTGCCATCTGGAGATAAGCCCGGGCTGAGCTGTTTTGCAGCTCCCCCCAAGTTCTCTCTGCACAGCCAAGGCACGGCGGGGATGGAGCTGAGTGGGATGGCAGCTCCCTGCCTCTCACCTCTGGTGCTCTGAAACCGGCTTGGCTGGCTGCTCCCATACAGAGAGAAGGGGCTGAGTGGGGCTGGGAGGGCAGGAGGTGGTGGCGGGGGGAGCGGGCCAGCAGCCGCAGGGAGGTGGTTGTGCAGGTGCCGCGAGGGTATGGAGAATGAGCCTGGTGCTTGTACAGGAGGCAGAGCCCTGCTCAGCAGTCGTGACACTTCTTCCCTGTGCACAGGGCTCCCCACTCGGGCAGGGTCCTAGCCACCCCACGGGGGTCATCCAAGGGCTGTCGGGCTACCAGGGCATGTTTTGTGTACGGCTCCCAAGGAAGGCACTGCAGGCTCCCTACCTATGGAGCCACCCAGAGAGCTGTGGAGGGGGACAAGTGATTGCCACTGCCCCAGCGCAGGAGCAGAGACAGGTGGCAGCCTTAGCTCCACAATCAGTGAAAGCAGAGCCACCGCATCAGCTCTTCAGCAAAATGCTCTGCCACTCTGGGGCAGCCGAGCGCTCAGCACCTATGCCCGCCTTCCCCCCAAAACCGATGCCCACACACGCACAGACGCACGTTTGTGTGTGAAACAAATGATTTATTGACATCTATGTACAGAGTAAAGCTCCGCGAGGGACAGGGCAGTGGCTGTGCCCGTGGTAACAGGAGTCTCTGTCGCAAGGCTCCTTGCAAGGGCGACTCCAGCCGCATCGCGTCCCACTCCCCAGAGTGCGGTTCTGCTGCAGAGGAAAGGTGTGGCAGCAGTTCCCAGAGCGGACTGAGTAGCGTGTTGTGCGTGCCCAGCGTGCTCAGTTCCGCAGCACCAGGGGAGTATCTAGGGGACACTAAGAGAGCTCCGTGCGTGAGGAGCTCTTTCAGTGTCCGTAGAAGAGCAGGCTTGTGAGCCGATCTTGCAGTTCATCGGCCTCACGCATTGCCTTGGCGTGGGCGGCTGGGTCGTGCAGCAGGCGCTGGAAGAGGTTGAGTGGCTCCGCTGTTTGGAGGGCTGGGGGCAAGACGATGTCCTCGGGCATGTTCTCATTAGCAAAGAAGAAGTGGTCGAGGTGTTTGTCGTGCAGGCAGCCGCGCAGGTACCACAGGATATCCTGCAGCCGCATGAGGAACTCCCTCCTGCTCCAGCTCGACACGGGTAAGGTGTTGAGGAGGTGCATGGCAACCGTCTTGAAGATAGCGGTGGAAAAGCCGGTGCCCAGCAGGATAGCGGCAAAGAGCTGGAGGCATTTGAGGTGGGAGGTGTCGTGTGGGGCCTGCCTGGCCACATGTCTGAAGAACTTCACCTCTGCCACCGCGTAGCTCTCTACCCACGTTGTGCTGGGGGCAAGGATGGCCTCTGTAGTCTCCTGGCTGCTCAGGAAGATGTCTGAGTCACCTCGCCGCACCCCAAACGTGATGTCAATGAGGATGCTTTTCCCGGAGGCGTTTGTCAGCTGCAGCTTGCAGGAGCGGCTGGAAGGCAGCACCTTCATGCTGTAGCGCCGCGCCTGAGGCATCTCTTCCCAGGCTGAGCTCACCAGGTTCTGCAACCACTGGGCGGTTTTGTGCACATCCAGGTAGGAGCCGGTGCAGAGGGTGCCAAGGAGGCCGGCCGACGGATTTTTCCTCAGCTCCTCCTCCTGGGGGTGGTGGAGGTAGAACAGCGTGTTCTCCACCAGCTGATCCCTGCTGCAGGTACACGCCAGCTCCACGCGGACGCGGGAGTCCTTTGCCAGCATCTCTGCTGCAGTGCCCAGCTCCAGGTGGAAAACGTGCCCACGGGGGGGCTTAAGGGGCACAAGCAGGCGGTACACAGCATCACGCCCACGGGGACTCCAACCTTCGAAGGCGCTGCCCACCCCGATGGCTGGCTGCAGGACCGGGAAGAAACTGTTGGACAAGCGCTCTTGCAGGACAGCCAGGAGGTCGCCCACCAGCTCCTCCACCACGCGGCTCCTGTAGGCCAGGCGCTGCACTGACGACCGGATGCGCTTTGCAAACCTCCCAAACACACGCTTCTCATAGTCGCCAGAACCTTCTCCTGCACATTGTTCGTTGCCGCACTCTGTGCTGCTGCTGGAGCTCTCCTCCTCTGCAGCGCTGCTGCCTGGCTGGGGGCTCCTTTTGCTGAGGCACCAGCAGAGCCTGAAGATCAGGACAAGGACTGCAGCGAGTGCCCAGACCTGCCAGTGCTGCAAGGCAGCAAAGAGCAGGTCTCCCCAGGCCGAGGCACTCTGCTCCATGTCCTGCAGCAGCCGAGTCTTGGGCTGGCTCAGCTGCTGCGCGTGCTGCCGCATGTGCTCGCAGGTGGCCTCACCCAGCTCCTGGCAGACCATGTGCAGGAGCTGGAGGATGCTCTGCACGAGCAAGGTGAGGAAGGTTGTGTCAGCCATGGCCTGTGGGAGGAGGGAGAGAAGGGGTTGAGTGGGGCTGGGAAGGCAGGAGGTGGTGGTGGGGGGAGCGGGGCCGGCAGCCGCAGGGAGCTGGGGGCAGGCAGGAGAGGGGGCGAGACAGCTGGGGGGCAGCAAGGCCTGCGCCCAGCCCCGGCGGTGGCGGCGGCAGCGTGCCCGGCCCCAGGCGCTCCCGCCAGCAGCTGGGCCCTTGATGCAGGATGAGAACCCACCCCCCGGAGGCCCGCCGTTCTGCCCGGGCCCCGCTCCGGCCCAGCCTCCCGCCGCCTGCGCACTCACCTCTGGCTCAGGCTGTGCTGGGGCAGCGCTGCCTGCGGGCGCCTTTTACAGCTGCCCCCATTGTGACGCGGCCCCTCTGATGTCACAAGCGCCAGAGCGCATCACTGGCATGGCCGCCATCCAGCCCCCCCGCCTCAGCGCCTCACAGCTGCCCCCGGCAACCAGAGCCCCGACAGACACAGAGTACAGGCCCAGCCGGCAGGACAGGGCTGCCAGTTGCTCTGCTTCCACTGCTTTAACCGCCCCCGCAGAGCATTTGCTGCCGACCCGGAGTCAGGAGAGAGAGAGATAGTCTTGGCCACTTTTCTCCTTCAGCAACAGCTAACGCCAGCTGGATGGCTTTTCCCTCTGCAGATTGACTCCGCTCACCTTGTCCTTCAGCAGCTTCTGCCACTCGTCCTGTAGGACTCCACACCGCAGCATTCCACCTTCGATGCTTTCCTACAGTACGACAAGGCCCATCAGTAACCAGAGCATGCTGGTTCTCATTAGCTGAGAGAATGAGAGTTCATGATATGGTGGAGCTTCCTCAGCACGTGTCACCACCTCCTCTGGTGGCATCCCAAAGGCCTTGCCTTCGGGCCAGTTTGTGATCACTTCTACCATTCCTGGGCAATTAGGGTTTCCTGTTTGAGCTCGCTGTGTCATTGAGGCAACCCACTTACTCCAGGGTAGCATCGGTGGTGTGATGAGTAGAGGGAACTTTACCCTTGAACATCCAGCTCAGTCCTGGTAATGGGGGCGCCAGGAGGAGCTGTGCCTCAGGACCAATTACCTCCAAAGCAGCTCTAACTCCTTCATATGCTGCCAAGATTTCTTTCTCAGTTGGAGTATAGTTGGCCTCGGAGCCTTTATATCCTCAACCCCAGAATCCCAGGGGTCGACCTCGAGTCTCCCCTGGTGCTTTCTGCCAGAGGCTCCAGGTAGGGCCATTGTCCCCGGCTGCGGTGGAGAGCACTTTTGTAATGTCCCATCCAGCTCGGACTGGTCCAAGGGCTACGGCATGCACAATCTCTTCTTTAATTTGCTCAAAGGCTTGTCGTTGCTCAGGGCCCCACACAAACTCCTTTTTCTTTTGCGTTGCTTCATAGAGAGGTGTCACAAGCTGACCGTAACCTGCAAGATGCATTCTCCAGAGACCCACACCACCTAAGAAGGCTTGTGTTTCCTTTTTGTTAGGAGGTGGGGACATCGCTGTTATTTTGTTAATCCTATGCATTGGGATCTGGCGATGGCCATCTTGCCACTTAATTCCCAAAAACTGGATTTCTTGTGCAGGTCCCTTGACCTTGCCTCTTTTAATAGCAAAACCTGCTTTCAGAAGAATCTTAATTATTTCCCTACCTTTGTGGAAAACTTCTGCTGCTGAATTACCCCACACAACGATGTCATGCATGTATTGTAGGTGTTCTGCAGCTCCACCCTTCTCCAGTGCAGTCTGGATCAGTCCATGGCAAACAGTAGGGCTGTGTTTCCACCCCTGGGGCAGTCGATTCCAGGTGTACTGGACACCCCTCCAGGTGAAAGCAAACTGTGGCCTGCACTCTGCCGCTAAAGGAATAGCGACAAAGGCATGAGCAATCTCAGTTGTAGCATGCCACTCGGCTGCCTTTGACTCCAGGTGATACCGAAGTTGTAGCATGTCTGGCACAGCAGCACTCCGTGGTGGTGTGACTTCATTCAGGCCACGACAGTCTACTGTTAATCTCCAGTGCCCACCAGACTTTCGCACTGCCCATATAGGGCTGTTAAAGGGTGAGCGAGTTTTGCTGATCACTCCTTGGCTCTCTAGCCAGCGAATCAGGTTATGGATGGGAATCGGGGAGTCTCGGTTGGTGCGATACTGTTGTCGAGGCACCATGGCAGTAGCAATTGGCACCTGCTGATCTTCAACCCTCAGCAGTCCCACAACAGAAGGGTCATCTGAAAGACAGGGTAAGGTAGACAGCTGTGTAACATCCTCAGTCTCTACAGCTGCTATACCAAAAGCCCACCGATACCCTTCCGGGTCTTTAAAATACCCTCTCTTGAGATAGTCTACGCCAAGGATGCACGGAGCATCTGGACCAGTAACAATGGGGTATTTCTCCCTTTTATTCCCAGTTAGGCTCACTTCAGCCTCTAATACAGTCAGTTCTTGAGATCCGCCAGAAATGGTGAGAGTCACTCCAGAAATGGTGAGAGTTTCTGCCCCTTTATGATTCAATGGCAATAGGGTACACTGTGCACCAGTGTCCACCAGGGCTTTATACTTTTGTGGCTCTAATGTGCCAGGCCGTCGAATCCACACAGTCCAATAAATTCGGTTGTCCCTCTCCTCCTCTTGGCTGGAGGCAGGGCACCTCGACTGTTGACCACAGCACCTGCGATTAGCAGATCGGTTCCTACCTGGTCCGTAGAATCGCCTACCATAGGTCGGAGCAGCCTTCCTCCTGTGAGAATCCTTTCTTCTATCTGCTTCATTTTGCAACTCAAGCACCCGTGCCTGTAGGGCTGAGGTAGGTTCTCCATCCCACTTCCTCAAGTCCTCTCCAAAGTTGCAGGGGCAAAGACACAGGATATCTCGTATTGGGTTTGATTTGTCTTGAGTCGGAGGGTGTTTTTTCTCTTGAGCAGGAGGGCATTTCTTTTTAGCAGCTGCAACATGGGTCTGTGCAGGGAAAGAATGAGTTTTTCCTCCACCTTGGTTAGTTTATCAAACAGTTTATCCGTTTGCTCAACTAATCTCTGGGTCATTTGCTCTATTTTCTCAGTCAGTTTCTCGGTGGTCAGTCAGCTTTTCTATGGCTGCCACAGAGAAGGGATGAGAGAGACTGTCTTCATACTGTCATACCTTATTAGCCACTTCATTTACAGTTGGTGTGTCAGTATCAGATCCTCTCCAGACCATTGTTGACAATGTGTGGGAATATGTTGATGGTGCACTTTGTACAAACTTTTTGAGCATAGATCGTTTGCATGGCATTTCATCAGGGTCTACAATCACTTGCCCATCACTATAAATCACCTCTTGCGCAGCCAGTTCTCTCAGGTACTTAATACCTTTTTCCATGTTGGTCCATTTACTTGGACGGCATTCGATATCATCCTTATCATCCCACTATCCCAGCATCGGAGCAACCAGGAGATAAGTGTTTCACCTTCGTGACAACTGAAGTCCTTCCTGATATTTCTCAGATCTTTCCTAGAGAAGGATTTAACAACTACCTCTACATCTGAGTCCTCCTGTGGTGAGGCTGCCTGAGAAGGGGCCTCTGCAGCATCCACTCTAGAAGGACTCTCGCCTTTGTCTGTTTTCAAAGGTCTCTTTCCCTTATCTGGTCTTCAAGGACCCTCCCCTGGATCTTCTTCAGAACTCTCCCCCAAGCTATCTGACTTGAGGTGGTCTTTGTCGTAAGGGGCAGGGGAAGGAGTTGACCTCCTCATCTTCCTCCTGGTTACCGGGGCAGCTTGTACCGATTTTGATGGAGTTTGAGTAGTTTTGGTGCTGGTTGTAGTGGCTGCAGTAGGTTGTGCCGGGACAGGCGGTGGCGTGGCTTGTGCCGCTGCAGGGGGGGGCGCGGCTTGTGCCGGGACGGGCGGTGGAGGGGCCGGTGTTCTTGCAGTGGGGGTGGCGGCTGCCGGTGGTGCCGGTGCCGTTGCGGTGGGGGGGCAGCTGTGGCCGGGCCAGGCGGGGCCGCGGTTCGCGCCGCTGCAGATCGCCGAGCGGCTGCGCGGGTCTGAGTGGCGGCAGCGCACGGTCCCCTATGGCTCCCCCTGCACAGATGTTTCACATGAAACCGCCCCTGCACCACATTCAGGAGCCCCAACAACAAAATCACGATCTTGAGAAGGTACCAATCCCTATAGTTAGAGCCCAGAAGGTTTCCATGCCCCAGCTCTGAGGGTGTCACATTAGCATAATTATCAAAGGGCAAAGTAAACATTCCCCAGGTAGAACCGAAAGTATAACTAATAACAGAATCCATCACGTGACGCTCGAGATATACAGGTAGAGCCGTTACCCAACTCATCGTGTTATACATCTGAATTGTGAACCATACCAAAACAGCACCTTTAAACCTTCGCGTAAAAAGACAAAGAATAAATGAAATTTGCAACACATTTGGCAGGTTAAACCAAGTTGACTGCATTAAGGTCCAACAAAGCTGTTTAAAGGCATGATACACGATTTCGTCTAAGAACGACATGATGCAAGCTGTCTGTTCTAATCTCTGAGCAAGCTGGAATTCAAACTATTTGGACAATTTATCACAGCTCTGGTCGAGCACCGCTTGGGCCCCACGTTGGGCGCCAATTAATCTGTCCTGGTTTAGGCCAAAATCCACTCCTGGGGACCTGAGGGACCCCGGATGGGACCGACAGATGCTCCCCTCTACCCCTCTTCAAAGAGAGAGGCAGAGGAGGAAAAAGAGACTTAGGAGTTTAGAAGGAACTACACTACTTTAATAAAATATTAATAATAAAATGAAAAGAAATAATGAAATATATACAAAACCATATCAAGCTCCCGAGATGACAATCACGTCACCGGCTGGCACTGGGGCAGTCCCAGGCTGGACTCAGTGACGGACGGGAACTGGATTCCGGATCTGCATTCAGGATGGGGATCACAGGCAGACAAACAGAGTCCCCCTCAGACATCGGCCATTGAAGGAAGAGTGCTGACCCTTTGATCCCTCAGCTTTTGTACTGAGCATGAGGCAGATGGGATGGAATACCCTGTTGGTCAGTTTTGGGTCACCTGTCCTGTCCGCTCCTCCCTGCAGGTGGGACCCCACTATGCTTTTCCGCTTCCGACCCTCCAACGGGACAAATCACAAAGCTGGTTGGCCGTGGGGGTTATAGCAATGAGTATAAGCAGGAGCCTCTCTGCATCCCACGCCCGGGCATCAGCTGTAACCATTGGTCTGATCTCTCTGAGAGAGTGAACACTGTCTGCACAATATGCAGTTAACTTCAGTAGTTAGAAGAGGCCCCGCTAAGAAGCGAAGTTGCTGAACAAAATTGGTTCTGTTTTACCTCAAACCAGGACAGTCATACAGGCAGAATTACATGTCTGCACATAAACAAAACTGCTCAGCGTTGCTTAGAATCCTGCGGGACTTTGGTTGGGGAAGTTTGAAGCGCTCTTTTACATTTCCAAGGTGGGGAGAGACACATTGCTTTTTCCAAAAAGACTGAACTGTAACAATTTATATCAAACAGTGACCTGAATAGTTGTTTTATTCTTAGATGATGGTTTCGCACGTGGACTTCTTTTCCCCCAAGTTGGTGCATTAGAAGATCCTGAAGGATATTTGTCTATAGAAAAAACACAGACATTGTTTCCTAATTCCAGCTACAATTTCAGGAAAGACTCTCTCAGTCTGAGCAGTGAATTGAATGTTACATCAGCTGAAGTGTCAGTGAAGGCATCAGGCGAATCGTACACCGTCTCTGCCCTACAAGCTGCTGTTAAATACAGAGTTTCTCTCTGGCAGTTTAAAGACCATTTGTAACTCGCAGCGTTTGCGTCAGCCTCACAGGATCTTCCAAATGAGGCGATTCTGCCACAGACACCCTTGACCTGAACAAAGGGAACGTTCCTGTGCTGAAAACCTTCCCAAAGGCATCAACTGCTTTTGGATCTGATGACTCCATAGTGCAGTCTCCTCCTTTATCTCTGCTTGCGAAGGCACGAGCGGCCGGGCAGTATTACGGTTTGTGCTGGGCAGGGATTTTGCATCAGAGCACGCTGCCTAATGACTGACCACGTTCTGTAACACTTGGTTAAAAATCTTTATTATTAATACCCTGGTTTTCTGGGCATTGCAGACTAATTCCGTTCATTCCAATTACTAATTGCACAATAATCCCCAAATTTGCAGTTTATACGCAACATGTAAGTACTACCATTGGCAAATAAAATGCCAATGACGTACGGTACTAGATTGCACGCGGCTTTATTGGCAAGGTAAAAATAAAGTGAAATATGTAAAATGATTGTTACATCTGAAACAGATTACCAAAAAGAAAGATGCAAGACTCAGAATCCCACCTGCAGGCTTCTCGTCAAATTTATGACACAGTGCGTGCTATCAAGGTGACAGTAGCATATTTCAAAGATGGAAAAAAGATGAAGGAAAATATCATCCTGCACAAATGGCAGGAAGAGTGAATTCAGTCATCTGTCCCACATAAATAACATGCAAAAAATAACAATATAAATCACAAAAAGTTAGAGTACATTTAAATCAATAACAGAATCTGAACAAGACCCAAGCCCATGTTTATCCAAGATGAAAGATAATCCTAAATAATTAAACAAATCATAAATTCATCATAATCAAACCTCCAGTGAAATCCTAGTTGTGGAAAAACACCATGCAAAGCGAGGTCATTCTTTCATCCCCTGCTGGGAGGAAACATCTGAACAAGAAACTCTTCTTGAGAGAAAATTGAAATTTTACTGCAAAACTGATACTATTGCTATCAATATTTAAATATCAATGAAAATGAGAAGTCAAAGGTGGACTAATCCACAGTTTATTACATATTTCAAAAGAATAAATCACATAAAAGAGAGTGTAAAAAGTGGAGATGAGTATGTTACTGCACATTGGCACATTATCGCATTCATCCCTCTTTGTTGGCAGAGAAATTAATTCCTGCTATGGAGGCAGCCAAATTACTCTTCGTTAATAATTCTGTCTGACTAATTGTAAAGCTTTATAAAGCTTTACATTTCTCCCTATGCATACCGCCCCAATCTATTTCTGAAAATTATGCTGGATCAAATTTACTCTTGCCTGTATTTAGGCAGAAATAACTTAATAGTCACCCGCAGGGACAAAAACAAAAGCAGCACAATACAGATGGGTATATTTGAGGCATGTTAAGAACCTTATGTAAGCAGGAACCCACCTGTAGATCCATTGAACTTTGGTTCTTGGGTGACAGTGACAGTACGGTGGACCACACATGCTGCGCTTCGAGGTTCTGAAGAACTGAAATGTCTTTCTTCCAGTTTCTCTCACATAAGGCATAGAAGCAGCACTTTCACCATCCTTACGTTGACCCCTTTGTTGGTGACGTGGTTTTACTTTGGGGTCTGAAGTGTGAATTCCTAAATGTGAAAAAACAAACTTAAACAATAATGTTGGGCTATTACTCAAAATTTGACATATTGCAGGAGACTGGAGGCTGGAAGACAAGATTAAATAAATGTTCTTTGTTGATAGCCCAATCCAAACATGGAGTGTCCATGTTTGACCCTGAGAACAGAAGTTAACTAGGTAGCGCTAAATCATCTAACAGTTTAGTCAATGAACATGAATAAACCAACTGTTTTCTCAAAATACCTCAAGCAGCTTTAAGTTTGCTCATCACAGACTCCAAGGGTTTTTGAAGTTCCCATCTTTTTTTTTCACAGAATCACAGGCTGGCAGGGGTTGGAAGGGACCTCCGGAGATCATCTAGTCCAACCCCCCCGCCAGAGCAGGGTCACCTACAGCAGGTTGGACAGGAATGCATCCAGGTGGGTTTTGAATCTCTCTAGAGAGGGAGACTCCACAACCTCTCTGGACAACCTGTTCCAGTGCTCTGGCTCCCTCAAAGTAAAGAAGTTCCTCCTCATGTTGAGATGGAATTTCCCGTGTTCCAGTTTGTGCCCGTCACCCCTTGTCCTGTCACTGGGCACCGCTGAAAAGAGTCTTGCCCTGTCCTTACTGCATCAGTTGGCCTAACAGAGACTATCTATCTCTTTCCACAGATTTTTTGTCTCATTTAGATTTTTTTTAGTTTTTACAGATTCTTTTGGAATGCCTCTCACCTCATGTGAGCAACTTCGTTTTCAAAATCTAGGTTCTGTTTTCTTAGTTCTTCCAGTTCTTTTTCAGTCTTGGAGGCTCTTACTCCAACAGCACAGTCAACAGCGACACTGGTACTTCTCAGTTTTTGCTGTAGAGTAATTTTCTCTTTCTCAGGCCCGCAACATCCAGTAAATTTACATTGAAAACTTTATTTGCTAACTTGCTTCCTTTAGGAGAAATTATTTTCTGTCTTAAAGAATCCGCATTTGCAATTTATTTCCTTACTGAATCACACCCCCTTCTCTGTTTATTACGTTTACCTTACAGACAGTATAGCTTTACCAAAAAAAAAAACAGCCCCAAACCTGGAAAAAATGTCATAAACCACGTGCTGATCATGGCTGTGTTCTACATGAAATTCATGAGAGACTTGCTAAGAATAAATGCCATTTTGAAGCCGTTTCAGACCACAATCTAACAACAGCTACAACCACCGTCACCGTTTCCTTTCTCTTCTGCATCTTTTAGCAGTCAAACCCTGCCATTACGGTACTGAAGTAGACGGAACATTTGCAGAAGGTTTGCACACATGTCTTTTTTTAAGACACCTATGTGATCATGAATGGCTACTGAAAAAATCACAGTCAATATTCCTGTAAGCAATTTTGGGTCTTTTTAATTGGACTTCTCCGGTTTGGCCCTGTACTTTCTTTTCTGCCTTCATTCAAAACAACTGCTGCTACTAAGGCTCAGACAGAAAGCAAAATCACGGAAAAAGGAAAAAACATGCACAATTTGAGAAAAATATCTCTAGACATTAAGCAACAGGTATTTTAAAAGCCTCAAATTAATCGGAAGCATAAGTGCAGGCCTAGAGTAATATTTAATGTCCTAAATAGTCTGAATGTCATTATACAAGATGCTATAATATCCCTGTATACTTTATGATTGGTAAGGGATCTTTAATTGTACAAAAAGGTCAGGAAGCATTAATATAGCAGTACTGAGCAACAGGAGCAGTAACAAAGAGCACGGGGAACGTGAAGAAGTTACAGTCATGAAACTGCTTTTCTTCTGGTCAGGTTGGGTTGGGTGGGCGGGTTTTTTTAGAGGCAATAGGGAGAGTTGGCCTGCCTGCACCGAGGCTGATGATGTCTTTCAAAGCCACAGTCTAAGTAACACATTCCTTGTCTTCTCTTACATCTTTTTTTTTTTTTGTTTCTTCACATTTCTTCTCAAGTTCGCTTTCCAACTATTTAATTTTTTTCTGAAGTGCAGCTATCAGATTTTGTTCATCAGCTTTGCTCTGAAAAATTACACGCATTCACAAACATAAAGTTTAATGACCACTACCTAAGCATTTTTCTCCACTCAAAAAATAAGGACTTCCTATTGGCAGAATTAGTTTACATTCTAAAGTGAATAATCACCATCAAGTAGCTGAATTAAAAACAAAACAAAACAAAAAAAAACAAACGATGATTCTACTGTAAATCCTTTACTTTTCTTCTGCAAGGAGAAAAAAAGAACAGCCAGGAAGATCACCAAGTTCCATTTTCCAAAGAAGCCTTAAAAGTGGTAATTCAACTCCTCACACTCCTTCAAACTTATTTCAAGGAGCAAGTATTTTTTCAGGCTCTTCCTGTTGTTTGAGGCATGCTTCCAACAGCAAAGCTAACAGCTCACAGGTAACCCAGCTGGTGAGCAAACGTAAATTTTAAAATCAAGTGTAAGTCTCAATGCCTGCCAAGAGTACTTAATGTTTCCCCCCAAACCCAGCACATCGATGCAGAAACTTGACCAACATCAAACATGATTTTAAAAATCACTTCTACCTCAATGCTGCTGCTCAGCCTCCTGACTCCTTTCCTCAGTTCTTCTTCTTCTTTTTCCACTTAATGTTTTTCTCTCAGCAATTTAGCAAACGCTTTTTGTTTTCTCTGGAGTTCTTGGTTCAGCTCAGCCCTTTCATCTGACAAAGCACTTTCCCTGCTTTTCCTTATTTTAAGGTTATCTGTAAATTTTGTAATCGGATATTTTACTTTCTCTATCTGTGTCTAGAAGAAAACAAACAAACCAACCAACCAACCAGCCAACCAAGCAGCAACCCCCCGAAATCAGGACTATCAACAATACAACGATGCAATACAACGATATGTTACCCAGTACTCACTGTCAGCCCTTTGTTTGTCAATAGTCTCCTGGACGTTCTATTTGTGTTGCAGCAGAAATAGTCTGCTGTTCAGCATCAGCAGTCGTTTCTGCTCGGAGGTCCAGAAGTGCTTCACTCAAAGCCTGAAAATAAGAAATTCAAGTTCTATTAAGTGAAGAAGCTGCTAATATGAACATTACTAAACAAGAAAAGCCAGTTATATTTTACTCTCTTATATTATGCAATTATATTCTACACCCTGCTGTACTGTACATGGAGTCTGAAGCATTAAGCAACGTGAAACGTTTATGTGACATAGGGATTAATTCTTGTTGACTAACTTTCTGCTGCTTCTCTTTTTTGCCTAACTGGATCTTCCACTGTTCCACCAGGTTTTCAGCGTTGCTGTGAGTGCTCTATTGTTTTCTTCTTTTTGGGATCTCTAGTTCAGCCTTTACATTTGCTAATTCCTTCTCCACCTGAGATAAGATGTTCCTCAATTCATTTGCTTCATCTTTTAAGTTGTTCCACATCAACTGTGTGCTCTTCCTGAAGCCTAAGAAAAAAATAAGCATTAATAGGGCACACTGCGATAATTAAATTAGCAAACTCCAAATAAATAATGATTTTATAGATTTTATTGTTGTTAAAGCAATGACACAGACTTGGAAAGAGCAAAAAACACTGACTCAACAAAGGCATCCTCCATCTAATAAGAAAATTACTCTTCTTGATCTTCTTGATCAGCAAAATGAGATGAGGGCATGGTTCATTCTAGTTCCTGGCCCTAACAGGAAAAGACAGCAGCACGCCTTTTCTCTTTTAAACAAGGGGTATTTTTTTGTGAGTTTAAGCTTGTTAGGCAGAAGCCCAAACTGAGATTTTTTCAGGAGAAAAAAGAAAATAAATGAAACACAAACCACCAAATATCACAGTAGCTTCAGGACGACTCTCGTACCGAGATCCGTTGACTGTTTTCTTTTTCACTGAATGGCACAAAGCTAACAACAGAAAGGCATTTTTTTCTAAGCCACAGTTTTTCAGTATTTACCTCAATGAAGGGCTACAGATTAAAAATCATTTACAATTACCAACTATAGTGACTCTTTTGAGTTAGTTTTTCCAGCCAAATCTTAAATTCAGCAAAAAGATGTTCAATCTGAGAGACCAATCCTATAGCAGCAACACATAATTGACTTGATCCAATCCCGTTGTGATTTATGTTAATAGTCTAAAAACTTACTGGGGTCTGATAGTCTGATACTCTTGGATTTTCATTAAAGTAATTAGTTTTTGTTTCTCCAATTGAGATGATGTTTTCTTTAGTTTTCCAACAAGTGAAGGAAGATAATGATCTTGTTCTGCTACAGTTTGCTCCATTTCAGCTAAGTGGAGAAAATCCTTGCTGTTGGAAGGTGAAGACTTTTTCGTTAACTCCTCTAAAACAGAACAAATGTATGTAAGAAACACTTTTTTTTTGCATTTTAAACTCAGTCCTGAACATAACTAAGCATTAATATCTAACGAACGCGTTTATTTACTGAGATTTGATTCTTAGTCCACAGAAAATGCAGCGACGCTGGTTTGAAAAGAGCTTTATGCATCCAATGATCCACAGAATAAGGTTTCATCTTATAAAGCGTCAAGAGGAATTCTGCATTGAAATGGCTCAATTTAACATAACCACGGATTGAATGAAAAGAACAGAAAACAAAATATAGCTCCCTCTCCTAGAAGTCTCCATAAATTAGGAGGATAGGAAAAATGCCCATATATACTGAGGTGGTAACTTTGTTTTTTCACACTTCACCTCTAATCCATCTCTTGCCAATTCTCTCAAGAATAGTACAGTAATTCTTTATCAACGGTCCATTTCTTTTTTTCTGTCATCACTTAGTACTTACTTTTGACTGCAAAACTGTTCTTCTGACCAACAATTTTAAAAACTTGGGAACAATTTCTCTAATCCCACAGATACACACAACTCACCAAAGCAGTTTGTTTTAATATATTAAGGGAATTGTCAGAATGCAAATTTAGCTTCTGGTGTTGAACTCTAAGGTTTTCCTCATGCTTCTTTGCTATTTCCTCTTGTTCCTGGTTGTTCAAAATAAAAATATAACTCTACTAATGCACACTATTCCAGAAAGTCATGAAACTACATTCCCTTCACGGTAATTGCTCACTCACTGCTCAGTACTGCTCTCCAAATTTTCCTCTAACTGTAGCAGTTTTAAAAATTCTTTTCTTCTTGCTATAATCAGTGTGAGGGTTTTTTTTCCTTTTTAACACTACTGGAAAACAATCTACCTTTGTAATTTTAAGCTATGCAGCAAGTGGTATGGTGCAACAGGACAGGAGCTGGGCAGCAAAACAGTTGGTGTCGCTCCTCACCAAGGGAAAAAAGGAGGACCTGGGGAATTACAGGCCGGTCAGTCTCACCTCTGTGCCTGGCAAGATCATGGAGCAGATCCTCCTGGGAACTCTGCTAAGGCACATGGAAAATAAGGAGGTGACGGGTGAGAGCCAACAGGGCTTCCCTGAGCACAAGTCATGCCTGACAAATTTGGTGGCCTTCTATGACGGAGTTACATCATTGGTGGATAAGGGAAGAGCAACTGACATCATCTACCTGGACTTGTGCAAAGCTGGACACCGTTCCGCATGACATCCTGGTCTCTAAACTGGAGAGAAAGCAATTTGACAGATGGACCACTTGGTGGGTAAGGAACTGGCTGGATGGCCACACTCAAAAAGTTATCGTCGACAGCTCAATGTTCCAGTGGAAGCCAGTGACAAGTGGTGTTACTCAGGGGTCAGTGCTGGCACCGGTGCTGTTCAGCACCTCTACTGGTGACATGGATGTTGGGATGGAGTGCACCCTCAGCTACTTTGCTGATGACACCAAGCTGTGTGGCACAGTCAACATGCCTGAGGGAATGGATGCCATCCAGAGGGACCTGGACAGGCTGGAGAGGTGGGCCTGTACAAACCTCGTGAAGTTCAACAAGACCAAGTGCAAGGTCCTACATCTGGGTCAGGGAAATCCCAAGCACAAATCCAGGCTGGGCAGAGAATCGATCAAGAGCAGCCCTGGCTTGGGGGTGTTGGTGAATGAGAAGCTCAACATGAGCCGGCAATGTGCACTCACAGCCCAGACAGTCAACTGCATCCTGGGCTGCAGTGATTCTGCCCTTCTACTCTGCTCTCATGAGACCCCACTTGGAGTACTGCGTCCAGCTCTGGAGACTCCAACATATGAAGGACATGGACCTGTCGGAGCGGGTCCAGAGGAGGCCAGAAAGATGATCAGAGGCCTGCGTCAAGCTCTGGGGCCCCCAACATAGGAAAGACATGGACCTGTTGGAGTGAGTCCAGAGGAGGGCGACAAAGATGGAGTACCTCTCCTATGAGGACAGGCTGAAAGAATTGCAGTTTTTCAGCCTGGACAGGAAAAGGCTCCGAGGAGACCTTAAAGCCCCTTAAAGTACCTAAAGGGGCTACAGGAAAGCTGGCGAGGGACTCTTTATCAGGGAGGGTAGCAATAGGACAAGGCGTAATAGTTTTAAACTGAAAGGAGGTTTTTAGATTAGATACTAGCAAGAAATTCTTGACTGTAAGGGTGGTGAGGCACTGTCCCAGGTTGCCCAGAGAAGCTCTGGCTGCCTCATCCCTGGAGGTGTTCAAGGCCAGGTTGGACAGGGCTTGGAGCAACCTGGTCTAGTGGGAGGTGTCCCTGCCCCAGGGCAGGGGGGTGGAACTGGATGATCTTTAAGGTCCCTTCCAACCCAAACCATTCTATGAGTCTACGATTCTATGATTCTAAAGCAGAATCTTTACCGGACTCTTAGCAAAACTCCCCACATCTCCAGGACGGGGCAGGCGTCAGCAACATGTCCTCACCTTTGATGTTTGAAGCCCACCACAAAGAGGTTTTCCACTCTGTCACATCCTGTGAGCTAAAACCATCGGCAGGTTCTGGCTCATTCTCGGGCTCGGTACCACCCAGACACGTGACCTGCAGTCCAAAAGTACCCCCGAAAAGACCTCGATAACTGCATTAACACACCGGCACGCACTTAAGATGTAAACACTGCCAAGTCTTCTCATATTTGCATCACATACCAATTTAGCAAATCTAGCCTTTCTTCTGCTGAAACTTTCCTTACACACAGCTCATCTTCTGCCTTCATAAACTGCAATAAAGACCTGTTTGAGCACAAGGGCTTGAACACTGTCTATGGTGAAGAAGCCGTTTAGACAAGCCCCAGGTTTTTTTCCTCAATGCCGCCTTGATTCCCAGAAATCAATCAATACGAAAAGCTCCCTATGAAGACTGCATAAAAAAGCCAATTGCAAGTACCTTTCCTTGCTACTGTGTTTGTCAGGCAGCATTCAAGGAAGAAACTAGCTTTTCCCCCTAGTTTTGCTACAGCTTCATTACCTTTAAAGATGACACTTCTTCCTGTTGCTACACCATTACAGCCTCACAGCTGAGCCAAATCATACTTCAGGTAGGACACCTTCACCATACAGAGACAGGCATGCGACAGGAATACATTACTCTCAAAAATCAGACTCTTTCAACCACTCTTCCCTTTGCGTACCAAAGTTCAGAGACCATTAGAAAACAAGAACGTGAAAGCAGGGTTCTCTCTCCTGTTTTATGGAGCCCATTCTATCAGCCGTACAACTTGAAGCCCAACTCCAGGCAGAACCCCAGAATAAGAAGTACCGTCTTAAAAATTTCACAAAAAGGAAGGGCTTTGAAGTCACAAGACATGAAAACATTCATGAAAGCACCATCATGCAGGGACACATCTCTTATCACAGACCACCTGCCCTGTTGCCTGAGCAATGTTCTCTGCTAATCTGCAGCCACTGACAATTTCAAAATAGCACAGGATCATTAGCGCCGAGCATGTAGGTTGGAATTGGAGCTGGGAAGAAACCCATACGCGGTCAGTCTGGTTTCATTCCAGTCCAGATAAGTTCACATTTACTAGGACTGACAGCAGGTCCCCTCCACGTCTCCAGACCCCAACACCACTCCTGTGCAGCATCCCGAGAAGCAATAAGTGCAGAACAAGAAACCTTCCTTCAAAATAAGGCCTCCAGCCGGCTGTTTGAACAAGATGCATAGAGCACCAGCTGAGAACAACCTCTGCTTTAACTATCCCTCACTCCACTGTCCACATAAGGACACCAGCTCCTAAATGATCCTTAAAACCACACATCTTCCTCAGGGCAATGCTAAGGAAATACCAGAGCACAGGGACACCGGGTCATTCAGTTTAAGTTGATGGGGAGAAGGGCAGAGGACTAGAAAGAGAAAACCCAGTAGAGAATTCATTCTTCTCGTTTTCTGCCTCATTTGGGCACAGCTATACAGCTACAAAGAGCCCCTGTTTGGATCGCTCTTGGCAGCATTAGCACTTTCTTACTCTGCTGATGCTGCCCACTGACAGTTCATTATTCATGGTCCTCATCTGCTTTCTGGAGCTTTCCTTGCCCCGTGTGCCCCAGTCAGATGTTGGGCTTATGGAGCTGTGGGAGCCTTCTCATATCGTGTCTCTGTTCACAGCTCTCGCCTGCACTCCCCACCTTGGTCCCCTTCTGTGCTCAGGTGGATCCATCCCTGCAGAAATCTCTTTATTCCAGTGCCAAAGTCCCCGTGGTCAGGTGTGCAGTATTCTCCTTGGCAGTTAGTCTTCAGGCCATCTGCTGATACTTGAGTTACAGACAAGTTGATGGGCTCCTCGAGAGACGAGAAGTTGTTTCGATGCCTTCGTACTTCTTCCCCAACTTGGGTGTCACTACTGCTGAGCCTCGGACCGTTTGTGCCCATGGAGTCACTGGCACCTGCTTGTCATGTACGCGCCTGTCACCCTTCCCGCTGGCAGACCCATGGCGTACAGTACAGGTGTGCTCCGGTGATTAGTCCGTCCAGCCCAGTGGTGGTGGTTTTGTTGGTTTTTTTTTTTTTTTTTCCCAAGAAACCAGCAGTCACATGCACTTCTAGGCCTCTGGCTTGAATTCTGCCTTGTATCTACCTCCCTTCTTTTTTGGCTTCATCTGTATCCTTCGTACTCGTCAAGTGGCGGCATCCTTCTCTTTTGAGGTCACGGCTCCTTTTCCTTTCGGTGCTTCCTGTTATGCTTTACTCCTAAGTTCCCCAGTTTTGGTCTAACAGTGCTAGATAGTTTTTGTTCAGGGCAGCCTGGGACCTGAATGGGAACAGAGGTGTTAACTGGGGACACAGGCGTACGCTGTTCTTTCTGCTTGAGCTGTGGCAGTGGACACCACGGCAGCAATAAAAAGCAATGAAGCCCAGCAGTGTGAGCAGGTAACGGCTAACAGGGGACTAACAGGAAGCAGCAAGTTTCTCCATCCCAAGAAAAAGGTACAGTAAGAAACACACTGATCACAAGGATTTTGGCTAAAAACCAGCCAAAGAATAAGGTTTGTCTTAGATTTGTTTCTAAGACCACACTTCCTACAGCAAGAAGCTGGGTACTATTTAAGCCCCACCAAATGGGTTTGTTCCATTTACGTTGAGGATACAGTGGAATGGGAGACTCTTTGAAACGGTCCGATTTTCCACGCTTTACTCTGAAGCAATGGACATAAAGGAAGACATTTATGCCAGACAGGACCCAAAGCACCATCTTTATCATTTCATGAGCTGGAGGAGTGGCTGGCAACCGTGGAACCTCGGAAGCATAACATTCTGTACTGGCTGGCAACTGCCTTTGTTGGTGCAGCAAGCCTGGAGCAGGTACCACCTCTTCGTTTGTGTGTGTATTTCACTGTCAGTTGTAGTTGTGTTTCAAGAAAGAATCAGAGGTAAGGTTCTGATGATCTAGTTTTTGAAAGAAAATGACTGCTTTCAGGGTAAGAATACGATTTGCCTGACTATTGATAGCTTTAATGTTTTCATGTATGTTCTGGCAGTGGAGGAGAAGCACAAAAGGTGAAAATGGCCACTGCTGGGAATGACGACTATTTTTATTCCGACTCTGCACAGGTAAATGCAGTAGATTTTAGAGTGGTTTGTATTGTTGATTTTCTTGAGATGTCCATGTTGAAAGGGAGGTTTGTTATGTAAAGTTTGAAGTTGCTATGTCACGCTGGCTGGGTTATGGCAGCATCTGTAGATGAGCTGTCTGATCTTCAGAAGTGCTGAGAAGAGCTACTGATCATCTAAACTATGGACAATTTCTCCTGGGAACTGGGCTCGGATACTCAGAGAATACACAAGTTAAAAACCGCACATAGAGATCACTCATCACTGTCCTGTTGAACCGACGTTATATTCTGAATAAATAGGCCGTGTTTGCAACTTCTGCTTATAGCGACTCCCTGAATTTTGCAAAACCAGTTCTTTAAAGCAAAGTCCTTCAAAAGGGGTTTGTTCTTCCAAGAAATATTTGTATTCCACCTGGTGAAAATCTGGGGGCGGCTGTAGGGCTCTTTGTCATTGCATCCGTTTCATCCCCGGGGGATTTAGGCGTTAATGCCGGGGCGATGGGCTTTGGCTCCAGCCCCCAGTGTGTCTCAGGGGATGGCCCAGTCGTACTGACTACAGTCCAACAGTGGCGTGGGTTTGAGATGCTGCTCCTAGACCCAGCCACTGGTGTCTGGAACTGAGTGAAACTGACCTTCAAATGCTCTGATATTTTCAAGTGTGACTTTGTTTTCCTCTAAAAAATCATTCAGAAACTGGTTAAGAAATAACCAGCAACCTGGCATTTCCAGCTGTCAGCTGGGATGTTGTTCATACCCAGGATGTAAACCCGAGTTTATATTTGTCACCATAATGCTGTTATACCTGGACTACTGTATTATTAATTAAAACTGAAGAGTTTTAAAAGAGGAGATTCACTTTTGAGGCAACCACTAGAGCATGGGAATGTAGCGTGACTTACCCACAAAGTCATTGTCCTCATGTGGGTTCCGGGTGCAGATTCTGTCGCTGTGTTCACAGCAGCACACCCCGTATTAATCCATTTAGTCCATTTTTATTGTTGTATTTACAGTACCTGAAAACTGTTTTCTCCTGCAGCAAAAGTACAGCAACACCTCCTGTTGCTGGGAAAGACAACCCTCAGGCTGTTTGAGCGTCAGTTGTGCCTTCCATCACGGCAAACCTCGTTACATGAATGGGCCTTTTTTGCCGCCTGGTAACAGTGAGTAAAAATATATTCTCAACCATTTGTTCATGAGAGTAAGTAGATACAGGAAAATGTCCTCCCAGTGCTTAGTTCCCGTGCTTACATAGTATGTATTAAGGTCAAGAAACGTACTGTTGCAAATCATAGAATCAGTGAGGTTGGAAGGGACCTTTAAGATCATCAAGTCCAACCATTAACCTACCCTGATAAAAACACCACCACTCCTAAACCATGTCCCTAAGCACCTCATCTACCCTTTTCTTAAACACCTCCATGGATGGTGAATCCACCACCTCTCTGGGCAGCTTATTCCAATGTTTAATAACCCTTTCAGTGAAAAAATGCTTCCTAATATCCAATCTAAACCTGCCCTGACATAACTTGAACCCATTTCCTCTTGTCCTATCACTTGTCACCAGGGAGTCACTCGGGTATGATCTGCTGCCCCAGCAAGTTGAAGGCAAAGAAAGGAATTGTATTGGCGTTTGAATAGGGTCTGCCACATGAATTTTTTCAGCTGTCACATTACAGGTCTTCCTAACTATGAGTGACATGAAAGATGAACTCACAAATGGCAATTTAGGTTGCCAAGGTCCACAGAGTAAAAGTGTTGCTTTACTTGGGTATTTGCTAGATTAAATCTCTCCAGTAGCGAAAGCGGTGAGTAGGTAGGTAATGATGTAAGAGAAATGAGTAGTGTGTGTGGTGGGGGAGAAGGTTGGTAGGGCCACCGGTAGCAATATCTGTTGATAGAGCACAACATGTGAGATGGATGAGACCCCCCTCAGATAGATAACGTCAGACTACAATGCAGTGCGTGCAGGTGTCTTTCCATTCATCATTTGGAATAAATTGTTCAGGCGTGAACATTGGACGCAGGCTATTGAAATACAGTGTGCAAGGCAATACCATACCCCCTCATCCTTTTTTAAATAGCGTAGAATGATAACTGTGTTCCTCTTTTCAAAAGGCTTTCTTCAGCGCTGCCTCATCTGCCCATTCAGAGAAGCAAGTGCCCATGATTCTTCCTACTCTCTGTAGTTGGAAGATGCTCTTGGAAGAGAGTGTCTCTCCTACTCTCTGGTGGTTGGAAGATGTCAACCTCTGCAGATTTTTTCTACAATGCACAATCTCTCTATTTAATGATTCCTTCAATATGATAATGATTTAAAAACTGTACCTGCTGGTCTGAACCTGGACTTGATGTTCTAGTTCCCTCCGAATAAAATACATATAATGTTCTTATCTGCAGATGCCCCATTGCCACAGGGTGTAGGAGAAGGGATTCTGCCTCCAGCCCATAGTCAACAATCGCTCAGAACTCATAAGAATATTTTACTACCCGTTCACCCTCCAGTGATTATAAACCTCAATGACGAAGATGACGAAGAGGACGATGAAGAGAAAGAGAACTGTAAAAAGTTTTTGTCTTTCTTTTTCAATGAAGTAGAGTCGGGGTTTTGGACCCTTGCAATGTACTTCACAACTGATGTATTATAATTTTTTTTTTAGAGAAGGGTTGTTGACAATTTTTGGAAATAGTTTCCAGCTAATCTTCAAATTTTGGAACTGGTAGTCCCCAGATGGGAGTGAGGCAACGTTTTCTAACTCCTGTGAAATGCCTGGCTGTAGATGTCAGCAGTGGTATAAATCACATACCTGAACTGGGACAGATAAGGAGTGCTCACTTCACCAGCTCTGCCGGCAGACGTCACGTGATGGTGACTTTAGGCAGAGGTTTGGTGACACGCACTCCCCAGTGACGTGTTTAGTCAGGAGATTCCCTTTTGGGTGTAAATGAAGGATTATTTTGCAAAGGAGTACTGAAGATGCTTTTGAATCATTTTAAATCACCAAACGTTAGCTTAATATGTGTTGTGAGTGCAATTCCATTGCACTTGGCAATGCCTAATATTAAGGAACCCTTTTTCTGTCCCGAAGCAGAGGCTACAGTCAGAAAAGAAACAGCCATGACCGAAATGAAATTCATTATGGGATTTGATTATTAAGAATAGTTGAAGGTCTTTGTATAGATACCTAAAAATCTTTTAAAACTGTTTCCTACAGATGTTTCTGAATGGGTGCCTAAGACTGCTGCAGATATTGAAGAGGAAAGAGCAATAAAGGAAGTGTGCTATATATCTGGTAAATACAGAATTAGTCACTCTTTCCTAAACAGCAGCACTGCCAATATAGTAAACTCCGGTGTTTTTTTTCCCTCTTGGGATATATTTAGGCGAGTATTACAGGATTCAGTACCCTCACAAACACCGATCAACAAAAACTGCGTCTTCGCGTTGGGAAAATGAGCTATTACCCTTGGAAGCTACCAAGCGACGCTTGCAGAAAGGCAAGTACTTTCCGTCTTCTCGGACAATGTTTACCAGTTTTCAAATTACTGTTACAGGGAGAAACGATGACATAGTTTCCCATCCTCCCCGCTTTTTTAATTTAGTGACGATAAAAGATAGCATATTACAAAGAGAATAAAAATCCTTCATTCCTTTTTCCCCATATATATTTATACTGTCACACGCGTGGTGACTCCCTGCATCAGTCGACTGTAAATGGAAAAGGTGGAAATGGGCTGTTAACCCTAAGCGTACGTTCCTGAGATACACAACATAGGTCTTTCATAGACTTTTTCTTCACGATCAAGATCTATGTAGTCTAAATTTAACCACCCTAAGGTTAGGAATGTAGTTTAGATTTCACATGTAGGCTCACTGTTGGACATGGAGAGAGACGGGCACTCTTTGGGGGCTGTTTATTGGATCATAAGACAGTGCCAAAGACAGGTGAGATGGCGCCGCGCTCTCTGCTGGCTGTCTTGGCTGTCTAGAGGATTAGATGCAGCCATACACCAAACTTTTATAGAACTAAATTTAGAAGAAATAAGTACCCCCTTGAAGTGTCTTGTAAAAGATAGTACCAAAAGAGTTCCATGTTGTTTTGAATGTTGTGCTTTATCCAACATAATTAAGGTCCAAGGAAGACAAGCTAATAAACATTTACCTCCCTTAATATGTTTCTACTTCATTCTTGACCAAGTGGCACGACTGAAAACAATCTGTATTAGTTCATTTAATGAACCAGTAATAATCCAATTCCATTTGTAGCCTCACAGAAGCCAAAGCAGCTTAGGCTAGATCAGGAAAGAACCTCATGCATTGTCAGACTCTCCTGTAGTGACCTTTGAGAGCATTTTGCTGTGGCATTCAAACTATTTTAAAAATTGAAGATTTTGCTGCTTGGGTTTGATGATGAAACCTGAAGACTTCTTGAAATGTACTGTTAGAGTGTTGAGGCGATAACAGCACAATGTTACACAGAAATTTTTGCCTTTAAATCTGTGAAAGAATTTTCTGAAGTGTTGTGTAAGTACATAGTAACATATATTCTTAAAAACTGTTTATATTCTTTTCTGTATTTATGTTGTTTTCAGAATACGCAGATGACAATGCCCCGACTCCTAAGAACTCATGGGTAATTGTCGGAAGAATCCCTGCTGGAGGAGTTAAAGCTAGCAGCAAACCATCAGTTATGTAAGTGTCCATAAAGCGTTGTATTCTTTGTTCAGGTTTCAGTGTGTTAGCTTTTTTTTATGGGTATTAGTTTACAGAGGCATTGAGATTGTACCTCTCTTGTTAAAGCTGCTCTGACCTTTTGTTGTCATGGGGCAGATTTTAATGTATCTTTTATTTTGGTCACCAGACTTCTAAATCACACAAAATGCTTTCAGGTGTCATTGCTACTACTATTTTTAGTCCATTTAGCATATGGAACACGTTTAGTATTTTGACACCTTCATGGCTAAGCGTGGTGGATATCTGAAGACAGTGTGTGGGCTTCCACAGAGAAACACTGTTCTACAGACTGTGCTGCTGAGATTTTTGTTATTTCTTTGTCAGACTACTGATTTGTTTCACGGAAGTAAACTTGCACTTTGAAGCATCAAAATTATGACTGTTCCTTCTTAGAAACTAAACTGCTCTATCTGGTACCCATTTGTAATACCAGGGACCCACAGATTGGCTGAAGTTACCTCTGATTCTTCAAGAACACAAAACTGTAGCACAGACTTCATTTTTTTGGTACTTACAGAGCCGAGATAAAATATCTGAGGACTTCCTCTTGCACTGCCGTGTTCTCTATCTGTCAGTCTCAGAGTGCTTTGTGACCAAGGAGAACTGTGATTTGGGGTTTGGGTTTTTTCAGTACCAAGAGAGACAAATGCATACCTTTTTCTTCTTTTCCCAAAAAATTGTTAGTTCCATGAAGAAACCCTTGGCTCCACCTCCACCATCATACATTTGCTTTCGTTGTGGAAAACCTGGCCACTATATAAAGCACTGCCCAACAAATGGGGTAAGATTGTGGGGGACTTCTGGTGTTACTTAGCTTTTATTATTTTTACCTTGGCAGTTACGTAACAAACACGGGAACGCTCTTATTCGGAAGTGTTTCTCTTGGGGTGACAGACAGATGCTATATGGCAATGTTGCAAAAGCCTTCAAAATTCAAGGGAAACCTAGAATTAAAAATGTGACATTTTCTTTTTTCTACGTCATAGACATTAAATATGTCCATAGATCTTTCTCTGGGAACTTTCATGTGTATTTACATATATTTCAAAACTATTGATGTTTCTGTTGACCCCACCTATTGAGTATTTGCGTGTTTTAATGACACAAGTCTCTGGCTGAGTATTCATGCCAGGTAACATCAGTCGCTGAAGGCATATGCAGCCTTCATGTATATAGGTGGTGAAAGTAAGTTTCTGCAGTGGCCGATTCCGAGCACTGAGTTCAGCTCTCACTCTGGACTGCGCTTTGGAGCCATATGCGATTGTGTCTCCTCTCTGAGTGGGTGGTGAGCTCAGGGATATGTAACCCTTATGGAACCTGAAGTTAAGCAAAAGAACATCGATTGAGTTCAATACGCTGCTCAAGTCTTTGAAACTTATTGGCTCTATTAATTTAGGAAAATAAGTATTTTAGTCGAGAAACCCTTGCGCTAGGTAAAAGGAGAGGATTAAGGGCTTTTGCTGCTTAAAATAATCATTGAAATGTCATTCTAAGTATGGGTCTTAAGATGAGATATGTCTGCATTTCTTTTTTTAACAGGACAAAAATTTTAAGCCTTTTCCCAGAATTAAAAAGAGCACAGAAATACCAAGGAGTTTCGTGATGGATGTGAAAGATCCCAATAGAAAGGGTGCTATGCTGAAAAACACTGGAAAATGTGCACTACCGATTATTAATGCGTAAGTATGGAGTTAATTGGATGGACCAAAAAGTGAAGGAGACAAACCATGCATAAATGCCTGAGGGACGATGCAACCGAGTTGGCCAGCGTCGGTCATTACGGGGGAGGAAGCACTGGCATTGCATCGTCACCTTAACAACTGTGATACTTGCTAATATTAAAATGGGGTGGTCCTACTGTTCGTGCCTCTGGAACTTGGTTAAACTTGCAGTGCGCTAAGAATCTGTAGTTCTGCAAAACATTTCTGTCGTGTTTAACGTGGAGTTGTTCTCTTGGAAAGCCCATTTTGCTTCTGTTTTATGTTCCAAAGGCTTCTTGTAAAATTTAACAAATAGCTCTTGGACTGAGATTTCCTCCCCTGCTCTGACTTTTATCAAATCCCATGTGGGAAACCCACTGAGGTTTTCCTGTTGCTATAAACTAAGACAATACTACTGTGCGCTGGCAGGAGTGGCTGTTTCAAAATGCACTTGGTGACACTTCTGTTCTTCTGTCATGCATCTCCTTTTGTAGAAGCTGTAACATAGACCTCTTCCATCCATAAAATGCACTTACTCTGAGACAAACTTTATCCTGACTCTACAATTTGCATGTACCCTCTGGCCCAGGAGAGGTGGGATTCATTGCACCTGATTTCTGGCTGTCAAGAAATGATGTTTCTAGTCTGAGCTAATTTCTTAGTTGATCCAATGAATGGGAAAGTTCTGCAGAAGGAAGATTGTTCCCCCCTCCCTCTTCTGGTGTTGTGGCTATTGCAAAGTGGTTTAAACGAAACGCCTACATTTCAGAAGGCAAATGTGAAATGAGAATTCCATCTATTATCTTCCTCTGGTGATATCCAAAGCTTCGAACAGTTTTCCTTTACCCATCTGTAACTTTTTTCTTCTTCCTTCCCCACCCCACCCTCCAGGGAAGCTTATGCTGGAGGAAAGAAGGAAAAGCCTTCCTTTTTACCAGAGGAGCCATCCTCCCCCTCGTCCTCAGAAGACCCTATTCCAGCTGAGTTTTTGTGTGTCATTTGTAAAGAGATAATGACTGATGCCGCTGTTATTCCCTGCTGTGGAAACAGTTATTGTGACAAATGTACGTGTTCTTCCTGTGTTTGTTAATTCAAAACATCACCTCTGATTTTCTGAGAGCAGAAATAGGAGACGACAAAATTACTTTGTTGCCCGTTCTATTTCATACTTATGTATCCCCTGAATAGGAAAGGGCTCTTTTTGTATAAAGGAAAAAAAAAGGCAGAAAGCTTTTTTTCCTTTCGTGTATCCGGTTAAATCCTCTTTCCATGCAGAAGGAGGCGTATGAGAAGAGTGCATAACTGCGCAGTGCATTACAGTATTGGATATCAAATGCATTTAGTTTTTTCACAGCCCTTTCTCTCACACATAATTGTGTGCTCTGCAACAAACAGGTCATTGGGCATTTAATCTGCATTCTTCTCCAGGGGAGAGTTGGTGGAATCCTTCAGAACTCAAACCTACTAATGTTTTGTTGAGGTGTGTTTTATTAACTGTGAGGTTGGTGACTTCTCACTGCAGCGGATAGTGGAAAAGAGACTGGTCGAACCATCAAGTGTTACACTGGTGAAATATCAAAACTGTATACCAGAAATAAATGCTGCATACTAGAAATGTTTTACACTATTGAACATTTACAGCTTCACGCTCTCAATAAAAGCCATATTCCCCCATCAGTCATATATGTCTTTTTATTAGAACCCCCAACAATGCTTTCCTTTGGCTAAACCTTCTGTGATGACTCTATTGACACACAGGTATTAGAACGGCATTACTGGAGTCTGAGGAACACACATGCCCAACGTGTCATCAGACAGATGTTTCTCCTGATGCTCTCATTGCCAACCAGTTCCTGCGCAAGGTAACGTGATGACTTCTACGTAAACTGTTTGTAAGAAAAGTCTGTTAGTAAAAGGTGAAAGGGAAGAAAATAATAATTTACGTCTCCTTAAGCAAGGCTAAATTGCATAATAAGGCCACGTTTACTTTCTAAATACATCATCTGCTGTTACAGAAGCTTACAACTCTTTAGAGACAATGTGGCCAATTCAGTGCACACTTTTGTTTTCCAATTTGGTGTTAACACTGAAGTGCTTTAGATACAGATACTCTGAGTCACTCATCATCAATATCAGTGTTTAATGCGATGTGTTCATACATCTGTGTGTTGATTCATTTTAGGATTGATAACGTTTGCAGGAGCACACAAGTAACATTAATCTGTGGAGCCTTTTCTTCGTGTATCTACTGAAGTTTCATACTACCTTTTTGTAAACGTTTTTCTGCCTCTAGGCTGTGAACAACTTCAACAATGGAACTGGCTATGCAAAAAGGCTCCGTCAGCAGATTCAGCAGCAGCAGCTGCCACCGCCGCCACCACCACCACCTCCACCACCGCTCATGCCTGTTTTACCTCCTGGACCTTTTCGGTAGGAAATCTGTAGATCAACATAAATATGAAAGACACCAAAATGCTGCAGTTAGATTCTTCTTCTTGAGCTTCTCCGCTGGCGATTTATACATCATTAGTGACAGTTCCACATAAGTGTGGAATTTTTGGGTTTTGTCTTTACTTTGAATGAGGACACATTGAAAAGCTGGAAGTGTGCCTCATGCAAGAATTTTCTCAGAAGTGTTTCTTGTCTGGTTGCCTTATCAATCGTTCGGTAAAGGCGTATCCTGAGAGAGGAACGTTTTTTCCCCAGAAGCCCTTTGATTGCATGTGGCTCACAGTTCCTAAAGGAACCATTTAGTTATGTCAAATCTTCTTGAGTGCATCAATTTCTCTTTAGGACTGGGGAAATAATATTTTCATGAAAAGTGTAAAAGTACAATTATAGGTAAAATTGGCCAGGTGTTTTCACATTACTTTTTTCTACAGTCTTGATATCATCGATACTATGATAAGTCAGAGTCATCCTCAGCAATACACAGTGTAGTCAGTGCTGCATACAGATTGGATAATAAACGTTGAAACACTGTAAATCTGAAGTATTTACAAACATGACAGTCTTAAGTTTGCAATCCAGTGAAGTCATATGAAAATACATGAGAAATCTGTGCTATTGTTTAGGGCTTATACCCTTTCGACTTCATGCGCTGAATGCAAACAGCCGCTCTGCCCAGCAGACTGTCGGGCTCGGCCGTACCGTTGAATGCACAGGATCACAGCTCAAAAGAATCTCTCGGGCAGCCTCTGAATGATCACATCGACATTTCCCAATAGAATTTCAGCTCTTCCATCTTCCCACACTGAGACTGAGCATGTGGGTTACACGTACTCTGATCCTTTCATGTGCAGCCAGCTTAATAAACTATTTTTCCCGTGAGATTTCTCTTTCAATGCCAGTAGTTCATAGGGACTTCTCGACAGGGCTTCATTTGGAATCGGCCAACTTTGCATTTGTAAATCTGAAGTTGTTTCTTTTATTTATATTTTTTTTTCTCCATTTCCAGTAGTCAGCCTTTTCTCACCTTAGACTTTATATTTCAAGCAGCATTCCAAAACGCTGTTTGATTAATAAAAGTGTGGGTTTTTTGTAGTGGCGCCGATAGCATTATACCTCTTGCTGCTCTGCTGACGGCTGCTGAACCTCCTCAATCTTCCTCTCTGTCAATCAGCAGTTTGTTGGAAGAGAAGGTAAGTTTGATGTCAACATAGGCAAGGATTCTTGTATTTTAGTAGAGCTTATTTTCCAACTGTTTGCATTTATTCACAAGACCTGTCAGGTTCCTGTGCTGCGACAACCAGCATTCCCAAGTCTTCTGGGCCCCCAGGGACAACCAATACCCACAAATGGTAAGGAACGATAACTTCAGAATTTCTTTTAAAAAAATGACCTTCAGACAAACTCAATGGGATTTTGCTCTTTGTCCTCTCCCCACTCCAACAGGTCGCCCAACGGGAGGCAGTGCACCTCACTCAGCAGGTGGCAGACCGGGCTGCGAACTGTAAGTGTCCTACTGAAATTCAATATGTTCCTACTTGTAACCTGCTAAACGAGGCCGTACCACATAACTTACACAACAGCTGATTTATAATGAAAAAAGTCTGCACAGATAGTTGTGGAGAATACAAGTGGTAATTAAATTTTAAATGCCTTAATTTGAATTGGCCTTAGCAGAGGGGATCTGCGCTTGCAGTAAGATGATTTAAAATAAAAGCCCAGTACAGGATTGAAAAGAGGACTCTGAAAAATGAATGCTTTTTGAGGAAACCATAGTTCCATGTAAAACCTAAAGAGAATTAAAGGATCAGATGGAAAGCCGCCCTTTAGATTACTGGCTGAATAGAGCTGGAAAAATTGATTTCCCAATAGAAATCAGCCTCCAACATTCTTTTTTCTAAAAATTTTAGTTGATACTAATTGAGAAAATCCTTGGAAAAGTCAGTGCTGTCATTTTATGACAATTCTGAATTTCTTCAATGCGTTCATGTCCAACAGCCAAGCTGCTTTCTCTCAGTTGGAGAGAGCAGAGACTGTTTTATCCATCATTGCAGTGTCAAGCTGGTCCTTCCTTTTGGTATATATTTGTTCTAGATAGATTGTAAGGGCACAGTATGTTTATAAAATGTTATGAGAAATAAAACCAGAAACCAGGATCCATTCCACAGATTATCTAAAAATCTCAAGTTCAGTAAGCAAGAAAATAACAATTCAGGGACAGGAACAGGCCAAATACATCATGGTGAGGTGACAACATCAGAAGTATTAAGTGTCTCAAGGAGCGGCGGAGGAGCGGTGGGCGCTCAGCACATGGGAGATGGGAGTCTCTTTTAAGCACGGGCAGCCTCCACCCATAGTCGCAAGGCGAGAAGAGGAGAGAAGACTGTGGGAACTGTTGGAGGTGAGGGTGTGGAAGGCAACTGAGAGGATGAAGAAATGAGCGTAGTCTCAAATGACCAGGAAGCAGGGAGCAATATGCTTACGTTGAGAACAAGAAGCCACCATGCTCCCGCTTTGTTCTCTTTCCTCTGTAAAATCAGGGCAGAGCGTTACAAACAGTGACACATGTCTTGGGGTCTCTTTAGAAGTTCAAATCAAGGATTCCCACACAGCGAATGTTCCCAAAGAAGGGCTTAAGCCCAACACTACCAACATCAACACTGTCGTGGTTTGGCCTCAGCCAGCAACAGAGAACCACGCAGCCACTCGCTCGACTCCCACAGCCATGGGAAAAAAAAAAATCAGCAGAAAAGGGCAAAACTCGTGGGTTGAAATATTATAATTTAACAGAACAGACAAAGGGAAAAAGAAAGAAAAGAAAGAAAGAAAAAAAAACAATAACACCGGTAAAGGAATACAAGAACGCGATTACAGTACCGCCGCGAAGCTCACCGACCAGACCCGCACCACCGCAACCCGCCCCCGAGTGGCGACTGACTCCCCCGCCCCGGCTAGCTCCTTTTATAGCGGGGCATGGGTCACGTGGTATGGAATACGTGCCTCCCCTGCCGGCTCCCTGGAAATTAACCCCATCCTTGCCGGAACCAGGACATTATCCACCCCTTATTCCATACCATCTATGTCATGCCCAGATCTTTCAGTTCCCATAGTCTATGAGCCATCCCTTAAAAATGTCCATTAAGCTCACGTAGTCCATGACGGTAGGCTCCAGCAGTGAGAACAGTCTCTCAGGGCACATAAGATGATGTGTAGTGCTGAACTGGTGGGTGCTGTATTTGAAGCTCGTGACTGGGGAATGCAATACAGTCCATGCCCACGGTCCACAGGTTGAAGATGTCGATCTCAAGGAAAATTGCTGGGCGCCAGATACTGAGATCAGTTCTTATTACATCATAAAATTATTCACTGGCTATTCTCACCCAAAATCAAATCCCCATGAGGTACACATCGGACCTCCCCATCCTCTCGCATCACCCACCAAGTGCACCCGGGTCCTTGTGCAAATGCAATCCCACGGATGGGTTTGCCTTTGCCTGAGGCAGGGCTAACCCAGACTGTCTTCCCTAACATATTCTTCATATGCACTACAGGGACTTTATCCCCTTCTACTGTACGTGGAAGTTTTGATTGGGCAGGGCCAGCTCGATTGGCAGATCCCCTAGTGTTAACTAACCAGGTGGCTTTTGCTAAATGGGTATCCCAATGTTTGAAGGTCCCACCCCCCATGGCTCTCAGGGTAGTCTTTAGCAGTCCATTATATCGTTCTATCTTACCCGAGGCTGGTGCGTGATAAGGAATGTGATATACCCACTCAATGCCATGCTCTTTGGCCCAGGTGTCTATGAGGCTGTTTCAGAAGTGAGTCCCGTTGTCCGACTCAATTCTTTCTGGGGTGCCATGTTGCCATAGGATTTGCTTTTCAAGGCCCAGGATAGTGTTACGGGCGGTGGCATGGGGCACAGGGTATGTCTCCAGCCATCCAGTGGTTGCTTCCACCATTGTGAGCACGTGGCGCTTGCCTTGGCGAGTTTGTGGGAGTGTGATATAATCAATCTGCCAGGCCTCCCCATATCTATATTTTAGCCATCGTCCTCCGTACCAAAGAGGCTTTAACCGCTTGGCTTGCTTAATGGCAGCACACGTTTCACATTCGTGGATAACCTGTGCAATAGTGTCCATGGTCAAGTCCACCCCTCGGTCACGAGCCCATCTATATGTCGCATCTCTTCCTTGATGGCCTGAGGCAACGTGGGCCCACCGAGCTATGAATAGTTCACCCTTACGTTGCCAGTCCAAATCCACCTCAGCCACTTCAATTTTAACAGCCTGATCTACCTGCTGGTTGTTTTGATGTTCCTCAGTGGCCCGATTCTTGGGGATGTGGGCATCTACATGACGTACTTTCACAACCAGATTCTCAATCCGGGCAGCTATATCTTGCCACAGTTCAGCAGCCCAGATGGGCTTACCTCTGCGCTGCCAGTTGTTCTGCTTCCACTGCTGTAACCACCCCCACAGAGCATTTGCCACCATCCATGAATCAGTATAGAGGTAAAGTACCGGCCATTTCTCTCGCTCAGCAATGTCCAAAGCCAGCTGGATGGCTTTTACCTCTGCGAACTGACTCGACTCACCTTGTCCTTCGGTGGCTTCTGCAACTCGTCGTGTCGGACTTCACACAGCAGCCTTCCACTTTCGATGCTTTCCCACAATTCGGCAGGACCCATCAGTGAACAGGGCACGTTTCTTCTCATTTTCTGGCAGTTCATTATACGGTGGGGCCTCTTCTGCACGTGTCACCTCTTCCTCTAGTGATATTCCGAAATCTTTGCCTTCTGGCCAGTCCATGATCACTTCCAGTATGCCTGGACGACTGGGGTTTCCCATTCGAGTTCGCTGGGTGATCAGTGCAATCCACTTACTCCACGTAGCATCAGTTGCATGATGTGTGGCAGGGACCCTTTCTTTGAACATCCAGCCCAGCACTGGCAGTCGAGGTGCTAAGAGGAGCTGTGCTTCAGTGCCAACCACCTCCGAAGCAGCTCGAACCCCCTCGTATGCTGCCAATATCTCCTTTTCTGTTGGGGTATAGCGGGCTTCGGATCCTCTGTATCCCCGACTCCAGAACCCCAGGGGTCGACCTCGAGTCTCCCCTGGTGCTTTTTGCCAGAGGCTCCAGGTAGGGCCATTCTCCCCGGCTGCAGTGTAGAGCACATTTTTAACGTCTTGTCGTGCCCTGACTGGCCCCAGCGCTACTGCATGAACTATTTCCTGCTTAATTTGTTCGAAAGCTTGTCGTTGCTCAGGACCCCACTTAAAATCATTCTTTTTCCGCGTCACTTGATATAGAGGGCTCACAATCAGACTGTAATTTGGAATATGCATCCTCCAAAAACCCACAACACCTAAGAAAGCTTGTGTTTCCTTTTTACTAGTCGGTGGGGACATAGCTGCTATTTTGTTGATCACATCCATTGGGATCTGACGGCGTCCATCTTGCCATTTTATTCCTAAAAATTGGATCTCCTGTGCAGGTCCCTTAACCTTACTTCGTTTTATGGCAAAGCCAGCTTTCAGAAGGATTTGAACTATTTTATTCCCTTTCTCAAAAACTTCTTCTGCTGTGTCGCCCCATACAATGATGTCATCAATGTACTGCAAATGTTCTGGAGCTTCACCCTGTTCCAGTGTGGTCTGGATCAGTCCATGACAAATGGTGGGGCTGTGTTTCCACCCCTGGGGCAGTCGATTCCAGGTGTACTGGATGCCCTTCCAAGTGAAAGCAAACTGTGGCCTGCACTCTGCCGCCAAAGGGATTGAGAAGAATGCATTGGCGATATCAATCGTTGCATACCACTTAGCTGCCTTCGACTCCAGTTCGTATTGAAGCTCTAGCATGTCTGGCACGGCAGCACTCAGCGGTGGTGTGACTTCATTCAGGCCACGATAATCCACTGTTAGCCTCCACTCTCCATTAGATTTTCGCACTGGCCATATGGGACTATTAAAGGGTGAGCGAGGCTTGCTAATCACTCCTTGAGTCTCTAGTTGACGAATCAACTTATGGATGGGAATCAGAGAGTCTCGGTTAGTACGATATTGCCGTCGATGCACCGTTGTGGTAGCAATCGGCACCTGTTGTTCTTTGACCCTCAACAACCCTATCACAGAGGGGTCCTCTGAGAGACCAGGCAAGGTGGATAACTGTTCAATTTCTTCTGTCTCCAAGGCAGCTATGCCAAAAGCCCACCGGTATCCTTTTGGGTCCTTGAAGTATCCTCTCCTGAGATAGTCTATGCCAAGGATGCATGGAGCCTCTGGGCCAGTCACAATGGGATGCTTTTGCCACTCATTTCCAGTTAGGCTTACTTCAGCTTCCAGTACAGTCAACTCTTATGATCCCCCTGTCACTCCAGAAATACAAATGGGTTCTGCTCCTCTGTAATTTGATGGTATTAAGGTGCATTGTGCACCAGTGTCCACCAGAGCCTTATACTCCTGTGGCTCAGATGTGCCAGGCCATCGAATCCACACAGTCCAATAAACCCGGTTGTCCCTTTCCCCCACCTGGCTGGAGGCAGGGCCCCTCTAATCCTGATCATAGTATACGTTACTCACTTGTTGCAAAAATGATTTGGAAGTCCCTTCAAGAGGATCGGAGGTTAGATCAGGCCTTCCATTCTGTCTGGGGAACTGTCTGCTGGAAACAGGAGCTGCACTTTTTCTGGAGGGATCCCCTTTTGTGTTTGTTCTTCCTTGCAGCTCACGTACCTGTGTCCGTAGTGTTGAGGTAGGTTGTCCATCCCACCTCCTCATGTCCTCTCCGTGGTCATGCAGGTAAAACCACAGGGTGCCTCGTTGTGTGTACCCCCTATACTCTTCCTCTTGAGTAGGGAAACGCCTGCTCCTAATAGCTGAGATGCTGGCCTGTACAGGTGGGGAGTAGGACATACTCTCTTCAAGTTGCTGGACTTTCTGGGACAGTTTCTCCACAGCTGAAATGAGGGGGGAAGATAGGCTTTCTTCATATTGACGGAGTCGTCCAGCCACCTCATCCACCGTTGGTCCCTCTTCACCTCTCCATTCCATCACTGCCAAGGAGTTGGCATATGATGATGGTGCGCTCCGTACAAACTTCCGCCATATGGGCCTTGTGCACTGGACTTCATCAGGATCTGTGGGTAACTGCGCATTATCTGGGTCAAAGTAAATCATCTCTCGTACGGCTAATTCCCTTAGGTACTGGATACCTTTTTCCATGGTGGTCCACTTGCTTGGACGACATACAACATCTTCGCTGAAAGGATACCTTTCCCTTACACCTGCCAGGAGTCACCTCCAGAGGCTGAGGGCTTGTGTCTTTTTCCCAATTGCCTTGTCAATGCCTGCCTCCCTAGACAAGGATCCCAGATGCTTAGCTTCCCTGCCCTCTAATTCCAAGCTACTGGCCCTGTTATCCCAGCATCGGAGCAGCCAGGTGACAATGTGCTCACCAGGAAGTCGACTGAAATCTTTTCGCATATCTCGCAGCTCACTCCGGGATAGGGATTGGGTTATTACCTCTGGTTCTGTCTCTTCCTCCTGTTCCTTTGATGGCCCTGGTTCATCATCATCCTTTACTATGCGAACTGATTTCTTGGTGTATTTCTTCTTCTGTATAGGAGCAACTGATACTGGCACAGGTTGGTTGTCCGGTTCAGCTGCAGTGCCTGCCACTGGGGTTTGAGTGGCTGCATTGCCTGTCACCAGGGTTTGAGTAGCCACAGTGCCTGCCACTGGAGTTAGAGTAGCCTCATTGTCTGCCACCGGAGTTGGAGTAGGCATAGTGCCTGCCACTGGAGTTGGAGTAGGCTCCTTGTCTGCCACCGGGGTTGGAGTACCCTCCTTGTCTGCTGGTCTGGCTTTCCCCTCTTTCCCCTGAGGGTCCTGCATAGTACTGAGCAGTGTTTGGTAGATACTGGCCAGGGCCCAACACAGTGCCATAAGTTGTGCCTCTCTGGAATAGCCACAGCATTTTCCTTTGAAATATTCTATTACTTTATCAGGGTCCTGTAGTTGTTCAAGGGTGAAGTCCCAAACCATTGGAGGTGAGAAGTTCTCTAGATACCTACCCATGTTCTCCCACATCCCATGCCACCCCTGACTATCTGGCCTTGGGACAGATTTCTGAGTGGTAGTCTTAAACAGCTGTTTTACCCTAAAAAAGACTTGAAAAACATTCAGGAGACATAGCAATAGGAACACGCTGGTTTGAGCATCCCAAGGATATTCAAAATTCTCAAGAGGTGTTATACCTGGCCCAGAGGAGAAAAAGGAGGCAAAAGAGCTGGGGAAAGTATCTCCCCCCGTTTCTCCCATAGATTGGGTGTGATTATTGATAACTTCTGAGAGACGGTAACCAAGGTATGGACAGGACAGCAATACTACATAGAAACCCCAACAAAGCCACTTGAATAGTGATGTTACCATATCATAAGCTGATATTGCACAGGACAGCAAAATTATAGTCCTGATCCCTCTCCCTGAGATAACAAACAGCATCACAGGGAGTACATACAGCATATAAGAATTTACATAACACAGCCATGTAAACAAACGAAGCAACATTGTAACCGGCAACTATTTAACTAATAGGAGAAATACATATAAGAAATCCGTTTTAACAAGCTCTGGTCAGATCTGTCGTTATTACAACCCTTCGAGCCCCACGCTGGGCGCCAAAAAGGACTGTCATGGTTTGGCCTCAGCCAGCAACAGAGAACCACGCAGCCGCTCACTCGACTCCCACAGCCGTGGGAAAAATCAGCAGAAAAGGGCAAAACTCGTGGGTTGAAATATTATAATTTAACAGAACAGACAAAGGGAAAAAGAAAGAAAAGAAAGAAAGAAAAAACAATAACACCGGTAAAGGAATACAAGAACGCGATTACAGTACCGCCGCGAAGCGCACCGACCGGACCCGCACCGCCGCGACCCGCCCCCGAGTGGCGACTGACTCCCCCGCCCCGGCTAGCTCCTTTTATAGCGGGGCATGGGTCACGTGGTATGGAATACGTGCCTCCCCTGCCGGCTCCCTGGAAATTAACCCCATCCTTGCCGGAACCAGGACAAACACCAGTCTTTGTGCATGTGCCTCCACCTCCCTTGTATCCTCCACCACCCCAAGCACTTCCACCCTTCCACAGTTTTCTTCCTCGGTTTCCGCCTGCTCAACCTCCATCTGCTGCGTACACTGTCCCCCTGCTCCAGGATATGCCCCAGCTCCTGCAAACGTGTCATCAGCTTGGGTACCAAGAGCAGTACCAAGAGTTCATTCCAAAACCATCCCCACAACACACACACCTCCTGTATCTTGGAAGGTGTTTTACAGGGAACAACGGAGTCTGAAAGAGGAGTAAGTAGTTGGCTCAATGAAGTTGTGTTGCTCTTCACTTCTGTATTTGAGAGCAGACCGGACTGCAGTTACACTAAAGTGCATCTGACATAAGCAAAAATGATGTAGTGCTCTTTCCAATCTATGTTTTCATTGGAGACAGTGAACACGCAAAACTATTCTAAAGGATTCAAATAAGCATAGGCAAAAAAAGCCCAGATGACTGTTTGACATGTCCGTACTGGAGAAGCAGGTTGTCTAGAAGAATCAGGAAGAGTTCCGCTCCATCCCCTGTCATTACAGGGGTTGGATGATTCAAGGGATCAGCCCTGATGGGAGTTTCCTGTGTAGGGTACTAGCTCACATACGGCAGAGGTTACAGCAGAGCCATCGCTAGAATTGGGCAGCAGTTGTTCAGGAGCAGGTGTCTCTGTTACTAAAGCTTCACTGTAATGACATCCTTCACCTTCTGATAGCCATGACGAGGCCAGAAGCTGAATAGGTGTCGTTGCAGGATTTTCTGCGTCTCCCTGTTCTGATTGTAAGCATTACCTTGAAGTGCTTTGGAGGGGACAAGAAGAGAAGGTGTCTTCATTTCCTCTTTTCCTTATCACATGTGGATACACGTAGAGATATTTACCTGGGCTGAAAACTGGTGGCTTTGGCTAGTATTTGGTTGACATTGTGAAGTTAAAACGACAAAGTTGGCATTTTAAAACTGAGCTTTACTGTCTCCAGGCTGAATCGTGTTTTCCCGATGTTTCACAGTGTGCTGTAGACATTAAGACTTGCTCTTTTTGCATCTTACTGCAACGAAAATGGTTTGCACTGCATGGAGTTGCTGCGTAGTGAAACATGTGCGTTCACGCACCAGTAGAGGCCAGTATACACCACCTTATATCAATCAATGGCTGTGATAGTTGATGTGCTAGAAGTGAGTGGAAACAGACTTATCCTTCCTGTATGCTTTTACCCTAACAAAGCAGCAGCTGTTCTGTCTTGGAAGCAGAAACTTTTACGTGCCATCAAGTTCTTCAATTGGCAGTAGTGCTGTCAGCAGCCAAAACGAGTTTTGACATAAGCATACGGAGAATGAAAAAAAGAACAAACCAAATTGGTGAGGAAACAAAATTACTTTCATTTATTGCTTTTGTGTTGTGTTTTTTTAAAGGCCCAAGACTTCTTATAGTGCTTCATCTCACCGCAGTTCGTCTGCCTACTCCACATCAAGACCAGGTTCTTGCCGCTCTCGCTCCCGCTCCCGCTCTCCATCGTTTAGTCATTCCCATTCTCGTGCCTATTCGCGATCACCACCACATCCAAGAAGAGACAAAGGGAAGAGGCAAAGGGAAGTTCCAGCGTATGATAGGAAATCTTACTACGGCAGATCGGTTGACCTTCGAGATTCATTTGAAAAGGAAAGACACAGAGAAAGGGAAGGGGACTACAGAGGACAGTATGGAAAGTATTACAAGGACTGTGCTGGTGGCGCTCATCGTCGACCTCCAGCAAGCAGAGAGAGGTATTGTCCAGAGAGGTTTCATCCACCTGGGAGCAGAAGAGAGAGTTCATCATACTCTCGGGGACATAGAGAGGACTATCCGGGTGGGCAGAGCCAGCGGAGTCATCCTAGAGCTGGAAATTAAAGGAGTTGCCAAAGACAGGCTGTGTTAAAACATCTTCCTCTTAAAAGGATGAAGCTATTTTGATACCATCATTTAAAGAGTAGTCCCCGGTTTGGGAAACAGAAGTGCAGTATCTTATCAGCCTCAGAGTAATGTCATAACATATTACTCATCTTCAAGTAACAAAGAAGAAGCACGTGACCTAGTTCAGGTGAAGTTTTATTTCTTGAAAACAGTTATTTTTCTCTTTGTTTGCTAGCACGTGTGTAAACACAAATCCCATGTTCATCAATAAATTTAACATTCTTGTAGCCTCGTGTGTCCCCTGCTGTGTCCATATTACATTTCTAAGTAGCCCCTTACCATCAGCTGACAGAGATGTCTCAAAAAAAATGAAAAACGGAGAAATGCTGGAGTGGGAGAGAAGACTTAGTGTTAGTGAGAACTAATCAAAATGAAAGACAAAGCAAAACCATTCCCTTCTTGTTTGCTGTGACGGCACCTGGTGTGGGCTGTGGGCAGCCACAGGGAGGGCGGAAGCCTTGCGTCGCTCTGTACAGCTCCTCTCTCTCTCCCCCCCTGTAAAAGCACTGCGGCCGCAGGTGCTTCTCATGGTGGAGACACAATCCGCTTTATTCTTAAAGATAACTCGGGGCTTGGTCTGAAGTGGGGGGGGTTACTTTTCTTTTTTGTTTTAAATCCACTCATTTCTCTACCTATTTCAAAGCAGAACCTGGATCTTCGTGTGGCAGGAATAAATCACGGGGAAGCTTGCCAATTATTGTTGAAGAGTAAAGCAGCAAAATTAAGATGAATTCAGATTTTTTTCAAGAGGATGCACAACAGCATATTCTTTGACTATTTCTTCATTGTCTTGCTGCTCTTACGTTAGCTGTCATTGCACGCTTGCAAACCTTGCTGCTGTCCTGCGATTACTACTGCCAAAGCAGGAAAGCGGATGCGTTCTGTTTTACTATAACCACGCCAGTAACTGCACGGACCTCTAGTTGGTCTGTGTCCTGAGAGGCTGCAGAAATGCAGAGAGCCGTGCCCATTGCTGTAGCGTCGTCAAGCACAACTGCCATCTTTCCCGGCTGAATCTGTAGTTTAGTCAAGTTACTGGTTTTTAGGAAACCACCATGAAGTAACTGTAGCACCCCAGCAGTGACCTTACCCTTCCCCTCCTCTTCTCTGTCCCCTTTCCCCCTTACTTTGTGCCAGTTTCTGTTTAGTCTTCTGTTTAAATGGGATTTAATACACTGACTGTCAATTCTGTTTTGGGGGGGCTTGTGGGGTTTTGGGGTTGTTTGGGTTTTGTTTTCTTTTTTTTTTTTTTTATTATTCTGCAGTATTATCTTAGAGTTCTATACATGTCATGGATATGTTGTTTCTGCTTGACTGACTGGAAGGAATACTTCAGTATTACTGAATAATACTCCAATCGAGAGCTTTCCTGATGTCTGGTTTGTGCCTGAAAAACCACAAAATGGGAAAGGCTGTGCCTGCCACGAGAGAACATAGGACTGGTTTTCCACATGTGAAAAAGAGTGGCCTATGGAGCATGAAGCTTCAAAATACTTGATCAGGCTTTCTTTTCCACAGAACTCGGCACAAAATGTTCTGAGGAGAGGGAAACTTGAATATTCTGGTGAGACTTGCAATGAAAGGAAGTTCTCTGTTCCCAGACCTGGGTGTTCCTCTCCAAAGGCATATTCTCAAGAACTTTATAGTTCTTAATACTGTAATGTTGTGTGTGCTTTCCTAAACACAGAGAGAAGGAATGATTCACTGAAGGGAGGTTGCAATCTACATACATCTTCTGCATGGAGATATTTTTCCCCGAGTCTGCTAAAACTACTCCCTTGGCTTCTTCCACTACATTCAGTAATAAAGGAGAAGAGCTTTTTCCAATGAAGGGTTTTAATATCTCTTCTGATCTGTTTAGTGACCTTGCGAGGAGAGCTGTTCAGTTGGCATTGTGAAATTTTACTCTCCATTTTTGAACAACTGAAGATGGAATAAGCACTGATTCCAGTGTCTTTCTGAGGATGTTTCACTGGTGGAAGCTTAACTGCTGCTTGTGGCATAATATAATTCCATATCCCAAAAAAGGACCAAGATAAGAGTTACTCCTGTTACTTGTGGACAAGCCACCCTTCAGAATTACTTCTCAATAAACATTGCCTTCCATTCCTAACTGGTGGCTTGAGGACTTAATTCCTGCAAGCTGCTGCAGTAGGTAGCTGGGAGGGAGGAGTCTGCATTTGCGGGATTGTGCTCTGAATCCATGTTTCCATCATCATTAAAAACTTGTTTTGGTCTGATAGCAAGGAGAATAAGATCAAATTCTCACACTTCCCAAACTACTTCGGAGAGTATGGCCTGTGGTCTAATAAAATACATAGAAATAAAACAATACCTATAAATAAAATATGTATAAAACAAGATGTTTCTTGAGGGAAAATAGCAGAAGATCGGCGAGGAGGTTTGTGAATGTGTTTGAGTGACTTGCAGCTGGGGGGTAGAAAAATAAATATAACATTCTAATTGTTGTTAATTGCTGTGTGCTTGACAAGGAGAACATCTGTGCTTAGATAACATCAGCCTGTGATAGACTTAGAGGCCCCCTATGCAACGTGCTTGAGATTCCTGCCCTGCTACGGGGAACTAAACTACTCCCGCGCGAATCCCTGAAAAACAGGCGAAAACAGCAGGTTTGGTGACACTTGAGCACGGCCCGAGCTGCGCGGTGCCCGCATCCCCGCTTGTGTGCCTCTGCCCAGGTCCTGCTTCAGCAATCCCCGGTTGACGAGTTAATGACAATAAATTTGCTCTTCGCATTTTATCTGTGGTTTTGTGGTCGCTCCTGCCTCCTGCCTGTGCTGACTCACGCAGACACCGTACCCGACTCTGCACGCCTGCAGAGCACATGTAGTCCTACTTCCCCCCACCCACAACGGAAGAAGGAACCAAGCGTACAGCACACGATGCCATTGAACAGAACACAAGGCTGACAGAGCAGATGAGAAACTGGCTTAGCTGCAACTCAGGTTCTTGCTAACCCTGATTTGAAGGCTGCAGCATAACAGTCTGCAATTAATGCAAAAGCAGCCAATGTGCTCTCTATAACAGCAGTAATGTGCGTTACACAGCGTCTGTACCCCATGGCGAACAAGGACGGGGTAAGACAGAACTCCCTTTGGAAATGCACTCTGAGCTGTGGTGAAGCGAAGGCTGAGAGCATCCCCGAGGCAAGAGAGCCAGGAGGACCATGACCCCAGTGGCTGTGAAGGGGCACACAGACGGTCCTGGGTCACCCCTGCATCCGTGATGTCATTACAGGGATGTGATGTCATTATGCAGCACGTTCCAGAGCCACCAGCCAGGCAGGGGTTGGGAGACGGTGTTGGAGGGAGGGCACGGACAAAAAGCTGTAGCACCTCCGGGAGAAGCACCTTCCACTGCCGCAGGCTGTGACGTGGGCGATAGCTTGGCTCCCAGCGACATTCATCCTCACCCAGGGAGAGGAAGATGAGTGCTGTGCTTCGCACCGCCTTCAGTGAGCTTTGCCTGGAGGAGAGACTCTGCGATGTGGTTATCAGCGTGGGTGGCATTGAGTTCAGTGCTCACAAGAACATCCTCTGCAGCTGCAGTCAATACTTCAGGTCAGTGCTTGAAACAAGAGGGGATGGGGACACACAGCATTTCCCAGGCTGTGTCACGCTGCCTTAGTGTCTCTCCAGCACTTCCCTCAGCCCGAAAACTCTCCTCCAGCACTTCCCCATAGTCCTGGTGCCTCCCTGGACACTGGAATTCATCCCCAACCCAAGATCTCACAGCAGCGCTGGAAGCGGTGTCTGACGAACCCCCAGATGCGGTGCAGGGCTGGAGCATGGCCAGCCGGGCTTGTCTGCCACGGGGCGGGAGGTGCTCCTTCCCCACACACCGCCATTCTCTGGTGGTCTTGTTGAAGCAAGGGGCGCACTGGCCCTGTGGCTCTCTGTGCACAGCCGGAGATGGTGACTCTTTGTTATACAACCGGCTTGTAACACATGAATTAATAAACCCCACGGCCTCCCAGCGTGGCTACTGTGCGTGCCCAAATTGGTGCCCCGGGAAGGAGGCACGGGATAACGGGATCTGGGTTTAACGCAGCAAAGCTGCTTTTCCCCCAGCACTGCTTTGCTTTTTCCAGGGCTTTGTTTTCCACCAGCTGGAGCAACGCTGGGAAGGTCGTCTATAAAATCCCCGGCACGTCACCCGAAATGATGCGGCTCATTATCGAGTACGCCTACACCGGCACAGTACCAGTCACAGCCGACAATGTTGAATATTTGCTGATAGCGGCCGACCAGTTCAACGTCATGGGCGTCGTCAGACTGTGCTGTGAGTTCTTAAAGTCCCAGCTGTGCTTGGAGAACTGCATCGGCATCTGGAAATTCACCGAGTATTACTACTGCCCTGACCTGCGAGAAGCAGCCCATGCGTTCATCCTCCATCACTTGGAGGAGATGATCAGGGTGTCGAGAGAGTTTCTGGAGCTCTCTGTCAACGAGCTCCAGCGCGTCCTGCAGAAGGAGGAGCTCCGCGGGAGAGAAGAGGCCGTGTTCGAGGCCGTTCTGCAATGGATGGCTCACGACCCGCAGAACAGGAGGCAGCAGGTTGCAGTCTTGCTGGGCAAGGAAGAGTGGAAGGGGGGACAGAGAGGATGTATTTAAAACAAGGAAACTCTAGGTTATTCTTAGTTTAGAAAAAATAAACTCAGCATTGGTGACAGTAAGGACTTTGCTTGAAACTTTTGACATCCTGCCATCTCAATGGTATGAATTTGTCATTCATATTCACTCTATGTACACGTCACTCACCCAAATCTGATTGCTTGTTGGCACGTGCATGGTTTCAGAAGGCACACACACTGACACTGATGGGATGGAAATGATCAGGTATCTATTTTCCATGAGTGCCCAGGCCACAGTTGTGTGAGGCATTGCACAAGCATCTGAAATCCTTGTCCAAAAGAGTTTGCAAACCACCTGTTCCTTTACACAGTCCCTGGATTGCAACCCTTCCCCCTGTGACAACCTCCTCTCGGGGCAGACTTGCCTGTTCTCATCAAAGGTTCCTTCAGCCGAGTCAATCCTGAACCAATATAAAAACGGAGCCCAACCTCTATGTTCACCCTTGGGATACAAGACCCATACCACAGGGCTCTCACTTCAGTCCCACCTGAGGTAAGTGACTGTAATTTCATTTCCCACTGGTCAAATATTCCTCTTCAGAACTCTCTTTAAATGGAGGTCTGCCGGTAAGGGAGAGCAGAGAGTTCCTCACCTCTTATGCAGCCAGGGCACGTTCCCCTGCTCAAAGCAGCATACTCAGGCCTCCCATTTGGGTGGCATCTGTTAAAAGAGGAACACTGAGTCTGAAGTTTATTCATTTCACAGAATCACAGAATGGTCGGGGCTGGAAAGGACCTCTGGAGATCATCTATCCAGTTCCAACCCCTGTGACAGAGCAGGGGCACTTACAGCAGTCGCACAGGACACGTCCAGGCGGGTTTGGAAAGGCTCCAGAGTGGGAGACTCCCCCACCTCTCTGGGCAGCCTGTGCCAGCGCTCTGCCACCCGCAAAGGAAAGAAGTCCCTCTTCATGTTGAGATGGAACTTCCTATGTTCAAGTTTGTGCTCGTTCCCTCTTGTCCTATCCCTGGGCACCACTAAAAAAAAAGACTGTTCCCATCCCCCTGGCACCCTCCCTTTAAGTGTTTGTAAGCATTAATGAGATCCGCCCTGAATCTTCTTTTCTCTAGACTAAAAAGCCCCAAGTCCCTCAGTCTTTCCTCATGAGAAAGATGCTCCAGTCCCCTCAACATCTCCATAGCCCTTTGCTGGACCCTCTCCAGCAGTTCCCTGCCCTTCTTGACCCAGCGCTCCTGATGTGGCCTCACCAGGGCAGAGCAGAGGGGGAGGATGACCTCCCTCCACCTGCTGGCCACACTCTTCCTGATGCCCCCCAGGATGCCATTGACCTTCTTGGCCGCCAGGGCACATTGCTGCCTCATGGTGATCCTGTTGTTCCCCAGGACTCCCAGGTCCCTTTCCACAGAGCTCTCTAGGAGGTCAGCCCCCAACCTGTACAGGTGCAGGGGGGTATTCCTCCCCAGATGCAGTACCCCACACTTGCCCTTGTTGAATTTCATAAGGTTTCTTTGCCCAACTCTCCAGCCTGGCCAGGTCACACTGTATGGCAGCACAGCCTTCCGGCGTGTCAGCCACCCCTCCCAGTTTTATGTCATCAGCAAACTTGCTGATGGTACACTCTATCCCTTCATCCAGGTCATTGATAAATATATTGAACAGGACTGGACCCAGTACTGACCCCTGAAGGACACCACTTGTTACCAACCTCCAACCAGACTCTGCACACCACTAACCCCAACCCTCTGAGCTCTACCTGCCAGCCACTGTTCAATCCACCCTACTGTCCATTCATCTAACCCACACTTCCTAAGCTTGCCTGTGAGGATGATGTGGGAGACAGTGTCAAAAGCTTTGCCGAAGTCAAGGTAGACAACATCCACTGCCCTCCCCTCATCCACCCATCCAGTCACACCATCGTAGAAGGCTATCAGATTAGTCAGATGTGACTTGCTCTTGGTGAATCCATGTTGACTACTTCTGATAACCTTCTTTTCCTACAGATACTTGGAGATGATGCCCGGAACAAGCTGTTCCATCATCAGGGATGGAGGTGAGGCTGACCAGCCTGTAATTTCCTGGGTCACCCTTCTTGCCCTTTTTGAAGACTGGAGTGACATTGGCTCTCCTCCAGTCCTCAGGCACCTCACCTGTTCTCCAGGACCTTTCAAAGATGATGGAGAGCGGCCCAGTAATGACTTCCACCAGCTCCCTCAGCACTCGCGGGTGCATCCCATCAGGACCCATGGACTTGTGAGTATCCAGTTTACTGAATTGTTCTCTAACTTGTTCTTCTTCAACCAAGGGAAAGTCTTGCTTCCTCCAGACTTTCTCTGTTGCCTGCAAAGTCTGGGACTCCCGAGGACTGGCCCAAGCAGTGAAGACAGAAGCAAAGAAGGCATTCAGCAACTCCAACTTCTCTGCATCGTCTGTCACCACGGCACCTCTCTGATTGAACAGTGGGCCCACATTTTCCCTAGTTTTCCTTTTGCCTCCTATGTACTTTAAGAAACCCTTCCTGTTGACCTTGACATCCCTCGCCAGGTTCAATTCCAAGGCTGCCTTGGCTTTCCTTGTTTCATCCCTGCATACCCTGACAGCATTCTTGTACTCTTCCCAAGCAGTCAGCCCCTTCTTCTACCTACTATAAACTCTCTTCTTCCACCTGAGCTTTTTCAGAAGCTCCCTGCTCAGCCATGCAGGCCTCCTGCTTCCCTTGCCTGATTTGTAGTTCTTAGGGATGCACCGATCCTGAGCTTGGAGGAAGTGATACTTAAATATCAGCTGGCTCTCTTGAGCCCTCCTACCCTCTAGAGCCCTCACCCATGGGATTTCTCCAAGCAGTTTCTTGAAGAGATCAAAGTTAGCCCTCCTGAAGTCTAATATTTCAACCCTAGTTGTCATTTTGTGCATACTGCACTTAATCCTGAACTCTGTCTTCTCATGATCACTGCAGCCCAATCTGCCGCCAACCTTAATGGCCTCCACCAGTCCTTCTTGATCTTCAGTACTAGGTCCAGTAGCACACCTCTCCTTGTGGGCTCCTCCACCACCTGAGTCAAAAAGTTATCATTAATGCACTGGAGGAACCTCCTGGACTGTACATGCCCAGCTGTGTGGCCTTGCCAGCAGATACCAGGGTGATTGAAGTCCCCCATGAGAACCAAGGCCTGTGATCGGGAGGCGATTCTCAGCTGTCTGTAGAAGGCCTCATCATCTTCCCCATCCTGATCAGGTGGCCTGTAATAAACACCCACAACAGTGTCTCTCCTGTTACCCTGCCCCTTGATCCTTACCCACAAGCTCTCAACTCACTCTTCATCCACCCCCAGGGAGAGCTCAATACCTTCCAGTTGCTCTCTCACATAAAGAGCAACCCCACCACCTCGCCTCACTGGCCTATCTTTCCTGAAGAGAACATAGCCCTCCATGATGGCATTCCAGTCATGTGAGCTATCCCACCACGTCTCAGTAATTGCAGTGAGATCATGGCCTTGTGACAGCACGCAGATCTCTAATTCTTCTTGTTTGTTCACCATGCTGCACGCATTAGTGTATAAGTATTTCAGAGAGACAATTAAGTGTGTAGTTTTTGCCCTTGGGGGGTGGTGGGCCTTCCGACTCTCAAAAATACTAGCACTGTGACCCACAAGTGTTGAGCTACTACAGCCGGGTGCCTGACAACCTGCCCCAGGAAAATCGTCCCAGACCAGTCCCACACACTGGCCATTGCCATCTCTGCCCATACACCTCATCTCTGGGTCTTCCTTTTATCCCCTTTTGAAAACAGGGGTTATGTTTCCCCTTTTCCAGTTCGCAGGAACCTCGCCAGACCACCACGACTTCTCAAAGTGACACTCAAAGAGTTGTGGTCCACAGCTCCATGTCCAAGTGGAGACCAGTTAAAAGTGGTGTTCCTCAGGTACTGGGACCGATGCTGTTCAACATCTTTGTTGATCAAGGTTCTGCTTGGAAATACATACAGAATACGGAGGGATGTAATTTGTAGGGTCCTGCAGGGGTCTATACCACAACCTGCACTGGTTAATGTGGTTTTCAGGAGTCAAGAGTGCTTATTCATAAGATTTGTAGAAGATGTCACATTGAGGAGAGACTCACCTTCTTTCCCCTGGTATCATTTTGAGGAGGGGGAGCGAGTGAGCAGCTGGGTGGGTGGTTGGCTGGCTGCTGGTCAAAGTTAACCAACCACAGGACCATATCAGCACTGCTGTGCCCAGTATGGAGCTCCCCAGCACAAGACAGACCCTGGCAGACTGGAGTGAGTCCTGCAGAGGCCGGAAGGATGGTTGTGGCCTGGAGCACATTATGGACAAGGAGACCCTGGGAGACCTAGGTCTACATTCATATTGTAGATGATGCTCAATCCCGACAGCACATGCCCTCTTCTCTGCCACCACCGGCCCCATTATGCAGGAGAGCATGAGTGTCCTCAGGCAACTCCCGTATCTCGTTTCCCGTATTATAGCAGCTTTCCAGTATCTGAAGGGGGCCTACGAGAAACCTGGAGAAGGACTTTTTACAAGGGCGTGTACAGATAGGATAAGGGGTATTGGCTTCAAACTAGAAGTGGGGAGATTTAGATGAGATGTTAGGAAGAAATTTTTCATTCTGAGGGTGGTGAGGCACAGGACACTTGTGGATGCCCCATCCCTGGAAGTGTTCAGGACCAGGCTGGATGGGGCTTTGAGAAAACTGATCTAGTAGGAGGTGTCCCTGACCATGGCAGGGGTTTGCACCTAGATAATCTTTAATGTCCCTTCCCACCAAAACCATTCTATGATTCTATGGTCTAGCCAGTCTCCTTTCCCTCTTCCTGCTGGGTGTCCACTGACTCCCATGGAACTGCAGAGTTCTTGTTGGTGGGTACCTCATTTCAGTGCTTTACTTTGGAGGCACTTCATCTTTGAGGGTGTTTCACCTTCTGAGTCTCCATTCACTCCCAGCTCAGGACACATGGCCAGTCCCCTTCCTCTCCCGACCACTCCAAACTCATTTCCAGAGAGACCTGTACATGCCATCAGTCCTGTCATACAGGACGCAGCCTGAGGACGTAATTGGGAGCTCGTGCACCACCTTCTGCCATTGGACACCAAGCAGAGAGCCTGCAAAAACAGAACTCTTGGTACAATAGAACCCACGGGTACCATGTGCTTAACCCCAAACACAGGAAGAACACAAAGAGAACAGGCACTTTAAAAGACAAATTCTTGCAACATTTTGTTGGCAGTAACTTTGGAGGAAGAGTCCCAGCTTCAGGCACTGTACCCAGGAGATGCCCTTTTATTGGAGAATTGCTATTGGACATGCTGCATCTTACTCAGACATGTGCAAGGGACAGACACATTATCCAGCCCGAGGAGAAGTAGTATAAACCTAGAATGTGAATTATAAGTAAGATTATCATGAGGGGAAAAAATAAGCACCCAGCCAAAGATAAACTCGGGAAAATATGCAGAGAAGGGAAGAGAGGTTATTGTTGGTGAAACAACGTCTATTGAGCCAGTTTCCGTAGGGCATCCTTGAGGTCCTGGTTCCTCATGCTGTGGATGAGGGGGTTCACTGCTGGAGGCACCACCGAGTACAGCACTGCTACCAACAGGTTCAGGGATGGGGAGGAGATGGAGGGGGGCTTCAGGTGGGAAAACATTCCAGTGCTGAGAAAGAGGGAGACCACGGCCAGATGAGGGAGGCACGTGGAAAAGGCTTTGTGCCGCCCCTGCTCCGAGGGGATCCTCAGCACCTCCCTCAAGATCTGCACATAGGAAAAGAGAATGAAAGCAAAAAACCCACATCCTAGTAAGACACTAACTACCAGAAGCCCAACTTCCCTGAGGTAGTCTGAATGTGAGCAGGAGAGCTTGAGGATTTGGGAGACTTCACAGAAGAACTGGTCCAGGGCATTGCCCTGGCAGAGGGGGAGTGAAAATATATTGGCAGTGTGCAGCAGAGCATAGAGAAACCCACTGCCCCAGGCAGCTGCTGCCATGCAGACACAAGCTCTGCTGCCCAGGAGGGTCCTGTAGTGCAGGGGGTGGCAGATGGCAACGTAGCGGTCATACGCCATGACAGTGAGGAGAAAATACTCAGCTGCCATAAAAAAGAAAAAGAAAAAGACCTGTGCACCACACCCTTGGTAGGAAATAGCCCTGGTGTTCCAGAGGGAATTGGCCATGGCTTTGGGGACAGTGGTAGAGATGGAACCCAGGTCAAGAAGAGAGAGGCTGAGGAAGAAGAAGTACATGGGGGTGTGGAGGCTGTGGTCGCAGGCGATGGCAGTGATGATGAGGCCGTTTCCCAGGAGGGCAGCCAGGTAGATGCCCAGGAAGAGCCAGAAGGTCAAGAGCTGCAGCTTCCGTGTGTCTGCGAATGCCAGCAGGAGGAACTGGGTGATGGAGCTGCTGTTGGACATTTGCTGCCTCTGGGCAGGGGGACCTGTCCAAGTAGGAAAAGACAGTTACAATCAGGAGAGACTTCTCTGAGAAAAACCCAATGCCATTCCTCACAGAAAACCCCTTCCATCTGCTGAAAGAGGAATGACCCAGATCATTCCCCAACCCCACCAACTCAATGACACGCTCCATGACTTGTTAAGATCCTATTTCAACAGCTGTTTTCCATGAGGGCACCTCTGGGGCAGGACTCCCAGAGTCAGAGGCAGAAGAGAAGCTGACCCGCACCCCCACCCCAACTCCTGAGATCAAGAGTACTACAGATGGGTGGGGAAACAGGAGAAATGTGTCTGTGCTCTGAAAAATTGAAGCGAGGAGAGGAAGGCAGATGGGCGTGCAAAGAAGCCTTCTCCTCACCCAGCTGTGCTGTCCCCCTCAAAAACAGCGATGCTGCCTGGCACTTGTTTTTAAGTTGTGCATCACTTGTAGGACACACGGACTTCTGCTAGACTGCAGGTCCAGCTGCCAAGAAGGCATCTTGGCCTCTGGACCCTGTGGCTGCAGGGTGGGTGGGAGAGGAGAGCAGAGGCTTGCTGCGGAGCAGTTGTCTGAAGGTCAGAGGGTGGCGGGAGGTGCCAGGATCCCCCTGCCCGGGCATTTCTGGCAGCAGCTCCCTCTCTCCCCCTGCCTGTGTCTGGGCTGCCAGGAGCTGCCCCTGCCTGGAGCTGCTTCTCTGCCCCTGGGTCTCCTCCCTGCCAGTACCCCAGAGCCCATCCCACCCGCTGGGTGCTCAGCTCTGCCCTGCAGACCCCTCCTGGCAGCACAGCGCTGCCCGGGGGCATCTCTGAGTGTGCGGGGGCTCAGGAGCAGCTCAGGGAAGTGCTAACGAGAACGGGGGTCTCTGTGCCTTCTCCACAAAGGAGAAATCCACTCCCACCTCCCACTGCCCACCCGGACAGCCAAGAGGAGAAAACTCACAGCACAGACTTGTTCCCTTTCAGGGGAAAAGTGCCTCGATGTCCTTCTTCAAAAGGACTCTGTGCAAATGTCCTGGGGGTGATGGGGATCCAGGGGCAGCCCTGACCCACACATGTCCCTCTCCACAGCAGAAGGCATCTGCCTTGCTGGTGGTCACTCCTTCCACGCACTGCTTCTCCCTACAGAAGCTCCGTGGGAGCTCCCCGGGCAGGCAGAGAGCTGACCCTGGCAGGTGGCAGAGTCCCTGCCCCAGCACACAGCCCCCGGGGTGCAGGGACCCTGCTGGCAAGGACAGCCCTGGCCACCCCTGCCTGCACACCCACCTTCACAGCCCTTCAACCATTCCTGGGAGAAGGCAGCTGTCATGCCCTGTGCCTCTGATGGTGAAGCAGGGACGCCCCAGTCTAGAGAATGTCATCTTCATCCACAGCAGAGAAGTTGTGAGCATCCTCCTGAAAGATCCCACAGGCTGTGGGAGGTTCCAGCTTTTGGAGATCTCTCCAGCTACTGCAGCTGCTTTACTTTGGGAAGAGTTCTCCCCCCATTCACCCTCGTCATCCTCCCTCTCCAGACTGCCTTTATCCTCTCTCTGCCTCCCTGCTCTGCCCTCGCTGCCTGCAGGCAGTGCCCTCAGCCCTGCTGCGCTGTGCAGAGGAGCTGCTCCTGGGCAGAGCTGTCTCTCTGCAGCGCTGCCCGCTTGCCAGGAGCTCCCTCCGTCCCAGCAGCCCGGCCCAGCTCAGCAGCAGAGGACCAGCCCAGAGTGGCACTGTCTCTGTCCCCTCTGGGCTCCCTGGAGCTGTCTCTGAGGCTCCAGGGGAACCTGCTGGGAAACAGGATGGAGTCCCTCATGTTCCCTCCCTCAGTTGGGGAGAGACCATTCTTTCCATCAGTGTTGTTTCTCTTAGCAGAGTCAGATTTAGGTCCTATAATGCCTTTTCCTTGTCCTGTCATTAGATGGGACAGTCAGACAGGGACAGGCAGGGATCTCATTGAGGCATTTCCCCCTGGGATCAATTCTTCGGGCTGTAAAGGGGACTGAGCTCCCTTCCGTGCTGACAAGAAACCCCGCAGGAGTTGGAGTTCCTCTTGCTTTGTTTCTGGTGTGCACAAAATCAGCACCTGCATGTGAGCTCCTTGTCTCAGCTCCCATGGTAATTAATCATAGACTCATAGACTCATAGAATGGTTAGAGTTTGAAGGGACCTTGAAGATCATCTGGCTCCACCCTCCTGCCCTGGGCAGGGACATCTCCCATCAGCCCAGGTTGCTCCAAGCCCCGTCCAACCTGGCCTTGAACACCTCCAGGGATGGGGCAGCCACAGCTTCTCTGGGCAACCTGTCCTAGTGCCTCACTACCCTCACAGGAAAGAATTTCTTCCTGATATCTAATCTAAATCTGCCCTCTTCCAGTTTAAAAGGGTTAACCCTCATCCTATCACTACACTCCATGATCAAGAGTCCCTCCCCACCTTTCCTGTAGGCCCCATTTAGGTACTGGAAGGGGCTATGAGGTCCCCCCGGAGCCTTCTCCTTGGTCATTCAGATTCCTGTCACCTATCTAGCTGCTGCTTGGAGCTTCAGGGAGTTAAAAGTTTGCCTGTCTTTCAGTAGTCTAATTATCTCCTTTAGCCACCTCTGTTACTACGTTTATATCTCTCCTTTTGTACATATCCATCTAAAGCATTTCAGATAAGATCATCCCTTGTAGCAAAGCAACCTCATTAGAGGCAGCTTGTCCTGAGCATCTGGTTGCAGAGGGTGTTTTATTGTTTATCAAACTTGATCACGCTTTACTTTTCTCTGCTTGCAAAGAGGAGAACTCCTCCTGCGCCTGGGTGCAGCCAGGTCTCTGAGAAGCACAGGTGGGAGATGGTGCAGTGGAGCTGTGACAGCCTGCTGCAGACTTCAGTGGAGAAGTCTGAGGTAAGGAAAAGTGATGTAAATCCCAGTTGGCCAGTGACAGGGATGGTGAGGAAGGGGAGGTAAGGAGCAAGGCTGTCCATGCAGTCTCAAACCTCAGGGGACTGCTTTTCCTGGCTGTCCAGACCTCCTGAGGGAACCCTCTGCATCAATATCAACTGCTGACCGCTCCTATCACCTCTTCTATAACTAAAAAGTAAATAAAAAGAACCTTTGAAATAAAAAAAAAATATATTTTCTATTACATTCCCTTTAAAATCTTCCTTCTAAATTACACTCTGAAACAACTCCAATTAGCTCTATTGAAAACTTGAAGAAAATTACAGGAAGAGAAATAGCTCGATAGGACTTTCTGTACTTTAACGAGCCCCATGGTGTATTTGGCCCTGAGTCCATCAACCTCAGACACTGAGAGGAGACTGAACAAACTGCTCAAGAAGTCCAAGTCAGAAGCAAAGTACCTTGAGGCCTTGATTGGCCCCACTGAGGGTCGTTACTGCCAAAGCCTCCCCAGGGACTCGTTAGAGCAGATAACTGGAGGCTGTGGTTGCAGGTAGGCAAAGGCACTGTGCAGGTGGCTGTAATCCTGAGGAACCCCTTGGCTTGGTTGATGCAGCAGAAAGGCCAAACCCTGACCCCCAGGCCCTGGGAGGGCAGGTCCTGACCCTCACTGGTGGCTCAGGGCTCTTCCTGGGGGTGGTGGGGTGTGAGGGTGATCAAGGCCAAGTGTAGGAAAACTGCACAACCCCTCCCAGCTTCCCCGAGCAACGGGGAAGAAGAAAGCAAGTCCAGAGCCTCAAAGTAAAGTTGTGCCTGTGTTATGGTTGGTTCCCTCTCGCTGGACGCCATTTGAAGAAGCTGGCTCCGGCTTCGTTAGTGCTCTGTTATCCTGAAAAACACTTATTGAACACTGTAAGTGTTACATAACAATTAACACCACACATTTTAAAATTAAGGATTCTCACCCAAAATCAGATCTCCCAAAGGTACATATCAAACATCTCCATTCTCCTGCATCACCCACCAGGTACGCCCCGGTCCTTCAGCAAAAGCAACCCTACGAGTGGGTCTGCCCTTACCTGAGGCCGGGGCAACCCAGACTGTTTTCCCCAACATATTCTTTACGTGCCCCACAGGGACCTGATCCCTTTCTACAGTGGGTAAAGCTCTGACTGAGCTGGACCGGCTCAGCTGACAGTTCCCCTGCTGTTGACCAACCAGGTGCCTTTTGCTAAATGCTGCTCCAATTTTTTAAATGTTCCCACACTCATTGCTTTCAAAATAGTCTTCAGTAATCCATCACATCATTCCACCTTCCCAGTGGCTGGTGCGTGATAGGGGGTGAGATATATCCACTCGACACCACGCTTGTTAGCCCAGGCGTCTATGAGATTATTTCGGAAATGAGTCCCACTGTCTGACTCAATTCTCTCTGGAGTACCATATCGCCACAACATTTGTCTTTTAGGCCATGAGGCTGAAAATAGTGTTACGGGCAGTAGCATGAGACGCAGCATACGTTTCCAGCCATCTGGTGGTTGCTTCCACCATTGTAAGCACAGAGCACTTGCCCGGGCAGGTTCGCGGAAGGGAGATATAGTCATTTTGCCAGGCCTCTCCATACTTGTATTTCAGCCACCATTCTCCATACCATAAAGATTTTGACCATTTAGCTTGCTTAATTTCAGCACATGTTTCACATTCATGGATAACCTGTGAAATATTATCCATAGTCAAATCCACCCCTCGGTCACGAGCCCATCTGTATGTTGCATCTCTTCCTTGATGGCCTGAGGTGTCATGGGCCCACTGAGCTAAAAAGAATTCACCCTTACGTTGCCAATCCAAGTCTACTTGGGACACTTTAATCTTAGCAGCCTGATCCACCTGCTGGTTGATTTGTTGTTCCTCAGTGGCCTGACCCTTGGGTATATGGGCACCTACGTGACGTACCTTCACAGACAGCTTTTCTGATCAGGCAGCAGTATCTTGCCACAAGTTGGCAGCCCAGATGGGTTTGCCTCTACGCTGCCAGTGTCTCTGCTTCCACTGCTGTAACTGCCCCACAAGGTATGAGCCGCCATCCATGAGTCAGTATAGAGATAAAGCACCAGCCGCTTTTCTCGCTCGGCAATATTTAAAGCCAACCGGATGGCTTTCACTGCTGCAAACTGACCCAACTCACCCACTCCCTCAGCCGCTTCTGCGACTCGTCGAGTAGGACTCCACACAGCAGCTTTCCACCTTTCATGGTTTCCTACAATACAACAAGATCCGTCAATGAGCAGTGCATATCGCCTCTCATCTGATGATAATTAATTATGTGGTGGGACCTCCTCAGCACGCACCACCCACTCCTCTGGGGACCCTCCAAAGTCCGTACCTTGTGGCCAATCCATGATCACCTGTCGGAGTGGGATTGTGTCCCGGAGTAACGACGTAGCCTCACTGTGAGTATGGTCGTTCTCCTTTATTAGGTGTTTTAGCAGAGTATATATAAGCTTGCCAGTAGCAGAGTATATAAAGGCTTACAAAAATAGCACACACAAACAATATGGTGAATATATATATGTTTACAGAAATAGCACACATAAACAACATGGTGATTGGTTTAACCTGATCAGTGATGTGCTATGCCCATGGACACAGCACACGCTGATTGTTTTCCCTTCTGCAGTTTCGCTCCCAGGCCAAGTTTGTTCCCACGTTGTCCAGAATAGACTTCAAGGACAGCACGCGTAGGCCTCTGCGCCTGGCTAAAATCCTGGGTTGCTCATTGGAATCAGGTCATGACCTCTCGCCCTCAGGAATTCCTCCACAATTCCCTCTTCTTCCTTTTGAGCAACCCAGGCTTGATTTACTACCTTTTCTAAACCTTGTTTAATACAATTTAATGCTAAACAGAGACAGATACCTATTATCACAATAACAATTAGAATGCGCAAGCCTTCAGTTAATAATCCTAACAACCATTGTGGAAGGGACCCAAAAGCACTTGCCAACCACCCATCTAACCAGCCATGCGATTGCTGAATCTTATTTGCGTGATCTTTTAGCCGTGCTAACTGCTTGTGAATTGATTCACTGTGGTCAGACAGATTCATGCAACACATCCCTTCAAAATCTTCCCATCCATGTCCCTGTGCTAATAGCAAAAAATCAACAGCTGCTCTATTTTGCAAAATAGCATGTTGCAAGCCATTTTGGTCCTCTAATAAGCGTTCTAATATTTTTGTTTTGACATCAGCTTGCTTTTCTGCCCAACAAGCTAATTTCCCAGGCTGATTGAGTGCATTGGCTGCTGCTGCACCTGGTACAAACAATGACAAAAACATTTTTCCATCAATTTTGACCTGGGGCCAATAGCGTCAATTTTCCAAGGTAACATGGACTGCCAAATACATTCTTCGGGATTCCCTGCCACGCCCGGTCGCCACATATCAGAAACACATTTGGTGGCAGCGCCTTGGCAGTGCCATTATTCCAAATTGGTATAGGGCGCGGTGTCTCGGCACCGAGGGCTCCCAGCCCCTGCCTGCTTGTGTCATTAGTGTTATAAGTTGATCTCACAAATTGATGCGAGACAGAGTCAATTAAAAATTTGGAATATTTATTTAGCAAGCGGCAGCAAGCAAAACAGCGCTGGGCGGCCCGGGAGTCTCACTCCGCCGACGGCTCGCGCCCGGTTCCCAAAAGTCCCTGGTTTTATACTCTTCTTTTTCCGGTAGAGAGGTACTCTGCATCGGCACGACACGACTTGTTGCTAGGGGGTCGTTTTCTGCTTTCCTTTTCCTCCTGGTTGTCGCAGGGATGAAAGATTCATGTCTTCCTCACATCATGTACTCTTCGTCTTCATGAGCCCCCCTCCCCTCCTCCAAGTCTTTTTCACATCCTACTTTGTTTGCATAACCTGACCTTTGCAGTTTTAGCCTTGCCCGCTCACAGGATGCTGGCTATCTTGCAACAGCAGGTTCAGCAATTGCCTTTTTGTAAAACAATGTAACAATGTAAGTTTCTAGTTTTGGTGAACAAACAGTGCTGAGCTTATCACATCTGTGGCTGTAGCTTCATCTGTGGAGCTGTAGAGACGTGGGAAGGATGGAGGAGAAGGAACGAGGCTCCTGGTGAAGGAGGGAAGTGAGGAGGTGCAGTGTCCAGCCCGGCGTCGAGGAGTGTCTGGGCAGGAGGGAACACGTTGGTGTAGGAGCCGTGGAGCAGCCCGTGGCCCGAAGCAGAGGGTGGACACGGGGAGCATGGGCTCAATGCGAGGAGGAGCACAAAACCTCGGCGTGGTGGGTTTAAATGGAGGGCTGGGAGCGAGAGCGGCCCTCAGCCTGGGCAGGGGAGCTCTGTCTGCTACTTCTCCCCCTGAGAAATGGTGGTTTGCAGGTAGCATCTGGTTGCACTTGCTGGAACGCGGAGCAGGAGAGAGTTGTGTCCTGGTTTTCCCCTACAAAGGCAGGACACGGGTGGAAACGTGGCAGCGGGGAGGGAGTGGGAGAAACTGGGAGCCCCTATCCACCTCCCAGCCCCATCGCGCTGGGTTGGGGCTGCAGCTCACCCCAATGCACCCTCGGGTGCACACACCCTCTGTGAGGGGAGGAGTTCAGGGCCTGAAGGGTTGTCCCCGTGTCCCTGTTGGGCTCACGCTGGTGTCACACTGCTGTGCATGGGGCTGGGAGCGGCGGGGAAGGATCTGGCACGCTGGGGCCGTCACTGACCCTCATTATCTCTCCCACCATAGAGCTCCTCAGCATACCTCTCGGGTCTGTATGGAGCTCACCTGGCTGGCACCTTCCCCCATCAGCACCCGGTAAATGCCTGGCACCCCTTCTTCGCTTGGGCACCTTGGGAGGGTGGGCAACTACTACCATGGGATGGTGGCATGGGGACAGCCACCTCCTTTATCCCTTGTCCGGCCGGTCCCCTGACCCTCTCGCTCTTCTGTGCCCCCGCAGCTGCTGGAGCAAGAGGCTGTGAACCTGTTCATTGGGACGCAGGGGGTGGGGGCCATCATCGGGAAGAAGGGGCAGCACATCAAGCAGCTGGTGCGGTTTGCGTTGCCTCCACCAAGGTTAGGAAGGTGCTGCGGGGCTGGTCCTGTGCTTCGTGCCTCAGTTTCCCCTCCCCACTGCTGAGGGCAGGGAATGGGAGTCTGCGGGTTGCGGTGTTGCTCTCCAAATTATCATAGAATGGGTTGACAGAGACCTTGAAGACCATCCAGTCCACCCTGCTGCCCTGGTCAGGGACACCTCCCACCACCCTAGGTTGCTCGAAACCCCGACCAACCTGGCCTTGAACACCTCCAGGGATGGGGAAGCCACAACTTCTCTGGGCAACCTGGGCCAGTGATTTACCACCCTCACAATGAAAAATTTCTTCCTGATATCTCATCTCAATCTCCCCTCTTCCAGTTTGAAGCCATTCCCTGTCGTCCTATCACTCCATGCCCTTGTAAAAAGTCCCTCCCCGGTTCTCCTGTAGCCGTTTAGGGACTGGAAGGGGCTCTAAGGTGTCCCTGGAGCCTTCTCTTCTCCGGGCTGAACCCCCCCAACTCTCTCAGCCTGTGCTCCCAGCAGAGGGGCTCCAGCCCTCGCAGCATCTCCAGGGCCTCCTCTGGCCCCACTCCACCAAGTCTGTGTCCTGCTGCTGTTGGAACCGCCTGAGCTGGAGGCAGCACTGCAGAGAGGTGTCCCCAGAGTGCAGCCGAGAGGCAGAATCCCCTCCCTCGCCCTGCTGGCCACACTTCTTCTGATGCAGCCCAGGATACCAGGATACGGGTGGCTTTCTGAGCTGTGATCACGTGTTGCCGGCTCATGTTGAGCTTCTCATCAATCAGCACCCCCAGGTCCTTCTCCCCAGGGCTGCTCTCCATCCATTCTCCGCCCAGCCTGGATTTGTGCTGGGGATTGCCCCCACCCAGGTGCAGGAGCTTGCACTTGGCCTGGTTGAACTTCATGAGGTTGGCATGTGCCCACCTCTCCAGCCTGTCGTTAGTAGAAGGCCAGGCCTGCAGCACCCCAGTTATCACCCCGGCTCATGTGGGAGGGGATGCTCCTGTATGGGGAGGTTGCCCTGCGTTGGGGGGGTACATCCCACGGAGGGAAGGTCTTGCCAAAGTGGGCACTGTGCTCATGCTCCTTCTCCCCCATCCCTCCCCAGATCACCCTGGCAGAAGGTCCCGAGGGCAGCGAGCGGATAGTTATCATCACGGGGCTGCCCGAGGCTCAGTTCAGGGTGCGCTGGGTGGGGGCTGTGGGTGGGGGGGACACTAAGTGACAAGATGAGAGCGTCTCTGTGGTCACCACTGTGCTGGCAGCCTGGCTTGGCCTCCCTCAGCGCCGGGGGAGCTCTTTGCTGGGTACCGTGGTTTTGATGCTGCTGGACATGGGGACATCATCCCCTCTGCGGATGGAGAGGCACAGCGGGCGCTGCCTGATGGTTTTCCTTCTGTCCATCTCCTCCCCAGGCCCAGGGGTGAATATTTGGGAAGCTGAAAGAGGATAACTTCTTTAACCCAAAAGAAGTGAAGCTTGAAGCCCACATCAAGGTGCCTTCCTTTGCCTCCAGCTGTGTGATAGGCAAAGGTGGCAAGACAGTCGGGGGGGGGGGGGGGTGGTGTGTGTGCATGGGTGCCCCCCCCCCCCCCCCCTTTGCCCCGGGGACGCAGAGTTGGGCATCAGCCGTCACCCCTGCCCACCCCAGGGGGACAAATCCCGGGTGCTCAGTGGTCTCAGCGATGTCTTGACCCTCAGCCCCCATGTCCGGGTGGTGGTTCTCGTTGGTCCCAAGGAAGGGAGACACACACACAGGGTGCCTGGTGCCATGGTGACACCAGCAGCAGAGGATTTTGGCTCTTCCACAACAGAAGCCTCCTGTGGTTCGCTCCAGGTGAATGAACTGCAAAACTTAACCAGTGCGGAAGTCCTTTTGCCATGAGACCAAACCGCGGACGAGAACGAGGAGGTCATCGTTAAAATCATTGGGCATTTCTTTGCCAGTCAGGTACGGTTTGGCCATGGCTTTACCCCATATTCCCCGGCCGCTTTCGTCCACTGAGGAAAGGCGTGGGGTGGCTGAGCCCAGCACCACCCGAGTGTCCTGCCGCTCTTCTTGGGGGCACAGGGACCACCCAAAAGAGGCACTGAAGGTGTTTCATCAGCTCCCCCTGGCTGTGTGAGCGCTGAAATTGAAGATTGACTTGACTGATCTAAAAATGGGTGTTTTGAATGCTGTGCAGAGCAGCACCCAGGGTGTGAATGGCCTCCTTGGTGCGGGCAAAGCCACGCGCATCCCACCTGGGTGCATCTTCCATAACCTTCTCTCTTGTCAACTCGAGAGGGAGGGTGGCCCCCCAAAACAATTCAGGCGCTCTTGAGGAGCGATGGAGGAAGCACAAGTTAAAAAAAAAAAAAAAAAAAAAAGCAAAAACAAAACAAACCAAAAAAACAAACTTGAAATTAGTTACAGCTTGTCTGGAGTGAAAAGTTGGGAGCATTGAGATGCTCGGTGGCAGCTCGGGTGTGGGTGGTGGGGGGAGAAGCGGTGTCCTGACCCCCACCTCTTGCTTTTCCCCTCTCCTCCCCAAGACTGCACAGCGCAAGATGAGGGAAATGCTCCAGCAGGTGAAGCAGCAGGAGCAGAAACACGCTCCGGGAGCCCCGGCCTCGCAGCACAGCAAGGGAGGCTCCCGCCGTGCCGCCCAGCACTGCCTGATGAATGTAACCCCGCCGCCGGACATCCCCCCCTCCCAAACCCTCCTCCCCCACCCCCAGCAGGTCAGGGGAGCAAACCAAAGACCCCCCCAAACACACAGCCCCCCATTCCCCGCGGCGCTGTGAGGATGCACAGCCGAGGGGTACGGGGAGGGCTCTCTCCATCCCACAGCCTCCCCCTTCCTCCTCCCTCGCCTCCCGACGCTGTCCCTTTAGTTGGACTAACGTGGGCAGGTTTGGGTACCTCAGCACCTCGCGCTTGTGTCTCCCTTTTAGAGACTCTGTGTGCCTTGGAAACCTGAGAGTTGGAGGGTTTTTTTATTAATTTTCTAATAAAAAAAGAAACTAGTTGGACAAAACGATGGGGATAGGCAGCACTGTGGTCATTCTCTCCGGGGCGTTGTGGAGGAAGGCTGCCAGTCTTCCTCCCAGTGTACTTTTCCCCGTTGGCTCCAGACTGCTGCTGGGGCTGAGCTCTGAGCCGCCAGAGCGGTTCTCAGCAGACGGTCACTCGGCGCAGACAATGAGGCCCTGAATAGCCCTTCCTGTGCTCTTGATGGCTCCGGACGGCTCTGCTCCTCTGCTGCTTCTAAGGTGGGGCTGCCCCAGTGCCCTCACTCAGGAGCCTTTTGTCTGTGCAGGTCTCACTTGTGACAGGGGGTGGGGGTGTTGCCAAACTAACTGCTGTGTTGCGATGTGTGAGTGGGTGTTCCTGCCCGTGTCAGTGCCAGAGCTCTTCCGTAGGCTCCTTCTGCCAGCGGAGAGCCAGGGGCCGCTCCTTCGGGAGAGAGCTTGTTTAAAAAGAGGAAAAAAAAAGCGGGGGGGGGAGGGAGGAGAAAAAAAAAAGTGGGAAAAGAAAAAAGGGGAAATAGAAAAAAAGGGGGAAAAATGAAAAAGAAAAACAGGGGAAAAGGCGGGGGGAGAGAAAAAAAAACGGGGGGGGGGGAAGGGGAAACAGAAAAAAGGGGGAAAAAGCAAAAAGGGGAAAAAGAAGAAAATGGAGGGGGAAGCAAAAAACAAAAGGGAGAAAAAAGAAAAAGGGAAAACGGAAAAAAACCCCACATATTAAAAAACAAAGGTAGAAAAGAAAAAAAACCAAACAAACCAAGGAAGGAAAGTGGGAACAGCCGCCGGGCAGGAGGAGGGACAGGAGCCGGGGGAGGGGGGAGGTGGGGGGAGGTGGCGGTGCCAGCGCCGGCCCCGGGGGCTGCGACACCACGTTTTTGTCCTCTGCTGCAAAGTGTTCTGTGAAGAACAAACAACCAAATCCCACCCACCGACAACATCAAAACCCAAAGAGAAATCTCTCCAGCTCACACGAGCCTGAGCTCGCTCTCCGTTGCTCTCCTTCCAGTGTCTCGGGGGGGTCACGGCCGAGCTGAGATTGGGGGGAGTGGTGGTGGGAGTTTGTCCCATGGCTGTGATGGGGGGAGAAGGGCTGGGTGGGGAGTGGGGGATGTGCTGTGGGGTTTTTTTGGGGTGGTGGTTTTTTGCCAGGCGTCGCTTTACCCAGTGGCTCGGGGAGGTGTTGGCATCAGGAAGCCTGTGCTAAAGCGGGGTGGGGGCCTCGCCGCAGTTGGTTAGCAGAGCCAAAGTGGTTACTAATGGTTATTAATGGTGCACTAATTACGCCCGTGTAACTGGGAAGCTCAGATGCCCCCTAACCACCGCCCCCCGGTGCTTCTCTAGCCAGGCGAGCGCTGGGCGTCCCCCCCCGCAGGAGAGGAGCGCACCTCCGGGGTGGGTGGAAGGGCGTCACCCAACGGGGAGAGGACCAAGATGGGGCTTGGGTGTCCCTTGGGGTGGCCGTGTGGCGGGGTAGGGCTGCTGGGGGCTGCCACGATGAGGGACACCCCCACGCCTTTCTCCATGGCTCCCACAGCTCTGCTCCCTCCCTCCCTCCCTCCCACCCATCCAGTGCCACCGGAGAGGTGGTGTCCCCCCTCCCGGGGCGGGCAGGGGCTGTGCCACCACATCTAACACCTCAACGCACCAAAGCACCTCACTGGGGGAGGGACCCTGTGCCTGGTAGCCCCGTGCGCCCCAGCACTGTAAGGATGGGGCTGAGCCCCCACCACGGCCACCCTGTGCAAACCAAAGACCCCCCCAAACACACCCCCCCCATTCCCCGCGGCGCTGCGAGGATGCACAGCCGAGGGGTACGGGGACGGCTCTCTCCATCCCACAGCCTCCCCCTTCCTCCTCCCTCGCCTCCCGACGCTATCCCTTTCGTTGGACTAACACAGGCAGAGAGAGAGAGAAAGAGAGGTTTTATTATTCTTCTTTTTTTTTTAATTTTTTATTTCCTAAAAGCCACCAGGTTTTCATCCCAGGCATGGCCAGAGGAGCTCGCCCAGCGTTGAGGGGGGGAGGTTGGGCTGCGGCACACAGCGCAGCGGCTCGTCAGTTTTTAGAATTAATGTAACGCTAACGAAACTAACGGCGATTTTTAAGTTTTGCAAGGATTTTAATTCTTTCTTTATTTATTTCTTTTCAGAGGGGGCCGGGGCAGGAGGGGAACATTTGTTTTTTAGCAAATGCCGGCTTTTCTAGAGGTTAAAGGAAATGCCGTGCTCGGCTGTAAATGCTCCCCTCCAGTGTCCTGGATGGGGGGACGGATCTCCTCGGGGCCAGCTGTATCCTTGGAGGATTCCCCATTTGTCTCCCCAGACCCTGCGGTTTATATTTCCTGACTCGGTGAGGGTGCAGGATTATGCCCGAGTGGATTACACTGTCTGGGATATTTCCCTCTGGTGGTGCCATAGCGAAGTCTCTGTTGCCAATTTGTGATGTCCGGCGCTCAACGTCACGGGAAGGGTGGTGGGATGGGACTTGGGGCATTTTGTTTGTTAAGGGCCATTTGGTTTTGGTTGTTCTGTGCCATCTGGAGATAAGCCCGGGCTGAGCTGTTTTGCAGCTCCCCCCAAGTTCTCTCTGCACAGCCAAGGCACGGCGGGGATGGAGCTGAGTGGGATGGCAGCTCCCTGCCTCTCACCTCTTGTGCTCTGAAACCGGCTTGGCTGGCTGCTCCCACACAGTGTGTTACTGGCTTGCCCAGCAGGTAAAGAACCCAGATTTGGGACGCCACTGGGGTGTCCATAAGGGGTCCTGGGGGGGACTCTTGCAGGCCAGAGGGAGTCTGGGGCAGCCCTTCAAGGATCTGGGGGTCCCCTCTGGTGCCTCTGGGGAGGCTTTTGTGGCTGGAGAGGGCCGAGCTGGTTTCAAGAGGTGCTTCCTCCCTTTCTCCAGCCCACCCAGCTCCCCCGACACCACCACCCCCCCAGCTTGGTGGGTGCCAGCAGTGCCAGCCTGTCCCACTGGGTCGGGCACTGAGGGGGGCACAGCCCCAGCCGCGGGATGGGAGGAGGAACCACAGCACCAGGGATAGAGACCAACATTTTATTTCTTTAACATTTCCCATGGGGGGCACCCCAGGGTTGCGCGGCTGCACCGCAGCTGGTGCCAGGAGGGACTCCAACGTCCCCCCCGCAGCTCACCTGGCTCCGCGCGTGATGCTTTTGATGGGGCTCAGCGCGGTCTCTTCTGTGCTACGGACCAAGCGGCTCCAGGTAGGCGACTGCTGCACCGCACTGTGCCGCAGCGTGGGGAGGGGTGGGGGGCTGCGGCGCGGGGCTGGGAGCTGCTCCCGTCTCACCCAGCTCCCGGGGTCCCGCAGAGGGACTGGAAGAAGCCAAAGCAAGGGACGACGGACGCGAGAGCCCGCCCAGAGGAGCAGAGTGGTGAGTGGCCCTGGCGCGGAGCACCATGCAAACAGCCCACACCCCACGGCAGCCCTGAGCCGGGGCTGTGCCAAGGGCTGCTGCCTGCTCACTCCGTCCCCTCCCTCAGCAGCTTCTCGGCTAGCGGATGAAGGATGGGAGCTCAAGTCGACACAGGAGAAGCAGGGAGTGTGGGGGAGACCCCCAGATCCTGCCCCAGACCCTCAGCCCGTGCCCTGCCCTGCCTGCGCTGGGCAGCTCTGCCCGCCTGCTGAGGAGGGGGTGCTGCCCGCGGGCTCCAGCGGAGGAGACGGAGTGCAGCGGGTCTCTTCTCTCTCCTCCTCTGCAGGGCAACCGAGGAGGGAGCACCGGGCCCCACAGGACCCACTGGGCTCCCTGCCAACCATATACCATCTGAGCAGTGATGCTTCTCTCTACCCCCTGCCCCCCCCCCCCAAGCCCCCAGGTCCCCCTGCCCTCCTCTGCCGCCTATAGGTCCTATCAGTGGGGACAGCTCCTTCTGGTCCAGGCACCCCCCGGGCTCCTGGGCCCCCCGAGGGCCACCGCAAGAGCCCCTGCAGCCTGTGCTCGCTGGCCAACTGGGAGGACTGCAGCAGCCTGTTGAGGAGCAGCTCTTCTTCCCAGAGCTCCCTCTACCACTTCCTGGAGCCCTGGCCCAGTGCAGCAACAGAGCCAGTGGTGCTCACACTCTCAGGACAACCCCGCTCTCCCACAGCTGCTGGTGGGGCAGTGGGCAAACGTGCTGGTCCTCAGCCAGGAGCTGCCAGCAGGGACCGAGAAAGAGTGGGTTCCCAGGTAGGGGATGGACAGGACACAGAGGCCCACGGACAAGCACCTGTCCCCCGGAAGGCCCCCAGCCATGGACATGGACTAGGTGGAGCGGGTGCTGGAGATCACCCGCACTTTCCAGGCCTTGAAGGCAAAGACGGAGGAGTCCTGCAAGACCACGGGCAGGGAGTGTGGCCAGGCAGACCCAGGGCTGTGCAGGGCAGGAAGGTGCCCGCGGCAGGGCTGCGCCTGGCTGTGGGGCTACTTGAAGGGCTGGTGGCTGCTTCTGCCAGCCCTGCAAGCGGTGAAAGCGCCAGGCCCAGAAGACCAACAGTGCCCCGAATACTGAGCGGCTGTGGGGTGTGGGGCCAGGAACCCCTCTGGGGTACCCCCTATGTGAAACGTTAAAGAAATAAAATGTTTGTCTCTAGCCCTCGTGCTGTCCTTCCTCCTCCCATCCCACGGCTGCGGGTGCTCCCCCGAGGGAGCAGGCTGCAATCAGCAAGCACTGTGTGTTGAGCTCCCCTGCTCACAGCCATGCTCCGCCTGAAGGCGGCGAGACAGGAGCAGTCCCCAGCCAACTTGGGCGCAAAAAGGTTCATCTGACTCAGCGGGTGAGAAAGGGCCCGTTTCAACTCTGTACCTTTGGCAATCTCAGGTCGGAGGATTTGATGGAGCGGCAGCATACGCTGTGGGGCTCTGAGCTGCTGCGTGGTGCCAGGTCTATCCAACGTCAAGCAGTACGTTCCCAGGAGACGTCACTGCTAACAACTCTTCCGAGGAAGTGGGGCCGTTTCTGTAGTCGTAGCCTGCCTGGAGAAAGAGCCCCACGGAGCTAATAGTCTGCTGAGCAGCAAGGAAGCAGAGTCGCTGACTCTCAACCAAGATTTGAAGTACAGCAACTCACTCTATTGCCTTCCCCCTTCGCCCGCTGCCTCCCACAGTCTAGAAGAAAAGAACCAGGGAGCTCCAAAGGAGGAGACCCCTCCCCCACTCCCCCAAATCTGCCCAACACCTCCAAACCTCCCTCAAGACACGGGACTCCTCCCACACACCTCCACTCCCCACACCGCAACCCTCCCGCTCCCCCAACGCTCCAAAAAGCAGCAGTCCTTAGGGCAGACTCCTTAAGCTGACTCCACAGCTACGGCTCCCCGTCGGCTCTGGGGGAGACAAGGGGGCCCCGGGGCTCTCCGTAGGCTTTAAGAGGGTCCCAGGGCTGCCCACGGGCTCCCAGCAATGCCCGTGCCCGCCACCCACCCCCGCTTCAGGGGGCCCAGCGCTGACACCCCCCGACCCATCTCGGGGGTACCTGGGGGGACTCGGCCGTGGGCTGGAGGCGGGCGAAGGGGGCACGGCCGGGCTGACCTGCCGGGGGGGGCTGAGAGCGGAGCCCAGAGCGGAGCCAAGCGCCCGGCCAGGCCGGCCCCGGGCACCCTGCGCTGCGGCCGGGGCTGCCGCCACCTGCGGGGAGCGAGCGGGAGGTGAGGGGGCGGCAGCGGGGGACGGGGGAGTCTGAATCGGCCCTGTTCCCCCCGGGGACCCCCCCTCGGCTCTGCCCCCCCCAAAAAGGCCCAGACAGCGCCCCGCGCCCCCCAGCCCGGTCCCGCCACCCCACAACCCCCCGAACTGGCCCTGGACACCTCCGCACCACCGCTCCTGCCGCGACCGGCCCGCCCGCCCGCTCCCGCTAACGCTTCCGCCCTCCTCGGCCCCAGTCCACCCGTCTCCCCCAGTACCGACCGTCGCAGCTCCTGACCGCCGTCGCACACCGGAAGTGCTCCCCTTCGCGTCCGCCCACCCGCGCATGCGCCGAAGGGCAAACCCGGGCCACGCCCCCCAGCGTCGCCGCGGCAAAAGCGGGCGAGAGGGGCGGGGCCGCGCCGAGGAGAACGAGGGGGTCGGGCCCCACCGCAGCCCCGCACCGGTTACTGCGAGTTCGAAACCATCCCTGCCCTCCCCAAAATCAGCCGGGACCGCCCGAAACCAGCCCAGCCTTCTCCAAAATGAGACGGACATCCGCCTGCAGAGCTCCGCCAGCCCCCCCGACGGACATCACGGGGATGAGGGGAAAGAAAACAACCAGAAAGGTACTGAAAATAACGTGGAGACGGTGCTTAGAGATCCTTCCGAGAGGCAAAACCCGGCCTTTGTTCTCATTTTTGAACACGGGGTTTCGCAGTGCTTCGCGGGCAGTGGTTATCCAGGGGCATCAGCTATCCCGGGAAGCGAACGTTCCCATCCCGTGTGGCAAAAGTCCACTCGCATGAATAACTTAGACAAAACCAGCCCACAAGAGGCACCTTTGGTCACCCTTTGCTTGAAGCTTCGCTAAAACTGTATACTCAGATTGGCCCTGTCCTGCAGTTTCTTTCCCAGAGTTTTGCCCCACGCTTCTAGCCTCGCTCCCCAAGCCCTCCCTCGGGGCCCACCGCCTTTCCCCAGCCCAGCCTGTCCTTAAAGCTTTTCTTTCCACACACAGCCCTTTCCACTCACCTCCCTCCGGGGCCTCCTCTCTCACAGGCACCTCACAGCCCTGCAAACCTCCCTCTCACGAAAACCCATTCCCCTCACTCCCCCCTCACGCAACACCTCTTCCCCTCACACACTCGCTCCCACCCCCCCCACCATCCTCTCTCCTCTCCTCCCCTCCCCCCATCTTTCGCCCCCCCTTCCCCTCTCCTCCCATTCAAAATGGCCCTTCCCTCCCCCTCCCGCCTTTTCCTGCCTCAGCCCCCGCCCCCCGCTCAGGTGACACCGCACACAGCCGCCATGAGGCGCGGCGGGGAGGGCCGGGGCTGTGAGAGGCGATGGCGGGGAGGGAATTTTTTTTTCTCTTCTTTTCATCTCCTCGGGCTTCGGGCAGCCCCGCGTGGGCGGCTGGAGATCCCCCCCTCCCCTTCCAGGAGTGGCCCCGGCCCTGGGGCGGCCCCCGCCTCCCTCCTCCCCACAGGCTCTCCTCAGGGAGAGCCCTCAGATCTGTCCCCCGGGCGGCCCCACAGCCTCCTGTGTGTCCGGGAATGGGGTTTCCCTCAGGGAGAGCCCCCAAATCTATCCCCAGGGTGGTCCCACAGCCGCCTGTGTGGCCAGGAATGGCGTTTCCCCCATGGATGGAGCCCCCTCCTTCCCCCTACCCCACTCCTGGGCAGCCTTTTCCTCCCTCCCACCTTCTCCCCACAGCTCTTCCAGGGCTGGGAAAACACTCCTGCCCTTTCTCTTCCTGCGGGTTTTGAGAAGAAGAGCCCCCCGTCTGCCCAGCCCACACGTGGGGTCTGGGCAGCTCCACGCCTTGTGTGTGAAGCGGGAATTGGGATAATTCAGTTTTCTTCTGCGATCAGGCACGGTTGTGAAAGGGCCAGTTGTAGTGGTTAGGCTTTGGTGGGTGAGTAACAGCAAATCTTATTGAACTTTTCCTTTTTTTTAGATTTTGTGTAGGGGGCTCGTTGTCCTCACGCCCGCGAGTTCTGCTCCAGGTCAAGCGAAGCCCCATGGAACTGGCCCTAAGGGCGGCGGCGGCCATGGACCAGCGCCCCTTCGGCGTCGAGAACGTGGTTTATTTTGAGGTGAATCTCCCTGTTTTTCTTGAAAAGTGGGGGGCTGGTTTGTAGCGAGGCTTAAAACCCCGGGTTGTGCCTAAGTGTGGGGCTGATTTCAACCTCAGGGGCTGCGACTCCGTCCTCAGGGGCTCCGACTCACAGCCCTGGCAGCACCGTCAGCGCGCTGGGCTCGGCGTTCTCTTGTATTTTGAAGGGTTTCTTACGGATCAGCAGCAGCCGGGGATATTTAGCAGCTGTGTATTGGTGGTGGAATCCGTGTGGTGAAAAGATCTTTGGGGTAAAGAGGTGAATAGGTGGTTTGGTTTTTTTCACCTTGAGAATGTTTCTTGTTGCCTTGTACCTGTAAAAAGATGTTCAAATCGTTAAGGTGTTCAAATTGTTTCATAAAATTACCCCCTAGACAGGAATATGTTTTGTGGTTGGTTTGGGTTTTTTTTATGAGTCCTTTCAGCCTGCTCTCCAGGTGGAAATGGGAAATGCAAAGGCATTACAATGATAGATTTGCTAAATATGTTGCCAAGGTCTCTATTACTGGCTTTCCCCGAAGCGGGGAAAAGCTGTCCTGTTCAATTCTATTTTGCATTTGAAATTCTCTGTGAAATGGATTAAGCAGAGAGGGCTTCTTTTTGTGGGTCTGCCCTTGGGAGGAGAACGCCTTTAGGAAAAGGCTTTTCTGGAGGGGACGGAGAACTTAATTGCTGATGGCTCTAAAAGCGCGCCCTGTTTGGGTGGCCTGAAAACAAAACCTGTGAAAATCCATGACTGAAAAATGAGACTTTCTCCTAATGGTTGGGGCTGGTGTTTCTACTGATTCGCCGGTTAGTAACGGCTCGTTCCTTACTCGTGGCTGGGGACCCTTGAATTGTTTCCCAAAGCCTAATCCAGCGGGAAGTGCTGGGGTTGTCAAATCGCTGCAGATCAAATAAAACAGCGGTTTGGAGTTGTCTCGTTCCCTCTGTCTTTTCCCAAGAAAGAGGGGTGGAAAAAAGGTAAAATGTTTTGCAGCAAAGTTCAAAATGGCAAAGGATGTACCGTGTGGGGGGTGGGACGTGGGTTTAGGTGTTGGTGGGGACGCCAGCAATAAACCGTAAGAGGTAGAGCAGCTTTGTGGGACTTTTGGGGCTTGTTTTTGTGTGGATATTCGCTCGTTGCAGACCACGGGCCGGAGCCCTCCAACAGAGGCGTTAGAAAAAGAAGTCTTTTTATTAGTACTAATGCTTTGAATTTTCCAGTGTGGGAAAAGCCTCAGAAGTGTGTATTTCTGTCCAGCTGCAGAGAAATGGGTAATACTGAGCCCTACAATAGCTTGGTTGGTTTTTTGCCCTGTGTGATGACTGGTGTGGAGGGAGTTTGTACCAAAGAGTCAACTTCTGATTGTGGGCAGCCCCTGTTTTAGGAACTGTTGCACAGATTGCTTATTGATGCAACTGCTGCCGTGACTCCCGCACTCCCTGCTGCTGTCAAGCTTTTATTACTTGTTCTGAAAAGCTCTCGAAATACGTGCTGAGCTGCGCGGCTCCCCCGAGCCAGGTGTCCACGGCCACTGCCTCCTCGGCTCCTGTTGGCCATGGCTGACTATTTTCAGCAGGATTCGAGTATGTCTGTGTGCTCCTCCTTCCTTTTTAGCCATCTGTTATTTGAGTTTGGGACTCGGAGGCCTTACTGTCTTCCTGCACTCTGTTTTTTATCACTGTTGACAGTTCTGGATTCACCAATAACAGTACTCAGCGCTTACATCTGGAACGCCCTGAAAACAATGAACTCATTGATCCAGGGCCAAAGGTTTAGAAATAAATTGAACAAGGTCAAGCCTTGGGATCTTTAGTAACGTGATTCGGAGCCTCTCACCTGGCTTCTTGGTGGAGCTGGCACAGAGGTCGGTGATAATCCAAAACTGCAGAGCGAGCTGGGTGCCCGTGGAAGGGGAACTGCACTCTCAAGTGGCAATACTTGGGGTCTCGTTGCCTGTGGGAGGGAAAGGGACGTCAAGAGTCAACCTAAAGGAACTTCTCACCTTCAGAGATGGGGCTCTGGAGGTGACGGTTAATTGAGGGGAGTCGTGGAAGTGTGCCTTACTGAGCAACATGCTGCTGCCGGCCCGAGACTAAATGTCTCCAAAGTTTGGAGTTGGTTTAAGTGCTTTTTGGTTATTAGCTGGATGTCACTCTTAGAAGCACCTCTTGCCCTGTCTGGAGGGGGTTGCTGCTGCCTCCTGCATTGGGCCGAGGGGACCGGCAGCCCTCAGGACAGGGACTTTCTCAGGCGCGGAGGTTAAACCCGGTGCGTGCTGCTTAAAAACTGCTCTGGGTGTTAGTGCGGCGGTCACGGTGAGAAATGTGTTGGCTTAGGGGAGCCTGAGATTTGCATTCCTCTTAAGTGCGGGGGATTTTGGGGAGCCTGGGTGGTACAATCCCCTTCCTGCTCCCAGATTCCTGTTGCTGAGCCGGCAGCGGGGTGTTAGCAGAGCTGATGCCCGTAGCAGCTGAGGGTCGGCATGATCCCGGCATCGCCGGAGCTCTGGAGCCGAGGAATGGGAGCGTGGCCCATTTGCATCACAGCTTGTGAGGGAAATAGTGCGGTTTGATATAGCCGGGGTGCGTAAACGGGGATTCCTCTGTGCACGTGTGCTTACAGGGTGCACGCAGGTGTGTTACTTGGAGTGTTTCTTAATGCCTGTGAAGCTTTACGAGATTGGTTAATGAGCGTTGCTTTGCTGTGCAAGTGCAAAGTGTTATTTTCATGGAGAAACCAGCTCAGATGTTCCGTTTATTTTTCTTTTGTTGAAGGCAGAATGCCTATTTTAAACCTTTCCTTGCAGGCAGAATGACATCTGCTTTTGAGGATTGTTTCTTTCCCTGCAGGGTGGAAAAATCTACAGCCTCACTAAGGCCGCAGAGGAAGAAAACTTGTCAGTTTCCTGGAGCAAACTGCAGTTTGGAGGGCGGGTGGCGGTCTGCCAGAGCGCCTTTTAGCACCTCGTTGGGCACATTTCTTTTCCCTGGGGGCTGAGGTTTAACATGGCCTTTTCATTTGCCTAGCTTTTGGTTGTATGAATTAATGGGTGTTTCAATGGGAACCACAAGACCTAATTTCTCAGTCGCCATCCCAAAAATTGTGCAGGGACGGAAGTGGGACAGGGAGGTGACCAGAGTGAAACGCTGAAGGCTGTTAAGGCTGGAATAAGGAATGGCGGGGCTTGTTCTGGTCACCCAATATGACAATAAAAGGCCACAAGTTCCTCGTGGAGGTAAAGAACCGACAATCTGGGAGGGTGTTCAGGGGCTTGCCTCATTGGAAGGGTTTCCAGGGGAATACGGGGATCACTCTCCATCTCATTCCTGGTGAGCTGCCTGCCTGTAAAGACCATTATTGCATTATAATCACAGAGGCAGGCCCTGAATTCAGGTTTGGGAAGTCATTAGATAATTTTATGGTTAATTCTTTTTTTTTTTAGAGTGAGTCTCTGACTCGATCTCTCTGCTGAAGATGAGACACGTCCTTCCCTCTGCTTTGGCAATGGCCGCTTTCCTTGGGCGCAGGGACCGCACACCCCTCTGGTCCTTTCTCTGTAAGTAAATCGTGGCTGTGCCGCCTTCCTGCCCGCCCTGGGGAGCTTGTCCTTTACTGAGTGAGAAAGCAAGTTTTTCCCGGGAAGAAAAAAAGAGATTTAAAAATCTCTGTCCTTCTGTGCAGCACTGCCATCCCAATGCGGCCTCGGGAGAGGCACCTTTCCTCCAGCGCTGGAACCATGGCAGGGAAGGGACCTGCTGTCTTGTTCAGATGGATGAATTTCAGCATTCTTTGGCAAGAAATGAAAGTGGTGACAATCGTTACCTGGTCCAACCGGCCTTGGTGGTCTGCCCACTCCTCTGTTTCCCTGTGGGAAGGCTCCAAGGATCCCCCGGGGTGTAGGAAAGGGGAGGCAGTAAGGATGCTGTGCTGGGAAGCTTTGACTGCCTTTGCTATCTTCCTCCTGCGGATGGAGAGATGGATCTGCAGCACTTTGGAGCTCACTTTCTCCAAACGCTGAGGTCGCCATTTGTTATACACAAACATTTTTCCATGCAGGAAATAAAATTTTTCTGAAATTCCAGCGCAGTACGGAAAGAAAACGCTTTTGGAGTTTTAATGCAGGTCATTCTTTTTTGGTGTCGTGGTTAAAAATTGACATCTGTAACTTTGAAACTAATATTGATTTCTATCTTAAGTGTTGTTTTATATATCTTTCAGGCAGAATGGACAGGGACTTTGGGTTTTGGGTTATGAAGGAAAACCCTAAAATCCGCATTGGGCCGTGAGTTCCGGCCCAGCGGTCAGAATAAACGCAACCCCTGGGGAAAGGGGGCTGAGGGGTGGGTGCGTGGTTGGTTTGGGGCTGGGGCTCTGCCGGTCCTTGATGTTGCTGTTGAGTTTCTCCCCATGGCTTGGCCAGTTCTCCCACTGCCCCGCAGCGCTGCTGAAGGTAATAAAGGGTTTTTTTTGGCCAAAGGATCCCCCCGTGCTGGCCAGAAATGGCCTGTGCTAGCCCAGGCTGGGCTTGCCACTCAGGCTGACCTCATAAAGAGAGTTGCCGGCCTCCCACGTTCTACAAAACATTCCGACGCTCTTCTTGGCCTGCGGTCGCAGCTCTTCTGCTGCTGGCTGTCGGTCTTGGAGTGAACCTTGCCAATTTGATCGGGTTTTGAGGAAGAAATATCCAATTTTCTTGCCTGATGGGGCGCAAAAGGGCTCGAAGGGCAGCACGGTAATGCTGTTGGTGGCAAGAAGGGGCTGTGGGAGTTGTTAGAGGGCAGTTGGTGATGCTGTGCTGGGAAATAACTGCCGTACCTGACACGTCCCCTCCTTTGAAGCGGGTGCGTGCTATCGTGCTGTTCCCAGCTCTCCTTCCTCACCTCCTCTGCCTTAACGATTTCAGACACGTCAACATTGGCAGCGACTTTCAGGCAGAGATCCCAGACCTCCAGGACAGATCCCAGTTGGAAGAGGAGGAGGAGGAGGGAGCATCACTAGTGTGGAAGCCCTGGGGAGATATCGCAACGAACCCGGAAACACAGGACAGAGGTTTCTCTTATTTCTTTGCTTCCCAGGTCCCCCCCGAGATACTAAGGGTCGAAAACTCTGCATTTTCACAGCAGCTTTTTTTCCATTGGGATCCTCTCCCTCCTTTTCTTTACTGCCTTCACGCCTGGTAGTGCCCGAGGGTGCTCAGATGTGGTGGGACAGTGAAGAGATAACAACTGGTGGCGCAGTCAGTCGCGTCCTCCGGGACAGACGGTCAGGGGCATTTGTAGCTGTCCCACCTCAACTGCGAGATCTGTCTCTGGAGCTACCGGTGCCAAAGCTGCTCTTAAGGCAGAGAGCGATACGGGATAACCTGCCCTTTTTTTGGTGCCTTTTCTGGGTCTCCAGTCTGTCTGCTCTGTTTGCATGCTGCCTTGGATTGCACCTTTTCTCCTTTCTTGATGGAAACTGACTTTCTGTTGGGTTTTGTTGCATTTCTAGTGACAAATCTGCTCAACTTCGCCTGCTCCGACATCGTGCCGGAGGAAAGACCCAACCTGGAGCACGCCTTGCACTGCCTGCATGACGCTCTGGTAAGAAGCAGTTATTTTTGAATTCCTACCAGACTAGGACAGCCTTTAGCGCTGGGGTGAGCTGAGAGTCGCTCCCGAGTTTTCTTTTCCGCAGGCTCGAATCCCTTTGCTAAAGGGGCAGAGTTCTTGTGTGCTGCCTGTTGGCCACCGTCTGCGTTAAGGTCTCGTGGGGTGACAGACCCCGTGTATCAATAAGAGCTTGTTTTGTCTCTTGTCATTTCTGTAACAATTTGGAGAAGTCCTCCTACCCCCAGTGCTGGGAATGAAGGAATATTCGCTAAAACCCGAGGTCTGCCCCGGAGAAACGTCCTGTGCTTGACAACTGCACCGTCCCTGGGCGCTCCTTGCTGAGCAAACGCCTCCAGCCCGACCCCGGTGAACCCCCGAGCGGGTCTGCTTTGTTCCCTCTTCTTTGAAGAAGGGCTTTCACACCGCTGACGTGCGGCAGAGGACTCGGCGTCTGCTGCGTCTGCACGAGGAGGCTCTGCCTGCAGCAGGGACGAGCCCAAAAGGACTCCAGCAGTGAGCAGTCTTCTCCCAGAGGTGGTGGCTGGTGGGGTGCCACAGCTTGGTTCCCAGAGATGTCCACAGGTTCTGGTTTCTTAAAACACATCAGTGTGGATTGAGGAAATATTCCCATCAGCTGCCGTGGGCGGAGGTGACCCCGACGCGCTGTTGCTGAGCATCGACTGAGCGCCATCTTCCTCCAGTGGGCTGAAGAGTTGACCTTTTGACCCCTCCTGAGGGGGAATCTAAGTCTTGTTCTCTGAACTCCCACAGGAGGGTCTGGAGATGCTGCAGTCTGGGGCACCCCAGCGACCTGAATCCCATCCCCTGGCTGATTATCATTACGCAGGTAAAGTGGAAGCAGAGCTTGTTCCTTCTCCGGGAATGCGAGCGGGTACTGCCGTTCCCTTTGTTCTGATTGAAAGAAGTGATTTTTAAAAACGTGTGAGCAATGGTTCGTGTTCGTTGGGGCAGGGAAAATAGTAATTTTAATCTGTTCTGGGGGTCTTTTGGCACAGGGAATGCCTCGACCCTGTGTTCCAGCCTGCTGCTGTCCCGTGCGGTGATGCCCCACGCCGCCCAATGCTCCTCCTTTCCCCCATACGCCAGTGTTACTGCGTGCAGGGCTTGCTCTGCTAGCAGCCATAACTGCTCGTGCTTACCAACTCCGTGCGGCGTTGGCTAATTGCTGTCTGAAAGAGGAGACATTTTAACGCGTGACGAAAAAATTGTGTGGGTTTCTGTGAGGCTGCAAGTGGTCTAATCGTTTCCATGTCTCTGTTTCTTCCCAGGCACAGACACTTGGACGCCTCTCGAGGAAGAGTTGTTTAAAGAGGCCTTTTCTGTACACCAGAAGAATTTTCACCTGATACAGAAGAAGGTAAAGCCGTTAGACTGAGGCGGGTCTCGGGTTGTTAGCGTGGAGGGGAGTTTTAACCCAGAAAAGTCATCTTTTGAATGGTGTGTTGGAATCCTGTTCTTGGGATGCCGCTTCACGCTAAAAAGACACCAGTACAAGACATAATTGGCCCTAATGTGTAATGACCACAGAATATTTCATCTCTCTGGTGCAAAATACCAGAAATACTAAAAGAATACTGACACGTTCCGCTGACCACTGGTGTGAAATGTACAATTCTGCCCTCCCAAGGCTTCTTTACAGCCCTTTCAGAAGAAGGAGGCTTGTTTTCTGCCTGATCTCTCCCATACGTTGTGCTGTGAGAACCAGAGACAAGGGGGGACAGACAAACAGCACTCGACAGATTTGTTGTGGGTCTGTGCCCTAAATGTTTTCCTGCAGTCTTTCCCTCATCGATCGCTTCTGTTTTTCTCCCAATAGATTCAGACGAAGACTGTGTCCCAGTGTGTAGAATACTACTACACCTGGAAAAAACGTGTCACATTTGCCAAAGGTCAAGCTGAAAGGACCAAAGAAAAGCTGAAGGGAAACAAGGAGGAGGTGGAAGAGGCTGAAGAGAAGGTAGAAAAACTGCTGGGGGTTGGTGCGAGATGTCGCTCCTCGATGAACTTATCGTCCCGGGCTCTGGGAAATAATCCCCTTCGTGTTAAACTTGCTGCTGATGATTTTCAGGGATGTTCCGTAACATCCCAATGCTTCATAAAAGGAATTGCTGGTAACCCGGCTCTGCACGGGGGTTGCCGAAACGTTCCTTGCCAGGAAAAAGGAATTAGGTTCACAGAATTTATTTGTTTTCTGGTGGTAGAAATTGGGTAACCACGTCACTTCAGTGCTCTGTAATTCTGCACTTTAAACCCATTGTACAGACTTTTGTGGAGGAAAGTGCTGTTCCACTGAGGACAGTAGGAATTATACGGTTTTTCTTTCAAGGTCTGTCTTTGCACCCCCTCCTCCCCATCGAATTTCAGTGTTTTTTTAACTGTTTAGTGTTCAGAGGAGTACAGCAGGGCAGGCTGATGCTGATAGAACACGTTACACCCAGCACAAAAAGAAACCCCTCAGTGTCTGGGCCGTTTGGGGATGTTTCCAGCTATTTTTTCGCTTTAGCTGTCCTCCTTGCTGAGGAGAAGGAGAAATGAGTAAAGGCTGTCTGCTTTACAGGCTGCTTGCAGCCCGAAGAAGAGGCGCCGGCTCGGGCCGAAGGAAAACACCAAGAAAAAGCAGAGTTGTGAAAACACGCCCCGCAGCACAGGCAGTCCCTCCCGCCGTCCCCGTGAGTCTCCGTGCTGGGGTGGAGGCGCCGGCGATGTGGCTGTGTTTCCCTGCAGAGAGTGTGGAAGGTTAGCTGGTCGTTTTTCTTCTTGAAACCTGCTGCTTTGGGCTTAAACTGATGGAAGCTTTCAAAGGCGCCCAGGGGGAGCGGAGCTAAGGGCTGCTGGAGGGTTCCCCCTGTCCCGCAGCCTTCTGGCGGTTTTGTTTGACTTTTAACCCAAACCTCTGTGTTTTCTGATGCGGGGAGATCCTCCAGCCAAGTCTCGCGAGGTTCAGACTAAACCCCCTTTGCTTTCTCACCTCCTCTGGGAGAGGAGTCCAGGCGCAGCTGGATCCAGCCTCAGCTTCCGACTGGGAACGAGTGTCCGGAGCCCCAGCTCTGCCCCAGAGTGGCTTTGCTCCAGCTTGAGCTGGGTATCTCTGAAGAGAGACCCTCTCGCTGTTTTTCCAGTGCCCTTGAAGGTTTATTCCCTGAGGTGTTCAGGCACTTGTGTGTGCCGTATGCACCAACTTTTTGTCCCAGCAATTTGTTTAATATCCGCTTTTCCTCTGTGCTGATTGGAGCGACAATGCAATGGGGATTGTTTCTACTCGTGCAGTTTCACCCTCCTCCTATCTAATCCACACTTGGGTCTCCTCTGTCTCCTGCTGACTTCAGCTGGAACGGTTTCTCTCTCTCTTTGAAGGCCCTTTCCTCGAATTACAGGCTTGCTCCGCTTCATCCAGTTGTGCAAGAATCCCAGCGTTTCTCTTTTTTCACTAAGAAGAGGTTCCACTAAAGTTCTTTTGTGCGGTTTGCGGCCCGAGGGCTTCCACGCTGCAGTCACTCGTGCCAAGCAACATCACTCATTCCCAGCAAAGCTGCTCAAGTTTCGATCCACCTTAAATTTAAGCAATCGCACCGTTAATTCTCCTATTTTAATCCCCAACAATCTCTCTTGTTTAACCAGCAAGGCCCCACCCAGCCAGGGGTACCGGCAGAAACTCTGTAGTGCCACACAGCAAAACATAGCAGAAACTCACAAAATAAAACTAATGACATGTGATCTAAGAAATAAATAATAAAAAAAAAGTTATTAAAAATCCCCGTTTGTTTTCTCCCTTCCAGGGTGTTTGGGAAGGTCAATGGGAGGAACTCTCACATGAAATGCCATCACCCGCGGGACGATCGGAAGATCCCGGCAGCATTGGCAACTGGGCAACTCTCATGTCAGACCACCAACGAGGTCAATTTACTCTGTTTAGAAAACCCCACCGACCTCTAGCAGGGGGCAGCGCCTGAGCTCTGCCGAGGATCCACCACCACGAGGTCGCCCCCGCTCCAGAAAGACCAAGAGGAAGAGAACAGCAGAGAAATAGTTATTGTATTTAATAGCGTTTCCCCCTTAGGTGATAGTTCCATGTAGGTTTTAGGTCTTCGTTAGCCATCTTTTAGGTCTTAGTTTTAGGCTTTAGTGTTATTCTGATAGGAGTAAGGTGTGGTTTTATGTGTTTACTCTTTAACTTATTAAATTGGGTTGGTGAATGTAAAAGTTCTGGGACTGCTCTTGCTGTTTGTGCCGTAAATAATTTAAGCAATTAAAACTCGTTCCGCTTGGTTGGTGGTGCTGTGATGGTTGGAGAGACCCATAACAATTTATTGTCATTTAGGCAATCTTTCTATCACCCAATGAGCCCTCCCCACCCGGGAAACGGAATCGGGTAAAACAAGGAAACCCGGGAGCTGAAGTATAAACAGGTTTAGTAGAGTAAGATTAGGTAATTAACATTAACAGCACATTCTCCTTTTGCTCCTCATCACTTGTACGTAAAAAAAAATGAAAATCAAAGAAGCAGCGGTGTGTTCACACCTCCTCCCTAAGCCCGCTCCTCACTGCGGGTGCTGCCAAAGCGATGCCCAGAGGTGAGAGTTTGGGGAAAATACCCGGCACGGTATGGAAATGCAGGTCCAAAAGCCCTGTGGGTGGATTTAAACCACTGCTGCCCCACAGAAGGGTTCCACCTGCGGGTTCCTGCTGCGAGTCTTGCTGCTGTTCCGCACCGCTTCCAAAAAATCCAATTTCTGATGGAAGAAGAGAATGTGGTGCAGGTTCTCTGGCACCAGGACGGCGCGCCGATTCTCCAGGGCGCTTTCCCCGGCAGCGAAGGCCTGGTCTGGCAGGAGGGCAGTGGTGGGGATGGCGAGGTACTGCCGGCTCAGCCGCCCCGCAGCCGGGAAGCGATGCTCATTGCTCTGCCACCAGTGCAGGGGCTGGTGCTGCGCTTGCAGAGGGGCTCCAGGATGTAGTTTTCCAGTTGCTGGTGGATCTCGGGGTTCTCTCCATGGTGTCCTTCCCCAAAAGGATGTCATAGCTGCTCTGAGACGCGGAGCTGGCGCATGGGTCCTTGCAAGCAGGCAGCTGACTGCCGGCATCTGCGCCTGTGGCTTTGGAATCCGAGTTTGGCACCCCAGACTGGGTGGCAGATGGGGACTGGTGGTTGCAAACCCGCAACAGCGTGGTTCTCACTGGCTGGTGCAGCTCGCTTCTCAGGCTGGGGCTGAGAAACCGCATCTCCTGGAAGCGCTGCCCAAAGCAGAGGCCTCTTTGGGTCGGGGGTCCCTTTTTTGGTTTCCTGGTTTGTGCTGGACGGGCCCTTGAGGACACTGCGTGTCCGCTGCGGTGTCCTGGTGCTGTAGTAAAATCCCCAACATGGGTTCAATTACAGCATGTCTGCCTTTACCAAAGACAGCAAACTCTCCTTTGGAGCAGGGAATTTGAACCCTCGCTTTGAATTGGACCTTTGATACCTTCTTCATGAATGGAACCGGAAGATTAAGATTTAATTTGAAAAAGGAAAGGGGATTTGGATTAGGGAAATGGAAGGTTCTGGGGAATTGTAGGAAGTGACTTGAGATAAGTATCTAGCATAACGCGCCTGACAGAAGCGGACAAGATGGAACTCGACCACAGGACTTGGAAAAGTGCAAAAGAGCTGACCTGAGTTGTTAATCACCAATCAGAAACAAGGACAGCATGTCCTTGTTGGGACAGTTAGACAAAAACGGGATGCTTGTGATAAAGAAGAATGAGGGAGAAGCAGAGAAAAAGAGAAGAGTAAGCGTAACGATTTGCCTGGCGACTAACCAATCCTGAGCCTGGCTTTTGCAATATGCATAAGGTAATTATGTGTTTAGACCAATCAGTAAAAGACACGACTAAGTATGACTGTATAAAAACTATCGCTAAGAGCAATAAATCGGAACCTTGCTTGCATCAAGCTGTCTCCCCGTCTCTCAATTGCGGCAAATTGGTGACCCCGACGTGATTCCAGGGTGCAAGAACCACCTATCTGCGTGGCATGCTGCGAGTCCCACAGAACTTTGAATGAGCTGCTGAAAGGAAGCAGGAAGAGGCCTGAAATCCCTCCGGAGTAGAGAGGTGAGCTGTGGGCAATATGGGGAACCAGATGTCTCCCCCAGAGAGAGACGTATATGAGCTAATGAAAGCTCTTTTTAAGAAACATGGGAAAAATCTCTCGGGGCATAAGTGGGTGCAAGTGAAAATTCCCACTGTTACTGCCTCTACTATCTTTACGCGGGAGTTATGGGATAATGTTGGAGTGAAATTGTGGGATGCAGTGACTCGGGGGAATGCTGAAGCCCAACGCATGCTCCCGTGGAGGAGGAGTATATTTGAGACTTTAAAAGCACAAGAGAAAGGGAATAAAGAAGAGCCAGAGCAAGGAAAAATTCGCCCAAGTGACGACGATGTTCTAGCACCCCCACAAGCGGCTGCAGCCGGGTATCCCCCAGAGGACGATCCTTTTGATCCAGGACCAGTGGACCCTGACGCGGAACCACAGCTTTATCCCCCCGATCCCCACGATGTGTGGGCTAACATAAGACATCAAGCCCTAAAGGAGGGGGAGTTGGAGATTGCAAAAACAATAGTGGCCCCTGTTATCTATCAAGGACGGGGAGCTCAGTGGGAAGCATTATCTTTCCCAGTAGTAAAAGAATTGTGCCGTACCGTTACTGAACACGGTCTTTCTTCTCCGTATTTTGCAAGTTTGTTATCCTCTGTTTTTGATACTTATGTAATGACTCCACATGACTTAAAATCTCTCGCGCAGCTGTTGTTAACTCCAACACAATATACTCTGTGGGAATCGCATTGGAGGGGGGGCTCCAGCAGGAGCCCCGGGAGCCCTACATGCAGTTTATTGATCGGTTGAAACAAGCCTTGGAGCGACAGATAGATAACCCTGAAGCACGAGAGATTTTGTTGTTAAAATTGGCGGTTGAAAATGCTAACGCAGATTGCAAAAAACTTCTAAAATCTCTTCCAAATCAGAATCCCACGCTAGTAGAGATGATAGAGGCTTGTAATAGGATCGGCACGGTGGACCATAAGTTTGAAGCCATGGCTTCTGCCTTCGCTGCCATGCGTGGCCTCGCGGGGCCTGGAAATTGTTTCGGTTGTGGTAAACCCGGTCATCTGAAAAAGAATTGCTTAACCACTAATGCCGGAACCAGACCCCCAGCGCCTGGAATCTGTCCCAGATGCCGAAAAGGGCGTCATTATGCTAACCGATGTCGATCTAAGTATGATTTCCAGGGACAGCCGCTACAGGGAAACCGGTCGCGAAGCGCGGGACTGCGGCGCGCGCAGACACAAGTTCCGCAACCAACATTTCAACCCCCGCGGAGGGAAGCGGCAATGCCTCAAGTCTCTGCCCAGCAACAGCGGGGAGCGCCGGATTGGACTTGGCAACCGCCCACACAGTAACGTTACTTGATTCCTCTGTTCATTTATTGTCTACTGATATTTCGGGTCCCTTGCCCCCTAAGACGCAGGCATTATTATTAGGGAGATCATCTACAACCTTGACGGGACTTTTTGTGTTACCAGGTGTCATTGACGCTGATAGTATTGATGAAATTAAAATCATGGCATGGACCCCGTTTCCCCCCTGCACTGTGCCGAAAGGCAGCCGCATTGCACAATTAATATTGATTCCCAAGGAAATGAGTCCCTCTACCCTTCAACAGAGGCAAGGGAGTTTTGGATCTACCGGGAACCCACAAATTTTATGGGTACAATCTATCTCACAAAAACGACCTATATGTCAATGTACCCTTATTCGCGGGGCCAGCAAGTGGTATCAAGTGGAATTATTGACACAGGAGCCGATGTTACGGTTATGTCTCAGGCCAAATGGCCCCCACAGTGGCCCTTAGCTAAAGTCTCTCAAACATTAGCAGGGATCGGAGGAACCGGGACCAGTCACCAAAGCTTGGAGCTAATTCAGATACAGGGCCCAGAAGGCCATACAGCCTCCATTAAGCCCTTTGTGCTACCCGTTCCTATGATCTTGTGGGGGCGTGATGTGCTGTCCCAGTGGGGAATGTCTATTCAAACACATTTTTAGGTGGGGTCATTGAAGCGCACGACACCCTGAAATTAACCTGGAAAATCGATACCCCTGTTTGGGTTGATCAATGGCCCCTACCGCTAGAAAAGCTTCGCGCCCTCCAAGAATTAGTTATGGAACAGTTGTCAAAAGGACATATTGTACCCTCTGTTAGTCCCTGGAATTCACCTATCTTTGTAATTAAAAAACAATCTGGCAAGTGGCGCTTGCTCCATGACCTTAGAAAAATTAACGACGCTATGGAAGACATGGGGGCCCTACAACCAGGGCTCCCATCCCCTACTATGATCCCTCGAGATTGGCATTTGACTGTTATTGATCTCAAAGATTGTTTTTTTAACATTCCATTGCATCCAGACGATGCTCCTAAGTTTGCCTTTTCAGTTCCAAGCGTCAATATGCAAGCTCCATTGCAAAGATATCAGTGGGTTGTGCTGCCACAAGGAATGAAGAATAGCCCTACAATATGTCAATGGTATGTGGCTAAAGTACTTAGCCCGGTCAGAGTTGCGATGCCCGATGTCTTAGTGTGTCATTATATGGATGATATCTTAGTGGCTGCACAACAACACGAGATTATGGAGGAAGCTGTGGCCCTTGTCATGGCTGCTGTTAAATCGGCAGACCTCTGTATTGCACCAGAGAAAATTCAAAAAACACCACCATGGAAATATCTGGGATGGCGTATAAGGGCTCAAACCGTTGTTCCTCAGCCCCTGCAGATACAGGCGGATGTAAAAAACCTGCATGATGTACAAAAACTGCTAGGAACAATCAATTGGGTCCACCCCTTGTTGGGGATTTCCAACGCGGACCTTAGTCCTTTGTTCGACCTACTTAAGGGAAGCTCTGACTTGTGTGCCCCTCGGAGCCTTACTCCAGAAGCTATCGACTCCTTACAAAAGGTTGCTACAGCGATCACTCACAGGCAAGCACATCGCTGGGCGCCTGAGTTACCCTTTCACTTAATCATTTTAAATCCTGTCCGACAACCTCATGCATTGATATTTCAGTGGGACTATCAAAAGTCAGACCCACTGTTAATTATTGAATGGGTCTTCTTGCCAAACCAACCTACAAAGACCATCTTAACACAACATGAAATGTTTGCCTCTTTAATTATTCGAGCTCGGCAGCGTTTGCTGACATTATCAGGAATGGATTTTTCCTGCATTTGTTTACCCATAGCCAGAATTTACTTACAGTGGCTCTACCAGCAGTCAGATGCCTTTAATATCGCAATAGCTGGATATGCAGGTCAGCTAATCTCTCATTCGCCTCCACATAAATTATTTAATGTTAACTTTCAAGTGATACCTAAGCCAAAAAAGAGTGATCAGCCGTTACAAGCCCTTACTGTGTTTACAGATGGGTCTGGAAAATCACACAAATCAGTCATCTTATGGTGGGATGATCAACGTAAACAATGGGACTCAGATATAGAAACTGTGCCAGGCTCTCCTCAAATAGTAGAACTAGCTGCAGTTGTTCGAGCTTTTCGAAAATGGTCTACACCTCTTAACATAATCACTGACTCAGCTTATGTTACAGGAATTGTTGAACGAGCTGGAGCCTCTGTATTGCGTGATGTTTCGCATTTTGAACTGTTTAACTTATTGCAGGAACTTATCTCTCTTTTAGATTCTCGCTCTCATCCTTATTTTATTATGCATGTTCGGTCTCACACTTCTTTACCTGGTTTTATTGCAGAAGGAAATCGACAAGCCGATATTCTTACATTACCAGTGCAAGTATTACCGGATCGCGTAGCACAAGCTAAACTCAGCCATTCCTTTTTTCACCAGAATGCCGGAGGCCTGAAACGACAATTTGACCTCACCGCTCAACAAGCAGCCAACATTATTGCCGTATGCCCCGATTGCCAAAAACACTCCTTTCCGACTGTAGCGGGAAGAGTCAATCCCAGAGGATTGCAAAGTTTGCAACTCTGGCAAACCGATGTTACCCATTTTTCAGAATTTGGCCACCTAAGATATATTCACTCTTCAATTGACACCTTTTCTGGTGCATTATTTGCCTCCTGCCATGCAGGAGAAAAGGCGCGCGATGTTCAAAAACACCTAATGCGTGCCTTTACCACTTTAGGCATCCCATTTCAAATTAAGACAGACAATGGCCCTGCTTATATCTCAGCCGCCATTAAAAAATTTTTTGATTCCTAGGGAATTAGTCATATCACTGGTATTCCTCATTCCCCTACAGGTCAGTCTCTAATTGAACACTCTCATCAGTCTTTAAAAGGTCTACTACAACAACAAAAAGGGGGAGTAGGAACCGCCACCCCCGAGGAACGCTTACAGAAAGCTCTATATGTTTTTAATTTTTTGAACTGTTCTTTGTTGGATGACAATCCTCCGATAGTCCGTCATTTTAACATGAATGCTTCACTCGAAATGCGAACTAAGCCACCAGTACTGGTCCGCGACCCAGAAACAGGTAAAGTTGTAGGACTCTTGTTACATGGGGCAGAGGCTATGCTTGTGTTTCCACAGAAAAAGGCCCTAGATGGATCCCGGCAAAGAACGTACGACCTTTCCGTGAATCCCTCCCACAACCACCTGGCGAAAACCCTGACCACCCTTCAAACCAGCCCTTGGATCAGTCCCTCGACCAGACCCCTGGACAACAAACGGACCACGAGGAGATAAACACCTTAAGCGGAATAGACTTACATGAATAAGTATCAAGAACTGCTTGTTAAACAGATTACTTGTGTCTTATGTAAACATTGTGACCCTTGGGTTTTGTGTATGTGCTATGCTTGTGAAAAAGAGTGGTGGCGTCGGGCAACTCTTGCAGGACGCTGGTGCGATAGTTGTTTGGAAAGGGAGTTTGAGATAATCAGACTCTTGCTTGTTACAGAGCACGAGGCACAAGATTCTGATCGATATTTTTATTGCCGTACCGATTGGGTCAAGACTGTGACCGAACAGGCAAGAAAAATATTGGTTTGCAGCTTGGAATGTAGCAGGTCCAATTTAGTACCTGCCATCTGGTCAGTCCTTAACAAAGACTGGAACCAGACAAAGAAAAGTGTAAGAAGCGGTTTGCTTGGAAATTAAGAAAAGGCCGATGAAAGTTGCTCTCAGAATAGTAATTGTCGCCTTAATTGTGTTGAATCATTAAGCATAATGTTGAAGCTTATTGTTATAATCAGCCTTATTGCTATAACCGTAGCCTTTATACCTGCATCACTTTTTGATCCTAGAGAAAATGTATGGGTAACCTTGAGTAGGTCTGTTAACACCACCACATTTTGTGCCAGTTTGTCAACCCCTAGTGCACCCTTTTTAACCTGTTTAGTAGGGGTACCGCTAAATGATACTGACTGGGACGCACTGAAGGCTTTTAACCAGTCTCTGCCACGCTCGCGTTGTTCAGTAAACAGTACCAGGAACTTGTTTGAAAAATTAGAAACCTGTGCTGGCAGTCTCCCTATTAACCCTGGCGTGCAAGAAATAGAACTCGTAGATTCTCTGAACGCCTCTTATTGCCTACACCTGAATACTAGCGAGTGTCGTAATCCTCTTTGTAATGCAACCGCTGATCTCTTTGTGTATCCAATTGGAAATCGATCTAGCTGGAAAAGGCGGTGTAACTACACACTTACAAATCAAACTCACCCTACAGAAGGAATAGTAACCCCTAGAAAACTACCTTCTGGTTTGTTTTTTATCTGTGGCAATAGAGCATGGAACGGAATTCCTCCTAAACCCACAGGTGGCCCATGTACGATTGGTCGCCTGAGTTTAGCCTTGCCACATCATCACCCCAAAAAAGCTAACCCAGTGAGATGGAAAAGAGACCTTACCCAAGTTCTTGGTAACAGCTGTGATGATAATGTTCAACTCTGGAACAAATGGGAAGTAGTCTTTGCCTCCTTTTTTACCCCAGGTGTTGCTGCTGCCCGAGCTCACAGAAACATAGAAACGCTTTCTTGCTGGATTGTCAAACAAGCCAACCTCACCAGTAGAGTCTTATCAGACTTAGCCGATAGTCTAAGCTCTGTTCAACATGCCGTATTGCAAAATCGTATGGCCATTGATTTTTTATTGTTAGCTCATGGGCATGGTTGTGAAGATTTTGACGGCATGTGTTGCATGGATTTAGAAGATAACTCAAGTTCAATACACAAAGAAATACAGCAACTCATGGAGCATTCCCAAAAGATACAGAAAGATGTTGGGTTTTTTGGCCTGGAAGGCTTAGCAAACTGGCTTGGTATAGGAGGCTGGTTAAAAGGGTTGTTACAAAGTGCTTTGCTTGTATTAATTATTGTTATCATTGGATTAGTAGTTTTGGGTTGTGTTCTCTCTTGTATTAGAAAGCTGCTTACGCGTGTAGCTGGTCAAGTTTTGTTAGTGCAAAAAGAAAAAGGGGGAGATGTAGGAAGTGACTTGAGATATGTATCTAGCATAACGTGCCTGACAGAAGCGGACAAGATGGAACTCGACCACAGGCCTTGGAAAAGTGCAAAAGAGCTGACCTGAGTTGTTAATCACCAATCAGAAACAAGGACAGCATGTCCTTGTTGGGACAGTTAGACAAAAATGGGATGCTTGTGATAAAGAAGAATGAGGGAGAAGCAGAGAAAAAGAGAAGAGTAAGCGTAACTGTTTGCCTGGCGACTAACCAATCGTGAGCCTAGCTTTTGCAATACGCATAAGGTAATTATGTGTTTAGACCAATTAGTAGAAGACACGACTAAGTATGACTGTATAAAAAACTATTGCTAAGAGCAATAAATCGGAACCTTGCTTGCATCAAGCTGTCTCCCCGTCTCTCAATCGCGGCATTTCCGGTCCCGCTGGTCCCTTCTGCCAAAAACTGCAGTGAGAACCACATTCACTGAACCCCCATTCTACATGGACAGGGTCAGTTGGATGTATAGGACCAAGTTGTTGGAATAACCTCAGCTCTTTTATTAGCAATTCCAAGGCATTGGTATGTTGGTCAGTCCATTCCCAGGATTTTCCCTTCCTGAGCAAATCATCAAGGGGCGAGCAATGATGGAAAAGCCAGGGGTGTGTTTACGCCAATAGCTTAAAGTTCCTAGAACTTGCTGTAACTCCTTCACACTGGGGGGATTCTGCCCCTGTTCTGTTTTTTTTAGGGTATCTTGAGGGACCGAAGCAGCTCCTTTAATCCACCAGAGCCCCGGAATTGCACTTCCTGCGCCGGTCATTGACACTTGGTGGGGAACGGCCCCAGTTTCAGATCTGACCTTGGGGGATGAAACCAGGCTTGGGTCTAGTGGGAGGTGTCCCTGCCCATGGCGGGGGGGTGGAACTCGATGATCTTCAAGGTCCCTTCCAGCCCAAACCGTTCCGTGAGTCTATGATGGTGTCTGTCCAGCTGATGAGCTCCCACCCGAGTTTCACTCGGCGAAAAGCAGCAGCCGGTGCTTGGGTACCCAAAGGCTTCTTTTACATTTTTCCTCTTCTTTGTTTCTTAACTTTTTCAACTCAAACCAAAGGTGTCGGAAAGGGCGGCCCCGTGGGCAGAGAAATCATTCCTCCCTGCAAGATGGGCTGTGGCACCACGGGGCCATCTCACCTGAAAGGAGGAAACCCACAGGTCACTCCTTTGGTCCAAAGAGTGGAGAAAAATAGAAAAGAGAAACAGCAACAACAACACACACACAGACACACACACACACATAAATCCCAACCACCAAACCAGCCCCTCGCTGAAGGCGTAAGGTGGGAAATACTGCAACAACTGTATTTTTTGCAACAGCCCCACTTAAAAAATGCTGTAATGATTCATAATGACCCACCCAACTAAAACCAGGAGTAGCGGTGACCTACCCGTCAGCTTTTAGCATCCTGCTAACCAGCTTAAAGGCACCGGTGAGAAGAGTTTAGCCACAACCAGCTCGAAGGAGAAAAAGAGGATCTTGCTTTTAGGGGAAAGGCTGTCTTTGCAGAAGGTAAGTGCCCCCGCGGCTCGACCGCCCCTTCAAACCTCGATTTCTCTGGCTCAGTTTTCTCTGTAACTGCTCCCACAGCACCGCGGATCCTGCAGCTTTCCCTAAATCGTAATAAAACCTTCCCTAAATCCGGCAGCAGGTTTCTGACGTCTCCAATGCCTCCGAGCATCGCATGGGGATCCCGCACGCCACCGGTCCCCCAGGATTTCCAGGCTCTGACCCCTGGCTTGGCTCAGGTGCCCTCTTTTTTCACTCAGTTCCTCAAGTTTTAGGTAAAAGGGCACTGGGGATGCGCCTGCCTGACCCCACAGACCTGTGCCAGAGGGGGGTTTGAAAGAAATGAATAAAAAAAATACTATATGAAAGATAACTAGAATCTCTTTGGATTTAATGTAATGCTAATTAACTATTGCAAAGGGGCAAAAATATACCCCCAAGAATGTAGGGAGGAAGAAATGCTCAATTTCTGTTGTGCGCCGGCCCCTCCCTCCCCCCAGTCCCCTTTCTGAGCTCCCTGAGCACCCCACGGTCTGGCAGAGGGGACACGTGTGACACTGCTGTCCCCTCCCTCCTGCAACACAGAGCTCATTGCAATTACTTGCACAGAGAAACAACAAAAATTATAAAAAAAAAATAAATTTAAAAACCCAAATTAAAGAAAACAACAAAATTTAAACCGCCCAAATTTAATAACCCAAATTAAAAAAAAAACAACAAAATTTAAAAACCAAAACATAGTTAAGTCATTAAATTTTTCAAACCCCCAAACCCACTAATTTCAGCCCTTTCCCCAGTCAGCTGGTTCCCGACCCCCACCCCAGGCAAATGGGCTTTCCCCCAAAAAACAGTGCTGCCCACTCCCCCGCGCCCCCAAAAAAAGCTCCACAGCCCCCTCCGCCTCCTCCCCACCCTCCCAAAGACACGGCAGCGGCGCAGTGAGACAAACGAGAGGTTTATTCCATTCTTTTTCCCATTACGTTCAATGGGCAACAAGAGAAAAAGGGACGACAGTCCCGGCTCCGGCGGGGGGAACCCCTCAGTCCACAGTGACGCTCCACCGACGGGACCCACGCGACGGCGACAGGGATTTGTGTCATTTGTGTTCCACAGAATGAACCCAAAATAAATTAAAAAATCCCAATGAAACAAAAAAACTAAAACCAAACACAAAACCACACAAAGATTCAAAGTGATAACTAACACAGATTCGCTTGGGGGATTCCCCCACCCCCAGTTTTATTTACAACACGGAGCGTTTCCAAACTAGGTCATCTCTTACAATAAAATAAATTTATTTCAGCATCTCCACAACAAAAATAATTGCTGTATTTCTACATGTAGCGCACTGGGGGGGGGGATTAAAATAATTTTTAAAAACCCACCCTTTTTTATTACCTTTTTACATTACCCCCCCCCTCTCCCCCCAGCTTAAGGATCTCTATTATGCGCATCATTTTAGGAAACTTCTTTCGCGGGGCCCCCGGGGGATGTGAGGAGCTGTTTGAAGGCACCGAAGCGCACAGCAGCCCCCGTCCCGCCTCGCTGGGAAGGGGCTTTGCTGCCAACTAAAGCATTGCGGGTCACTGCAGGGATATCTCTTTTGATTCCTAAAGCGACTCCAGGAGCGGCTTTGAGAGGGATTCCTCCTCCCGACTCCTCCCCGTAAAATTCTCCTCTGCACAGGGAAATATTAAATCCTCCCAAAATACGGAGCCGGCCGTGGGATTACGGAGCACGAAGGGGGGGACAGGCGCAGCACTGTGTCCCACAGTCAGCCCAGGGGGTTACAGCCGCCTTTTAGGTGGCTCAGTCACGTTGTTAACCAAGACCTCAGCTTTCATTTAATTAAAAATAAATACATAAATAAATAAAAAATCTCACCCTGTAAGCAGCAAAAACCCCCGAGCTTCGAATGCAGAAGAGGGCCGCGCCGGGGAAATTTGCTTTACTTTTTAAGTAAGGAATTTTGGAGGCAGCCACCAAGGTTTTGTGGCCCCTGGGGAAGGGGGAGATGCAGAGCCGGACTCAGCCCGCTCTGCCCCAAAACCGGCCGCGTTTTCCCTCCAGGGTGATTTTCTTCCTTTCTGTCTCTGCTGGAGTGATGCCCGGCACGTGCCGAAAACAAGCCCAGGCTCTGGCCCCGGTCCCGGCCAGGAGGGAGTGAAGCTCAGCCCCACTCCCTCCTTTTACAGGGAGCAAAACAAAATGGAAAAAAAAAATCCAAATTGTCCTATATTAGAAGTGTATAATTCCATTTTAAGGGCAGGGCAGCAATAGGGCTGGTACCACAGCCCCCAGTCCCACAGCCACTGTGGGTCACCAGCGTAACGATTAAATTAAAGTTTCTTTTGGGAAGGGGGGAGAGACGGGGACTCTCCTGCTCTGGGACCTTTCCCCTCCGGGGAGGCAGAGCCGGAGCAACGAGCACGGTCCTGCCCGGAGGGCAGCGTGGAGGGGCGCGCACAGGCATCCTGGAGTAACAGCAGCAAGGAAACCCCGGCGCTGCACCTTTCCCTTCCTCCGAGCCTTTTTCTTTTCCTCTTTTTAAGGGCTGAACCAGTTTCTTCCCCCTCTGACCGTCACCGTGGGGCACTGGCACCAGCCGCTTTGCAAAACCCCATCCCGTAAAAGCCGCCTGATTTTGGCCCTGTTTGGGGATGTGCCGCTTCCATCCTTACAGAGCAAACTGATAGATTTGTTTTTCTCCCCCCTCCCCATTTAGCAAGAAGCACCAACGTGCCGTTGTCGCTTTGGGTGGGTTTGCTGCAGAAAAAGGCTCCCACAGGGGACGGGATAAGCCGATGGCAGGAGGGTCCCTGCACCCATCCCACCGCTGCTGGTGGAGGGCGGCAAGGGGACCTTTTCTTCGGGGTTGTCCTCTCCTCCCGGGCTCCGCGGCCCCACGCCGCAGCCCAACGACCCCCCCGAGACGGGAAGAGAGCCCGAGAACCATCTCTGCTCAACAGCTTCTTCCTGCAAAGGGGCAGGAAAAAGGAGGAGGAAAAGGCACCTTCCCACTTGCCTCCGGGCTCATCCCACCCTGCGAGAGAGACGCGGTTTTGCGAGGAGAGGGGAGGAGGAAAAAACACCACAGCGAGAGAGCCACGGAGGGAAAAGGAAGGAAAGCGGAGGGACAGCGGAGGGGCCGCCCGGGGACAGAGCCCCAGGTCTCGCCTGGCCGCTCCCGCCACCACCCGGCTGATTGGAGGGGTTTGATCTGAAGCGCTGCCTTATATTAATTTAACAGCCGGGGGAGGAGAAGGCGCCATTTCTGCCTTTTGCAGCTTCCAGGCTGACGGCAGAGCCGAAACAAGAAAAATAATTATCATAAAAACAAACAAACAAACAAAAATTCCCCCAAAACTCCAATGTAAAACTGGAGCGCAGGGAGCAAATGCTTTTCCTTCGCCTCGGCCCAACCGCTCGGGCGCTCCGCGCTGCCCCGCCACGGAGGGCATCCCTCTCCTGCCAGGGAGAGACAGAAGGGCGAACTGAAGGCAGGACCCCAAACCAGACCCGAGAACCTGGTCGTGATGAAGAAGAAAGTGGAGAAAGCGTCACATACAACAGAAACATTCAGAGTTTATTTTTGGGGAATAAAAAAAAAAAAGAAACAGAAGAGGAGGAGTGAGATATTAAAAAAATAGCACTGAACGATGAAGCGGCAGCAGTCCCTCTACCGCTACAAAGCGGCAACAACCCACACATGAACACGCGGAGGCGGAACACCACCGAACTCCCACTGACTGTCATGTGCACCTCAGTTTGCTGCTCTGGAGAGAGGGAATGCCTGAAGCACACCAAGGACAGCTGAAACCATCGCCGTGGCTTAAAGGGGAATCCGCCAACTGGAAAACAAAATAAAAGCGGTTTCTGCCCATGTCTGCGTGGGCACATCCCCGAGTCACGTTCTCACGCCTCTCCTTCAAAGTCAAGATTCCTAAACATGAAAACTGGAGTTGGGGGGAGGGAGGAGAGAGAAAAGGAGGGAGAGCGTCATCAGTGGGGCTGTTGCCCCGCTCGTGGGACGGCGCCAGCAGAGAGGAGCTGGTTCGCGTGCCGCAGCCCTCGCCGCTTGCTCGGCATTGCCGGCAAAAAAAAAAAAAGCCGTAGGCACGTGCCACCGCTTGCAAAGGAGCACGGCCACGTTCCCACACGATCCTTTACCTCTTTCCTCCCCAGATTCAGACTGTTTCCGTGCTCATAGTGAGAGCCTTCCACACGGGTGTTTTTGATATCTCATCCGAGATATTAATCTCCGAAGGATCAGTCCTGCAATAAATATTTGAGACGGCAATCCGTGACTGCGGGAACTGACGCCACCCAGCGCATCAGCACCAGCAAGAGGAACGGGGGGGAGGAGAACCAAAGCTGCGCATAAGCACAGCGGGTTGGGTGGGAGGAGGAGGTTTGGAAGGCGAGCCGGAGAGCCGCAGAGCTACAGCTCTGTGCAAAGGCTCTGCACAGAATCCCAGACTGGTCAGGGCTGGAAGGGCCCTCTGGAGCTCACCCAGTCCCACCCCCGCCAGAGCAGGGGCACCTACAGCAGTGGCACAGGACACCTCCAGGCGGGTTTGGAATGGCTCCCGAGTGGGAGACTCCCCCACCTCTCTGGGCAGCTGTGCCAGCGCTCTGCCGCCCGCCCTGCCCATAAATTTGCTCTTCCCACCAAGCTGAGTGCATGGCGCTGGGATGCTCAGCAAAGAAACATGGAGAAAATTCTGCCAACCCACTTCAGGCTAATCTTGCCGGGGGTCCTGCTGCTTGGTGGGGCTTTACCTGTCGCTGCTTGGCTTTGGGATATCCGCGCTGCTGGTCTTGCCCACCTGCAGCCGAACGGAGTTTGCAGCAGCAGCTTCCATCATCTCCTGGGACTCCTGACATAAAAAGGGACAAATCAAAGTTGTCTGTCTATGATCGAAGTGGAGATAAACTAAACACCCAGCAAAACCCAGGTGCTGCCCTCTCCTTCTGACCTTCTGTTAGCGCAGCCGGGGAAAGACCTTTCACTCCAAACATTTTGGGGGGGGTTAAAACCACCCTTATGAGCAAATCTTTCCATCATAATTATAATGTTTATTATAAATGGCACCTTTAAAAATTATACCGCTATTCAAGTGTTAAGCTCACTGCTAATTTAAAAACAAGGTTATGATGCGGGATCCAGGCTGTCAGGATCTCTTTCTATTGAGTTCGGATCTTCCCCCAACATTTCAAGAGAAGCTGTGACGGAAAGAGGCAATCTCAGAGCCCGAGGGAGACATCCAGCCCCGAGCACCCAGCAAGCATCACCTCTTCTTCTTTGGCTTCATTTTTGGCATTGGCCAACTTCTTCCTGCTTTCTGGCATAAGGTCATCCAAAAAGCTGAGCTCCCGCTTTGAGAAGCAGAAGTCCATCACTTTCCGGACAAACACGAGAGCCAAAACCTTCACAAAATAAGAAGGAAGAGGGGGTTGAGGTGTGAGATGATGCTACATTTCACTCCGACGCTGCAAACGTCCCACTGCCGAGCGGCACCGGCTCTTACCATCATGGGAAAGATGATGGCAGCACGGGACACCTTGATGGCCCAGAGCAGGACAAGGCAGATGAGCTGGATCAAGGTGAAGAAATGCACCTTCCGCAAGGGAACGTGCCGCAGGTAGATGAAATCCGGCTGGTGTTTTGCCGGCATCCAAAAGAGCTTCAAGCGATCGAAGAACTGCAAAATAAAAGCGGAAAAGTTACCCCTTGGGGCTGCGGAAAGTTTCCGGCCCTGTTGGGACGTGGAAGGAGTTTTCAGGATCTCGCGTGCAGTGAGAAATCCTGGATCCCACTTTGTTCCTCCCGGGAGCAGCACCCGTTTTCCCTTTGCTCCATCTATAAACCAGTGTGTCCATGAGAGCTGCCCACCAAATTGCAATTATTCCACATTCTTCTATTATAGAATCACAGAAGGGTTTAGGTTGGAAGGGACCTCGAAGACCAGCCAGTCCCACCCCCTGCCCTGGGCAGGGACACCTCCCACCAGCCCAGGTTGCTCCAAGCCCCGTCCAACCTGGCCTTGAACACCTCCAGGGATGGGGCAGCCACAGATTCTCAGGGCAACCTGCACTGGTGCCTCACCACCCTCACAGGGAAAAATTTCTCCCTGATATCTCATCTCAATCTGCCCTCTGTCAGTGTCAAACCATCCCCCCTCGTCCCATCGCTCCCCTCCCTCATCCAGAGTCCCTCCCCAACTCTCCTGGAGCCCCTTTAGGCACTGGACTCCCCAGAGACTTCTCTTCTCCAGACTGAACGCCCCCAACTCTCCCAGCCTGTCCTCCCATCAGAGGGGCTCCAGCCCTCGCAGCAGCTCCGGGGCCTCCTCTGGCCCCGCTCCACCAGGTCCATGTCTCTCCTGTGCTGCAGCCCCCGAGCTGGAGGCAGCACTGCAGGGGGTCTCCCCAGAGCAGAGCACAGCAGAGGGCACAATCCCCCCCTCGCCCTGCCGGCCACACTGCTGATGCAGCCCAGGATGCGGTCGGCCTTCTGGGCTGTGATCGTGCATTGCCGGCTCATGGTGAGCTTCTCATCAGTCCATACCCCCAGGTCCTCCTCAGACCATCTCACCCCCCCTCCCTGTTCTTCTATAAAAATATATTTTTAATATATTCTATTCTTCTGTTTGTTATTTGGCATTTCTCAGCCCACTGAATCCCCCAGCGAGGATTCCCACCGGCAGTAGAAATCGCCTTCGCTTTGCACTGAATTCCCCCATTTTCACCACACCAAACAGTGCCCTGTCCCAAACCATGACGCAGAGCGCGCTGAACTTGCCTGGTCCTCCCGCCCTACGTACCTCCTGTGCCCCCGCCAATCTTTTCCTTATACAAAATACTTTCACTGCCTGCTTTTGGGGAGGTTTTCTCCCACACCACTGCTTTTTTCCTGCGTCTCTGGAGATGACACAGCAGGGAGCTGCACGCTGTAAGAGTCCGTACCTGAATCCCTCTGAGCGACGACACGCCCATGTAGAGAAAGACACCGTAAAGCACAGGCATGGGTATAAACTGGGAAATTAAAAAAAAGAATGCAATAATTTATTTTTTTAAATGCATTTCCAGTATTACTGCTCTCTTCTAGAGGCACTGCCTAAAATTGCCTAAAGCTTTCCAGTTTCCACAGGGTTAGAGATGTTTCAGCTCTCAACACGTAGAGGTTTTGTGTGTGTGAGTGAGTGAGTGAGTGAATGCTCTGCTTTAGGCAGAGCATTTAGTTACGTTTCATTAGAATAATCCTGTTTTCCTGAAAGGTTGGAGGAAAATAGGTCATTTCACCCATGAAACTGTACGCCACGTTCTGTGACGGCTGAAGAACATTTCTACACATTTTTGTGGCAACATGCAAAAGCGAAGTGCCTCCTTTTAGCCTAGAGCTGCAGTGACTTTGTGGGAGGAACACACAAGGAAGCCCACGGGGATGATTTTGGTGTGTTTAGCTACTGGGAAAGGCTGTTGGGAGGCATTTGGGGGAGCCAATTGCATCCCATAAGGTGCTGCCTGCTTGAAAGAGAGCAGTGTACTGGTCTGAATCCGCTTCGTCGTAACCCATAAACACAGGTGGGCCTGAGAGACACCTGGGAATTAAAGCAGTTGTCCTGCTCGCTTGCCTCGAGGACACCAAACTGGGGTGTGAAGGGCTGGAAAGCGTAACTGAGGCTGGTTCCCACCGTGGGCCAAGCCTCAAGGTTTGGGATCGCCTCCTCCTCTGCTCCACACCTACTCAGGCCTGGAGGGAGGGGATGGTTTTTGTCAAACCTCCAAAAAGCTCACGCTTGTTGGGCGTTTTGCATTTTCCTCTTACCTTTAACACCGAAGTGAAGAAGACAGAGCAGCCCATGAGCACAAAGATCATCAAGCCGGTGACTCTCTGCTCTCGTATCCCCAGAAACTTGGGTTGTTCTCCTGGAGCTGAGCAGCCAGACTCCACTTTGAGGCTATTGACGTGGGTGATGGACAGGACAGTCGCAGCCACAAACCAGGGCAGCCCCATCACGGAGCACACCCCGAGCATCACGGCCACCATGAAAAGGTCCAGGTGGTACCCGCATCCTTTCTGTGGGCAGCAAAACAAGGAACAGAGCATCCCACAGCACAAGAGCGAGGACAACGTCGCGACTCAGACTCAAACCCTACTTGGGCGCAAGTCACCCTCTTGAAAATTTAAGAGAAGAATTGGCAAAAATAAGGATGGATATGGTCTTTGCGCAAGCACCTTTCGTGAAAATCTGGCAGGGGTTCAGACCAAGTGGATTTGGGAGGTTTGTGCAATAGCTACTTCTCAAACAAACAAAAAGACTATTTTCATTCATAAAGAAATTTCTACTGCTTGCAAGCAAGATGTGACCCCGAGTTATCCCTGGCAGTGCGTCAAAACAGTTCGTTCCCCCAGCTCCTGCTGGCGTTTTGAAACACAAATACGCTTCTATAGTGCTCGAAAATTAATTTGCTCCTCCAAAAGATTGCTCATCTGAACTGCCCTCGTTTGCTCCCTGTGACATCACTAATCCAGCAGAGCATCCTGCCACACAGCCTGACATTGTCCCAAACCAACGCCTTCACAAAGCACTTGGCATAGGAGCTTCTCCCCACACCTGCAGCCCAGAGTGGGGTGGGGATGGGGTCAGCTCTCGCAGCCCCTTACCTTCAGCTTGTGCTCCTTCCTGTTGACAATGACAGACGTGATCTGCTGGTCCATGAATATCAAGATGGTGCAGAGCAGAGCTGGGATGGGCGCGGCCAACACCGTCCACCAAGGGTTGGGCCCTATGGGGTTGACCAACCACCCGCGGTCGTCTCTGGTAGGCTGCAACAAAGCCAAAACACACATCAGGATCAACTCCCAGCCCAGCCACTTCACTGGCTTTGATTTTCCTCTCCATCGCTGTGCCGCCTCATCTCCTGGCCCTGCCTTCATGTCACCCTCTCCTACGGGGTTCAGCAGTGCCAGCGTCCTCATCGCAAGCACCTATACATACTTCTGTAGGTATCAAGTTTTGGGGCTGGCGTCTTCTTTCCAGAAGGAAACAATGCACTCGGAGGTGGAAGAGGAGATGGTAACACCACCAGCATCTCCAGACTCAGCCCTGTCCTGTCCCAGCATCACCTTGTGGCATCCCCAAGGGCTGAAAGCGGCTCCACACCAAAACACCCCATTACCTTGAACATGTGGGGGACGTGGAGCTTCGGTGACGGGATCCCAACCAGGAAGTCAATGAGCACCATGACGACGATGGTGAGGAAGACACCAAAGTCACTTACTGCAGACCGTACCTGGGGCAAGAAAGCAGAGCTGAAAGGGACAGCACAAACGGGGCCATACCGTGAGATGGAAAAGTTAAAGACATCAACAGCATTAAGGCTGGTTAACAAATTCCCACCACTCTGAGAAGATGCAGCCAAATCCCTCGGTTAGATGCTGTTGCTGTGTTTGTACCTGCGAGATCTGGTGTCAGGCAATAAAAAAAGTTTAATTAGGTGGAAAAGGGTGGTTTAAATTCAAACTTTAAAAAAAAGCCAATAAATATTAAAAAATAAGGAAACAGACGTCTGCCACTACAGCTGCACTCACAGCTACAATGGGAATAAGGCACTGAGGCATCATTTACTCCTCAAAAGGAAGAAACAGTGTCTTTTGTGTCTTTTTCTATGGCAGTTCCTCATTTGAATCAACTTTCCCCTTGGGCACACCAGGTGAAAAAAAACACAAACGAAAAAACAACAAACAACCAACTTTGGAAGACCGATTTCCCACTGCCTGGGCAAAAAACCGCTCCGGGGCAGGTCACGAGGCAGGTGGGAAATGCTACGATCGTTTTGCACTCCTGGAAATGAGTGAGGGACATCCAAGTTTGGCCTTCAAGGTCCAATATTTCCCAGTTTGACCAAGCGGTGGCAAACACTGCTTAGTGCTCCGGGAAAGCCATTTTGGGAAATGAGTGTGGAGACTGCTGCTGGCCACCGTCTTCTACCTACTCTGGTCGGGAAGTAGCGGCTGGTCTTAAACTTCTTCAATAAGCCCGACAGGACAAAGGTGGAGAAGAAGAGGATGCAGCACCAGAAGAGGACATCGGGCGTGTAGGGGCCATCGTGTCCACAGGCAGGTCCACGAAACTCTCCATGCAAATACCGACATTCCTGGGGAAACAGAGCATCAGGACACAAAGGTAGTGCACATGCGGCAAGGAAACCTCGGATAACTAGGGAGTTTGGAGGATCTTGCTCCAAGATCTGTGACCTCGGGACTGCTGCTGCCAGCGGAGATTTATATTTAACGATCAACAGCAGCTGAATAAGTGACACATGGAACTACACAGACAGCGGAGAGAGGAGATGTGATGGGACACTGTACCACAGACCTATGGCACATCCTCTGCTTGAACAGCAGGTAACCGTGGCTGAAGAAGACACCAGAGGGGAAGGAAACACTGGGAACTCTTGGGGAGAGTGAAAGAGGGAACGGGGAATGAGGGCTAAGACAACAGCGACAGGAAAGGAGAAGAGACAAATTGTCCCTTCCCAGGGGCGGGCTCACAGGACACGGCCAAGGGGGGTGAAGATGTCCATAAGAGCGTCCCACCCTGTGCCTGAGCTCTGATTCCAGCAACAATGGCCCAAGGGGCTGCTCAGACATGCAAGTTTATGCACGTACCTTCAGACAGCGCTGAGTAAGAAAGCAAGGCCTGGAGTTACTAGGAACCAATTAAGGAAGCTAATTATGGCCTTCAAGCATGAACTGAAGTCCTCCAACTTCTCCAATAACCAAAGCACCCACTGAACCTTGCTCCCAGACAGAACCGCTGTCCTGAGGATAACAGTTATTGCCCACCATGTCGGGGATGAGGTAGAGTCTCCTTCCCAGGCCCAAGGGGGTTAAACCCACACCTTAGACTGAAGTAATGACTTTTCAGAGCAGCACTGGCACAGTTGGAAGCCCATCATCACCTTAAGGGCTCTGAGCTTTGCACCAGGCCAGTGCCCCTGGAACCCGCGGCCGCAGCACGAGGAAGCAGTGACTCGGGGCACTTACAGTCACCGTGAGGTTCTCCCAGGTGATGCCAGACACATTGATCTTGTTGCTCTCCCAGAACTGCAGGGTTCCGTTGCTGGGATGGGTCGGTGCCTCACACTTACAGCTGGGAGGAGAGAAGCCATGACAGGGGTGAGGGGAAGGCGATGGAGGTGCAGCCCTGAGCTCCTGCCAAGGGGCAGTGGCGTTTTAGGAGGAAGAAACCCACTAGGAGATGGTGAGGAAGTCCAGCTTGCTGTGCGTGTGCACAGGGTAGGTCACTCGCAGGTGACTCAGCTTCTCCAGAGCCTCGTAGATGAAGATGATGCAGATGAGGGAGGCAAAGGCTTCTTCGGTGAAGCGGGTGATGTAGCACACCAAAGAGCTAGCATCAGTGGCCACCAGCACTATGCAGAAGAAGGCGGTCCACAGACCAATGCACGCCCGTAGAGAGAGATAAGAGAGCGCGTAGTCCCTGGGAAAGCAAAAGAAAACGCAGGGTGGAGAGGGCAGCAAGAGACTCCGAGCCGTGCCTTCCTTCGGGGAAAGTCGGCAGCAATTCAGGAGCGTGTCAAGGCTGCGGATGGTAAATGCAGTTTCCACGTCCTACGACAGACAGCCTCGGGGCTGCGGCACAGGGTGTGGGCCCGCAGGAGGAGAGGCTAATTAATCCTTATTTAACAATGACCTTGTGTTAATGCCTCGGAGGCTAATTGAGGTCAGGTCCCTGTTGTGGAAGGTGGTGTTCTCCCACATCACCCCGATGCCCTAACAGCGAAACCGGCTGGGTTTGCACCCAGTTACCTGCTGCCAGCAAGTTGGGGCTTCAGAATAAATTTAATTGCAATAAGGGGGTTAATCTCCCATCACAGTTGCCACAACAAAAAGACTGTCATGGAAAATATCCATTTTGCCTGAAAAGCTCCTGCTTTCTCAAAAATCATCAAAACATTGGACCAGAAAACTCTTTGGATATGTGGGTAAAATATATTTCCACTTCCAGCAAAAATCATGCAAAAAAGTGCCCGAGTTTGTACTGAGAGGAAAGCAAATCTTCCCTCATTCCCAAACCAGAGTCATTTGTCTCATCTTCCCTGTGCAGCCCATCTCGGGCATCCACATCCTTGTGGTTTCTCCTCCTGCTCTTTCACTTTAACCCTAAAAGCTCCGAACCACCCATCCATCCTTCAGAGACCGAGGGCTCCTGCACCGTCACATACTAAAGCAGCAGCGCATGATCTTCTGTGACACAGAAGACAACTTAAATCTACCAACTACCACTAAGAAAAACATCCTTTCTCCATCCCTGACTTCTTCCAAAGGCGCTCGCAGCACCTGGCCGCAGCAGCCAGCCTTACTTGCAGAACTTGTAGAGGATCTTCTCGAACACGAGGACGGGGCCGGTGCTGCCGAGGATGGTGAGAGGTTGGCCAGCAAAGAGGGAATACACCACGCCGGTCATGGATGCGCCCAGCAGCGACTCCATGGCACTCTGTCCGGGGAAGAGAGGCAGCAGCGAGTAATTAAGTCATTAGAGGGAAAAAAACAAGTGCAAATTCACTGCAGCAAGGACTTTTGCATGAGTGTTGTCCTCCCCTGTGCCACCCAACAGAGAGAGGTGCTCACTATGTGGCCGTTGGTCGCCTCCCCCAGCAGTCCCCCGAAGGTGATGATGGGGGACATGCAGGCACAGTAGAGGAAGAGAAAGGACGCCAGACACTGCAGGCTCAGACCATCCCGAAAGTCACTCCAGAACCAGGGGGCTTTTCGCTTCACATCCCGGATCAAACCTCCAAAGAGCCTGGAGGAAGGAAAAAAAAAAACCAAACCATTTTCGTGGAAGACAGCGTTAAGTTTTCTTGGCTGAGGAAGGACAATCGCAAGCACAGAGTAACTTCCATTGCTAAAAAGAAGTCTCCTTCTCCCATTTTAGCCCCAGTAGAAACTGAGGCATATGAAAAAACCCTCCAACAAAAAGAAAAGGAGACCAAACCTGAGAGCCCGTCCCCTCTTATTGCAACAGTCCCTCACTTTGAGAAGCAGCAGAGCTCTACCTGGAGGTACTTACACATCTGCTTCCACCCCAAAGCAAGAAAACCTGTGTGCAACCATGCTGCGGCTCAGCCCAGCTGCCCAAATCTCCCACCCGCCCAGCCCAGGGGACCAAGCTGGGAACCTGGAGCCCCTTCACTGACCCAGTTAACCCCAAAACTCTGCTAGAAGGGAGGTGTGCGCTCAGATTTTAGGGGCAAACAGAAAAACACCCCACCAAACTATTTCAGTTCACACCTTCCTGTCCGCTCCAGTTCAGGACCGCTGTGTTTCTCCGGCTTGCTGTGAGAAGCGCTGTTATCAAGACCTTCTGGCACCTTCCTTTTTTCCTGTTAAAATGGAAATAAGATAAAGATATGTCTTTGCAGCCACTGGCTTGTTTTGCTTTTTGGGCTGGGTACATGACCTGTGAATTTGGGCCCCTGAGCAGCACCCCCAGCCGTGCTGCCCTCCTGCCCGTCCCCATTGTGCCTCCTTCTGCCGCAGCACCCACCTGCGAAGGGACGTTTTTCGGGGGCTCAATTCGTATGGAGGGATCCCACTCTCCTGGCGGCAAAACCATGACCTGATCCAGAAACTCATCGATGCCAGCCACCAGGTCAGCCCGGTTCTTGGCTTTATAGGCAACGTCGTGGAAGACCTGCCGTAGGAGACAACCAGGTGAGAGGATGACCCATCTCGGATGTCCTAACCAGTGCAATAAGCTCTTGGCTAAATGCAAGGTCATTTCCCCCAAATCGCCTGTTGGAAGTGGCAGGAAATATTCCCCCCAAAGCAAAAATCTGTGCATCACAGTATTTGTAACCATCTCCACCAGGCTCCCGTCCCCCATGGCACACCACAGCCTTCTGCTTCAAGAGGAGAAGTTTCACTGGCCCTGGCAATGCCACCACTGGGGACAGCGTGCTGGGGACCCTGGGGAGAAGGATGAGGCGCGGGCTGCAGCCCAGGTGGGATTTTAGCCTCCTGCAGGCAGCTAAGAGGGACAGCAAACCCTCTTCCTCACTACTACAGAGACAGGGAGAGGTGAAGAAAGCCCAAAAAAATGACCCGGAGATATCTCTTATCTCGTCACACCTCATCCGTCATGATAGTAGCCATGGACCTGCCGATCTCGTGGTACTGATGGGCTTTTCCTCCTGGTCCAAGCAAAACAAACAGGAACCTAGGCAAGAAAACCAAAATGAGAGAGAAGAACATGGCCTCACTCAAAGGGCACCCAAGGAAATCCCTGGGAGCTCCCACCCCAGAGCGTGGCTCCAGGGGGGACGTGTAGGCTCACCGACTCCGGTGATGAATTTGAAACGCATCAAAACCAAATGCAAATTTGAGTTTGGGGCCAACTTTCATTAAAATTGGCCAATGGGTTTAAAAGCTCCAGCAGGGAAGGGAGAAATGAAAGCACGGAGATGTGGGTGGGAGAAACGTGCTTGCTCCCACTGGCCGTGTTCCCCTGGGACGCCCAACTGATGCGTGCAATTTGGTGGTTTGTTGTGGTGTTTTTTTTTAAATACAAACTTTGCGCTTCTCATTCAGACCTCGTTGGGATGGGAACTTCCGTCATGCCCGAGAGGAGGACAGCTGGGCTCAGGCGGACAAATGCCACGATGGGCTGGCGAAGGAAATCCAGCTCTCCTATGAGCACGTTGCACGCTTCAGCCCCGGTGGGAATTTTCTTCATGAAGCGCAGCTCAGCCTGGGCATGACAAAGGATTTTCAGGCCATTACCCCAAAAGCAAAGCGCACCGCACTCTGCAGAACACTCTGCAGCCAAGTTTGCAAGAGCAAATCTGGCCCTAAAGGTGTAAGAAAGCTATGAGTGTCTCACCTTGCTTAGGTCCATTGCATTGGTGTCACGGTTCACCCCATTTTTAGCTTCTGCAGTGGTGGGAGATGGGTGAGGAGTGAGTGTTTGGGTTGGAAGGAGAAAGAAAGACACTCAGAAAGAAAAGCAAGGAGCAATCGGGACACTTCTCCTTTGCCAGGAGAAGTCTAATGGGGCCAAAGCCCTGCAGAAACCTTCACCTGGTGCCAAAGCCTGGCAGAAACCCTCATCGGGTACCAAACCCTGCAGGAACCCTCACCTGGCTTGTCAAGGGGATGCAGGTCTAACTGCTTCTTGCTCATGTCAGGAAACGAGCAGACAATGGGGAGAAGGTTGCTTCTTTTCTTCTCGTTCTGATGGTGATGTTTCTTCAAAAGCACTTCTCGAACTTTCTCCCGCGTGCACTCATCAAACCCCGCGGACTGCTCTTGCTGGCCCAGGATCATATCTGGAGATGGCAACAGGAAACGAAGCCGTCAGAGCAGAAAGTCCCCAAGCCCCGACCCCTCAAGCCCCCGGCGAAGGCTGCGACACGCAGGATACCCTAACGCAGGCTCAGCCTTGCTTAGCAAGACGTTTTAACGCAGTTCAGCCTTTGCAGCAAAAGGAAGAATTCTCTTTTGCTAAAAGCCATCATCAAAGTGCTTATTCATCACTCCGCTCAGATAATTATTCCCCATCCTAGATAATGACATTTTTTTGCCCGATCTGGCGTTTCTAGACAGACTCTCTAGACTCGACACATTTCAACAAATTATAAGCAATCTCTAGCACAGACTTTCCCAGAGTTTCCTTTGCCCATCGACTGCAATTTGCCAAACACAGGGAGAAACGTGCTAATAACGGCTCCGATTTCTCCAGCTCTTGCAAGGGCTGAATGGAGACCTGCCAGTCAAAGATAATTTCTCCAAAGCCGCTTTTTCAATTAACTTCAATTATCTTCCCCACAGAAATATGCTGCTTGGTCACCTGCCAGATAAACTCTGCCTTTAAAGCTCTTAAATCCTGGATGTTAAGGCAATAGGAAAAAAACAAAACAAAGAATGGGAGGAAACAGCTTGTAGTAAGTAGCTTATTTAAGGAGGTTCAGCTCTTACGCAGACTCCGTGTTTCTGAGAGCAGCCTGCCAAGCCCTGACACTCCTTTCTGGCCAGAGAATATTCTCTAATCGCCTCTCTGACCCCACAAATTGCTTTCAAAAGGCTCCCATACTGGGAGAAAAAGCTGATGTGACTGTTGTACACCCAGTCTACATCCAAAAAGCAACCCACGATTTAAAAACACCGCGCGACTTCTGGAAAAGGATGTGCCATTGGGGCAGGGTTTGATACGGGAGTGAAGGGCACCGCGGCAAATTGAGCTCGGCCGTTCCCGGCGGGACGCAGCGTGCTCAGTACCTGCGATCTCTTCGATGCTGTTGGCACAAACGTCCAGCAGCACCATCCCGTTGCTGATGCAGCTCCGCAGCTCAAAGAGGCTGTGCAAGGACAGCGTGGCCACGTAGGGCTTGCTCCAGCGCTCGCCGCCATCTTCCACGTCCTCCTCAAACTTCAGCCACCTGCGGACATTGGGCACGATCAGCCCCGTTGCAAGAAAACAGCCTCAGCTCTGCAACCCCTTCGGTGCAGCTACGGGGCGGCAAGAGGAGAAGGCTCCGCGCATCGGCACCTGCAGCTGCAAAAGCTTCACGTCCCGGAGAGCGGAAGGCAGAGCCCATGGCCGCCACCGCAGCCGGTGGCAGGGATTTACCTTGCCGTTTCCTTCCACTCGGCATCTTCACCCGCCTTCAGGAAGATCTCATCCAGCTCAGTGAACAAGTGGTGGGGAACATGCTGCTCGTCCTCCTCGGTGCTGAGGATGAACTGCACCCGCTGGGATGGGGTGTCTGGGGGCAGAAGATAAATCCCGTTACCACACCTGCATTCGACCCGTCACGCTCACACACAAAGTGGCCATCGATCGGCACCAGTTCAGCCCTAAATATTGGGCTAGCCCCTCTCCCCCAGGTCTGGCCAGGCTTGCACAGAGCCATGGAGAAGCAGAAGCATCTATTGCACCTCTGCATAAGGACAGGCCACTTTCCTTCCCCACGTTTCCATTTTTAAAGGCAGGATCCCTCTACGGAAGACCAGCCTCAATCCATTATGCCTTCAACTGCCTCCCAAATAATGCCACTTTCCCTCAGAAGAACAGCAAACCACACAAATCAGCCACACAGACCTGCTTGCAGAGGACCCCGGCACCCACGCAGCCCCGAGAAGGCTCGTGAACACTGCGGCGGGACTTACAGTGGTAGCCCTGCTCCATTGGGGCACAGTCCTTCTCCCGTTCCTTCTTCCGATGCTTCTGGCGGTGGGGTCGGTGGTGCCGGTGGCGCCGGTGGCTTTGCCTCACCAGCGGCATCCGCACGCCCACGGACAGGGTGCGGTGGCCTGCGAAAAAAGCAGTGTTCGCATCACTCTCGATATTGCGGAGACGGTTGACGCCGCTGCCACGATTAAACCAGCGCATCCATCCCAGGAGGAAACACCAGCTTCTCTTCATTTTAGTTTCACTGCATCCCTGAATGTCAGAGACACCCTTTTTTCCAAGCCTGTTTTACTCTAACTTTGCAACAACAGAGCAACAACAAGCGATGGCTCCGGGTCACCTAAAAGTGCCCTGAAAATATCAACCCTTGTCTAAAATTCCAGCTTTGGCTGGACAACACTCAGACCTGCTCATTAAGCAGCGACAGAAGGTAATTATTTTTAAAATCTTTGTATGGCACAAGGCAACAAGAGGAGATCCAATCAGTCCTGTGATAATGAAGTCTGGAACAAAAAAAAAAGAAAATCACAGCCCTGTGTCTGCAGCCATCAAATTATTCTCCTGACCTCTCCAAGCCAAGAGCAGCCTCTGAGAAAATAAGCTGGGAACTACCAAGGTCTGTGGCCAACGCTCACACCGCAGATGCCATGGGGGCTTTTTCCCCTCTGTCTAAAAGCCATAATATTAAAACAATGTGAAAATAACTGTGCTTGTTTATTTAGAAGCACGCCACGTTTCGCTGCAGGTGATGCATACGCTGAGCACAGGACGCGGCAGGGACTTAGCGCGATGGAAAAACGCGTGGGGCTGGTGGCACCTCTCCCGACTCACCTTCCAGCTCCTCCTTCTCATAGTGAATAGTGACAGCGGTGCTCGTTCTTCCCTGGTCAATCACCGCCTCCTCGTCGTGTCTCTGTTTAGTGAGGAGAAGAAGGTACAAGTTGGGGCCGGGTGAGGAGAGCTCCCTTACGTCCTCCCAGTCATCACCCATCCCTGCGCCACGCGAGCCCAAGAGCATCACAACTCTGTGTGTCTCCTCCTCCAGGCACAGCCCTAAAAACGCAGACTTGGAGGTTTTTATTCCCATACCCAAATAAAACCACCTGTAATGTCACCTGTATTGTATATACCGTGAGTCTGGAAGGATTTACTAAAAGGGGAGACAGTTGAGTGTTTCAAACCAAAACCAAACCTCCTGCTTCGTTCTTGTGGTTCCTTTCGAAAAATTAAAATTAAAAAAGGGATTTCCAAACTGGGGGTGGAGTGGGGTGGGGTGGGGGAACCCAACTCCACACTTTTGAGCACAGCCAGTTTCATTCTCCAAACGTGATACCTGCAGGACTCACTAGATGGCACTTGGCCACAGGACATGGCCACCACCAACCTCCAAAGGCCCTCAAGAACCTGCAAGGGTGAAGCTTCGACTTCAGCCCAACCAGGCTCGGGCTTCTCTTGCTGCAAGCCTGCTTTCCACACAAAACTGCGTTTTTCTCCTCAAAAGAAAAGCCAAGGGCTGAGAGCTAATGCCCTCCTTGGCTGAAATACCACTGCCAGCGCTGCACAAAGAGCATCTGTGCCTTAAAAGCCAAAGGAGTACTACAGGAGTTCTCTTCTCCCCTTGCCCCCTGGGCTGGGGAAGGGCATCACCGGGATCACCACGCTCAAAGAAATAAAAACCCAGCCACGTCTCACACTCGAGTCGCAACTGCAACTTTCAAAGGGCCTCCAGGAAACCCTTCTCTTTAGAGAAGAGCAAAATACCGGAAACCTGCTTTTTATCCCCCAAATCCCTGCTTCGACTGAATGGCATCACCTGCTGCCGCGCAGCAGCGACACTTGGGAAGGTCACACCTCCTGCTCACCAGTTAATTTAATGAGCAAAAGGAACAAACGTTCCCATCTGGGAATGAGCTTTTTCTGGCCCCCGAGTACTAATTTCAAAGCTGACTTGTTGCGACCTCCCCGCCAGCTCCCGGCACTCGCCCGCGTCACCCGGCAGCCGGATTATGACACGCCTGTGGCTTTCCTGTCCTCTCTCCCACGCTGACCTCCGCCACCCTCCATCCCTTCTTAGCAATGCGTCTACTCCCCTCCAGATTTACCGGAAAAAAAACTCAAAAACCCAAACCCCATCCTCAGAAAAGGCACGGGACAAAAGGGGCTTAATCAAATCGCTTTAAATGGCAATTTTAGTAAAATCATTACTTAAATAAAACACCGATTTGAATTAAATTGCAATTTAAGTAAAATCGCCACCGAAGTAAAACCCCAATTTGAATTAAATCACTATTTAAATTAAATCGCAACTTAGATACAATCACAATTGAAATAAAATTGCAATTTAAATACAACAGCGAGCTTGAGTGTGTTACAGGGGTGTCAGAGTGGGAATAAACGGAGCGATTTGGGCATCACAGCTCCCCAAATCCCCCCCGAGCAACATGGGGAAAGTCTGCTTCTCTCTCAGAAACCATTTTGGCTCTGTGCTCCCACCCACGATGCTAAACCTGCCCCCGGCAGGGCACAAAGCATCGTCCCCCCGCATCCTTCCCTGCTCTGGCGACATGCCAGTGGGATTTTGGGAAGTCTCCCCCCCTTTTTGGGGGATGCGCAGACCCTCGGCACAGCCCTCCCACCTGTAACTCTTCCAGAAGTGTCATTTTGGGACCCTTGTCCTGCTTCATCCTCAAGTCGGTCACCGGTTTTGGGGGATAACTGAGCCTCCAGATCAATCAGAGGACCAAACCCTCCGACTGCAGCCCAGTGACTCCCAGTCTGCACCATCTCCAGCACATAAACAGCGACCGTTGCTGGGATCGGAATGTTCAGGGTGACCCCGGCAGTTATTTAAAGCCATACACCCCAATACTGATCCCGCTTGGAAAACTTAGCGGATGGGGAGAAACCTGCTCTGTTTTGAGGAAAAACTATCCAGAATAGAGAAAAGGGGTGGAAACGCTGCATCTCGGCAGGGCAAAAGGTTACACAGTGTTTGGGTGTATTTGAAAGCCCAAACTGCCAAAAGACCACGTGAGGCACAAACCATTGGGGAAATGCCCGTTATGGGGCAGCCCTGATTTTCATCAACATTTCCTGCATCAAATCAGGGTGTTTCAGGGAGGTCTCCCTTCGGCACAGCCTCCGTCCCTTCGCGGCTTCCATAAACCCTCGTTAGACAGACCAAGTCCTACGCCGTACGGAAATGGCCAGAGAAGCCCCATGTTTTACTCTCCTCGCTTCCGCCAGCTATCTCCAGCCCTACCTTATTTTCCAAGCGGAGCTAATCCCTCATTTCCAGCCTACAGATTCATTTGCTGTCATGAACTTCCTCCCCAGCGCTGCTCAGCACAAAGGTTGACGGCCCCGGCTCGCCCTGAAAGGTGACATGGGATGTAAAAGAACACAGCGAAGGAGGGTGACAACGAGGTCTAATCCGTTAAAATCCCATCGGGATCCAAGCTCAGATCTCTGCTGCTTTTTTATTATTTAGTATTAAAGCTTCAGGCGCAAAGACAGGAGAAAGAAGCCAAGTGGGTCCGTGGCAAGATGCTCCGAGCATCCCATCGCCCTTCCCCAGTTGTTGCAGCATCCCCGAAATCGCAGCAAACCTCGCACAGAGATGCCACCAAAGGAAACGGTGCCACTCAAAACCCTCTTTTTCCCGATTAAGCCACTCAAATGGACTCAGAAAGGTTATTTCATTGAGGAAATGGCTGGAGGATTTAAGGATTTAATAAGTCTATGGGATCTGTGGATGCGTGGGCTTGGGATGGGACGGAGCAGGACAGAGAGATGCCTCCAGAAAGCGAATTATCCCATCCCAGGATGGGTAACAGCACTCACAGACGTTTCGCCTTCCCTCTTTGTCCTTCGCCACCGCTGCCAGGCGCCTGGAAAACATCAAATCATCGAAACGGGGCTGGGAAAGGGGATGGCGAGCTCACTTTTGAGTTTCGGAGCAGAGGGTGTTGTTCCATCTCAAGAAAACTTCTCCAAATTATTATTTTGCTGCAGGGTTTTTTTTGTCCCAGCAGGAGAGAGAGGGACTTTTGACTGTCCTGCCTCAGTTTACCTGTCTCAGTGCAACTCTTCCAGTTAGAAAGAAAAATCTTTCCCTGGGGAAGCTTTGGTGTAATTGAGGATAAGGAAAAGCACAAAGCAGAGGTTCAGGTCCGGCTTTGAGTCCTCCCGGTGCCGGGGGAGGCCAAAAGCATCGCACGAGCAGGCAAACTTCCCACCTCGGCCCCCTCATCCCGTCACACACAAGCTGGACTGGCCACCAGCAGCAGGAGGGAGGATTAATGTAATTAATCTCGCACAAAGTGTAATTAAAAACACTGATCCCAGTGTTATAAGGGGATGAGGGGCCAAACTGGGGGAGCTGCTCTGGTGGCGGAGCAGGAGACCCCCCTCCTCGCCCCTCTCCATCTCCATCCTACCCAGACGAAACCACCGGTCCTGTGGCTCCCTCCTTTGCTATCGTGGGGGTCAGCACCATCCCCTGCGGGGACCCCTCCGGCTCCTGAGCCAGGATTTGGGCTGTGACAGGGACTGGACTCGGGAGAGGACACATCTCCAGAGCCCCAAAGTGGGGCTGTGAGGGGGGGGGACACACAGGTCACAGATGAGCATCACCAGGACGTGACCATCATCCCTTGCTGGCGGAGACGCAAATTCCTCTCAGTCTTTCACCCGAAAGACTACACGTCACTAAAGAAAGACCGAAAATCTACACGTCACTATCACCTAAGGGGGAAACACTATTAAATACAATACCTTATTCTCTGCTGTTCTTATCTTCTGGGTCTTTCTGGAGCGGGGGCGACCTCGTGGTGGTGGACCCTCCGCAGAGCTCAGGCGCTGCCGAAGGCGAGAGATGGTGGGTGGGGTTTTCTTAGTGGTGGAAAGGGACCTGGTCGCTGGGCTGCACCGGCAGTTGCGCAGTTGCCAACGGGAGGAGGTCACCCTCTGGGCTTCTGCCGGCTTCGCCGCCCTTTGAAGACGTCTCCAGGGCCTTCCGATCCTGCCGTGGGCGATGGTATTTCACATGCGCGTTCCTCCCGTTGACTGTCCCAAACACCCTGGAAGGGAAAAAACAAACGGGGATTTTTAACTCCTTTTTTAAGAAAAAAAAATTTGTTAGACGACGTTTCATTATTTCTAATTTTGTGAGTTTCTTGTGCGTTTTGCTGTGTGGTGCCACACAGTCTCTATCAGTACCCCCGTCTGGGTGGGACCTAGGTGGTTAAACACGGCAGATCATTGGGGATTAAAATAGGAGAATTAACATCACGATGGATTAAAATCGGGTCGGACTGAAACTCGAGTGGCTCTGTGTGGCACGAGCAATGTCGCTTGGCACGAGTGACTGCAGCGCGGGAGCCCTCGGGCCGCAAACCGCAAGAAGGAACTTCAGTGGAACCTTTCTCTCAGCCAAACAAAGGAGAAACGCTGGGATTCTCACCCAAGGAGATGAACTGCCCTGAGCCTGTAATGGAAGGAAAGGGCCTTCAAAGAGAGAGAGAGAAACCATTGTGGCTGCAGTCAGCGGGAGACGGAGGAGCCCCGAGTGCAGGGGAGACGGGAGGAGGATGGAACTGAGCAGGAACAATCCCGACAGGTTCGTTGCTCCAACAGGCGCAGAGGAAAAGCGGCTATTAAACAAATGGTGGTGACAACACGTGGCCATGTGCGGCATGGGACAGGTGCCCCAACACCTCAGGGAAGAGACCGTGAGGCCTTCAAAGGCACAGGAAAACACAGCGGTTTCAGCTAAAAGTCCAACAAAAGCAGCAGGTGGCGGCGGGACAGGGGGAATCCTCCAGCTGCCCTTAGTTCTGCTCCCCCCCAGACATCTCGGAGAGTTTCCATCTGTTTGAGCCCAAAGCAGTGAGTTTCAAGAAGAAAAAGCGAGCAGCTCACCTTCCACACTGCCCGCAGGGAAACCCAGCTGCATCGCCTGCGCCTCCAACCCCGCGCGGAGCGTCCCCGGGATGGCGGGAGGGACTGCCTGTGCCACGGGGCGTCTTTTCGCTGCTCTTCTGCTTCTTGGTGGGCCCAAGCCGGCGCCTCTTCTTTGGGCTGCAACCAGCCTGTAAACCAGACAGCTTGTGCTCATTTCTCCTGCTCCTCAGCAAGGGGGACAGCTAAAGCGAAAAACTGGCTGGAAACATCCCCAAACGGCCCAGGCAGTGAGGGGTTTATTTGTGTGCTGGGTGGAACGCGTTCTATCAGCCCCAGCCTGCCCCGCTGAGCTCCTCCAAATGCTAAAACAGCCAAAACAATGCTGAAATTCGACGGGGAGGATGGGGTGCAAAGACAGATGGTGAAAGAAAAACCATATTATTTCTACTGTCCTCAGCAGAACAGTAGAATTACAGAGAACTGAAGTGACATGCTTACCCAGTGGCTGCCATCAAAAAAAAACCCTAAATAATATGTATTTCTGTGAACCACATTTCTGCTTCCTGGCAAGGAACATTTTGGCAAGACCCACACAGAGGCGGATCACCGGCAGTTCCTGTGACGGAGCACTGGGACGTCATGAAACATCCCCGAAAATCATCAGAAGCAAGTTTAATGCGAAGGGGATCGTTTCCCAGAGCCCGAGACAATGCGTCCATGGGGCATCTCGCACCCACCCCCGGCAGTTCTCTTACCTTCTCTTCAGCCGCCTCCACCTCATCCGTGCCTCGCTGGAGCCTTTTGGCTGTCTGTCCTGGTCGGGTGGCGCCAAACCTGACGTGTTTTTTCCAGGTGTAGTAATATTCCACACACTGGGCCACGGTCTTCGTCTGAATCTGTCAGGAAAAAAACAGAAGCGATCGATGAGGGAAATACTGCAGGGAAACACTGAAGGCACAGACCCACAACAAATCTATCCAGTGCTCTTTGTCTGTCCCCCCCTCTGTCTGCAGTCCCCACAGCACAATGCACAGGTGAGATCAGGCCGAAAACGAGCCCCCTTCTTCTGAAAGGGCCGTAAAGAAGCCTTGGGAGGGCAGAACTGTACGTTATACGCCGATGGTCAGCGGAATGTGTCATTATTCTTTTAATATTTCCCATATTTTGTACCGGAGAGATTCAATTTCTTTGGTAATTACACATTAGGAAAATTATGTTTCGTACCGGTGTCTTTTTAGCATGAAGCTGCATCCCAAGGACAGGATTCCGACACGCCGTTCAAAAGATGACTTTTCTGGGTTAAAACTCCCCTCCACACTAACAACCCGCAACCCGCCTTGGTCTAACGGCTTTACCTTCTTCTGGATCAGGTGGAAATTCTTCTTATGCACATAAAAAGCCTCTTTAAACAACTGCTCCTCCAAGGGCGTCCAAGTGTCTGAGCCTGGGAAGAAACAGCCACGTGCAAATGATTAGACCACTCGCAGCCTACCTGAAATCCGCACAAGTTATTCATCACACATCCACATCTCTCCTCCTGTGGAAAGTGATTAGCCAATGCCGCAGGGAGTTCGTTAGCACGAGCAGTTATGGCTGCCAGCAGAGCTGCCGTGAAGCCGGCGTGTGAAAGGAGAAGCGTACAGCAGCGTGGGGCATCACTGTACAGGACAGCAGTGGGCTGGAATACAGGGACAAGGCACTCCCCATGCCAAAAGACCCCCGGAACAGATTAAAACAACTATTTTCCCTGCCCCGAAGAACATGAACCGTTGCTCGCACGTTTTTAAAAATCACTTCTTTCAATCAGAACAAAGGGAACGGCAGTACCCGCTCGCATTCCTGGAGAAGCAACAAGCTCTGCTTCCGCTTTACCTGCGTAATGATAATCAGCCAGGGGATGGGATTCAGGTCGCTGGGGTGCCCCAGACTGCAACATCTCCAGACCCTCCTGCAGGAGTTCAGAGAACAAGACTTAGATTCCCCCTCAGGAGGGACCTCAACTCTTCAGCCCACTGTAGGAAGATGGTGCTCAGTCGATGCTCAGCAACAGCGCGTCGGGGTCACCTCCGCCCACGGCAGTCGATGGGAATATTTCCTCAATCCACACTGATGTGTTTTAAGAAACCAGAACCCGCGCAGATCTCCGGGGACCAAGCTGTGGCACCCCAACGGCCACTGCTTGCTGCTGGAGTCCTTCTGGGCTCGTCCCCGCTGCAGGCAGAGCTGCCTGCAGGAGTAGGAGGACTTCTATTCTCCAAATTGTCAGAATTGACAAGAGACAGAACAAGCTCTTATTGATACACAGGGTCTGTCATCCCACAAGACCTTAATGCAGACGGCGGCCAACAGGCAGCACGCAAGAACTCTGCCCCTTTAGCAAAGGGATTTGAGCCTGCGGAACAGAAAACTCAGGAGCGACTCCCAGCTCACCCCAGTAATTAAGTCTGTCCTACTCCAGCAGGAATTCGAAAATAGCTGCTTCTTACCAGGGCTTCATGCAGGCGGTGCAAGGCGTGCTCCAGGTTGCCTCTTCCCCCCGGCACCACATTGGAGCAGGCGAAATTGAGCAGATTTGTCACTAGAAATGCAACAAAAACCAACAGAAAGTCAGTTCCCATCAAGAAAGAGGAAAAGGTACGATACAAGGCCGAGGGCAAACAGAGCACACAGACTGGAGACCCAGAAAAGCCACTGCAAAAAAGGCAGGTTATCCACTATCGCTCTCTCTCCCTTCAGAGCAGCTTTGGGACCAGAAGCTCCAGAGACAGATCTCCCCTCTACCGAGGTCGCTGCAGTTGAGGTGGGACAGCTACAAACACCCCTGACTGTCTCTCCCAGAGGACGCGACTGAGAGTGCCACCAGTTATCTGTTCACTGTCCCATCAGATCTGAGCACCCTCGGGTGCTACCAGCCACGAAGGCAGTCAAGGAAAGGAGGGAGAGGGTCCCAACGGACAAACAGCTGCTGTGAAAACGTGCAGTTTTCGACCCTTAGTATCTCGGGGGGGAACTGACAAGAAAAGCATTAAGAGAAACCTCTGTCCTGTGTTTCCGGGTTCGTTGCGATGTCTCCCCAGGGCTTCCACACTAGCGACGCTCCCTCCTCCTCCTCTTCCAACCGGGATCTGTCCTGCAGGTCTGGGATCTCAGCCTGAAAGTCGCTGCCAATGTTGACATGACTGAAATTGTTAAGGCAGAGGAGGTGAGAAAGCAGAGCTGGGAACAGCACGATAGCACGCACCCGCTTCGAAGGAGGGGACGTGTCAGGTATGGCAGTTATTTCCCAGCACAGCATCACCAACTGCCCTCTGACAACTCCCACAGCCCCTTCTCGCCACCAACAGCATTACCGTTCCACCACGTGAGCCCTTTTGCGCCCCATCGGGCAAGAAAATTGCCGCTTCCTTCCTCAAAAGCCTGAGCAAACTCGCAAAGTTCACTCTGAGACCGACAGCCAGCAGCAGAAGAGCTGCAACGGTGGGCCAAGACCACCGTTGGAATGTTGTGTAGAAGGCGGGAGGCCGGCAACCGGCATCATGAGGTCAGCCTGAGTGGCAAGCCCAGCCTGGGCTAGCTCTGGCCATTTCTGGCCAGCACAGGGGTATACTCCAGCCAAAAATAACCCTCCATGACCCTCCGCAGTGCTGTGGGGCAGTGGGAGAAGTGGCCAATCCACAGGGAGAAGGTCAACGGCAACAGCGACGGCTGGCAGAGCCCCGGCGCCGAACCAACCACGCACCCGCTCCTCAGCCCCCTTTCCCCAGGGTTTGCAGTTATTCTGACCGCTGGGCTGGAACTCATGGCCCAATGCGGATTTTAGAGTTGACCTTCATCGGCCTAAACACAAAGTCCCCGGCCATTCTGCCCAAAAGATATATGAAAAAACCCACTCACGGTAAAAATCATCAAGACCATCCTTTAGCCTTCCTCGCCACCCTCATCATTGCACCACTCCCCATTCTCCCAGAACTTCCCTCTTTTCGGGGAAATCTCTCACTGGACACGGAAGGTGTGGAGATGGACCCTCCGGATCTCCTGGCACAGCTGCCCCTCACCTGGGTCACAGTCGGCCCCACAGGGATTGAGCCGTTTCGGGCTTTTTCCAAGCCAAAGCCAGGAGCGGAGCAAAAGCCCGGTGGGCTGTTTCCATTCCCTCTGACACAAAAGCAATCCCAAAGGAGAAAGGCACATCCTTTTTCACTTTTCCAGACTTTCTTTGGAAGGCAGGAGTCTTTTAACAATATAGTTTAATCACAGTCAACGTTAGATCTGCACTCGCATTCCCTCCGTAGAGCTCACTGCCTGTCTAGCTGGAAAATCTCTGCCGCTCAATTAGCCGCAAAAGATGGGAACTGGAGAAAAATCCCCAGCGGGACATCAATCCCTGGCGTTATCAGGATACAGCCTGAAATAAGAGATGCGGTTAAGATCCCTTCTCCTTCCAGCGACTACGTGAATTGCACCCATTGACAAATATGTACAAATATTTGTTTCAAAGTTACAGACGTCACTTTTTAATTGCGACACCAAAAAGGAATGACCTGCATTAAAAGTTCCAGGAGCGTTTTCTTCCCATACCGTGCTGGAATTTCTGAAAAATCCTGTTTCCTGCACAGAAAATCGCATCATTTGTGGATAACAAATGGCAAACTCAGCGTTTGGGGAAGGTGAGCTCCAAAGTGCTGAGGATCCATCTCTCCATTCACAGGAGGAAGATAGCAAAGCCAGTCAAAGCTTCCCAGCACAGCATCCTTACTGCCTGCCTGTTCCTATAGCCTGGGAGATCCTCGGAGCCTTCCCACAGGGAAAGGGAGGAGGGGGCTGACCACTAAGGCCGGCTGGACCGGGTAACGATTGTCACCATATTCATTTCTTGCCAAAGAACAATAAAATTCATCCATCTAACAACATAGCAGGTCCCTTCCCTGCCATGGTTCCAGCGCTGGAGGAAAGGTGCCTCTCCCAAGGCTGCATTGGGATGGCAGTGCTGCACAGAAGGACAGAGATTTTTAAATCTCTTTTTTTCCTTCCAGGGAAAAACTTGCTTTCTCATTCAGTAAAGGACAAGCTCCCCAGGCCGGGCAGGAAGGCGGCACAGCCACGATTTACTTACAGAGAAAGGACCAGAGGGGTGTGCGGTCCCTGTGCCCAAGGAAAGCGGCCATTGCCAAAGCAGAGGGAAGGACATGTCTCATCTTCAGCAGAGAGAACCGAGTCACAGACTCACTCTAAAGGAAAAAAGCATTAACCACAAAATTAGCTAATGGCTTCCCAAACCTAAACTCAGGGCCTGTCTCTGTGGTTATAATGCAGTAACGGTCTTAACAGGCAGGCAGCTCACCAGGAATGAGATGGAGAGTGACCCCTGTATTCCCCTGGAAACCCTTCGATGAGGCAAATCCCTGAACGCCCTCCCAGATTGTCGGTTCTTTACCTCCACGAGGAACTTGTGGCCTTTTATTGTCATATTGGGTGACCAGAACAAGCCCTGCCATTCCTTATTCCAGCCTTAACAGCCTTCAGCGTTTCACTCCGGTCACCTCCCTGTCCCACTTCTGTCCCTGCACAGTTTTTAAGACGGCAACTGAGAAATTAGGTCTTGTGGTTCCCATTGAAACACCCATTAATTCATACAACCAAAAGCTAGGCAAATGAAAAGGCCATGTTAAACCTCAGCCCCCCCCAGGGAAAAGAAATGTGCCCGACAAGGTGCTAAAAGGCGCTCTGGCAAACCACCCCCCTCTCCAAACTGCAGTTTGCTCCAGGAAACTGACAAGTTTTCTTCCTCTGCGGCCTTAGCGAGGCTATAGAATTTTCCCACCCCGCAGGGAAAGAAACAATCCTCAAAAGCAGATGTCATTCTGCCTGCAAGGAAAGCTTTAAAATAGGCATTCTGCCTTTAAAAAAAAGAAAAATAAAGGGAACATCTGAGCTGGTTTCTCCATGAAAATAACACTTTGCACTTGCGCAGCAAAGCAACGCTCATTAACCAATCTCGTAAAGCTTCACAGGCATTAAGAAACACTCCAAGTAACACACGTGCGTGCACCCTGTAAGCACACGTGCACAGAGGAATCCCCGTTTACACACCCCGGCTATATCAAACCGCACTATTTCCCTCACAAGCTGTGATGGAAACGGGCCACGCTCCCATTCCTCAGCTCCAGAGCTCTGTCGATGCCGGGATCATGCCGACCCTCAGCTGCTGCGGGCATCAGCTCTGCTAACACCCCGCTGACGGGTCAGCGACAGGAATCTGGGAGCAGGAAGGGGATTGTACCACCCAGGCTCCCCAAAATCCCCCGCACTTAAGAGGAATGCAAATCTCAGGCTCCCCTAAGCCAACACATTTCTCACCGTGACCGCCGCACTAACACCCAGAGCAGTTTTTAAGCAGCACACACTGGGTTTAGCCTCTGCACTTGAGAAAGTCCCTGTCCTGAAGGCTGCCGGTCCCCTCGGCCCAATGCAGGAGGCAGCAGCAAACCCCTCCAGACAGGGCAAGAGGTGCTTCTAAGAGTGACATCCAGCTAATAACCAAAGAGCACTTAAACCAACCCCAAACTTTGGAGACATTTAGTCTCGGGCCGGCAGCAGCATGTTGCTCAGTAAGGCACGCTTCCACGACTCCCCTCAATTAACCGTCACCTCCAGAGTGCGACCTCTGAAGGTGAGAAGTTCCTTTAGGTTGACTCTTGACGTCCCTTTCCCTCCCACAGGCAACGAGACCCCAAGTATTGCCACTTGAGAGTGCAGTTCCCCTTCCACGGGCACCCAGCTCGCTCTGCAGTTTTGGATTATCACCGACCTCTGTGCCAGCTCCACCAAGAAGCCAGGTGAGAGGCTCCGAATCACGTTACTAAAGATCCCAAGGCTTGACCTTGTTCCATTTATTTCTAAACCTTTGGCCCTGGATTAATGAGTTCATTGTTTTCAGGGAGTTCCAGATGTAAGCGCTGAGTACTGTTATTGGTGAATCCAGAACTGTCAACAGTGATAAAAAACAGAGCGCAGGAAAACAGTAAGGCCTCCGAGTCCCAAACTCAAATAACAGATGGCTAAAAGGGAAGGAGGAGCACACAGACATACTCAAATCCTGCTGAAAATAGTCAGCCATGGCCAACAGGAGCCGAGGAGGCAGTGGCCATGGCCACCTGGCTCGGGGGAGCCGCGCAGCTCAGCACGTATTTCGAGAGCTTTTCAGAACAAGTAATAAAAGCTTGACAGCAGCAGGGAGTGCGGGAGTCACGGCAGCAGTTGCATCGATAAGCAATCTGTGCAACACTTCCTAAAACAGGGGCTGCCCACAATCAGAAGTTGACTCTTTGGTACAAACTCCCTCCACACCAGTCATCACACAGGGGAAAAAAAAACAACCAAGCTATTGTAGGGCTCAGTATTACCCATTTCTCTGCAGCTGGACAGAAATACACACTTCTGCGACTTTTCCCACACTGGAAAATTCAAAGCACCCAAACAGGGCGCGCTTTTAGAGACATCAGCAATTAAGTTCTCTGTCCCCTCCAGAAAAGCCTTTTCCTAAAGGCGCTCTCCTCCCAAGGGCAGACCCACAAAAAGAAGCCCTCTCTGCTTAATCCATTTCACAGAGAATTTCAAATGCAAAATAGAATTAAACAGGACGTCTTTTCCCCGCTTCAGGAAAAGCCACTAATATAGACCTCGGCAACATATTTAGCAAATCTGTCATTGTAATGCCTTTGCATTGCCCATTTCCACCTGGAGAGCAGGCTGAAAGGACTCTTATAAAAAAACCCAAACCAACCACAAAACATATTCCTGTCTAGGGGGTAATTTTATGAAACGATTTGAACACCTTAACGATTTGAACATCTTTTTACAGGTACAAGGCAACAAGAAACATTCTCGAGGTGAAAAAAAAAACAAACCACCTATTCACCTCTTTACCCCAAAGATCTTTTCACCACACGGATTCCACCACCAATACACAGCTGCTAAATATCCCCGGCTGCTGCCGATCCGTAAGAAACCCTTCAAAATACAAGAGAACGCTGAGCCCAGCACGCTGACGGTGCTGCCAGGGCTGTGAGTCGGAGCCCCTGAGGACGGAGTCGCAGCCCCTGAGGTTGAAATCAGCCCCACACTTAGGCACAACCCGGGGTTTTAAGCCTCGCTACAAACCAGCCCCCCACTTTTCAAGAAAAACAGGGAGATTCACCTCAAAATAAACCACGTTCTCGACGCCAAAGGGGCGCTGGTCCATGGCCGCCGCCGCCCTTAGGGCCAGTTCCATGGGGCTTCGCTTGACCTGGAGCAGAACTCGCGGGCGTGAGGACAACGAGCCCCCTACACAAAATCTGAAAAAAAGGAAAAGTTAAATAAGATTTGCTGTTACTCACCCACCAAAGCCTAACCACTACAACTGGCCCTTTCACAACCATGCCTGATGGCAGAAGAAAACTGAAATATCCCAATTCCTGCTTCAAACACAAGGCGTGGAGCTGCCCAGACCCTACGTGTGGGCTGGGCAGACAGGGGGCTCTACTCAAAATCCGCAGGAAGAGAAAGGGCAGGAGTGTTTTCCCAGCCCTGGAAGAGCTGTGGGGAGAAGGTGGGAGGGAGGAAAAGGCTGCCCAGGAGTGGGGTAGGGGGAAGGAGAGGGCTCCATCCATGGGGGAAACGCCGTTCCTGGCCACACAGGCGGCTGTGGGACCACCCTGGGGATGGATTTGAGGGCTCTCCCTGAGGGAAACACTGCTCCCAGCCATGCAGAAGGCTGTGGGACCACCCTGGGGATAGGTTTGGGGATGAGGGGGGATCTATCCCTGAGGGAATCACTGCTCCCAGCCATGCAGGAGGCTGTAGGGCAATGACAGAGATGGATTTGGGGGCTCTCCCTGAGGGAAACCCCATTCCCGGACACACAGGAGGCTGTGGGGCCGCCCGGGGGACAGATTTGGGGGCTCCCCCTGAGGAGAGCCTGTGGGGAGGAGGGAGGCGGGGGCCGCCCCAGGGCCGGGGCCACTCCTGGAAGGGGAGGGGGGGATCTCCAGCCGCCCACGCGGGGCTGCCCGAAGCCTGAGGAGATGAAAAGAAGAAGAAAAAAAATTCCCTCCCCGCCATCGCCTCTCACAGCCCCGGCCCTCCCCGCCGCGCCTCATGGCGGCTGTGTGCGGTGTCACCTGAGCGGGGGGCGGGGGCTGAGGCAGGAAAAGGCGGGAGGGGGAGGGAAGGGCCATTTTGAATGGGAGGAGAGGGGAAGGGGGGGTGAAAGATGGGGGGAGGGGGAAGGGAGGAGAGAGGATGGGGGGAGGGGTGGGAGCGAGTGTGTGAGGGGAATAGGTGTTGCGTGAGGGGGGAGCGAGGGGGGAATGGCTTTTCGGGAGAGGGAGGTTTGCAGGGCTGTGAGGTGCCTGTGAGAGAGGAGGCCCCGGAGGGAGGTGAGTGGAAAGGGCTGTGTGTGGAAAGAAAAGCTTTAAGGACAGGCCGGGCTGGGGAAAGGCGGTGGGCCCCGAGGGAGGGCTTGGGGAGCGGGGCTAGAAGCGTGGGTTTGGGGCAAAACTCTGGGAAAGAAGTGCCCGCGAAGCACTGTGAAACCCCGTGTTCAAAAATGAGAACAAAGGCCGGGTTTTGCCTCTCAGAAGGATCTCTAAGCACCGTCTCCACGTTCTTTTCAGTACCTTTCTGGTTGTTTTCTTTCCCCCCATCCCGGTGATGTCCGTCGGGGTGCTGGCGGAACTCTGCAGACGGATGTCCGGTTCATTTTGGGGAGGGCTAGGATGGTTTCGTGGGGTCCCGGCTGATTTTGGGGAGGGCAGGGATGGTGTCGGCTTCGCATTGCCCGACGCGGAGAGAAGCTGTGATGTGGGGCTCGTTCTCCTCGGCGCGGCCCCGCCCCCTCGCTCGCGTTTGCCGCGGCGACGCAGGGGGGCGTGGCCCGGGTTTTCGCCTCGGCACATGCGCGAGTGGGCGGACACGAAGGGGACCACTTCCGGTATGCGTCGGCGGTCGGGAGCTGCGACGGTTGGTACCGGGGGAGAGGGGGGAACCGGGGCCGTGGAAGGCGGGAGCGGGAGCGGGAGCGGGCGCGGGCGGGCGGCGGCGGCGGCGGCAGCGGCGGCAGGAGCGGTGGTGCGGAGGTGTCCAGGGCCAGTTTGGGGGGTTTGTGGGGTGCCGGGACCGGGCTGGGGGGCTTGGGGGGCGGCCTGGGCCTGTTTGAGGGGGGCAGAGCCGAGTGGGGGGTCCCCGGGGGGAACAGGGCCGATTCAGGCCCCCCCCCCCTCCCCCGCTGCCGCCCCTTCACCCCCCGCTCGTCCCCGCAGGTGGCGGCAGCCCCGGCCGCAGCGCAGGGTGCCCGGGGCCGGCCTGGCCGGGCGCTTGGCTCCGCTCTGGGCTCCGCTCTCAGCCCCCCCCGGCAGGTCAGCCCGGCCGTGCCCCCTTCGCCCGCCTCCAGCCCACGGCCGAGTCCCCCCAGGTACCCCCAAGATGGGTCGGGGGGTGTCAGCGCTGGGCCCCCTGAAGCGGGGGTGGGGGGTGGGCACGGGCATTGCTGGGAGCCCGTGGGCAGCCCTGGGACCCCCTTAAAGCCCACGGAGACCCCCCGGGGCCCCCTTGTCTCCCCCAGAGCCGACGGGGAGCCGTAGGTGTGGAGTCAGCTTAAGGAGTCTGCCCTAAGGACTGCTGCTTTTTGGAGCGTTGGGGGAGGAGGAGGGTTGTCGGTGTGGGGAGTGGAGGTGTGTGGGAGGAGTCCCGTGTCTTGAGGGAGCTTTGGGGGTGTTGAGCAGATTTGGGGGAGTGGGGGAGGGGTGCCCTCACTTGGAGCTCCCTGGTTGGTTTTTTCTAAACTGTGGGAGGCAGCGGGCGTAGGGGGAAGGCAATAGAGTGGGTTGCTGTATTTCAGTCCTTGGTTGAGAGTCAGCGACTCTGCTCCCTTGCTGCTCAGCAGACTATTAGCTCCGTGGGGCTGTTTCTCCAGGCAGGCTACGACTACAGAAACGGCCCCACTTCCTCGGAAGAGTTGTTAGCGGTGACGTCTCCTGGGAATGTACTGCCTGACGTTGGATAGACCTGGCACCACGCAGCAGCTCAGAGCCCCACAGCGTATGCTGCCGCTCCCAGTTGGCTCCATCAAATCCTCCGACCTGAGAATACCAAAGGTACGGAGTTGAAACGGGCCCTTCCTCACCCGCTGAGTCAGATGAACCTTTTTGTGCCCAAGTTGGCTGGGGACTGCTCCTGCCGTGCCACCTTCAGGCGGAGCATGGCTGTGAGCAGGGGAGCTCAACACAGAGTGCTTGCTGATTGCAGCCTGCTCCCTCGGGGGAGCACCCGCAGGGGTGGGATGGGAGGAGGAAGGACAGCACGAGGGCTAGAGACAAACATTTTATTTCTTTAACGTTTCACATAGGGGGTACCCGAGAGGGGTTCCCGGCCCCACACCCCACAGCCGCTCAGTATTCGGGGCACTGTTGGTCTTCTGGGCCTGGCGCTGTCACCACTTGCAGGGCTGGCAGAAGCAGACACGGCTAGTGGCATCTCCACCAGCCCTTCAGGTAGCCCCACAGCCAGGCGCAGCCCTGCCGTGGGCATCTTCCTGCCCTGCACAGCCCTGGGTCTGCCTGGCCACACTCCCTGCCCGTGGTCTTGCAGGACTCCTCCCTCTTTGCCTTCAAGGCCTGGAAAGCGCGGGTGATCTCCCGCACCCACTCCACCTTGTCCATGTCCATGGCTGGGGGCCTTCCGGGGGACAGTTGCTCGTCCGTGGGCCTCTGTGTCCTGTCCATCCCCTACCTGGGAACCCACTCTTTCTCGGTCCCTGCTGGCAGCTCCTGTGGAGGCTCCTGGCTGAGGACCAGCCCCAGTTTCCCCACTGCCCCACCAGCAGCCATGGGAGAGCGGGGGTGTCCTGAGTGTGTGAGCACCACTAGCTCTGTTGCTGCACTGGGCCAGGGCTCCAGGAAGTGGTAGAGGGAGCTCTGGGAAGAGGAGCTGCTCCTCAACAGGCTGCTGCAGTCCTCCCAGTTGGCCAGCGAGCACAGGCTGCAGGGGCTCTTGCGGTGGCCCTCGGGGGGCCCAGGAGCCCGGGGGGTGCCTGGACCAGAAGGAGCTGTCCCCACTGATAGGACCTATAGGCGGGAGAGGAGGGCAGGGGGACCTGGGGGCTTGGGGGGGTAAGAGAGAGGCATCTCTGCTCAGATGGTATATGGTTGGCAGGGAGCCCAGTGGGTCCTGTGGGGCCCGGTGCTCCCTCTTCGCTGCCTCTCGGTTGCCCTGCAGAGGAGGAGAGAGAAGAGACCCGCTGCACCCCGTCTCCTCCGCTGGAGCCCGCGGGCAGCACCCCCTCCTCAGCAGGCGGGCAGGGCTGCCCAGCGCAGGCAGGGCACGGGCTGAGGGTCTGGGGCAGGATCTGGGGGTCTCCCCCACACTCCCTGCTTCTCCTGCATCGACTTCAGCTCCCATCCTTCATCTGCTAGCCGAGAAGCTGCTGAGGGAGGGGACGGAGTGAGCGGCCGGCAGCCCCCGGCACAGCCCCGGCTCAGGGCTGCCGTGGGGTGTGAGCTGTTTGCATGGTGCTCGGTGCCAGGGCCACTCACCGCTCCGCTCCTCTGGGCGGGCTCTCGCGTCCGTCGTCCCTTGCTTTGGCTTCTTCCAGTCCCTCTGCAGGACCCCGGGAGCTGGGTGAGACAGGAGCAGCTCCCAGCCCCGCGCCGCAGCCCCCCACCCCTCCCCACGCTGTGGCACAGTGCGGTGCAGCAGTCACCTACCTGGAGCCGCTTGGTCCGTAGCACAGAAGAGACCGCGCTGAGCCCCATCAAAAGCATCACGAGCGGAGCCAGGTGAGCTGTGGGGGGGACGTTGGAGTCCCTCCTGGCACCAGCTGCGGTGCAGCCGCGCAACCCTGGGGTGCCCCCCATGGGAAATGTTAAAGAAATAAAATGTTGGTCTCTATCCCTGGTGCTGTGGCTCATCCTCCCATCCCGTGGCTGGGGCTGTGCCCCCCTCAGTGCCCGACCCAGTGGGACAGGCTGGCACTGCTGGCACCCACCAAGCTGGGGGGGTGGTGGTGTCGGGGGAGCTGGGTGGGCTGGAGAAAGGGAGGAAGCACCTCTTGAAACCGGCTCGGCCCTCCCCAGCCACAAAACCCTCCCCAGAGGCACCAGAGGGGACCCCCAGATCCTTGAAGGGCTGCCCCAGACTCCCTCTGGCCTGCAAGAGTCCCCCCCGGACCCCATAAGGGACGCCCAGGACCCCTAACGGACACCCCAGTGGCGTCCCAAATCTGGGTTCTTTACCTGCTGGGCAAGCCAGTAACACACTGTGTGGGAGCAGCCAGCCAAGCTGGTTTCAGAGCACAAGAGGTGAGAGGCAGGGAGCTGCCGTCCCACTCAGCTCCATCTCCGCCGTGCCTTGGCTGTGCAGAGAGAACTTGGGGGGAGCTGCAAAACAGCTCAGCCCGGGCTTATCTCCAGATGGCACAGAACAACCAAAACCAAATGGCCCTTAACAAACAAAATGCCCCGAGTCCCATCCCACCACCCTTCCCGTGATGTTGAGCGCCGGACATCACAAATTGGCAACAGAGACTTCGCTATGGCACCACCAGAGGGAAATATCCCAGACAGTGTAATCCACTCGGGCATAATCCTGCACCCTCACCGAGTCAGGAAATATAAACCGCAGGGTCTGGGGAGACAAATGGGGAATCCTCCAAGGATACAGCTGGCCCCTAGGAGATCCGTCCCCCCCATCCAGGACGCTGTACAGGGTAACTTCCCCGGGATGGAGCGACCTCACCTGAGAGAGAGAGGGTAAGTGACTAAGAAACATCCGTACGGTATAGGGCATGCGATTGAGTTTGTGACTGGTGCACTCTTCTAAGGCATTAATATCTAGCGCCCTTGTGGTTTGTGTTGCTGCTTGTCGGGGGCATTTGTAGCTCGCAATAGTGGATCCCGCTAATTTCTTTTAAATTGCAATAATGTAATCGCCATCGCACACACAGAACTTGCAATAGTGACGTATTGGACCTGTGAGCAAAGTCCAAAGAAATTGTTAATTTGAACCTCTCAGTGAAGCCCTCTTTCCCGTTTCGTCACACTCCCCGAGCCACGGGGTAAAGCGACACCTGGCAAAAAAACCACCACCACCACCCCAAAAAAAACCCCACACCACATCCCCCACTCCCCACCCACCCCTTTTCCCCCCATCACAGCCATGGGGCAAACTCCCACCACCACCCCCCCCCAATCTCAGCTCGGCCGTGACGCCCCCGAGACACTGGAACGAAAGCAACGGAGAGCGAGCTCAGGCTCGTGTGAGCTGGAGAGATTTCTCTTTGGTTTTTGATGTTGTCGTTGGGTGGGTTTTGGTTGTTTTTTTTCACAGAGCACTTTGCAGTGTGGTGTCGCAGCCCCCAGGGCCGGCACTGGCACCGCCACCTCACCCACGGCTCTCGTCCCTCTTGCCCGGTGGCTTTCACCACTTTCCTTGCTTGGTTTGGTTGTTTTTTTTTTTCCTTTTTACCTTTCTTTTTTTATATTTGGGGTTTTTGTTTCCTTTTCCTTTTTTTTTCTCTTCCCTCCCCTTTTTTCATTTTCCCTTTTTTCTTTTTCCCCCTTTTTTCTTCCCCCCCTTTTATCTCCTTTTTCTCTTTGTTCTTCTTTCCCCTCTTTTTTTTTCTCCCCCCATTTTTTTGTTTTGGTTTTTTTCTTTTTCTCTTTTCAAACATCTCTCAAGCTTTCTCCGAAGGAACAGCCCCTGGCTCTCAGCCAGCAGAAGGAGACTATGGAAGAGCTCTGGCACCCGTGGGATTGCTTTCCTTCTCCCGCCTCGCACTCAGTAGAGACTGTGTTTTCCAACTCGTCTCTTTTTTTTTAATTAAAAAAATAAAACTGATAGCTGGAGCATTATTTTTGTTTACAAGGCATAGAAAATCTCTAAAAGGGAAACAGAAGCGCAATCTGCTGAGGTATGAAAGCCTGAGGTAGTTTTTGTGTGTGGATGTGTGTGTGTCATTTGGGGTTGGGGGTTGTGCGTGTTTTATTTTTGAAATTTAAAAAAAAAAAATTGCTAATTTTTTTTTTTTTTCTCCAGCCCTGGGCTGACAACCTCTTGGAAATCTGTTTTCCCCCCCTGCCCCTCTTTTCCCACCTTCTCTCCTTGCAACTGGGATCTTTCTGCAAAGCATTTACAGCCGAGCACGGCCTTTCTTTAACCTCTAGAAAAGCCGGCTTGTCCTAAAAAACAAACGTCCCCCTCCCGCCCCCACCCCCTCTGAAATGAAATAAATAAAAATTTAAAATCCTTACAAAACTTAAAAATCGCCGTTAGTTTCGTTATCGTTACGTTAATTCTAAAAACTGATGAGCCGCTGCGCTGTGTGCCGCAGCCCAACCTCCCCCCCTCAACGCTGGGTGAGCTCCTCTGGCCATGTCTGGGATGAAAAACCGGTGGCTTTTAGGAAATAAAAAATTAAAAAAAAAAAGAATAATAAAACCTCTCTTTCTCTCTCTCTCTGCCTGTGTTAGTCCAACGAAAGGGATAGCGTCGGGAGGCGAGGGAGGAGGAAGGGGGAGGCTGTGGGATGGAGAGAGCCCTCCCCGTACCCCTCGGCTGTGCATCCTCGCAGCGCCGCGGGGAATGGGGGGCTGTGTGTTTGGGGGGGTCTTTGGTTTGCACAGGGTGGCCGTGGTGGGGGCTCAGCCCCATCCTTACAGTGTTGGGGCGCACGGGGCTACCAGGCACAGAGTCCCTCCCCCAGTGAGGTGCTTTGGTGCGTTGAGGTGTTAGATGGGGTGGCACAGCCCCTGCCTGCCCCGGGAGGGGGGACACCACCTCTCCCGTGGCACTGGATGGGTGGGAGGGAGGGAGGGAGCAGAGCTGTGGGAGCCATGGAGAAAGGCGTGGGGGTGTCCCTCATCGTGGCAGCCCTACCCCGCCACCCGGCCACCCCAAGGGACACCCAAGCCCCATCTTGGTCCTCTCCCCGTTGGGTGACGCCCTTCCACCCACCCCGGAGGTGCGCTCCTCTCCTGCGGGGGGGACGCCCAGCGCTCGCCTGGCTAGAGAAGCACCGGGGGGGGGGGGGGGGGGGGGGTGGTTAGGGGGCATCTGAGCTTCCCAGTTACACGGGCGTAATTAGTGCACCATTAATAACCATTAGTAACCACTTTGGCTCTGCTAACCAACTGCGGCGAGGCCCCCACCCCGCTTTAGCACAGGCTTCCTGATGCCAACACCTCCCCGAGCCACTGGGTAAAGCGACGCCTGGCAAAAAAACACCACCACCCCAAAAAAACCCCCACAGCACATCCCCCACTCCCCACCCAGCCCTTCTCCCCCCATCACAGCCATGGGGCAAACTCCCACCACCACCACCCCCAATCTCAGCTCGGCCGTGACCCCCCCGAGACACTGGAAAGAGCGCAACGGAGAGCGAGCTCAGGCTCGTGTGAGCTGGAGAGATTTCTCTTTGGGTTTTGATGTTGTCGGTGGGTGGGATTTGGTTGGTTGTTTTTCACAGAACACTTTGCAGCAGAGGACAAAAACGTGGTGTCGCAGCCCCCGGGGCCCGCGCTGGCACCGCCACCTCCCCCCACGCCCCGACCCCCCGGCTCCTGTCCCTCCTCCTGCCCGGGGGATGTTCCCACTTTCCTTCCTTGGTTTGTTTGTTTGTTTTTTTCCTTTCTACCTTTCTTTTTTAATATGTGGGGTTTTTTTTTTCTTTTGCCCTTTTTCTTCTTTCTCCCTTTTCTTTTTCGCTTCCCCCTCCTTTTTTCTCTTTTTCCCCTTTTTTTTCCGATTTTTTTTTCCTTTTCCCCCATTTTTCTCTGTTTCCCCTTTCCCCCCCATTTTTATTTTTCTCTTTTTTCACTTCTTCCCCCTTTTTTCTCTTTTTCCCCTTTTTTCTTTTTCCCTTTTTGTTTTTTGCTTTTTCCCCCTTTTTTCTGTTTCCTGTCCCCCCCGTTTTACTTTTTCTCTTGTTTTACTTTTTTCCTCTTTTTCCCCTTTGTTCTTTTTCCCTTTATTTTCTTTTCCCCCCTTTTTTCTCTGTTTCTCCCTTTTCCCCCGTTTTAATTTTTCTCTTTTTCTACTTTTTTCCCCTTTTTTTATCTTTTTCCTCTTTTTTCTTTTCCGACTTCCCCCCTCCCCCCCCCCCCCCCCTTTTTTTTTTTCCTCTCTTTAAACAAGCTCTCTCCCGAAGGAGCGGCCCCTGGCTCTCCGCTGGCAGAAGGAGCCTACGGAAGAGCTCTGGCACTGACACGGGCGGGAACACCCACTCACACATCGCAGCACAGCAGTTAGTTTGGCAACACCCCCACCCCCTGTCACAAGTGAGACCTGCACAGACAAAAGGCTCCTGAGTGAGGGCACTGGGGCAGCCCCACCTTAGAAGCAGCAGAGGAGCAGAGCCATCCGGAGCCATCAAGAGCACAGGAAGGGCTATTCAGGGCCTCATTGTCTGCGCCGAGTGACCGTCTGCTGAGAACCGCTCTGGCGGCTCAGAGCTCAGCCCCAGCAGCAGTCTGGAGCCAACGGGGAAAAGTACACTGGGAGGAAGACTGGCAGCCTTCCTCCACAACGCCCCGGAGAGAATGACCACAGTGCTGCCTATCCCCATCGTTTTGTCCAACTCGTTTCTTTTTTTATTAGAAAATTAATAAAAAACCCTGCAACTCTCAGGTTTCCAAGGCACACAGAATCTCTAAAAGGGAGACACAAGCGTGAGGTGCTGAGGTACCCAAACCTGCCCACGTTAGTCCAACTAAAGGGAGAGCGTCGGGAGGCGAGGGAGGAGGAAGGGGGAGGCTGTGGGATGGAGAGAGCCCTCCCCGTACCCCTCAGCTGCGCATCCTCGCAGCGCCGCGGGAATGGGGGGCTGTGTGTCTGGGCGGGTCTTTGGTTTGCTCCCCTGACCTGCTGGGGGTGGAGGAGGAGGATTTGGGAGGGGGGGATGTCTGGCGGCGGGGTTACATTCATCAGGCGGTGCTGGGCGGCACGGCGGGAGCCTCCCTTGCTGTGCTGCGAGGCCGGGGCTCCCAGAGCGTGTTTCTGCTCCTGCTGCTTCCCCTGCTGGAGCATTTCCCTCATCTTGCGCTGTGCAGTCCTGGGGAGGAGAGGGGAAAAGCAAGAGGTGGGGGTCAGGGCACCGCTTCTCCCCCCACCAACCACTCCCAAGCCCCCATCGAGCATCTCGCTGTTCCCAACTTGTCACTCCGGACAAGCTGTAATTAATTTCAGGTTTTTTTTTTTTTTTTTTAACTTGTGCTTCACTCCTCGAGAGAGCCTGAATTTTTGGGGGGGTCGCCATCCCGCCGAAGTGGACAGGAGACAAGGTTATGGAAGATGCACCCAGGTGGGATGCGCATGGATTTGCCCGCACCGGGGAGTCCATTCACACCCTGGGCGCTGCTCTGCACAGCATCCAAAACACCCATTTTTAGCTCAAACAAGCCAATCTTCAATTTCAGCACTTGCACAGCCGGGGGGAGCTACCGAAACACCTTCAGTGCCTCTTGGGGGCACAGGGACCTCCCAAAAGAAGAGGGGCAGGGTGCTCTGGTGGTGCTGGGCTCAGCAAGCCCCGTGCCTTTCCTCGGTGGATGAAAGCGGCCGGGGAATATCGGGTAACGCCACGGCCAAACCGTACCTGACTGGCAAAGAAATGCCCAATGATTTTAACGATGACCTCCTCGTTCTCGTCCGGCGTTTTGTCTCGTGGCACAATGACTTCTGCACTGGTTGTTTTGCAGTTCGTTCACCTGGAGCGAACCACAAGAGAGTTTTTTTGTGGAATGTAATAAGTAACAGAAGATCATTTGCTGATCCAACCAGTCGCTCAAGGACCCTCTGGACAGGAGGTTATCTCAAGCACAATAAAAGCTCAAGCACAAGCGCTTAAGCGGTTTGATGAACAAAATAGTAAAAAGTAAAAGGGGGGAATTGTGATAAGCTCAGCGCTGTTTGTTCACCAAACCTAGAAACTTACACTGTTACATTGTTTTACAAAAAGGCAATTGCTGAACCTGCTGTTGCAAGATAGCCAGCATCCTGTGAGCGGGCAAGGCTAAAACTGCAAAGGTCAGGTTATGCAAACAAAGTAGGATGTGAAAAAGACTTGGAGGAGGGGAGGGGGGCTCATGAAGACGAAGAGTACATGATGTGAGGAAGACATGAATCTGTCATCCCTGTGACAACCAGGAGGAAAAGGAAAGCAGAAAACGACCCCCTAGCAACAAGTCGTGTCGTGCAGATGCAGAGTACCCCTCTACTGGAAAAAGAAGAGTATAAAACCAGGGACTTTCGGGAACCGGGCGCGAGCGTCGGCGGAGTGAGACTCCCGGGCCGCCCCGCGCTGTTTTGCTTGCTGCCGCTTGCTAATAAATACTTCAGTCTTAATTGGCTCAGTCTCCTCGCATCAATTTGTGGGACTAACTTATAACATGGAAGAGCCAAAATCCTCTGCTGCTGGTGTCACCACAGCACCAGGCACCCTGTGTGTCTCCCCCTTCCTTGGGACCAACGAGAACCACCACCAGGACATGGGGGCTGAGGGTCAAGATGTCGCTGAAACCACTGTGCACCCGGGATTTGTCCCCCTGGGGTGGGCAGGGGTGACAGCTGATGCCCAACTCTGCGTCCCCGGGGCAGAGAGACAGGGGGCACCTGTTGGAAGCTTTTTGGAAAACAACTTAAACATTGAAATAATGAGCTTGTGAACTTTGTGCAACAGAAGAGATAAGAGACAAGCTGGTACAGTCTGAAGGTCGGCATGAAGGAGGAATTCACAGGAGGAATTCACACGCTGATACTGAAACTGCTGCGACCCCTAAATAGATGCTGAATGTGTATTGCTACGGCTGTATTTAACCAATAATAGTTTGTGTGTATAAGGTTAAAGGCCAATGAGCACAAGACACGATGCTAACCCACGTTGTAGTAAAAGGATATAACACTTCAAGTATTGTAATAAAACGGCTTCAGCATGATCATATTGGTCTATATCTGAATCCCACTGCAATTGGCGCCCAACGTGGGGCCCCTGGCAATTTCTTACTGAAATTGACAGTTTGCGATAAAAGAAAAAGAAGAAGAAAAGAAAAAGAAAAAGAAGAAGAAGAAGAAAAAGAAAAAGAAGAAGAAAAAGAAAAAGAAAAAGAAAAAGAAAAAGAAAAAGAAAAAGAAAAAGAAAAAGAAAAAGAAAAAGAAAAAGAAAAAGAAAAAGAAAAAGAAAAAGAAAAAGGAAAAGAAAAAGAAAAAGAAAAAGAAAAAGAAAAAGAAAAAGAAAAAGAAAAAAAAAGAAACCGGCTGAGAGACGAGAAGTTTTTGTTAATCGTGGCCACGAGAGAAGGTGAGCAGCCAAACGTGTTTTGGGTCATACGTTATAATGGGAAATAATTTAAGTTATGAGGAGCAAGGTATCTTAAAGCTTTTGCAACATTTCCTCTCTACGAGAGGACTTAAGTATGACCCCGTTATTTTAAAGAAATTGCTTTTATGGGCAAAAGAAACGGGCATAGTAAAGGATGCCCAGGACATTTTCCAGACAGCAATATGGGATAGCCTTGGGCAAGAATTATGGAAAGATATCTCATCTGGGAAAAAAGATTTATTACCTCTAGCAACATTATGGAAATTGCTTAAAGATACAGTAGCAAGTATGCGAGCAGAGAAAAATGTGACTTTACAAGCGTGTGTGGCTTTTTCAGATACCGGGCCAGACCAGGACAGGGGGAGAGATGCACAAAAAGTAGTGCGCCATGAGGTCCGCATGTTTGATACCCCCCCTCCCCCCACTCCTTCCACCCTCGCTGGGTGTCTCCACCGTGCGGGGTGAGTGACCCCCCCGCGCCTGTGCCTGCGCCGCCGCCACTGCCTCAGGCTCCTCTTGTACAAGGAAAAGAGCCGCCTATGCAGCTGCCCAGTCCTCTGCCAGAACCATCGGCACCTCCGTTGGAGGGTTTTCCTGACGATACTCCGGCGGTAAATCCCCCGCCGCCCTCCTCTGTAGACGTGTGGGAATAAAACTGGCGTCTCCTCTACAGACTTGTGGGAAGAAAAGTGGCATACTCCGGTTTCAAAGGAGGACGTAGATAGACAATTAACTGATCTGAAGCGATGCTTAGAACGACTGTCGATGCCGCAACGAAAGAACGTTAAATGTTGATGACTTACCTCTTCCACCACAGGGAAAACCGTCGGCAGATGATACAGCTGCCCGGCGTTGGAAAGGCGTTATAAAAGAAGCAATGCTAGATGGGGCTATTCTGCCTCTTGATTTGCCTCATGCTTTTCCAGTAGTAGCTAATGCTCACGGGGAAAGGGCATGGCAGTCTTTCGACTGGAAAACTTTAAAGGAAATAAAAAGTGCTATTGCACAATATGGGTTGGCATCTAATTATACACAGCAAATGCTTAGTGCAATGTTTTCTAGTACGGTTTTGGTGCCTAATGGTTACTATCGTTTGGCTAATATTCTGCTTACTCCATCCCAAGCGTTACATTTTAAAAGTGCCTTTGAAACTTTGGCGGATTGCGCTGCAGATAACAACGCAAACCGTGGGGTAAACGATCCGTTATCTGGAGTTACCTCTGATATGTTGGTGGGTCGGGGTCGGTTTAGCTCAGAAAATGCACAAATGCACATGGCTGTTGAAGTTTTGCAGCAATCTCAGGAGCTTGCTTTGGCAGCTTTTAAAGCAGTTCCTGAAGCTGGAAAACCTATTCCATCTTATGTTTCTGTTAAGCAAGAACTGAATGAATTGTATATGCAATTTATTGATAGGCTTACTGCAGCTATTGAAAGGAATATGGATTTGGCTCCTGGAGCAAAGGAGTCAGTGTTGATGTCACTTGCAGTAGAAAATGCTAGCTCAATTTGTAAGCGTATTTTGCAGGCTTTACCGAAATCGGCAGGATTGCAAGACATGATGGACGCGTGTGCAAAAGTAGGAACCGCTGAAGAGAAGGCTGAGTACCTTGCCAATGCATTTGCCGCTGCTGTTAAGCCGCTGCTTAATCATGGGAGAGGAGCCAAAGGATCCTCCTCTTATGTACGCTGTTATAATTGCGGTAAGATGGGGCACCTGCAGCGACAATGTCGGCAAGGTAACCTTGCAGCCAGGACTACCTAGGCCGGTCATGATACAAAAGAAAAAAAAATTTTTTTTTTTTTTCAACTATATGTCTCTTGGGCTCTGCAGACACTCCGGGAACGATTTAGTACCTTTGTGATTTATCATTATATTGATGACATTTTAATTGCAGAAAAAGAGTTAAATCCTAACACTGTTGTGCCTATTTTTCAGCAGGAGTAAGCAAAGGCTGGATTGGTTATCGCTCCAGAAAAGGTGCAGCAGCAATCACCATGGAAATATTTAGGTTGGATCATATCTGGAACTACAGTTACTCCACAAAAAGTAACTCTAAATGAGAAAATAGAAACACTATCTGATATCCAAAAATTGATCGGTGATATCCAATGGGTACGTGCAATATGTGGTATCACTAATGATGACCTTGCACCACTTATGCCTTTGCTAAAGGGGTCTCCCGATGTGAGAGAACCTCGACAGTTGTCTCAAATGCAGAAGAAGGCATGACAAAATATTGTCAATAAAATCTCTATGTCCAAAGCCAGCCAGTGGAATCCCGAGCTACCAGTTCAAGCCTTTATTTTTAATGGTGGTATTCAGCTGTTTGCTATCTTGGCACAATGGGATGAAAAACAGGTTCATCCTTTATGTATCATGGAATGGATATTTTTGCCATATCGATTATCAAAACCCATTGTGACTAAAGTGGAAGCTATTGCCTAAGTGATCATTCGTATAAGAAAACGATGTCGACAAATAGCTGGGTTTGACCCTGCTATTATCTATGTCTCTATTATAGCGGAATACATTAATTGGGTATTGCAAAACGATTTTGTGTTAGCCCTAGCCTTGAATGCTTTCATTGGAGATCTTACCATTAATTACCCAGCTCACCGATTAATCAAGTTTTTGCTCCGTTACGGTTTTGAAATTATTCCAAAGTTCTCTAGGAGACCGGTTAACGGACTGACCATCTTTACAGATGCTGGTAAGAACAGTCATCAGGCCGGGTATGTGTGGCATCACAGTGGGCAATGGCATTCACAACGCTTAATGGGTGACGTTACTGATTCCCTTCAAACGTTGGAGTTATATGCCCTTCTTGAAGTATTTAGAAATTGGTCAGCAGAACCTGTCAATGTTGTTTGTGACTCTCTGTATGTTGTTGGTATAGTGCAACGATTAGAACACGCTATCTTGAAAGAAGTGAATAATTGCTGACTTAGTCAACTTTTAACCGAGCTATGGCAACTGCTAAATTGCCGTAAGCATGACTGTTTTATTGTCCACATTCGTAGCCATTCTGGCCTTCCTGGTAGCTTAGTGGAAGGTAACGAACGCGCCGATCAGTTAGTGGCCGCTGCATGGAATGGTCCGCCTCCTAATGCATTCCAGCAGGCTCGAAACTCACATATGTTTTTCCATCAGGCTCCAAAAATGTTAATTCCACAGTTTGACATCCCATTATCGGACGCTAAAGGAATTGTTCAGGCTTGCCCTGACTGTCAAGGACAAATGTTGGGGGTGGGCTTAGGAGTCAACCCCCGAGGCCTACGGCCATTACAGCTTTGGCAAATGGATGTTACCCATGTACCAAATTTTGGTCATTTTAAATATGTACATGTTACAGTAGACACCTTTTCTCACGCTATTTGGGCTACCCCTTTGTCTGGGAAAACAGCTCGACATGTAAAACTACATTTACACAGATGTTTTGTCGTTCTAGGAGTTCCTCTTGAAACTAAAACAGACAACGGTCCTGCTTATACTTCGCAGGCCCTGCAACGATTTATGAACCTCTGGGGAGTTAAACATGTTACAGGTATTCCTCATTCCCCCACAGGACAGGTGATTGTAGAACGTGTGCATCAAGTAATCAAACAGTTACTGTTAAAACAAAAAGGGGGAGAGGAGGAGAATTTGTCTCCTGTAGCACGAATACAGAAGGTAATATATGTGATGAATTTTTTACGGTTAGTGGGAACCGACACTGAGCCCCCCACAGTGATTCACAGCCAAGCTTTGGGCTCGGGACATAAAGAACAGAACCAAGGTATTTTGGTCCAATATAGGGACCCTGAAACTGGAGTAAGGAAAGGTCCTGCTGAACTGCGATATATTGGCCGAAGGTATGTTCGTATCATTACAGAAAGAGGCCCTCGCTGGATTCCAGCCAGATGGATCACGCCCTGGAAGGATCTGGCTGAAGACCCGGACGTCCAGGAGCAAGACAAGGAATAGCTAGCCAACCATATCGTGGAACGTGGCCTTTTGGACATTAATCTTGTGGTTTGGCCTTCTTTATGAAGGAGTAGAAAGTATCTTTGGCATTTCACCGAGACAGAATATATGGGTAACTTGGGCCAATCAAACAGGCCAAGAGGCCTTTTGCCTGTCAATGGCTACGCCTTCTGTTCCTTTTCAAACACGTTTGATCAGTTTTTCACATATACGCTTAAAAGATTTTGAAGGATATGTTAGCAGTAGTAGCTTATTAAATGAGAGTTTAGTGGGTACTGCTCACGCTAATCATACTTGTTATAGCCTTTATTATAACTCTGATATCATTAGCGCATTATTGACAGATGTAGATAGTGTTAGGCATGCTGTATTGCAAAATCACGCTGCTATTGATTTTGTGCTTTTAGTGCAGGGTCACGGCTGTGAGGAATTTGACGGTATGTGTTGCATGAATCTTTCTGACCACTCAACTTTGATTCATAAGTAATTAAGCCAGCTGAGAGCTAATATGCACAAGTTAACCATTGATCACTCGTGGCTTGATGAATCGTTTGAAGGATGGGGGTTAACAGGATGGTTGAAAGGAATCTTAAAACAAGGACTATTAGTTATCCTTATAGTGTTGATAATTTTGATATTTGTGCCATGTATAGTATCTTGTCTAAAGCGATCAATACAGAAATCTTTAGAAGGAGTTTGGGCCGCTGAACTAAAACAAAAAGGGGGAATTGTGGGAAGCTTTTTGGAAAACAACGGAAACGTTGAAATAATGAGCTTATGAACTTTGTGCAACAGAAGAGATAAGAGACAAGCTGGTACAGTCTGAAGGTTGACATGAAGGAGGAATTCACAGGAGGAATTCACACGCTGATACTGAAGCTGCTGCGACCCCTAAATAGATGCTGAATGTGTATTGCTACAGCTGTATTTAACCAATAATAGTTTGTGTGTATAAGGTTAAAGGCCAATGAGCACAAGACACGATGGTAACCCACGTTGTAGTAAAAGGATATAACACTTCAAGTATTGTAATAAAACGGCTTCAGCACGATCATATTGGTCTGCGTCTGAATCCCACCGCACAACATCACATTCAGTTCCATCTGAAAAATTGCACGCCACAGGTCACAGTATCACAGTATCACAGTGTGCTAGGGATTGGAAGGGACCTCAAAAGATCATCTAGTCCAATCCCCCTGTCGGAGCAGGAACACCTAGATGAGGTTGCACAGGAAGGCGTCCAGGCGAGTTTTGAATGTCTCCAGAGAAGGAGACTCCACAACCTCCCTGGGCAGCCTGTTCCAGTGCTCTGTCACCCTCACTGAGAAGAAGTTTCTTCTCAAATTTAAGTGGAACCTCTTGTGTTCCAGCTTGAATCCATTACCCCTTGTCCTATCATTGGTTGCTACTGAGAAGAGCCTGGCTCCATCCTCATGACATTCCCCCTTTATATATTTATAAACGCTAATAAGATCACCCCTCAGTCTCCTCCGAACTAAAGAGACCCAGTTCCCTCAGTCTTTCCTCATAAGGGAGATGCTCCACTCCCTTAATCATCTTAGTTGCCCTACGCTGGACTCTCTCCAGCAGCTCTCTGTCCTTCTTGAACTGAGGGGCCCAGAACTGGACACAATATTCCAGATGCGGTCTCACCAGGGCAGAGTAGAGGGGAAGGAGGACCTCTCTCGATCTGCTAACCACCCCCCTTCTAATACAGCCCAGGATGCCATTGGCCTTCTTGGCCACAAGGGCACAGTGCTGGCTCATGGTCATCCTGCTGTCCACCAGGACCCCCAGGTCCCTTTCCTCCGGTCTCCAGTCTGTGTGGGCAATTACCCCACATTGGGTTATCAAACCCAGAGTAATGTTGGCTGAAGGAGCAGGAGCAACGTGATGTATCACTGGAAGGAGATGACACTGCTGCTTTTCTCCCCTGTCACAGGTTGGCTCCTCGGGCTTTGTAGTCTTGTGCTACGAGCGCATGCCCTGGGTACAGCTCTGACAAACCAACACGCAAATACTGAGATTTGGTCAGCCTCGACTGTCACTAACTCATCTGCCTTTTGTATCAAGGGAAGATTAGCAGCTGCAGATCTTTTGGTAACTTGTTTCCATGGCATACCAACCCCAGCAGCTGTACTATAGAACTATACTGTGCTACGTGATTTTGGTGTTAATGTCTCTCAGTGCTCTCTCTCCTGAGTAGGTAACGGCTGTTATCCGCCAACGAATATCACAACCCCAACTGATGGTGGACTGTTTCCTCCCTCGACGTCAGAAATGCTGCTTCGACTTTGAAAACACGTGTTGTTCCAACATAACTGAGGAAGCAGTCAGCATGAAGCAAGACATTCAAAATCCTCCAGGACTTAATGCATCCAGTGAAACAACGTACTGGCGGTGCCCGGCTGGCTGAGGGGTTTAATTTCTTGACAGGAGGAATGGGACACCTGATTCAAAGCTTTACTTTAGAGAGTTGTTTATTTCTTTTTTTATGTGTGTTTATTTCATGCCTCTGTAAATTACTCTGTATTACACCCCGCAAATTTGAATGGACATTTCCAACTTTGTCAGCCCCAGGAGAAGCGCTCTCTTGAGTGAGGGGGTGGAATATGGGAAAGTAACGGAAGATTGGAGAGGAAGACTGTAAACTCGCCCAAGTGACTCGCACTTGGGGTGAGGACAACACATCTATTGAACACTAATTGTTGTTCAACCCTCTGTGCTCACAAGTGGAATATCTGCACTTAGATAACGTGAGCCTGGGATGGGCTCAGGGACACCTTATTGTCCTGGTTTGAGCCACACAGGACTAATTTCTCCTCAAACACTTGGGAAAACTGCACTTTTAGAAAGCTCCAGTGTCTGAATTTGTGAAAATAGTGACTTTACAGCCAGCTGTGGTGTGTGGGTCTCAAGGTCTCAGTGTTTTCGAGCTCGCCAGGTGCAGGGATGAGGAGGAGCGAGACCCGGGCACTTGACCCAAGCTGGCCGACAGGGTTAGTTCATAACATCAACGTCACACTCATTATAAATTAGAAAGTTTGCTACGAAGTTCTCTCTCTCCCTTGATGGCTGCCATCCTGAGAACTTCGTGCCCTGGTGCCGGAGCCCTGAGGCCTTCCCTTCCTCCTGAAGCCATAGCACTCGCAGTGTCCCACATTAGCTGTCCACTGCTGGGAGTGCACAGCTTCCTACTGATAGAATTGGCTGAGTATAATCTTTGCATATTCCGTATTGGTGTCGGGATCAATATCGGTTCTTTAGTGCTGTTAATGTTAATTATCTAATCTTATTCTATTAAATCTGTTTATACTTCAGCTCCCGGGTTTCCTTGTTTTTCCCGATTTCCCTTTCCCAGGTGGGGAGGGGTCATCAGGTGATAGAATGATTGTCTAAATGACAACAGATTGTTATGGGTCTCTCAAACTATAACAAATTTGGTGCCCAATGTGGTATTGTAATGGGTTTGGCACTCAATGTGATATTTTGCACTTAATTTAAATAGTGCTGGGAGAACTGTAGGTTTTAATTGGAAAATTCTGAAGGGTTGAAGTTTTAAAAAGATTTGATTGGATTCCTCGAAAAGTCACTATGACTCTGTTGGAAAGGTTTTGAAGGAACCTGGTCAGAGTTCTCCGCTATCTTTGTATAAACTTAGGTCAGGAGCTATGGGAGCTGTGGGGGAGGTCATTGCTGTTTCTCTCTCCTTTAGGGCAGCTTATTGTTTCTCAGTGTGGACTCAAAAACATTGCCTTGTTATTTTGTGTGGCGGTATTTTGCTATGTTATCGGGTCGTTTGTAATCTTTCCGTTATTTGTCACTTATATAATAGCATCTCGAGAATTGCAGTGGTCAGACCCATCTTGGGACAGTGGGAGTCCTTTGCTGACCATTGTGCATTGGGTTATGTTACGGGTCATTTAGCAAAGGAGAGGATGTCTCTTGAGAATTTAGATGTACCGATGTCATCAATAGTAACAGTTTTTGAGAGTTTGGAATACCCTTGGAAACTTTTGATTGTTGTACTCGGGTTAAGTTTTGAGGGTTTGATCTTTTTCATTGGCTGGATCTGCGGCAGAGGGAAACGTCCGGCAAAGACCCCACCGACTCCTACCGCTCACAGCTGCCGGCGGCCTCTATGGCAGGCGGTGATCACATCCAGACTCTGCTGGCTCCTACGACAGCCCCCACCGCCCTCCTGCTGTACACCGTACCGGCACAGCCCCCGCCAGCCCCCCCGACGGACATCCTGCCTGCACAGCCCCTGCCAGCCCTCCTGATGGGCATCATGCCTGTGATGAAACAGGAAAAAAGGACTTCACTGAGAGGTTCAAATTAACAATGTATTTGGACTTCACTCACAGGTCCAATACGTCACTATTGCAAGTTGTGTGTGTGCGATGGCGATTACTCTATTGCGGTTTAAAAGACATTAGTGGGATCCACTATTGCTAATGATCCGGACAAGTGACAACACAAACCACAAGGGCGCTAGATATTAATGCCTTAGAAGAGTGCACCAGTCACAAACTCAATCGCATGCCCTATACCGTACGGATGTTTCTTAGTCACTTACCCTCTCTCTCTCAGGTGAGGTCGCTCCATCCCGGGGAAGTTACCCTGTACAGCGTCCTGGATGGGGGGGACAGATCTCCTAGGGGCCAGCTGTATCCTTGGAGGATCCCCCATTTGTCTCCGCAGACCCCGCGGTTTATATTTCCTGACTCGGTGAGGGTGCAGGATTATGCCCGAGTGGATTACACTGTCTGGGATATTTCCCTCTGGTGGTGCCATAGCGAAGTCTCTGTTGCCAGTTTGTGATGTCCGGCGCTCAACGTCACGGGAAGGGTGGTGGGATGGGACTCGGGGCATTTTGTTTGTTAAGGGCCATTTGGTTTTGGTTGTTCTGTGCCATCTGGAGATAAGCCCGGGCTGAGCTGTTTTGCAGCTGCCCCCAAGTTCTCTCTGCACAGCCAAGGCACGGCGGAGATGGAGCTGAGTGGGATGGCAGCTCCCTGCCTCTCACCTCTGGTGCTCTGAAACCGGCTTGGCTGGCTGCTCCCACACAGAGAGAAGGGGCTGAGTGGGGCTGGGAGGGCAGGAGGTGGTGGCGGGGGGAGCGGGCCAGCAGCCACAGGGAGGTGGTTGTGCAGGTGCCGCGAGGGTATGGAGAATGAACCTGGTACTTGTACAGGAGGCAGAGCCCTGCTCAGCAGTCGTGACACTTCTTCCCTGTGCACAGGGCTCCCCACTTGGGCAGGGTCCTAGCCACCCCACGGGGGTCATCCAAGGGCTGTCGGGCTACCAGGGCGTGCTTTGTGTACGGCTCCCAAGGAAGGCACTGCAGGCTCCCTACCTATGGAGCCACCCAGAGAGCTGTGGAGGGGGACAAGTGATTGCCATTGCCCCAGCGCTGGAGCAGAGACAGGTGGCAGCCTTAGCTCCACAATCAGTGAAAGCAGAGCCACCGCATCAGCTCTTCAGCAAAACGCTCTGCCACTCTGGGGCAGCTGAGCGCTCAGCACCTATGCCCGCCTTCCCCCCAAAACCGATGCCCACACACGCACAGACGCACGTTTGGGTGTGAAACAAATGATTTATTGACATCTATGTACAGAGTAAAGCTCCGCGAGGGACAGGGTGGTGGCTGGGCCCATGGTAACAGGAGTCTCTGTCGCAAGGCTCCTTGCAAGGGCGACTCCAGCCGCATCGCGTCCCACTCCCCAGAGTGCGGTTCTGCTGCAGAGGAAAGGTGTGGCAGCAGTTCCCAGAGCCGACTGAGTAGCGTGTTGTGCGTGCCCAGCGTGCTCAGTTCCGCAGCACCAGGGGAGTATCTAGGGGACACTAAGAGAGCTCCGTGCGTGAGGAGCTCTTTCGGTGTCCGTAGAAGAGCAGGCTTGTGAGCCGATCTTGCAGCTCATCGGCCTCACGCATTGCCTTGGCGTGGGCAGCCGGGTCGTGCAGCAGGCGCTGGAAGAGGTTGAGTGGCTCCGCTGTTTGGAGGGCTGGGGGCAAGACGATGTCCTCGGGCATGTTCTCATTAGCAAAGAAGAAGTGGTCGAGGCGTTTGTCGTGCAGGCAGCCGCGCAGGTACCACAGGATATCCTGCAGCCGCATGAGGAACTCCCTCCTGCTCCAGCTCGACACGGGTAAGGTGTTGAGGAGGTGCATGGCAACCGTCTTGAAGATAGCGGTGGAAAAGCTGGTGCCCAGCAGGATAGCGGCAAAGAGCTGGAGGCATTTGAGGTGGGAGGTGTCGTGTGGGGCCTGCCTGGCCACATGCCTGAAGAACTTCACCTCTGCCACCGCGTAGCTCTCTACCCACGTTGTGCTGGGGGTAAGGATGGCCTCTGTAGTCTCCTGGCTGCTCAGGAAGATGTCTGAGTCACCTCGCCGCACCCCAAACGTGATGTCAATGAGGATGCTTTTCCCGGAGGCGTTCGTCAGCTGCAGCTTGCAGGAGCGGCTGGAAGGCAGCACCTTCATGCTGTAGTGCTGCGCCTGAGGCATCTCTTCCCAGGCTGAGCTCACCAGGTTCTGCAACCACTGGGCGGTTTTGTGCACATCCAGGTAGGAGCCGGTGCAGAGGGTGCCGAGGAGGCCGGCCGACGGATTTTTCCTCAGCTCCTCCTCCTGGGGGTGGTGGAGGTAGAACGGCGTGTTCTCCACCAGCTGATCCCTGCTGCAGGTACACGCCAGCTCCACGCGGACGCGGGAGTCCTTTGCCGGCATCTCCGCTGCAGTGCCCAGCTCCAGGTGGAAAACGTGCCCACGGGGGGGCTTAAGGGGCACAAGCAGGCGGTACACAGCATCACGCCCACGGGGACTCCAACCTTCGAAGGCGCTGCCCACCCCGATGGCTGGCTGCAGGACCGGGAAGAAACTGTTGGACAAGCGCTCTTGCAGGACAGCCAGGAGGTCGCCCACCAGCTCCTCCACCACGCGGCTCCTGTAGGCCAGGCGCTGCACTGACGACCGGATGCGCTTTGCAAACCTCCCAAACACACGCTTCTCATAGTCGCCAGAACCTTCTCCTGCACATTGTTCGTTGCCGCACTCTGTGCTGCTGCTGGAGCTCTCCTCCTCTGCAGCGCTGCTGTCTGGCTGGGGGCTCCTTTTGCTGAGGCGCCGGCAGAGCCTGAAGATCAGGATGAGGACTGCAGCGAGCGCCCAGACCTGCCAGTGCTGCAAGGCAGCAAAGAGCAGGTCTCCCCAGGCCGAGGCGTTCTGCTCCATGTCCTGCAGCAGCCGAGTCTTGGGCTGGTTCAGCTGCTGCGCGTGCTGCCGCATGTGCTCGCAGGTGGCCTCACCCAGCTCCTGGCAGACCATGTGCAGGAGCTGGAGGATGCTCTGCACGAGCAAGGTGAGGAAGGTTGTGTCAGCCATGGCCTGTGGGAGGAGGGAGAGAAGGGGTTGAGTGGGGCTGGGAAGGCAGGAGGTGGTGGGGGGGGGAGCGGGGCCGGCAGCCGCAGGGAGCTGGGGGCAGGCAGGAGAGGGGCCGAGGCAGCTGGGGGGCAGCAAGGCCTGCGCCCAGCCCCGGCGGCGGCGGTGGCAGCGTGCCCGGCCCCAGGCGCTCCCGCCAGCAGCTGGGCCCTTGATGCAGGATGAGAACCCACCCCCCCGGGGGCCCGCCGTTCTGCCCGGGCCCCGCTCCGGCCCAGCCTCCCGCCGCCTGCGCACTCACCTCTGGCTCAGGCTGTGCTGGGGCAGCGCTGCCTGCGGGCGCCTTTTACAGCTGCCCCCATTGTGACACGGCCCCTCTGATGTCACAAGCGCCAGAGCGCATCACTGGCATGGCCGCCAACCAGCCCCCCCGCCTCAGCGCCTCACAGCTGCCCCCGGCAACCAGAGCCCCGACAGACACAGAGTACAGGCCCAGCCGGCAGGACAGGGCTGCCAGTTGCTCTGCTTCCACTGCTTTAGCCGCCCCCACAGAGCATTTGCTGCCGTCCCGGAGTCAGGAGAGAGAGAGAGTCTTGGCCACTTTTCTCCTTCAGCAACAGCTAACGCCAGCTGGACGGCTTTTCCCTCTGCAGATTGACTCCGCTCACCTTGTCCTTGAGCAGCTTCTGCCACTCGTCCTGTAGGACTCCACACCGCAGCATTCCACCTTCGATGCTTTCCTACAGTACGACAAGGCCCATCAGTAACCAGAGAGCATGCTGGTTCTCATTAGCTGAGAGAATGAGAGTTCATGATATGGTGGAGCTTCCTCAGCACGTGTCACCACCTCCTCTGGTGGCACCCCAAAGGCCTTGCCTTCGGGCCAATTTGTGATCACTTCTACCATTCCTGGGCAATTAGGGTTTCCTGTTTGAGCTCGCTGCGTGATTAAGGCAACCCACTTACTCCAGGGTAGCATCGGTGGTGTGATGAGTAGAGGGAACTTTACCCTTGAACATCCAGCTCAGTCCTGGTAATGGGGGCGCCAGGAGGAGCTGTGCCTCAGGACCAATTACTTCTGAAGCAGCTCTAACTCCTTCCTATGCTGCCAAGATTTCTTTCTCAGTTGGAGTATAGTTGGCCTCGGAGCCTTTATATCCTCAACCCCAGAATTCCAGGGGTCGGCCTCGAGTCTCCCCTGGTGCTTTCTGCCAGAGGCTCCAGGTAGGGCCATTGTCCCCGGCTGCGGTGGAGAGCACATTTGTAACGTCCCGTCCAGTTTGGACTGGTCCAAGGGCTACGGCATGCACAATCTCTTCTTTAATTTGCTCAAAGGCTTGTCGTTGCTCAGGGCCCCACACAAACTCCTTTTTCTTTTGCGTTGCTTCATAGAGAGGTGTCACAAGCTGACCGTAACCTGCAAGATGCATTCTCCAGAGACCCACACCACCTAAGAAGGCTTGTGTTTCCTTTTTGTTAGGAGGTGGGGACATCGCTGTTATTTTGTTAATCCTATGCATTGGGATCTGGCGACGGCCATCTTGCCACTTAATTCCCAAAAACTGGATTTCTTGTGCAGGTCCCTTGACCTTACCTCTTTTAATAGCAAAACCTGCTTTCAGAAGAATCTTAATTATTTCCCTACCTTTGTGGAAAACTTCTGCTGCTGAATTACCCCACACAACGATGTCATGCATGTATTGTAGGTGTTCTGCAGCTCCACCCTTCTCCAGTGCAGTCTGGGTCAGTCCATGGCAAACAGTAGGGCTGTGTTTCCACCCCTGGGGCAGTGGATTCCAGGTGCACTGGACACCCCTCCAGGTGAAAGCAAACTGTGGCCTGCACTCTGCTGCTAAAGGAATAGAGAAAAAGGCATGAGCAATGTCAATTGTAGCATACCATTGGGCTGCCTTTGACTCCAGTTCATACTGAAGTTGTAGCATATCTGGCACAGCAGCACTCAGTGGTGGTGTAACTTCATTCAGGCCACGACAGTCTACTGTTAATCTCCAGTGCCCATCAGACTTTCGCACTGCCCATATAGGGCTGTTAAAGGGTGAGCGAGTTCTGCTGATCACTCCTTGGCTCTCTAGCCGGCGAATCAGGTTATGGATGGGAATCGGGGAGTCTCGGTTGGTGCGATACAGTCGTCGATGCACCATGGCAGTAGCAATTGGCACCTGCTGATCTTCAACCCTCAGCAGTCCCGCAACAGAAGGGTCATCTGAAAGACCGGGTAAGGTAGACAGCTGTGTAACATCCTCAGTCTCTACAGCTGCTATACCAAAAGCCCACCGATACCCTTTTGGGTCTTTAAAATACCCTCTCTTGAGATATGCCAAGGATGCACAGAGCATCTGGACCAGTAACAATGGGGTGTTTCTCCCATTTATTCCCAGTTAAGCTCACTTCAGCTTCTAATACAGTCAGTTCTTGAGATCCGCCTGTCACTCCAGAAATGGTGACAGTTTCTGCCCCTTTATGACTCAATGGCAATAGGGTACACTGTGCACCAGTGTCCACCAGGGCTTTATACTTTTGTGGCTCTAATGTGCCAAGCCGTCGAATCCACACAGTCCAATAAATTCGGTTGTCCCTCTCCTCCTCCTGGCTGGAGGCAGGGCACCTCTAATGTTGACCGTAGTACCTACGATTATCAGATCGTTTCCTACCTGGTCCGTAGGATCGCCTACCGTAGGTCGGAGCAGCCTTCCTCCTGTAAGAATCCTTTCTCCTATCTGCTTCATTTTGCAGCTCAAGCACCCGTGCCTGTAGGGCTGAGGTAGGTTCTCCATCCCACTTCTTCATGTCTTCTCCATATTCACAGAGGCAAACCCACAGGATATCTCGCATTGGGTTTGATTTGTCTTGAGTCGGAGGGTGCTTTTTCTCTTGAGTAGGAGGGCGTTTCCTCTTAGCAGCTGCAACATGAGTCTGCACAGGGAAAGAATGGAGTTTTTCCTCCACCTTGGTTAGTTTATCAAACAGTTTATCGGTTTGCTCAACTAATTTCTGGGTCATTTGCTCTATTTTCTCAGTCAGTTTCTCAGTCATTTTCTCGGTGGTCACAGTCAGCTTTTCTATGGCTGCCACAGAGAAGGGACGAGAGAGACTGTCTTCATACTGTCGTACCTTATTAACCACTTCATTTACAGTTGGTGTGTCAGTATCAGATCCTCCCCAGACCATTGTTGACAATGGGTGGGAATATGTTGATGGTGCAATTTGTACAAACTTTTTGAGCATAGACCGTTTGCATGGCATTTCATCAGGGTCTACTGTCGCTTGCCCATCACTATAAATCACCTCTCGCACAGGCAGTTCTCTCAGGTACTTAATACCTTTTCCCATGTTGGTCCATTTACTTGGACGGCATTCGATATCGTCCTTAAAGGGATACCTGCGCTTTATGGCTGACACCAGTCGCCTCCAGAGACTGAGAGTGCTTGTCTTTCTCCCAATCTCTTTATCAATCCCTCCATCCTTGGCCAGGTTTCCCAATCGCCTAGCTTCTCTGCCATCTCAGTCTAGGGTATCTGCCCCGCTATCCCAGCATCGGAGCAACCAGGAGACAAGTGTTTCACCTTCATGACGACTAAAGTCCTTCCTGATATTTCTCAGATCTTTCCTAGAGAAGGATTTAACAACTCCCTCTACATCTGAGTCCTCCTGTGGGGAGGCTGCCCCAGAAGGGGCCTCTCCAGCATCTGCTTTAGAAGGACTCTCGCCTCTGTCTGTTTTCAAAGGTCTCTTTCCCTTCTGTGGTCTTGAAGGACCCTCCCCTGGATCTTCTTCAGAACTCTCCCCCAAGCTATCTGACTTTGTGGTAAGGGGCAGGGGAAGGAGTTGACCTCCTCATCTTCCTCCTGGTTACCGGGGCGGCTTGTACCGATTTTGATGGAGTTTGAGTAGTTTTGGTACTGGTTGTAGTGGCTGCAGTAGGTTGTGCCGGGACAGGTGGCGGCGTGGCTTGTGCCGCTGCAGGGGGGGGCGCGGCTTGTGCCGGGACAGGCGGCGGAGGGGCCGGTGGTGTTGCAGTGAGGGGGGCAGCTGCCGGTGGTGCCGGTGCCGTGGGGGGGGCGGCTGCCGGTGGTGCCGTCGCTCTGGGGGGGGCGGTTGCGGTCGGGCCGGGCGGGGCCGCGGTTCACGCCGCTGCAGATCGCCGAGCGGCTGCGCAGGTCTGAGTGGCGGCAGCGCACGGTCCCCTACGGCTCCCCCTGCACAGATGTTTCACATGAAACCACCCCTGCACCACATTCAGGAGCCCCAACAACAAAATCACGATCTTGAGAAGGTACCAGTCCTTATCCTCAGAGCCCAGGAGGTTTCCATGCCCCAGCTCTGAGGGTGTCACATCAGCATAATTATCAAAGGGCGAAGTAAACATTCCCCAGGTAGAACCAAAAGTGTAACTAATAGCAGAACCCATCACCTGATGCCCGAGATATACAGGTAGAGCCGTTACCCAACTCATCGTGTTATACATCTGAATTGCGAACCACACCAAAACAGCACCTTTAAACCTTCCCATAAAAAGACAAAGAATAAATGAAGTTTGCAACACCTTTGGCAGGTTAAACCAAGTTGAGCATTAAGGTCCAACAAAGCTGTTTAAAGGCATGATACACGATTTCGTCTAAGAACGACATGATGCAAGCTGTCTGTTCTAATCTCCGAGCAAACTGGAATTCAAACTATTTGGACAATTTATCACAGCTCTGGTGGAGCACTGCTCGGGCCCCACGTTGGGCTCCAATTAATCTGTTGTGGTTTAGGCCAAATCCACCACTGGAGACCCGAGGGACCCCAAACGGGACCGACAGATGCTCCCCTCTACCCCTCTTCAAAGAGAGAGGCAGAGGAGGAAAAAGAGACTTAGGAGTTTAGAAGGAACTAAACTACTTTAATGAAATTTTAATAATAAAATAAAAAGAAATAATGAAAAATATATACAAAACCGTATCAAGCTCCTGAGATAACAATCACGTCACCGGCTGGCACTGGGGCAGTCCCAGGCTGGACTCAGTGACAGACGGGAACTGGGTTCCGGATCTGGATTCAGGATCGGGATCACAGGCAGACAAACAGAGTCCCCCTCAGACATCGGCCATTGAAAGAAGAGCGCTGACCCTTTGATCCCTCAGCTTTTATACTGAGCATGAGGCAGATGGGATGGAATACCCTGTTGGTCAGTTTGGGGTCACCTGTTCTGTCCGCTCCTCCCTGCAGGTGGGACCCCACTATGCTTTTCCGCTTCCGACCCTCCAATGGGGCAAATCACAAAGTTGTTTGGCCGTGGGGGTTATAGCAATGAGTATAAGCAGGAGCCTCTCTGCATCCCACGCCCGGGCATCAGCTGTAACCATTGGTCTGACCTCTCTGAGAGAGTGAACACTGTCTGCACAATATGCAGTTAACTTCAGTAGTTAGAAGAGGCCCCGCTAAGAAGCAAAGTTACTGAACAAAATTGGTTCTGTTTTACCTCAAACCAGGACAGAGGTAGAGTTTCGTTCCATTAAGGCTCTTTTTATTAAAATAAATATTTAAATTATATAAAGAAATAAATACTTCTCTTTTCACATTAGATAACTCCCTGGAGACAGCAAAAAACAAACAACCCCAAACCAGCCCAAATGACAGGGGCTTTGGTGAGAAATCAAGAGATGGTAAATGCTTTCTTTCCGTGGTCATGACAAATCCAGTTTTAGGAATCAAGTAGACGGTAGATATTCCAGAAACAGAGGAAAACTCTCTTTGAGGAGACGGTAGTTCAGCACGTTGTCCTTGGGAAGGTAAGTTGGGCAAACACGACTGTAACCACCACCACAGATGTTTCCCATTTGTCTGTAACGTGGTCGCGTGCGCTGCGAGGCGCGAGCGTGCGGCTCAGCCATGGAAGTTGACGACGTTCCTTCTTCACTCTGCCCTTAACGAGGTCACACCCATCTTTCTGGCTCTCGCTTAAGGTGCGTTAACTAATTTCAAAGAGAGTTACTGTCTCCAAAATAAGGGGGGGAGGGGGGAGCGGGGAAATAAACTGTCTTAACCCACTACTTCATAACTTGAAGAGGAAAATTTGTGTGCCTGCTGCTGTTCCAAATAAGGTCTAAGAAATGTAACTACAATAACAAATAGTCACCCGGAGGTGATCACAGCGTTGTTCTAATAGTGCACATCTCACAGCAGCTGTTGGTGGTGTTGGCAAAAAAAAAAAAACCCAAACCCCAGAGTTACTGTCTCCAAAATAAGGGAGGTGGGGGGAATAAACCATCTTAACTTCTACTTCATAACCTAAAGAGGAAAATTCGTCTAAGAAATGTAACTAAAGGTCTAAGAAAACTAACTTAAGGTCTAAGAAAAGTAACTAAGGTCTAAGAAAAGTAATTAAAATAAGAACTCTAATAGTCCACATGTCACAGCAGCTGTTGGTGGATTATCTCCCACACCATCTTCTTGCGGAAGTATGGCATGTGAGTCTGAAAAGAGAAGAGAAATCCATTAAATAATGACGTCACGGTAGAAAGAGGCAGCAAACAGGCATAAACGCCCAGCGGAGTCCTTAATATGAAGTTCCCTTTAAGAACTGTCAACCGTTTGGGTACAACACCCCACACGGCTCCTAAGAGGGTGACACGACAACCCGACAAAACCAGATTGACTTGACTGCGCGACAGCTTACAAGCACGCTAATAAAAGACCGGTCTAAAACAAAATCAATAAAAATAAGCAGTGTCTTGACTGGTCAAAGGGTAGAAGCCATTTCTCCAAAAGATACGAGCCCAGATATGCCAAACCCGCTGGCGGCAGTATCTTGCCCAAGAGGAATCTCACCGGCAGCAGCTCCCAAAGGCGGGGATGTAGAACCACAGCTCTGCCCTGCCCAGACCACTTGGAAGTTCTGACCCCAGCAACTACGCACCGAAATGGGGCACGAAACCTCAGCCCCTGCCCTGGACACAATTAAGAGCTGCTGCGTAACCTCCCTGGCTCCTGTCCCTGCGCGAAAGGGGCTGGAGGGGTTTATGACCTTCACTCACCTGGGTAAAGTTGAACGGTTTCTCTCTGGCGATGTACTCTGCGTATTTGCACATAAAGACGCCGCAGTCGCTTCCGTTCAGCTGCTGAGGGATCTCCTAAGGAATGCAAAGAAGATGGAGGATTTCCCTCTGTCTCAAAAGAAAAGCAACTCGGAAGTAGCGCACATTACCCACACCGACACTGTGCTCACCGCACACTCCTGACCCTACTTGCGTAATCCCGAATACCCACTCCCGCCCACGAGGAACAGACCCAGTTCACTGCGCACCATCCCTCCCCTCTGCCTCCCGGACTCGGACACTACAATCCAAATTCTTGGCAGGCCCAGAAGGGGCAGCAGCCCTCCTCCCTGCGAGGTGTCTCGAGGTTCGCACGGCGTCTTTCTCAAGTGACCTTTCTTAAATCCAGTCTTTAGGGACCCTTTGCTTTGTCACGTGCCAGGATCTGGGCCCCAAAGAAGCACTGACAGTTCCCATTTCAAACCCAAGTGGTGCTCACGTACACGTGGCTCCATGCTGTGAAGAGTCCACTCCGAAACATTCAGCTCCAGGTTTCTTTTTTCCCGGCTTTCTTTTTGCAGGTATTGGCTGGTTAAAACAAAAGGGAAAAAAAAAATCCCTTTTCATCTCTGTAATTTAGGCCAACAACAAAATAAAGTGGCTGAAGGATCACAGGAAGATGAACGGCAGGACGGGAAAACGTCAGAGGATCCTCACAGCAGCTGATTTAAGGCTGATTTGGGAGGAAAAATCCCAATCTTCAATTTATAAACACGCTGAGAGGCTGTGAGCTAATGGTCAAGAATGAGACCAACAATTCCAACAGAGGCTTCCACACAAACCTAAGTTCATTGCTTCGGAGAGGTCAAAAAACCCCAAATCACATGTTATCAGAGGACCAAGAGACAAACCAAGCAGGGAACTGTAATGCCATAATTCCACCGTGTGCCTTCATCCCACATACTGGGATCCGACTAACAAAGTCGGCACACGTGTGCCACGGGGCTATGGTGGATTTGGCTGTGCCTATCACGGGAAGGCGGCAGAATCCAGGCACCCCAGACCCTGGGCGGAGGGGACGCTGTGACACCAGATAAGCAGCCGATGCCAGACAAGTCGCAGCAAGCAACGCCAAGATTCCGGGTTGGTTATCTACAAGCCATGTGAAAACTTGCAGTCGCCTTACAGGGACTAAATCTAAAAACCCTCTCCTCATTCACACTATAAAAGCAGTGACGGAGCGGTTACTTACAGCAAAGTCTGACAAATCTCGTCCCCTTTCTGGCCCAGCGAGTCCAAGTACGTGATCGTATTCTTCCTGAGATCTATGACCTGTTATTAAAAGGTGACCATTAGACAAAGCACAACCTTCTGCCACACAACCCCCAACACCTAAATGACTTATCTTGCCAGTTTTTGCTCCCTGTCCAATTCTAAAGAAAAAGCCTGTGGGACTCACGGCTAGTGTCCAGTGTGCTCGCGAGTTCACAGGCACGAAGAGGATGTCCTGCTTGAAGACATCGACACTTCTGGTCCATCTTCTTACTGCATCGTAGCCCCCAGATGTTAGTTTGGCATAAAAGAAAGTACTGAACGCGTGGACCGCTGGATAGCCTTCCTTCTTGCCTCTTTCCGTCAGCAGACCCATGTAGAAATTAACGACCTGTACCATAAAGAGGAAACGTGAGGTGTAAAAATAAGACGCTGCCTTCCCCAATGAAAAATACAGCACCATGTCTTTTCTGGCCACCCTTAAGCACGCAGCGGAGAGAACTCCAGCCTCAGCTGTCGGCTTTTGTTCCCAGAATTTCACACGGGGCTACATCGGCAGTTTGATCAAAACACCTGCCCCCCACGCCAATAACCCGGACGAACTCCTGGAAGCTGCGTCATACAAGAAGTAACGGAACTTCCAGAAACGCTCGACCCTTCAATACCTCAAATAAGACCTGTACAGAGATTTCTAGGCTCTGCCGCGGAGGTCGTCAAAGAACGTTGACGGGACTTCTGTACACAGCGGAGGGGTATTTTTCAATAAAGGCTGAATTAGACTGTCCCTGTGCTGCAGCTGGTTTTACCTCATCATTTAGCCAGCAAAGGTTCCTGAGCGTGCGGATGTCCTCACGAGTGACCTTTAGTTTGAAGGCACTGCTCATGATCTCATCTGGCTCACCTCTGCCAAATGCGGCACTGACCTCTCTCTCCATGGCCTGAAAGGAACAATTAAATGGGGAAGGACTTGTGAAACAGCGCATGGAGCACGCTGACCTGGGGGCAGCTTTCCACTGAAACACGGCCTGTAAATTCAGCTCAGCTGACAGAGCAACTGCCTTCGACGGTTTCTTGGCTCAGTGAGCGATAGCGCTTTTGCCTTGCTTGGGTGGTTTCAGCATCCTAACTTTGAACTTCACAGGCTTGCTGCCATTTCTTTTCACCAAGGACGTTGGGATAAAACCCGTAAACTCAGCAAACACGCTAAAGCAGCTGAAAATGGAACACAACTCTGGCAAACCCCTTTCCCACGTGCTGCCGCGGCCCTCGCAATACCCAGGTTTAAGCCAATCCCAGCGGGGAATGCAAAGAAACCACTACGGATGGTGGTATAAAATACTCTGATCTGCAATAGCATCTTCTTGCTTGAATCTGGGCGAGCAAAATAAGAAAACCACCCGGTTTCCCTTGTACCCAGCATCAACGCTGCAGACTTTGTAAACTCTGCATTTGCTCGCCCTTTCCAAGTCCATCCTCAACAGGCAGGAAAAGGCGGGGGGAGCTCAATTAGACTGCAACTCCGAAGAATAAAAGCAGCCAAAATTCATACAAGCAGGGGAAACTGAACTCCCACTCCCTGGTGGACGGCACCACGGATCAGCACAAGCTGATCTTTCAGGTTCTATCACCACGGTAGGACAAGAGGCACATCCAATATAACTGGATGAGTCGGGTTAGCACTGCTCTGGAGACTGGTGTTCAACCTGGACTCATTTTTTGTCCTGCTAACAGAAGGCCCACAAACCCTCAAGGCAGCACAACTGAAGGAGCGCTGGAGCACACGAAATCCTTCAAACCAGCTTTAGTGCTGACCCTCGCACTGCGAAGTCACAGCCGCAGACGCTCGCTAACAGGTTCAATGCAAGTTCTTCAGATTTCAAAGAGCCTTAAGAACCACCGAGAATAAGAGGAGTTCCCTGCAGCTCTGTCACAACCTTCTCTTTTGTCTAACAGACTGTCGGCTGTGGTACCTCTGTGAGCGGAGGAAAGCGTTCCGCTACTTTTCCCAAGCCTGGCACTTTCTTTCCTTCCACATTGAGGCTGGCTGACTTTTTGGACTGAACACGTGTTGGGTGTCCTCGGAATATTGCATCTTCTGAGATTTCAGTGCCACGCTGCCTCTGTTAGACAAACGGACGTTAAGCTAGCAATCAAGCACAGATTTGTTTGCTTGGGGATAGGACAGAAAATCTTGCTTATATAGGAAACTGGAAGGGTTTTTGTACACACATCCAAACAGCAAACCCCAAAGTGACTTTTTATTGACGACTGCATTCCAACTGTGCACCCATGGAGTGCTGCACTTGGAGGCAAGAGAGGCAGAGAGCTCGTTTGGTTTGGGCTAGCGTTAAGAACCCCAGCAAAGCCTCCACGTGTAGGTATTAAGTTGAGAGTGAGACTACTATTTATGATTTCCATGATTAAAATTGTATTTTTGACCTCAATCCTGACCAGAGGTGGAAGTCGGAGATGTACTTCCCATCCCAGCAAACAAGATAAGACTAAAGACACCCCAGTCCAGCTTTGCAGGTCAACTAAGGCTGTGCAGTAAAGATTTTGAGGCTATACCCAACACATGAAAGGGGAAGAATCAAAATGCTATAGTGTAGCGTGCTCCTAATAGTCCAGAAACAAAATTAACGGCAGCGGAAAACACTTTGCGACAGCGCTACTCATCAAATAACGCTCCCACTTTCCCGGGGAAAAACAACCTGGGCAAATACAGATATTGTTGAGTAAGTCATGTGAAGAGTGCTGAAGTTTCTGATCACAAATAGCTCTATTTTCCTTGTGAATAACACAATCTTACCCCTGCGATGGTTTGTTTTGCTGCTCCTTCCTCTTCCTCAGAGTTTTCCTCTGGTGTGCAGTACCTGCCAGGAGAGGGAGAGAGAGAAGTGAGCTTTGTATCCGTCCTCTCCCATGGAATTCTCAGGAATTCACCTTCTGGACAAGAAAGGCTTTTTCAAGGCTTATTCTGACTACAGCCCCGGTTGCACACATCAACACGTGACAATATCGCCTCAACGTCCAGCACCATTCTTTCTTAGCAGCAAGACTGGGATAGAATGAAGAGCTGGGAGCTTTGGAATTTTTTTTTTTTTCCCATTTACTTGTACAAGACTCCTTTTCCTTCTCTTTATCAGTTGCATTATTTAGAAAACAGAGAAGCAACCAGCACTTCCTCTATCGAGGGCTTTGTGATCTACTGCTGATAAACACTGCACGCTGGGTGTTCTACTGCAAGGTATAACAGGAACATCTGCAACTAGACTTGCATCCAAACAGAGTGAGCTTCGGGAAACTAAGGCCAGCACACTGAATTCCAAATGGGACAGCCACAGGATGTTTACTTGCCTTCTACAGGCCAGTCAAGAGAGTGACTATCCCCATTTGGAGAGGATTGTCATTCAAACCACACAGACTCTGAAGAGCAAACAAATACACAGACATTAAAGTTGTCCAGATATATGTCCCTGCTTCAAAAACAAGAATTCGCATTGTCACCAAAAGACCCCTTTGAGAGAGGCTGCTGGCCTCTCAAACCCAACCGCACGCTGCTTTTTTCCCCCTCCTAGTCAAACCCCACGCATCCTCTAAGTCCCAAAAACTGCCTCAAGTCCCACCAGGCTTTACAAGCTCTCTAATCCTTATGCTCAGGATGCGAGTTTCCAAGTGAAAGAAATGAAATGTCAGCTCCTTGATGGCTCGGCAGAATGACTCACAAACAAAAACGGATTCTGCACATCCAAGGACAACTTGGGACGGCCACCACTCGCACCCTTACTGGCTTTCTTCCCACAGCAAACACCACACCAGCACAACCCTCTTTGTCACGCAGCACGGCTCTCGCATGGCAGCTGTGTTGGAGATGCAACTGGCTTGCGAGCAATTCCGGAGCCGCAAGGTAGCTACTCATTACTACATTAAAAGAGACTCTACCTGATCGTATCACCTCTCTGCGACCACTGCGGGCAGCAAACATCTATACATTCGACACCTGCACAGAAAAGAAGTAGTAAGAAAACAAGAAGTCGATTTTCAATCACCATTGGATGTACATAGCTCTCCATTTCTGAGTGATAATTAAAAAAAAAAAAAAGAAAAACTTTGAATGCTGACTGTATGGTCAGGAAGTTCGAATTCTGGCAAGCGCTTTGAACATCATCTGCCAGTGTATAAGAAATGCCCTATTCTGATTTGAAGTCTACCTACAAAGTGGAACGGATTGGAATCATGGGGATACTCACCGGTCCTTAGTGTTGGACGTGGATAGACCTCTCCTCCGTATTTTGGTTCTTCCAGGTGACTCACAGTCGTCACTGGTTCCTTAGAGGAGTCTTGAACACTTTGGGGCAGGAAACAAACAACAGAGGAGAATCACAATTTTTATATGTGGGGCATTTGTTATCAGTGTATACCAATTCACGGTGGCTTTTGGGGTTTTTCTTTGAAAAGAAAAAAATATTCTTTGCACATCCAACAAATATCTGCATCAACCTGAGGAGGCCACTTTACTCTGCGGGACAAGACAGCGTTCATTTCAACCAGCCTTGACCAATTCTGCTCAATCTATTTGTTAAAGATTATGCTGACAGTGAGAATGGCAATGTCCACAACATCCACACTGCTGGGACATTTTACTTCAGACCTGCCCTGCTCTGACCTCAGGGACTATATGCTCAGTAGCAGTTGGAGTGCATTAGACACGTTCCCCAGGAACCTTCTCTGGTTTACCTTCCTCTGAAAGGAATCTCTTTCTCATGCTGCAGATCTGCTCCAAAATATGAGCCAAACCACAATAAGCAACGACTGGCAGATTAGACGCCGAAAGCAGAGTCTTGACCCGCTCTCAAATGCTATTGCCAGCGCACTTAAGATTACATGAGAAACTGTTTTCTGTATCATTTTCATGATATGGATTTTCATCTGAAGTGGCGGATTCTGGCACAGCGCGCTCCTTCATGGGTGGCCTCAGTGGTAAGAAGCTGTCTGGAGCAGCTTTGATGCTCTGTTTGCCATTCCGGCTTGTGCTGAAAACATCAACGGCAAAAGAAATGGTATCCAGAGAACATTCCAATATGCACCTCCACCACCAACTACTTTGTCAAGCACGTACACCGATGATGATGGAGACAGACACGAGATGTTCATGACTTTCAGATGAAGACCTGATGTCTTCAACTGGCTAATGGGGAATTACAGAGAAGTGAAAGTGAAAATCACAACAACTGCCTTGAAGATACGCTGTTGATTGTGTCCTCAGCCTCCTCTCAAGTTCAACACTTCCTCTTACCGCAGACCTTTAATCTCTAGCTAATCTCCTGTGTGAATTAAGTAGCTGGGTTTAAAGAAAACGTTGAAAATTGGTTCTTCTGGGGGGAAGCAGCTGGAGACCTCCCTTACCATAGGCAGTAAACCTTTTGGGGAAGAAGTCGAAGAAAACAGAAGGATTTTTACCTCAGACGTGGAATTGTCTTGTGAGGACGAGATAGTGTTTCCTTAGTCAAGTAAGCATGGGTTCCACATGGCATTTGACCTACGAGAGAAGAGCGTAAGGCATCAGGAACTATGAAAGGGAACTGAAGAGGTTCATGAGTTTACAGTAACGAGCACACACCGGCAACTACAGCAAGTTGTGCACACAAGGTATTGCCAGCCGAAACCTGAAATACAAAAGGCTTCTCGGGATCTACTACATAAAAGGAGTATTGAAAACAATTTACTTCTGGCAAGCTAACAGTGGACGGATCAGAATGGAAGGACTGCATCCAAGGCAGCTCTGGCACTGAGACGACAAGATAAACGCTCAGCTCCACTCCAGAAGCAATGCAAGGGTGCAGGTAAGAAACAGAGGTCACGCTCAAGTCTTCCCAGATGCTGCCTCGTCCTGTGCCTGCAATAATCCGTACAGAACCCTAGGGGTAGGCTTGGACGGTACACAAGGTAGGGTGAAAATGAAACAAGTCGTATAACTTGATGTCAGCCTTACCAATTTGCAGCATTGCTACATCGAGCGATGAAAATCTTGGTCTTTTAGATGAAGTCTCAAAAGAAGTGGACCGAGTCTTAAAAGAAAACAAAAAAAAAGTACCAATGTGAGTATAACCTGAATGAGAATCCAAGCAAACACACTTCCTGAGACTTAGTCAGCTCTGCTATGACTCGGGGACCATGACTTGCTGCTTCAGATTGCAGAAGAATGCCAATCTTTGCAGGACCTTTGACAGGGACGCTTTAATTTTTGAATACAGGCTCTCATACGTGCAGTCAGCTCCTAAACATTCCAAAGTGTGATAATTCAGCCCTTGAAAAATATATTTTGTACAAATAAGAGTTAACGACTCTCTCAGGAATGAAGAATTAGAGCCCGACAGTCTCTTAGCCCTCTAATCCAATGGGGTAATAAGAAAAATAGCACTACACCTTTGAACCAAACTAGGGAGTCAAGCAGTCAGTGGCTCATTTTTACAGAGCCAAAGTCCTACAGGAATCCTCTCCTGAACTGTTGGATAATGAGCAGAAATAGGTTTATCCACAGAAAGTATGCAGTTTTTCTTGTAAGGTAGTGTATTTTGATTCCTTAACCACAAACTCGAGAAAGAGAATAACGCAGACTTGAGTAAGGCAAACCCAGCCCACATCATAGCTGCCTGCTAGAAATGCAAAAGAACCACCTACAGCTGTACAGGCTCAGAGCAGGCTCAACCTCAAGATGCATTAGGGAGAGCTGCTTGCTCTCGCACCTTGCACAGATCCTAATATTTCAAACCCCTCGCTAACCTCTTCCGCAGACTCTGGGAATGGAACATCTTCGCTGAAAGAAGCCGCCGGGCGTTTGGTTGCCTTGGTCGGCAACTGCACCACAGCAGAAAGTTTCTCCTTCCGCTCAGAGATGGCATAATCTAAAAAACAAAGACAGGCCATAGAAGAACATGATAGAAAACCAACAGAGGTACATTACGAATACAGCCAGGAGGGAGCACACAGCTTTGATTTAAAATACTCTTTCTGCTGACAGGCGCGGGCTCACCGCCAGAGACCTGGGCTATCTCCTGCTGGCAGTAAAAGTACTGTGCCCTGCCACAGTCACCGCAGATAACGTCATACAGAGGGCTAAGCCCTACCGTACACCCTCAAGCCATTGGCTATAGGGATAGATAGCCACAAGGAAAGAACAGCTTGAAAAGCCACAGTTTCAGGAACAATGCCAGCGCACAAAAGCCAGACTTTCCCAAGGGACACGAAACCTCAGAAAAATCAGGCATATTCAATACTTCTGTAGTGTGCAATACCTGATGTTTTCTTTTTCGGCGGACTCTCGTCACCATCGTCCACAGGTATCCAAATGCTGAGGAAAGAACACACACAACAGTGTTTTGCAACCCTAGGGAAGCTCCCAACAGGCTGACTTCCCTTCACAGGGCCCAAACTTCCAAAGTTACTTTTCCTATCCCGAAGGTCTCCCCCTCCAAGCGCCCCTGTGATCATCTCAGGCACATACACCTAACTGCACCCCTCCTCAACATCCCCCAACCTCTCCCAGCCAATGACTGCTCTCAGAGAGCTAATTATCCCGCTGCAGCACATTAGGCCTCTTTTTCTCATTCAATTAATGCTTCCTAACATTTAACGTTTGTTCCTATCGCCAAAAAATTGAGTTTATATGTAATGTTTTCCTCTTTCCTCAGGGAAAGCAGCACACCAGAGATTACTACGCCATCTCATTTCGTAAATCACTACACTGAGTTGCAAAGAAAAGTCTAAGGAGGACAGGAAATAAAAGGTGGGAAAGCAACTCGTGCATACACCCACTTCAATCACTTTGTCCTTTGGGAATGGAGCACAAAGGATGGTCCTAGGTGGGTTTTTGCCTCTATTTGCCCTCCCAAATGTCATGAAAGACGGCAAGGATTCTTTGAAGAATTCTTTGGTCTTTCTTACACAAAGGAATTTCTTTGAAACTGTTATGCCCCCGAACCCTGCTGATATCATTGCTTCTGGACTATCTTCTCTCTGTATCAGGAGCACAAAAAAGTCCCTAACGGCACCTTTCATACAATGTCAAAAGTATTGGCTATTCCTATGCTATTAAAGTCAGGCAGAAAATATCGGGGGGTAGGCATTAGAGGCAAATACCCTCCCATAAAGATGCATTCTTACTCAGCATATTTGATACTTCAGAAGGCAAAAGTAGAGAAGGCAAAATCTTTGTATCCTCCTGCTCAATTGTTCGCAGGAGCTAACTCCTTCTGAGCTGCTCTCCAGGCTCAAGGCTACGTCCTGAGAGAAGCGCAGTTTCAATACCTGACGGCACTTACGGCAACTGCCTGTGAACAGAAATGCCGCTTTCTCCAGCTTTACCAGAGCACCCGGCACCTGGGAGAGCCTTGTTTTGACCTTTTTTACTTTACCAGCCACTTGGAGGTTTAGGATCAGTTTGAGGGTGAGAAAAGAGGAATTCTCTCCTGGGAAGTTGTACTAAGCTGCTCCCCGCTCCTTCACCACTCCAAGTCTCCACCCCCTCTTTTTCACTTTTCAAGCCCCCGCTGTGCAGACGGAAAGCCAACGAGGGGGTGGCTTTGCCCACGGATTTGGGGGGAACATCTGGAAGCCACAGTCATCTCGGCATCACAGGGGAACGACTCTGACTGCGGCCCGGGGCGAGCCCACAGCGGCAGGAGCCACAGCCGCCGCACAGGGCCGGAAGGACGGGGCTGCCGGGCTGGGAGAGGCCGGGGGGGGGCACGGGGCTGCCGGGGCCCACCACGAGCCCCACCGCCCCGGAGGGGGGGCTCTGGGCGGGCAGAGGGGCCGAGCCCAGCCCAGGGGAGGGCAGCCAGAGCCAGGGGAGCCCCAGAGCAAGACCCCGCCCTGCACCCGAGCCCACAGAGCGACTAACGCCGCTCCCGGCCGAGGCGCCGGGCGGGGTCCCGCCAAGGAGCCCCGGGGGTCCCGCAGGCCCCAGGCGGGGGGGGGGGGGGGGAGCGGGCGCCGGGGCGATGCCCGGGGGCGGCCCTGAGGCGGCGGGGCGGCTCGCTGACCTGGGGGGCGGCCTCTTGCGCGGCGGCGGGGCCGGGGGCGGCGAGGAGGGCGCCGAGGGCCCCCCACAGCCATCGGTACAGGGGCGGCTGAGGGGGGAGAGAGGGGCGGGGCGGGGCGGTGGGTGCGCGCGCGCAGGCGCGCCGCGTCTGTGCTCTGCCTGAGGGAGCCGTTAGCGGCCGCCCGGCCCGCTTCTGCCTCTGCCCTGCGGTGGGGCCGGGCCGGCGCCGTCCCGCCTCGCCCTCCTGTGTCTGGGGGAGGCGCTGGCCCTTCTCCGAAAGCCCCGAGCCGGGCCCCGGCTGGCAGCTGGGCGCCGGGAGGCGGGGGGTGCCCGGAGGAGGGGAAGAGGCCTGTCTGCCCTCGGGGAGAGGCCCCCACAGAGGCCGGAGGGGGCCCCCCAGAAGCCCTCCAGAGACGGAGGGGCCCCCCAGAAGCCTCCCAGAGGCGGAGGGGCCCCTCGGAGAGCGGAGAAGCCTTTCGGCGTCCCGCAGGACTGAGGCGAGCGGCACCGCCCGGCGGCGCGGGCTCTCGCGCGCCCCCTCCTGCCTCCTCTGCCCGCGGTGGGTGAGGGAATGCCAGTCCCGGGCTTACCGAGCCCTTTCCTCCGCGCTCGCACGGCGCTTTGCGCCCCTCTGGCGCGGAGCTCCGGTGGCCGCATCCGGCTGCGCCATGGCTGCGGCGCGACTGGAAGGACGCGGACTGCGTTCGGCGTTCCACCATGGTGAGCGGCTGCGATGGAGCGGCGCCCGACCGCCGGCCGCGGGCAGCCCCGCTCGAGCCGCTGCTGCGGGGGCCGGCGAGCGTGTGGTGAGTGCTGAGCTGTGTGCGGGGGGTTGGCTGGCTCTTGGGGCGCTGCCTCGCCCTGCCCTTGCTCCTAAGGGGGCTCTTCAATATGATGCTCTTAAATGGAGGGCTGGGAGCGAGAGCGGCGTCCCGCCTGGGCAGGGGAGCTGGGTCTGCTCCTCCTCCACGTGAGCAATGGTGGTTTGCAGGTAGCATCTGGTTGCACTTGCTGGAACGCTGAGCAGGAGAGAGTTGTGTCCTGGTTTTCCCCTACAAATGCAGGACACAGACGAAAACATGGCAGTGGGGAGGGTGTGGGGGTAACTGGGAGCCCCTGTCTGCCTCCCAGCCCCATCGCGCTGGGTCGGGGCTGCAGCTCACCCCAATGCACCCTCGAGTGCACCCATGCTCTGTGAGGGGGGGTTTCAGGGCCTGAAGGGTTGTCCCTGTGTCCCTGCTGGGCTCACGGTGGTGGCACGCTGCTGTGCGTGGGGCTGGGAGTGGCCGGGAAGGGTCTGGCACGCTGGGGCTGTCACTGAGCATCGTTTTCTCTGCCACCATAGAGCTCCTCGGTGTACCTCTTGGGTGTGTATGGAGCCCCCCCCGGCCAGTGCCTTCCCCAATCAGCACCCAGTAAGTGCTTGGCACCCCTTTCCAGGAGATCTTCGCTTGGGCACCTCGGGAGGGTGAGCAACCACCATCATCATGGGATGGTAGCATGGGGACAGCCACCTCCCTTGTCCCTTGTCTGGCTGGTCCCCTGACCCTCTCGCTCTTCTGTGCCCCTTCAGCTGCTGGAGCAAGAGGTTGTGAACCTGTTCATCAGGACGCAGGCGGTGGGGGCCATCATCGGAAATGATGTGTCGAGATGCTCGGTGGTGGCTTGGGGGTGGATGGTGGGGGGAGAAGTGGTGCCCTGACCCCCACCTCTTGCTTTTCCCTTCTCCTCCCCAAGACTGCACAGTGCAAGATGAGGGAAATGCTCCAGCAGGTGAAGCAGCAGGAGCAGAAACACGCTCCGGGAGCCCCAGCCTCACAGGGAGGCTCCCGCCGTGCCGCCCAGCACCGCCCGATGAATGTAACCCTGCTGCTGGACATTCCCCCCTTCCCCCACCCCCAGCAGGTCAGGGGAGCAAACCAAAGACCCCCCCCAAACACACAGCCCCCCATTCCCCACGGCGCTGCGAGGATGTACAGCCGAGGGGGACGGGGAGGGCTCTCTCCATCCCACAACCTCCCCCTTCCTCCTCCCTCGCCTCCCGACACTATCCATGTAGTTGGACTAACATAGGCAGAGAGAAAGAAGAGTTTTATTATTCTTTTTTTTTTTTAATTTTTTTATTTCCTAAAAGCCACTGTTTTTTCATCCAAGGCATGGCCAGAGGAGATCGCCCAGCGTTGGGGGGGGGGAGGTTGGGCAGCGGCGCACAGCGCAGTGGCTCATCAGTTTTTAGAATTAATATAACATTAATGAAACTAACGTCAATTTTTAATTTTTGTAAGGATTTTATTTATTTCATTTCAGAGGGGGTGGGGGCGGGAGGAGGATGTTTGTTTTTTAGCACAAGCTGTTTTTTTTTTTTTTTTTTTTTCTAGAGGTTAAAGGAAAGGCCGTGCGCGGCTGTAAACGCTTTATCCCAGTTGCAAGGAGAGAAGGGGGGAAAGAGGGGCAGGGGGGGAAAGCCATATTTCCAAGCGGTTGTCAGCCCAGGGCTGGGGGAAAAAAAAAAAATTCACTAGCAAATTTTTTTTTCTTTTAATTTCAAAAATAAAACACACACAACCCCCAAACCCAGATGACACACACACAAACACAAACAAAAACTACCTCAGATTCTCATACCTCAGGACATTGCGCTTCTGTTTCCCTTTTAGAGATTTTCTATGCCTTCTAAAACTGATAGCTGGCGCATTCTTTTTGTTTATTTTCTTAAAAAAAAAAAAAAACAGTTGGAAAACATGCTCTCTACTGAGTGCGAGGCGGGAGAAGGAAAGCAATCCCACGGGCTGTGACACCACACTGCAAAGTGTTCTGTGAAAAAAACCAACCAAATCCCACCCACCGACAATATCAAAAAACAAAGAGAAATCTCTCCAGCTCACACGAGCCTGAGCTCGCTCTCCGTTGCTCTCTTTCCAGTGTCTCGGGGGGGTCACGGCCAAGCTGAGATTGGGGGGGGGGGGGGGGAGTTTGCTCCATGGCTGTGATGGGGGGAGAAGGGGTGGGTGGGGAGTGGGGGATGTGGTGTGGAGTTTTTTTGGGGTGGTGGTGGTTTTTTTGCCAGGTGTTCCTTTACCCAGTGGTTCGGGGAGTGGGACGAAACGGGAAAAAGGGCTTCACTGAGAGGTTCAAATTAACAATTTATTTGGACTTCGCTCACGGGCCCAATACGTCACTATTGCAAGTTCTGTGTGTGCGATGGCGATTACACTATTGCAATTTAGAAGCAATTAGCGGGATCCACTATTGCGAGCTACAAATGCCCCCGACAAGTAGCAACACAAACCACAAGGGCGCTAGATATTAATGCCTTAGAAGAGTGCACCAGTCACAAACTCAATCGCATGCCCTATACCATACGGATGTTTCTTAGTCACTTACCCTCTCTCTCTCAGGTGAGGTCGCTCCATCCCGGGGAAGTTACCCTGTACAGCGTCCTGGATGGGGGGGGCGGATCTCCGAGGGGCCAGCTGTATCCTTGGAGGATTCCCCATTTGTCTCCCCAGACCCTGCGGTTTATATTTCCTGACTCAGTGAGGGTGCAGGATTATGCCCGAGTGGATTACACTGTCTGGGATATTTCCCTCTGGTGGTGCCATAGCGAAGTCTCTGTCGCCAATTTGTGATGTCCGGCGCTCAACGTCACGGGAAGAGTGGTGGGATGGGACTCGGGGCATTTTGTTTGTTAAGGGCCATTTGGTTTTGGTTGTTCTGTGCCATCTGGAGATAAGCCCGGGCTGAGCTGTTTTGCAGCTCCCCCCAAGTTCTCTCTGCACAGCCAAGGCACGGCGGAGATGGAGCTGAGTGGGATGGCAGCTCCCTGCCTCTCACCTCTTGTGCTCCGAAACCGGCTTGGCTGGCTGCTCCCACACAGTGTGTTACTGGCTTGCCCAGCAAGTAAAGAACCCAGAATTGGGACGCCACTGGGGTGTCCGTAAGGGGTCCTGGGGGGGACTCCTGCAGGCCAGAGGGAGTCTGGGGTAGCCCTTCAAGGATCTGGGGGTCCCCTCTGGTGCCTCTGGGGAGGCTTTTGTGGCTGGAGAGGGCCCAGCTGGTTTCAAGAGGTGCTTCCTCCCTTTCTCCAGCCCACCCAGCTCCATTTAACATTTCCCATGGGGGGCACCCCAGGGTTGCGCGGCTGCACCGCAGCTGGTGCCAGGAGGGACTCCAACGTCCCCCCCACAGCTCACCTGGCTCCGCTCGTGATGCTTTTGATGGGGCTCAGCGCGGTCTCTTATGTGCTACGGACCAAGCGGCTCCAGGTAGGTGACTGCTGCACCGCACTGTGCCGCAGCGTGGGGTGGTGTGGGGGGCTGTGGCACAGGGCTGGGAGCTGCTCCCATCTCACCCAGCTCCCGGGGTCCTGCAGAGGGACTGGAAGAAGCCAAAGCAAGGGACGATGGACGCAAGAGCCTGGCCGCAGGAGCAGAGCGGTGAGTGGCCTGGCACCGAGCACCATGCAAACAGCCGGAGCTGTGCCGGGGGCTGCCGGCTGCTCACTCCGTCCCCTCCCTCAGCAGCTTCTCGGCTAGCGGATGAAGGATGGGAGCTCAAGTCGATGCAGGAGAAGCAGTGTGGGGGAGACCCCCAGATCCTGCCCCAGACCCTCAGCCCGTGCCCTGCCTGCGCTGGACAGCCCTGCCCGCCTGCTGAGAAGGGGGTGCTGCCCGCGGGCTCCAACGGAGGAGACGGGGTGCAGCGGGTCTCTTCTCTCTCCTCCTCTGCAGGGCAACCGAGGAGGCAGCACCGGGCCCCACAGGACCCACTGGGCTCCCTGCCAACCATATACCATCTGAGCAGTGATGCCTCTCTCTACCCCATGCCCCCCCCAAGCCCCCAGGACCCCTGCCCTCCTCTGCCGCCTATAGGTCCTATCAGTGGGGACAGCTCCTTCTGGTCCAGGCACCCCCTGGGCTCCCTGGCCCACCGATGGCCACCGCAAGAGCCCCTGCAGCCTGTGCTCGCTGGCCAACTCGGAGGACTGCAGCAGCCTGTTGAGGAGCAGCTCCTCTTCCCAGAGCTCCCTCTACCACTTCCTGGAGCCCTGGCCCAGTGCAGCAACAGAGCCAGTGGTGCTCACACACTCAGGACAACCCCGCTCTCCCATGGCTGCTGGTGGGGCAGTAGGGAAACTGGGGCTGGTCCTCAGCCAGGAGCCTCCACAGGAGCTGCCAGCAGGGACCAAGAAAGAGTGCGTTCCCCGGCAGGGGATGGACAGGGCACAGAGGCCCATGGATGAGCACCTGTCCCCCGGAAGCCCCCCAGCCATGGACATGGACAAGGTGGAGCGGGTGCGGGAGATCACGTATGCTTTCCAGGCCTTGAATGCAAAGACGGAGGAGTCCTGCAAGACCATCGGCAGGGAGTGTGGCCAGGCAGACCCAGGGCTGTGCAGGGCAGGAAGGTGCCTGCGGCAGGGCTGCGCCCAGCTGTGGGGCTACCTGAAGGGCTGGTGGAGATGCCACTACATGTGTCTGCTTCCGCCAGCCCTGCAAGTGGTGACAGCGCCAGGCCCAGAAGACCAACAGTGCCCCGAATACTGAGCGGCTGTGGCGTGTGGGGCCGGGAACCCCTCTGGGGTACCCCCTATGTGAAACATTAAAGATAAAATGTTTGTCTCTAGCCCTCGTGCTGTCCTCCCTCCTCCCATCCCACCGCTGCGGGTGCTCCCCCGAGGGAGCAGGTGCAATCAGCAAGCACTGTGTGTTGAGCTCCCCTGCTCACAGTCATGCTCCACCTGTAGGCGGCGAGGCAGGAGCAGTCCCCAGCCGACTTGGGCGGAAAAAGGTTCATCTGACTCAGCGGGTGAGGAATGGCCCGTTTCAACTCCGTACCTTTGGCATTCTCAGGTCGGAGGATTTGATGGAGCCAACTGAGAGTGGCAGCATACGCTGTGGGGCTCTGAGCTGCTACGTGGTGCCAGGTCTATCCAACGTCAGGCAGTACGTTCCCAGGAGATGTCACTGATAAAAACTCTTCCGAGGAAGTGGGGCCGTTTCTGTAGTCGTAGCCTGCCTGGAGAAACAACCCACGGAGCTAACAGTCTGCTGAGCAGCAAGGGAGCAGAGTCGCTGACTCTCAACCAAGGACTGAAATACAGCAACTCACTCTATTGCCTTCCCCCTTCGCCCACTGCCTCCCACAGTTTGGAAGAAAAGAACCAGGGAGCTCCAAGCGAGGGCACCCCTCCCCCAAATCTGCCCAACATCCCCAAACCTCCCTCAAGACACGGGACTCCTCTCACACATCTCCACTCCCCACACCGACAACCCTCCCCCTCCCCCAACGCTCCAAAAAGCAGCAGTCCTTAGGGCAGACTCCTTAAGCTGACTCCACAGCTATGGCTCCCCGTCGGCTCTGGGGGAGATAAGGGGGCCCCGGGGCTCTCCGTGGGCTTTAAGGGGGTTCCAGGGCTGCCCACGGGCTCCCAGCAATGCCCGTGCCCACCACCCACCCCCGCTTCAGGGGGCCCAGTGCTGACATCCCCCGACCCATCTCGGGGGTACCTGGGGGGGCTCGGCCGTGGGCTGGAGGCGGGCGAAGGGGGCACGGCCGGGCTGACCTGCCAGGGGGGGCTGAGAGCGGAGCCCAGAGCGGAGCCAAGCACCCGGCCAGGCCGGCCCCGGGCACCCTGCGCTGCGGCCGGGGCTGCCGCCATCTGCGGGGAGCGAGCGGGGGGTGAAGGGGCGGCAGCGGGGGACGGGGGGGGGGGCTGAATCGGCCCTGTTCCCCCCGGGGACCCCGCACTCGGCTCTGCCCCCCTCAAACAGGCCCAGGCCGCCCCCCGCGCCCCCCAGCCCGGTCCCGGCACCCCACAAACCCCCCAAACTGGCCCTGGACACCTCCGCACCACCGCTCCTGCCGCTGCCGCTGCCGCCGCCGCCCGCCCGCGCCCGCGCCCGCTCCCGCTCCCGCCTTCCACGGCCCCGGTTCCCCCCTCTCCCCCGGTACCAACCGTCGCAGCTCCCGACCGCCGACGCATACCGGAAGTGGTCCCCTTCGTGTCCGCCCACTCGCGCATGCGCCGAGGGACAAACCCGGGCCACGCCCCCCTGCGTCACCGCGGCAAACGCGAGCGAGGGGGCGGGGCCGCGCCGAGGAGAACGAGCCCCACATCACAGCTTCTCTCCGCGTCGGGCAATGCGAAGCCGACACCATCCCTGCACTCCCCAAAAAGAGCCGGGACCCCCCGAAACCATCCTAGCCCTCCCCAAAATGAACCGGACATCTGCCTGCAGAGTTCCGCCAGCCCCCCCGACGGACATCACGGGGATGGGGGGAAAGAAAACAACCAGAAAGGTACTGAAAATAACGTGGAGACGGTGCTTAGAGATCCTTCCGAGAGGCAAAACCCGCCCTTTGTTCTCATTTTTGAACACGGGGTTTCGCAGTGCTTCGCGGGCAGTGGTTATCCAGGGGCATCAGCTATCCCGGGAAGCGAACGTTCCCATCCCGTGTGGCAAAAATCCACTCGCATGAATAACTTGGACAAAACCAGCCCACAAAAGGACAAGAGGCACCTTTGGTCACCCTTTGCTTGAAGCTTCGCTAAAACTGTATCCTCAGATTGGCCCTGTCCTGCAGTTTCTTTCCCAGGGTTTTGCCCCAAACCCACGCTTCTAGCCCCGCTCCCCAAGCCCTCCCTCGGGGCCCACCACCTTTCCCCAGCCCAGCCTGTCCTTAAAGCTTTTCTTTCCACACACAGCCCTTTCCACTCACCTCCCTCCGGGGCCTCCTCTCTCACAGGCACCTCACAGCCCCGCAAACCTCCCTCTCCCGAAAACCCATTCCCCCCTCGCTCCCCCCTCACGCAACACCTCTTCCCCTCACACACTCGCTCCCACCCCCCCCACCATCCTCTCTCCTCCCCTCCCCCTCCCCCCATCTTTCGCCCCCCCTTCCCCTCTCCTCCCATTCAAAATGGCCCTTCCCTCCCCCTCTCGCCTTTTCCTGCCTCAGCCCCCGCCCCCCGCTCAGGTGACACCGCACACAGCCGCCATGAGGCGCGGCGGGGAGGGCCGGGGCTGTGAGAGGCGATGGCGGTGAGGGAATTTTCCTCTTTTTTTCCTCTTCTTTTCATCTCCTCAGGCTTCGGGCAGCCCCGCGTGGGCGGCTGGAGATCCCCCCCTCCCCTTCCAGGAGTGGCCCCGGCCCTGGGGCGGCCCCCGCCTCCCTCCTCCCCACAGGCTCTCCTCAGGGAGAGCCCCCAAATCTGTCCCCTGGGCGGCTCCACAGCCTCCTGTGTGTCCGGGAATGGGGTTTCCCTCAGGGAGAGCCCCCAAATCCATCTCTGTCGTTGCCCTACAGCCTCCTGCATGGCTGGGAGCAGTGATTCCCTCAGGAATAGATCCCCCCTCATCCCCAAACCTATCCCCAGGGTGGCCCCACAGCCTTCTGCATGGCTGGGAGCAGTGTTTCCCTCAGGGAGAGCCCTCAAATCCATCCCCAGGGTGGTCCCGCTGCCGCCTGTGTGGCCAGGAACTGTTTCCCCTATGGATGGAGCCCTCTCCTTCCCCCTACCCCACTCCTGGGCAGCCTTTTCCTCCCTCCCACCTTCTCCCCACACCTCTTATTGAACTTTTCCTTTTTTTTTAGATTTTGTGTAGGGGGCTCATTGTCCTCACGCCCGCGAGTTCTGCTCCAGGTCAAGCGAAGCCCCATGGAACTGGCCCTAAGGGCAGCGGCAGCCATGGACCAGCGCCCCTTTGGCGTCGAGAACGTGGTTTATTTTGAGGTGAATCTCCCTGTTTTTCTTGAAAAGCGGGGGGCTGGTTTGTAGTGAGGCTTAAAACCCCGGGTTGTGCCTAAGTGTGGGGCTGATTTCAACCTCAGGGGCTGCGACTCCGTCCTCAGGGGCTGTGACTCACAGCCCTGGCAGCACCGTCAGCGCGCCGGGCTCAGCGTTCTCTTGTATTTTGAAGGGTTTCTTACGAATCGGCAGCAGCCGGGGATATTTAGCAGCTGTGTATTGGTGGTGGAATCCGTGCGGTGAAAAGATCTTTGGGGTAAAGAGGTGAATAGGTGGTTTGTTTTTTTTGCACCTCGAGAATGTTTCTTGTTGCCTTGTACCTGTAAAAAGATGTTCAAATCGTTAAGGTGTTCAAATCGTTTCATAAAATTACCCCCTAGACAGGAATATGTTTTGTGGTTGGTTTGGTTTTTTTTAATGAGTCCTTTCAGCCTGCTCCCCAGGTGGAAATGGGAAATGCAAAGGCATTACAATGATAGATTTGCTAAATATGTTGCCAAGGTCTATATTAGTGGCTTTCCCTGAAGCGGGGAAAAGACGTCCTGTTTAATTCTATTTTGCATTTGAAATTCTCTGTGAAATGGATTAAGCAGAGAGGGCTTCTTTTTGTGGGTCTGCCCTTGGAAGGAGAGCGCCTTTAGGAAAAGGCTTTTCTGGAGGGGATGGAGAACTTAATTGCTGATGGCTCTAAAAGCGCGCCCTGTTTTGGTGGCCTGAAAACAAAACCCATGAAAATCCATGACTGAAAAATGAGACTTTCTCCTAATGATTGGGGCTGGTGTTTCTACTGATTCGCCAGTTAGTAACGGCTCGTTCCTTACTCGTGGCTGGGGACCCTTGAATTGTTTCCCAAAGCCTAATCCAGCGGGAAGTGCTGGGGTTGTCAAATCGCTGCAGATCAAATAAAACAGCGGTTTGGAGTTGTCTCGCTCCCTCTGTCTTTTCCCAAGAAAGAGGAGTGGAAAAATGGTAAAATGTTTTGCAGCAAAGTTCAAAATGGCAAAGGATGTACCGTGGGGGGGGTGGGACGTGGGTTTAGGTGTTGGTGGGGACCCCAGCAATAAACTGTAAGAGGTAGAGCAGCTTTGTGGGACTTTTGGGGCTTGTTTTTGTGTGGATATTCGCTCGTTGCAGACCATGGGCCGGAGGCCTCCAACAGAGGCGTTAGAAAAAGAAGTCTTTTTATTAGTACTAATGCTTTCAATTTTCCAGTGTGGGAAAAGCCGCAGAAGTGTGTATGTCTGTCCAGCTGCAGAGAAATGGGTAATACTGAGCCCTACAATAGCTTGGTTGTTTTTTTTCCCCTGTGTGATGACTGGTGTGGAGGGAGTTTGTATCAAAGAGTCAACTTCTGATTGTGGGCAGCCCCTGTTTTAGGAACTGTTGCACAGATTGCTTATCGATGCAACTGCTGCCGCGACTCCCGCACTCCCTGCTACTGTCAAGCTTTTATTACTTGTTCTGAAAAGCTCTCGAAATACGTGCTGAGCTGCGCGGCTCCCCCGAGCCAGGTGGCCACGGCCACTGCCTCCTCGGCTCCTGTTGGCCATGGCTGACTATTTTCAGCAGGATTCGAGTATGTCTGTGTGCTCCTCCTTCCCTTTTAGCCATCTGTTATTTGAGTTTGGGACTCGGAGGCCTTACTGTCTTCCTGCACTCTGTTTTTTATCACTGTTGACAGTTCTGGATTCACCAATAACAGTACTCAGCACTTACATCTGGAACGCCCTGAAAACAATGAACTCATTAATCCAGGGCCAAAGGTTTAGAAATAAATTGAACAAGGTCAAGCCTTGGGATCTTCAGTAACGTGATTCGGAGCCTTTTACCTGGCTTCTTGGTGGAGCTGACGCAGAGGGCGGTGATAATCCAAAACTGCAGAGCGAGCTGGGTGCCCGTGGAAGGGGAACCGCACTCTCAAGTGGAAATACTTGGTGTCTCGTTGCCTGTGGGAGGGAAAGGGACGTCAAGAGTCAACCTAAAGGAACTTCTCACCTTCAGAGGTCGCGCTCTGGAGGTGACGGTTAATTGAGGGGAGTCGTGGAAGTGTGCTTTACTGAGCAACGTGCTGCGGCCGGCCCGAGACTAAATGTCTCCAAAGTTTGGGGTTGGTTTAATTGCTTTTTGGTTATTAGCTGGATGTCACTCTTACAAGCACCTCTTGCCCTGTCTGGAGGGGTTTGCTGCTGCCTCCTGCATTGGGCCGAGGGGACCGGCAGCCCTCAGGACAGGGACTTTCTCAGGCGTGGAGGTTTAACCCAGTGCGTGCTGCTTAAAAACTGCTCTGGGTGTTAGTGCAGCGGTCACGGTGAGAAATGTGTTGGCTTAGGGGAGCCCGAGATTTGCATTCCTCTTAACTGCGGGGAATTTTGGGGAGCCTGGGTGGTACAATCCCCTTCCTGCTCCCAGATTCCTGTCACTGACCCGGCAGCGGGGTGTTAGCAGAGCTGATGCTCGTAGCAGCTGAGGGTCGGCATGATCCCGGCATCGCCAGAGCTCTGGAGCCGAGGAATGGGAGCGTGGCCCATTTGCATCACGGCTTGTGAGGGAAATAGTGCGGTTTGATATAGCCGGGGTGCGTAAACGGGGATACCTCTTTGCCCATGTGCTTACAGGATGCACACAGGTGTGTTACGCGGAGAGTTTCTTAATGCCTGCGAAGCTTTACGAGATTAGTTAATGAGCGTTGCTTTGCTGTGCAAGTGCAAAGTGTTATTTACATGGAGAAACCAGCTCGGATGTTCCGTTTATTTTTCTTTTGTTAAAGACAGAATGCCTATTTTAAAGCTTTCCTTGCAGGCAGAATGCCTATTTTAAAGCTTTCCTTGCAGGCAGAATGACATCTGCTTTTGAGGATTGTTTCTTTCCCTGCAGGGTGGAAAAATCTACAGCCTCGCTAAGGCCGCAGAGGAAGAAAACTTGTCAGTTTCCTGGAGCAAACTGCAGTTTGGAGAGGGGGGTGGTTTGCCAGAGCGCCTTTTAGCACCTCGTTGGGCACATTTCTTTTCCCTGAGGGCTGAGGTTTAACATGGCCTTTTCATTTGCCTAGCTTTTGGTTGTATGAATTAATGGGTGTTTCAATGGGAACCACAAGACCTAATTTCTGAGTTGCCATCTTAAAAATTGTGCAGGGACGGAAGTGGGACAGGGAGGTGACCGGAGTGAAACGCTGAAGGCTGTTAAGGCTGGAATAAGGAATGGCGGGGCTTGTTCTGGTCACCCAATATGACAATAAAAGGCCACAAGTTCCTCGTGGAGGTAAAGAACCGACAATCTGGGAGGGCGTTCAGGGATTTGCCTCATCGAAGGGTTTCCAGGGGAATACGGGGGTCACTCTCCATCTCATTCCTGGTGAGCTGCCTGCCTGTTAAGAACATTACTGCATTATAACCACAGAGGGAGGCCCTGAGTTTAGGTTTGGGAAGCCATTAGCTAATTTTGTGGTTAATGCTTTTTTTTTTTTTTTTTTTTAGAGTGAGTCTGTGACTCGGTTCTCTCTGCTGCGTCCTTCCCTCTGCTTAGGCAATGGCTGCTTTCTTTGGGCGCAGGGACCACCCACCCCTCTGGTCCTTTCTCTGTAAGTAAATCGTGGCTGTGCCGCCTTCCTGCCTGGCCTGGGGAGCTTGTCCTTTACTGAGTGAGAAAGCAAGTTTTTCCCAGGAAGAAAAAAATAGATTTAAAAATCTCTGTCTTTCTGTGCAGCAGTGCCGTCCCAATGCGGCCTCGGGAGAGGCACCTTTCCTCCAGCGCTGGAACCATGGCAGGGAAGGGACCTGCTATATCATTAGATGGATGAATTTTATCGTTCTTTGGCAAGAAACAAATATGGTGACAATCATTACGTGGTCCACCCGGCCTTGGTGGTCAGCCCCCTCCTCCCTTTCCCTGTGGGAAGGCTCCGAGGATCTCCCGGGCTATAGGAACAGGCAGGCAGTAAGGATGCTGTGCTGGGAAGCTTTTACTGGCTTTGCTATCTTCCTCCTGTGAATGGAGAGATGGATCCTCAGCACTTTGGAGCTCACCTTCCCCAAACGCTGAGTTCGCCATTTGTTATCCACAAATGATGTGTTATTCTGTGCAGGAAACGGGATTTTTCAGAAATTCCAGCACGGTATGGGAAGAAAACGCTCCTGGAACTTTTAATGCAGGTCATTCCTTTTTGGTGTCGCAATTAAAAAGTGACGTCTGTAACTTTGAAACAAATATTTGTACATATTTGTCAATGGGTGCAATTCACGTAGTCGCTGGAAGGAGAAGGGATCTTAACCGCATCTCTTATTTCAGGCTGTATCGTGATAACGCCGGGGATTGATGTCCCGCTGGGGATTTTTCTCCAGTTCCCATCTTTTGCGGCTAATTGAGCGGTAGGGATTTCCCAGCTAGACAGGCAGTGAGCTCTACGGAGGGAATGCGAGCGTGGATCTAATGTTGACGGTGATTAAACTATATTGTTAAAAGACTCGTGCCTTGCAAAGAAAGTCTGGAAAAGTGAAAAAGGAGGTGCCTTTCTCCTTTGGGATTGCTGTTGTGGCAGAGGGGATGGAAACAGCCCACCGGGCTTTTGCTCCGCTCCTGGCTTTGGCTTGGAAAAAGCCCCAAACGTTGCAATCCCTGCGGGGCCGACTGTGACCCAGGTGAGGGGCAGCTGTGCCAGGAGATCCAGAGGGTCCATCTCCACACCTTCCGTGTCCAGTGAGAGATTTCCCCGAAAAGAGGGAAGTTCTGGGAGAATGGGGAGTGGTGCAATGATGAGGGTGGCGAGGAAGGCTAAAGGATGGTCTCGATGATTTTTACCGTGAGTGGGTTTTTTCATATATCTTTTGGGCAGTATGGCCGGGGACTTTTTGTTTAGGCCGATGAAGGTTAACTCTAAAATCCGCATTGGGCCGTGAGTTCCGGCCCAGTGGTCAGAATAACCGCAAACCCTGGGGAAAGGGGGCTGAGGAGCAGGTGCGTGGTTGGTTTGGCGCCGGGGCTGTGCCAGCCCTCGCTGTTGCCATTGACCTTCTCCCCGTAGCTCGGCCACTTCTCCCACTGCCCCACAGCACTGCAGAGGGTAATGGAGGGTTATTTTTGGCTGGAGTATACCCCTGTGCTGGCCAGAAATGGCCAGAACTAGCCCAGGCTGGGCTTGCCACTCAGGCTGACCTCATGATGCCGGTTGCCGGCCTCCCGCCTTCTACACAACATTCCGACTGTGGTCTTGGCCCACGGTCGCAGCTCTGCTGCTGCTGGCTGTGGCTCTCGGAGTGAACTTTGCCAGTTTGCTCAGTGGCAATTTTCTTGCCCGATGGGGCGCAAAAGGGCTCATGTGGTGGAACGGTAATGCTGTTGGTGGCGAGAAGGGGCTGTGGGAGTTGTTAGAGGGCAGTTGGTGATGCTGTGCTGGGAAATAACTGCCGTACCTGACACGTCCACTCCTTTGAAGCGGGTGCATGCTAGCGTGCTGTTCCCAGCTCTGCTTCCTCACCTCTTCTGCCTTAACAATTTCAGACACGTCAACATTGGCAGCGACTTTCAGGCGGAGATCCCAGACCTGCAGGACAGATCCTGTTTGGAAGAGGAGGAGGAGGGAGCGTCGCTGGTGTGGAAGCCCTGGGGAGACATCGCAACGAACCCGGAAACACAGGACAGAGGTTTCTCTTAACGTTTTTCTTGTCAGGTTCCCCCCAAGATACTAAGGGTCGAAAACTTTGTGTTTTCACAGCAGCTGTTTGTCCGCTGGGACCCTCTCCCTCCTTTCCTTGACTGCCTTCGTGGCTGGTATCGCCCGAGGGTGCTCAGATGTGGTGGGACAGTGAACAGATAACTGGTGGCGCTCTGAGTTGCGTCCTCTGGGAGAGACGGTCAGGGGTATTTGTAGCTGTCCCACCTCAACTGCAGTGACCTCGGTAGAGGGGAGATCTGTCTCTGGAGCTTCTGGTCCCAAAGCTGCTCTGAAGGCAGAGAGAGCGATAGCGGATAACCTGCCTTTTTTTCAGTGCGTTTTATGGGTCTCCAGTCTGTCTGTCCTGTATCGTACCTTTTCCCCTTTCTTGATGGAAACTGACTTTCTGTTGGTTTTTGTTGCATTTCTAGTGACAAATCTGCTCAATTTCGCCTGCTCCAATGTGGTGCCGGGGGAAAGACCCAACCTGGAGCACGCCTTGCACCGCCTGCATGAAGCTCTGGTAAGAAGCAGCTATTTTCAAATCCCTACCAGACTAGGACAGCCTTTGGCACTGGGGTGAGCTGGGAGTCGCTCCTGAGTTTTCTGTTCCGCAGGCTCGAATCCCTTTGCTAAAGGGGCAGAGTTCTTGCGTGCTGCCTGTTGGCCGCCGTCTGCATTAAGGTCTCGTGGGATGACAGACCCCGTGTATCAAAAAGCTTGTTTTGTCTCTTGTGAATTCTGACAATTTGGAGAATAGAAGTCCTCCTACTTCTGCAGGCAGCTCTGCCTGCAGCAGGGACGAGCCCAAAAGGACTCCAGCAGCGAGCAGTCTTCTCCCGGGTTGGTGGCCGTTGGGGTGCCACAGCTTGGTCCCCGGAGATCTGCACAGGTTCTGGTTTCTTAAAACACATCAGTGTGGATTGACGAAATATTCCCATCGACTGCCATGGGCGGAGGCAACCCCGACGCGCTGTTGCTGAGCGTCAACTGAGCACCATCTTCTGACAGTGGGCTGAAGAGTTGACATTTTGGCCCCTGCTGAGGGGGAATCTAAGTCTTGTTCTCTGAACTCCCGCAGGAGGGTCTGGAGATGTTGCAGTCTGGGGCACCCCAGCGACCTGAATCCCATCCCCTGGCTGATTATCATTACGCAGGTAAAGTGGAAGCAGAGCTTGTTCCTTCTCCGGGAATGCGAGCTGGTACTGCCGTTCCCTTTGTTCTGATTGAAAGAAGTGATTTTTAGAAACGTGCGAGCAACGGTTCATGTTCTTTGGGGCAGGGAAAATAGTTGTTTTAATCTGTTCCGGGGCCTTTTGGCGCGGGGAGTGCCTCGTCCCTGTGTTCCAGCCCACTGCTGTCCCGTGCAGTGATGCCCCACGCCGTCGTACATTCCTCCTTTCGCACGCCGGCTTCATGGCAGCTCTGCCGGGAGCTGTAACTGCTCGTGCTAACGAATTCCCTGTGGCATTGGCTAATCACTTTCCACAGGAGGAGAGATGTGGATGTGTGATGAATAACTTGTGCGGATTTCAGGTAGGCTGCGAGTGGTCTAATCATTTGCACGTGGCTGTTTCTTCCCAGGCTCAGACACTTGGACGCCCCTGGAGGAGCAGTTGTTTAAAGAGGCTTTTTATGTGCATAAGAAGAATTTCCACCTGATCCAGAAGAAGGTAAAGCAGTTAGTCCGAGGCGGGTCACGGGTTGTTAGCGTGGAGGGGAGTTTTAACCCAGAAAAGTCGTTTTTTGAATGGTGTGTCGGAATCCTGTCCTTGGGATGCCGCTTCATGCTAAAAAGACACCGGTACGAAACATAATTTTCCCTAATGTGTAATTACCAAAGAATATTTAATCTCTCCGGTACAAAATATGGGAAATATTAAAAGAATAATGACACGTTCTGCTGACTGTTGGCGTGTAATGTACATTTCTGCCCTCCCAAGACTTCTTTACAGCCCTTTCAGAAGAAGGGGGCTTGTTTTCGGCCTGATCTCACCTGTGCATTGTGCTGTGGGAACCACAGACACAGAGGGGGACAGACAAACAGCACTCGATAGATTTGTTGTGGGTCTGTGCCTTCAGCGTTTTCCTGCGGTATTTCCCTCATCGATCGCTTCTGGTTTTCTCCTGACAGATTCAGACGAAGACCGTGGCCCAGTGTGTGGAATATTACTACACCTGGAAAAAACACGTCAGGTTTGGCGCCACCCGACCTGGATGGACAGCCAAAAGGCTCCAGCGAGGCACAGATGAGGTGGAGGAGGCCGAAGAGAAGGTAGGAAAACTGCCGGGGGTGGGTGCGAGATGCCGCTCCTCCATGAACCCTTCGTCCCAGGCTCTGGGAAACAATCTCCTTTGTGTTAAACTTGCTGCTGATGATTTTCGGTGATGTTTCGTAACGTCCCAGTGCTCCGTCACAGGAACTGTTGGCAACCCGCCTCTGCGTGGGTGTTGCCAAAACGTTCCTTCCCAGGAAACAGGAATTAAGTTCACAGAAATATATATATTATTTAGAAGATTTTTTGGTGGTAGACACCGGGTAACCATGTCCCTTCAGTGCTCGGTAATTCTATGCTTTAAGCCCATTTGACAGACTTTTGTGGGGGAAAGTGCTGTTCTACTGAGGACGGTAGAAATAATATGTTTTTTCTTTCAACATCTGTCTTTGCACCCCATCCTCCCTGTCGAATTTCAGCATTGTTTGGTCTGTTTTAGTGTTCGGAAGAGCTCACCAAGGCAGGCTGGGGCTGATAGAACGCATTCCACCCAGCACACAAATAAACCCCTCAGTGTCTGGGCCGTTTGGGGATGTTTCCAGCCAGTTTTTCACTTTAGCTGTCCCCCTTGCTGAGAAGAAGCAGAAATGAGTACAAGCTGTCTGCTTTACAGGGTGGTTGCAGCCTGAAGAAGAGGCGCCGTCTCGGGCCAAAGGAGAATGCCCAAAAAAAGCAGAAGAGCAGCGAAAAGACGCCCCGTGGCACAGGCAGTCCCTCCCGCCATCCCGGGGACGCTCCGCACGGGGCTGGAGGCGCAGGCGATGCAGCTGGGTTTCCCTGCGGGCAGTGTGGAAGGTGAGCTGCTCACTTTTTCTTCTCGAAACTCACTGCTTTGGGCTCAAACAGATGGAAACTCTCTGAGATGGCCGGGGGGGCGCAGAACTAAGGGCAGCTGGAGGATTCCCCCTGTCCCGCCACCACCTGCTGCTTTTGTTGGACTTTTAGCCGAAACTCCTGTTTTCCTGTGCCTTTGAAGGCCTCACGGTCTCTTCCCTGAGGTGTTGGGGCGCCTGTCCCGCGCCGCACGCTGCCACATGTTGTCACCACCTTTCATTTAATAGCCGCTTTTTCTCTGCGCCCGTTGGAGCATTGGATGGCCACGAGGCCTCTCAGTTATCCGCCAGAGTCGGCACTGGCCTTTCGTGCCGCACTGTAGCTCCCATCAGTGTTTGCACAAATAACGTGGCGTTTGGCAGTTGAAATGTCCGTTGGGTTAGTTCAGGGAATGACATCTAAAGAAAGGGGCTGGTCTCCACCGGCGGTGTACCGGGAGGGAGAAAAAGTTTATTTTTCATTGCCAGGCCACCCGATTTTCATGGCTTTGTTTCATTTTTTTTGTGTGGCTGAATATTCCCGCCCAGTTGAAGCAAATCTGTATTTTGGTTCTGTTTGTCTTTAAAGGAGTGATCTTCAGGTCTGGGCCATGGTAAACTTCTTTCCCCGAAGCGCCCGCTTTGCAGAGCGGGTACGAACATTCTCCTTTTGTTTCCCATCACTTGTATTTATAAAAAAACTACCCTAAAAGTCAGAAGAGGCATCGGCGTGTTCACACCTCTTCCCTAAGCCTGCTCCTCACTGCCGGTGCTGCCAAAGCGATGCCAAAAAGGCGGGAGTTTGGGAAAAATACCCGGCACCCTATCTAACTGTGGTGTCCAAAACCCCGCGGGTCGATTTAACCCCCCACTGACCCAGGGAAGGGCTCCACGTGCCAGTTCCTGTTCCAAGTCTTGTTGCTGTTTCACATTGATTCTAAAAAATCAGAATGTGGATGCAAGAACAGAATTTGGACCAGATTCTCCGGCACAAGGACAGTGCACCAATGCTCAGGGCGCTTTCCCCGGCAGTGAAGGCCTGGTCTGGCAGGAGGGCGGTGGTGGGGATGGCGAGGTACTGCCGGCTCAGCCGCCCCACGGCCGGGAAGCGATGCTCGTTCTTCTTCCACCAGCGCAGCAGCTGGTGCTGTGCTTGCAGAGGGGCTCCAGGATGTAGTTTTCCAGTTGCTGGTGGATCTCGGGCATGCTCTCCATCGGGTCCTACCCCAGAAGGATGTCGTAGATGCTATGAAACGGGGCGCCGGCGCATGGGTCCTTGCGAGCAGGCAGCTGACTGCCGGCATCTGCGCCTGTGGCTTTGGAATCCGAGTTTGGCACCCCAGACTGGGTGGCAGATGGGGACTGGTGGTTGCAAACCCGCAACAGCGTGGTTCTCACTGGCTGGTGCAGCTCGCTTCTCAGGCTGGGGCTGAGAAACCGCATCTCCTTTAAGTGCAGGTCCAAAACATAACTGCTGGGCTTTCGAGCACTTTCTCGAATGCAGTTCCCTTCAGTTTGGAAGATGACAGAACAAGGAGAATGTCATTGCATGCAATCTACTCCTTGGTGTATTGATTGGACAGGGAATCAGTCAAAAGAGAAAATAAGAAAAATTAATTTGCTTTCTACTTGGATGGCAGAAATCTACGAGAGGCAATAGAAGGGGGGTGGCGCTGTGAGGGCCATGGAAAGGGGAGTGAAGGGCATCTGCAAGGTTGGAGGGGGTAAGGAGGGTGGTAGGTGTCTAAAATGGGGTGCTGGGGGTGTGCAAGGAGGGGAGGCAGCAGGCTGCTGAAGGGGGGTGGGTGTAAGGCATCAGCAAGGCATCTGCAAGGCGGAGGGGTGGGGGCGCAAAGGGGGAGGCGAGGGGTACCCAAGGTGGGTGCGGGAGGGATGTGAGGAGGGGAGGAAGGCACCTGGGCGATGCCTGTTGGGGGTCTCCCCACCAGACCCCCCCTCCTCCGCATCTCGATGTGACCCCCTGGTGATGCTGCGGCCCTTCAGAGCAGGAGGACAAAGGCCACTGTCCCCGCAGAGCCCCATGCCACCCGGTCACCTCAGCTATTGTCCCACCAGGCGCTTGCACGGGTGTGCCCGGTGTTGGGGTGCAGGCAGGAGGTGGCTGGGTGGTCCCCCCCTCTTTCTGCATCTCCTTGGCCTGGGGGAGGGCCTGTCTGCCCCCCCCGCTGCACCCATGGGACCTGGCTGCAGGAGCTGCTCTCGGGGGCAAACGAGAGGTGGGCAATTAATTAATCTGCCCTGAAATTGCAGCTCACGGGAAAGACTGAGAGGAATTTGCGTCTCCGCCAGCAAGGGATGACGGTCACGTCCTGGTGATGCTCAGCTGTGACCTGCGTGTGTCCCCCCCTCACAGCCCCACTTTGGGGCTCTGGAGATGTGTCCTCTCCCGGGTTCCAGTTCCCGTCACAGCCCAAATCCTGGCTCAGGAGCCGGAGGGGTCCCTGCAGGGGATGGTGCTGACCCCCACGATAGCAAAGGAGGGAGCCACAGGACTGGTGGCTTCGTCTGGGTAGGATGGAGATGGAGAGGGGCGAGGAGGGGGGTCTCCTGCTCCACCACTAGAGCAGCTCCCCCAGTTTGGTCCCTCACCCCCTTATAACACTGGGATCAGTGTTATTAATTACACTTTGCGCGAGATTAATTACATCAATTCTCCCTCCTGCTGCTAGTGGCCAGTCCAGCTTGCGTGTGACGGGACGAGGGGGCCGAGGTGGCAGGTTTGCCTGCTCGTGCGATGCTTTTGGCCTCCCCCGGCACCGGGAAAACTCAAAGCCAGACCTGAACCTCTGCTTTGTGCTTTTCCTCATCCTCAATTACACCAAAGCTTCCCCAGGGAAAGATTTTTCTTTCTAACTGGAGGAGTTGCACTGAGACAGGTAAACTGAGGCAGGACAGTCAAAAATCCCTCTCTCTTCTGCTGGGACAAAAAAAACCCTGCAGCAAAATAATAATTTGGAGAAGTTTTCTTGAGATGGAACAACACTCTCTGCTCTGAAACTCAAAAGTGAGCTCGCCATCCCCTTTCCCAGCCCAGTTTCGATGATTTGATGTTTTCCAAGTGCCTGGCAGCAGCGGAGAAGGACAAAGAGGGAAGGCGAAGTGTCTGCAAGTGCTGGTACCCATCCTGGGATGGGTTAATTCGCTTTCTGGAGGCATCTCTCCGTCCTGCTCCATCCCATCCCAAGCCCACGCGTCCACAGATCCCATAGACTTATTAAATCCTTCAATCCTCCAGCGATTTCCTCAATGAAATAACCTTTATGAGTCTATTTGAGTGGCTTAATCGGGAAAAAGAGGGGTTTGAGTGGCACCGTTTCCTTCGGTGGCATCTCTGTGCGAGGTTTGCTGCGATTTCTGCTGCAACAACTGGGGAAGGGCGATGGGATTCTCGGAGTGTCTTGCCACGGACCCGCTTGGCTTCTTTCTCCTGTATTTGCGCCTGAAGCTTTAATACTAAATAATAAAAAAGCAGCAGAGATCTGAGCTTGGATCCCGATGGGATTTTAACGGATTAGACCTCGTTGTCACCCTCCTTCGCTGTGTTCTTTTACATCCCATGTCACCTTTCAGGGCGAGCCGGGGCCGTCAACCTTTGTGCTGAGCAGCGCCGGGGAGGAAGTTCATGACAGCAAATGAATCTGTAGGCTGGAAATGAGGGATTAGCTCCACTCGGAACATAAAGTAGGGCTGGAGATAGCTGGCGGAAGCGAGGAGAGTAAAACATGGGGCTTCTCTGGCCATTTCCGTACGGCGTAGGACTTGGTCTGGCTAACGAGGGTTTATGGAAGCCGCGAAGGGACGGAGGCTGTGCCGAAGGGAGACCTCCCTGAAACACCCTGATTTGTTGCAGGAAATGTTGATGAAGATCAGGGCTGCCCCATAACGGGCATTTCCCCAACGGTTTGTGCCTTACGTGGTCTTTTGGCAGTTTGGGCTTTCAAATACACCCAAACACTGTGTAACACCTTTTGCCCTGCCGAGATGCAGCGTTTCCACCCCTTTTCTCTATTCTGGATAGTTTTTCCTCAAAACAGAGCAGGTTTCTCCCCATCCGCTAAGTTTTCCAAGCGGGATCAGTATTGGGGTGTATAGCTTTAAATAACTGCCGGGGTCACCCTGAACATTCCGATCCCAGCAACGGTCGCTGTTTATGTGCTGGAGATGGTGCAGACTGGGAGTCACTGGGCTGCAGTCGGAGGGTTTGGTCCTCTGATTGATCTGGAGGCTCAGTTATCCCCCAAAACCGGTGACCGACTTGAGGATGAAGCAGGAGGAGGGTCCCAAAATGACACTTCTGGAAGAGTTACAGGTGGGAGGGCTGTGCCGAGGGGCTGCGTATCCCCCAAAAAGGGGGGGAGACTTCCCAAAATCCCACTGGCATGTCGCCAGAGCAGGGAAGGATGCGGGGGGACGATGCTTTGTGCCCTGCCGGGGGCAGGTTTAGCATTGTGGGTGGGAGCACGGAGCCAAAATGGTTTCTGAGAGAGAAGCAGACTTTCCCCATGTCGCTCGGGGGGATTTGGGGAGCTGTGATGCCCAAATCGCTCCGTTTATTCCCACTCTGACACCCCTGTAACACACTCAAGCTCGCCGTTGTATTTAAATTGCGATTTTATTTCAATTGTGATTGTATCTAAGTTGTGATTTAATTTAAATAGCGATTTAATTCAAATTGGGGTTTTATTTCGGTGGCGATTTTACTTAAATTGCGATTTAATTCAAATTGGTGTTTTACTTAAGTAACGATTTTACTAAAATTGCCATTTAAAGCGATTTGATTAAGCCCCTTTTGTCCCATGCCTTTTCTGAGGTTGGGGTTTGGGGTTTTGAGTTTTTTTTCTGGTAAATCTGGAGGGGAGTAGACACATTGCTAAGAAGGGACGGAGGGTGGTGGAGATCGGCGTGGGAGAGAGGACGGGAAAGCCACAGGCGCGTCATAATCCGGCTGCCGGGTGACGTGGGCGAGTGCCGGGAGGTGGCGGGGAGGTCGAGGCAAGTCGGCTTTGAAATTAGTACTCGGGGGCCAGAAAAAACTCATTCCCAGATGGGAACGTTTGTTCCTTTTGCTCATTAAATTAACTGGTGAGCGGGGGAGGTGTGAGCTTCCCGAGCGTCGCTGCTGCACAGCGGCAGGTGATGCCATTCAGTCAAAGCAGGGATTTGGGGGATAAAAAGCAGATTTCCGGTATTTTGCTCTTCTCTAAAGCGAAGTGTTTCCTGGAGGCCCTTTCAAAGTTGCAGTTGCGACTCGAGTGTGAGATGTGGTTGGGTTTTTATTTCTTTGAGCGCGGTAATCCCGGTGATGCCCTTCCCCAGCCCAGGGACAAGGGGAGAAGAGAACGCCTGTAGTTCTCCTTTGGCTTTTAAGGCACAGATGCTCTTTGTGCAGCGCTGGCAGTGGTATTTCAGCCAAGGAGGGCATTAGCTGTTAGCCTTTGGCTTTTCTTTTGAGGAGAAAAACGCAATCTTGCTTGCAGCAAGAGAAGCCCGAGCCTGGTTGTGCTGAAGTCGAAGCTTCACCCTTGCAGGTTCTTGAGGGCCTTTGGAGGTTGGTGGTGGCCATGTCCTGTGGCCAAGTGCCATCTAGTGAGTTCTGCAGGTATCACGTTTGGAGAATGAAACTGGCTGTGATCAAAAGTGTGGAGTTGGGTTCCCCCACCCCACCCCACTCCACCCCCAGTTTGGAAATCCCTTTTTTAATTTTATTGTTTCGAAAGGAACCACAAGAACAAAGCAGGAGGTTTGGTTTTGGTTTGAAACACTCAACTGTCTCCCCTTTTAGTAAATCCTTCCAGACTCACAGTATATACAATACAGGTGACATTACAGGTGGTTTTATTTGGGTATGGGAATAAAAACCTCCAAGTCCGTGTTTTTAGGGCTGTGCCTGGAGGAGGAGACACACGGAGGTGTGATGCTCTTGGGCTCGCGTGGCGCAGGGATGGGTGATGACTGGGAGGACGTAAGGGAGCTCTCCTCACCTGGCCCCAACTTATATCTTCTTCTCCTCACTAAACAGAGACACGACGAGGAGGCGGTGATTGACCAGGGAAGAACGAGCACCGCTGTCACTATTCACTATGAGAAGGAGGAGCTGGAAGGTGAGTCGGGAGAGGTGCCACCAGTCCCACGCGTTTTCCCGTCGTGCAAAGTCCCTGCTGCGTCCCGTGCTCAGCATACGCATCACCTGCAGCGAAACGTGGCGTGCTTCTAAATAAACAAGCACATTTATTTTCACATTGTTTTAATATTATGGCTTTTAGACAGAGGGGAAAAAGCCCCCGTGGCATCTGCGGTGTGAGCATTGGCCACAGAGCTTGGTAGTTCCCAGCTTGTTTTCTCAGAGGCTGCTCTTGGCTTGGAGAGGTCAGGAGAATAATTTGATGGCTGCAGACACAGGGCTGTGATTTTCTTTTTTTTTTGTTCCAGACTTCATTATCACAGGACTGATTGGATCTCCTCTTGTTGCCTTGTGCCATACAAAGATTTTAAAAATAATTACCTTCTGTGGCTGCTTAATGAGCAGGTCTGAGTGTTGTCCAGCCAAAGCTGGAATTTTAGACAAGGGTTGATACTTTCAGGGCACTTTTAGGTGACCCGGAGCCATCGCTTGTTGTTGCTCTGTTGTTGCAAAGTTAGAGTAAAACAGGCTTGGAAAAAGGGAGGGGTCTCTGACATTCGGGGATGCAGTGAAACTAAAATGAAGAGAAGCTGGTGTTTCCTCCTGGGATGGATGCGCTGGTTTAATCGTGGCAGTGGCGTCAACCGTCTCCGCAATATCGAGAGTGATGCGAACACTGCTTTTTTTGCAGGCCACCGCACCCTGTCCGTGGGCGTGCGGATGCCGCTGGTGAGGCAAAGCCACCGGTGCCACCGGCACCACCGACCCCACCACCAGAAGCATCGGAAGAAGGAACGGGAGAAGGACTGTGCCCCGCTGGAGCAGGGCTACCACTGTAAGTCCCGCCGCAGCGTTCACGAGCCTTCTCGGGGCTGCGTGGGTGCCGGGGTCCTCTGCAAGCAGGTCCGTGTGGCTGATTTGTGTGGTTTGCTGTTCTTCTGAGGGAAAGTGGCATTATTTGGGAGGCAGTTGAAGGCATAATGGATTGAGGCTGGTCTTCCTTAGAGGGATCCTGCCATTAAAAATGGAAACGTGGGGAAGGAAAGTGGCCCGTCCTTATGCAGAGGTGGAACAGATGCTTCTCCTTCTCCATGGCTCTGTGCAAGCCCGGCCAGACCTGGGGGAGAGGGGCCAGCCCAATATTTAGGGCTGAACTGGTGCTGATCGATGGCCACTTTGCGTGTGAGCGTGACGGGTCGAATGCAGGTGTGGTAACGGGATTTATCTTCTGCCCCCAGACACCCCATCCCAGCGGGTGCAGTTCATCCTCAGCACCGAGGAGGACGAGCAGCATGTTCCCCACCACTTGTTCACTGAGCTGGATGAGATCTTCCTGAAGGAGGGTGAAGATGCCGAGTGGAAGGAAACGGCAAGGTAAATCCCTGCCGCCGGCTGTGGTGGCAGCTGTGGGCTCTGCCTTCCGCTCTCCGGGACGCGAAGCTTTTGCAGCTGCAGGTGCCGATGCGCGGAGCCTTCTCCTCTTGCCGCCCCGTAGCTGCACCAAAGGGGTTGCAGAGCTGAGGCTGTTTTCTTGCAACGGGACTGATCGTGCCCGATGTCCACAGGTGGCTGAAGTTTGAGGAGGACGTGGAAGATGGCGGCGAGCGCTGGAGCAAGCCCTACGTGGCCACGCTGTCCTTGCACAGCCTCTTCGAGCTGCGGAGCTGCATCAGCAACGGGATGGTGCTGCTGGACGTTTGTGCCAACAGCATCGAAGAGATCGCAGGTACTGAGCGCACTGCGTCCCGCCGGGAACGGCCGAGCTCAATTTGCCGCGGTGCCCTTCACTCCCGTATCAAACCCTGCCCCAATGGCACATCCTTTTCCAGAACCTCCGCTGTGTTTTTAAATCGTGGGTTGCTTTTTGGATGTAGACTGGGTGTACAACAGTCACATCAGCTTTTTCTCCCAGTATGGGAGCCTTTTGAAAGCAATTTGTGGGGTCAGAGAGGCGATTAGAGAATATTCTCCGGCCAGAAAGGAGTGTCAGGGCTTGGCAGGCTGCTCTCAGAAACACGGAGTCTGCGTAAGAGCTGAACCTCCTTAAATAAGCTACTTACTACAAGCTGTTTCCTCCCGTTCTTTGTTTTGTTTTTTTTCCTATTGCCTTAACATCCAGGATTTAAGAGCTTTAAAGGCAGAGTTTATCTGGCAGGTGACCAAGCAGCATATTTCTGTGGGGAAGATAATTGAAGTTAATTGAAAAAGCGGCTTTGGAGAAATTATCTTTGACTGGCAGGTCTCCATTCAGCCCTTGCAAGAGCTGGAGAAGTCGGAGCCGTTCTTAGCACGTTTCTCCCTGTGTTTGGCAAATTGCAGTGGATGGGCAAAGGAAACTCTGGGAAAGTCTGCGCTAGAGATTGCTTATAATTTGTTGAAATGTGTCGAGCCTAGAGAGTCTGTCTAGAAACGCCAGATCAGGAAAAAAAATGTCATTATCTAGGATTGGGAATAATTATCTGAGCGGAGTGATGAATAAGCACTTTGATGATGGCTTTTAGCAAAAGAGAATTCTTCCTTTTGCTGCAAAGGCTGAACTGCATTAAAACGTCTTGCTAAGCAAGGCTGAGCCCGCGTTAGGGTATCCTGCGTGGCGCAGCCTTCGCCGGGGGCTTGAGGGGTCGGGGCTTGGGGACTTTCTGCTCTGACGGCTTTGTTTCCCGTTGCCATCTCCAGATATGATCCTGGGCCAGCAAGAGCAGTTCGCAGAGTTTGATGAGTGCACGCGGGCGAAAGTTCGAGAAGTGCTTTTGAAGAAACATCACCATCAGAACAAGAAGAAAAGAAACAACCTTCTCCCCATCGTCTGCTCGTTTCCTGACATGAGCAAGAAGCAGTTAGACGTGCATCCCCTCGACAAGCCAGGTGAGGGTTCCTGCAGGGTTTGGTACCCGATGAGGGTTTCTGCCAGGCTTTGGCACCAGGTGAAGGTTTCTGCAGGGCTTTGGCCCCATTAGACTTCTCCCGGCAAAGGAGAAGTGTCCCGATTGCTCCTTGCCTGTCTTTCTGAGTGTCTTTCTTTCTCCTCCCAACCCAAACACTCACTCCTCACCCATCTCCCACCACTGCAGAAGCTAAAAATGGGGTGAACCATGACAGCCATGCGATGGATCTAAGCAAGGTGAGACACTCGTAGCTTTCTTACACCTTTAGGGCCACATTTGCTCTTGCAAACTTGGCTGCAGAGTGTTCTGCAGAGTGCGGTGCGCTTTGCTTTTGGGGTAATGGCCTGAAAATCCTTTGTCATGCCCAGGCTGAGCTGCGCTTCATGAAGAAAATTCCCACCGGGGCTGAAGCGTGCAACGTGCTCGTAGGAGAGCTGGATTTCCTTCGCCAGCCCATCGTGGCATTTGTCCGCCTGACCCCAGCTGTCCTCCTCTCGGGCATGACGGAAGTTCCCATCCCAACGAGGTCTGAATGAGAAGCACAAAGTTTGTATTTAAAAAAAAAACCACAACAAACCACCAAATTGCACGCATCAGTTGGGCGTCCCAGGGGAACACGGCCAGTGGGAGCAAGCACGTTTCTCCCACCCACATCTCCGTGCTTTCATTTCTCCCTTCCCTGCTGGAGCTTTTAAACCCATTGGCCAATTTTAATGAAAGTTTGCCCAAAACTCAAATTTGCACTTGGTTATGATGCGTTTCAAATACATCACCGGAGTCGGTGAGCCTACACGTCCCCCCTGGAGCCACGCTCTGGGCTGGGAGCTCCCAGGGATTTCCTTGGGCGCCCTTTGAGTGAGGCCATGTTCTTCTCTCTCATTTTGGTTTTCTTGCCTAGGTTCCTGTTTGTTTTGCTTGGACCAGGAGGAAAAGCCCATCAGTACCACGAGATCGGCAGGTCCATGGCTACTATCATGACGGATGAGGTGTGACGAGATAAGAGATATCTCCGGGTCATTTTTTTGGGCTTTCTTCACCTCTTCCTGTCTCTGTAGTAGTGAGGAAGAGGGTTTGTTGTCCCTGTTAGCTGCCTGCTGGAGGCTAAAATCCTACCGGGGCTGCAGCCCGCGCCTCATCCTTCTCCCCAGGGTCCCCAGCACGCTGTCCCCAGTGGTGGCATTGCCAGGGCCAGTGAAACTTCTCCTCTTGAAGCAGAAGGCTGTGGTGTGCCATGGGGGACGGGAGCCTGGTGGAGATGGTTACAAATACTGTGATGCACAGATTTTTCCTTTGGGGGGAATATTTCCTGCCACTTCCAACAGGCGATTTGGGGGAAATGACCTTGCATTTAGCCAAGAGCTTATTGCACTGGTTAGGACATCCAAGATGGGTCATCCTCTCACCAGGTTGTCTCCTACGGCAGGTTTTCCACGACGTTGCCTATAAAGCCAAGAACCAGGATGACCTGGTGGCTGGCATCGATGAGTTTCTGGATCAGGTCATGGTTTTGCCGCCAGGAGAGTGGGATCCCTCCATCCGAATTGAGCCCCCCAAAAACATCCCTTCACAGGTGGGTGCTGCGGCAGAAGGAGGCACGAGGGGGACGGGCAGGAGGGCAGCACGGCTGGGGGTGCTGCTCAGGGGCCCAAATTCACAGGTCACGTACCCAGCCCAAAAAGCAAACCAAGCCAGTGGCTGCAAAGACATATCTTTATCTTATTTCCATTTTAACAGGAAAAAAGGAAGGTGCCAGAAGCTCTCGATGACAGCGCTTCTCACAGCAAGCCGGAGAAACACAGCGGTCCTGAACTGGAGCGGACAGGAAGGTGTGAACTGAAATAGTTTGGTGGGGTGTTTTTCTGTTTGCCCCTAAAATCTGAGCGCACACCTCCCTTCTAGCAGAGTTTTGGGGTTAACTGTGTCAGTGAAGGGGCTCCAGGTTCCCAGCTTGGTCCCCTGGGCTGGGTGGGTGGGACATTTGGGCAGCTGGGCTGAGCCGCAGCATGGTTGCACACAGGTTTTCTTGCTTTGGGGTGGAAGCAGATGTGTAAGTACCTCCAGGTAGAGCTCTGCTGCTTCTCAAAGTGAGGGACTGTTGCAATAAGAGGGGACGAGCTCTCAGGTTTGGTCTCTTTTTCTTTTTGTTGGAGGGGTTTTTCATATGCCTCAGTTTCTACTGGGGCTAAAATGGGAGAAGGAGACTTCTTTTTAGCAACGGAAGTTACTCTGTGCTTGTGATTGTCCTTCCTCAGCCAAGAAAACTTAACGCGGTCTTCCACGAAAATGTTGTGGTTTTTTTTTTTTCCTTCCTCCAGGCTCTTTGGAGGTTTGATCCGGGATGTGAAGCGAAAAGCCCCCTGGTTCTGGAGTGACTTTCGGGATGGTCTGAGCCTGCAGTGTCTGGCGTCCTTTCTCTTTCTCTACTGTGCCTGCATGTCCCCCATCATCACCTTCGGGGGACTGCTGGGGGAGGCGACCAACGGCCACATAGTGAGCACCTCTCTCTGTTGGGTGGCACGGGGGAGGACAAAACTCATGCAAAAGTCCTTGCTGCAGTGAATTTGCACTTGTTTTTTTCCCCCTAATGATTTAATTACTCGCTGCTGCCTCTCTTCCCCGGACAGAGTGCCATGGAGTCGCTGCTGGGCGCATCCATGACCGGCGTGGTGTATTCCCTCTTTGCTGGCCAACCTCTCACCATCCTCGGCAGCACCGGCCCCGTCCTCGTGTTCGAGAAGATCCTCTACAAATTCTGCAAGTAAGGCTGGCTGCTGCGGCCAGGTGCTGCGAGCGCCTTCAGAAGGCAGGGATGGAGAAAAGATGTTTTTCTTAGTGGTAGTTGGTAGATTTAAGTTGTCTTCTGTGTCACAGACATCACGCGCTGCTGCTTTAGTATGTGACGGTGCAGGAGCCCTCGGTCTCTGAAGGATGGATGGGTGGTTCGGGGTTTTTAGGGTTAAAGTGAAAGAGCAGGAGGAGGAGAAACCACAAGGATGTGGATGCCCGAGCTTGGCTGCACAGGGAAGATGAGACAAATGACTCTGGTTTGGGAATGAGGGAAGATTTGCTTTCCTCTCAGTACAAACTCGGGCACTTTTTTGCATGATTTTTGCTGGAAGTGGAAATATATTTTACCCACATATCCAAAGAGTTTTCTGGTCCAATGTTTTGATGATTTTTGAGAAAGCAGGAGCTTTTCACGCGAAATGGATATTTTCCATGACAGTCTTTTTGTTGTGGCAACTGTGATGGGAGATTAACCCCCTTATTGCAATTAAATTTATTATGAAGCCCCAACTTGCTGGCAGCAGGTAACTGGGTGCAAACCCAGCCGGTTTCGCTGTTAGGGCATCGGGGTGATGTGGGAGAACACCACCTTCCACAACAGGGACCTGACCTCAATTAGCCTCCGAGGCATTAACACAAGGTCATTGTTAAATAAGGATTAATTAGCCTCTCCTCCTGCGGGCCCACACCCTGTGCCGCAGTCCCAAGGCTGTCTGTCGAAACTGCATTTACCATCCGCAGCCTTGACACGCTCCTGAATTGCTGCCGACTTTCCCCGAAGGAAGGCACGGCTCGGAGCCTCTTGCTGCCCTCTCCACCCTGCGTTTTCTTTTGCTTTCCCAGGGACTACGCGCTCTCCTATCTCTCTCTCCGGGCATGCATTGGTCTGTGGACCGCCTTCTTCTGCATAGTGCTGGTGGCCACTGATGCTAGCTCTTTGGTGTGCTACATCACCCGCTTCACCGAAGAAGCCTTCGCCTCCCTCATCTGCATCATCTTCATCTATGAGGCTCTGGAGAAGCTGAGTCACCTGCGAGAGACCTACCCTGTGCACACGCACAGCAAGCTGGACTTCCTCACCGTCTCCTAGTGGGTTTCTTCCTCCTAAAACACCGCTGCCCCTTGGCAGGAGCTCAGGGCTGCACCTCCATCGCCTTCCCCTCACCCCCGTCTTGGCTTCTCTCCTCCCAGCTGTAAGTGTGAGGCACCGACCCATCCCAGCAACGAAACCCTGCAGTTCTGGGAGAGCAACAAGATCAATGTGTCTGGCATCACCTGGGAGAACCTCACGGTGACTGTAAGTGCCCCGAGTCACTGCTTCCTCGTGCTGCGGCCGCGGGGTCCAGGGGCACTGGCCTGGTGCAAAGCTCAGAGCCCTTCAGGTGATGGTGGGCTTCAACTTGTGCCAGTGCTGCTCTGAAAAGTCATTACTTCAGTGTGTTTAACCTCCTTGGGCCTGGGAAGGAGAGTCCACCTCTCCACCTCATCCCCGACATGGTGGGCAATAACTGTTATCCTCAGGACAGCGGTTCTGTCTGGGAGCAAGGTTCAGTGGGTGCTTTGGTTATTGGAGAAGTTGGAGGACTTCAGTTCATGCTTGAAGGCTGTAATTAGCTTCCTTAATTGGTTCCTATTAACTCCAGGCCTTGCTTTCTTACTCAGCGCTGTCTGAAGGTATGTGCATAAACTTGCATGTCTGAGCAGCCCCTTGGGCCGTTGTTGCTGGAAGCAGAGCTCAGGCACAGGGTGGGACGCTCTTATGGACATCTTCACCCCCCTTGGCCGTGTCCTGTGAGCCTGCCCCTGGGAAGGGACAATTTGTCTCTTCTCCTTTCCTGTCACTGTTGTCTTAGCCCTCCTTCCCCATTCCCTCTTTCACTCTCCCCAAGAGTTTCCAGTGTTTCCTTCCCCTCTGGTGTCTTCTTCAGCCACGGTTACCTGCCGTTCAAGCGGAGGATGTGCCATGGGTCTGTGGTACAGTGTCCCATCACATCTCCTCTCTCCGCTGTCTGTGTAGTTCCATGTGTCACTTATTCAGCTGCTGTTGATCGTTAAATATAAATCTCCGCTAGCTGCATTAGTCCCGAGGTCACGGATCTTGGAGCAAGATCCTTCAAACCCCCTAGTTATCCGAGGTTTCCTTGCCGCATGTGCACTACCTTTGTGTCCTGATGCTGTTTCCCCAGGAATGTCGGTATTTGCATGGAGAGTTTCGTGGACCTGCCTGTGGACACGATGGCCCCTACACGCCCGATGTCCTCTTCTGGTGCTGCATCCTCTTCTTCTCCACCTTTGTCCTGTCGGGCTTATTGAAGAAGTTTAAAACCAGCCGCTACTTCCCGACCAGAGTAGGTAGAAGACGGTGGCCAGCAGCAGTCTCCATACTCATTTCCCAAAATGGCTTTCCCGGAGCACTAAGCAGTGTTTGCCACCGCTTGGTCAAACTGGGAAATGTTGACCTTGAAGGCCAAACTTGGATGTCCCTCACTCATTTCGAGGAGTGCAAAACGATCGTAGTGTTTCCCACCTGCCTCGCGACCTGCCCCGGAGCGGTTTTTTGCCCAGGCAGTGGGAAATCAGGTCTTCCAAAGTTGGTTGGCTGTTGTTTTTTTGTTTGTGTTTTTTTTTCACCTTCTGTGCCTTATATGCTCAAATGGAAAGTTGATTCAAATGAGGAACTGCCATAGAAAAAGTCACAAAGGACACTGTTTCTTCCTTTTGAGGAGCAAATGATGCCTCAGTGCTTTATTCCCATTGTAGCTGTGAGTGCAGCTGTAGTGGCAGACATCTGTTTCCTTATTTTTTAATATTTATTGGCTTTTTTTTAAGGTTTGAATTTAAACCACCCTTTTCCACCTAATTAAACTTTTTTTGTTGCCTGACACCAGATCTCGCAGGTACAAACACAGCAACAGTATCTAACCGAGGGATTTGGCTGCATCTTCTCAGAGTGGTGGGAATTTGTTAACCAGCCTTAATGCTGTTGACGTCTTTAACTTTTCCATCTCACGGTATGGCCCCGTTTGTGCTGTCCCTTTCAGCTCTGCTTTCTTGCCCCAGGTACGGTCCGCAGTAAGTGACTTTGGTGTCTTCCTCACCATCGTCGTCATGGTGCTCATTGACTTCCTGGTTGGGATCCCGTCGCCGAAGCTCCACGTCCCCCACATGTTCAAGGTAATGGGGTGTTTTGGTGTGGAGCCACTTTCAGCCCTTGGGGATGCCACAAGGTGATGCTGGGACAGGACAGGGCTGAGTCTGGGGATGCTGGTGGTGTTACTATCTCCTCTTCCACCTCCGAATGCATCGTTTCCTTCTGGAAAGAAGACGCCAGCCCCAAAACTTGATACCTACAGAAGTATCTATAGGTGCTTGCGACGAGGACGCTGGCACTGCTGAACCCCGTAGGAGAGGGTGACACGAAGGCAGGGCCAGGAGATGAGGCGGCACAGCGATGGAGAGGAAAATCAAAGCCAGTGAAGTGGCTGGGCTGGGAGTTGATCCTGATGTGTGTTTTGGCTTTGTTGCAGCCTACCAGAGACGACCGCGGGTGGTTGGTCAACCCCATAGGGCCCAACCCTTGGTGGACGGTGTTGGCCGCGCCCATCCCAGCTCTGCTCTGCACCATCTTGATATTCATGGACCAGCAGATCACGTCTGTCATTGTCAACAGGAAGGAGCACAAGCTGAAGGTAAGGGGCTGCGAGAGCTGACCCCATCCCCACCCCACTCTGGGCTGCAGGTGTGGGGAGAAGCTCCTATGCCAAGTGCTTTGTGAAGGCGTTGGTTCGGGACAATGTCAGGCTGTGTGGCAGGATGCTCTGCTGGATTAGTGATGTCACAGGGAGCAAACGAGGGCAGTTCAGATGAGCAATCTTTTGGAGGAGCAAATTAATTTTCGAGCACTATAGAAGCGTATTTGTGTTTCAAAACGCCAGCAGGAGCTGGGGGAACGAACTGTTTTGACGCACTGCCAGGGATAACTCGGGGTCACATCTTGCTTACAAGCAGTAGAAATTTCTTTATGAATGAAAATAGTCTGTTTGTTTGTGTGTTTGTTTGAGAAGTAGCTATTGCACAAACCTCCCAAATCCACTTGGTCTGAACCCCTGCCAGATTTTCACGAAAGGTGCTTGCGCAAAGACCATATCCATCCTTATTTTTGCCAATTCTTCTCTTAAATTTTCAAGAGGGTGACTTGCGCCCAAGTAGGGTTTGAGTCTGAGTCGCGACGTTGTCCTCGCTCTTGTGCTGTGGGATGCTCTGTTCCTTGTTTTGCTGCCCACAGAAAGGATGCGGGTACCACCTGGACCTTTTCATGGTGGCCGTGATGCTCGGGGTGTGCTCCGTGATGGGGCTGCCCTGGTTTGTGGCTGCGACTGTCCTGTCCATCACCCACGTCAATAGCCTCAAAGTGGAGTCTGGCTGCTCAGCTCCAGGAGAACAACCCAAGTTTCTGGGGATACGAGAGCAGAGAGTCACCGGCTTGATGATCTTTGTGCTCATGGGCTGCTCTGTCTTCTTCACTTCGGTGTTAAAGGTAAGAGGAAAATGCAAAACGCCCAACAAGCGTGAGCTTTTTGGAGGTTATACAAAAACCATCCCCTCCCTCCAGGCCTGAGTAGGTGTGGAGCAGAGGAGGAGGCGATCCCAAACCTTGAGGCTTGGCCCACGGTGGGAACCAGCCTCAGTTACGCTTTCCAGCCCTTCACACCCCAGTTTGGTGTCCTCGAGGCAAGCGAGCAGGACAACTGCTTTAATTCCCAGGTGTCTCTCAGGCCCACCTGTGTTTATGGGTTACGACGAAGCGGATTCAGACCAGTACACTGCTCTCTTTCAAGCAGGCAGCACCTTATGGGATGCAATTGGCTCCCCCAAATGCCTCCCAACAGCCGTTCCCAGTAGCTAAACACACCAAAATCATCCCCGTGGGCTTCCTTGTGTGTTCCTCCCACAAAGTCACCGCAGCTCTAGGCTAAAAGGAGGCACTTCGCTTTTGCATGTTGCCACAAAAATGTGTAGAAATGTTCTTCAGCCGTCACAGAACGTGGCGTACAGTTTCATGGGTGAAATGACCTATTTTCCTCCAACCTTTCAGGAAAACAGGATTATTCTAATGAAACGTAACTAAATGCTCTGCCTAAAGCAGAGCATTCACTCACTCACTCACACACACAAAACCTCTATGTGTTGAGAGCTGAAACATCTCTAACCCTGTGGAAACTGGAAAGCTTTAGGCAATTTTAGGCAGTGCCTCTAGAAGAGAGCAGTAATACTGGAAATGCAATTAAAAAAATAAATTATTGCATTCTTTTTTTTAATTTCCCAGTTTATACCCATGCCTGTGCTTTACGGTGTCTTTCTCTACATGGGCGTGTCGTCACTCAGAGGGATTCAGGTACGGACTCTTACAGCGTGCAGCTCCCTGCTGTGTCATCTCCAGAGACGCAGGAAAAAAGCAGTGGTGTGGGAGAAAACCTCCCCAAAAGCAGGCAGTGAAAGTATTTTGTATAAGGAAAAGATTGGTGGGGGCACAGGAGGTACGTAGGGTGGGAGGACCAGGCAAGTTCAGCGCGCTCTGCATCACAGTTTGGGACAGGGCAGTGTTTGGTGTGGTGAAAATGGGGGAATTCAGTGCAAAGCGAAGGCGATTTCTACTGCCGGTGGGAATCCTCACTGGGGGATTGAGTGGGCTGAGAAATGCCAAATAACAAACAGAAGAATAGAATATATTAAAAATATATTTTTATAGAAGAACAGGGAGGGGGGGTGAGATGGTCTGAGGAGGACCTGGGGGTGCGGACTGATGAGAAGCTCACCGTGAGCCGGCAATGCGCGATCGCAGCCCAGAAGGCCGACCACATCCTGGGCTGCATCAGCAGTGTGGCCGGCAGGGCGAGGGGGGATTGTGCCCTCTGCTGTGCTCTGCTCTGGGGAGACCCCCTGCAGTGCTGCCTCCAGCTCGGGGGGCTGCAGCACAGGAGAGCCATGGACCTGGTGGAGCGGGGCCAGAGGAGGCCCCGGAGATGCTGGGAGGGCTGGAGCCCCTCTGCTGGGAGGACAGGCTGGGAGAGTTGGGGGTGTTCAGCCTGGAGAAGAGAAGGCTCCGGGGAGTCCAGTGCCTAAAGGGGCTCCAGGAGAGTTGGGGAGGGACTCTGGATGAGGGAGGGGAGCGATGGGACGAGGGTGTATGGTTTGACACTGACAGAGGGCAGATTGAGATGAGATATCAGGGAGAAATTTTTCCCTGTGAGGGTGGTGAGGCACCAGCGCAGGTTGCCCTGAGAATCTGTGGCTGCCCCATCCCTGGAGGTGTTCAAGGCCAGGTTGGACGGGGCTTGGAGCAACCTGGGCTGGTGGGAGGTGTCCCTGCCCAGGGCAGGGGGTGGGACTGGCTGGTGTTCGAGGTCCCTTCCAACCTAAACCCTTCTGTGATTCTATAATAGAAGGATGTGGAATAATTGCACTTTGGTGGGCAGCTCTCATGGACACACTGGTTTATAGATGGAGCAAAGGGAAAACGGGTGCTGCTCCTGGGAGGAACAAAGTGGGATCCAGGATTTCTCACTGCACGCGAGATCCTGAAAACTCCTTCCATGTCCCAACAGGGCCGGAAACTTTCCGCAGCCCCAAGGGGTAACTTTTCCGCTTTTATTTTGCAGTTCTTTGACCGCTTGAAGCTCTTTTGGATGCCGGCAAAACACCAGCCGGATTTCATCTACCTGCGGCACGTTCCCTTGCGGAAGGTGCATTTCTTCACCTTGATCCAGCTCATCTGCCTCGTCCTGCTCTGGGCCATCAAGGTGTCCCGTGCTGCCATCATCTTTCCCATGATGGTAAGAGCCGGTGCTGCTCAGCAGCGGGACGTTTGCAGCGTCGGAGTGAGACGTAGCATCATCTCAGACCTCACCCCCTCTTCCTTCTTATTTTGTGAAGGTTTTGGCTCTCGTGTTTGTCCGGAAAGTGATGGACTTCTGCTTCTCAAAGCGGGAGCTCAGCTTTTTGGATGACCTTATGCCAGAAAGCAGGAAGAAGTTGTCCGATGCCAAAAATGAAGCCAAAGAAGAAGAGGTGATGCTTGCTGGGTGCTCGGGGCTGGATGTCTCCCTCGGGCTCTGAGATTGCCTCTTTCTGTCAGAGCTTCTCTTGAAATGTTGGGGGAAGATCCGAACTCAATAGAAATAGATCCTGACAGCCTGGATCCCGCATCATAACCTTGTTTTTAAATTAGCAGTGAGCTTAACACTTGAATAGCGGTATAATTTTTAAAGGTGCCATTTATAATAAACATTATCATTATGATGGAAAGATTTGCTCATAAGGGTGGTTTTAACCCCCCCCAAAATGTTTGGAGTGAAAGGTCTTTCCCCGGCTGCGCTAACAGAAGGTCAGAAGGAGAGGGCAGCACGTGGGCTTTGCTGGGTCTTTAGTTTATCTCCACTTCGATCATAGACAGACAACTTTGATTTGTCCCTTTTTATGTCAGGACTCCCAGGAGATGATGGAAGCTGCTGCTGCAAACTCCATTCGGCTGCAGCTGGGCAAGACCAGCAGCGCGGATATCCCAAAGCCAAGCAGCGACAGGTAAAGCCCCACCAAGCAGCAGGACCCCCGGCAAGATCAGCCTGAAGGGGGTTGGCAGAATTTTCTCCACGTTTATCTTTGCTGAGCATCCCAGCGCCATGCACTCAGCTTGGCGGGAAGAGCAAATTTATGGGCAAGGCGGGCGGCAGAGCGCTGGCACAGCTGCCCAGAGAGGTGGGGGAGTCTCCCACTCGGGAGCCATTCCAAACCCGCCTGGAGGTGTCCTGTGCCACTGCTGTAGGTGCCCCTGCTCTGACAGGCGTGGGACTGGGTGAGCTCCAGAGGGCCCTTCCAGCCCTGACCAGTCTGGGATTCTGTGCAGAGCCTTTGCACAGAGCTGTAGCTCTGCGGCTCTCCGGCTCGCCTTCCAAACCTCCTCCTCCCGCCCAACCCGCTGTGCTTATGCGCAGCTTTGGTTCTCCTCCCCCCCGTTCCTCTTGCTGGTGCTGATGCGCTGGGTGGCGTCAGTTCCCACAGTCACAGATTGCTGTCTCAAATATTTATTGCAGGACTGATCCTTCGGAGATTAATATCTCGGATGAGATATCAAAAACAACCGTGTGGAAGGCTCTCACTATGAGCACGGAAACAGTCTGAATTTGGGGAGAAAAGAGGTAAAGGATTGCGTGGGAATGTGGCCGTGCTCCTTTGTGAGCGGTGGCACGTGCCTACGGCTTTTTTTTTTTTGCCGGCAATGCCGAGCAAGCGGCGAGGGCTGCGGCACACGAACCAGCTCCTCTGCCGGCGCGGTCCCACGAGCGGGGCAACAGCCCCACTGATGACGCTCTCCCTCCTTTTCTCTCTCCTCCTCCCCCCCAACTCCAGTTTTCATGTTTAGGAATCTTGACTTTGAAGGAGAGGCGTGAGAACGTGACTCGGGGATGTGCCCACGCAGACATGGGCAGAAACCGCTTTTATTTTGTTTTCCAGTTGGAGGATTCCCCTTTAAGCCACGGCGATGGTTTCAGCTGTCCTTGGTGTGCTTCAGGCATTCCCTCTCTCCAGAGCAGCAAACTGAGGTGCACATGACAGTCAGTGGGAGTTCAGTGGTGTTCCGCCTCCGTGTGTTCATGTGCGGGTTGTTGCCGTTTTGTAGCGGTAGACGGACTGCTGCCGCTTCATCGTTCAGTGCTATTTTTTTAATATCTCACTCCTCCTCTTCTGTTTCTCGTTTTTTTTTTTTTTTTTTTTATTCCCCCAAAATAAACTCTGAACGCTTCTGTTGTATGTGACGCATTCTCCCCTTTCTTCTTCATTGCGACCAGGTTCTCGGGTCTGGTTTGGGGTCCTGCCTTCAGTTCGCCCTTCTGTCTCTCCCTGGCAGGAGAGGGATGCCCTCCGTGGCGGGGCAGCGCGGAGCGCCCGAGCGGTTGGGCCGAGGCGAAGGAAAAGCATTTGCTCCCTGTGCTCCAGTTTTACATTGGAGTTTTTTTGGAATTTTTGTTTGTTTGTTTGTTTTTATTATAATTATTTTTCTTCCTTCGGCTCTGCCGTCAGCCTGGAAGCTGCAAAAGGCAGAAATGGCGCCTTCTCCTCCCCCGGCTGTTAAATTAATATAAGGCAGCGCTTCAGATCAAACCCCTCCAATCCGCCGGGTGGTGGCGGGAGCGGCCAGGCGAGACCTGGGGCTCTGTGTCCCCGGGCTGCCCCTCCGCTGTCCCTCCGCTTTCCTTCCTTTTCCCTCCCTGGCTCTCTCGCTGTGGTGTTTTTTCCTCCTCCCCTCTCCTCACAAAGCCGCGTCTCTCTCGCAGGGTGGGATGAGCCCGGAGGCAAGTGGGAAGGTGCCTTTTCCTCCTCCTTTTTCCTGCCCCTTTGCAGGAAGAAGCTGTTGAGCAGAGATGGTTCTCGTGCTCTCTTCCCATCTCGGGGGGGTCGTTGGGCTGCGGCGTGGGGCTGCGGAGCCCAGGAGGAGAGGACAACCCCGAAGAAAAGGTCCCCTTGCCGCCCTCCACCAGCAGCGGTGGGATGGGTGCAGGGACCCTCCTGCCATCGGCTTATCCCGTCCCCTGCGGGAGCCTTTTTCTGCAGCAAACCGACCCAAAACGACAACGGCACGTTGGTGCTTCTTGCTAAATGGGGAGGGGGGAGAAAAACAAATCATCTATCAGTTTGCTCTGTAAGGATGGAAGCGGCGCATCCCCAAACAGGGCCAAAATCAGGCGGCTTTTACGGGACGGGGTTTTGCAAAGCGGCTGGTGCCAGTGCCCCACGGTGACGGTCGGAGGGGGAAGAAACTGGTTGAGCCCTTAAAAAGAGGAAAAGAAAAAGGCTCGGAGGAAGGGAAAGGTGCAGCGCCGGGGTTTCCTTGCTGCTGTTCCTCCGGGATGCCCGTGCGCGTCCCCTCCACGCTGCCCTCCCGGCAGGACCGTGCTCGCTGCTCCGGCTCTGCCTCCCCGGAGGGGAAAGGTCCCAGAGCAGGAGAGTCCCTGTCTCTCCCCCCTTCCCAAAAGAAACTTTAATTTAATCGTTACACTGGTGACCCACAGTGGCTGTGGGACTGGGGGCTGTGGTACCAGCCCTATTGCTGCCCTGCCCTTAAAATGGAATTATACACTTCTAATATAGGGCAATTTGGTTTTTTTTTTCCATTTTGTTTTCCTGCCTGTAAAAGGAGGGAGTGGGGCTGAGCTTCACTCCCTCCTGGCCGGGACCGGGGCCAGAGCCTGGGATTGTTTTCGGCACGTGCCGGGCATCACTCCGGCAGAGACAGAAAGGAAGAAAATCACCCTGGAGGGAAAACGCGGACGGTTTTGGGGCAGAGTGGGCTGAGTCCGGCTCTGCATCTCCCCCCTCCCCAGGGGCGACAAAACCTTGGCGGCTGCCTCCAAAAGTCCTTACTTAAAAAGCAAAGCAGATTTCCCCGGCGCGGCCCTCTTCTGCATTCGAAGCTCGGGGGTTTTTGCTGCTTACAGGGTGAGATTTTTTATTTATTTATATATTTATGTATTTATTTTTAATTAAATGAAAGCTGAGGCCTTGGTTAACAACGTGACTCTGAGCCACCTAAAAGGCGGCGGTAACCCCCCGGGCTGACTGTGGGACCCAGTGCTGCGCCTGTCCCCCCCTTCGTGCCCCGTAATCCCACGGCCGGCTCCGTATTTTGGGAGGATTTAATATTTCCCTGTGCAGAGGAGAATTTTACGGGGAGGAGTCGGGAGGAAAAATCTCTCTCAAAGCTGCTGCTGGAGTCGCTTTAGGAATCAAAAGAGATATCCCTGCAGTGACCCGCAATGCTTTAGTTGGCAGCAAAGCCCCTTCCCAGCGAGGCGGGACGGGGGCTGCTGTGCGCTTCGGTGCCTTCAAACAGCTCCTCACACCCCCGGGGGCCCCTCGAAAGAAGTTTCCTAAAATGATACGCATAAAAGAGATCTTTAAGCGGGGTGTGTGTGTATGTAATGTAAAAAGGTAATAAAAAAGGGTGGGTTTTTTTTAATTATTTTAATTCCCCCCCCCTCCCCCCAGTGCGCTACATGTAGAAATACACCAATTATTTTTGTTGCGCAGATGCTGAAATATATTTATTTTATTGTAAGAGATGATCTAGTTTGGAAACACTCCGTGTTGTAAATAAAACTGGAGGTGGGGGGTGGGGGAATCCCCCAAGCGAATCTGTGTTAGTTATCACTTTGAATCTTTGTGTGGTTTTGTGTTTGGTTTTAGTTTTTTTGTTTCATTGGGTTTTTTTAATTTATTTTGGGTTCATTCTGTGGAACACAAATGACACAAATCCCTGTCGCCGTCGTGTGGGTCCCGTCGGTGGAGCGTCACTGTGGACTGAGGGGTTCCATGGGACTGTCGGCCCTTTTTCTCTTGTTGCCCATTGAACGTAATGGGAAAAAAAATGGAATAAACCTCTCGTTTGTCTCACTGCGCCGCTGCCGTGTCTTTGGGAGGGCGGGGAGGAGGCAGAGGGGGCTGTGGAGCTTTTTTTGAGGGGGGGGGGGGGCGGAGGGGATGGAGGAGTGGGTAGCACTGATTTTTGGGAGAAAGCCCATTTGCCTGGGGCTGGGGGTGGGGAACCAGCTGACTGGGGAAAGGGCTGAAATTAGCGGGTTTGGGGGGTTGAAAAATTTAATGACTTAACTATGTTTTGGTTTTTAATTTATTTTTTTTTTAATTTGGGTTATTAAATTTGGGGGTTTAAATTTTGTTGTTTACTTTAATTTGGGTTTTTAAATGTTTTTTTGATATATAATTTTGGTTGTTTCTCTGTGCAAGTAATTGCAATGAGCTCTGTGTTGCAGGAGGGAGGGGACAGCAGTGTCACACGTGTCCCCTCTGCCAGACCGTGGGGTGCTCAGGGAGCTCAGAAAGGGGACTGGGGGGGATGGAGGGGCCGGCGCACAACAGAAATTGAGCATTTCTTCCTCCCTACATTCTTGGGGGTATATTTTTGCCCATCTGCAATAGTTAATTAGCATTACATTAAATCCAAAGAGATTCTAGTTATCTTTCATATAGTATTTTTTTTATTCATTTCTTTCAACCCCCCCTCTGGCACAGGTCTGTGGGGTCAGGCAGGCGCATCCCCAGTGCCCTTTTACCTAAAACTTGAGGAACTGAGTGAAAAAAGAGGGCACCTGAGCCAAGCCAGGGGTCAGAGCCTGGAAATCCCGGGGGACCGGCGGCGTGCGGGATCCCCATGCGATGCTCGGAGGCGTTGGAGACGTCAGAAACCGGCAGCCGGATTTAGGGAAGGTTTTATTATGATTTAGGGAAAGCTGCAGGATCCGCAGTGCTGTGGGAGCAGTTACAGAGAAAACTGAGCTGGAGAAATCGAGGTTTGAAGGGGTGGTCGAGCCGCGGGGGCACTTACCTTCTGCAAAGACAGCCGTTCCCCTAAAAGCAAGATCCTCTTTTCCTCCTTCGAGCTGGTTGTGGCTGAACTCTTCTCCTCACCGGTGCCTTTAAGCTGGTTAGCAGGATGCTAAAAGCTGACGGGTAGGTCACCGCTACTCCTGGTTTTAGTCGGATGGGTCGTTATGAATCATTACAGCGTTTTTTAAGTGGGGCTGTTGCAAAAAATACAGTTGTTGCAGTATTTCCCACCTTACGCCTTCAGCGAGGGGCTGGTTTGGTGGTTGGGGGTGGGGGGGTGGGGGGTGGTGGGGGGTGGGGGGTGGTGGTGGTGGTGGTTCTCTTTTCTATTTTTTTCCACTCTTTGGACCAAAGGAGTGACCTGTGGGTTTCCTCCTTTCAGGTGAGATGGCCCTGTGGTGCCACAGCCCATCTCGCAGGGAGGAATGATTTCTCTGCCCACGGGGCCACCCTTTCCAACACCTTTGGTTTGAGTTGAAAAAGTTAAGAAACAAAGAAGAGGGAAAATGTAAAAGAAGCCTTTGGGTACCCAAGCACCGGCTGCTGCTTTTCGCCGAGTGAAACTCGGGTGGGAGCTCATCAGCTGGACAGACACCATCATAGACTCACGGAATGGTTTGGGTTGGAAGGGACCTTGAAGATCATCGAGTTCCACCTCCCGCCATGGGCAGGGACACCTCCCACTAGACCCAAGCCTGGTTTCATCCTCCAAGGTCAGATCTGCAACTGGGGCCGTTCCCCACCAAGTGTCAAGGACCGGCGCAGGAAGTGCAATTCCTGGGGCTCTGGTGGATTAAAGGAGCTGCTTCGGTCCCTCAAGATACCCTAAAAAAAACAGAACAGGGGCAGAATCCACCCAGTGTGAAGGAGTTACAGCAAGTTCTAGGAACTTTAAGCTGTTGGCGTAAACACACCCCTGGCTTTTCCATCATTGCTCGCCCCTTGATGATTTGCTCAGGAAGGGAAAATCCTGGGAATGGACTGACCAACATACCAATGCCTTGGAATTGCTAATAAAAGAGCTGAGGTTATTCCAACAACTTGGTCCTATACATCCAACTGACCCTGTCCATGTAGAATGGGGGTTCAGTGAACGTGGTTCTCACTGCACTTTGGCAGAAGGGACCCACACACCTCCACTCCCCACACCGACAACCCTCCCCCTCCCCCAACGCTCCAAAAAGCAGCATTCCTTAGTGCAGACTCCTTAAGCTGACTCCACAGCTACGGCTCCCCGTCGGCTCTGGGGGAGACAAGGGGGCCCCGGGGCTCTCCGTGGGCTTTAAAGGGGTCCCAGGGCTGCCCACGGGCAGAGAGAGGGGTAGGAGAAGAAAAAAGGAGGAGAGGAGAGGAGAGGAGAGGAGAGGAGAGGAGAGGAGAGGAGAGGAGAGGAGAGGAGAGGAGAGGAGAGGAGAGAAGAGAAGAGAAGAGAAGAGAAGAGAAGAGAAGAGAAGAGAAGAGAAGAGAAGAGAAGAGAAGAGAGAAGAGTCGAGGGGGGAGGGGAGAATGGTGGGGGGAAGGGTTGAGGGTGTGGGAGTGAGCGTGTGAGGGGGGAGTGAGGGGAATGGGTGTTTGTGAGGGGGGAAGGGGTTTTCGTGAGTGGGAGAGGAGAAGGAGAGGAGGTTTGCAGGGCTGTGAGGTGTCTGTGAGAGAGGAGGCCCCGGAGGGAGGTGAGTGGAAAGGGCTGTGTGTGGAAAGAAAAGCTTTAAGGACAGGCTGGGCTGGAGAAAGGTGGTGGCCCTGAGGGAGGGCTTGGGGAGCGGGGCTAGAAGCGTGGGTTTGGGGCAAAACTCTGGGAAAGAAACTGCAGGACAGGGCCAATCTGAGTATACAGTTTTAGCGAAGCTTCAAGCAAAGGGTGACCAAAGGTGCCTCTTGTCCTTTTGTGGGCTGGTTTTGTCCAAGTTATTCATGCGAGTGGATTTTTGCCACACGGGATGGGAACGTTCGCTTCCCGGGATAGCTGATGCCCCTGGATAACCACTGCCCGCGAAGCACTGCGAAACCCCGTGTTCAAAAATGAGAACAAAGGCCGGGTTTTGCCTCTCGGAAGGATCTCTAAGCACCGTCTCCACGTTGTTTTCAGTACCTTTCTGGTTGTTTTCTTTCCCCCCACCCCCGTGATGTCCGTCGGGGGGGCTGGCGGAGCTCTGCAGGCGGATGTGGGGCTCATTTTGGTGAGGGCTGAGCTGATTTCAGGGAGTCCCGGCTCATTTTGCGGAGGATTGGGCTGGTTTAGGGGGGTCCCGGCGCATTTGGGGGAGGGCTGCGCTGGTTTCGGCCTCGCAGTGCCCGGGGCGGAAAGAAGCGGTGGTGCGGGGCTGAGGGGGCCTCGTCCTCCTCGGCGCGGCCCCGCCCCTCTCGTCCGCCGTTGCCGCGGCGACGTTGGGGGGCGTGGCCCGGATCTGCCGTCAGCGCATGCGCGGTTGGGCGGACGCGAAGGAGAACGTTTCCGTTGTGCGGCGGTGGTCGGGAGCTGCGGCGTTCGGTACCGAGAGAGATGGGGGGACCGGGGCCGAGGGGGGCGGGGGCGGGAGCGGGAGCGGGGTGGGGTGGGGTGGCGGCAGCGACAGCGCAGCGGCAGCGGCAGGAGCGGTACGGAGGTCTCCGGGGCCAGTTGGGGGGGTTTGTAGGGTGGCGGGACCGGGCTGGGGGCCTCGGGGGGCGGTCTGGGCCTTTTTGGGGGGGGCAGAGCCGAGTGGGGGGTCCTCGGGGAGAACAGGGCCGATTCAGGCTCCCCCGTCCCCCGCTGCCGCCCCCTCACCCCCCGCTCGCTCCCCGCAGGTGGCGGCAGCCCCGGCCGCAGCGCAGGGTGCCCGGGGCCGGCCTGGCCGGGCGCTTGGCTCCGCTCTGGGCTCCGCTCTCAGCTCCCCCCGGCAGGTCAGCCCGGCCGTGCCCCCTTCGCCCGCCTCCAGCCCACGGCCGAGCCCCCCCAGGTACCCCCGAGATGGGTCGGGGGGTGTCAGCGCTGGGCCCCCTGAAGCGGGGGTGGGTGGTGGGCACGGGCATTGCTGGGAGCCCGTGGGCAGCCCTGGGACCCCCTTAAAGCCCACGGAGACCCCCGGGGCCCCCTTGTCTCCCCCAGAGCCCACGGGGAGCCGTAGCTGTGGAGTCAGCTTAAGGAGTCTGCCCTAAGGACTGCTGCTTTTTGGAGCGTTGGGGGAGGGGGAGGGTTGTCGGTGCGGGGAGTGGAGGTGTGTGGGAGGAGTCTCGTGTCTTTGGGGAGCTTTGGGGGTGTTGGGCAGATTTGTGGGAGTGGGGGAGGGGTCCCCTCCTTTGGAGCTCCCTGGTTCTTTTCTTCCAAACTGTGGGAGGCAGCGGGCGAAGGGGGAAGGCAATAGAGTGGGTTGCTGTATTTCAGTCCTTGGTTGAGAGTCAGCGACTCTGCTCCCTTGCTGCTCAGCAGACTATTGGCTCCGTGGGGCTCTTTCTCCAGGCAGGCTACGACTACAGAAACGGCCCCACTTCCTCGGAAGAGTTGTCAGCGGTGACGTCTCCTGTGAACGTACTGCCTGACGTTGGATAGACCTGGCACCACGCAGCAGCTCAGAGCCCCACAGCGTATGCTTCCGCACTCAGTCCCGTCCCCTGCCTGGGAACCCACTCTTTCTCGGTCCCTGCTGGCAGCTCCCGTGGAGGCTCCTGGCCCAGGACCGGCCCCGGTTTCCCCACTGCTCCACCAGCAGCCATGGGAGAGCGGGGGTGTCCTGAGTGTGTGAGCACCACTGGCTCTGTTGCTGCACTGGGCCAGGCCTCCAGGATGTCGTAGAGGGAGCTCTGAGAAGAGAAGCTGCTCCTCAATAGGCTGCTGCAGTCCTCCGAGTTGGCCAGCGAGCACAGGCTGCAGGGTGCAGCCGCGCAACCCTGGGGTGCCCGCCGTGGGAAATGTTAAAGAAATAAAATGTTGGTCTCTATCCCTGGTGCTGTGGTTCATCCTGCCATCCCGCGGCTGGGGCTGTGCCCCCCTCAGTGCCCGACCCAGTGGGACAGGCTGGCACTGCGGGCACCCACCAGCCTGGGGGGGTGGTGGTGTCAGGGGAGCTGGGTGGGCTGGAGAAAGGGAGGAAGCACCTCTTGAAAACAGCTCGGCCCTCTCCAGCCACAAAAGCCTCCCCAGAGGCACCAGAGGGGACCCCCAGATCCTTGAAGGGCTGCCCCAGACTCCCTCTGGCCTGCAAGACTCCCCCCCAAGACCCCATAAGGGCCGCCCAGGACCCCTTACGCACACCCCAGTGGCGTCCCAAATCTGGGTTCTTTACCTGCTGGGCAAGCCAGTAACACACTGTGTGGGAGCAGCCAGCCAAGCCGGTTTCAGAGCACAAGAGGTGAGAGGCAGGGAGCTGCCATCCCACTCAGCTCCATCTCCGCCGTGCCGTGGCTGTGCAGAGAGAACTTGGGGGGAGCTGCAAAACAGCTTCTCAGCCCGGGCTTATCTCCAGATGGCACAGAACACCCAAAACCAAATGGCCCTTAACAGACAAAATGCCCCGAGTCCCATCCCACCACTCTTCCCGTGATGTTGAGCGCCGGACATCACAAATTGGCAACAGAGACTTCGCTATGGCACCACCAGAGGGAAATATCCCAGACAGTGTAATCCACTCGGGCATAATCCTGCACCCTCACCAAGTCAGGAAATATAAACCGCAGGGTCTGGGGAGACAAATGGGGGATCCTCCAAGGATACAGCTGGCCCCTAGGAGATCCATCCCCCCCATCCAGGACGCTGGAGGGAAGCATTTACAGCCGAGCACGGCCTTTCCTTTAACCTCTAGAAAAGCCGGCTTTTGCTAAAAAACAAATGTCCCCTTCCCACCCCGGGCCCCTCTGGAATTAAATAAATAAATAAATAATTGAAATCCTTACAAAACTTAAAAATCGCCGTTAGTTTCGTTAGGGTTACATTAATTCTAAAAACTGACGAGCCGCTGCGCTGTGCGCTGCAGCCCAACCTCCCCCCCTCAATGCTGGGCGAGCTCCTCTGGCCATGCCTGGGATGAAAAACCGGTGGCTTTTAGGAAATAAAAAATAAATAAAAAAAAAAGAATAATAAAACCTCTCTCTCTCTCTCTCTCTCTGCCTCTGTTAGTCCAACTAAAGGGATAGCGTCGGGAGGCGAGGGAGGAGGAAGGGGGAGGCTGTGGGATGGAGAGAGCCCTCCCCGTACCCCTCGGCTGTGCATCCTCGCAGTGCCACGGGGAATGGGGGTGGGGGGTTCTGTGGGGGGGTCTTTGGTTTGCACAGGGTGGCCGTGTTGGGGGCTCAGCCCCATCCTTACAGTGCTGGGGCGCACGGGGCTACCAGGCACAGGGTCCCTCCCCCAGTGAGGTGCTTTGGTGCGCTGAGGTGTTAGATGGGGTGGCACAGCCCCTGCCCGCCCCGGGAGGGGGGACACCACCTCTCCGGCGGCACTGGATGGGTGGGAGGGAGGGAGGGAGCAGAGCTGTGGGAGCCATGGAGAAAGGCGTGGGGGTGTCCCTCATCGTGGCAGACCCCAGCAGCCCTACCCCACCACCCGGCCACCCCAAGGGACACCTAAGCCCCATCTTGATCCTCTCCCCGTTGGGTGATGCCCTTCCACCCACCCCGGAGGTGCGCTCCCCTCCTGCGGGGGGGGACGCCCAGCGCTCTCCTGGCTAGAGAAGCACCGGGGGGGGTGGTTAGGGGGCATCTGAGCTTCCCAGTTACACGGGCGTAATTAGTGCACCATTAATAACCATTAGTAACCACTTTGGCTCTGCTAACCAACTGCGGCGAGGCCCCCACCCCGCTTTAGCACAGGCTTCCTGATGCCAACACCTCCCCGAGCCACTGGGTAAAGCGACACCTGGCAAAAAAACACCACCCCCCAAAAATACCCCACACCACACCCCCCACTCCCCATCCACCCCTTCTCTCCTCATCACAGCCATGGGGCAAACTGCCCCCCCCGCCCCCCCCCCCCCCCCCAATCTCAGCTTGGCCGTTGTTATATGTTGATCTCACAAAATTGACGTGAGACAGAGTCAATTAAAATTTGAAGTATTTATTAGCAAGCGGCAGCAAGCAAAACAGCGCTGGGCGGCCCGGGAGTCTCACTCCACCGACGGCGCGCACCCAATGCAGCGGCCTTCTCAAATATATATGGTACTTTTTACATAATCATAAGATCTCTTAATACGGCTATACATATGCATAACCTATCCCCGCTTCGTATTAAAATTAGCTTTAAGAAGTCATTTTCATAAACTCCTCCTAACTGTGCTTGCGCAATGCTTTGTGGTGGTGGTCGCTGAGGGTCTTGGGGATGAAGGCTGCAAATTCTTCTTCATCACTTCAAGTAACCTTTCGTCCCCACGCAGACTCAGTTTTTCTTTTTGGTCTCTGTCCAGACCGCAGGGTTGGTTTCAGCCGCCTTTCAAGGCCTTCTTTTATTTGTTATCAGGAGCTGTCCTTGGCAATGCCTCAAGACTTCTTGCTTCGTCCATTTTTTATCAGGCCTGTCTTTTAGGTCATGAATTACTTCTAGTTAATTAGTACTATATCTTTGACTCAGTCCCCCCCTTTTTCTAAAGAGTTAGTAAATTCTATAAGGATTCTTCATCTAACATTTTCTCAAAGTATTTATCTAAGTGCTATAGGTATCTCTAAAACTCTGGCAGTACTAAACAAACACCTTTAAAATTCCACAAATTAATATCTTAACACTAGTATTGCCAGTGGTCTTGGGGTGAAGGCTCCTTTCCTTCAAGTCTTTTCACAATTTATTATACTTTGTCTACATAACTTGACCTTGCGGCTTAGCCTTGCCTGCACAATCATGCATATCCTGTTTACACAGTAAAATGTTGGCCATCTTGCCACCTCTTGTTAAGCAGTTGCCTTCTTGTGGAAATGTAAGTTTTTAGGTTTGGTGAACAAACGATACTGAGTTTATCACACCGGGGCTCGTCCTCCTTTTTGTCTCGCCTCTTCCTTATCATCAGAGAATCTTAGAACGGTTTAGGTTGGAGAAACCTTAAAGATCATGTACTTCCTACTCCCTACCATGGGCCGGGACACCTTCTACTAGACCAGGTTGCTCAAAGCCCCATCCAACCTCGCATTGAACACCTCCAGGGATGGGGCAGCCACAGCTTCTCTGGGCAACCTGGGCCAGTGCCTCACCACCCTCAGAGTGCAAAATTTCTTCCTAATATCTAGTCTAAATCTCCCCTCTTCTAGTTTGAAGCCATTCCCCCTCATCCTGTCAGTACATGCCCTTGTCAAAAGTCCTTTTCCAGCCTTCTTGTAGGCGCCCTTCAGATACTGGAAAGCTGCTATAAGGTCTCCCTGGAGCCTTCTCTTCCCCAGGTTGAACAAGCCCAACTCTCTCAGCGTGTCCTCACAGGAGAGGTGCTCCAGCCCTCGGATCATCTTCGTGCCCTCCTCTGGACTTGCTCCAAGAGGTCGATGTCCATGTTTAGGGCTCCAAAGCTGAAGTCTCCAAAGAGTCCATATGGGGTCTCATGAGAGCAGAGTAGAGGGGCAGAATCACCTCCCTTGATCTGCTGGCCATGATTCTTTTGATGCAGCCCAGGATGCGGTTGGCCTTCTGGGCTGTAAGTGCCCATTGCTGGCTTGTGCTGAGCTTCTCATCCACCAACACCCCCAAGTACTTCTCCTCAGGGCTGCTCTCAATCCGTTCTCTGCCCAGTGTCTCTTTGTGCTTGAATTGCCCTGACCGTCGTGTGGGTCCTTGCACTTGGCCTTGTTGAACTTCATGAGGTTTGCACAGGCCCACTTCTCCAGCCTGTCCAGGTCCCTCTGGATAGCATCTCTGCCCTCCAGTGTGTTGTCCACTCCACACAACTTGCTGTGGTCGTAAAACTTGCTGAAGGTTCATGTGATCCCACCATCCATGTCACTGACAAAGATGTTAAACTGTACTAGTCCCAGTACTGACCCCTGAGGAACAGCACTCATCACTGCTTGCTACTTGGACATGGAGCTGTGGACTGCAACTCTTTGAATTGTGACTGTCCATCCAGTTCCTTATCCTCTGTCCATTGGTCAAATCCATGTCTGTCCCGTTTTGAAACAAGGATGTCATGTGGGACAGTGTCAAATGCTTTGCACAAGTCCAGGTAGATGACGTATTGCTCTCCCCTGATCTACCAATGCTGTAACACTGTCATAGAAAGCCACCAAATTTGTCAGGCAGGATTTTCCCTTAGTGGAGCTGTGTTGGCTGTCACCAATCACCTCCTTATTTTCCATGTGCCTTAGCAGAGTTTCCAGGAGGATCTGCTCCATGATCTTGCCAGGCACAGAGGTGAGACTGACCGGCCTGTAGTTCCCCGGGTCTTCTTTTCTACCCTTTTTAAAAACGGGGGTTATGTTTCCCCTTTTCCAGTCAATGGAAACTTCACCACACTGCCACGACTTCTCCAATATGATGGATAGTGGCTTAGCAACTCCATCTGCCAGTTCCTCAGGACCCATGGATGAATTTCATCAGGTCCCATGGACTTGTGCACCTTCAGGTTCCTCAGCTGGTCTCGAACCTGGTCTTCTCCTACAGTGGGTGGTTCCTCATTCTCCCAGTCCCTGCCTTTGCCTTCTGCAACTTGGGCAGTGTGATCAGAGCCCCTCTCAGTGGAGACCGAGGCAAGAAAGTTGTTGAGTATCTCAGCCTTCTCCATGTCCCGGGTGGCCAGGTCTCCCGTTCCCTTCTGGAGTGGGCCCACGTTTTCCCCAGTCTTCCTTTCGCCTCCCATATATACCTATAGAAGGCTTTCTTGTTGCCCCTGACACCCTGGGCCAGATTTACCTCTATCTGGGCTTTAGCTTGCCTAACCTGATCCCTGGCTGCTCAGACAATTTCTCTGTATACCTCCCAGGCTACCTGGCCTTGTTTCCACCCTCTGCAGGCTCCCTTTTCCTGTTTGAGATTGTCCAGGAGCTCCTTGTTCATCCACGCAGGCCTCCAGGTGTTTTTCGCCTGACACCCTCTTTGTCAGGATGCATCGCTCCTGAGCTTGGAGGAGGTCGTCCTTGCATATAAGCCAGCTGTCTTGGGTCCCTCTTCCTTCCAGGGCTTTATCCCACTGTGCTGCATCAAGCAGATCCCTGAAGAGGCCAAAGTCTGCTTTCTGGTCCTTCTCCCCATCAGCTTAACCTGAATGACCAGGTGTCACTGTGCTCTGGGATTGCCCTGGCATTGCCAGCTTTCTTTGCCAAACACTGGGAGCTACTGCTTGCGACTTCCAAGAGAGGTGGATGCCTGTCACACAGCAAGGGTTCTTTGGGTATCGGGCGATAAAACAGCAATGGTCTATGGACCAAGTCTGATAACCTTATTATAGTAATATAAGTTCACAATCAATATAATTAAGACTGAGTGGAGCTCAAACAATCTAGGCATGAGTGAAAGTGAGAAGGGGAAACCTCACTTGCCATGTAGGCAACATACAACAGTGTTAACAATTAAACTTACCCACTTTTGAGCAACAGTCGGGGAAACTGTTGATTATTCATATTCTCCATCATAATGTAAGGGTATCTCCTTCGCTGGGCTGTAGCTGTGGACCAGGCAACAAGAGCTGCCTGGAGTCAGCGTTGGGGTGCCTTTCTTATGGGATTGCCCCTTCTCTGTTCAGTCTTATTATGGTCAACTGGTTGACCAAGACATGTCCTTTACGTACACAGCTGGATGTGTCTCAAAAGGGTTGGTGATCCACAAGTAGTTCTACGGGGATGGTCACCAGTTTCTGTGTGCGAGTGGATCTGTGCAGCTACGGTGAGCAGCGCAAGCACGGTATGTAAGCGCTTTCCACTGTCCCATGCCATACCCAAGGTCGTACCAAGTGCATGTCGCCACACTCCCCACCTGATGGCATGGGTAATGGCGTGATCCAGTGGTTGGGTGACAGCCCTGCAGGGAGAGGCTGTGAGCCTCTCTGGCATCTACACGTGCGAAATGGCTGGGTGTGAAGGGAGAGATGGTGGAGGAGGAGGAGGACTTTCCCAAGCGAGGGGCAAACGTGAGATTAATCACTGTCTGTGTTTGATCGTTTGGTTCTATGGCACAAGGCAAAGCAACACTTAATCACAATCCAAACAAAACTTAGTAACAGGATCAAGAATATTACAATAATAAGAGTTTCCATTGACATTTTTTGCAAATGCTCATTGACATTTTTTGCACGAAACTGCTCAGAAAGTGAAAATCTGCCTCCTTGTTGCAGGGTAAGCATATCGAGTACTAGATGATGTTCTCCTGCTCTCAAAGCTAAAGAAGAGTGTTCCTGTTGCAAGGCTACAGTGGCGTCTGCTGTGCCATTGTCTGTGCCTTCCATGGTAGCGGAGAGATTTCTGAGAGCTCTTTCTAGCTTGTTTGCCCTGAGTCCGGGAATTAAGCTTCTGATTAAAAGTCTCCACCCACAATCTCGGGGGATTCCTCATATACTAGGACGAAGAAGTGGAGTGTCAGATGAACACATGTGGCATGGACTGCGTTCACCCCCACGCCTCCCACTGCAGGAATGACCGCAGGCAGACACACTGTGAACCAAACATCAAACCTTTAATGAATTAAGAAAGAGAGAGAGATGTGGGAGAGGTCTGGGGCTGGAGTGGGTGGGTGCGGGTCACATGCGGTGGGGATTCGTGCTCCGTGCCTTCTCTATCAGCCCATGAAGAGCGGCTGGGGGGGGTGGGGTACTTTGCCCCCCTGCATCCCCCAGGGTTCTGGGTCGCTTGGTGGCCATGGTGTTGCCATCAGATGCCCTCTGCTTGTTGCTGCCTATGTGCTGCCTGCTGCTGCCCACTGCGGCACCGTCCCGCTCCGGTGTCCCCTCCCACAGGGGTTTGGAGTGTTTTTCCACCTGGCACACCACCGTCTTCTTCCTCTTCTTGGGTGGGATGTTGTCCCATGGGGAGGTCTCTTGCGTCCTGGGGGTGCCGTGTGGCGTGGGGCGCTTGGCCTGCTTGCCACCCACCTCTCCCGATCTAGGCACAGCCTGGCAGGAGACAATGGCTGGTGGCAGCAGCGAGCAGGTCAAAACCTCACGGGGCTGCCTCCTCAGCGGCTCCTTCAACAGTTGGGCCATGCGGGGTGGCCAGTGCTGGGGGACAGCCGGGGGTCTGGCCAGGGTTCTTGGCAGCAGGTGACGGAGGGTTCTCAGCAGGGGACTCTCTGGAGGACCCTTCAGGGGATCCTTCCAGGGACTCTTCACAGGACTGTCCTTTAAAGTCTTCTCTGAACTCTCCGCAGAGCTCCTCTTGGAAGTCTCCAAAGGACTCGGTGTCAGCCAGGTGGGAAGGTCTGCCGCCACCCCACCCTGCTTCCCCTTGGGGTCCTGCAAGGGGGTGTCTGGCACTCCCCAGAAAGGGTCATTATCTCCAAGCATTGCTTGCACCAGGCAGTCCTTGGAGCAGTCACCCTCCACCCTAGGCTCCAAGAAGTCCTGGACTTTGTTAAAGGAGGTGGAGCAGGCAAAGCTGTCGGGGTCATCAGGGAAGGTGTTTTTGCCAACCGCCAGCATCACTGCCACCACTAGCTCCTTGTTGCAGCCGCCCTCTGCCCTGTGCTCCAAGAGTTGGGGAGGCTTGTTGAGGGAGGTGGTCAATGTTCTTTCACAACATCTCTTTATTCATCTCCTTCATGATGACCAACCGTGGCCTCTACGGCCAAGGGAGCACCAAAGTGGTCTTCAGCGCCAGACAATGGCCTGGAGGTGGTCCCCTCGCCCACCGGCTGGACCAAACCAGGGGTGTCCATGGAGGGACAGCTTTGCTGGTTTTGCTGCCTCAGGCTCTGTGGTGGCCGTTGGAGGGCCCCGTAGGTGGGCTCCTCGAGCAGGCTGACTCGGAGCTCGTTGCTGATAATACAGCTATTACAGGCATTATGAAGGCCGAGGCTTCCTGAGGATGGGAGGACTTGGCCTTCACCGCCTTCAGCGCTGCGCGTTTGGTGAGGTTTTTCTCCACTATTCCTTCTCCTTCTCTTCCTCCTTCTCCTTCTCTTCCTTCTTCTCCTCGTCCTTCTCCTTCTCCTCCTCTTTCTCCTCTTTCTCTTCCTCCTTCTCTTCCTCCTTCTCCTCCTCCTCTTCCTTGTCCTCCTCTTTCTCCTCCTTCTCTTCCTCCTTCTCCTTCTCTTCCTCCTTCTCCTCCTCTTTCTCTTGTTCTTCCTCCTCCGTAGTGCTGAGTTTTTGCTGCCTGCTCTTGGCTCTGCTTCTGTGCTTGTCCTTTGGGCATGGCTTTGCCCTTGGGTTGGCTGGTCACAGGCTGGTTTATGGCGGAGGAGACCCTTGGGACCACCAACCGCCACCTGGAAGGACACAAAGGGAGAGGTCTACCTGAGGATGCAATGGGTCTGGGGCCGCTTTCTGCCCCTCCCCATGAGCCATGTGCCTCCTCACATAGCCACCAGCAGGTCGGCTGAGGAAACCCCCTGTGCCGGGACCCTCATCTGACACACAGCTGTCCCCATGTCCCCAGACCACGCTGGGGCTCTCCTGAAGAGCTGGAGAACAACCAGCCCTGTGAAACGGGGGTGTTCCCAGCAGCCCCATCCCACCCCTCCAGGTGCTGCCTTCACCACTGTTGGGTGGTGATGGCCAAGGAGTGTTCAGGGCTGGGGAATGGGCTCTTGCTGGGTCAGAAAATCATGGAATGGTTTGGGTTGGAAGGGACATTTAGAGGTCCATGTAGTCCAACATCCCCCGCCGTCATCGGCAGGGCCACCTTCCAGTAGACCAGGTTGGTTCCAGCCCCATCCAACCTGACCTTGAACACCTCCAGTCAGGCTGATGGAACGGTTTGGGTGGGAAGGGACCTTTGAAGGTCCACGTAGTCCAACACCCATGCCATGAGCAGGGAGGTCTTCAGCCAGATCAGGTTGCTCAAAGCCCCATCCAACCTGGCCTGGAACGTCTCCGGGGATGGGGCATCTCCCACCTCTCCGGGGAAAATGGCCCCATGCGGCCGCCCGCCCTGAGCCTTCAGCCTCACCTGGCCAGAGACCTTGTCCTCTTCCTCTTCTGTGGCCCTGAGATTTCCCTGAACTGTGACGTTTCGGTTTGAGTCAGGCTCGGAACCAGCAGGAAAGGGAAAACCAGGAAACCTCACTGGAACCAGAAAGGAGACACCTCCTCAGAAGAGCATCGCTGTGACGCAGGGGGTGCTCAGGCCTCTTCCCAAAATGTCCGAGGGGTGGACATTCTGCCCCTCTCGCAGCCCCATCGTGTCCTCCCCAACACCAGCACCATTTCCAATTTCTGATTTCATCATCATCATCATGGTCAGGAAGGAGGAGCCGGGTGATGCCGGGGAGGGGACAGGGACTAATTTTTTGGGGGTAGGTGTCATTTCTGAGGGGAAGAGGGGGAGAAGGCCTTGGCCCACCATCCTCCCACCGTACCCTTGGGCACATCCCACCCTGGGGCTCTGTTTTGGTGATGCCAATGAATCGTTAGGACAAAAAGCCCTCAGGAGTTGGCCTGAAGCTTTGGGACAAGTTGGAGCCTTTTGGCACTCAGCATCAGCCATTTCCCCACAAGATGGCATAAGTTAGTTGCCCATCCCATGGAGAGGAGCTGGGAGCTGCTTTACCTTTCCCACCTTGCTGAAGAGGTGGCAAACTGTCTTTTCTCATCTGCTTGTCCTCACCAGGGACTTGTCTTGAGGTCTTGAGGAGAGCCCTGGGTGGGTGTTTGGGCACACACTCCATCACAAATCTGGAAAGAAGGAGAAGACACCCACATGACCCATGGCACCACCAGCACTTGCCACTTGCTGCGGCCACCTGCCCGCAGGCAGGGTATGGCATTGCCATGAAGGCCATTGTCTTCCCAAGTCTACCACATCCCATCCCCAAGGACAGGCCTGGGAAATGGAGTCGCCCAGCAAAGAAGTCCAGGCCACCACGAGAAGAAATGTCACCCAAATTCCTCTGTCTTTCCCCTCAGAGCCGCCTTATGGGAGTGACTGCGGCCTGGGGACATCATCAAGAGTCGCCGCCTGGTGTCCCCAGAGGAGGACACCCATGGTAGCACAAGGAGGAGATGCTATCTTGGGCATTGGCATCAAAGAGCGGCTACAGCCACCAACGTACTCACTTGGGAAAGAGGATGACATGGCCGGAGAAACTCAGTGAGGGCACGGGTACCACTGGGGACACAATCATGTCCAGCAGATGGGGGACCTGCAATGGAGGAACACAAAGATTCAGGACATCCTCAACGTGGTTGAAGTACTCCACAGTGGAGGATGCCAAAGACAGCAGGACATCCTCAATGTGGTTGAGGGTCTCAGTGTTGGAGGAGCCCAAAGATGGCAGGACATCCCTCAACGTGGTTGAAACACTCCACACTGGAGGAGGCCAAAGATGGCAGGACATCTTCAACGTGGTTGAAGCACCCCACGTTGGAGGAGGCCAAAGATGGCGGGACATCCTCCATATGGCTGAGGCACTCAGTGTTGGAGGAGCTCGAGGCAGCAAGTGTTGGCAGGACCATAACTCTCACCTGGACCGAGTGGCTGAACGTGTCCTGAGGGACCCCACACAAGCAGTGCCGGAACACTGCCGTGGGACCGCACGCGCCACAGAGAAACCGAAATGCTCACCTTGAAGGCAACCTTCTTCAAGTTCTCCTTCCCAGACAGCCTCTCCAGAAAGTCGTGGTAGAACTTCATGCGCACCTTCGTGCCTTCAATGAGGAGCACCCCCACCTCCCTCAGGATGAGGGCCACATTCTCCCCCTTCCCCAGGCAGTGTGAGAGGAGGGTCGTGGTGCCTTGGATGCAGTCCACCACTTTCTGCCGGGACACAGCGGCTGCCACGGCCACCTTGGAGTACTTGAGGGACTCCAGCTCCTTGTTGCCTGGAAAAACCACAGAAGGATGGAGATGCTCACCCGGTGGCCTGTGTCCTACAGCTTGTGCGTCACAATCATTGCATTGCCCCAAAAAAACTCAAAACCACTCAATTTTTGGACTTTGGAGTTGCTTCAGAGAAGATGACCGTGCAGTCAGCCATCTTACCGGGCAGGTAGTCCTTGTTGTCTATCAGGTTGTGGACAACGGCAAGGTTCCTGGCCAGGTGGAACACCGGTTTCTGGATAGTCAGGGTTTCATCTCCGACCTGGACGCGTTCGGGGACAGTGCTGAAGGAGCCGAGGGTGGGAATTCGGACGCCCTGCAAGTGGACGAGAAGGGTGGGAGGGTGAGGATTGGCCAGAGGGAAGATCTGGAAGTGACCTCCCCCATCCAGGGATGGTGCTTCAGGCTGGATCCTGCCCTCTCCAACTGTTCGGAGGCATGAGCTGGGCGGTGGGGAGAACTTTGGGGAGGAGATGTTGAGTCCTTCCCCTCCTCAGGAGAAAAAAACAGCACTGGAGTTTGGGCAGAACCAGGACAAGGACATCCCAGGGGGTCTCCAGTGACCAGGATCAGCCCTACCAGAGGTGACACCAACATTGCACAGGCCCCGTTTGGCTGTCAGGGGGGACGACGGGGTGAGGTTCCTGTTTTCTGAGGAGTTGAAGGGTGAGAGCAGGCCACGCCCCAGGGGGATCCCACCACCCCTCACGGTGGATGAGGAGGACGCGGGTGTTGCACCACCTTGTGGAGCAGGAGTTGGTCTTGAATGTAGCCAGCCACTGCATCCCAGACGGCCATTCGCTCTGAAAAAAACAAAGAAGAACCAGGTCAGGCCCCATCTCCACCAGCTCTCAGGTCCACCCCAAACATCTCCCCCTTGAGCCGCGACGCAGTGGCAGACGCCAAGTGTCATGGCTGGCTCCAAAATGGTGACAAGCCCTTGAGTCTTGGCTGCCGGGGAGGTGGCTGCAGTTGGCCGTACCTTCAGCGGTGACGCTGGACATAGCGAAGGTGTGCTCCATCCCATCCCAGAAGTCCATCTTGGTCCGCCTCACGCTGGTGGGTCGGTTCTTGGTGGCAACAGCCATGTTGGAGGTCGTCTTATGGACGTTCCTGCAAAGTGTGGGACCCACCACCTGGTGGGCCCTTTTATACCCCCTGCTCTGAGTGGGTGTGTCATGCACCCCTTGTGACATCAGGGTGACATGTTCATCGCTGATTGACTGACCGTGGTGACACGGCAACCACCAACCTGCTGCCCTCTGGTGGGGTGGCCATTAGCAGGGAGAGCTTCAAGCAGCTCAGGATGCTCCAAGCCCCAACCAGCCTGACCTCGGACCTTCCAGTCATGGACCCACAGACTGGTTTGGCTTGGAGGGGACATTTGAAGGTCCATCTCGTCCAACCTCCCCTGTCATCGGCAGGGACATCTTCCAGTAGAGCAGGTTACTCAACGCCCCATCCAACCGGACCTTGGATACATCCACTCAGACCCACAGAATGGTTTGCATTGGTTGAGTTGGATTTTTGGGTGGTTTGGGTTCCAACAGACCAGGTTGGTCCCAGCCCCGTCCAGTCTGACCTTGAACCCCTCCAATCAGACTCATAGAAGGTTTGGGTTGGTTGAGTTGGATTTTTGGGCTGGAAGGTTTGGGAAGCAGTAGAGAGGGTTGGTCCCAGTCTCATCCAGCCTTACGTTGGACACTTCCAGTCATAGACCCACAGAACGGTTTGTGTTGAAGGGGACCTTTGAAGGTCCATCCAGTCCAACCTCCCCATCATTGGCAGGGACACCTTCCAGTAGACCAGGTTGGTCCCAGCTCCATCCAACCTGACCTTGAACACCTCCAACCGGACCCAAAGAACAGTTTGGATTGGATTTCTGGGTGGTTTGGGTTCCAGTAGACGGGGTTGGTTGCAGCCCCATCCAACCTGACCTCAGACACTTCCAGTCATGGACCCAAAGACTGGTTTGGGTGGGAGGGGACCTTGGAAGGTCCATCCTGTCAAATCCCCCAATCACTGCAGTGGCCGAGAATAAAAGTAGTGCCACGAGTGGGGCGGGTGCTGCTGCGTTATTGTATCTCATCCTATTGTATTATTTTATCTCTTTCGTTTATTTTGTTTTTTCCTTTATGGTATTTTATTTTATGTTATTTTATTTTGCTCTATTAATTTTATTTTTCTTTATTTTATTTTATTACTTTATTTTACTTTATATTTGATTTTACATTTTACTTTATTTTCTTTTACTTTATATTATTTTACTTTATTCTCCTTTATTTTCTTGTACTTTATTTTCTTTTACCTTATTTTCTTGTATAATTTTATTTTACATTATTTTACTTTATTTTACTTATTTTTTTCTTTTTCTTTATTTTATTTTCTTTATTGTATTTTCTTTTACCGTATTTTATGGTATTTTATTTTTCTTTGTTATTTTATTCTATGTCATTTTATTCTTTATTTTACTTTAATTTTATTCTATTTTACTTTATTATACTTTTATTTTATTCTATCCTATTCTATTTATTTTACTTTATTTTACTATTTCCCCCCCTCCCCGTCCCCTCAGCGGCCCCACATTCCCCCCTCCCCTTCCCGTGACACGGATTTGGCCGTTCCAGACTGTCCAGGATGGGGGCAGGGGGAGGGGTCTTGGAACAGGGCAAAAAAAATCCCGTGGAGGGAAACCCGTGACCCCCCCCGCAAGTACATCCCCCACCCCCAAAACCCATCCCCCACCCAAATACACCTCCAAAAATTACCCCCCACCCCCCCAATCCCATACCCCACCCCATGACCCCCACCCGAATGGGGGAGGGGGGAAGGAGGAGGAGGGGGCGGGGCCACGCTTGGACCCACCCCCCGGTGGAAGTACCATGATGGGGGGGGGAAGGGCAGAGGGGGCGGGGTCTGTGCTTACGAGGCTCCGCCCCCCCGAGGTGGGACTGGTCAGAGAAGCTGTCCCCGGAGGTCTGACACAGCAGGGACACCCTGGCTCCACACCTCCCCAACCCCACCATGTCTCTCCTCAGCCACCTGGGACTCGCCTCCCTCTGCCTCCCATCACCCTTCTCCACCGCACTCTGCAGCTGGAGGTTACAGCTCCTTTGCACCAGCGCCCACTGCTTTCCTTAGAGACCGGGCGGCACAAAGGCAAAGAGGGATTCTTCCGAGTTTTGAATGAACAGAATGAAACTGATAAGATTTACCCTTAAAACAAAACACACTCCTCAACTGTATGCCACGTACAAGCTGCCACCAATGAGCTTTAACTCCCACAAGGCATAACCGTGGAAGAAATGTTTTTGCCAGAAAACAAATTGAAAGATAAGCACAACTAAAGAGTTTTCTAAACAGAGAATTCAAGAGACTAGAATTCAAGCCCACGAGAGAACGGCGTGGAGCCCAAGCGCATCTGCCTGCCAGGGAGCAGCCGGCGCAGCGAGGCGGATAGGTGCTCAGCTTGGCATGGGATGCCACAGAGCCGCTTCCAGCAACCATGGAGGAGGAAGGCGCCTCCCAGGAGGAGGAAGCGCAATCGGAGGAGGAGGAGGAGGAGCAACATCACCATACATGGCATGAGTGCGACTGCTCTTGCGTCTGCAATCAACAGCATGCAATCAACAGCATGCAATCGACAGCAACACATTTTATATGTTTACTCCTTAACTTATTAAATTGGGTTGGTGAATGTAAAAGTTCTGGGACTGCTCTTGCTGTTTGTGCTGTAAATCATTTAAGCAATTAAAACTCGTTCCGCTTGGTTGGTGGTGCTGTTATAGTTGGAGAGACCCATAATTTTTTTCATTTAGGCAATCATTCTATCACCCGATGAGCCCTCCCCACCTGGGAAAGGGAATTGGGTAAAACAAGGAAACCTGGGAGCTGAAGTATAAACATGTTTAGTAGAGTTAGATTAGGTAATTAACATTAACAGCACATTCTCCTTTTGCTCCTCATCACTTGTACGTAAAAAACCTGAAAATCAAAGAAGCGGCAGTGTGTTCACACCTCCTCCCTAAGCCTGCTCCTTGCTGCTGGTACTGCCAAAGCTATGCCAAGACGCGGGAGTTTGGGGAAAATACCCGGCACGGTATTGAAATACAGGTCCAAAAGCCCCGTAGGTGGATTTAAACCACCGCTGCCCCACAGAAGGGTTCCACGTGTGGATTCCTGCTGCAAGTCTTGCTGCTGTTCCGTACAGCTTCCAAACCCTCAAAGTTCTGACGCATAAAGAGAATCTGGACCAGATTCTCCGGCACCAGGATGGCATGCCGATGCTCCAGGGCACTTTCCCGGGCAGCGAAGGCCTGGTCTGGAAGCAGGACGGTGGATGGGGATGGCGAGGTACTACCGGCTCAGCCGCCCCGTGGCTGGGAAGCGATGCTCATTGTTCTGCCACCAGTGCAGCGGCTGGTGCTGCGCTTGCAGAGGGGCTCCAGGGTGTAGTTTTCCAGTTGCTGGTGGACCTCGTGGTTCTCTCCATGGCGTCCTTCCCCAAAAGGATGTCGTAGCTGCTCTGAGACGGGGAGCTGGCGCATGGGTCCTTGCGAGCAGGCAGCTGGCTGCGCCCGCGGCTTTGGAATCCGAGTTTGGCACCCCAAACTGGGTGGCAGATGGGGACTGGCGGTTGCAAACTCGCAACAGCATGGTTCCTACTGGCTGGTGCAGCTCGCTTCTCAGGCTGAGAAACCGCATCTCCTGGAAGCGCTGCCTAAAACAGAGGCTGCTTCAGGTCTGGGGGTTCCCTGATGGTGCTGTGGGTCCCTTTATGGTTTCCTGGTTTGTGCTGGACGGGCCCTTGAGGACACTGCGTGTCCGCTGTGGTGTCCTGGTGCTGTAGTAAAATTCCTAACATGGGTTCAATTACAGCATGTCTGCCTTTACCAAAGACAGCAAACTCTCCTTTGGAGCAGGGAATTTGAACCCTTGCTTTGAATTGGACCTTTGAAACCATCTTCATGAATGGAACTGGAAGATTAAGATTTAATTTGAAAAAGGAAAGGGGATTTGGATTAGGGAAATGGAAGGTTCTGGGGAATGATTCTAAAAATTGGTGTTGGCATATTAACGAGACCCAGCAACCTGTATTGGTTAAGCAAACAGGACCATGTGATCGATTCCCTCGGGGAATGCAGTTCCCTTCAGCGTGGAAGACTGCAGAACACGGAGAATGGCATTACGTGCAATCTACTCCTTGGTGTATGGATTGGACAGGGAATCAGTCAAAAGAGAAGATAGGAAAAATTAATTTGCCTCCTGCTTGGATGGCAGAAATCTACGAGAGGCAATAGAAGTCGGATGGTTGAACGAGATCTTGCTTGGCTTTGAGTTTGCCCGGACCGGATGGCTGCAAAGCCTATTGTGAAACCCAATCATTTTTGTGATCGTAGTGATTTTTGTTTGTGTTTTGTTTAGATGTCTTAAGAGTATCATTATCATGCAATTATCTCAACCTTATGTATTAGTGATATGGGATAGGAAATGAGGCTCACTGAAGTACAGAAAGACTTGGCTAAGTCTCAAAGGGAGGGAATTGTTGTACTAAAATCGACATAAACCAGGAAAATTAAATGTAAAATGTAATTGAAGCAACAAAGGAAACCTGCTGCTGCTCAAGCCCTAGATACTGCCCCAACTCTATTTATTTACCTAATCTCAAAATAGAGAAATAATTAGTAGACATGATTTCTCTATGATTCAGTTAAGGAACTACCCAGCAGACAGTGTAGCACTGTTGATAAGCAGGGTATTCCTATCAAGAGAGCGACGAACTGTAGGCCTGGTCAGCAAACCCAGAAACCCGCTTGGAACTGCCAAGATCAGAGGAAAAGCAGGTAAAAGGTGGTTCCGGCCGGAGGGAGATGGTGACCACCGACTCATTGACCACCTCCCCAAACAATACCACTTATTAAAAACATAAGAGTGGAAAAAGAAGACAGAGTCTGCGCATTCATTTACGTGGGAAGCAAAGAAAACTCGACCAATCATTAGAGAGAATAACAGTGAATATGTATTAATTGTTTGAATATGTAAGAATCAATGTGTAAAAGTGGAGATTTTTGGAACTAAGGTGTGAGCGCTCCCGTTTTGGGACAAGCACCCATTTCTGCGATTAATGGCATAAACTTAGTAATACCTCTGCTCTGTGTGTTTTACTGGCTTGCCCAGCAGGTAAAGAACCCAGATTTGGGAGGACAGTGGGGTGTCCGTAAGGGGTCCTGGGCGGCACTTATGGGGTCCTGGGGGGGACTCTTGCAGGCCAGAGGGAGTCTGGGGCAGCCCTTCAAGGATCTGGGGGTCCCCTCTGGTGCCTCTGGGGAGGCTTTTGTGGCTGGAGAGGGCCCAGCTGGTTTCAAGAGGTGCTTCCTCCCTTTCTCCAGCCCACCCAGCTCCCCTGAGACCACCCTGCCCCCCAGGCTGGTGGGTGCCAGCAGTGCCAACCTGTCCCACTGGGTCGGGCACTGAGGGGGGCACAGCCCCAGCTGCGGGATGGGAGGAGGAACCACAGCACCAGGGATAAAACGTTGGTCTCTATTTCTTTAACATTTCCCATGGGGGGCACCCCAGGGTTCCGCGGCTGCACCACAGCTGGTGCCAGGAGGGACTGCAACGCCCCCCCCCGTGGAAAGATTACTAAAAATGATCAATAATACAGCATTGGTCACACGTTAAGGAAAGGGATACAATCAAAAGGCTTCTGTGTGAGCCGACTCGGGCAGGACGCAGGAACGACCACAAGACCACGGATGAAAGACAAAGATCAAATGTGATCTCAATACCTTGCGAATCGGGGAGTCTCCACAGCAACGCCCGGGCAGAGGGACACAAGCAGGGGATGCAGGTGCCACAGGGCGGGAGAAAGTCCTTGTTAGCAGCAGCGTGAGCTCCAACTCGCTGTTCTCGACTGCTTTTCGAGGGTTCAAGCAGGCATAGCTTTCCAGTGCGCTTTGTTCTTCTTCAACACCAAAGCAGTGATCTCCTGTATGCCAGATAAGGTGTCCCTGAGCCCATCCCAGGCTCACGGTATCTAAGTGCGGATATTCCACTTGAGAGCACACATGGGGCTGAACAACAATTAGTGTGACAGATGTGTTGTCCAGCACCCCAGGTGCGCGGCACTTCAGCAGTCCTCCTCACCAATCTTCTGTTACTTTCCCACATTCCACCCCCTCGCTCAAGAGACCGCTTCTGCTGGGGCTGACAAAGTTGGAAATGTTCATTCAAACTTGTGGGGTGTAATACAGAGTAATTTACAGAGGCATGAAATAAACACACATAGAAAAAGGAATAAAATAGCCAAAGAGAATGCTACATATGAAGACAACTCTTAAAAACTAAACTAATTCAGAACTTGAGTATCATTTTTGTAGGAGTGCAGAGGCTTCCTAGTATTGCCAGTTAGCGAAACTGGAAAGCCACTGTTACGAGAGACTTTCAGACAGTTCTGAAATGATTTTTGCCAGTCAGTGTAAAGCAGCTTCCTTGAATGGAATACCTCGTTGGTCAGTTTTGGGTCACCTGTCCTGCCCGCTCCTCCCCACAGGTGCGACACCTCTATGCTTTTCTGCTTAGAATCATAGAATCACAGAATTGTCTAGGTTGGAAGAGACCCTTAGGATCATCGAGTCCAACCATCTACCCTACTCTACAAAGTTCTCCCCTACACCATATCCCCCAACACCACATCTAAACGTCTCTTAAACACATCCAGGGATGGTGACTCAACCACCTCCCTGGGCAGTCTATTCCAATGCCCAACCACTCTTGCTGTGAAAAATTCTTTCCTAATGTTCAGTCTAACTCTACCCTGTTGGAGCTTGAAGCCATTCCCTCTTGTTCTGTCATTAATTACCTGTGAGAAGAGACCAGCACCAACCTCTCTACAGTGCCCTTTCAAATAGTTGTAGAGAGTGATGAGGTCTCCCCTCAGCCTCCTCCTCCTCAAACTAAACAGTCCCAGCTCCTTCAACCGCTCTTCGTATGATTTGTTTGCTAGGCCCTTCACCAGCTTCGTTGCCCTCCTCTGCACTCCCTCCAGCACCTCGATATCTCTCTTGTATTGAGGTGCCCAAAACTGGACACGATACTCGAGGTAACCTCCCTGGTATCGAGGTTAGACTGACAGGTCTGTAGTTACCTGGATCCTCCTTTTTGCCTTTCCTATAGATGGGTGTTACATTTGCCACCCTCCGGTCCATTAGGACCTCCCCAATTAGCCATGACTTCCTGTAAATCATGGAAAGCGGTTTGGCAAGCACGTCTGCCAACTCTTTCAGCACTCTTGGGTGTAGCCCATCCAGTCCCATAGACTTGTGTGCATCGAAGTTACGAGAGAGGGCACCAAAGCCCTCTGGGGTGCATCAGCCCCTCCAGCGTGCTCCAACACTCCTCTCCGCTGCGTGTGGCTGCTGCGGCAGGAGTAGGATGGGCTTTACGGCAATGCTTTTGCCTGGGACGGAGTTAGTTTGCTCCACAGCAGCCCAAATGGTGCCCTGTTTTGGATCCGTGACCAAAACAGTCCTGATAACACAACGCAGTTTTAGCTGTCGATGAACAGGGCTTGCACAGCAGCAAGGCCTTCTCTGCCTCTCATGCTGACCCACCAGTAACTAGCCTGGGGGTGGACAAGAAGCTGGGAGAGGACACAGACGGGACAGCTGACCCCAACTGACCAAAAGGATATTCCACGCCATAGAACGTCGTGCTCAGCAATAAAAGTTGGGGAAAGATAGAGCAAGGTGTTGGGGGAAGGTCTCTTGAAGGCTATGGCATTTGTCCTTCCAAGTGACTGTTATGCGTGATGGAGCCCTGAACATAATGAGTAGCAAAAGGTGCAGTTGCTCTAAATTTTGGCATCTGTTGTCATCTCAGTTGGACAAAGGAATTTCCCAACAACCTCCAAGGAGATGACCCCAGGTGTTGCTCCATCTCTCAGAGTTGCTCCCTTAGAGCTTGCAGTTCCCTGCACGTACCCTGGACCAACTCAGTACCTCCCATGTCACCAGGTGTTTGTGTCTGAGCAGCTCACCACTGCCCTCCACCTCCAGTCATTAGCAGCAGAGCCCAGACAAGGAGCTCCCACCAGGGCGGCTGTGTTGTGCACATCTGAGCTGAGGCAAGAGGAATCCCACCTCCTTTGACTGATTTGTGGTGTGCATGGGAGGGAACCGAGTCCCCTCCTGTCCCCAGGACTGAAAACACCAGAGGAGGTGCCTCAATTGACGCAGCTGAGTCCCTTCCCTCCACAGGGGTAAAGGAGATCCCTCCCTGGCACTGTCCAAATGTCCTGCCTAACGATGGGACACGTTGCAAGGCAATTCTCATGCCCAGCTGCTTTCCTGGAAGGAGAAATGACACTGCTGGAAAGAAGCCTTTGACCGCGGCTGAGGAAGGGAACATCAGTGATTCCTTCCGCAAAAGGAGCAAGGAGACAATTCTGAGAGAATGAGGTAACTTCAGAAGGCGGCCACCCAGCAACCCAGAAAACCAATAAGAAATCAAGAGACCACCAACCAGAATGAAGCGATTGCACTTGGGCATTGGGTGATGGGCGGTATTTTCTGGGGAATCTGTCTGTAAGGGTATAATTGGGGTGCGCAATCTGCAGTAGGGGTCCCTCCCTGGAGGCAACAGCTCGAACTGCTCTGTGTGTCGGGTAAATAAACCACTGAGTTACTCAGTGAACTGGCGACTCGTCTTCTGCGGGGGGCAACCTGGGGCTGAGCCCTGTTGGGGTGGCACACACATAATTCCTACCACAGTCTCGCTGGCGGCTGTGTAATTCCTGAAACAACGAGCCAGAGGCTTCTCCTGCCCTAACACCTACTCAAACACAGATGACATTACAAGCAGCTGCGCAAGCCAGGTCCTGCTCCTGCCCTCAGGCAGGCACCTCTTCAGGCACATGGGACAGCACAAGCACATGAACAAGCCAGGTGTGACCTTCTACACTATCACCTACTCACCCAGCTGTGGCAGCACAAGCAGCTGCACAAGCCAGGGCCTACTCCTGCCTTAAATCCTGCTCAGCCACCAGTGACCTCACAAGCACCTGCACAGCAGGAGCACCCTTACTGCCAACCCCCAAGATTTTGCCCCTCCATCTCCCTCTCCATCCCTGTCTCCCACTTCCCCAGGCTCTCCCCTCTCCCAGGCACCTTTCTCACCCACTCCATGACATCCCAACATCTCTGGCTGTCGCTGTGTTTGTGTGGCAGATGGTACCTCAGAAGCATTGTCCCAGCCACATCACCTGCATCTCCTTCTGCTCTCATCATTACTGCACCAGCTGTCTGATGAGCTTTTGCACCTCATGCACCCTCTCATCCTGTCTCCCTTCTGCTCTTAAACCTGCAAGAGAAGTGACAGCCAGGCGGTGCCCCCTCTGTGGCATCTTACCAGCACCTGCCTGAGATGCACAGCTGGTGGGAACTGTCACCATCAGCCCCAGCATGGCGGGAAGTCTTCTCTTGGCACAGCAACAGCTCTGGCCGTGCTTCGTGCGTACCGTGCTTCCTGAAGGAGAACCACAGCACTCAGTGCCTCCTGGGAAGAGCTGATTTGAAGGCAGCTTTGCCGCGGGTCCCCAGGCCGCTCCAGGGGTTCTTCCACTCCTCCGTCTCAGCCACAGGTCCTGCATCTGGCTCCTTCCAGCAGGATTTTGCAGAGCCTGTTCCAGCTGTGAGCACCGGGCCAAGGGCTCGGGGCACAAACAGCCCCCACCCCCGAAGGCCCAGCCCACAATGCGACTCTGTCCCCAAACTACTACACCTGCCAAACAGGCTCTCCCGCTACCACAATGATCTTCCCTTTTAAGAAGAGCTTACATAGTCGCACACCATGAGAGGGCGATTTGGGCTTCAGTCCCAGAACAAAAGAATTCCCATTACAGAATCTCAGCCAACACCTCCAGGAGCCTCTTGTCAGCGACCCACAAACACTGTGTTGCAAAGAAAGATGACAGCTGATACAAAGTATCTTTTCCTCCACAAATCTTTGTTTCCCTCCTACCCTCAGACTAAACCAGTAATAATCAGACAATTATACTGTCATTATCACTGGTCTGAAACCCCTCCAAACCATCACTCACAGATGTCAACGTGGACATCTCTGCCTGACAAGAGACGACCGGCCCCAAAACTGGATCTTAGGGTGTCCTGGCTCTACTGAAGCCAAACCATTTAGAATAAGGATACAAACAAGTTTCAGAGAAAGCAGCATAGTTAGTGAAAGAGGTGAGAAATGTGATCTTTCTCAGCCACCCCTAATTTCACAGGAAGTTTCGAGAGTTTTTGTTTTTTTTTCTTTTTTAATCACTGCCCAGCACAAGTGAAAAAGCACACACCCGCTCTTTTAAGGAGAACGAAAAACCACAAGAGTAAGACTGTCGAGATCTGAGCAGCTCAACCACTGCCACAGCATTTTCTGTCCCTATGAGCAGTCGTGCCCCATTCTGAGTGTCCTGGTTTGAGGTAAAACAGAACCAATTTTGTTTAGTTACTTCGCTTCTTAGCTGGGCCTCTTCTAACTCCTGAAGTTAACTGCATATTGTGCAGACAGTTCACTCTCTCAGAATGATAAGGCCAATTGTTTACAGCTGATGCCTGGGCATGGGATGCAGAGAGGCTCCTGCTTACACTTATTGCCATAACATCCAAGGCCAACCAACTTTGTTATTTGCCACGTTGGAGGTCGGAAGCGGAAAAGCGTAGTGGGGTCCCACCTGTAGGGAGGAGCGGACAGAACAGGTGACCCAAAACTGATCAACAGGGTATTCCATCCCATCTACCTCATGCTCAGTATAAAAGCTGAGGGATCAAAGGGTCAGCGCTCTTCCTTCAATGGCCGACGTCTGAGGAGGACTCTGTTCGTCTGCCTGTGATCCCCATCCGTAATCCATTTCTGGAATCCAGTTCCCGTCCGTCACTGAGTCCAGCCTGGGACTGCCCCAGTGCCAGCTGGTGTTGCGATTGTCATCTCAGGAGCTTGATACAGTTTTGTATATATTTTTCATTATTGCTTTTTATTTTATTATTAATATTTCATTAAAGTAGTTTAGTTCCTTCTAAACTCATAAGTCTCTTTCCTCCTCTGCCTCTCTCTTTGAAGAAGGGTAGAGGGGAGCATCTGTCGGTCCCATCTTGGGTTCCCCAGGTCACCAGTAGTGGATTAAGGCCTAAACCACGACATTGAGCCACTCAGAGAGCGCCCACAAGGACCATCTCACTCACCGCCTTAATCACAACTAGCGGTGGCCTCAGCACCCTGAAGCTGTTTTCTGTCACTGCACACATGCAGTTCATACGGCCTTTCTTGATGCAGCCTCCTTCCTCATGGGACTTCCCACTGAGTACCAAGATGGCAGCTCTACACTGTACGTCCACAGAGCAGCTTCCACCCACTGTCCCCTGCTCACAGCAAGAACAAACAGCCCTGTCCTCTCCCCTGCCCATCTCCACGCTCGCTCGGGAGGAGCTGCTCTCGCGCCCCTCGCGGCCCGAGAATTCCTGACGTGCTGCTCAAGGCCATGACGGCGGTCACGCTGTGCCTGCACCCACATCCCTGTTCTTCATCCCCAGGGACACTGCCCGGCCCTGTGGATTCCCACCTGCCTACAGCAGCTGTTGCCCTCTCTCTCACCAGCGTTTTGGAAAAGCACCCTATTTCTTCTGAAGACCTGCTCTGACCTCCCTACAGGACAGGCCCAGAGGCCATGCCTGTGGCTGGTAAAGTGGCTGTGGCTTGATGAAGTAAGGCGGGGAGCCAGCAGAACTGCCACCTTGGATTTCCGAAGGGCAGACTTTAGCCTCTTTAGGAGAATGGTCGAGAGTGTCCCTAGGGAGGCAGTTTTGAAGAGCAAAGGTGCCCAGGAAGGCTGGGCATACTTCAAGCAGGTGCTCTTAGAAGCACAGGAGAAGGCCATCCCCGTGTCTGGAAAAACAAGCAGACGGGGAAGAAGACCAGCCTGGCTAAATAGAGAGCTTTGGTTGGACCTCAGGAAAAAAAGGAAAGTTTACATTCTCTGGAAAAGGGGGTTGGCAACTTATGAGGACTATCAAGATATAACAAAGCTATGTAGGGGGAAAATGAGAAGGGCCAAAGCTCAATCAGAACTCAGCTTGGCCACTGCAGTTAAAGACAATAAGAAGAGATTCTTTGAGTATATCAATAGAAAAAGGAAGACTAGGGAAAATGTAGGCCCACTGGCGAATGAGACAGGTGCCCTAGTGGTGGAAGACACAGAGAAGGCAGAGTTCCTGAATGCCGCCTTTTCTTCGGTCTTCACTGCTAAAGCTGTCCCTCACTAATCCCATACTCTGAAGGCAAAGGAGAAGGTCTGGAGAGAGAAAGATTTTCCCTCAGTTGAGGAGGACCGGGTCAGAGACCACTTGGCCAAGCTGGACATTCATAAGTCCATGGGCCCTGACGAGATGCACCCGCGAGTGCTGAGAGAGCTGGCAGATGTTATTGCTAGACCACTCTCCATCGTCTTTGAAAGGTCATGGAGAACAGGAGAGGTGCCTGAGGACTGGAGGAAGGCTGACATCACTCCGATCTTCAAAAAAGGCAAGAAGGAGGACCCAGGGAACTACAGACCAGTTAGTCTCACCTCTGTCCCTGGGAAAGTAATGGAGCGACTCATTCTGGATGTCATCTCCAAACACGTTGAGGAACAGGAAGTTATTGGAAGTGGTCAACATGGATTTACCAAGGGCAAATCATGCTTGACCAATCTGATAGCTTTCTATGATGTTCTAACTGGTTGGCTGGATGAGGGGAGAGTCGTAGATGTCATCTACCTTGACTTTAGCAAGGCTTTTGACACTGTCTCCCACAACATCCTCATTGGGAAGCTGAGGAAGTATGGGCTAGATGAGGTGACAGTGAGGTGGATTGAGAGTTGGCTGCGGGACAGAACTCAGAGGGTTGTGATCAGTGGCACAGAGTCTAGTTGGAGGCCTGTAACCAGTGGTGTCCCCCAGGGGTCAATACTCGGTCCTATTTTGTTTAATATATTCATTAATGACCTGGATGAGGGGACAGAGTGTATCCTCAGCAAGTTTGCTGATGATACCAAACTGGGTGGGGTGGCTGACACCCCAGAGGGCCGTGCTGCCATCCAGCGTGACCTGGACAGGCTGGAGAGCTGGGCAGAGAAGAACCTAATGAGGTTCAAGAAAAGCAAGTGCAAGGTCCTGCACCTGGGGAGGAAGAATGTAAAGCACCAGTATCGGTTAGGGGAGGACCTGCTGGGAAGTAGCTCTGAGGAGAAGTAGCTCTGGGGGTCCTGGTAGACAGTAAATTATCCATGACCCAGCAATGTGCCCTTGTTGCCAAAAAGGCCAATGGAATCCTGGGCTGCATAGGGAAGAGTGTGGCCAGTAGGTCAAAGGAGGTCATTCTCCCCCTCTACTCTGCACTGGTGAGGCCACAACTGGAATACTGTGTCCAGTTTTGGGCTCCCCAGCTCAAGAGGGACAGGGAACTGCTGGAGCGAGTCCAGCGAAGGGCAACTAAGATGATTCAGGGATTGGAGTATCTCCCGTATGAGGAAAGGCTGAGAGAGCTGGGACTCTTTAGCCTGGAGAAGAGAAGGTTAAGGGGAGACCTTATTATGGCGTACAAGTATCTAAAGGGTGGGTTGAAGGAGGATGGAGCCAGGCTCTTTTCAATGGTTCCCAGTGAAAGGACAAGGGGTAATGGGCACAAGTTAGAACACAGGAAGTTCCGTTCAAATACACGGAAACACTTCTTTAGGGTGAGGGTGTCAGAGCACTGGCACAGGCTGCCCAGGGAGGTGGTGGAGACCCCTTCTCTGGAGCTTTTCAAGACCCGCCTGGATGCAGTCCTGAGTCATGTGCTCTGGGCAATCCTGCTTTGGAAGGGGAGTTGGACTAGATGATCTCTAGAGGTCCCTTCCAACTCTGAAAATTCCGTGATTCCAATACAGAATTGCGCAGGCATGAAAAATACCCCGTGATTCAACTTGTTTCACTCCTTTAAGACAAGGCTTGTAGCTACAAGACATTAGAGACAATTTAAAACCAGAACTAACCTGCACTCCCCCTTTGACTGCCAGAACTGTCTTTCTCAGTTCTTTGTATTTCTTTCTTCCCTCCGGAGTACATATCAAGATTTTCCTGACTCAAAGAAACAAGAAAGGTCAGTCACAAACACACAGAAAAGCAGACACCCACCAACTCGGGGCCTGCACAGGAGCACTCTCATGGTCCTGCCTATATGCACAAAATTAAATTAAGGCACCATTCGCCTACACAGCAAGCAATTCCAGCTCAAGGTCCAGCAGCACTCACAGCCACATATCCCACACACCCCTCCCTCCCCTCAGGCCCTCCCCTCCTCAGGCCCCTCGGCCCCGCCCCCGGATGGCTGTGACTGACAGCCCAACACCGGCTCCGCTGATTGGCTCAGCCCTGGCCAATGGCACGGCGAGGGAAGACCCCGTGGTGAACCAGTGGAGGAGGGCTCCCTCACAGCCTGCCCGGGCCTCAGGTACCCGTCGGCGGCCTGAGCCTCTCTTCCCCCCAGAAGGGCGCTCCTGGGTAAGATTCGAACACTTCCCCGGGACACTTAGAGATCTCCACAGAGTGGTTTTATAGCTTAGCGCATTTGTAACGGAGCTGCATTACTGACGTCTGTAGTATTCGCACGGGCTTTGCAGACAGTCACTGTCACCGGCAATCCAAAAGAAGTCGTGTCTCTGTTGTTTAAGCAAACAGAGTGTTAAGGAAAACACTCCTGCCCTTTCTCTTCCTGCGGGTTTTGAGAAGAAGAGGCCCCGTGTCCCCAGCCCACACGTGGGGTCTGGGCAGCTCCACACCTTGTGTTTGAACCGGGAATTGGGATGTTTCAGTTTTCTTCTGCCATCAGGCCTGGTTGTGAAAGGGCCAGTTGTAGTGGTTAGGGTTTGATGGGTGAGGAACAGTAAATCTTATTGAACTTTTCCTTTTTTTAGGTTTTGTTTAGGGGGCTCGTTGTCTTCACACCCTCGAGTTCTGCTGCAGGTCAAGCGAAGCCCCATGGAACTGGCCCTAAGGGTGGTGGCGGCCATGGACCAGCGCCCCTTCGGCGTCGAGAACGTGGTTCATTTCGAGGTGAATCTCCCTGTTTTTTTCAAAAGCGGGGGTCTGGTTTGTAGCGAGGCTTAAAACCCCGTGTTGTGCCTAAATGTGGGGCTGATTTCAACCTCGGGGGCTGCGACTTCTTCCAGCTCTGACTCACAGCCCTGGCAGCACCGTCAGCGCACCGGGCTCAACGTTCTCTTGTATTTTTAAGGGTTTTTTACAGATCGGCAGCAGCCGGGGATATTTAGCAGCTGTGTATTGGTGGCAGAATCCGTGTCATGAAATGATCTTAGGGGTATAGAGGTGAATAAGTGGGGTTATTTTGTACCTCAAAAATGTTTCTTGTTTCTTTGTACCTGTAAAAAGATGTTCAAATCAATAAGGCTGAAGAAGACTGTAACAATCATAACACCTCTGTTTTGCAGGAACTTCTCTATCATAAAATTACACCCTAGACAGGAATATGTTCTGTTGGTTTGTTTTTTGTTATGAGTCCTTGCAACCTGCTCTCCAGCTGGAAGTGGGAAATGCAAAGGCATTAAAATGATAGATTTGCTAAATATGTTGCAAAGGTCTGTATTACTGGCTTTCCCTGAAGCGGGGAAAATACATCCTGTTTAATTGTTGTTTGCATTTGAAATTCTCTGTGAAATGGATTAAGCAGTATGGGCTTCTTTTTGTGGGTCTGCCCATGGAAGGAGAGCGCCTTTAGGAAAAGGCTTTTCTGGAGGGGACAGAGAACTTAATTGCTGATGGCTCTAAAAGCGCGCCCTGTTTGGGTGGCCTGAAAACAAAACCCGTGAAAATCCATGACTGAAAAATGAGACTTTCTCCTAATGATCGGGGCTGCTGTTTCTACTGATTCGCCCGTGAATAACAGCTCGTTCCTTACTCGTGGCTGAGGACCCTTGAATTGTTTCCCAAAGCCTAAGGCAGCGGGAAGGGCTGGGGTTGTCAGATCACTGCAAATCAAATAAACCAGAGCGGTTTGGAGTTGTCTCGTTCCCTCTGTCTTTTCCCAAGAAAGAGGGGTGGAAGAATGGTAGAATTTGTTACATTGAAGGTCAGTGGTAATCCAAAGCTGCAGAGCGAGCTCAGTGCCCGTGGAAGGGGAACTGCGCTCTCAAGTGGAAATACTTGGTGTCTCGTTGCCTGTGGGACAGAAAGGGACATCAAGAGTCAACCAAACTACTTTCTCGCCTTCAGAGATGAGGCTCTGGAGGTCACGGTTAATTAAGGGTAGTTGTGGAAGTGTGCCTTACTGAGCAACATGCTGTGTCTGGCTCGGGGCCTAAATATCTCCAAAGTTTGGGGTTGGTTTAAGTGCTTTTTGGTTATTAGCTGGATGTCACTCTTCCAAGCGCCTCTTGCACTCTCCACAGGGGTTTGCTGCTGCCTCCTGCGTTGGGCCGAGGGGACCGGCAGCCCTCAGGACAGGGACTTTCTCAGGTGCGGAGGTTAAACCCTGTCGGTGCTGCTTAAAAACTGCTCTGGTGTTACTGTGGCGGTCACGATGTGAAATCTGGTGGCTTAGGGGAGCCTAAGATTTGCATTCCTCGTAACTGCGGGGGATTTTGGGGAGCCTGGGTGGTACAATCCCCTTCCTGCTCCCAGATTCCTGTCGCTGACCCTGCAGCGGGTGGTTGGAATAACTGATGCCCGCAGCGGCTGAGGGTCGTCATGATCCCGGCATTGCCGGAGCTCGTGAGCCGAGGAATGGGAGCGTGGCCCGTTTCCATCGTGGCTTGTGAGAGAAATAATGCGGTTTGATATAGTTGCGGTGTGGAAATGGCGATTCCTCTTTACACGTGTGCTTACAGGGTGCACGCAGGTGTTTCTTAATGCCTGCGAAGCTTTATGAGATTGGTTAATGAGCGTTGCTTTGCTGTGCAAGTGCAAAGTGTTATTTTCCTGGAGAAACAAACTCAGATGTTCCCTTTATTTTTCTTTTGTTAAAGGCAGAATGACTATTTTAAAGCTTTCCTTGCAGGCAGAATAACATCTGCTTTTGAGGATTGTTTCTTTACCTGCAGGGTGGAAAATTCTACAGCCTCGCTAAGGCCGCAGAGGAAGAAAACTCGTCAGTTTTCTAGAGAAAACTGCAGTTTGGAGGGGGGGTGGTGGTCTGCCAGAGCGCCTTTTAGCACCTCGTCAGGCACATTTCTTTTCCCTCAGGGCTGAGATGTAACATAGCCTTTTCATTTGGCTGGGTTTTGGTTGTATGAATTAATGGGTGTTTCAGTGAGAACCACAAGACCTAATTTCTGAGTCTCCCTCCTAAGAATTGTTGAGGGACGGAAGCGGGACAGGGAGGTAACCCGAGTGAAACGCTGAAGGCTTTTAAGGATGGAATGAGGAATGGCGGGGCTTGTTCTGGTCACACACTATGACAACAAAAGGCCACAAGTTCCCTGTGGAGGTAAAGAACCGACAATTTGAGAGAGCATTAAGGGATTTGCCTCATCGAAAGGTTTCCAGGGGAATATGGGGGTCACTCTCCATCTCATTCCTGGTGAGCTGCCTGCCTGTAAAGACCATGATTGCATTATAATCACGGAGGCAGGCCCTGAATTGAGGTTTGGGAAGCCATTAGCTAATTTTATGGTAATTCTTTTTTTTGCAGAGTGAGTCTGTGACTCGGATCTCTCTGCTGCGGATGAGACACGTCCTTCCCTCTGCTTTGGCAATGGCTGCTTTCCTTGGGCGCAGGGACCGCACACCCCTCTGGTCCTTTCTCTGTAAGTAAATTGTGGCTGTGCCGCTTTCCTGCCCGGCCTGGGGAGCTTGTCCTTTACTGAGTGAGAAAGCAAGTTTTGCCCTGGAAGAAATAAAGAGATTTTTATACTCTCTGTCCTTCTGTGCAGCAGTGCTGTCCCAATGCAGCCTCAGGAGAGGTGCCTTTCCTCCAGCTCTCGAACCATGGCAGGGAAGGGACCTGCTGTCTCATTCAGATGGACGAATTTCATTGTTCTTCGGCAATAAATGAAAGTGGTGACAATTGTTACCTGGTCCACCCTGCCCTGGGGGTCTGCCCACTCCTCCCTTTCCCTCTGGGAAGGCTCTGAGGATCTCCCGGGCTATAGAAACAGGCAGGCAGTAAGGATGCTGTGCTGGGAAGCTTTGACTGCCTTTGCTGTCTTCCTCCTGCGGATGGAAAGATCGATCCGCAGCACTTTGGAGCTCACCTTCCCCAAAAGCTCAGGTTGCCTTTTGTTATCCAGAAACAGCGCATTTTTCTGTGCAGGAAACAAGACTATTCAGAAATTCCAGCACAGTATGGAAGAAAAACACGTTTGGAGTTTTAATGCAGGTCATTCTTTTTTGGTGTTCTGGTTAAAAATTGACGTCTGTAACTTTGAAACTAATACTTGTATGCTTCTGTCAATGGGTACAATTCACATAGCCGCTCAAAGGAGAAGGGATCTTAACCACCTCCCTTATTTCAGGCTGTATCATGATACAGCTCTTCTGCTGCTGGCCATCAGTCTCGGAGTAGATCTTGCCATTTCGATCAGGTTTTGAGGAAGAAATACCCAATTTTCTTGCCTGATGGGGCACAAAAGGGCTCGAAGGGCATCACGGTAATGCTATTGGTGTCAAGACGGGGCTGTGGGAGTTGTTAGAGGGCAGTTGGTGATGCTCTGCTGAGAAATAACTGCCGTACCTGACGTGTCCCTTCCTTCAAAGCGGCTGCATGCTATCATGCTGTTCCCAACTTGCCTTCCTCACCTCCTCTGCCTTATCGATTTCAGATACGTCAACATGAGCAGCGACTTTCATGCAGAGATCCAAGACCTGCAGGACAGTTCCCGGTTGGAAGAGGAGGAAGAGGGAGCGTTGCTGGTGTGGAAGCCCTGGGGAGACATCGAAACAAACCTGGATACCTGCTCCAAGATCGTGCCGGGGGAAAGAGCCAACCTCGAGCATGCCTTGCACCGCCTGCATGACGCTCTGGTAAGAAGCAGCTGTTTTTGAACTCCTACTGGTCTAGGACAGCCTTTGGCACTGGGGTGAGCTGGGAGTCGCTCCCGAGTTTTCTGTTCCGCAGGCTCGAATTTCTTTGCTAAAGGGGCAGAGTTAAGGTCTCGTGGGTTGACAGACGCCATGTATCAATAGGAGCTTGTTTTGTCTCTTGTCAATTTTGTGACAATTTGGAGAACAGAAGTCCTCCTACTCCCAGTGCTGGGAATGAAGGAATATTAGCTAAAACCCGAGGTCTACCCCGGAGAAATGTCCTGTCCTTGACAACTGCACCGTCCCTGGGTGCTCCTTGCTGAGCAAACGCCTCCAGCCTGAACCCGGTGAAGCCCCGAGTGGGTCTGCTTTGCTCCCTCTTCTTCGAAGAAGGGATTTCACACCGCTGATGTGTGGCAGAGGACTCGGCATCTGCTGCGTTTGCACGAGGAGGCTCTACCTGCAGCAGGGATGAGCCCAAAAGGACTCCAGCAGCAAGCAGTCTTCTCCTGGAGGTGGTGGCTGGTGGGGTGCCACAGCTTGGTTCCCAGAGATCTCCACAGGTTCTGGTTTCTTTATTTAACAAGCAGTGCTTTTTTATATTCTCTTACCCAGGTGCTTATCTATGCATATATTCAGCATTCTACTTTTGCCCGATACGCTCTCACATCACACGCTGTTCATGCTCTGGTCAAAGCCAGGATGTTTGCCAACCCTTATCCTTTTACTTAGCTCTTCTCAGGACTCCCCAGTCTCTTCAAGGGTACACAGATATCTGCTCAAGGTCAATGTTAAACTCGCATTCTTATCCCGAGGACCAGCCGAGGTTTCCCACAGATGCACGCAAGTCTATGGCACCGGATGGGCTACACCCAAGAGTGCTGAAAGAGTTGGCAGACGTGCTCGCCAAACAGCTTTCCATCATTTACAGGAAGTCATGGCTAACTGGGGAGGTCCCAATGGACTGGAGGGTGGCAAGTGTAACACCCGTCTATAAGAAAGGCAAAAAGGAGGATCCAGGTAACTATAGACCTGTCAGTCTAACCTTGATACCAGGGAAGGTCATGGAGCAGGTCATCTTGAGTGCCATCAAAACCCACATAATGGGCAACCAGGGGATCGGGCCTAGTCAGCATGGGTTTATGGAAGGCAGGTCCTGCCAGACGAACCTTATCTCCTTCTATGACAAGATAACCAGAATATTGGATGAGGGAAAGGCTGTTGATATTGTATGCCTGGACTTTCGAAAAGCATTCGATACTGTCCCCCATACAATTCTCGTGGAAAAACTGGCTTCGCAGGGCCTGGATGAGCATACGATCCGCTGGATCAAGCACTGGCTGACTGGAAGGTCCCAAAGAGTGGTGCTCAGTGGATTTAAATCCAGCTGGCGGCCAGTCACAAGTGGTGTGCCTGAGGGCTCAGTGTTGAGACCATTTCTGTTCAACGTCTTTATTGATGATCTCGATAAGGACATAGGGTGTATCATCAGCAAGTTTGCAGATGACACCAAGTTAAGCAGGAGTGTTGATTCCCAGGAGGATAGGGAAGCTCTACAGAGAGACTTAGATTGGATCATTGGGCCAACATCAACGGTATGAGTTTCAACAAGGGCAAGTGCCAGGTCCTGCACTTGGGCCACAATAACCCCATGCAGCGCTACAGGCTTGGGGAGGTGTGGCTGGAAAGCTGCCTGGCAGAAAGAGACCTGGGGGTTCTAATTGACAAGGGGCTGAATATGAGCCGGCAGTGTGCCCAGGTGGCCAAGAAAGCCACCGGCATCCTGGCTCGTATTAGAAACAGCGTGGCCAGCAGAAGTAGGGAGGTGATTGTGCCCCTGTACTCAGCACTGGTGAGGCCACACCTCGAGTATTGTGTCCAGTTTTGGGCACCTCAATACAAGAGAGATATCGAGGTGCTGGAGGGAGTGCAGAGGAAGGCAACGAAGCTGGTGAAGGGCCTAGCAAACAAATCATACGAAGAGCGGTTGAAGGAGCTGGGTCTGTTTAGTTTGAGGAGGAGGAGGCTGAGGGGAGACTTCATCACTCTCTACAACTATTTGAAAGGGCACTGTAGAGAGGTTGGTGCTGGTCTCTTCTCACAGGTAATTAATGACAGAACAAGAGGGAATGGCTTCAAGCTCCAACAGGGTAGAGTTAGACTGAACATTAGGAAAGAATTTTTCACAGCAAGAGTGGTCGGGCATTGGAATAGACTGCCCAGGGAGGCGGTTGAGTCACCATCCCTGGATGTGTTAGAGACATTTAGATGTGGTGTTGGGGGATATGGTGTAGGGGAGAACTTTGTAGAGTAGGGTAGATGGTTGGACTCGATGATCCCAAGGGTCTCTTCCAACCTAGACAATTCTATGATTCTATGATTCTATATATATTGTCACGCACGTGGTGACTCCCTGCAGCAATTGAGTGTAGATGGAAAAGGTGGAAATGGGCTGTTAACCCTTCGTGTACTTTCCTGAGATATACAACATACGTCTTTCATAGAGTTTTTCTTCATGATCAAGATTTGTGTAGTCTAAGTTTAGCCACCCTAAGGTTAGAAATGTAGTTTAAATTTCTCATGTAGGCTCTCTGTTGGAAAGGGAGAGATATAGGCACTCTTTTGGGGCTATTTATTGAATCATAAGACAGTGCCAAAGACAGGTGAGAGGACTCACTTTCCCAGAGGTGCTCCGCGCTCTCTGCTGGCTGTCTTGAGTGTCTACAGGATTAGATGCAGTGATACACCAAACTTTTATATTACTAAATGTAGATTAAATAAATACCCCCTTGAAGTGTCTTGTAAAAGGTAGTAACAAGAGAGTTCCATTTTGTTTTGAATGTTGGGCTTTATCCAACATAATTAAGGTCAGAGGAAGACAAGCTAATAAATATTTACCTCCCTTAATATGTTTATCCTTATTCTTGGCCATGTGGCATGACTGAAGAAAATATAATTAGTTTATTCAATGAATCAGTAACAATATAATTCCACTATAGGAGGGAGAGTTATGTTCTTAATATGACAAGACACCAGAGTAATCAGTAGATTAGGCATGAAGAACTGCTGGGCAGAAACATGACCTGCCACTTTTAATAAAAAAGAATATTATTGTTTGTTTTGTGTAAATGTGCGGGATAAAATCTTGATAATACTGTTCTATGTAAAGCAGATTTGAGTAGGATGATGTGCTGATAAAAATTGGGAATGGAAAATCTGTCTCAATTTTGAATAATACAGACAAGTGAAGTCACATTTTTTCGACTGATCATTTTTGCCAGCCTAAATTGTTAAATAGAATTGGGCAACATTATTTTCTTCTCATTTCTACATTTAAAATGTTTGTTATTAACATAGTTTTGATAAGCTATTTCTGGCAAGCATGTCAATATATTTAGACTATAAACAAGGAAATCAGTAACAATATATGAATATCGCTTTTAAGATATATCTTCATTTATAACTACTTACATTCCGAGAAAAGGATAGAGATGAGAAAAAATTCTAGAATGAAATCTCTCTTTATACCCATATTTATAGAAAGCTTTCGAAGTGGACTGTTTATCTAAGTTTTTGTGAGCCTTAGTGAATCATCTATTTGGTTTCGTGGTATTCTTTGCATATTTTTATTCATTCCCGTTATAAACTTCATGTAATTATAAGAAGAGCAGAGTCTTTGCATTGTTCTCATTTCTCAGGGTGCTCTTGAGTACAGATGACTCTGTGAGACTTCTTTCCTATAGGAGGTGATTGCTCTGTGGCAGAGAGGAACACATGTGTTGAAGGGAAAAGATGCGAGGCACTACCTCGGGAAAGAGAAGCAATTGCATCAAAGTAGCCCAACGTGAAAGGTACCTAATTATGATGTATTTCATGATTTTTAGATGAGATTACTTTTCTTTGCCTGCAAATGCGCTGGACGCTATACACTCTCCATAAAACCAATCTGAAGTGAAATTTTCTTTCATTGCAAGACGGCAGAAGTTGTTCTATGTTATGGAGCAGTTCTGCTTCTTTTAGCCAGTCTGCACCCTCTGTTAAATTCAATGTGAGCAGGATCAGTCCCTGAGTTCCCAAAAGCTTTGACGTCCACATGTTTGAGTACGTGATGTGCTGTGCATTTTCCACTTCCATCGGGTGAAACAGCTTTGCATGTAGTTGATATCTCACAGAACACGGGCCTTACAGAACCAGTCAGACTACGGTTGAGGAAAGAGCATAACCCTCCATAAAGTGCACTTAGAAGCTAGTCACATACAGCAAATTAAAATACTGACACCTAAGTACCTTGGTGGATAGGCTTCATGCTTTTCACAAGAGAATTCTAGAGTAGATTTGGCAGTGTATAAAATGTATCAATCTGATTACTGCAGGTAAATTTTCACCTGATATTACTTTGCAGTTTTGGAGCAAAAAGAAAAAAAGGACAGAGTTTGGCTTTCAGCCACCCCATAAACTGAAGCAGAAGTCCACAATTTCTGCTGCATTCTGGCCTGAACTGAGAGGAACTAACTGCTTAATTTACATGAGCAGGAGAAAAGGAAGAACAGGCAGAGTAGCAGGGGCCGGGTGAAGAGCACTGTGGCTACTTTATAGTGCCAAAGTAAAACCACATCACCAACAAAGAGGTCAACGTAAAGATGATGAAACTGCTTCTTCTGCACCTTACGTGAGGGAAACTGGAAGAAAGGCTTATTTCAATTCTTCAGAACCTCGAAGAGCAGCACATGTACCATACTGTCACCGTCACCTCAAAACCAAAGTTCAGTGGACCTACAGGTGGGTTCCTGCTTGCACGAGATTCTCAAAATGCCTCAAATGTATCTGTCTGTGTTGTGCTGCTTTTGATTTTGCCCCTGCAGGTGACTTTTAAGTTATTTCTGCCTAAATACGGGCAAGAGTAAATTTGATCCATCACAATTTTCAGAAGCAGATAGCAGCGGTATGCATTGGGAGAAATGTAAAGCTTTATAAAGCTTTACAGTTAGTCAGACAGTTCATGAACAATAATTTAGCCACCTTCATAGCAGGAATTCATGTCTCTGCCAACAAAAAAGGATGAATGCAATGATTTGCCAATGTGCACTAACATACTCATCCCCACTTTTTACAGCATCTTTTATGTGATTTACTCTTTTGAAATATGTAATAAGCTGTGGATTAGTCCACCTTTAAATTCTCATTTTAATTGATATCTAAATATTGATAGCAATAGTACTAGTTTTGCAGTAAAATTTCAGTTTCCTCTCAAGAAATGTTTCTTGTTCAACTTTTTTCCTCCCAGCAGGGGACGAAACAATGCTTGCTTTGCATGGTATTTTTCCACAGCTAGGATTTCTCTGGAGTCTTTATTATGATGGATTTGTGACTGTTTTCATTATTTAGGATTATTTTTCATCTTGAATAAACAAGGGCTCGGGTCTTACTCAAATTTCTGTTATTGATTTAAATGTACTCTAAATGTTTGTGATTTATACTGTTGTTTTTTTCACATGATTTATGTTGGATGGAGGACTGAATTCATTCTTCCTGCCATTCATGCAGCCATCGGGGAAAAAGAGCGGCCTGGCTGAACAGGGAGCTAGGGTTGCAACTTAGGGAAATAAAGAGGATTTATGGACTTTGGAAGGAAGGGCAGGCCGCTCAAGAGGACTACAAAGAGGTAGTGAGGCTATGTAGGGAAAAAATCAGGAGGGCCAAAGCCCAGCTGGAAGTAAACATGGCTTCTGTTGTCAAGGTCAACAAAAAAAGTTTCTATAAATATATTAGCATTAAAAAGAGGACTAATCTCTCTCCTCTAGTAGATGGGGCCGGTAACATAGTGACCAAGGATGAGGAACAGGCTGAGGTACTTAATGCCGCCTTTGCCTCAGTCTTCAGCAGTAGGACCAGTCGTTCCCTGAGTACCCAGACCCCTGAGCGAGAAGACAGGGATGGGAAGCAGAACGAAGCCCCTGTAATCCAAAGGGAAATGGTGAGGGACATGCTTCAGCACCTGGAGGTACACAAATCAATGGGGCCGGATGGGATCCACTCAAGGGTACTGAAGGAGCTGGTGGAAGCGCTCACCAGGTCACTTTGCATCATTTATGAGCAGTGCGGGATAACTGGGGAGGTCCAAGCTGACTGGAGGTTGGCAAACGTGACATCCATCCACAAGAAGGGCCGGAAGGAGGATCCAGGGAACTACAGGCCAGTCAGTCTGACCTCGGTGCCTGGGAAGGTCATGGAACAGGTCATCCTCAGTGCCATTACACGGCACATGCCGGAGAACGGGGTGATTAGGCCCAGTCAGCATCAGTTTGTGAAAGGCAGGTCATGCCTGACAAACCTGATCTCCTTCTATGATAAGATGACCCACTTAGTGGATGAGGGAAAAGCTGTGGATGGTATTGACCTGGATGTTTGCAAAGCTTTTGACACCGTTTCCCGCAGCATTCTCCTGGCTGCTCATGGCCTGGACAGGTGTCCTCTTCACTGGCTGGATGGCCGTGCCCAGAGAGTGGTGGTGAATGGAGTTAAATCCAGTTGGTGTCCGGTCACAAGTGGTGTCCCCCAGGGCTCGGTGCTGGGGCCAGTTCTCTTTAATATCTTTATCAATGATCTGGATGAGGGGATCGAATGCACTGTCAGTAAGTTCGCAGATGACACTAAGCTAGGCGGGTGTGTTGATCTGCTTGAGGGTAGGACGCCTCTGCAGAGGGATCTGGACAGGCTGGACCAATGGCGCGAGGCCAATAGTATGAGGTTCAAGAAGGCCAAGTGCCGGGTCCTGCACTTGGGTCACAACAACCCCATGCAATGCTACAGGCTTGGGGCAGAGTGGCTGGAAAGCTGCCTGGCAGAAAAGGACCTGGGGGTGTTGGTGGACAGCTGGCTGAACATGAGCCGGCAGTGTGCCCAGGTGGCCAAGAAGGCCAACAGCTTCCTGGCCTGTATCAGGAATAGTGTGGTGAGCAGAACTAGGGAAGTGATCATCCCCCTGTACTCAGCACTGGTGAGGCCCCACCTCGAGGACTGTGTTCAGTTTTGGGCCCCTCACTACAAGAAGGACATTGAGGTGTTGAAGCATGTCCAGAGAAGGGCTACAAAGCTGATGAGGGGTCTGGAGGACAAATCTTATGAGGAACGACTGAGGGAACTGGGGTTGTTTAGCCTGGAGAAAAGGAGGCTGAGGGGAGACCTTATCACCCTCTACAACTACCTGAAAGGAGGGTGTAGAGAGGTGGGAGCTGACCTCTTCTCCCTGGTGAAAACTGATAGGACGAGAGGAAATGGATTCAAGTTATGTCAGGTGAGGTTTAGATTGGATATTAGGAAACATTTTTTTCACTGAAAGGGTTGTTAAACATTGGAATAGGCTCCCCAGGGAGGTGGTGGATTCGCCATCCCTGGAGGTGTTTAAAAAAAGGGTAGATGTGGTAGTTGGGGACATGGTTTAGAAGTGGTTTTGTCAGGGTAGGTTAATGGTTGGACTTGATGATCTTAAAGGACCCTTCCAACTTCAGCGATTCTACGGTTCTATGATATTTTCCTTCATCTTTTTTCCGTTTCCTCTTGATAGTATGTACTATGTCATAAATTTGACAAGAAGCCTACAGGTGGGATTCTGTCTTGTATCTTTCTTTTTGGCAATCTTTTTCAGACATAACAATAAATATACATCTTTCACTTTATTTTTACATTGCTAATAGAGCTTCATGCAATCTAGTACAGTACATCACTGGGGTTTTTTTTGCCTTTCTACTTTCCGTTTCCATGGTTTCTCTGGATAATTGTGGTTTTTCATCTGTCACTTCATCAAGAAATTAAGTGGTAAATAATGTAAATAATCATAAGTTAATCAGGTGATTTTATCTTGCCAGTTCCAGTCATCTCTCCTAAGCTGGGTTCTCCTCTTCAGGTGCCTCCCTGCCTTAATTTCCAATACAAGGAACCTTCTTTCAAAGTAACCCCTACTTTCAGATGAATAAATTTAAGTTAAATGAATCCCAACATCACTGGTTCATCTCAGGGATGAACAGTAGTTGAAGAATAGAATTTCTATGTTGATGAAATGTGCACAGATTTGTACAGAGATTACAGAGAAAACATTCTTCAAGTGAAGAATACATCTTATCAAATTTCCAGGTTACAAAAGGATAAAGCATTTAAAAAAAAAAAAAAGGTGATCAGCTTTTTTATCATAGAAACAACCATTACCATTTTCTCTACCTTTATTTTCAGCAGTGCCTGAGCCATGTGGTGGGTAAAGCTCCAAACAAAAGAACCAGCTTGACATAAATAGAAGATTTTGCACCCAAATGGAAAACTACAGTAATACTTACACGTTTTGTATAAATTGCAACTTTTGAGATTATTGTGCAATTAGTAATTGGAATTAATGGAAATAGTCTGGAATCAACAGAAAATCAGAGTATTAATGATAATGTTTTTTAACCAGGCATTACAGAAAATGGTTAGTCATTATGCAGCATGCTCTGATGCAAATCAACTGCCTAGAACAAAACCATCATGTTGCCTTGCCTCTAGTGCTTTCACAAGCAGAGATAAAGGAGGGGGTTGGATTATAGACTTGTTGAATCTAAAAGCACCTGATGCCTTTGGGAAGGTTTTCAGCATGGGAACATTCACTTTGTTCAGGTCAAGGATGTCCGTGGCAGAATTGCCTCATTTGGAAGATCCTGTGAACCCGATGCAAACACTGCAAGTTACAAATTATCTTTACCAGAGAGAAAGTCTGTATTTAATACCAGCTTGTATGTGAGAGACAATGTAGGATTCACCTGATGCCTTCGTTGACACTTCAGCTGATGTAACATTCAATTCACATATCAGACTGAGAGTCTTTCCTGGACCTCTATCTCGTCTCTCATGTAGCCGGAATTAAGAGGCAACGTCTATGTTTTTTTCTATAGACAAATACCCTTCAGGACCTTACAACGCACCAGCTTGGAGGAGAAGAAATCCACATGCAAACCCCTTGTCTAAGTATAAAACAACTCTTCAGGTCACAGTTTGATAGAAATGTTTACAATTCAGTCTTTTTAGTAAAAGCAACATGCCCCTCCCCACCTAGGAAATGTAAAGGCGCTCTTCAAACTTCCCCAGCCGAAACCCTGCAAGATTGTAAGCAACGCTGAGTAGTCTGAAAGAGCAGTTTTGTTGGTGTGCAGACATGTAATTCTGCCTGTATGACTAACCCGTGATTTCTGAGTTTTCACAACATTACTGATATGAAAGCAAAGTACGTCCTTGCCTTTCAAGTGAGGAGCCAGAAGCAGTGGGGTTTGGCTTGTCGCACCGGCCAAAGCACAGCAGAGACTCTATGAGTGCGATCTGTTTGTCTCTGTTCAATTGCTTGTGAAGCGTCTGCAATAGCGGAATGGTGATCAGCCCAGTTTCCAATTCATAAAAGGAGGAGCAGCATTTCCCTCAGGGCTGGAGCCCCCTCCTTCCCCCAACCCCACTCCTGGGCAGAATTTCCTCCCTCCCACCTTCTCCCCACACCTCAGCGCTGGGGCAGCCCCACAGCCTCTTCCAGGGCTGGGAAAACACTCCTGCCCTTTCTCTTCCTGCGGGTTTTGAGAAGAAGAGCCCCCCGTCTGCCCAGCCCACACGTGGGGTCTGGGCAGTTCCACGCCTTGTGTTTGAACTGGGAATTGGGATGTTTCAGTTTTCTTCTGTGATCAGGCATGGTTGTTAAAGGCCAGTTGTAGTGGTTAGGGTTAGATGGGTGAGGAACAGCAAATCTTATTGAACTTTTCCTTTTTTTAGGTTTTGTTTAGGGGTCTCATTGTCCTCACACCCTCGAGTTCTGCTCCAGGTCAAGCGAAGCCCCATGGAACTGGCCCTAAGGGCGGCAGTGGCCATGGACCAGCACCCCTTTGGCATGGAGAACATGGTTTATTTCAAGGTGAATCTCCCTGTTTTTTTCCAAAGCGGGGGGCTGGTTTGTAGCGAGGCTTAAAACCCCGGGTTGTGCCTAAACGTGGGGCTGATTTCAACCTCAGGGGCTGCGACTCCGTCCAGCTCCGACTCACAGCCCTGGCTGCACTGTCACTGCACCGGGCTCAGCGTTCTCTTGTATTTTGGAGGTTTTTTTACAGATCGGCAGCAGCCGGGGATATTTAGCAGCTGTGTATTGGTGGCAGAATCCATGTCGTTATGTGTGTGATCTGTGCTCAGATCTGGTGGGACAGTGAAGAGATAGCAACTGGTGGCGCTGTCAGTCACGTCCTCTGGGAGAGACGGTCAGGGCCGTTTGTAGCTGTCCCACCTCAACTGCGAGATCTGTCTCTGGAGCTGCCAGTGCCAAAGCTGCTCTTAAGGCAGAGAGAGCGATACCAGATAACCTGCCTTTTTTTCGGTGCCTTTTCTGGGTCTCCAGTCTGTCTGCTCTGTTTGCCCTCTGCCTTGGATCACACCTTTTCTCCCTTCTTGACGGAAACTGACTTTCTGTTGCGTTTTGTTGCATTTCTAGTGACAAATCTGCTCAACTTCTCCTGCTCCAACGTTGTGCCGGGGGAAAGAGCCAACCTCAAGCATGCCTTGCACCGCCTGCATGACGCTCTGGTAAGAAGCAGCTGTTTTCGAATTCCTGCTGGACTAGGACAGCCTTTAGCACTGGGGTGAGCTGGGAGTCGCTCCTGAGTTTTCTTTTCCGCAGGCTCGAATCCCTTTGCTAAAGGGGCAGAGTTCTTGCGTGCTGCCTGTTGGCCGCCATCTGCGTTAAGGTCTCGTGCGGTGACAGACGCCATGTATCAATAGGAGCTTGTTTTGTCTCTTGTCAATTCTGTGACAATTGGGAGAATAGAAGTCTTCCTACTCCCAGTGCTGGGAATGAAGGAATATTCGCTAAAACCCGAGGTCTACCCCGGAGAAACGTCCTGTGCTTGACAACTGCACCGTCCCTGGGCGCTCCTTGCTGAGCAAACGCCTCCAGCCTGACCCCAGTGAAGCCCCGAGCGGGTCTGCTTTGCTCCCTCTTCTTCGGAGAAGGGATTTCACAGTGCTGAGCTGCGGCAGAGGACTCGGCGTCTGCTGCGTCTGCACGAGGAGGCTCTACCTGCAGCAGGGATGAGCCCAGAAGGACTCCAGCAGCGAGCAGTCTTCTCCCGGAGGTGGTGGCCGGTGGGGTGCCACAGCTTGGTCCCCGGAGATCTCCGCAGGTTCTGGTTTCTTAAAACACATCAGTGTGGATTGAGGAAATATTCCCATCAACTCCCGTGTGGGCAGAGGTGACCCCGACGCGCTGTTGCTGAGCATCGACTGAGCACCGTCTTCCCACAGTGGGCTGAAGAGTTGACCTTTTGACCCCTCCTGAGGGGGAATCGAAGTCTTGTTCTCTGAACTCCCGCAGGAGGGTCTGGAGATGCTGCAGTCTGGGGCACCCCAGCGACCTGAATCCCATCCCCTGGCTGATTATCATTACACAGGTAAAGTGGAAGCAGAGCTTGTTCCTTCTCCGGGAATGCGAGTGGGTACTGCCATTCCCTTTGTTCTGATTCAAAAATGTGATTTTTAAAAACGTGCGAGCAACTGTTTGTGTTCTTTGGGGCGGGGAAAACAGTCATTTTAATCTGTTCTGGTGGGGTTTTGGCATGGGGAATTCCTTATCCCTATGTTCTAGCCCACTGTTTTCCTGTGCGGTGACGCCCCACGCCACCGTACACTCCTTTCCTTCGTATGCTGGCTTTACTGCGTGCAGGGCTTGCTCTGCCGGCAGCCATAACTGGTTCTGCTAACGAACTCCCTGCAACATTGCCTAATTGCTCTCCGAAGGAGGAGAGATTTTAATGCGTGACGAAAAAATTGTGCGGTTTTCCGTGAGGCTGCAAGTGGTCTAATCGTTTCCGTGTCTCTGTTTCTTCCCAGGCGCAGACACTTGGACGCCTCTCGAGGAGCAGTTATTTAAAGAGGCCTTTTCTGTACACCAGAAGGATTTCCACCTGATACAGAAGAAGGTAAAGCCGTTAGACCGAGGCGGGTCTTGGGTTGTTAGCGTGGAGGGGAGTTTTAACCCAGAAAAGTTGTCTTTTGAATGGTGTGTTGGAATCCTGTTCTTGGGATGCTGCTTCACGCTAAAAAGACACCAGTACAAGACATAATTTGCCCTAATGTGTAATTACCACAGAATACTTAATCTCTCTGGTGCAAAATACCAGAAATACTAAAAGAAGAAGACTGACACGTTCCCCTGACCACCGGCATATAACGTACAGTTCTGCCCTCCCATGGCTTCTTTACAGCCCTTTCAGAAGAAGGAGGCTCATTTTCTGCCTGATCTCTCCCATACGTTGTGCTCTGAGAACCAGAGACAAGGGGGGACAGACAAACAGCGCTTGATAGATTTGTTGTGTCTGTGCCCTAAATGTTTTACTGCAGTCTTTCCCTCATCAATCGCTTCTGTTTTTCTCCCAATAGATTCAGACGAAGACCGTGTCCCAGTGTGTCGAATACTACTACACCTGGAAAAAACGTGTCAGATTTGCCAGCAGTCAAGCTGAATGGACAGAAGAAAAGCTGAAGGGAAACAAGGAGGAGGTGGAAGAGGCTGAAGAGAAGGTAGAAAAACTGCCGGGGGTTGGTGCGAGATGTCGCTCCTCGATGAAGCTATCATCCCGGGCTCTGGGAAATAATCCCCTTCACATTAAACTTGCTGCTGCTGATTTTCAGGGATGTTCCGTAACATCCCAGTGCTCCATAAAAGGAATTGCTTGTCACACAGCTCTGCACAGGGGTTGCCGAAACATTCCTTCCCAGGAAACGGGAATTGTGTTCACAGAATTTTTTTTTTTCGTTGGTAGAAATTGGGTAACCACGTCACTTCAGTGCTCAGTACTTCTACACTTTAAACCCGTTGTACAGACTTCTGTGGAGGAAAGTGCTGTTCCACTGAGGACAGTAGGAATTTTATGGTTTTTCTTTCAAGGTCTGTCTTTGCACCCCTTCCTTCCCATTGAATTTCAGCATTTTTTCATCTGTTTCGTGTTCAGAGGAGTTCAGCAGGGCAGGCTGGCACTGACAGAACGCGTTACACCCAGCACAAAAAGAAACCCCTCGCTGCTGTGGCCATTGGGGATGTTTCCAGCTAGTTGTTCACTTTAGCTGTCCCCCTTGCTGAGGAGAAGGAGAAATAACTAAAGGCTGTCTGCTTTACAGGCTGCTTGCAGCCCGAAGAAGAGGCGCCGGCTCGGGCCGAAGGAAAACACCAAGAAAAAGCAGAGGAGTTGTGAAAAGACGCCCCGCAGAACGGGCAGTCCCTCCCGCTGTCCCCATGACTCTCCATGCTGGGGTGGAGGCGCCGGCGATGTGGCTGTTTCCCTGCAGAGAGTGTGGAAGGTTAGCTGGTCGTTTTTCTTCTCGAAACCTGCTGCTTTGGGCTCAAACCGATGGAAACTTTTAAAGGCACCCAGGGGGAGCTGAGCTAAGGGCAGCTGGAGGGTTCCCCCTGCCCCACAGCCTTCTGGCGGTATTGTTTGACTTTAAACCCAAAGCTCTGTGTTTTCTGACGTGGGGAGACCCTCCCGCCGAGTCGCGAGGTTGGGACCAGACCCCCTTTCCTTTCTCACCTCCTCTGGGAGAGGAGTCCCGGTGTGGCTGTATCCAGCCTCAGCTTCCGACTGGGAAGGAGAGTCCGGAGCCCCGTCTCTGCCCCAGAGTGGCTTTGTTCCAGATCAAGCTGGGTATCTCCGAAGAGAGTGCCCTGTCGCTTGTCTTCCAGTGCCTTAGAAGGTCTATTCCCTGAGGTGTTCAGGCACCTCTGTGTTCTGCATGCACCGACTTTTTATCCCAGCAATATTTTTAATAGCCGCTTTTCCTCTGCGCTGATTGGAGCGACAATGCAGTGGGGATTGTTTCTACTCGTGCAGTTTCACCCTCCTCCCATCTAATCCGCACTTGGGTCTCCTCTGTCTCCTGCTGACTTCAGCTGGAACGGTTTCTCTCTCTCTTTGAAGGCCCTTTCCTCGAATTACAGGCTTGCTCCGCTTCATCTGGTTGTGGAAGAATCCCAGCGTTTCTCTATTTTCACTAAGAAGAGGTTCCACTAAAGTTCCTTTTTGCGGTTTGCGGTCCGAGGGCTTCCACGCTGCAGTCACTCGTGCCAAGCAACATCACTCATTCCCAGCAAAGCTGCTCAAGTTTCGATCCACCTTAAATTTAAGCAATCGCACCGTTAATTCTCCTATTTTAATCCCCAACAATCTCTCTTGTTTAACCAGCAAGGTCCCACCCAGCCAGGGCTACCGGCAGAAACCGTGTAGGACCACGCAGCAAAACACAGCAGAAACTCACAAAATAAAACTAATGAAACGTGGTCTAAGAAACTAAAAAAAGAAATTAAAAATTCCCGTTTGTTTTCTCCCTTCCAGGGTGTTTGGGAAGGTCAATGGGAGGAATCCTCACATGAAATGCCATCACCCGCGGGATGATTGGAAGGCCCCAGCAGTTTTTTTAAAGGGAGGCGAAGCCGAGAGAAGCCCAGATGGTGACCTCCTCCAGCTGGTAACTGGGCAACTGTCATCTCAGACCACCAACAAGGTCAATTTACTCTGTTTAGAAAACCCCAACGACCTCTAGCATGGGGGCAGCACCTGAGCTCTGCAGAGGATCCACCACCACGAGGTCGCCCCCACTCCAGAAAGACCCAGAAGAAGCAAACAGCAGAGAAATAGTTATCGTATTTAATAGCGTTTCCCCCTTAGGTGATAGTCCCGTGTAGGTTTTAGGTCTTCGTTAGCCATCTTTAGGTCTTAGTTTTAGGCTTTAGTGTTCTTCTGATAGGAGTAAGGTTTGTTTTTCTTCTGATAGGAGTAAGGTTTGGTTTTCAGGAATCATGAAATTTTCAGAGTTGGAAGGGACCTCTAGAGATCATCTAGTCCAGCTCCCCAGATAAAGCAGGATTACCTAGAGCACATGACTCAGGACTGCATCCAGGTGGGTCTTGAAGATCTCCAGAGAAGGGGAATCCACAACCTCCCTGGGCAGCCTGATCCAGTGCTCGATCACCCTAACCTTAAAGAAGGTTTTTTCTTGTATTTGAATGGAACTTCCAACTTGTGCCTATTGCCGTGTCACTGGGAACCACTGAAAAGAGTCTGGCTCCATCCTCCTTCAACCCACCCTTTAGATACTTAGAAGCAATAAGAAGGTCTCCCCTCAGCCTTCTCTTCTCCAGGCCAAAGAGTCCCAGCTCTCTCAGCCTTTCCTCATAAGGGAGATGCTCCAATCCCTTAATCATCTAAGCTGCCCTATGCTGGACTCTCTCCAGTAGTTCCCCATCTCTCTTGAAGCGGGGAGCCCAGAACTGGACACAGTATTCCAGTTGTGGCCTCACCAGTGCAGAGTAGAGGGGGAGAATGACCTCCCTCCACCTACTGGCCCCAGTCAGATTCAACACTTGGCTCCAAATAGGCTGGAAAACTGTCCTTACCCCAATGCACCTCAGAAATCAATCTGCATGAACAGGGAACTGTCACTCTCTTTGCAAACTCATCACCAGGGGAGCTGGAAAAATATTTATAAAATCTATAGCTACTTAGAGTCCAGACGATAAAAAGCACACCACAGGTCCCGTGAGAGAAACTGCAATGGGAAGAGGTCTTGGTTTGATTAGGTTGATGGATAACAGCTTCAAGTTAAGGGATTTCTTGAGCTACCGCAACCATTTGCTGATTGTCCTCCTCTTCCTTCCCCCTTGCTCTTCTCCTCACAAATCAATGGCAAAGGACACAAAGGGACAGACTTCCTTCATTGTATCCAAATGCCCCAGTGCCTTACAGGAACACATTTTAAGGAAAAGAGCAACAGAAGTGACTGACAACATGGAAGAAGACTGGGCAATAATCCATTCAAAAAAAACCCAGACAATTAAACGACACCAGAAAATGCAATTGAAATGCCTCCTCTCTTCTTTGGCACTTGGGAAACTTCATCTGGACTCTTCTGTCCCCCTCCTGGTTTCCACAGCCCAAGAAAAGACTTGCTGTGGGCCCAGCCCAAAGCCTTTGGGATGGTGAGGAGCACACAAGAGGCAGGCAGAGGGAGCTGCCTCTGGTCTGCATCAAGAAGAGGAGGCTCGGGGTGGACCCAACTGGTGACTACAGCTGAACAGAAGAAATCCCAGCTAGATAAAAAGGAAAAGATTGTCACCATGAGGCTCCTCAGACACAGCACAAGGGCCCAGAGGGGTTGTGAAGCCTGTCCTTGAGGGTACCCAAACATGACTGAACTAAGTCCCAAGCAACGGGATCCAGCTGGGGCTGCTCTGAGCAGAAGCTTGGACTGAAGACCTCCAAGCGTCTCTACCAACCTCTATGCTTCTGTGGTTCTTCAAAGGTGAGCTGTCCTGCCTTCCCCAGATGGGCAGCGACAGCCACAACCTTGTGGAAGGCGGCCTGTCGCACTACCACCCAGGCCCCTACTTCAGATGAAGAGCCACTATGAAGCACGGGGGGCTTTGCCACTTGCAGGATACTGGGTCGGTGGGAGGGCACTGAGGACCCCCAGCCCTCCTGGAACACTGTTGCCACCATGTTGTTGAGACCCCAGCCACGGGATGAGGAGAGAGCTGGAGCCCAGGGCTCATGAGTGGAGCTGGAAGGTGGTCCCTATGCCCAAGGGGTGGCCTTTCTCTCGGGCAAGCAACATGGCGGGCAGGAGCGAGCCCCAGGAAACAGGCTTTTGGCCCCCTCGACCCTCCTCCTCTTCCCACATTTGGGCACGTTTCAGGCCACAGCCCCCCCCACGCCCAAACATACCATAGTTGGCCACCCACATCAGCCACAGTCCCAATCAACATCACAATGGCTTCCTGATGTCATCAGCCACCTCACACTGCCTGTTCTTGGGGACCTATAAAAGCAGGGGTCCCTGCAGCTGGCCCACAGTTTGCCGAGCTTCCAGGCCCTCGGATGCCAAGCATGCTTGGAAGGAAGAGGAGCTGGAGCAGCGAGGCGCATGGCTGCCCACCTTTGTGTGGAATGCCGCAGAGCCGCTCCCCGCAACCGCAGAGGAGGCAGGCTCATCCCAGGAGGAGGAAGCTCAATGAGCAGAGGCGGCACACCACTCCTGATGGCACAAGCGCGGATGACCTCGATTCTATAATCAGAGGCATGGAGCGCCTGACCATAAGCTCACCAGGAGATGACACAAGCGCGGCTGACCTCGATATTATAATCAGAGGCATGGAGCTCCTGACAATAAGCTCACCAGAAGACGGTGTGGAGCCCAAGCGCATCTGCCTGCCAGGGAACAGCCAGGGCGGTGAGGCAGATGGCTGTCCACTTTGGCATGGGACGCCACAGAGCCACTCCCTGCCACCAGGGAGGAGGAAGGCACCTCCCAGGAGGAGAAAGCGCAAGCAGCGGAGGAGGAACATCACTCCTCATGGCACAGGTGCGAGTGACCTTGCTTCCGTGATCAACGGCACACAGCGCATGGCTGTAAGCCCACGAGAGAACGGCGTGGAGCCCAAGCGCATCTGCCTGCCACGGAGCAGCCGGCGCAGTGAGGCGGATAGGTGCTCAGCTTGCCATGGGATGCCACAGAGCCGCTTCCGGCAACCATGGAGGAAGAAGGCACCTCCCAGGAGGAGGAAGCGCAATCGGAGGAGGAGGAGGAACAACAACATCATCACCCCCCGTGGCATAATTGTGACTGCCCTGGCTTCTGCAATCAAGAGCATGCAATCCACAGCATGCAATCAACTGCAACACATTTTATGTCTTTAACTTATTAAATTGGGTTGGTGAATGTAAAAGTTCTGGGACTGATGCTGTTTGGGCCGTAAATAATTTAAGCAATTAAAACTCGTTCCGCTTGGTTGGTGGTGCTGTTATGGCTGGAGAGACCCATAACAATTTATTGTCATTCTATCACCCGATGAGCCCTCCCCACCTGGGAAAGGGATTTGGGTAAAACAAGGAAACCCGGGAGCTTAAGTATAAACATGTTTAGTAGAGTTAGATTAGGTAATTAACAGCACATTCTCCTTTTGCTCCTCATCACTTGTTCGTAAAAAAAACTGAAAATCAAAGAAGCGGCATTGTGTTCACACCTCCTCCCTAAGCCCGCTCCTCGCTGCGGGTGCTGCCAAAGCGATGCCAAAAGGTGGGAATTTGGGGAAAATACCCAGCACGGTATTGCAATACAGGTCCAAAAGCCCCGCGGGTGGATTTAAACCACCGCTGCCCCACGGAAGGGCTCCACGTGTGGATTCCTGCTGCAAGTCTTGCTGCTGTTCCGTACGGCTTCAAAAACCTCAAAGCTCTGACGCATAAACAGAATCTGGACCAGATTCTCTGGCACCAGGACGGCGCGCCCATGCTCCAGGGCACCTTCCCTGGCAGCTAAGGCCTGGTCTGGCAGGAGGGCGGTGGCGGAGATGGCGAGGTACTGCTGGCTCAGCCGTCCCGTTGCCGGGAAGCGATGCTCGTTGCTCTGCCACCAGTGCAGCGGCTGGTGCTGCGCTTGCAGAGGGGCTCCAGGATGTAGTTTTCCAGTTGCTGGTGGATCTCGGGGTTCTCTTCATGGCGTCCTTCCCCAGAAGGATGTCGTAGCTGCTCTGAGACGGGGCGCTGGCGCATGGGTCCTTGCGAGCAGGCAGCTGGCTGCCGGCATCTGTGCCTGTGGCTTTGGAATCCGAGTTTGACACCCCAAACAGGGTGGCACATGGGGACCGGTGGTTGCAAACCCACAACAGCATGGTTCTCACTGGCTGGTGGAGCTCGTTTCTCAGGCTGGGGCTGAGAAACCGCATCTCCTGGAAGTGCTACCCAAAACAGAGGCATCTTCGGGTCTGGGGTTCCCCTGATGGTGCTGTGGGTCCCTTTATGGTTTCCTGGTTTGTGCTGGACGGGCCCTTGAGGACACTGCGTGTCCGCTGCGGTGTCCTGGTGCTGTAGTAAAATCCCCAACATGGGTTCAATTACAGCATGTCTGCCTTTACCAAAGACAGCAAACTCTCCTTTGGAGCAGGGAATTTGAACACAGAGAAAGGCATTATGTGCAATCTACTCCTTGGTGTATGGATTGGACAGGGAATCAGTCAAAAGAGAAGATAGGAAAAATTAATTTGCCTCCTGCTTGGATGGCAGAAATCTACGAGAGGCAATAGAAGTCGGATGGTTGAACGAGATCTTGCATGGCTTTGAGTTTGCCCGGACCAGATGGCTGCAAAGCCTATTGTGAAACCCAATCATTTTTGTGATCGTAGTGATTTTTGTTTGTGTTTTGTTTGGATGTCTTAAGAGTATCGTTAACAAGCAATTATCTCAACCTTATGTATTAGTGATATGGGATAGGAAATGAGGCTCACTTAAGTACAGAAAGACTTGGCTAAGTCTCAAGGGGGGGAATTGTTGTAGTAAAATCGACATATACTAGGAAAATGAAATGTAAAATGTAATTGAAGCAACAAAGGAAACCTGCTGCTGCTCAAGTCCTCTATACTGCCCCAACGCTAGTTATTTACCTAATCTCAATATAGGGAAATATTTAGTAGACACGATTTCTCTATGATTCAGTTAAGGAACTACCCAGCAGACAGTGTAGCACTGTTGATAAGCAGGGTATTCCTATCAAGAGAGCGACGAACTGTAGGCCTGGTCAGCAAACCCAGAAAACCACTTGGAACTGCCAAGATCAGAGGAAAAGCAGGTAAAAGGTGGTTCCGTCCGGGGGGAGATGGTGACCACCGGCTCATTGACCACCTCCCCAAATGATACCACCTATTAAAAAGAAGGAAAAAGAAGACAGAGTCTGCACGCTCATTTACTCATTTACCCAATCATTAGAGGGAATAACAGTGACTATGTATTAATTGTTTGAATATGTAATAATCAATGTGTAAAAGTGGAGACTTTTGGAACTAAGGTGTGAGCGCTCCTGTTTTGGGACAAGCACCCATTTCTGCGCATTAATGGCATAAAATTAGAAATACCTCTGCTCTGTGTGTTATTGGCTTGCCCAGCAGGTAAAGAACCCAGATTTGGGATGCCACCGGGCTGACTGTAAGGGGTCCTGGGCTGCCCTTATGGAGTCCTGGGGGGGACTCTTGCAGGCCAGAGGGTGTCTGGGGCAGCCCTTCAAGGATCTGGGGGTCCCCTCTGGTGCCTCTGGGGAGGGTTTTGTGTCTGGAGAGGGCTGAGCTGGTTTCAAGAGGTGCTTCCTCCCTTTCTCCAGCCCACCCAGCTCCCCTGACACAGCCACCCCCCAGGCTGGTGGGTGCCCGCAGTGCCAGCCTGTCCCACTGGGTCGGGCACTGAGGGGGGCACAGCCCCAGCCGCGGGATGGGAGGAGGAACCGTAGCACCAGGGATAAAACGTTGGTCTCTATTTCTTTCACATTTCCCATGGGGAGCACCCCAGGGTTCCGCGGCTGCACCACAGCTGGTGCCAGGAGGGACTCCAACATCCCCCCCTGTAGAAAGATTACTAAAAATGATCAATAATACAGCATTGGTCACACGTTAAGGAATGGTATACAATCAAAAGGCTTCTGTGTGAGCCGACTCGGGCAGGACGCAGGAACGACCACAAGACCACGGATGAAAGACAAAGAACAAATGTGATCTCAATACCTCGCGAATCGGGGAGTCTCCACAGCAACGCCCGAGCAGAGGGACACACGCAGGGGATGCAGGTGCCACAGGGCGGGAGAAAGTCCTTGTTAGCAGCAGCGTGAGCTCCAACGCGCTGTTCTCGCCTGCTTTTCAAGGGTTCAAGCAGGCGTAGTTTTCCACTGTGCTCTGACCTTCTTCAAGACCAAGGCAGTGATCTCCCATATGCCAGATAAGGTGTCCCTAAGCCCATCCCAGGCTCACGGTATCTAAGTGCAGATATTCCATCTGCGAGCACACGGGGCTGAATTAGTGTGATAGATGTGTTGTCCAGCACCCCAGGTGCGCGTCACTTGAGCGTGTTTACAGTCCTCCTCGCCAATCTTCTGTTACTTTCCCACATTCCACCCCCTCGCTCAAGAGACCGCTTCAGCTGGGGCTGACAAAGTTGGAAATGTTCATTCAAACTTGTGGGGTGTAATAAAGAGTAATTTACAGAGGCATGAAATTAACACACATAAAAAAAGAAATAAACAACTCTCTAAAGTAAAGCTTTGAATCAGGTGTCCCATTCCTCCTGTCAAGAAATTAAACCCCTCAGCCAGCCGGGCACCGCCAGTACGTTGTTTCACTGGATGCATTAAGTCCTGGAGGATTTTGAATGTCTTGCTTCATGCTGACTGCTTCCTCAGTTATGTTGGAACAACACATGTTTTCAAAGTCGAAGCAGCATTTCTGATGTCGAGGGAGGAAACAGTCCATCATCAGTTGGGTTTGTAATATTCACTGGCGTACAGCTGTTACCTACTCAGAAGAGAGAGCAATGAGAGACATTAATACCAAAACCACTTTGCACAGTGTAGTTCTATAGTACAGCTGCTGGGGTTGATGTGCCACGGAAACAAGTTACCAAAAGACCTGCAGCTGCTAATCTTCCCTTGATACAAAAGGCAGATGAGTTAGTGACAGTAGAGGCTGACCAAATCTAAGTATTTGCATGTTGGTTTGTCAGAGCTGTACCCAGGGCATGCGCTTGTAGCACAAGACTACAAAGCACGAGTGGCCAACCTGTGATAGGGGAGAAAAGCAGCAGTGTCATCTCCTTCCAGTGACACATAGACGTCGCTCCAGCTCCTTCAGCCAATATTACTCTAGATTTGATACCCTCATGTGGGGTAATTGCCCATACAGACTGGAGAGCTGTGGCGTGCACTTTTTCAGATGGAACTTCAACGTGATGTTGTGTTTGCAACACCGTTCCGATGCCGTCTCCTCTAGATAAGACGCAGGTATTTGTCGAAGATACCTGAAATACAAGAACTCGAGAATCTGATACTAATAAGTGATGTCAAATAAGAGGGGAAGTTGGGGTATAATGTATTGTGGAGCCTTGTAATGCCTTGGACCAAAATCCTACAGGTTCTTTCTCATTTCTTGTCCCAATCATCCGCCACAATCCCGAGAGTGTATCATCTGGACTTGTTACTTCTAATTCAAAAGGATATCCTTGCTTAGGAGTGCATAATTGCAAATGCTCAATCAAAGCATTTTTGCAGGCATCAGAGGCTTCTTGTTGCTTGGTCCCCTGCCAGAAAACTTTCTTCCTCATTAATTTCTGCAGAAGGCACATTAATATCACCAAATGTGGGAAAAAGTCCTCCAATACCCTAAAAGTCCCCCAAAGGTCTGTAACTCTTTTACTGCGATGGGCACAGGAAGCTGCTGGGCTGTTTGCTGTACCCGATTTGGTATTCCTCTCATCTGTCCATGCCAAACTATTCCCCAAAATTGTACAGTAGTACTCGGACCCTGTACTCTCTTGACATTCATTGCCCAGCCTCAGTCCTGCAAATGCGCTTTCAGCAATTTGGCAGCTGCTTCACTTTCTTGTTATGACTCAGCCAGAATCAATAGATCATCAATAGAACGGTAACCAGTAACAGTCCCCGAGCATAGTGCTAAATCAGCTGCTGTCATTAGGCGGCAAATGGAGGGACTGTGTGTGTATCCCTGAGGCAATACTCGGAAAGTACAGTGCTTTTGTTTCCAGGTCACACCTTGCAGTGAGGGGGCAGGCAGGGTGGAGGGGGGTGAGGAGTTGGTGGTGGGGCAGGGGGCGGTTGGCTTTTTTTGCATAAACGCTAACTTTTGCCATCGTTGAAACCTTTTTGATGCTGTGATCCCATCTATTTCTGGTCGGGGGATACTGGCTTGCACAAGATTATTCCACATTTGTTTCCTTGTAACCTGTGCTGTAACTCCCCTTGGTTTTGCAGTCTTTACTTTATTCACCACCTGCACAGATGGTCCCGAAATTGCAGCCCAAATTTCCCTCAAGGTGTTTCCTAGGGCACCTACATTACCCACAGCATTTGTCACATGGGGTTTAGTGAGGCAGGCGCTCCTCTCACAAACTGCACTTTGATACTTCTCGTCACTGCTAAATTCTCCGGATTGTACCCTGTACCCAACACATGAGCCATCCCCACCTGCTGCACCAAATTAGTACCTTTCTCCATTGCACACCAGTTTCTGAGGGACGACACTGATCCAACGGGTTCTGTATATGCTGCTGAAACTGCTGCGCACAACCACTGATACAACATTGGTGCAATAATGTCTCGCCTGGCAGCACCTCTGACATTTTGCAGCTGAGCATATCCTCATTGTGCCTGATCATCAATGGCTATAAGGCTTACTAAATCTTTTCCACCTGCTGATAAAAGAATAGATGTAGCTCTACTACCCCAAGATTGCAAAATCCATGCCGGCATTCCTTCCTCACTCTTTTACTGATACATCTCTAAAAACTCCCTTAAATCTTTCAGAGTTCCTCATCTACATCCTCCTCATTAACAGGAGGTCCCTAGCAGGTACCTGCGAGCACGGCACCCACGTTGGTCTGCCTGCTGACCCTGGCCCCTAAGCCGGCTCCTGTCCCACCCCGAGCAGCAGGCAAGTCCACCTCCTCGCCTTCCCACATGGCCCTTCCTGAAGAACCCGCGTCTCTCCACTGCAGCTCTCCCGCTGTGCCATTTACACACCACACCTCCACGGTCCCAGTGTGGTCACAGCCTGGTAATCACGTGCAGACTTCTGGCCCTGCTGGTGGTACTCCGTGCAGTGTGCAGGAGCGTGCCAGGCATGTCAGGGAGGTACCAGCTGGGCTGGTTTTCCACCCGGGAAGGGTGTGAGAGTTCAGGGGGCTGCATGTCTTTGCGCTGTGGGGTATGTGTGGACTCCATCTCTCCTGCCCCTACGAGGAGTTCTGGGATGACACATGGGGTGTGCACAATCCCTTTAGATTGATCCACGCCAGGCACAGGCCAGTCAGTCCAGCTGGGAACAGCCCCAGAGCTCTTGATTTTATATTTCTAGGTGCATATCGGCAGCTGAGAAGCCGCCCAGCCCCTTGGCTAACCGCCACCGCTACAGCCGCTGCTCCCAGCATCTGCCCCTCTGCTGCAGTACCAGCATGTAGTGCCAGGGAAGAAGAAAGAAAAGTGTATGATCATATGGAGAGGGAGAAGGCAGAGATACCCCACAGGCATCGCTCAGGCCACCCACGGTGGGAGGATCTGCTTGCAAGAGAACCTCAAGGTGTCTGTGAAGTGGGAGAGGCCCCTGATGCCCAAGCCCAGGAGAAGGTCCCAGGTACAGCTGGTCAGCCTGGGGCTGAGACCTTGGCTGTCCCATAGTGGTATGCCCCCTCAGGGCAAGGCATCTTGGGGCAGGACATGCTCTCCAGTTTGGAAAGAGGAAGCTACAGCCATCAGAGGGATCCCTCTGCCTTCAGCCAGGACTTCTACTGCCCCCGTGGAAAGCCAATTCTGGGTGCCCAGGCAGTCCCCTTGGGGGGCAGGGAGGTCCAGCCTAAAGCCGGCCTCCAAAACCTCCTTCTGTCTGATGAGTGGTGTCAGAGATATCCCCTCCTTCCCCCAGGGCTGCCCTCAGTAGAGGGATGGGTCCTGGAGCCAGGGGAAGCACCATCCCTTCTTGGACACAGTTACCAGGGGAGCTGCCTCTGCTGCTCTCCACACAGCCTGTTCTCAGTGACGTGCTGGAGTATGTTCCTCTGTGCCTGATGCAGCTCCAGCCTTCTGAGGACTTGGGTGGCTCGTGGAGAAAGGTGGCTGCAACAAGAGGGCAACATCACCCCTCTGCCGGAGACCCCTTCTTGCCACCTCAAGTCCACATGCCCACCCTGTCCCACATCCACCCACCCTTTAATCCTGCGGGTGGGTTTTGGGCCTTGGCTTGGGAGGGCAATCCACATCATGCCCATGGTAGGAGACATCAGAGAGTGTCCTGTACAACCCCAGGACGCAGGGACCCCCTGGGCATCTCTGCGGGGTCATGGCTGCTCGACTGCCCCAGGCTGTGGCCCGAGTCAGCGCACACTTACTCAGGCTGGAGTCTCTGCAGCTGGGCTGCTGCTGCCATCTCCTCTGCGGGGAGAGGCTTTCCAGCCTTCCTCCACCTCTGGCTGACCTCCTTTCTCCTGGGCTGGGCTGGAGGGTGGGGAGTCCAAGTGCCTCCAGTGCCGAGTGCCTGCCAAGGAGGAGACGCTCTCAGCAAACCAGACAGCAAACAGAGGTGCCCTTTCCCAGAGGACCTCCTGAAAGGAGCCTGCAGCGGGACCTGGGAGCCGGGAGACTCGGCACCACGTGCCCGTCCTCACGGATGGCAGCTGCTTTGCCCCTCGCACCCTGCCGCCCACCTCTCCTGCACGGGGCTGAGCAGGCAAAGCCCTGCCCTGCAGCTGGGGGTCAGTCGTGCTCCCACCCCCACAGACCTGCCACCCCGGCTGCCGCGACAGAGAGGGTGGCTGCTGTCGCAGCGCTGTCAATGGCTGCCCGTACCTGGGGCAGCTGTCGGTCCTCCCCCGCAGGCCAGGCTTCCCACGCCCCCCATTCGGCCCTCGCTTGTTCCTGCCGCTCCTGTCACGGCATCTTCAACCCGTCCCACTCTGCAGACAGCTCCTGACCTCCTCCTCAGCAGGAGGCAGGATTAGTCTTGGCTCCTGGAGGGGCTTCCTTTGGCTCTGACCCGTGTTGGTGCCCCTGCCTCAGCCGCTCGGTCGGCAGCGCTTTGCCCCTGACAGATCAGGGGCCGTGGAGTCATGCCAGGCTCCTCAAGTCCTGGCAAAACACAGCAGAGTGACCAAGACCTCCACTGCCAACCACCTGGAAAGGACTCACACATTTCCCATAGCCCCTGTCCACAGTAAGGTTTCCCTGACCACTCAGGGGGCAATAAAAGGCAGGAAGGGCATGCAGCACCTTCCTTGTCGTGAAGCAGATCTGAAGGAGGTGACAATGAATGCAGGCCAAGGGATCCTTTCAGGATGGCTCTCTGCACAAAGAGGCCTTTGCCGAGTCTCAGACAGCACAGCAGTTAAAGCAAGGCAGGGCACGTACCTGCGGTGCTCTCTTGCAGTTTTCAGAGGATGGGAGGGCCACGGTGGGCCTGGCTGGAGGAGCTGGCTCCTGCCTGCCCGCCTCCTTGGTCCTGGGGGAGCTGCCTGGACACGGGGGGAGCGCACTGCAAAGAGACACCAGGAGGAGGCAGCACGAGCACAGGGCAGGTTGGCCTCCCGTGTGCATCTGGGATCAAAGCTTCCCAGGCTGGCAGAAGAAGCGGGGGAGGTGGGGCCGTTTCCCATGGCAAGGGGGGATGAGCCCTGAGCCCCTTCAGGAGGATGGGAGAGGACTGCACCTCAGGTCTGCTGTAAGGGCAAGCAAAGTGATGCGGGGTGCACTCAGCATCTGCCGTCTTCCCCACTCAGAGGCCTGCGATGAGGCAAACAAGCTCATGAAAACCATATGGCACGTGTTGGGGACCTCCAGAGTCCCTACAGCCACAGTGTCCAAAGGGGATGGCTCTCCTGCATGGCTGCAACTTAAACCTGGAAAGCAAATGATGACACAGGCTTGAAGAGGGCTGATCCCTACCCTCTGCAGCTCCCCAGCACTAGTCCTCCTGGCTGTCATGTGAGGCGTGGCATCCCTCTCCCTTTGGGGCCATGCACGCCTTTTATTGGCAATCTCCCCCCAGCACCAGAAAACTTGCCTCTCCGTGTCCTCTCCATCTGCACTTGGTTCTCTCTGCTGGCAATGACGGCAGGCTGGCTGTGAGAAATGCGATCACGATGCCCAGTCACTCCAGGAGAATACACACGCAGCCCAAACTCAGCATTAGTTAAACAGAAAGCAGTCCCTTCAGGACTGATCCCTGACTCGGCGCCTAGTGTTGAGCCCCTACAACGCGTGCTCCTAAGCAGGAGCTGGCAAGCCACCCGCTCGCTCACTCGAGGGCTGCAGAAGAACCGCACTCACTTTGGGAATGCGTGGGGAACAAGCAGCTCAGCTCCAAGCTGACGGCCACAGTGCAGCAGCCCTCCCTCGCGCTTGCTGCTTGCCCTCAGCTCAGGGAAAAGGGATGCTCTTTGCAGCTCCCTGCCCAAAACTCCTCTCCGACGTGCTCCTGCTCTGCCTGTCAGCAAGGGTCCCCCAGCACAGCCCCGCTGCCTCCCGACCCCGCTCCTGGCTGTGCAGCAGATCTGAAGCGAAGCAGTAGGGAGCCCCTCAGCAGTGCCCAGCAGTGCCCAGGCCTCGCCGGGAAGTCCTGGCAATGCTGCTTTGCTGGGGTGACCTCCCTGTGCCATCAGCCTGCGTCACGTGAAGGTGTGTTATGACACCTGCAGGGAGGGGGCACAGCTGGGTAGAGAGGAAATAGGTTTCCCATCTTGTCCTGGGAATCAGCGATCCCCTTTTTCCCCAGTCCTTTCCCAAAAATCCCAACTGCCCCCTGCACCAGTATGTCTCTGCCACTGGCAGCCCGTCCGGGCAGGTGGGGTTTAGGGGTGGGCTGCGGCTGGGCAGTTACAAGAGAGGGCATCGAATGCCTCTGGGATGCATCGGCCTCTCCAGCGTGCTCCAACACTCCTCTCTGCTGCGTGTGGCTGCTGCGGCAGGAGTAGGATGGGCTTTACGGCAATGCTTTTGCCTGGGACGGAGTTAGTTTGCTCCACAGCAGCCCAAATGGTGCCCTGTTTTGGATCCGTGACCAAAACAGTCCTGATAACACAACGCAGTTTTAGCTGTCGCTGAACAGGGCTTGCACAGCAGCAAGGCCTTCTCTGCCTCTCATGCTGACCCACCAGCAACTAGCCTGGGGGTGGGCAAGAAGCTGGGAGAGGACACAGACGGGACAGCTGACCCCAACTGACCAAAGGGATATCTCACACCATAGGACGTCGTGCTCAGCAATAAAAGTTGGGGAAAGATAGAGCAAGGTGTTGGGGGAAGGTCTCTTGAAGGCTATGGCGTTTGTCCTTCCAAGTGACTGTTATGCGTGATGGAGCCCTGAACATAATGAGTAGCAAAAGGTGCAGTTGCTCTAAATTTTGGCATCTGCTGTCATCTCAGTTGGACAAAGGAATTTCCCAACAACCTCCAAGGAGATGCCCCTAGATGTTGCCCCGTCTCTCACAGTTGCTCCCTTAGAGCTTACGGTTACCTGCACGTACCCTGGACCAACTCCACTACCTCCCATGTCACCAGGTGTTTGTGTCTGAGCAGCTCACCACTGCCCTCCACCTCCAGTCATTAGCAGCAGAGCCCAGACAAGGAGCTCCCACCAGGGCGGCTGTGTTGTGCACACCTGAGCTGAGGCAAGAGGAATCCCACCTCCTTTGACAGATTTGTGGTGTGCATGGGAGGGAACCAAGTCCCCTCCTATCCCCAGGACTGAAAACACCAGAGGAGGTGCCTCAATTGACTCAGCTGAATCCCTTCCCTCCTCAGGGGTAAAGGAGATCCCTCCCTGGCACTGTCTGGTTGTCCTGCCTAGCGATGGGACAAGGCAAGACAATTCTCATGCCCAGCTGCTTTCCTGGAAGGAGAAATGACACTGCTGGAAAGAAGCCTTTGACCCCGGCTGAGGAAGGGAACATCAGTGATTCCTTCCACAAAAGGAGCAAGGAGACAATTCTGAGAGAATGAGGTAACTTCAGAAGGCGGCCACCCAGCAACCAAGAAAAACAAGAAATCAAGAGACCACCAACCAGAATGAAGCGATTGCACTTGGGCATTGGGTGATGGGTGGTATTTTCTGGGGAATCTGTCTGTAAGGGTATAATTGGGGTGCGCAATCTGCAGTAGGGGTCCCTCCCTGGAGGCAACAGCTCAAACTGCTCTGTGTGTCGGGTAAATAAACCACCGAGTTACTCAGCAGACTGGCGACTCGTCTTCTGCGAGGGGCAACCTGGGGCTGAGTCCTGTTGGGGTGGTACACACATAATTCCTACCACAGTCTCGCTGTCGGCTGCGTAATTCCTGAAACAACGAGCCAGAGGCTTCTCCTGCCCTAACACCTACTCAAACACAGATGACATTACAAGCTGCTGCGCAAGCCAGATCCTGCTCCTGCCCTCAGGCAGGTACCTCTTCAGGCACATGGGACAACACAAGCACATGAAAAAGCCAGGTGTGACCTTCTACACTATCACCTACTCACCCAGCTGTGGCAGCACAAGCAGCTGCACAAGCCAGGGCCTTCTCCTGCCTTAAATCCTGCTCAGCCACCAGTGACCTCACAAGCACCTGCACAGCAGGAGCACCCTTACTGCCAACCCCCAAGATTTTGCCCCTCCATCCCTGTCTCCCACTTCCCCAGGCTCTCCCCTCTCCCAGGCACCTTTCACACCTGCTCCATGACATCCCAACATCTCCGGCTGTTGCTGTGTTTGTGTGGCAGATGGTACCTCAGAAGCATTGTCCCAGCCACATCACCTGCATCTCCTTCTGCTCTCATCATTACTGCGCCAGCTGTCTGATGAGCTTTTGCACCTCATGCACCCTCTCATCCTGCCTCTCTTCTGCTCTTAAACCTGCAAGAGAAGTGACAGCCAGGCGGTGCCCCCTCTGTGGCATCTTACCAGCACCTGCCTGAGATGCACAGCTGGTGGGAACTGTCACCATCAGCCCCAGCATGGCGGGAAGTCTTCTCTTGGCACAGCAACAGCTCTGGCTGTGCTTGGTGCGTACCGTGCTTCCTGAAGGAGAACCACAGCACTCAGTGCCTCCTGGGAAGAGCTGATTTGAAGGCAGCTTTGCCGCAGGTCCCCAGGCCGCTCCAGGGGTTCTTCCTCTCCCCCGGCTCGGCCACAGGTCCCTCATCTAGCTCCTTCCAGCAGGATTTTGCAGAGCCTGTTCCAGCTGTGAGCACCCTGCCAAGGGCTCGGGGCACAAACAGCCCCCACCCCCGAAGGCCCAGCCCACAATGCGACTCTGTCCCCAAACTACTACACCTGCCAAACAGGCTCTCCCACTACTGCAATGATCTTCCCTTTTAAGAAGAGCTTACGTAGTCGCACACCACGAGAGGGCGATTTGGGCTTCAGCCCCAGAACAAAAGAATTCCCATTACAGAATCTCAGCCAACACCTCCAGGAGCCTCTTGTCAGCGACCCACAAACACTGTGTTGCAAAGAAAGCTGACAGCTAATACAAAGTATTATAATATAATATAATAACAAAGTATTATACTATGTATAATACAAAGTATATGAGAGCTAATACAAAGTATCTTCTACTGTCATTACCACCGGTCTGAAACATCTCCAAACCATCACTCACCGATGTCGACGTGGACATCTCTGCCTGACAAGAGACAACTGGCCCCAAAACTGGATCTTAGGGTGTCCTGGCTCTACTGAAGCCAAACCATTTAGAATAAGGATACAAACAAGTTTCAGAGAAAGCAGCATAGTTAGTGAAAGAGGTGAGAAATGTAATGTGTCTCAGCCACCCCTAATTTCACAGGAAGTTTCAAGAGTTTTTGTTTTTTTCTTTTTTAATCACTGCCCAGCACAAGTGAAAAAGCACACACCCGCTCTTTTAAGGAGAACGAAAAACCACAAGCGTAGGACTGTCGAGATCTGAGCAGCTCAACCACTGCCACAGCATTTTCTGTCCCTACGAGCAGTCCTGCCCCATTCCGAGGCACTTGGAAAGCGCCCACAAGGACCATCTCACTCACTGCCTTAATCACAACTAGCGGTGGCCTCGGCACCCTGAAGCTGTTTCCGTCACTGCACACATGCAGTTCATACGGCCTTTCTTGACGCAGCCTCCTTCCTCGTGGGACTTCCCACCGAGTACCATGATGGCAGCTCTTCACTGTATGTCCACAGATCAGCTTCCACCCACTGTCCCCTGCTCACAGCAAGAACAAACAGCCCTGTCCTCTCCCCTGCCCGTCTCCACACTCGCTCAGGAGGGGCTGCTCACGCGCCCCTTGCGGCCCGAGAATTCCTAACAAGGCTCATGGCTAGAAGAGAGTTGAGACAATTTAAAACCAGAACCAACCTTTGACTGGCAGCACTGTCTTTCTCAGTTCTTTGTATTTCTTCCCTCCAGAGTACAAATCAAGATCTTCCCGACTAAAAGAAACAAGAAAGTTCAGTCACAAACACACAGAAAAGCAGACACCCACAGACTTGAGGCCAGCACAGTAGCACTCTCAAGGCCCTGCCTATACACACAAGATTAAATTAGCAGACTCCTCTCACACACAAAGGCAATTCCAACTCAAGGTGCTGCAACCCACACCCCTCCCCCCCCTCAGGCCCTCCCTCCCCTCAGGCCCCTCGGCCCCGCCCCCGGATGGCTGTGACTGACAGCCCAACACCGGCTCCGCTGATTGGCTCAGCCCTGGCCAATGGCACGGCGAGGGAAGACCCCGTGGTGAACCAGTGGAGGAGGGCTCCCTCACAGCCTGCCCGGGCCTCAGGTACCCGTCGGCGGCCTGAGCCTCTCTTCCCCCCAGAAGGGCGCTCCTGGGTAAGATTCGAACACTTCCCCGGGACACTTAGAGATCTCTACAGAGTGGCTTTATAGCTTAGCGCATTTGTAACCGAGCTGCATTACTGACGTCTGTAGTATTCGCACAGGCTTTGCAGACAGTCACTTATTTATTTATTTATTTATTTATATTTTATTTATTTAAGTAAATCTTATTTAACTTTTCCTTTTTTTAGGTTTTGTTTAGGGAAGTCATTGTCCTCACGCCCGCGAGTTCTGCTCCAGGTCAAGCGAAGCCCCATGGAACTGGCCCTAAGGGCGGCGGCGGCCATGGACCAGTGCCCCTTCGGCATCGAGAACGGGGTTCATTTCGAGGTGAATCTCCCTGTTTTTTTCAAAAGCGGGGGGCTGGTTTGTAGTGAGGCTTAAAACCCCGGGTTGTGCCTAAACGTGGGGCTGATTTCAACCTCAGGGGCTGCGACTTCTTCCAGCTCCGACTCACAGCCCTGGCAGCACTGTCAGCGCACCGGGCTCAGCGTTCTCTTGTATTTTGGAGGTTTCTTTACAGATTGGCAGCAGCCGGGGATATTTAGCAGCTGTGTATTGGTGGCACAATCTGTGTCATGAAAAGATCTCTGGGGTACAGAGGTGAATAAGTGGGGTTATTTTGTACCTCAAAAATGTTTCTTGTTTCTTTGTACCTGTAAAAAGATGTTCAAATCGATAAGGCTGAAGAAGTCGGTAACAATCATAACACCTCTGTTTTGCAGGAACTTCACTATCATAAAATTACACCCTAGACAGGAATATGTTCTGTTGGTTTGTTTTTTGTTATGAGTCCTTGCAACCTGCTCTCCAGCTGGAAGTGGGAAATGCAAAGGCATTAAAATGATAGATTTGCTAAATATGTTGCAAAGGTCTGTATTACTGGCTTTCCCTGCAGCGGGGAAAATACATCCTGTTTAATTGTTGTTTGCATTTGAAATTCTCTGTGAAATGGATTAAGCAGTGTGGGCTTCTTTTTGTGGGTCTGCCCTTGGAAGGAGAGCGCCTTTAGGAAAAGGCTTTTCTGGAGGGGACAGAGAATTTAATTGCTGATGGCTATAAAAGCGCACCCTGTTTGGGTGGCCTGAAAACAAAACCCGTGAAAATCCATGACTGAAAAATAAGACTTTCTCCTAATGATCAGGACTGGTGTGTCTACTGATTCTCCCGTGAATAACAGCTCGTTCCTTACTCGTGGCTGAGGACCCTTGAATTGTTTCCCAAAGCCTAAGGCAGCGGGAAGTGCTGGGGTTGTCAGATCACTGCAAATCAAATAAAAGAGAGCAGTTTGGAGTTGTCTCGTTCCCTCTATCTTTTCCCAAGAAAGAGGGGTGGAAGAATGGTAGAATTTGTTACATTGAAGGTCGGTGGTAATCCAAAGCTGCAGAGTGAGGTCGGTGCCCGTGGAAGGGGAACTGCGCTCTCAAGTGGAAATACTTGGTGTCTCGTTGCCTGTGGGACAGAAAGGGACATCAAGAGTCAACCAAACGACTTTCTCACCTTCAGAGATGAGGCTCTGGAGGTCACAGTTAATTAAGGGGAGTTGTGGAAGTGTGCCTTACTGAGCAACATGCTGTGTCTGGCTCGGGGCCTAAATATCTCCAAAGTTTGGGGTTGGTTTAAGTGCTTTTTTGTTATTAGCTGGATGTCACTCTTCCAAGCGCCTCTTGCCCTCTCCGGAGGGGTTTGCTGCTGCCTCCTGCGTTGGGCCGAGGGGACCGGCAGCCCTCAGGACAGGGACTTTCTCAGGTGCGGAGGTTAAACCCTGTCGGTGCTGCTTAAAAACTGCTCTGGTGTTACTGTGGCGGTCACGATGTGAAATCTGGTGGCTTAGGGGAGCCTAAGATTTGCATTCCTCGTAACTGCGGGGGATTTTGGGGAGCCTGGGTGGTACAATCCCCTTCCTGCTCCCAGATTCCTGTCACTGACCCTGCAGCGGGTGATTGGAAGAACTGATGCCCACAGCGGCTGAGGGTCGGCATGATCCCGTCATTGCCAGAGCTCGTGAGTCGAGGAATGGGAGCGTGGCCCGTTTCCATCGTGGCTTGTGAGAGAAATAATGCGGTTTGATATAGTTGCGGTGTGGAAATGGCGATTCCTCTTTACACGTGTGCTTACAGGGTGCACGCAGGTGTTTCTTAATGCCTGCGAAGCTTTATGAGATTGGTTAATGAGCGTTGCTTTGCTGTGCAAGTGCAAAGTGTTATTTTCCTGGAGAAACCAACTCAGATGTTCCCTTTATTTTTCTTTTCTTAAAGGCAGAATGACTATTTTAAAGCTTTCCTTGCAGGCAGAATAACATCTGCTTTTGAGGATTGTTTCTTTCCCTGCAGGGTGGAAAAATCTACAGCCTCGCTAAGGCCGCAGAGGAAGAAAACTCATCAGTTTTCAAGAGCAAACTGCAGTTTGGAGGGGGGTGGAGGTCTGCCAGAGCGCCTTTTAGCACCTCGTCGGGCACATTTCTTTTCCCTCGGGGCTGAGATTTAACATAGCCTTTTCATTTGGCTGGGTTTTGGTTGTATGAATTAATGGGTGTTTCAATGAGAACCACAAGACCTAATTTCTGAGTCTCCCTCCTAAGAATTGTTGAGGGACGGAAGCGGGACAGGGAGGTTACCCGAGTGAAATGCTGAAGGCTTTTAAGGATGGAATGAGGAATGGCGGGGCTTGTTCTGGTCACACACTATGACAATAAAAGGCCAGAAGTTCCCTGTGGAGGTAAAGAACCGACAATTTGAGAGAGCGTTAAGGGATTTGCCTCATCGAAAGGTGTCCTGGTTTGAGAGACACAGGACTAATTTCTCTTCTAATGCTTGGGAAAACTGGGTGATAGAATGATTGTCTAAATGACAACAAATTGTTATGGGTCTCCCAAACCATAACAAATTTGGCGCCCAACGTGGTATTGTAACAAGTTTGGCAGTCAGTGTGATATTTTGCGCTTAATTTAAATAGTGCTGTGAGAACTATAAGTTTTAATTGGAGAGTTCTGAAGGGTTGAAGTTTTAAACAGATTTGATTGGATTCATTAAAAAGTCACTATGACTCTGTTGGAATGGTTTCAAAGGAACCTGGTCAGAGTTCTCCGCTATCTTTGTATAAACTTAGGTCAGGAGCTATCAGAGCTGTGGGGGAGGTCATTGCTGTTTCTCTCTCCTTTAAGGCAGCTTATCGTTTCTCAGTTTGGATTCAAAAACATTGCCTTGTTATTTTGTGTGGCGGTATTTTGCTACGTTATCGGGTCGTTTGTAATCTTTCCGTTATTTGTCACCTATGTAATGACATCTCGAGAATCACAGCGGTCAGACCCACCTCTGGACGGTGGGAGTCCTTTGCTGACCATTGTGCATAATTATACCTTGGGTTATGTTACGGGCCATTTAGCAAAGGAGGGGATGTCTCTTGAGAATTTGTAGGTACTGATGTCATCAATAGTAACAGTTTTTGAGAGTTTGGAATACCCTTGGAATATTTTGATTGTTGTGCTTGGGTTGTTAAGTTTTGAGGGTTTGATCTGTTTTATTGTCTGGATCTGCAGTAGAGGGAAACGTCTGGCAGAGACCGCGCCGGCTCCTACCGGCCACAGCCGCCGCCGGCCTCTATGGCAGGCAGTGATCCCATCCAGACTCTGCAGGCTGAGATCCTGCTGGCTCCTACGACAGTCCCCACCGACCCCCCCTGCTGTACACCGTACCGGCACAGACCCCGCCAGCCCCCCCGACGGACATCGTGCCTGCACGGCCCCCGCGACATACCTCATCCCTGCGCAGCCCCTGCTGGCCCTGTGACAGACACTGATCCCATCCAGACCCCACCGCCTCCCACGACAGCACCCGCAGCTGCAACAAGGACCAGACCTACTCTGACCGTGGTGATGGCTGATGCAGCTGAGCTACAGACACAGGCGGTGCCGGTATCAGTCAACCCTGTACATTAGAGGAAACGTGCAGTAGGGCCAGACAGCAATGGGCAACCAGGGACATCATACAACGAAGTGACAGAGGAGACTACTCGATCATTAACCCTTAGTGAGGTGCATGACATACGTAAGGATTATGGCCGTCAGGAAGGCGAGCAAGTGATTCCTTGGCTACTCCGATGCTGGGATACTAGAGCTGATAGTTTGAACTGACATGGTAGAGAAGCCAAGCGGCTGGGACCATTAGCTAGAGATTCGGGTATTGACAGGGCTCTTGGAGGACCGCCAGAATCCCTCACCCTCTGGAGGCGACTCCTGTTAAGTGTGAGGAGCAGGTATCCCTATAAGGACGCTATCCCATACTGCCCATCCAAGTGGACAACTATTGAGAGAGGTGTTCAGAATCTGAGGGAAATAGCTGTGAGAGAGATGATTTTTACTGATTTGGACAACCTGCAGGCATCATTAAATCCAGATGGACTCAAAATTACTGGACCCATTTGGCGCAAGTGGGTACTGAGTGCACCGGCAGCGTACGCTCATGTATTGGCATTCTTTCGTTGGAAAGAGGATGAGGCACCGACAGTGGGTGATGTGGATACTGACATGCAGCATTATGCACATAATCTTTTTTCTACCCCACAGGACGGTGTCTCAGCATTGGACAGGTTACGTGACCAGGCCGGTGTTTCAGCGTTGGACAAGTCGTGTGACCAGGCTGGTGTCTCAGTTAAGGAAAAACGTTTTCCTAAAAGAACTGTTCAAGGGAAGCGATGCACACCGCGACGTGTTCTGTGGGCTACTTTGCGTGATTGGGGGGAAAACATGAAGCAGTGGGATGGAAAACCTACTTCAGCATTACAGACACGCGTACGTGACTTGCGGAGTAAAACACCCCCAAGGAGGGATTCTTTCAGAAGACATGCTGCTCCAGTTTCCAGTGGACAGTCCCCCAGACAGCACAGATGGGCTTCGGAACCTGATTTACGACATGTGGATGTCAGGGATGGCACTGAGGGACCCTCTAGTCGAAAGTAGAGGTGTCCTGCCTCCGGCCAGGAGGAGGAGGGGGATAATCGAGTTTATTGGACTGTGTGGATTCGATGGCCTGGCACATCAGAACCACAAAAGTATAGGGCCTTGGTGGACACTGGTGCACAGTGCACCATAATGCCGTCAAATCATAGAGGGGCAGAACCCATCACGATTGTTGGAGTGATGGGGGGATCTCAAGAGCTGACTGTATTGGAGGCCGAAGTGAGCCTAACTGGGAATAAATGGGAAGAGTTCCCCATTGTGACTGGTCCAGGTGCTCCATGCATTCTTGGCATTGATTACTTCAGGAGAGGGTATTTTAAGGACCCGAGGGGGTACTGGTGGGCGTTTGGTGTAGCGGCGGTGGAGATGGAGGAAGTTATCCAACTGTCTACTTTGCCTGGGCTGTCAGAGGACCCTTCTATTGTGGGGTTATTGAGGGTTGAGGAACAAAAGGTGCCCGTTGCTATTACAACGGTGCATAGGCGACAATATCGCACTAATCGAGATTCTTTGCTCCCTATCCAGAAGTTGATCCGTCAGCTGGAAAGCCAAGGGGGGATCAGTAGGACTCGTTCACCCTTTAACAGTCCCATATGGCCAGTGCGAAAGCCTAATGGGGAATGGAGACTGACGGTAGACTATCGTGGCCTGAATGAAGTCACACCACCATTGAGTGCTGCCGTCCCAGATATGTTAGAACTTCATTATGAGCTGGAGTCAAAGGAAGCTGAGTGGTATGCTACAATGGACATTGCTAATGCCTTTTTCTCTATTCCTTTAGCGGCAGAGTGCAGGCCAGTTTGCTTTCACCTGGAGGGGCGTACAGTACACCTGGAATCGACTGCCCCAGGGGTGGAAACACAGCCCTACTGTTTGCCATGGACTGCACTGGACTTCCAGACTGCACTGGAGAAGGGTGGAGCTCCAGAACACCTGCAATACATTGACGACATCATTGTATGGGGTAATACAGCAGAAGAAGTTTTTGAGAAAGGGGAGAAGGTCATCCAAATCCTTCTGGAAGCTGGTTTTGCCATCAAACGAGGTAAGGTCAAGGGGCCTGCGCGAGAAATCCAGTTTTTAGGAATTAAGTGGCAAGACGGGCGTCGTCAGATCCCAATGGACGTGATTAATAAAATAACAGCTATGTCACCACCTACTAACAAAAAGGAAACACAAACCTTCTTAGGCGTTGTGGGTTTCTGGAGAATGCATATTCCTGGTTACAGTCAGATTGTGAGCCCTCTCTATGAAGTGACGAGGAAGAAGAATGATTTTAAATGGGGCCCTGAGCAGCAATCAGCCTTTGAACAAATTAAACGGGAAATTGTCCATGCAGTAGCCCTTGGGCCAGTTCGGACTCGACCAGATGTAAAAAATGTGCTCTACACTGCAGCGGGGGAGAACGGCCCTACCTGGAGTCTCTGGCAAAGGGCACCTGGAGAGACTCGAGGCCGACCCCATGGGTTTTGGAGCCGAGCATATAGAGGATCAGAGGCTCGGTATACCACTACTGAGAAAGAGATATTGGCAGCATATGAAGGAGTTGGAGCTGCTTCGGAGGTAATTGGTACTGAAGCACAGCTCCTCCCGGCGCCTCGGTTGCCAGTGTTGAACTGGATGTTTAAAGGGAAGGCTCCTTCCACACATCACGCCACTGATGCGACGTGGAGTAAATGGATCGCACTAATTACTCAGCGAGCTCGAATAGGGAACCCTAATCGTCCAGGAATTTTGGAGGTGATCACGGATTGGCCGCAAGGCACAGATTTTGGCGGGTCCCCAGAGGAGAGGGTGGTGCGTGCTGAGGAAGCCCCACCATATAATCAATTATCAGCAAATGAAAGGCAATATGCGCTATTCACAGATGGATCTTGTCGTATTGTAGGAAACCAGTGAAGGTGGAAAGCTGCTGTATGGAGTCCCACTCGACGAGTTGCAGAAGCGGCTGAGGGAGTGGGTGAGTCGAGTCAGTTTGCAGAAGTGAAAGCCATCCAGTTGGCTTTAAATATTGCCGAGCGAGAAAAGTGGCCAGTGCTTTATCTTTATACTGACTCATGGATGGTGGCACATGCCTTGTGGGGATGGTTAAAGGAGTGGAAAAAGAGTAACTGGCAGCGCAGAGGTAAACCCATTTGGGCTGCTGATTTGTGGCAAGATATTGCTGCCCGATTAGAAAAGTTGTCTGTTAAGGTACGCCATGTAGATGCCCATGTACCCAAGAGTCGGGCCACTGAGGAACAACAAATCAACCAGCAGGTGGATCAGGCTGCTAAAATTAAAGTGTCCCAAGTAGACTTGGATTGGCAACGTAATAGTGAATTGTTTTTAGCTCAGTGGGCCCATGACACTTCAGGTCATCAAGGAAGAGATGCGACATACAGATGGGCTCGTGACCGAGGGGTGGATTTGACTATGGATAATATATCACAGGTTATTTATGAATGTGAAACGTGCTGAAATTAAGCAAGCTAAACGGTCAAAACCTTTATGGTACGGGGAACAGTGGCTGAAATATAAGTATGGAGAGGCCTGGCAAAGTGACTATATTTCCCTTCCACAAACCCGCCAGGGCAAGTGCTATGTGCTTACAATGGTGGAAGCAACCACCGGATGGCTGGAAACTTATGCTGTGTCTCATGCCACTGCCCGTAGCACTATTTTAGGCCTGGAAAGACAAATGTTGTGGCGACATGGTACTCCAGAGAGAATTGAGTCGGACAATGGGACTCACTTCCGAAATAATCTCATAGATGCCTGGGCTAAAGAACATGGTATTGAATGGATATATCATATCCCCTACCATGCACCAGCTGCTGGGAAGGTCAAACGATGTGATGGATTACTGAAGACTACCTTGAAAGCAATGACTGCTGGAACATTTAAAAAGTGGGATGAGCATTTACCGAAAGCCACCTGGTTAGTCAACACCAGGGGAACTGTCAGCCGAGCTGGTCCGGCTCAGTCAGAGCTTTTACCTATTGTAGAAGGGGACAAGGTCCCTGTGGTGCATGTAAAGAATATGTTGGGGAAAACAGTCTGGGTTACCCCGGCCTCAGGTAAAGGCAGGCCCACTCGTGGGGTTGCTTTTGCTGAAGGACCGGGGCATACCTGGTGGGTGATGCAGGAAAATGGAGAAGTTCGATGTACCCGTTAGGAGATTTGATTTGGGGCGAGAATCCTTAATTTTAAAATGTGTGGTGTTAATTGTCACATAACGCTAACAGTGTTCAATAAGTGTTTTTCAGGATAACATGGTGGTAATGAAACCGGTAATGAAACTCCATCGAATGGCGTCCAGCGACAGGGAACATGCTAGCCGTGAGCACAACACGTTATATTGCTGCGCCCAACTCTACACGTCTGTTGTCCTGTATGGAGGCCCGGTCCCGATCTGACAACTGAGACGATGCCACATCACTGGTTCTTACCCTAAAAGACTATTGTGATAGATGGAACTCCTAGTTTTCAACTAAAAAACTTAATAGACCTTTTAGAGGAATAGTTTATAGCTTTAGAGGATTATATATTTGTGTGTATATATATGAGAGGACTAATACAACAGTAATTTGAGTGTGTCATATATATGGTATGAAATAAGGGGTGGAATGTCCTGGTTTGAGAGACACAGGACTAATTTCTCTTCTAATGCTTGGGAAAACTGCACTTTCAGAAGACTCCAGTGTCTGAATTTGTGAAAATATTTACTTTACAGCCAGCTATGGTGTGTGGGTCTCAAGGTCTCAGTGTTTTCGAGCTAGCCAGGTGCAGGGATGAGGAGGAGCGAGACCCGGGCACTTGACCCAAGCTGGCCAACAGGATTATTTCATACCATCAACGTCACACTCATTATAAATTAGAAAGTTTGCTGCGAAGTTCTCTCTCTCCCTTGATGGCTGCCATCCTGAGAACTTCGTGCCCTGGTGCCGGAGCCCTGAGCCCTTCCCTTCCTCCTGAAGCCATAGCGCTCGCAGTGTCCCACATTTGCTGTCCACTGCTGGGAGTGCACAGCTTCCTACTGATAGAATTGGCTGAGTATAATCTTTGCATATTCCGTATTGGTGTCGAGATCAATATCAGTTCTTTAGTGCTGTTAATGTTAATTATCTAATCTTATTTTATTAAATCTGTTTGTACTTCAGCTCTCGGGTTTTCTTGTTTTTCCCGATTTCCCTTTCCCAGGTGGGGAGGGGTCATCGGGTGATAGAATGATTGTCTAAATGACAACAGATTGTTATGGGTCTCTCAAACCATAACACTCCTGAAGACACCATTGCAAACTGAAATTAACATCACCGTGCACCAGTTATTCTTTATGTTGTCTCTATTTTTTCAGTCTTTCCCTGTCTGTTTTGTGCTGGGGTTGTGTCTTTCCGGTGGCCAGAAATGGCCTTGTCATTACAATTCTCAGAGAAGGACTGGCAGTGTAACGTGCTCTTGTTGTTGTTTCCCCAGCATCATCTTTTTGCCACTCCAGCATCTTTTTGGTGGAAAGAACTGACCTGGAAGCACTGATTGTTGTGGAAAGGTAAACTTGTAGTGTGACTGTTTGGTGGTATTGTTTCTTGTGTAACTCTGCTTTTCACATGGCTTGTCTCAGCTAGTGAATGCTTTAAGTGAAATGCTACTTTGTTTATGTTTCCAAATTGATGTACTGAAGGTGTTGGGTTGGAATGTGTTTTTCTGCACAACCTAGAGTTTTGGGGAAAAGAGCAACAAGCTTTAAGATTTTGATCCTTGCGTGTCACAAAGTGGCAATGTGACTTTGAAAAACTGTTCTATGGGATTCTAATAAAAGAAGCAGCAACTTGGAACTTGGTGTTATTTTAATCAGTCTTTAATCAGTCTTACCCCGGCAGAAAACACTCATTCCCTCCAAGAAGCAGCAGAGGTTTCTAGTATGAGCCGGGCCTCTGCTTCCCAGCATGAAAAGGTCAAGATTGGTGAAGATACGGCGGCCTTGTGGAAGGAAAGGGAAAGGTAGTGGAAGCAGAGGAGCCGCAGCAAGGCAGCGGGGCTGCGTCTGGGGGCCTCTTCCCGCTCTTGCCCTCGGCATCCCGTCGGGGCAGGAAGAGGCGGACGCCTCCAGCGGCGCCTGTGCTGTCGGCACCGGTGACTCGGGGCCCGATGCTCCTGGCTGCCGCCGTCAGTGCCACCGGCCCCGAGCTCGCTGGCGGGAGCAGTCGGGGCGGGAAAAGGCTTCTGCGTTGCTCCTCTTGCGCAGACGTGGCTGTGCTACTTACCCGCCCCGACGGGGGCTCCCCCGGCCGGGGGCTGCCCCTCCTGCCGCTGCCTGTGCCGCTGCGCTGCGCTGCGCTGCGGGGGCTGCTCTGGGCGGCCCCTCGGGCTCCTTTCGCTCCGCATCGGGCAACCTGCGGCGCTCGGTGACTCCCGGGCGCAGCCCCACAGGGCTCCGCCCGCCCCGCGGTGGCCCCACCGCCCTCCCAGCCGGGGAGAGGGCGGGTACGGACGGGACGGTGTGTGTGGCACAGAGCCCGTGCGGCGGGGCCCGGGGCAGGCAGGAGGGTCCGGCCGTGCCCCCCGCCGGCTGCCCCGCCAAAGGGGGATGGCCGCCGGGACGGAGCCGGCCCCAGCCCAGCCCCGGGGCTGCCCCGACGCCCGGACAGCGGGGACCCGAGGGACACCGAGCGGCTGCCCCGGACCGGCCGGGACCTCGGGGCAGCGCAGGAGGGGAGCGCCCCGCGGCCGCCTCCCGGGGCGGCTCGGCCCCTCCGCCCGCCGCTCCTCTGCCCGCCCTGCGCCAGCCCGGCCCCGCCGCCGCGCTCGGGGACGGCCCTGACCGGCCGAGAGGGGCCGCGAGATGACGAGCCGATCCGAGCGGGGCCGAGTGTTGCCGAGCGGAGCCGAGCGGCAGCCGGTACCTCTCGCCACAGCTGCTGGCGAGACCTGGGCGGTGCCCGGGCAACGGCGGGAGGCTCAAACGCGCCGCAGCGGAGGGAGCGGCCGGTGGCCGAGGGAGCCGCTCCGGGGCCGGCCCGCTCCGCGGCGGAGCGCAGCGCAGCGTGAGGGGGGAGCAGGGGGACGGTGCGCTCGGCCTGGCGGCAGAGCCGGGGGGGAAGGAGAAAGGCTGAGGAGCAGTCGGGAGCGTGAGCGAGAGAGAGAGGGGCCGCTGGAGCCACGCTCTGCCCTCCCGGAGACGGGGACGGGAACAGAGGACCGGATCTGCCGGTGACATGCGGAAAGGAAACTCCAGAGACTCCACAACCGGGAAGGTTGTAAAGTGGGTATATTTATTCAGCGCTGGGCAGCACGGGGGGGTCGCCCCACCACAATCGTGCGTGCCCAATGCAGCGGCCTTCTCAAATATATATAGTTCTTAATTACATAATCATAAGATTTCCCAATACGCCTATACATATGCATAACCTGTCCCCACTTCGTATTAAAATTAGCTCTAAGAAGTCATTTCCATAAACTCCTCCCAACCGCGCTTGCGCAATGCCTCCTGGTGGTGGTCGCTGAGGGTCGTGACCACGAAGGCTGATGATTCCTCTTCATCACCGCAAGTAACTCTTTGTCCTTGCGCAGACTCAGTTCTTCTTTGGTCTTTGTCCAGACCGCAGGGTTGGTTTCAGCCGCTTTTCAAGGCACACTCTTATTCGTTATCAGGAGCTGTCCTTGGCAATCTCAAGACTTCTTGCTTTTTATCAGGCCTGTCCTTTAGGTTATGAATCACTGCTAGTCAATCAGTGCACAATGTGTTATTGTCTCTATCACATACCCCTGACTCACCGGGCAGACCCTCCTCTTGGGGAAGTCTGCTGCCCCCCTGGGCCCGGGTTAAGGACGTCACTAGGAAACTTCCCGGCCTGGTACGGCCCTCGGACTATTGCCCAGCGCTGCTCTTCCCTGTGGGTGGCCACGAAGCCACAATGCGTAGTCCGAGGGCGATCTGGAGAGACTTCAGGGCCTTGGGATGGGTGGTAAGGGAATCTGGAGCACCGGCTATTTTTCCTCTCTCCTTCCAGTTATGCGCAGCGACACTGGAAGGAACAGACAGACCTGGTCTCTTAATACATGGCTCCGTGGCTGCTGTCACCGCCACAATTTTCTTTTTTTTTTTTTTTTTTTTTTTTTTCACAAATAGGGTGGCCTCCATGGTGCCAGGCCTGCTGGGGTCAGATGGGACTGAGCTTTCTGAAAGGGGGAAGAGGGTCTTTGCTCAGGAGCCAGTGGGGCTCATTGGCAGAGCTTTAAACTAGACTTGAAGGGGTCAGGGATAGGATCAGGCTTGAAGGGGTCAGGGATAGGATCAGCCTTGCCCGTGACAAGCTGCGGGAACATGCTAAGGTCAGGGGGACGGGGCGCCAGCGAGGACCCTCAGCCTGTTGGTCTGAGACGTGCTGGGTGCAGCAGACTCGGAGTCTTATGGAGATGAGCCAGGGGCTTCTGACGGAACAGAAGCCAACAGGGAAACATCAGTGAAATCACAGTATCATAGAATCATTTGGGTTGGAAGGGACCTTTAGAGGTTGTTGAGTCCAACTCCCTGCAATAAGCAGGGATGGGGCATCTGGGAAGATTATGTTTTTTGATGATGAGGGTGGGGAGACACTGGCCCAGGTTGCCCAAAGAGGTGGGAGATGGCCCATACCTGGAAACATTCCAGGTCAGGTTGGATGGGGCTCTGAGCAACCAGATCCAATTGAAGACGACCCAGACCATTCTATGATTAATTACCGCTTGGAAAAAACATACAAAGGAAAACTGAGTTAGAAGCAGGTTAGGCTGATTCACACAGAGACTGGAGACGCAAAGAGTAAGGAAGACCCTCCCATTGAGTCACGAGGTTCAGAGTGGATCCCCTTGCCTTCTAAACTCCTTATGGAGCCGCGGTCTCAGACTTGGAGAACAGCTTATGTCTAACGGAATTATCTATACAATGTTTGCAATAATATTGAGTAGCTGCATGGATTAGTAACATCTCATTAGTACTAATTCAGCACGCTCTCAGTCACTTACTGAGGATCTGCCGCAGCTAAGGCATCTCTCCGCCTTGGGTGAGGAAGGCTCTCAGTCTCAGGTAAGGAATCTCTAACCTTGAGAGTCGCCCCTGCCCACGGGGAGAGTCGCCTGGCGTGCAGTCCAGCTGCCATTCAGGGAGAGGTCAAATTGGGCTCCTCCTGACGGTGATATTTATCGAGGGGAGTAGTTGGCTGCTAGGCGATAGCACAGACAAGAGAGATGTCTTTTGTTTAGCTCGGGTATCTCGTTCTGTACTTTGGTTACCTTGCATTTTTAGGGTTTGAAACCACCTTTAGTTCTTAAAGCAAGCAAACAAATAAACTTCTCCTGTACAATAGAATTTTACATTGTGTAACAGTTCTTTGGTTCCTTTTCCTTTCAGAATTCCTCCAAAGAAAAGGAGTGTGACTTTAGTCCAGCATCCCTTAGCGTGGGCTGTAGCCAAGTGAGATTCTGTAAGTAAAGAATTCCTGGATTGTTTCATTCAATTCGGTCATATTAGACTGCTTGCCCTCACTATCCCTTGGCAGCACTTTCACAGCCCGACCAACACTGGGGCTCTGCGCTTTCCTTGCACCGTAACGCTCCCAACACTCTCTCCCACACTCGCCAGAGCCCCGCTCCAAAATGGAAAACATCCAGCGACTGCTCCTACACAAAAGGAGCAAGGATGGAAAGCTGTTCCTGCCTTCACCATCCCGTAGCAGCGCTCTGACAGGCAGCTAATGGCAGCGTGGGCTGAGGCTGAGGTCCCCAGCAGCACGGGTGGCCCAGAGGAGAGAGGTGTCTGTTGCGGATGGAGCGATGCACTTCACTCGTAGAGAGGAGCAGCGACACGTTTATTGATACAAAACAGGGATTTAACAAAGTTTGAGAGTAAATGCGACAGTGCTTTAGCAGGATTCGATGGCAAGGTACACTTGGTTATTTCCTGCATGGAGGACAGGGTCAGGCAGAACTGCCAGGGAGACCCTCCTGTTGGGCTGAGGTTCGGAAAGGAGCCCCTTGCTTTCTAACCTCCTTCTCAGAGAGGAGTCTGGGTGCGGCTGGATCCAATCCTGGTCCCGGACTGGGTCAACGGTTTATGTCTAAGGGATTATATATGTGCAATCAATCCTTTCTATCACTTAGCTAAGATTTCACAGTTTCGCGTGCTATTAGTCACTGACCGAGGATCTGTTGCGGCAAAGAATCTGTAAAGCTCGAGGAGTAACCTTGAGAGGCGTCCCCGCTCATGGGGAGATCCTGGCGTGCAGGGGAGCTCAAAGGGCTCTTGGGCTGTTCACTATTTATGTGGGTGAGATGATTGACCTATAGTCATATCTGCATATTGGCCACAGTACCAGCACTGCTCAAGTTAGCCCTTGGCTACGGTGGTGTTATGTGTTTCCCCGAAACCACATCGAGCCGGGGGCAGCCATCACAAGTACACGTGCCCATTGTGACCACCACGGGTGTTAGTGCTTGGGCAGGGTCACGGGAGATAAAGGTCAGGTTGGAAGGCGGGGAGGGGGAGCACACCATCACAGTGTCAAGGGAGTGATGTTGGTGCAATGCCATTCCCTCCTCGACATACCTTTTCCAGCCACGTGTCCCTGGAGCTGTGGGATTCTCATACAGAACGCACACCCTAACCTAACCCTAATGGGAGGGTTGGATGGATCCAGGAACAGAGACCTATTGGCAAAACAGAAGGAAGCTTCCTTGGAGGAGTCTTGGTAGCTACCTGTGATATCAGGTCCCTCAACTAGAGATCAAAAGTCTCTGGGAGATGCCTGGAAGGAGCCATGGGTTTATTGCGGGGTAAAAACCTTTGCCTAAAAGAGAAAAAACATGATAGGTAACTTCCCAATGGGAAAAAACCATCACAGGTATCTCCCTTTGGAGAGTCTGGAGGTCCTACCAGGGATCTAAGGTCCCTCAAATATATGACAAAAGAGAACAACAGAAGCCTGGAAGGATTCTCGGGTGAAACCCAGAGGATGGAACATTGTCCAAGGAGAAAAATCATCTCAGGTATCTTCCCTGGAGGAGTCTGGGGTTGCTAGCCGGGATCACAGGGCCCTAAAGCATTGGAGAAAACATTGCGGGACACGCCTGTGAGGAGTTCTGGGTAGATCCCGCAGGATGGACCACTGTCAAGAGAGAAAAATCATATTGGGTATCTTCCCTGGAGGAGTCTGGGGTTGCTACCCAGGATCACAGGGCGCTAAACCACCGGAAGAAAACACTCAGAAACAGAGCTGGGAGGAGTCTCGGGTGCATCCCGCTGGATGTAAAATAGTCCAAGGAGAAAAATAAACTTGGGAATCTTCCACGGAGGAGTCTGGGGTTGCTACCCGGGATTACAGGGACCCAAACCACAGGAAAAATGTCTGTGGGAGATGCCTGGGAGGAATCTCATATGCATCCCAGAAGATGGAGCTTTGTCCAAGGAGAAAAATCATCTCGGGTATCTTACCTGGAGGAGTCTGGGGTTGCTACCCGGGATCACAGGGCCCCAAAACACCGGAATAAACACTCAGGGACATACCTGCAAGGAGTCTCAGATGCTTCCCAGAGGATGGAGCATTGTCCAAGGAGAAAAATCATCTCGGGTATCTTCCCTGGAGGAGTCTGGGGTTGCTACCCGGGATCACAGGGCCCCAAAACACCGGAATAAACACTCAGGGACATACCTGCAAGGAGTCTCGGATGCTTCCCAGAGGATGGAGCATTGTCCAAGCAGAAAAATTATCTCGGGTATCTTCCCTAGAGGAGTCTGGGGTTGCTAGCCGGGATCACAGGGCCCTAAAGCACTGGAGAAAACTCTACAGGAGACGCCTGTGAGGAGTTCTGGGTAGATCCCGCAGGATGGACCACTGTCAAGAGAGAAAAATCATATTGGGTGTCTTCCCTGGAGGAGTCTGGGGTTGCTACCTGGGATGACAGAACCATAAACCGCGAGAAAAAAGACTCAGGGACATAGCTGCGACAAGTCTCGGATGCATCCCAGAGTATAGAGCATTGTCCAAGGAGAAAAATCATCCCGGGTATCTTTCCTGGATGAGTCTGGGGTTGCTACGCAGGATTAAAGGGACCAAAACCACAGGAAAAATGTCTGCGGGAGACACTTGGGAGGAATCTCAGATGCATCCCAGAAGATGGAGCATTGTCCAAGGAGAAAAATCATCTCGGGTATCTTCCCTGGAGGAGTCTGGGGTTGCTACCCGGGATCACAGGGCGCTAAACCACCGGAAGAAAACACTCAGAAACAGAGCTAGGAGGAGTCTTGGGTGCATCCCGCAGGATGGACAATAGTCCAAGGAGAAAAATCAACTTGGGTATCTTCCCTGGAGGAGTCTGGGGTTGCTACCCGGGATGACAGAACCATAAACCGTGAGAAAAAAGACTCAGGGACATAGCAGCAAGGAGTCTCGGATGCTTCCCAGAAGATGGAGCATTGTCCAAGGAGAAAAATCATCTCGGGTATCTTCCCTGGAGAAGTCTGGGGTTGCTACCCGGGATCACAGGGCGCTAAACCACCGGAATAAACACTCAGGGACATACCTGAAAGGAGTCTCGGATGCTTCCCAGAGGATGGAGCATTGTCCAAGGAGAAAAATCATCTCGGGTATCTTCCCTGGACGAGTCTGGGGTTGCTACCCGGGATTACAGGGACACAAACCACAGCAAAAATGTCTGTGGGAGACGCCTGGGAGGAATCTCAGATGCATCCCAGAACATGGAGCATTGTCCAAGGAGAAAAATCATCTCGGGTATCTTCCCTGGAGGAGTCTGGGGTTGCTAGCCGGGATCACAGGGCGCTAAACCACCGGAATAAACACTCAGGGACATACCTGCAAGGAGTCTCGGATGCTTCCCAGAGGATGGAGCATTGTCCAAGGAGAAAAATCATCTCGGGTGTCTTCTCTGGAGGAGTCTGGGGTTGCTACCCGGGATCACAGGGCGCTAAACCACCGGAAGAAAACACTCAGAAACAGAGCTGGGAGGAGTCTCGGGTGCATCCCGCAGGATGGACAATAGTCCAAGGAGAAAAATCAACTTGGGTATCTTCCACGGAGGAGTCTGGGGTTGCTACCCGGGATGACAGGGCCCAAAGCACCGGAATAAAGACTCAGGGACATACCTGCAAGGAGTCTCGGATGCTTCCCAGAGGATGGAGCATTGTCCAAGGAGAAAAATCATCTCGGGTATCTTCCCTGGAGGAGTCTGGGGTTGCTAGCCGGGATCACAAGGCCCTAAAGCACTGGAGTAAACTCTGCGGGAGACGCCTGGGAGGAATTCTGGGTAGATCCCGCAGGATGGTCCACTGTCAAGAGAGAAAAATCATATTGGGTTTCTTCCCTGGAGGAGTCTGGGGTTGCTACCTGGGATGACAGAACCATAAACCGTGAGAAAAAAGACTCAGGGACATACCTCAAGGAGTCTCGGATGCTTCCCAGAGGATGGAGCATTGTCCAAGCAGAAAAATTATCTCGGGTATCTTCCCTAGAGGAGTCTGGGGTTGCTACCCGGTATCACAGGGCCCTAAAGCACTGGAGAAAACTCTGCGGGAGATGCCTGGGAGGAGTTCTGTGTAGATCCCGCAGGATGGACCACTGTCAAGGGAGAAAAATCATCTCGGGTATGTTCCCTGGAGGAGTCTGGGGTTGCTCAGCGGGATCACAGGGCGCTAAACCACCGGAATAAACACTCAGGGACATACCTGCAAGGAGTCTCGGATGCTTCCCAGAGGATGGAGCATTGTCCAAGCAGAAAAATCATCTCGGATATCTTCCCTGGAGGAGTCTGGGGTTGCTACCCGGGATTACAGGGACACAAACCACAGCAAAATGTCTGTGGGAGACGCCTGGGAGGAATCTCAGATGCATCCCAGAAGATGGAGCATTGTCCAAGGAGAAAAATCATCTCGGGTATCTTCCCTGGAGGAGTCTGGGGTTGCTACCCGGGATCACAGGGCGCTAAACCACCGGAAGAAAACACTCAGAAACAGAGCTGGGAGGAGTCTCGGGTGCATCCCGCAGGATGGACAATAGTCCAAGGAGAAAAATCAACTTGGGTATCTTCCACGGAGGAGTCTGGGGTTGCTACCCGGGATGACAGGGCCCAAAAGCACCGGAATAAACACTCAGGGACAAAGCTGCAAGGAGTCTCGGATGCTTCCCAGAGGATGGAGCATTGTCCAGGGAGAAAAATCATCTTGGGTATCTTCCCTGGAGGAGTCTGGGGTTGCTACCCGGGATTACAGGGACACAAACCACAGGAAAAATGTCTGTGGGAGACGCCTGGGAGGAATCTCATATGCATCCCAGAACATGGAGCATTGTCCAAGGAGAAAAATCATCCCCGGTATCTTCCCTGGAGGAGTCTGGGATTGCTAGCCGGGATCACAGGGCCCCAAAACACCGGAATAAACACTCAGGGACATACCTGGAAGGAGTCTCGGATGCTTCCCAGAAGATGGAGCATTGTCCAAGGAGAAAAATCATCTCGGGTATCTTCCATGGAGGAGTCTGGGGTTGCTAGCCGGGATCACAGGGCCCTAAAGCACTGGAGAAAACTCTGCGGGAGATGCCTGGGAGGAATTTTGGGTAGATCCCGCAGGATGGACCACTGTCAAGAGAGAAAAATCATCTTGGGTGTCTTCCCTGGAGGAGTCTGAGGTTGCTACCTGGGATGACAGAACCATAAACCGCGAGAAAAAAGACTCAGGGACATAGCTGCAACAAGTCTCGGATGCATCCCAGAGTATAGAGCATTGTCCAAGGAGAAAAATCATCCCGGGTATCTTTCCTGGAGGAGTCTGGGGTTGCTACCCGGGATTACAGGGACCAAAACCACAGGAAAAATGTCAGCGGGAGACACTTGGGAGGAATTTCAGATGCATCCCAGAAGATGGAGCATTGTCCAAGGAGAAAAATCATCTCGGGTATCTTCCCTGGAGGAGTCTGGGGTTGCTACCCGGGATCACAGGGCCCAAAAGCACCGGAATAAACACTCAGGGACATACCTGCAAGGAGTCTCGGATGCTTCCCAGAGGATGGAGCATTGTCCAAGGAGAAAAATCATCTTGGGATATCTTCCCTGGTGGAGTCTGGGGTTGCTACCCGGGATTACAGGGACCCAAACCACAGGAAAAATGTCTGTGGGAGACGCCTGGGAGGAATCTCAGATGCATCCCAGAGGATGGAGCATTGTCCAAGGAGAAAAATCATCTCGGGTATCTTCCCTGGAGGAGTCTGGGGTTGCTAGCCGGGATCACAGGGCCCTAAAGCACTGGAGAAAACTCTGCGGGAGACGCCTGGGAGGAGTTCTGGGTAGATCCCGCAGGATGGACCACTGTCAAGAGAGAAAAATCATCTTGGGTGTCTTCCCTGGAGGAGTCTGGGGTTGCTACCTGGGATGACAGAACAATAAACCGCGAGAAAAAAGACTCAGGGACATAGCTGCAACAAGTCTCGGATGCACCCCAGAGTATAGAGCATTGTCCAAGGAGAAAAATCATCCCGGGTATCTTTCCTGGAGGAGTCTGGGCTTGCTACCCGGGATTACAGGGACCAAAACCACAGGAAAAATGTCAGCGGGAGACACTTGGGAGGAATTTCAGCTGCATCCCAGAAGATGGAGCATTGTCCAAGGAGAAAAATCATCTCGGGTATCTTCCCTGGGGGAGTCTGGGGTTGCTACCTGGGATCACAGGGCGCTAAACCACCGGAAGAAAACACTCAGAAACAGAGCTGGGAGGAGTCTCGGGTGCATCCCGCAGGATGGACAATAGTCCAAGGAGAAAAATCAACTTGGGTATCTTCCACGGAGGAGTCTGGGGTTGCTACCCGGGATGACAGGGCCCAAAATCACCGGAATAAATACTCAGGGACAAAGCTGCAAGGAGTCTCGGATGCTTCCCAGAGGATGGAGCATTGTCCAAGGAGAAAAATCATCCCCTACCCGGGATTACAGGGACCAAAACCACAGGAAAAATGTCTGCAGGAGACACTTGGGAGGAATCTCAGATGCATCCCAGAAGATGGAGCATTGTCCAAGGAGAAAAATCATCTCGGGTATCTTCCCTGGAGGAGTCTGGGGTTGCTTCCCGGGATCACAGGGCCCGAAAACACCGGAATACACACTCAGGGACATACCTGCAAGGGGTCTCGGATGCTTCCCAGAGGATGGAGCATTGTCCAAGGAGAAAAATCATCTCGGGTATCTTCCCTGGAGGAGTCTGGGGTTGCTACCTGGGATCACAGGGCGCTAAACCACCGGAAGAAAACACTCAGAAACAGAGCTGGGAGGAGTCTCGGGTGCATCCCGCAGGATGGACAATAGTCCAAGGAGAAAAATCAACTTGGGTATCTTCCCTGGAGGAGTCTGGGGTTGCTACCCGGGATTACAGGGCCCAAAAGCACCGGAATAAAGACTCAGGGACAAAGCTGCAAGGAGTCTCGGATGCTTCCCAGAGGATGGAACATTGTCCAGGGAGAAAAATCATCTCGGGTATCTTCCCTGGAGGAGTCTGGGGTTGCTACCCGGGATGACAGGGCCCAAAAGCACCGGAATAAACACTCAGGGACATACCTGCAAGGAGTCTCGGATGCTTCCCAGAGGATGGAGCATTGTCCAAGGAGAAAAATCATCTCGGGTATCTTCCCTGGAGGAGTCTGGGGTTGCTACCCGGGATCACAGGGCGCTAAACCACCGGAATAGAGACTCAGGGACATACCTGCAAGGAGTCTCGGATGCTTCCCAGAGGATGGAGCATTGTCCAAGCAGAAAAATTATCTCGGGTATCTTCCCTAGAGGAGTCTGGGGTTGCTAGCCGGGATCACAGGGCCCTAAAGCACTGGAGAAAACTCTGCGGGAGATGCCTGGGAGGAGTTCTGGGTAGATCCCGCAGGATGGACCACTGTCAAGAGAGAAAAATCATCTTGGGTGTCTTCCCTGGAGGAGTCTGAGATTGCTACCTGGGATGACAGAACCCTAAACCGCGAGAAAAAAGACTGAGGGACATAGCTGCGACAACTCTCGGATGCATCCCAGAGGATGGAGCATTGTCCAAAGAGAAAAATCATCTCGGGTATATTCCCTGGAGGAGTCTGGGGTTGCTACCCGGGATCACAGGGCCCTAAACCCCAGGAAGAAAACACTCAGAAACACAGCTGGGAGGAGTCTCGGGTGCATCCCGCAGGATGGACAATAGTCCAAGGAGAAAAATCAACCTAGGTATCTTCCATGGAGGAGTCTGGGGTTGCTACCCGGGATGACAGGTCCCAAAACCACCGGAATAAACACTCAGGGACATACCTGCAAGGAGTCTCGGATGCTTCCCAGAGGATGGAGCATTGTCCAAGGAGAATAATCATCTCGGGTTATCTTCCCTGGAGGAGTCTGGGGTTGCTACCCGGGATTACAGGGACCCAAACCACAGGAAAAATGTCTGTGGGAGATGCCTGGGAGGAATCTCATATGCATCCCAGAAGATGGAGCTTTGTCCCAGCAGAAAAATCATCTCGGGTATCTTCCCTGGAGGAGTCTGGGGTTGCTTCCCGGGATCACAGGGCCCGAAAACACCGGAATAAAAACTCAGGGACATACCTGCAAGGAGTCTCGGATGCTTCCCAGAGGATGGAGCATTGTCCAAGCAGAAAAATTATCTCGGGTATCTTCCTTGGAGGAGTCTGGGGTTGCTACCCGGGATCACAGGGACCTAAAGCACTGGAGAAAACTCTGCGGGAGACGCCTGGGAGGAATTCTGGGTAGATCCCGCAGGATGGACCACTGTCAAGAGAGAAAAATCATATTGGGTGTCTTCCCTGGAGGAGTCTGGGGTTGCTACCTGGGATGACAGAACCATAAACCGTGAGAAAAAAGACTCAGGGACATAGCTGCGACAAGTCTCGGGTGCATCCCAGAGCATGGAGCATTGTCCAAGGAGAAAAATCATCCCGGATATCTTTCCTGGAGGAGTCTGGGGTTGCTACCTGGGTTTAAAGGGACCCAAACCACAGGAAAAATGTCTGCGGGAGAGGCCTGGGAGGAATCTCAGATGCATCCCAGAAGATGGAGCATTGTCCAAGGAGAAAAATCATCTCGGGTATCTTCCCTGGAGGAGTCTGTGGTTGCTACCCGGGATTACAGGGACCCAAACCACAGGAAAAATGTCTGCGGGAGAGGCCTGGGAGGAATCTCAGATGCATCCCAGAAGATGGAGCTTTGTCCAAGGAGAAAAATCATCTCGGGTATCTTCCCTGGAGGAGTCTGGGGTTGCTACCCGGGATCACAGGGCCCCAAAACACCGGAGAAAACTTTGCGGGAGACACCTGGAAGGAGTTCTGGATAGATCCCGCAGTATGGACCACTGTCAAGAGAGAAAAATCATATTGGGTGTCCTCCCTGGAGGAGTCTAGGGTTGCTACCCGGGATCAGAGGGCCTGAAAACACTGGAATAAACACTCAGGGACATACCTGCAATGAGTCTCGGATGCTTCCCAGAGGATGGAGCATTGTCCAAGGAGAAAAATCATCTCGGGTATCTTCCCTGGAGGAGTCTGGGGTTGCTACCCGGGATTACAGGGACCCAAACCACAGGAAAAATGTCCGTGGGAGATGCCTGGGAGGAATCTCAGATGCATCCCAGAAGATGGAGCTTTGTCCAAGGAGAAAAATCATCTCGGATATCTTCCCTGGAGGAGTCTGGGGTTGCTACCCGGGATTACAGGGACCCAAACCACAAGAAAAATGTCTGCGGGAGACGCCTGGGAGGAATCTCAGATGCATCCCAGAAGATGGAGCATTGTCCAAGGAGAAAATTCATCTCGGCTATCTTCCCTGGAGGAGTCTGGGGTTGCTACCCGGGATCACAGGGCCCGAAAACACCGGAATAAAAACTCAGGGACATACCTGCAAGGAGTCTCGGATGCTTCCCAGAGGATGGAGCATTGTCCAAGCAGAAAAATCATCTCGGTTATCTTCGCTGGAGGAGTCTGGGGTTGCTACCCGGGATCACAGGGCCCCAAAACACCGGAGAAAACTCTGCGGGAGACTCCTGGGAGGAGTTCTGGGTAGATCCCGCAGTATGGACCACTGTCAAGAGAGAAAAATCATATTGGGTGTCTTCCCTGGAGGTGTCTGGGGTTGCTACCTGGGATGACAGAACCATAAACCGTGAGAAAAAAGACTCAGGGACATAGCTGCGACAAGTCTCGGGTGCATCCCAGAGCATGGAGCATTGTCCAAGGAGAAAAATCATCCCGGATATCTTTCCTGGAGGAATCTGGGGTTGCTACCTGGGATTAAAGGGACCCAAACCACAGGAAAAATGTCTGCGGGAGACGCCTGGGAGGAATCTCAGATGCATCCCAGAAGATGGAGCATTGTCCAAGGAGAAAAATCATCTCGGGTATCTTCCCTGGAGGAGTCTGTGGTTGCTACCCGGGATTACAGGGACCCAAACCACAGGAAAAATGTCTGTGGGAGATGCCTGGGAGGAATCTCATATGCATCCCAGAAGATGGAGCTTTGTCCAAGGAGAAAAATCATCTCGGGTATCTTCCCTGGAGGAGTCTGGGGTTGCTACCCGGGATCACAGGGCCCCAAAATAATGGAGAAAACTCTGCGGGAGACGCCTGGGAGGAATTCTGGGTAGATCCCGCAAGATGGACCACTGTCAAGAGAGAAAAATCATATTGGGTGTCTTCCCTGGAGGAGTCTGGGGTTGCTACCTGGGATGACAGAACCATAAACCGTGAGAAAAAAGACTCAGGGACATAGCTGCGACAAGTCTCGGGTGCATCCCAGAGCATGGAGCATTGTCCAAGGAGAAAAATCATCCCGGATATCTTTCCTGGAGGAGTCTGGGGTTGCTACCTGGGATTAAAGGGACCCAAACCACAGGAAAAATGTCTGCGGGAGAGGCCTGGGAGGAATCTCAGATGCATCCCAGAAGATGGAGCATTGTCCAAGGAGAAAAATCATCTCCGGTATCTTCCCTGGAGGAGTCTGGGGTTGCTACCCGGGATCACAGGGCCCCAAAACACCGGAGAAAACTCTGCGGGAGACGCCTGGGAGGAATTCTGGGTAGATCCCGCAGGATGGACCACTGTCAAGAGAGAAAAATCATATTGGGTGTCTTCCCTGGAGGAGTCTAGGGTTGCTACCCGGGATTAGAGGGCCTGAAAACACTGGAATAAACACTCAGGGACATACCTGCAAGGAGTCTCGGATGCTTCCCAGAGGATGTAGCATTGTCCAAGGAGAAAAATCATCTCGGGTATCTTCCCTGGAGGAGTCTGGGGATGCTACCCGGCATCACAGGGCCCGAAAACACCGGAATAAAAACTCAGGGACATACGTGCAAGGAGTCTCGGATGCTTCCCAGAGGATGGAGCATTGTCCAAGCAGAAAAATTATCTCGGGTATCTTCCCTGGAGGAGTCTGGGGTTGCTACCCGGGATTACAAGGACCCAAACCACAGGAAAAATGTCTGTGGGAGATGCCTGGGAGGAATCTCATATGCATCCCAGAAGATGGAGCTTTGTCCAAGGAGAAAAATCATCTCGGATATCTTCCCTGGAGGAGTCTGGGGTTGCTACCCGGGATTACAGGGACCCAAACCACAAGAAAAATGTCTGCGGGAGACGCCTGGGAGGAATCTCAGATGCATCCCAGAAGATGGAGCATTGTCCAAGGAGAAAAGTCATCTCGGCTATCTTCCCTGGAGGAGTCTGGGGTTGCTACCCGGGATCACAGGGCCCGAAAACACCGGAATAAAAACTCAGGGACATACCTGCAAGGAGTCTCGGATGCTTCCCAGAGGATGGAGCATTGTCCAAGCAGAAAAATTATCTCGGGTATCTTCCTTGGAGGAGTCTGGGGTTGCTACCCGGGATCACAGGGCCCTAAAGCACTGGAGAAAACTCTGCGGGTGACGCCTGGGAGGAATTCTGCATATATCCCGCAGGATGGACCACTGTCAAGAGAGAAAAATCATATTGGGTGTCTTCCCTGGAGGAGTCTGGGGTTGCTACCTGGGATGACAGAACCATAAACCGTGAGAAAAAAGACTCAGGGACATAGCTGCGACAAGTCTCGGGTGCATCCCAGAGCATGGAGCATTGTCCAAGGAGAAAAATCATCCCGGATATCTTTCCTGGAGGAATCTGGGGTTGCTACCTGGGATTAAAGGGACCCAAACCACAGGAAAAATGTCAGCGGGAGACGCCTGGGAGGAATCTCATATGCATCCCAGAAGATGGAGCTTTGTCCAAGGAAAAAAATCATCTCGGGTATCTTCCCTGGAGGAGTCTGGGGTTGCTACCCGGGATTACAGGGACCAAAACCACAGGAAAAATGTCTGTGGGAGATGCCTGGGAGGAATCTCATATGCATCCCAGAAGATGGAGCTTTGTCCAAGGAGAAAAATCATCTCGGATATCTTCCCTGGAGGAGTCTGGGGTTGCTACCCGGGATCAGAGGGCCCGAAAACACTGGAATAAACACTCAGGGACATACCTGCAAGGAGTCTCGGATGCTTCCCAGAGTATGTAGCATTGTCCAAGGAGAAAAATCATCTCGGGTATCTTCCCTGGAGGAGTCTGGGGTTGCTACCCGGGTTTACAGGGACCCAAACCACAGGAAAAATATCTGCGGGAAACGCCTGGGAGGAATCTCAGATGCATCCCAGAAGATGGAGCATTGTCCAAGGAGAAAAATCATCTCGGGTATCTTCCCTGGAGGAGTCTGGGGTTGCTACCCGGGATCACAGGGCCCGAAAACACCGGAATAAAAACTCAGGGACATACCTGCAAGGAGTCTCGGATGCTTCCCAGAGGATGGAGCATTGTCCAAGCAGAAGAATTATCTCGGGTATCTTCCTTGGAGGAGTCTGGGGTTGCTACCCGGGATCACAGGGCCCTAAAGCACTGGAGAAAACTCTGCGGGAGACGCCTGGGAGGAATTCTGGGTAGATCCCGCAGGATGGACCACTGTCAAGTTAGAAAAATCATATTGGGTGTCTTCCCTGGAGGAGTCTGGGGTTGCTACCTGGGATGACAGAACCATAAACCGTGAGAAAAAAGACTCAGGGACATAGCTGCGACAAGTCTCGGTTGCATCCCAGAGGATGGAGCATTGTCCAAGGAGAAAAATCATCCCGGATATCTTTCCTGGAGGAGTCTGCGGTTGCTACCCGGGATTAAAGGGACCCAAACCACAGGAAAAATGTCTGCGGGAGAGGCCTGGGAGGAATCTCAGATGCATCCCAGAAGATGGAGCATTGTCCAAGGAGAAAAATCATCTCGGGTATCTTCCCTGGAGGAGTCTGGGGTTGCTACCCGGGATCACAGGGCCCGAAAACACCGGAATAAACACTCAGGGACATACCTGCAAGGAGTCTCGGATGCTTCCCAGAGGATGTAGCATTGTCCAAGGAGAAAAATCATCTCGGGTATCTTCCCTGGAGGAGTCTGGGGTTGCTACCCGGGATCACAGGGCCCCAAAACACCGGAAGAATCACTCAGGGACATACCTGCAAGGAGTATCGGATGCTTCCCACAGGATGGAGCATTGTCCAAGCAGAAAAATCATCACGGGTATCTTTCCTGGAGGAGTCTGGGGTTGCTACCTGGGATGACAGAACCATAAACCGTGAGAAAAAAGACTCAGGGACATAGCTGCGATAATTCTCGGATGCATCCCGCAGGATGGACAATAGTCCAAGGAGAAAAATCATCTCGGGTATCTTCCCTGGAGGAATCTGAGGTTGCTACCCGGGATGACAGGGCCCAAAAGCACCGGAATAAAAACTCAGGGACATACCTGCAAGGAGACTCGGATGCATCCCAGAGGATGGAGCATTGTCCAAGGAGAAAAATCATCCCGGATATCTTTCCTGGAGGAGTCTGGGGTTGCTACCCGGGATTACAGGGACCCAAACCACAGGAAAAATGTCTGCGGGAGACTACTGGGAGGAGTTCTGGATAGATCCCGCAGGATGGACCACTGTCAAGAGAGAAAAATCATATTGGGTGTCTTCCCTGGAGGAGTCTGGGGTTGCTACCTGGGATGACAGAACCAGGAACCGCGAGAAAAAAGACTCAGGGACATAGCTGCAACAAGTCTCGGATGCATCCAAGAGGATGGAGCATTGTCCAAGGAGAAAAATCATCCCGGATATCTTTCCTGGAGGAGTCTGGGGTTGCTACCCGGGATTAAAGGGACCCAAACCACAGGAAAAATGTCTGCGGGAGACGCCTGGGAGGAATCTCAGATGCATCCCAGAAGATGGAGCTTTCTCCCAGCTGAAAAATCATCTCGGGTATCTTCCCTGGAGGAGTCTGGGGTTGCTACCCGGGATTACAGGGACCCAAACCACAGGAAAAATGTCTGCGGGAGACGCCTGGGAGGAATCTCAGATGCATCCCAGAAGATGGAGCATTGTCCAAGGAGAAAAATCATCTCGGGTATCTTCCCTGGAGGAGTCCGGGGTTGCTACCCGGGATCACAGGGCCCGAAAACACCGGAATAAACACTCAGGGACATACCTGCAAGGAGTCTCGGATGCTTCCCAGAGGATGGAGCATTGTCCAAGGAGAAAAATCATCTCGGGTATCTTCCCTGGAGGAGTCTGGGGTTGCTACCCGGGTTTACAGGGACCCAAACCACAGGAAAAATGTCTGCGTGAGACGCCTGGGAGGAATCTCAGATGCATCCCAGAAGATGGAGCATTGTCCAAGGAGAAAAATCATCTCGGGTATCTTCCCTGGAGGAGTCTGGGGTTGCTACCCGGGATCACAGGGCCCCAAAACACCGGAAGAAACACTCAGGGACATACCTGCAAGGAGTCTCGGATGCTTCCCACAGGATGGAGCATTGTCCAAGCAGAAAAATCATCACGGGTATCTTTCCTGGAGGAGTCTGGGGTTGCTACCCGGGTTTACAGGGACCCAAACCACAGGAAAAAAACACTGAGAAACAGAGCTGGGAGGAGTCTCGGGTGCATCCCTCAGGATGGACAATAGTCCAAGGAGAAAAATCATCTCGGGTATCTTCCCTGGAGGAGTCTGAGGTTGCTACCCGGGATTACAGGGACCCAAACCACAGGAAAAATGTCTGCGGGAGACGCCTGGGAGGAATCTCAGATGCATCCCAGAAGATGGAGCATTGTCCAAGGAGAAAAATCACCTCGGGTATCTTCCCTGGAGGAGTGTGGGGTTACTACCCGAGATCACAGGGCCCCAAAACACCGGAGAAAACTCTGCGGGAGACTCCTGGGAGGAGTTCTGGATAGATCCCGCAGTATGGACCACTGTCAAGAGAGAAAAATCATATTGGGTGTCTTCCCTGGAGGACTCTGGGGTTGCTACCCGGGATCAGAGGGCCCGAAAATACCGGAATAAACACTCAGGGACATACCTGCAAGGAGTCTCGGATGCTTCCCAGAGGATGGAGCATTGTCCAACGAGAAAAATCATCTCGGGTATCTTCCCTGGAGGAGTCTGGGGTTGCTACCCGGGTTTACAGGGACCCAAACCACAGGAAAAATGTCTGCGGGAGACGCCTGGGAGGAATCTCAGATGCATCCCAGAAGATGGAGCTTTGCCCAAGGAGAAAAATCATCTCGGCTATCTTCCCTGGAGTAGTCTGGGGTTGCTACCCGGGATCACAGGGCCCGAAAACACCGGAATAAAAACTCAGGGACATACCTGCAAGGAGTCTCGGATGCTTCCCAGAGGATGGAGCATTGTCCAAGCAGAAAAATTATCTCGGGTATCTTCCTTGGAGGAGTCTGGGGTTGCTACCCGGGATCACAGGGCCCCAAAACACCGGAAGAAACACTCAGAGACATACCTGCAAGGAGTCTCGGATGCTTCCCAGAGGATGGAGCATTGTCCAAGCAGAAAAATTATCTCGGGTATCTTCCTTGGTGGAGTCTGGGGTTGCTACCCGGGATCACAGGGCCCTAAAGCACTGGAGAAAACTATGCGGGATACGCCTGGGAGGAATTCTGGGTAGATCCCGCAGGATGGACCACTGTCAAGAGAGAAAAATCATATTGGGTGTCTTCCCTGGAGGAGTCTGGGGTTGCTACCTGGGATGACAGAACCATAAACCGTGAGAAAAAAGACTCAGGGACATACCTGCGACAAGTCTCGGTTGCATCCCAGAGGATGGAGCATTGTCCAAGGAGAAAAATCATCCCAGATATCTTTCCTGGAGGAGTCTGGGGTTGCTACCCGGGATTAAAGGGACCCAAACCACAGGAAAAATGTCTGCGGGAGACGCCTGGGAGGAATCTCAGATGCATCCCAGAAGATGGAGCATTGTCCAAGGAGAAAAATCATCTCGGGTATCTTCCCTGGAGGAGTCTGGGGTTGCTACCCGGGATCACAGGGCCCGAAAACACCGGAATAAACACTCAGGGACATACCTGCAAGGAGTCTCGGATGCTTCCCAGAGGATGTAGCATTGTCCAAGGAGAAAAATCATCTCGGGTATCTTCCCTGGAGGAGTCTGGGGTTGCTACCCGGGTTTACAGGGACCCAAACCACAGGAAAAATGTCTGCGGGAGATGCCTGGGAGGAATCTCAGATGCATCCCAGAAGATGGAGCATTGTCCAAGGAGAAATATCATCTCTGCTATCTTGCCTGGAGGAGTCTGGGGTTGCTACCCGGGATCACAGGGCCCCAAAACACCGGAAGAATCACTCAGGGACATACCTGCAAGGAGTATCGGATGCTTCCCACAGGATGGAGCATTGTCCAAGCAGAAAAATCATCACGGGTATCTTTCCTGGAGGAGTCTGGGGTTGCTACCTGGGATGACAGAACCATAAACTGTGAGAAAAAAGACTCAGGGACATAGCTGCGATAATTCTCGGATGCATCCCAGAGGATGGAGCATTGTCCAAGGAGAAAAATCATCCTGGGTATCTTTCCTGGAGGAGTCTGGGGTTGCTACCCGGGTTTACAGGGACCCAAACCACAGGAAAAAAACACTGAGAAACAGAGCTGGGAGGAGTCTCGGGTGCATCCCGCAGGATGGACAATAGTTCAAGGAGAAAAATCATCCCGGATATCTTTCCTGGAGGAGTCTGGGGTTGCTACCCGGGATTACAGGGACCCAAACCACAGGAAAAATGTCTGCGGGAGACTACTGGGAGGAGTTCTGGATAGATCCCGCAGAATGGACCACTGTCAAGAGAGAAAAATCATCTTGGGTGTCTTCCCTGGAGGAGTCTGAGGTTGCTACCTGGGATGACAGAACCATAAACCGTGAGAAAAAAGACTCAGGGACATAGCTGCAACAAGTCTCGGATGCATCCCAGAGTATAGAGCATTGTCCAAGGAGAAAAATCATCCCGGGTATCTTTCCTGGAGGAGTCTGGGGTTGCTACCCAGGATTACAGGGACCAAAACCACAGGAAAAATGTCTGTGGGAGACGCCTGGGAGGAATCTCAGATGCATCCCAGAAGATGGAGCATTGTCGAAGGAGAAAAATCATCTCGGGTATCTTCCCTGGAGGAGTCTGGGGTTGCTACCCGGGATCACAGGGCCCCAAAACACCGGAATAAACACTCAGGGACATACCTGCAAGGAGTCTTGGATGATTCCCAGAGGATGGAGCATTGTCCAAGGAGAAAAATCATCTCGGGTATCTTCCCTGGAGGAGTCTGGGGTTGCTACCCGGGATTAAAGGGACCCAAACCACAGGAAAAATGTCTGCGGGAGACGCCTGGGAGGAATCTCAGATGCATCCCAGAAGATGGAGCGTTGTCCCAGGAAAAAAATCATCTCGGTTATCTTCCCTGGAGGAGTCTGGGCTTGCTACCCAGGATTACAGGGACCCAAACCATAGGAAAAATGTCTGCGGGAGACGCCTGGGCGGAATCTCAGATGCATCCCTGAAGATGGAGCATTGTCCAAGGAGAAAAATCATCTTGGGTATCTTCCCTGGAGGAGTCTGGGGTTGCTACCCGGGATCACAGGGCCCGAAAACATCGGAATAAAAACTCAGGGACATACCTGCAAGTAGTCTCGGATGCTTCTCAGAGGATGGAGCATTGTCCAAGCAGAAAAATTATCTCGGGTATCTTCCCTGGAGGAGTCTGGGGTTGCTACCCGGGATTACAGGGACCCAAACCACAGGAAAAATGTCTGCGGGAGACGCCTGGGAGGAATCTCAGATGCATCCCAGAAGATGGAGCATTGTCCAAGGAGAAAAGTCATCTCGGGTATCTTCCCTGGAGGAGTCTGGGGTTGCTACCCGGGATCACAGGGCCCCAAAACACCGGAGAAAACTCTGTGGGAGACACCTGGGAGGAGTTCTGGATAGATCCCGCAGTATGGACCACTGTCAAGAGAGAAAAATCATATTGGGTGTCTTCACTGGAGGAGTCTGGGGTTGCTACCCGGGATTACAGGGACCCAAACCACTGGAAAAATGTCTGCGGGAGACGCCTGGGAGGAATCTCAGATGCATCCCAGAAGATGGAGCATTGTTCCAGGAGAAAAATCATCTCGGGTATCTTCCCTGGAGGACTCTGGGGTTGCTACCCGGGATCACAGGGCCCGAAAACACCGGAATAAAAACTCAGGGACATACCTGCAAGGAGTCTCGGATGCTTCCCAGAGGATGGAGCATTGTCCAAGCAGAAAAATTATCTCGGGTATCTTCCTTGGAGGAGTCTGGGGTTGCTACCCGAAATCACAGGGCCCTAAAGCACTGGAGAAAACTCTGCGGGAGACGCCTGGGAGGAGTTCTGGGTAGATCCCGCAGGATGGACCACTGTCAAGAGAGAAAAATCATATTGGGTGTCTTCCCTGGAGGAGTCTGGGGTTGCTACCTGGGATGACAGAACCATAAACCGTGAGAAAAAAGACTCAGGGACATAGCTGCGACAAGTCTCGGATGCATCCAAGAGGATGGAGCATTGTCCAAGGAGAAAAATCATCCCGGATATCTTTCCTGGAGGAGTATGGGGTTGCTACCCGGGATTAAAGGGACCCAAACCACAGGAAAAATGTCTGCGGGAGACGCCTGGGAGGAATCTCAGATGCATCCCAGAAGATGGAGCTTTGTCCCAGCAGAAAAATCATCTCGGGTATCTTCCCTGGAGGAGTCTGGGGTTGCTACCCGGGATTACAGGGACCCAAACCACAGGAAAAATGTCTGCGGGAGATGCCTGGGAGGAATCTCAGATGCATCCCAGAAGATGGTGCTTTCTCCCAGCAGAAAAATCATCTCGGGTATCTTCCCTGGAGGAGTCTGGGGTTGCTACCTGGGATTACAGGGACCCAAACCACAGGAAAAATGTCTGCGGGAGACGCCTGGGAGGAATCTCAGATGCATCCCAGAAGATGGAGCATTGTCCAAGGAGAAAAATCATCTCGTGTATCTTCCCTGGAGGAGTCTGGGGTTGCTACCCGGGATTACAGGGACCCAAACCAGAGGAAAAATGTCTGTGGGAGATGCCTGGGAGGAATCTCAGATGCATCCCAGAAGATGGTGCTTTCTCCCAGCAGAAAAATCATCTCGGGTATCTTCCCTGGAGAAGTCTGGGGTTGCTACCCGGGATCACAGGGCCCGAAAACACCGGAATAAACACTCAGGGACATACCTGCAAAGAGTCTCGGATACTTCCCAGAGGATGGAGCATTGTCCAAGGAGAAAAATCATCTCGGGTATCTTCCCTGGAGGAGTCTGGGGTTGCTACCCGGGTTTACAGGGACCCAAACCACAGGAAAAATGTCTGCGGGAGATGCCTGGGAGGAATCTCAGATGCATCCCAGAAGATGGAGCATTGTCCAAGGAGAAATATCATCTCTGCTATCTTCCCTGGAGGAGTCTGGGGTTACTACCCGGGATCACAGGGCCCGAAAACACCGGAATAAAAACTCAGGGACATACCTGCAAGGAGTCTCGGATGCTTCCAAGAGGATGGAGCATTGTCCAAGCAGAAGAATTATCTCGGGTATCTTCCTTGGAGGAGTCTGGGGTTGCTACCCGGGATCACAGGGCCCCAAAACACCGGAAGAAACACTCAGGGACATACCTGCAAGGAGTCTCGGATGCTTTCCACAGGATGGAGCATTGTCCAAGCAGAAAAATCATCACGGGTATCTTTCCTGGAGGAGTCTGGGGTTACTACCTGGGATGACAGAACCATAAACCGTGAGAAAAAAGACTCAGGGACATAGCTGCGACAAGTCTCGGATGCATCCCAGAGGATGGAGCATTGTCCAAGGAGAAAAATCATCCTGGGTATCTTTCCTGGAGGAGTCTGGGGTTGCTACCCGGGTTTACAGGGACCCAAACCACAGGAAAAAAACACTGAGAAACAAAGCTGGGAGGAGTCTCGGGTGCATCCCGCAGGATGGACAATAGTCCAAGGAGAAAAATCATCTCGGGTATCTTCCCTGGAGGAGTCTGAGGTTGCTACACGGGATGACAGGGCCCAAAAGCACCGGAATAAAAACTCAGGGACATACCTGCAAGGAGTCTCGGATGCTTCCCAGAGGATGGAGCATTGTCCAAGCAGAAAAATTATCTCGGGTATCTTCCCTGGAGGAGTCTGGGGTTGCTACCCGGGATTACAGGGACCCAAACCACAAGAAAAATGTCTGCGGGAGACGCCTGGGAGGAATCTCACATGCATCCCAGAAGATGGAGCTTTATCCAAGGAGAAAAGTCATCTCGGGTATCTTCCCTGGAGGAGTCTGGGGTTGCTACCCGGGATCACAGGGCCCCAAAACACGGGAGAAAACTCTGCGGGAGACACCTGGGAAGAGTTCTGGATAGATCCCTCAGTATGGACCACTGTAAAGAGAGAAAAATCATATTGGGTGTCTTCCCTGGAGGAGTCTGGGGTTGCTACCCAGGTTTACAAGGACCCATACCACAGGAAAAATGTCTGCGGGAGACGCCTGGGAGGAATCTCAGATGCATCCCAGAAGATGGAGCATTGTCCAAGGAGAAAAATCATCTCGGGTATCTTCCCTGGAGGAGTCTGGGGTTGCTACCCGGGATCACAGGGCCCGAAAACACCGGAATTAACACTCAGGGACATACCTGCAAGGAGTCTCGGATGCTTCCCAGAGGATGTAGCATTGTCCAAGGAGAAAAATCATCTCGGGTATCTTCCCTGGAGGAGTCTGGGGTTGGTACCCGGGATTACAGGGACCCAAACCACAGGAAAAATGTCTGCGGGAGACGCCTGGGAGGAATCTCAGATGCATCCCAGAAGATGGAGCATTGTCCAAGGAGAAAAATCATCTCGGGTATCTTCCCTGGAGGAGTCTGGGGTTGCTACCCGGGATCACAGGGCCCGAAAACACGGGAATAAAAACTCAGGGACATACCTGCAAGGAGTCTCGGATGCTTCCCAGAGGCTGGGGCATTGTCCAAGCAGAAAAATCATCTCGGGTATCTTCCCTGGAGGAGTAAGGGGTTGCTACCCGGGATTACAGGGACCCAAACCACAGGAAAAATGTCTGTGGGAGATGCCTGGGAGGAATCTCATATGCATCCCAGAAGATGGTGCTTTGTCCCAGCAGAAAAATCATCTCGGGTATCTTCCCTGGAGGAGTCTGGGTTTGCTACCCGGGATTACAGGGACCCAAACCACAGGAAAAATGTCTGCGGGAGATGCCTGGGAGGAATCTCAGATGCATCCCAGAAGATGGTGCTTTCTCCCAGCAGAAAAATCATCTCGGGTATCTTCCCTGGAGGATTCTGGGGTTGCTACACGGGATTACAGGGACCCAAACCACAGGAAAAATGTCTGCGGGAGACGCCTGGGAGGAATCTCAGATGCATCCCAGAAGATGGAGCATTGTCCAAGGAGAAAAGTCATCTCGGGTATCTTCCCTGGAGGAGTCTGGGGTTGCTACCCGGGATCACAGGGCCCCAAAACACCGGAGAAAACTCTGCGGGAGACACCTGGGAGGAGTTCTGGATAGATCCCGCAGTATGGACCACGGTCAAGAGAGAAAAATCATATTTGGTGTCTTCCCTGGAGGAGTCTGGGGTTGCTACCTGGGTTTACAGGGACCCAAACCACAGGAAAAATGTCTGCGGGAGACGCCTGGGAGGAATCTCAGATGCATCCCAGAAGATGGAGCATTGTCGAAGGAGAAAAATCATCTCGGCTATCTTCCCTGGAGGAGTCTGGGCTTGCTACCCGGGATCACAGGGCCCGAAAACACCGGAATAAAAACTCAGGGACATACCTGCAAGGAGTCTCGGATGCTTCCCAGAGGCTGGGGCATTGTCCAAGCAGAAAAATTATCTCGGGTATCTTCCTTGGAGGAGTCTGGGGTTGCTACCCGGGATGACAGGGCCCTAAAGCACTGGAGAAAACTCTGCGGGAGACGCCTGGGAGGAATTCTGGGTAGATCCCGCAGGATGGACCACTGTCAAGAGAGAAAAATCATATTGGGTGTCTTCCCTGGAGGAGTCTGGGGTTGCTACCTGGGATGACAGAACCATAAACCGTGAGAAAAAAGACTCAGGGACATAGCTGCGACAAGTCTCGGATGCATCCAAGAGGATGGAGCATTGTCCAAGGAGAAAAATCATCCCGGATATCTTTCCTGGAGGAGTCTGGGGTTGCTACCCGGGATTAAAGGGACCCAAACCACAGGAAAAATGTCTGCGGGAGACGCCTGGGAGGAATCTCAGATGCATCCCAGAAGATGGAGCTTTGTCCCAGCAGAAAAATCATCTCGGGTATCTTCCCTGGAGGAGTCTGGGGTTGCTACCCGGGATTACAGGGACCCAAACCACAGGAGAAATGTCTGCGGGAGACGCCTGGGAGGAATCTCAGATGCATCCCAGAAGATGGAGCACTGTCCAAGGAGAAAAATCATCTCGGGTATCTTCCCTGGAGGAGTCTGGGGCTGCTACCCGGGATCACAGGGCCCGAAAACACTGGAATAAAAACTCAGGGACATACCTGCAAGGAGTCTCGGATGCTTCCAAGAGGACAGAGCATTGTCCAAGGAGAAAAATCATCTCGGGTATCTTCCCTGGAGGAGTCTGGGGTTGCTACCCGGGATTACAGGGACCCAAACCAGAGGAAAAATGTCTGTGGGAGATGCCTGGGAGGAATCTCAGATGCATCCCAGAAGATGGTGCTTTCTCCCAGCAGAAAAATCATCTCGGGTATCTTCCCTGGAGAAGTCTGGGGTTGCTACCCGGGATCACAGGGCCCGAAAACACCGGAATAAACACTCAGGGACATACCTGCAAAGAGTCTCGGATGCTTCCCAGAGGATGGAGCATTGTCCAAGGAGAAAAATCATCTCGGGTATCTTCCCTGGAGGAGTCTGGGGTTGCTACCCGGGTTTACAGGGACCCAAACCACAGGAAAAATGTCTGCGGGAGATGCCTGGGAGGAATCTCAGATGCATCCCAGAAGATGGAGCATTGTCCAAGGAGAAATATCATCTCTGCTATCTTCCCTGGAGGAGTCTGGGTTACTACCCGGGATCACAGGGCCCGAAAACACCGGAATAAAAACTCAGGGACATACCTGCAAGGAGTCTCGGATGCTTCCAAGAGGATGGAGCATTGTCCAAGCAGAAAAATTATCTCGGGTATCTTCCTTGGAGGAGTCTGGGGTTGCTACCCGGGATCACAGGGCCGCAAAACACCGGAAGAAACACTCAGGGACATACCTGCAAGGAGTCTCGGATGCTTTCCACAGGATGGAGCATTGTCCAAGCAGAAAAATCATCACGGGTATCTTTCCTGGAGGAGTCTGGGGTTACTACCTGGGATGACAGAACCATAAACCGTGAGAAAAAAGACTCAGGGACATAGCTGCGACAAGTCTCGGATGCATCCCAGAGGATGGAGCATTGTCCAAGGAGAAAAATCATCCTGGGTATCTTTCCTGGAGGAGTCTGGGGTTGCTACCCGGGTTTACAGGGACCCAAACCACAGGAAAAAAACACTGAGAAACAGAGCTGGGAGGAGTCTCGGGTGCATCCCGCAGGATGGACAATAGTCCAAGGAGAAAAATCATCTCGGGTATCTTCCCTGGAGGAGTCTGAGGTTGCTACCCGGGATGACAGGGCCCAAAAGCACCGGAATAAAAACTCAGGGACATACCTGCAAGGAGTCTCGGATGCTTCCCAGAGGATGGAGCATTGTCCAAGCAGAAAAATTATCTCGGGTATCTTCCCTGGAGGAGTCTGGGGTTGCTACCCGGGATTACAGGGACCCAAACCACAAGAAAAATGTCTGCGGGAGACGCCTGGGAGGAATCTCACATGCATCCCAGAAGATGGAGCTTTATCCAAGGAGAAAAGTCATCTCGGGTATCTTCCCTGGAGGAGTCTGGGGTTGCTACCCGGGATCACAGGGCCCCAAAACACGGGAGAAAACTCTGCGGGAGACACCTGGGAAGAGTTCTGGATAGATCCCGCAGTATGGACCACTGTAAAGAGAGAAAAATCATATTGGGTGTCTTCCCTGGAGGAGTCTGGGGTTGCTACCCAGGTTTACCAGGACCCAAACCACAGGAAAAATGTCTGCGGGAGACGCCTGGGAGGAATCTCAGATGCATCCCAGAAGATGGAGCATTGTCCAAGGAGAAAAATCATCTCGGGTATCTTCCCTGGAGGAGTCTGGGGTTGCTACCCGGGATTACAGGGACCCAAACCACAGGAAAAATGTCTGCGGGAGACGCCTGGGAGGAATCTCAGATGCATCCCAGAAGATGGAGCATTGTCCAACGAGAAAAATCATCTCGGGTATCTTCCCTGGAGGAGTCTGGGGTTGCTACCCGGGATCACAGGGCCCGAAAACACCGGAATAAAAACTCAGGGACATACCTGCAAGGGGTCTCAAATGCTTCCCAGAGGATGGAGCATTGTCCAAGCAGAAAAATTATCTCGGGTATCTTCCCTGGAGGAGTCTGGGGCTGCTACCCGGGATTACAGGGACCCAAACCACAGGAAAAATGTCTGTGGGAGATGCCTGGGAGGAATCTCAGATGCATCCCAGAAGATGGAGCTTTGTCCAAGGAGAAAAATCATCTCGGGTATCTTCCCTGGAGGAGTGTGGAGTTGCTACCCGGGATCACAGGGCCCCAAAACACCGGAGAAAACTCTGCGGGAGACTCCTGGGAGGAGTTCTGGATAGATCGCGCAGTATGGACCACTGTCAAGAGAGAAAAATCATATTGGGTGTCTTCCCTGGAGGAGTCTGGGGTTGCTACCCGGGATCAGAGGGACCGAAAATACTGGAATAAACACTCAGGGACATACCTGCAAGGAGTCTCGGATGCTTCCAAGAGGATGGAGCATTGTCCAAGGAGAAAAATCATCTCTGCTATCTTTCCTGGAGGAGTCTGGGGTTACTACCCGGGATCACAGTGCCCGAAAACACCGGAATAAAAACTCAGGGACATACCTGCAAGGAGTCTCGGATGCTTCCCAGAGGATGGAGCATTGTCCAAGCAGAAAAATTATCTCGGGTATCTTCCTTGGAGGAGTCTGGGGTTGCTACCCGGGATCACAGGGCCCCAAAACACCGGAAGAAACACTCAGGGACATACCTGCAAGGAGTCTCGGATGCTTCCCAGAGGATAGAGCATTGTCCAAGGAGAAAAATCATCACGGGTATCTTTCCTGGAGGAGTCTGGGGTTGCTACCTGGGATGACAGAACCATAAACCATGAGAAAAAAGACTCAGGGACATAGCTGCGTCAAGTCTCGGATGCATCCCAGAGGATGGAGCATTTTCCAAGGAAAAAAATCATCCTGGGTATCTTTCCTGGAAGAGTCTGGGGTTGCTACCCGGGTTTACAGGGACCCAAACCACAGGAAAAAAACACTGAGAAACAGAGCTGGGAGGAGTCTCGGGTGCATCCCGCAGGATGGACAATAGTCCAAGGAGAAAAATCATCTCGGGTATCTTCCCTGAAGCAGTCTGAGGTTGCTACCCGGGATGACAGGGCCCAAAAGCACCGGAATAAAAACTCAGGGAGATACCTGCAAGGAGTCTCGGATGCTTCCCAGAGGATGGAGCATTGTCCAAGCAGAAAAATTATCTCGGGTATCTTCCCTGGAGGAGTCTGGGTTTGCTACCCGGGATAACAGGGACCCAAACCACAGGAAAAATGTCTGTGGGAGATGCCTGGGAGGAATCTCATATGCATCCCAGAAGATGGAGCTTTGTCCAAGGAGAAAAGTCATCTCGGGTATCTTCCCTGGAGGAGTCTGGGGTTGCTACCCGGGATTACAGGGCCCGAAAACACCGGAATAAAAACTCAGGGACATACCTGCAAGGAGTCTCGGATGCTTCCCAGAGGATGGAGCATTGTCCAAGCAGAAAAATTATCTCGGGTATCTTCCTTGGAGGAGTCTGGGGTTGCTACCTGGGATGACAGGGCCCTAAAGCACTGGAGAAAACTCTGCGGGAGACGCCTGGGAGGAATTCTGGGTAGATCCCGCAGGATGGACCACTGTCAAGAGAGAAAAATCATATTGGGTGTCTTCCCTGGAGGAGTCTGGGGTTGCTACCGGGGATGACAGAACCATAAACCGTGAGAAAAAAGACTCAGGGACATAGCTGCGACAAGTCTCGGATGCATCCCAGAGGATGGAGCATTGTCCAAGGAGAAAAATCATCCCGGATATCTTTCCTGGAGGAGTCTGGGGTTGCTACCCGGGATTAAAGGGACCCAAACCACAGGAAAAATGTCTGCGGAGACGCCTGGGAGGAATCTCAGATGCATCCCAGAAGATGGAGCTTTGTCCCAGCAGAAAAATCATCTCGGGTATCTTCCCTGGAGGAGTCTGGGGTTGCTACCCGGGATCACAGGGCCCCAAAACACCAGAGAAAACTCTGCGGGAGACTCCTGGGAGGAGTTCTGGATAGATCCCGCAGTATGGACCACTGTCAAGAGAGAAAAATCACATTGGGTGTCTTCCCTGGAGGAGTCTGGGGTTGCTACCCGGGATCAGAGGGCCCGAAAATACCGGAATAAACACTCAGGGACATACCTGCAAGGAGTCTCGGATGCTTCCAAGAGGATGGAGCATTGTCCAAGCAGAAAAATTATCTCGGGTATCTTCCTTGGAGGAGTCTGGGGTTGCTACCCGGGATCACAGGGCCCCAAAACACCGGAAGAATAACTCAGGGACATGCCTGCAAGGAGTCTCGGATGCTTCCCAGAGGATAGAGCATTGTCCAAGGAGAAAAATCATCACGGGTATCTTTCCTGGAGGAATCTGGCGTTGCTACCTGGGATGACAGAACCATAAACCGTGAGAAAAAAGACTCAGGGACATAGCTGCGACAAGTCTCGGATGCATCCCAGAGGATGGAGCATTGTCCAAGGAGAAAAATCATCCTGGGTATCTTTCCTGGAAGAGTCTGGGGTTGCTACCCGGGTTTACAGGGACCCAAACCACAGGAAAAAAACACTGAGAAACAGAGCTGGGAGGAGTCTCGGGTGCATCCCGCAGGATGGACAATAGTCCAAGGAGAAAAATCATCTCGGGTATCTTCCCTGGAGCAGTCTGAGGTTGCTACCCGGGATGACAGGGCCCAAAAGCACCGGAATAAACACTCAGGGACATACCTGCAAGGAGTCTCGGATGCTTCCCAGAGGATGGAGCATTGTCCAAGCAGAAAAATTATCTCGGGTATCTTCCCTGGAGGAGTCTGGGGTTGCTACCCAGGATTACAGGGACCCAAACCACAGGAAAAATGTCTGCGGGAGACGCCTGGGAGGAATCTCAGATGCATCCCAGAAGATGGAGCTTTGTCCAAGGAGAAAAGTCATCTCGGGTATCTTCCCTGGAGGAGTCTGGGGTTGCTACCCGGGATCACAGGGCCCCAAAACACCGGAATAAAAACTCAGGGACATACCTGCAAGGAGTCTCGGATGCTTCCCAGAGGATGGAGCTTTATCCAAGGAGAAAAATCATCTCGGGTATCTTCCTTGGAGGAGTCTGGGGTTGCTACCCGGGATCACAGGGCCCTAAAGCACTGGAGAATACTCTGCGGGAGACGCCTGGGAGGAATTCTGGGTAGATCCCGCAGGATGGACCACTGTCAAGAGAGAAAAATCATATTGGGTGTCTTCCCTGGAGGAGTCTGGGGTTGCTACCTGGGATGACAGAACCATAAACCGTGAGAAAAAAGACTCAGGGACATAGCTGCGACAAGTCTCGGATGCATCCCAGAGGATGGAGCATTGTCCAAGGAGAAAAATCATCCCGGATATCTTTCCTGGAGGAGTCTGGGGTTGCTACCCGGGATTAAAGGGACCCAAACCACAGGAAAAATGTCTGCGGGAGACGCCTGGGAGGAATCTCAGATGCATCCCAGAAGATGGAGCTTTGTCCCAGCAGAAAAATCATCTTGGGTATCTTCCCTGGAGGAGTCTGGGTTTGGTACCCGGTATCACAGGGCCCGAAAACACCGGAATAAAAACTCAGGGACATACCTGCAAGTAGTCTCGGATGATTCCCAGAGGATGGAGCATTGTCCAAGCAGAAAAATTATCTCGGGTATCTTCCCTGGAGGAGTCTGGGGTTGCTACCCGGGATTACAGGGACCCAAACCAGAGGAAAAATGTCTGTGGGAGATGCCTGGGAGGAATCTCAGATGCATCGCAGAAGATGGTGCTTTGTCCCAGCAGAAAAATCATCTCGGGTATCTTCCCTGCAGAAGTCTGGGGTTGCTACCCGGGATCACAGGGCCCGAAAACACCGGAATAAACACTCAGGGACATACCTGCAAGGAATCTCGGATGCTTCCCAGAGGATGTAGCATTGTCCAAGGAGAAAAATCATCTCGGGTATCTTCCCTGGAGGAGTCTGGGGTTGCTACCCGGGTTTACAGGGACCCAAACCACAGGAAAAATGTCTGCGGGAGATGCCTGGGAGGAATCTCAGATGCATCCCAGAAGATGGAGCATTGTCCAAGGAGAAATATCATCTCTGCTATCTTCCCTGGAGGAGTCTGGGGTTGCTACCCGGGATCACAGGGCCCGAAAACACCGGAATAAAAACTCAGGGACATACCTGCAAGGAGTCTCGGATGCTTCCAAGAGGATAGAGCATCGTCCAAGCAGAAAAATTATCTCGGGTATCTTCCTTGGAGGAGTCTGGGGTTGCTACCCGGGAACACAGGGCCCCAAAACACCGGAAGAAACACTGAGGGACATACCTGCAAGGAGTCTCTGATACTTTCCACAGGATGGAGCATTGTCCAAGCAGAAAAATCATCACGGGTATCTTTCCTGGAGGAGTCTGGGGTTACTACCTGGGATGACAGAACCATAAACCGTGAGAAAAAAGACTCAGGGACATAGCTGCGACAAGTCTCGGATGCATCCCAGAGGATGGAGCATTGTCCAAGGAGAAAAATCATCCTGGGTATCTTTCCTGGAGGAGTCTGGGGTTGCTACCGGGGTTTACAGGGACCCAAACCACAGGAAAAAAACACTTGAGAAACAGAGCTGGGAGGAGTCTCGGGTGCATCCCGCAGGATGGACAATAGTCCAAGGAGAAAAATCATCTCGGGTATCTTCCCTGGAGGAGTCTGAGGTTGCTACCCGGGATGACAGGGCCCAAAAGCACCGGAATAAAAACTCAGGGACATACCTGCAAGGAGTCTCGGATGCTTCCCAGAGGATGGAGCATTGTCCAAGCAGAAAAATTATCTCGGGTGTCTTCCCTGGAGGAGTCTGGGGTTGCTACCCGGGTTTACAGGGACCCAAACCACAGGAAAAATGTCTGCGGGAGACGCCTGGGAGGAATCTCAGATGCATCCCAGAAGATGGAGCATTGTCCAAGGAGAAAAATCATCTCGGGTATCTTCCCTGGAGGAGTCTGGGGTTGCTACCCGGGATGACAGGGCCCGAAAACACCGGAATAAACACTCAGGGACATACCTGCAAGGAGTCTCGGATGCTTCCCAGAGCATGTAGCATTGTCCAAGGAGAAAAATCATCTCGGGTATCTTCCCTGGAGGAGTCTGGGGTTGCTACCCGGGATTACAGGGACCCAAACCACAGGAAAAATGTCTGCGGGAGACGCCTGGGAGGAATCTCAGATGCATCCCAGAAGATGGAGCATTGTCCAAGGAGAAAAATAATCTCGGGTATCTTCCCTGGAGGAGTCTGGGGTTGCTACCCGGGATCACAGGGCCCGAAAACACCGGAATAAAAACTCAGGGACATACCTGCAAGGGGTCTCAAATGCTTCCCAGAGGATGGAGCATTGTCCAAGCAGAAAAATTATCTCGGGTATCTTCCCTGGAGGAGTCTGGGGTTGCTACCCGGGATTACAGGGACCCAAACCACAGGAAAAATGTCTGTGGGAGATGCCTGGGAGGAATCTCATATGCATCCCAGAAGATGGAGCTTTGTCCAAGGAGAAAAATCATGTCGGGTATCTTCCCTGGAGGAGTGTGGGGTTGCTACCCGGGATCACAGGGCCCCAAAACACCGGAGAAAACTCTGCGGGAGACTCCTGGGAGGAGTTCTGGATAGATCGCGCAGTATGGACCACTGTCAAGAGAGAAAAATCATATTGGGTGTCTTCCCTGGAGGAGTCTGGGGTTGCTACCCGGGTTTACAGGGACCCAAACCACAGGAAAAATGTCTGCGGGAGACGCCTGGGAGGAATCTCAGATGCATCCCAGAATATGGATCATTGTCCAAGGAGAAAAATCATCTCGGGTATCTTCCCTGGAGGAGTCTGGGGTTGCTACCCGGGATGACAGGGCCCGAAAACAACGGAATAAACACTCAGGGACATACCTGCAAGGAGTCTCGGATGCTTCCCAGAGGATGGAGCATTGTCCAAGCAGAAAAATTATCTCGGGTATCTTCCTTGGAGGAGTCTGGGGTTGCTACCCGGGATCAGAGGGCCCTAAAGCACTGGAGAAAACTCTGCGGGAGACGCCTGGGAGGAATTCTGGGTAGATCCCGCAGGATGGACCACTGTCAAGAGAGAAATACCATATTGGGTGTCTTCCCTGGAGGAGTCTGGGGTTGCTACCTGGGATGACAGAACCATAAACCGTGAGAAAAAAGACTCAGGGACATACCTGCGACAAGTCTCGGTTGCATCCCAGAGGATGGAGCATTGTCCAAGGAGAAAAATCATCCCAGATATCTTTCCTGGAGGAGTCTGGGGTTGCTACCCGGGATTAAAGGGACCCAAACCACAGGAAAAATGTCTGCGGGAGACGCCTGGGAGGAATCTCAGATGCATCCCAGAAGATGGAGCTTTGTCCCAGCAGAAAAATTATCTCGGGTATCTTCCCTGGAGGAGTCTGGGGTTGCTACCCGGGATCACAGGGCCCCAAAACACCGGAGAAAACTCTGCGGGAGACTCCTGGGAGGAGTTCTGGATAGATCCCGCAGTATGGACCACTGTCAAGAGAGAAAAATCATATTGGGTGTCTTCCCTGGAGGAGTCTGGGGTTGCTACCCGGGATGACAGGGCCCAAAAGCACCGGAATACACACAGGGACAAAGCTGCAAGGAGTCTCGGATGCTTCCCAGAGGATGTAGCATTGTCCAAGGAGAAAAATCATCTCGGGTATCTTCCCTGGAGGAGTCTGGGGTTGCTACCCGGGATCACAGGGCCCCAAAACACCGGAGAAAATTCTGCGGGAGACTCCTGGGAGGAGTTCTGGATAGATCCCGCAGTATGGACCACTGTCAAGAGAGAAAAATCATATTGGGTGTCTTCCCTGGAGGAGTCTGGGGTTGCTACCCGGGATCAGAGGGCCCGAAAACACCGGAATAAACACTCAGGGACATACCTGCAAGGAGTCTCGGATGCTTCCAAGACGATGGAGCATTGTCCAAGGAGAAAAATCATCTCGGGTATCTTCCTTGGAGTAGTCTGTGGTTGCTACCCGGGTTTACAGGGACCCAAACCACAGGAAAAATGTCTGCGGGAGACGCCTGGGAGGAATCTCAGATGCATCCCAGAAGATGGAGCATTGTCCAAGTAGAAGAATCATCTCGAGTATCTTCCCTGGAGGAGTCTGGGGTTGCTACCCGGGATCACAGGGCCCCAAAACACCGGAGAAAATTCTGCGGGAGATGCCTGGGAGGAGTTCTGGATAGATCCCGCAGTATGGACCACTGTCAAGAGAGAAAAATCATATTGGGTGTCTTCCCTGGAGGAGTCTGGGGTTGCTACCCGGGATCAGAGGGCCCGAAAACACCGGAATAAACACTCAGGGACATACCTGCAAGGAGTCTCTGATGCTTCCAAGATGATGGAGCATTGTCCAAGGAGAAAAATCATCTCGGGTATCTTCCTTGGAGTAGTCTGTGGTTGCTACCCGGGTTTACAGGGACCCAAACCACAGGAAAAATGTCTGCGGGAGACGCCTGGGAGGAATCTCAGATGCATCCCAGAAGATGGAGCATTGTCCAAGGAGAAAAATCATCTCCGGTATCTTCCCTGGAGGAGTCTGTGGTTGCTACCCGGGATTACAGGGACCCAAACCACAGGAAAAATGTCTGCGGGAGATGCCTGGGAGGAATCTCATATGCATCCCAGAAGATGGAGCTTTGTCCCAGGAGAAAAATCATCTCGGGTATCTTCCCTGGAGGAGTCTGGGGTTGCTACCCGGGATCACAGGGCCCCAAAACACCGGAGAAAATTCTGCGGGAGACTCCTGGGAGGAGTTCTGGATAGATCCCGCAGTATGGACCACTGTCAAGAGAGAAAAATCATATTGGGTGTCTTCCCTGGAGGAGTCTGGGGTTGCTACCCGGGATGACAGGGCCCAAAAGCACCGGAATACACACAGGGACAAAGCAGCAAGGAGTCTCGGATGCTTCCCAGAGGATGTAGCATTGTCCAAGGAGAAAAATCATCTCGGGTATCTTCCCTGGAGGAGTCTGGGGTTGCTACCCGGGTTTACAGGGACCCAAACCACAGGAAAAATGTCTGCGGGAGACGCCTGGGAGGAATCTCAGATGCATCCCAGAAGATGGAGCATTGTCCAAGGAGAAAAATCATCTCGGGTATCTTCCCTGGAGGAGTCTGTGGTTGCTACCCGGAATTACAGGGACCCAAACCACAGGAAAAATGTCTGTGGGAGATGCCTGGGAGGAATCTGATATGCATCCCAGAAGATGGAGCTTTGTCCCAGGAGAAAAATCATCTCGGGTATCTTCCCTGGAGGAGTCTGGGGTTGCTACCTGGGATTAAAGGGACCCAAACCACAGGAGAAATGTCTGCGTGAGACGCCTGGGAGGAATCTCAGATGCATCCCAGAAGATGGAGCATTGTCCAAGGAGAAAAATCATCTCGGGTATCTTCCCTGGAGGAGTCTGGGGTTGCTACCCGGGATCACAGGGCCCCAAAACACCGGAATAAAAACTCAGGGACATACCTGCAAGGAGTCTCGGATGCTTCCCAGAGGATGGAGCATTGTCCAAGCAGAAAAATTATCTCGGGTATCTTCCTTGGAAGAGTCTGGGGTTGCTACCCGGGATCACAGGGCCCTAAAGCACTGGAGAAAACTCTGCGGGAGACGCCTGGGAGGAATTCTGGGTAGATCCCGCAGGATGGACCACTGTCAAGAGAGAAAAATCATCTTGGGTGTCTTCCCTGGAGGAGTCTGGGGTTGCTACCTGGGATGACAGAACCGTAAACCGTGAGAAAAAAGACTCAGGGACATAGCTGCGACAAGTCTCGGATGCTTCCCAGACCATGGAGCATTGTCCAAGGAGAAAAATCATCCCGGATATCTTTCCTGGAGGAGTCTGGGGTTGCTACCCGGGATTAAAGGGACCCAAACCACAGGAAAAATGTCTGCGGGAGACGCCTGGGAGGAATCTCAGATGCATCCCAGAAGATGGAGCATTGTCCAAGGAGAAAAATCATCTCGGGTATCTTCCCTGGAGGAGTCTGGGGTTGCTACCCGGGATCACAGGGCCCCAAAACACCGGAATAAACACTCAGGGACATACCTGCAAGGAGTCTCGGATGCTTCCCAGAGGATGGAGCTTTGTCCAAGGACAAAAATCATCTCGGGTATCTTCCCTGGAGGAGTCTGGGGTTGCCACCTGGGATTACAGGGACCCAAACCACAGGAAAAATGTCTGCGGGAGACGCCTGGGAGGAATCTCAGATGCATCCCAGAAGATGGAGCATTGTCCAAGGAAAAAAATCATCTCGGGTATCTTCCCTGGAGGAGTCTGGGGTTGCTACCCGGGATCACAGGGCCCCAAAACACCGGAATAAACACTCAGGGACATACCTGCAAGGAGTCTCGGATGCTTCCCAGAGGATGGAGCTTTGTCCGAGGACAAAAATCATCTCGGGTATCTTCCCTGGAGGAGTCTGGGGTTGCTACCCGGGATTACAGGGATGCAAACCACCGGAATAAAGACTCAGGGACATACCTACAAGGAGTCTCGGTTGCTTCCCAGAGGATGGAGCATTGTCCAAGCAGAAAAATCATCTTGGGTATCTTCCCTGGAGGAATCTGGGGTTGCTACCCGGGATTACAGGGACCCAAACCACCGGAATAAAGACTCAGGGACATACCTGCAAGGACTCTCGGATGTTTCCCAGAGGATGGAGCATTGTCCAAGGAGAAAAATCATCTCGGGTATCTTCCCTGGAGGAGTCTGGGGTTGATACCCGGGATTACAGGAACCCAAACCACCGGAATAAAGACTCAGGGATATACCTGCAAGGACTCTCGGATGCTTCCCAGAGGATGGACCATTGTCCAAAGAGAAAAATCATCTCGGGTATCTTCCCTGGAGGAGTCTGGGGTTGCTACCCGGGATTACAGGGACCCAAACCACAGGAAAAATGTCTGTGGGAGATGCCTGGGAGGAATCTCATATGCATCCCAGAAGATGGAGCTTTGTCACAGGAAAAAAATCATCTCGGGTATCTTCCCTGGAGGAGTCTGGGGTTGCTACCCGGGATTACAGGGAACCAAACCACAGGAAAAATGTCTGTGGGAGATGCCTGGGAGGAATCTCATATGCATCCCAGAAGACGGAGCATTGTCCAAGGAGAAAAGTCATCTCGGGTATCTTCCCTGGAGGAGTCTGGGGTTGCTACCCGGGATCACAGGACCCGAAAACACTGGAATAAAAACTCAGGGACATACCTGCAAGGAGTCTCGGATGCTTCCAAGAGGATGGAGCATTGTCCAAGCAGAAAAATCATCTCGGGTATCTTCCCTGGAGGAGTCTGGGGTTGCTACCCGGGATTATAGGGACCCAAACCACAGGAAAAAAACACTGAGAAATAGAGCTGGGAGGAGTCTCGGGTGCATCCCGCAGGATGGACAATAGTCCAAGGAGAAAAATCATCTCGGGTATCTTCCCTGGTGGAGTCTGAGGTTGCTACCTGGGATGACAGGGCCCAAAAGCACCGGAATAAACACTCAGGGACATACCTGCAAGGAGTCTCGGATGCTTCCCAGAGGATGGAGCATTGTCCAAGCAGAAAAATTATCTCGGGTATCTTCCCTGGAGGAGTCTGGGGTTGCTAGCCGGGATCACAGGGCCCTAAAGCACCGGAATAAACACTCAGTGACATACCTGCAAGGAGCCTCGGATGCTTCCAAGAGGATGGAGCATTGTCCAAGGAGAAAAATCATCTCGGGTATCTTCCACGGAGGAGTCTGGGGTTGCTACCCGGGATCACAGGGCCCAAAAGCACCGGAATAAACACTCAGGGACAAAGCTGCAAGGAGTCTTGGATGCTTCCCAGAGGATGGAGCATTGTCCAAGCAGAAAAATCATCTCGGGTACCTTCCCTGGAGGAGTCTGGGGTTGCTACCCGGGATCACAGGGCCCTAAAGCACTGGAGAAAACTCTGCAGGAGACGCCTGGGAGGAGTTCTGGGTAGATCCCGCAGGACTGACCACGGTCAAGAGAGAAAAATCATATTGGGTGTCTCCCCTGGAGGAGTCTGGGGTTGCTACCTGGGATGACAGAACCATGAACCGCGAGAAAAAAGACTCAGGGACATAGCTGCGACAAGTCTCGGATGCATCCCAGAGGATGGAGCATTGTCCAAGGAGAAAAATCATCTCGGGTATCTTCCCTGGCGGAGTCTGGGGTTGCTACCCGGGATTACAGGGACCCAAACCACAGGAAAAATGTCTGCGGGAGACGCCTGGGAGGAATCTCAGATGCATCCCAAAAGATGGAGCATTGTCCAAGGAGAAAAATCATCTCGTGTATCTTCCCTGGAGGAGTCTGGGGTTGCTACCTGGGATGACAGGGCCCAAAAGCACCGGAATAAACACTCAGGGACATACCTGCAAGGAGTCTCGGATGCTTCCCAGAGGATGCAGCATTGTCCAAGGAGAAAAATCATCTCGGGTATCTTCCCTGGAGGAGTCTGGGGTTGCTACCCGGGATGACAGTGCCCAAAATCACCAGAATAAACACTCAGGGACATACCTGCAAGGAGTATCGGATGCATCCCAGAGGATGGAGCATTGTCCAAGGAGAAAAATCATCTCGGGTATCTTCCACGGAGGAGTCTGGGGTTGCTACCCGGGATCACAGGGCCCAAAAGCACCGGAATAAACACTCAGGGACAAAGCTGCAAGGAGTCTTGGATGCTTCCCAGAGGATGGAGCATTGTCCAAGCAGAAAAATCATCTCGGGTACCTTCCCTGGAGGAGTCTGGGGTTGCTACCCGGGATCACAGGGCCCTAAAGCACTGGAGAAAACTCTGCGGGACACACCTGGGAGGAATTCTGGGTAGATCCCGCAGGATGGACCACTGTCAAGAGAGAAAAATCATATTGGGTGTCTTCCCTGGAGGAGTCTGGGGTTGCTACCTGGGATGACAGAACCATAAACCGTGAGAAAAAAGACTCAGGGACATAGCTGCAACAAGTCTCGGATGCATCCAAGAGGATGGAGCATTGTCCAAGGAGAAAAATCATCCCGGCTATCTTTCCTGGAGGAGTCTGGGGTTGCTACCCGGGATTAAAGGACCCAAACCACAGGAAAAATGTCTGCGGGAGACGCCTGGGAGGAATCTCAGATGCATCCCAGAAGATGGAGCTTTGTCCCAGCAGAAAAATCATCTCGGGTATCTTCCCTGGAGGAGTCTGGGGTTGCTACCCGGGTTTACAGGGACCCAAACCACAGGAAAAATGTCTGCGGGAGATGCCTGGGAGGAATCTCAGATGCATCCCAGAAGATGGAGCATTGTCCAAGGAGAAAAATCATCTCGGGTATCTTCCCTGGAGGAGTCTGGGGTTACTACCCGGGATCACAGGGCCCGAACACACCGGAATAAAAACTCAGGGACATACCTGCAAGGAGTCTCGGATGCTTCCCAGAGGATGGAGCATTGTCCAAGCAGAAAAATTATCTCGGGTATCTTCCCTGGAGGAGTCTGGGGTTGCTACCTGGGATGACAGAACCATAAACCGTGAGAAAAAAGACTCAGGGACATAGCTGCGACAAGTCTCGGATGCATCCAAGTGGATGGAGCATTGTCCAAGGAGAAAAATCATCCCGGATATCTTTCCTGGAGGAGTCTGGGGTTGCTACCCGGGATCACAGGGCCCTAAAGCACTGCAGAAAACTCTGCGGGACACACCTGGGAGGAATTCTGGGTAGATCCCGCAGGATGGACCACTGTCAAGAGAGAAAAATCATATTGGGTGTCTTCCCTGGAGGAGTCTGGGGTTGCTACCTGGGATGACAGAACCATAAACCGTGAGAAAAAAGACTCAGGGACATAGCTGCAACAAGTCTCGGATGCATCCAAGAGGATGGAGCATTGTCCAAGGAGAAAAATCATCCCGGCTATCTTTCCTGGAGGAGTCTGGGGTTGCTACCCGGGATCACAGGGACCCAAACCACAGGAAAAATGTCTGCGGGAGACGCCTGGGAGGAATCTCAGATGCATCCCAGAAGATGGAGCTTTGTCCCAGCAGAAAAATCATCTTGGGTATCTTCCCTGGAGGAGTCTGGGGTTGCTACCCGGGATTACAGGGACCCAAACCACAGGAAAAATGTCTGCGGGAGACGCCTGGGAGGAATCTCAGATGCATCCCAGAAGATGGAGCATTGTCCAAGGAGAAAAATCATCTCGGGTATCTTCCCTGGAGGAGTCTGGGGTTGCTACCCGGGATCACAGGGCCCCAAAACACCGGAAGAAACACTCAGGGACATACCTGCAAGGAGTCTCGGATGCTTCCCACAGGATGGAGCATTGTCCAAGCAGAAAAATCATCACGGGTATCTTTCCTGGAGGAGTCTGGGGTTGCTACCTGGGATGACAGAACCATAAACCGTGAGAAAAAAGACTCAGGGACATAGCTGCGACAAGTCTCGGATGCATCCCAGAGGATGGAGCATTGTCCAAGGAGAAAAATCATCCTGGGTATCTTTCCTGGAGGAGTCTGGGGTTGCTACCCGGGTTTACAGGGACCCAAACCACAGGAAAAAAACACTGAGAAACAGAGCTGGGAGGAGTCTCGGGTGCATCCCGCAGGATGGACAATAGTCCAAGGAGAAAAATCATCTCGGGTATCTTCCCTGGAGGAGTCTGAGGTTGCTACCCGGGATGACAGGGCCCAAAAGCACCGGAATAAAAACTCAGGGACATACCTGCAAGGAGTCTCGGATGCTTCCCAGAGGATGGAGCATTGTCCAAGCAGAAAAATTATCTCGGGTATCTTCCCTGGAGGAGTCTGGGGTTGCTACCCGGGATTACAGGGACCCAAACCACAGGAAAAATGTCTGTGGGAGATGCCTGGGAGGAATCTCATATGCATCCCAGAAGATGGAGCTTTGTCCCAGCAGAAAAATCATCTCGGGTATCTTCCCTGGAGGAGTCTGGGTTTGCTACCCGGGATTACAGGGACCCAAACCACAGGAAAAATGTCTGCGGGAGACGCCTGGGAAGAATCTCAGATGCATCCCAGAAGATGGAGCATTGTCCAAGGAGAAAAGTCATCTCGGGTATCTTCCCTGGAGGAGTCTGGGGTTGCTACCCGGGATCACAGGGCCCCAAAACACCGGAGAAAACTCTGCGGGAGACACCTGGGAGGAGTTCTGGATAGATCCCGCAGTATGGACCACTGTCAAGAGAGAAAAATCATATTGGGTGTCTTCCCTGGAGGAGTCTGGGGTTGCTACCTGGGATTACAGGGACCCAAACCACAGGAAAAATGTCTGCGGGAGACGCCTGGGTGGAATCTCAGATGCATCCCAGAAGATGGAGCATTGTCCAAGGAGAAAAATCATCTCGGGTATCTTCCCTGGAGGAGTCTGGGGTTGCTACCCGGGATTACAGGGACCCAAACCACAGGAAAAATGTCTGTGGGAGACGCCTGGGAGGAATCTCAGATGCATCCCAGAAGGTGGAGCATTGTCCAAGGAGAAAAATCATCTCGGGTATCTTCCCTGGAGGAGTCTGGGGTTGCTACCCGGGATTACAGGGACCCAAACCACAGGAAAAATATCTGCGGGAGACGCCTGGGAGGAATCTCAGATGCATCCCAGAAGGTGGAGCATTGTCCAAGGAGAAAAATCATCTCGGGTATCTTCCCTGGAGGAGTCTGGGGTTGCTACCGGGGATCACAGGGCCCGAAAACACCGGAATAAAAACTCAGGGACATACCTGCAAGGGGTCTCAAATGCTTCCCAGAGGATGGAGCATTGTCCAAGGAGAAAAATCATCTCGGGTATCTTCCCTGGAGGAGTCTGGGGTTGCTACCCGGGATTACAGGGACCCAAACCACAGGAAAAATGTCTGTGGGAGATGCCTGGGAGGAATCTCAGATGCATCCCAGAAGATGGAGCTTTGTCCCAGCAGAAAAATCATCTCGGCTATCTTCCCTGGAGGAGTCTGGGGTTGCTACCCGGGATCACAGGGCCCCAAAACACCGGAGAAAACTCTGCGGGAGACTCCTGGGAGGACTTCTGGATAGATCCCGAAGTATGGACCACTGTCAAGAGAGAAAAATCATCTTGGGTGTCTTCCCTGGAGGAGTCTGGGGTTGCTACCCGGGATCAGAGGGACCGAAAATACTGGAATAAACACTCAGGGACATACCTGCAAGGAGTCTCGGATGCTTCCAAGAGGATGGAGCATTGTCCAAGGAGAAAAATCATCTCGGGTATCTTCCCTGGAGGAGTCTGGGGTTGCTACCCGGGTTTACAGGGACCCAAACCACAGGAAAAATGTCTGCGGGAGATGCCTGGGAGGAATCTCAGATGCATCCCAGAAGATGGAGCATTGTCCAAGGAGAAAAATCATCTCTGCTATCTTCCCTGGAGGAGTCTGGGGTTGCTACCCGGGATCACAGTGCCCGAAAACACCGGAAGAAACACTCAGGGACATACCTGCAAGGAGTCTCGGATGCTTCCCAGAGGTTAGAGCATTGTCCAAGGAGAAAAAACATCACGGGTATCTTTCCTGGAGGAGTCTGGGGTTGCTACCTGGGATGACAGAACCATAAACCGTGAGAAAAAAGACTCAGGGACATAGCTGCGACAAGTCTAGGATGCATCCCAGAGGATGGAGCATTGTCCAAGGAGAAAAATCATCCTGGGTATCTTTCCTGGAGGAGTCTGGGGTTGCTACCCGGGTTTACAGGGACCCAAACCACAGGAAAAAAACACTGAGAAACAGAGCTGGGAGGAGTCTCGGGTGCATCCCGCAGGATGGACAATAGTCCAAGGAGAAAAGTCATCTCGGGTATCTTCCCTGGAGGAGTCTGGGGTTGCTACCCGGGATCACAGGGCCCGAAAACACCGGAATAAAAACTCAGGGACATACCTGCAAGGAGTCTCGGATGCTTCCCAGAGGATGGAGCATTGTCCAAGCAGAAAAATTATCTCGGGTATCTTCCTTGGAGGAGTCTGGGGTTGCTAGCCGGGATGACAGGGCCCTAAAGCACTGGAGAAAACTCTGTGGGAGACACCTGGGAAGAATTCTGGGTAGATCCCGCAGGATGGACCACTGTCAAGAGAAAAAATCATATTGGGTGTCTTCCCTGGAGGAGTCTGGGGTTGCTACCTGGGATGACAGAACCATAAACCGTGAGAAAAAAGACTCAGGGACATAGCTGCGATAAGTCTCGGATGCATCCAAGAGGATGGAGCATTGTCCAAGGAGAAAAATCATCCCGGATATCTTTCCTGGAGGAGTCTGGGGTTGCTACCCGGGATTAAAGGGACCCAAACCACAGGAAAAATGTCTGCGGGAGATGCCTGGGAGGAATCTCAGATGCATCCCAGAAGATGGTGCTTTCTCCCAGCAGAAAAATCATCTCGGGTATCTTTCCTGGAGGAGTCTGGGGTTGCTACCCGGGATTACAGGGACCCAAACCACAGGAAAAATTTCTGCGGGAGATGCCTGGGAGGAATCTCAGATGCATCCCAGAAGATGGAGCATTGTCCAAGGAGAAATATCATCTCTGCTATCTTCCCTGGAGGAGTCTGGGGTTACTACCCGGGATCACAGGGCCCGAAAACACCGGAATAAAAACTCAGGGACATACCTGCAAGGAGTCTCGGATGCTTCCCAGAGGATGGAGCATTGTCCAAGCAGAAAAATTATCTCGGGTATCTTCCCTGGAGGAGTCTGGGGTTGCTACCCGGGATTACAGGGACCCAAACCAGAGGAAAAATGTCTGTGGGAGATGCCTGGGAGGAATCTCAGATGCATCCCAGAAGATGGTGCTTTCTCCCAGCAGAAAAATCATCTCGGGTATCTTCCCTGGAGAAGTCTGGGGTTGCTACCCGGGATCACAGGGCCCGAAAACACCGGAATAAACACTCAGGGACATACCTGCAAGGAGTCTCGGATGCTTCCAAGAGGATGGAGCATTGTCCAAGCAGAAAAATTATCTCGGGTATCTTCCTTGGAGGAGTCTGGGGTTGCTACCCGGGATCACAGGGCCCCAAAACACCGGAAGAAACACTCAGGGACATACCTGCAAGGAGTCTCGGATGCTTTCCACAGGATGGAGCATTGTCCAAGCAGAAAAACCATCACGGGTATCTTTCCTGGAGGAGTCTGGGGTTACTACCTGGGATGACAGAACCATAAATTGTGAGAAAAAAGAGTCAGGGACATAGCTGCGACAAGTCTCGGATGCATCCCAGAGGATGGAGCATTGTCCAAGGAGAAAAATCATCTCGGGTATCTTTCCTGGAGGAGTCTGGGGTTGCTACCCGGGTTTACAGGGACCCAAACCACAGGAAAAAAACACTGAGAAACAGAGCTGGGAGGAGTCTCGGGTGCATCCCGCAGGATGGACAATAGTCCAAGGAGAAAAATCATCTCGGGTATCTTCCCTGGAGGAGTCTGAGGTTGCTACCCGGGATGACAGGGCCCAAAAGCACCGGAATAAAAACTCAGGGACATACCTGCAAGGAGTCTCGGATGCTTCCCAGAGGATGGAGCATTGTCCAAGCAGAAAAATTATCTCGGGTATCTTCCCTGGAGGAGTCTGGGGTTGCTACCCGGGATTACAGGGACCCAAACCACAAGAAAAATGTCTGCGGGAGACGCCTGGGAGGAATCTCAGATGCATCCCAGAAGATGGAGCTTTATCCAAGGAGAAAAGTCATCTCGGGTATCTTCCCTGGAGGAGTCTAGGGTTGCTACCCGGGATCACAGGGCCCCAAAACACGGGAGAAAACTCTGCGGGAGACACCTGGGAAGAGTTCTGGATAGATCCCGCAGCATGGACCACTGTAAAGAGAGAAAAATCATATTGGGTGTCTTCCCTGGAGGAGTCTGGGGTTGCTACCCGGGATTACAGGGACCCAAACCACAGGAAAAATGTCTGCGGGAGATGCCTGGGAGGAATCTCAGATGCATCCCAGAAGATGGAGCATTGTCCAAGGAGAAAAATCATCTCGGGTATCTTCCCTGGAGGAGTCTGGGGTTGCTACCCGGGATCACAGGGCCCCAAAACACCGGAATAAAAACTCAGGGACATACCTGCAAGGGGTCTCAAATGCTTCCCAAAGGATGGAGCATTGTCCAAGGAGAAAAATCATCTCGGGTATCTTCCCTGGAGGAGTCTGGGGTTGCTACCCGGGATTACAGGGACCCAAACCACAGGAAAAATGTCTGCGGGAGACGCCTGGGAGGAATCTCACATGCATCCCAGAAGATGGAGCTTTGTCCCAGGAGAAAAATCATCTCGGTTATCTTCCCTGGAGGAGTCTGGGCTTGCTACCCAGGATTACAGGGACCCAAACCATAGGAAAAATGTCTGCGGGAGATGCCTGGGAGGAATCTCAGATGCATCCCAGAAGATGGTGCTTTCTCCCAGCAGAAAAATCATCTCGGGTATCTTCCCTGGAGGAATCTGGGGTTGCTACCCGGGATCACAGGGCCCGAAAACACCGGAATAAAAACTCAGGGACATACCTGCAAGGAGTCTCGGATGCTTCCAAGAGGATGGAGCATTGTCCAAGGAGAAAAATCATCTCGGGTATCTTCCCTGGAGGAGTCTGGGGTTGCTACCCGGGTTTACAGGGACCCAAACCACAGGAAAAATGTCTGCGGGAGATGCCTGGGAGGAATCTCAGATGCATCCCAGAAGAAGGAGCATTGTCCAAGGAGAAATATCATCTCTGCTATCTTCCCTGGAGGAGTCTGGGGTTACTACCCGGGATCACAGGGCCCGAAAACACCGGAATAAAAACTCAGGGACATACCTGCAAGGAGTCTCGGATGCTTCCAAGAGGATGGAGCATTGTCCAAGCAGAAAAATTATCTCGGGTATCTTCCTTGGAGGAGTCTGGGGTTGCTACCCGGGATCACAGGGCCCCAAAACACCGGAAGGAACACTCAGGGACATACCTGCAAGGAGTCTCGGATGCTTTCCACAGGATGGAGCATTGTCCAAGGAGAAAAATCATCTCAGGTATCTTCCCTGGAGGAGTCTGGGGTTGCTACCCGGGTTTACAGGGACCCAAACCACAGGAAAAATGTCTGCGGGAGACGCCTGGGAGGAATCTCAGATGCATCCCAGAAGATGGAGCATTGTCCAAGGAGAAAAATCATCTCGGGTATCTTCCCTGGAGGAGTCTGGGGTTGCTACCCGGGATTAAAGGGACCCAAACCACAGGAAAAATGTCTGCGGGAGACGCCTGGGAGGAATCTCAGATGCATCCCAGAAGATGGAACTTTGTCCCAGGAGAAAAATCATCTCGGTTATCTTCCCTGGAGGAGTCTGGGGTTGCTACCCAGGATTACAGGGACCCAAACCATAGGAAAAATGTCTGCGGGAGACGCCTGGGCGGAATCTCAGATGCATCCCTGAAGATGGAGCATTGTCCAAGGAGAAAAATCATCTTGGGTATCTTCCCTGGAGGAGTCTGGGGTTGCTACCCGGGATCACAGGGCCCGAAAACACCGGAATAAAAACTCAGGGACATACCTGCAAGAGTCTCGGATGCTTCCAAGAGGATGGAGCATTGTCCAAGGAGAAAAATCATCTCGGGTATCTTCCCTGGAGGAGTCTGGGGTTGCTACCCGGGTTTACAGGGACCCAAACCACAGGAAAAATGTCTGCGGGAGATGCCTGGGAGGAATCTCAGATGCATCCCAGAAGATGGAGCATTGTCCAAGGAGAAATATCATCTCGGGTATCTTCCCTGGAGGAGTCTGGGGTTACTACCCGGGATCACAGGGCCCGAAAACACAGGAATAAAAACTCAGGGACATACCTGCAAGGAGTCTCGGATGCTTCCAAGAGGATGGAGCATTGTCCAAGCAGAAAAATTATCTCGGGTATCTTCCCTGGAGGAGTCTGGGGTTGCTACCCGGGATCACAGGGCCCCAAAACACCGGAAGAAACACTCAGGGACATACCTGCAAGGAGTCTCGGATGCTTTCCACAGGATGGAGCATTGTCCAAGGAGAAAAATCATCTCGGGTATCTTCCCTGGAGGAGTCTGGGGTTGCTACCCGGGTTTACAGGGACCCAAACCACAGGAAAAATGTCTGCGGGAGACGCCTGGGAGGAATCTCAGATGCATCCCAGAAGATGGAGCATTGTCCAAGGAGAAAAATCATCTCGGGTATCTTCCCTGGAGGAGTCTGGGGTTGCTACCCGGGATTAAAGGGACCCAAACCACAGGAAAAATGTCTGCGGGAGACGCCTGGGAGGAATCTCAGATGCATCCCAGAAGATGGAGCTTTGTCCCAGGAGAAAAATCATCTCGGTTATCTTCCCTGGAGGAGTCTGGGGTTGCTACCCAGGATTACAGGGACCCAAACCATAGGAAAAATGTCTGCGGGAGACGCCTGGGCGGAATCTCAGATGCATCCCTGAAGATGGAGCATTGTCCAAGGAGAAAAATCATCTTGGGTATCTTCCCTGGAGGAGTCTGGGGTTGCTACCCGGGATGACAGGGCCCGAAAACATCGGAATAAAAACTCAGGGACATACCTGCAAGTAGTCTCGGATGCTTCCCAGAGGATGGAGCATTGTCCAAGCAGAAAAATTATCTCGGGTATCTTCCTTGGAGGAGTCTGGGGTTGCTACCCGGGATTACAGGGACCCAAACCACAGGAAAAATGTCTGCGGGAGATGCCTGGGAGGAATCTCAGATGCATCCCAGAAGATGGTGCTTTCTCCCAGCAGAAAAATCATCTCGGGTATCTTCCCTGGAGGAGTCTGGGGTTGCTCCCTGGGATTACAGGGACCCAAACCACAGGAAAAATGTCTGCGGGAGACGCCTGGGAGGAATCTCAGATGCATCCCAGAAGATGGAGCATTGTCCAAGGAGAAAAATCATCTCGGGTATCTTCCCTGGAGGAGTCTGGGGTTGCTACCCGGGATCACAGGGCCCAAAAACACCGGACTAAAAACTCAGGGACATACCTGCAAGGAGTCTCGGATGCTTCCCAGAGGATGTAGCATTGTCCAAGGAGAAAAATCATCTCGGGTATCTTCCCTGGAGGAGTCTGGGGTTGCTACCCGGGTTTACAGGGACCCAAACCACAGGAAAAATGTCTGCGGGAGATGCCTGGGAGGAATCTCAGATGCATCCCAGAAGATGGAGCATTGTCCAAGGAGAAAAATCATCTCTGCTATCTTCCCTGGAGGAGTCTGGGGTTACTACCCGGGATCACAGGGCCCGAAAACACCGGAATAAAAACTCAGGGACATACCTGCAAGGAGTCTCGGATGCTTCCCAGAGGATGGAGCATTGTCCAAGCAGAAAAATTATCTCGGGTATCTTCCTTGGAGGAGTCTGGGGTTGCTACCCGGGATCACAGGGCCCTAAAGCACTGGAGAAAACTCTACGGGAGACGCCTGGGAGGAATTCTGGGTAGATCCCGCAGGATGGACCACTGTCAAGAGAGAAAAATCATCTCGGGTGTCTTCCCTGGAGGAGTCTGGGGTTGCTACCTGGGATGACAGAACCGTAAACCGTGAGAAAAAAGACTCAGGGACATAGCTGCGACAAGTCTCGGATGCATCCCAGAGTATAGAGCATTGTCCAAGGAGAAAAATCATCCCGGGTATCTTTCCTGGAGGAGTCTGGGGTTGCTACCCAGGATTACAGGGACCAAAACCACAGGAAAAATGTCTGTGGGAGACGCCTGGGAGGAATCTCAGATGCATCCCAGAAGATGGAGCATTGTCCAAGGAGAAAAATCATCTCGGGTATCTTCCCTGGAGGAGTCTGGGGTTGCTACCCGGGATCACAGGGCCCGAAAACACCGGAATAAACACTCAGGGACATACCTGCAAGGAGTCTTGGATGATTCCCAGAGGATGGAGCATTGTCCAAGGAGAAAAATCATCTCGGGTATCTTCCCTGGAGGAGTCTGGGGTTGCTACCCGGGATTAAAGGGACCCAAACCACAGGAAAAATGTCTGCGGGAGACGCCTGGGAGGAATCTCAGATGCATCCCAGAAGATGGAGCTTTGTCCCAGGAGAAAAATCATCTCGGTTATCTTCCCTGGAGGAGTCTGGGCTTGCTACCCAGGATTACAGGGACCCAAACCATAGGAAAAATGTCTGCGGGAGACGCCTGGGCGGAATCTCAGATGCATCCCTGAAGATGGAGCATTGTCCAAGGAGAAAAATCATCTTGGGTATCTTCCCTGGAGGAGTCTGGGGTTGCTACCCGGGATCACAGGGCCCGAAAACATCAGAATAAAAACTCAGGGACATACCTGCAAGTAGTCTCGGATGCTTCCCAGAGGATGGAGCATTGTCCAAGCAGAAAAATTATCTCGGGTATCTTCCCTAGAGGAGTCTGGGGTTGCTACCCGGGATTACAGGGACCCAAACCACAGGAAAAATGTCTGCGGGAGAAGCCTGGGAGGAATCTCATATGCATCCCAGAAGATGGAGCTTTGTCCCAGCAGAAAAATCATCTCGGGTATCTTCCCTGGAGGAGTCTGGGGTTGCTACCCGGGATTACAGGGACCCAAACCACAGGAAAAATGTCTGCGGGAGATGCCTGGGAGGAATCTCAGATGCATCCCAGAAGATGGTGCTTTCTCCCAGCAGAAAAATCATCTCGGGTATCTTCCCTGGAGGAGTCTGGGGTTGCTACCCGGGATTACAGGGACCCAAACCACAGGAAAAATGTCTGCGGGAGACGCCTGGGAGGAATCTCAGATGCATCCCAGAAGATGGAGCATTGTCCAAGGAGAAAAGTCATCTCGGGTATCTTCCCTGGAGGAGTCTGGGGTTGCTACCCGGGATCACAGGGCCCCAAAACACCGGAGAAAACTCTGCGGGAGACACCTGGGAGGAGTTCTGGATAGATCCCGCAGTATGGACCACTGTCAAGAGAGAAAAATCATATTGGGTGTCTTCCCTGGAGGAGTCTGGGGTTGCTACCTGGGATCACAGGGCCCGAAAACACCGGAATAAACACTCAGGGACATACCTGCAAGGAGTCTCGGATGCTTCCCAGAGGATGTAGCATTGTCCAAGGAGAAAAATCATCTCGGGTATCTTCCCTGGAGGAGTCTGGGGTTGCTACCCGGGATTACAGGGACCCAAACCACAGGAAAGTTGTCTGCGGGAGACGCCTGGGAGGAATCTCAGATGCATCCCAGAAGATGGAGCATTGTCCAAGGAGAAAAATCATCTCGGGTATCTTCCCTGGAGGAGTCTGGGGTTGCTACCGGGGATCACAGGGCCCGAAAACACCGGAATAAAAACTCAGGGACATACCTGCAAGGGGTCTCAAATGCTTCCCAGAGGATGGAGCATTGTCCAAGGAGAAAAATCATCTCGGGTATCTTCCCTGGAGGAGTCTGGGGTTGCTACCCGGGATTACAGGGACCCAAACCACAGGAAAAATGTCTGTGGGAGATGCCTGGGAGGAATCTCAGATGCATCCCAGAAGATGGAGCTTTGTCCCAGCAGAAAAATCATCTCGGGTATCTTCCCTGGAGGAGTCTGGGGTTACTACCCGGGATCACAGGGCCCGAAAACACCGGAATAAAAACTCAGGGACATACCTGCAAGGAGTCTCGGATGCTTCCAAGAGGATGGAGCATTGTCCAAGCAGAAAAATTATCTCGGGTATCTTCCTTGGAGGAGTCTGGGGTTGCTACCCGGGATCACAGGGCCCCAAAACACCGGAAGGAACACTCAGGGACATACCTGCAAGGAGTCTCGGATGCTTCCCAGAGGATGTAGCATTGTCCAAGGAGAAAAATCATCTCGGGTATCTTCCTTGGAGGAGTCTGGGGTTGCTACCCGGGATCACAGGGCCCTAAAGCACTGCAGAAAACTCTGCGGGAGACGCCTGGGAGGAATTCTGGGTAGATCCCGCAGGATGGACCACTGTCAAGAGAGAAAAATCATATTGGGTGTCTTCCCTGGAGGAGTCTGGGGTTGCTACCTGGGATGACAGAACCATAAACCGTGAGAAAAAAGACTCATGGACATAGCTGCGACAAGTCTCGGATGCATCCAAGAGGATGGAGCATTGTCCAAGGAGAAAAATCATCCCGGATATCTTTCCTGGAGGAGTCTGGCGTTGCTACCCGGGATTAAATGGACCCAAACCACAGGAAAAACGTCTGCGGGAGACGCCTGGGAGGAATCTCAGATGCATCCCAGAAGATGGTGCTTTCTCCCAGCAGAAAAATCATCTCGGGTATCTTCCTTGGAGGAGTCTGGGGTTGCTACCCGGGATTACAGGGACCCAAACCACAGGAAAAATGTCTGCGGGAGATGCCTGGGAGGAATCTCAGATGCATCCCAGAAGATGGTGCTTTCTCCCAGCAGAAAAATCATCTCGGGTATCTTCCCTGGAGGAGTCTGGGGTTGCTACCTGGGATTACAGGGACCCAAACCACAGGAAAAATGTCTGCGGGAGACGCCTGGGAGGAATCTCAGATGCATCCCAGAAGATGGAGCATTGTCCAAGGAGAAAAATCATCTCGGGTATCTTCCCTGGAGGAGTCTGGGGTTGCTACCCGGGATCACAGGGCCCAAAAACACCGGACTAAAAACTCAGGGACATACCTGCAAGGAGTCTCGGATGCTTCCCAGAGGATGTAGCATTGTCCAAGGAGAAAAATCATCTCGGGTATCTTCCCTGGAGGAGTCTGGGGTTGCTACCCGGGTTTACAGGGACCCAAACCACAGGAAAAATGTCTGCGGGAGATGCCTGGGAGGAATCTCAGATGCATCCCAGAAGATGGAGCATTGTCCAAGGAGAAAAATCATCTCTGCTATCTTCACTGGAGGAGTCTGGGGTTACTACCCGGGATCACAGGGCCCGAAAACACCGGAATAAAAACTCAGGGACATACCTGCAAGGAGTCTCGGATGCTTCCCAGAGGATGGAGCATTGTCCAAGCAGAAAAATTATCTCGGGTATCTTCCTTGGAGGAGTCTGGGGTTGCTACCCGGGATCACAGGGCCCTAAAGCACTGGAGAAAACTCTACGGGAGACGCCTGGGAGGAATTCTGGGTAGATCCCGCAGGATGGACCACTGTCAAGAGAGAAAAATCATCTCGGGTGTCTTCCCTGGAGGAGTCTGGGGTTGCTACCTGGGATGACAGAACCATAAACCGTGAGAAAAAAGACTCAGGGACATAGCTGCGACAAGTCTCGGATGCATCCCAGAGTATAGAGCATTGTCCAAGGAGAAAAATCATCCCGGGTATCTTTCCTGGAGGAGTCTGGGGTTGCTACCCAGGATTACAGGGACCAAAACCACAGGAAAAATGTCTGTGGGAGACGCCTGGGAGGAATCTCAGATGCATCCCAGAAGATGGAGCATTGTCCAAGGAGAAAAATCATCTCGGGTATCTTCCCTGGAGGAGTCTGGGGTTGCTACCCGGGATCACAGGGCCCCAAAACACCGGAATAAACACTCAGGGACATACCTGCAAGGAGTCTTGGATGATTCCCAGAGGATGGAGCATTGTCCAAGGAGAAAAATCATCTCGGGTATCTTCCCTGGAGGAGTCTGGGGTTGCTACCCGGGATTAAAGGGACCCAAACCACAGGAAAAATGTCTGCGGGAGACGCCTGGGAGGAATCTCAGATGCATCCCAGAAGATGGAGCTTTGTCCCAGGAGAAAAATCATCTCGGTTATCTTCCCTGGAGGAGTCTGGGCTTGCTACCCAGGATTACAGGGACCCAAACCATAGGAAAAATGTCTGCGGGAGACGCCTGGGCGGAATCTCAGATGCATCCCTGAAGATGGAGCATTGTCCAAGGAGAAAAATCATCTTGGGTATCTTCCCTGGAGGAGTCTGGGGTTGCTACCCGGGATCACAAGGCCCGAAAACATCAGAATAAAAACTCAGGGACATACCTGCAAGTAGTCTCGGATGCTTCCCAGAGGATGGAGCATTGTCCAAGCAGAAAAATTATCTCGGGTATCTTCCCTAGAGGAGTCTGGGGTTGCTACCCGGGATTACAGGGACCCAAACCACAGGAAAAATGTCTGCGGGAGAAGCCTGGGAGGAATCTGATATGCATCCCAGAAGATGGAGCTTTGTCCCAGCAGAAAAATCATCTCGGGTATCTTCCCTGGAGGAGTCTGGGGTTGCTACCCGGGATTACAGGGACCCAAACCACAGGAAAAATGTCTGCGGGAGATGCCTGGGAGGAATCTCAGATGCATCCCAGAAGATGGTGCTTTCTCCCAGCAGAAAAATCATCTCGGGTATCTTCCCTGGAGGAGTCTGGGGTTGCTACCCGGGATTACAGGGACCCAAACCACAGGAAAAATGTCTGCGGGAGACGCCTGGGAGGAATCTCAGATGCATCCCAGAAGATGGAGCATTGTCCAAGGAGAAAAGTCATCTCGGGTATCTTCCCTGGAGGAGTCTGGGGTTGCTACCCGGGATCACAGGGCCCCAAAACACCGGAGAAAACTCTGCGGGAGACACCTGGGAGGAGTTCTGGATAGATCCCGCAGTATGGACCACTGTCAAGAGAGAAAAATCATATTGGGTGTCTTCCCTGGAGGAGTCTGGGGTTGCTACCTGGGATTACAGGGACCCAAACCACAGGAAAAATGTCTGCGGGAGACGCCTGGGAGGAATCTCAGATGCATCCCAGAAGATGGAGCATTGTCCAAGGAGAAAAATCATCTCGGGTATCTTCCCTGGAGGAGTCTGGGGTTGCTACCTGGGATCACAGGGCCCGAAAACACCGGAATAAACACTCAGGGACATACCTGCAAGGAGTCTCGGATGCTTCCCAGAGGATGTAGCATTGTCCAAGGAGAAAAATCATCTCGGGTATCTTCCCTGGAGGAGTCTGGGGTTGCTACCCGGGATTACAGGGACCCAAACCACAGGAAAGTTGTCTGCGGGAGACGCCTGGGAGGAATCTCAGATGCATCCCAGAAGATGGAGCATTGTCCAAGGAGAAAAATCATCTCGGGTATCTTCCCTGGAGGAGTCTGGGGTTGCTACCGGGGATCACAGGGCCCGAAAACACCGGAATAAAAACTCAGGGACATACCTGCAAGGGGTCTCAAATGCTTCCCAGAGGATGGAGCATTGTCCAAGGAGAAAAATCATCTCGGGTATCTTCCCTGGAGGAGTCTGGGGTTGCTACCCGGGATTACAGGGACCCAAACCACAGGAAAAATGTCTGTGGGAGATGCCTGGGAGGAATCTCAGATGCATCCCAGAAGATGGAGCTTTGTCCCAGCAGAAAAATCATCTCGGGTATCTTCCCTGGAGGAGTCTGGGGTTACTACCCGGGATCACAGGGCCCGAAAACACCGGAATAAAAACTCAGGGACATACCTGCAAGGAGTCTCGGATGCTTCCAAGAGGATGGAGCATTGTCCAAGCAGAAAAATTATCTCGGGTATCTTCCTTGGAGGAGTCTGGGGTTGCTACCCGGGATCACAGGGCCCCAAAACACCGGAAGGAACACTCAGGGACATACCTGCAAGGAGTCTCGGATGCTTTCCACAGGATGGAGCATTGTCCAAGGAGAAAAATCATCTCAGGTATCTTCCCTGGAGGAGTCTGGGGTTGCTACCCGGGATTAAAGGGACCCAAACCACAGGAAAAATGTCTGCGGGAGACGCCTGGGAGGAATCTCAGATGCATCCCAGAAGATGGAGCATTGTCCAAGGAGAAAAATCATCTCGGGTATCTTCCCTGGAGGAGTCTGGGGTTGCTACCCGGGATTAAAGGGACCCAAACCACAGGAAAAATGTCTGCGGGAGACGCCTGGGAGGAATCTCAGATGCATCCCAGAAGATGGAGCTTTGTCCCAGGAGAAAAATCATCTCGGTTATCTTCCCTGGAGGAGTCTGGGGTTGCTACCCAGGATTACAGGGACCCAAACCATAGGAAAAATGTCTGCGGGAGACGCCTGGGCGGAATCTCAGATGCATCCCTGAAGATGGAGCATTGTCCAAGGAGAAAAATCATCTTGGGTATCTTCCCTGGAGGAGTCTGGGGTTGCTACCCGGGATGACAGGGCCCGAAAACATCGGAATAAAAACTCAGGGACATACCTGCAAGTAGTCTCGGATGCTTCCCAGAGGATGGAGCATTGTCCAAGCAGAAAAATTATCTCGGGTATCTTCCCTGGAGGAGTCTGGGGTTGCTACCCGGGATTACAGGGACCCAAACCACAAGAAAAATGTCTGCGGGAGACGCCTGGGAGGAATCTCATATGCATCCCAGAAGATGGAGCTTTGTCCAAGGAGAAAAGTCATCTCGGGTATCTTCCTTGGAGGAGTCTGGGGTTGCTACCCGGGATCACAGGGCCCCAAAACACCGGAAGAAACACTCAGGGACATACCTGCAAGGAGTCTCGGATGCTTCCCAGAGGATGGAGCATTGTCCAAGCAGAAAAATTATCTCGGGTATCTTCCTTGGAGGAGTCTGGGGTTGCTACCCGGGATCACAGGGCCCTAAAGCACTGGAGAAAACTCTACGGGAGACGCCTGGGAGGAATTCTGGGTAGATCCCGCAGGATGGACCACTGTCAAGAGAGAAAAATCATATTGGGTGTCTTCCCTGGAGGAGTCTGGGGTTGCTACCTGGGATGACAGAACCATAAACCGTGAGAAAAAAGACTCATGGACATAGCTGCGACAAGTCTCGGATGCATCAAAGAGGATGGAACATTGTCCAAGGAGAAAAATCATCCCGGATATCTTTCCTGGAGGAGTCTGGGGTTGCTACCCGGGATTAAAGGGACCCAAACCACAGGAAAAATGTCTGCGGGAGACGCCTGGGAGGAATCTCAGATGCATCCCAGAAGATGGAGCATTGTCCAAGGAGAAAAATCATCTCGGGTATCTTCCCTGGAGTAGTCTGGGGTTGCTACCCGGGATCACAGGGCCCGAAAACACCGGAATAAAAACTCAGGGACATACCTGCAAGGAGTCTCGGATGCTTCCCAGAGGATGGAGCATTGTCCAAGCAGAAAAATTGTCTCGGGTATCTTCCTTGGAGGAGTCTGGGGTTGCTACCCGGGATCACAGGGCCCTAAAGCACTGGAAAAAACTCTGCGGGAGACACCTGGGAGGAATTCTGGGTAGATCCCGCAGGATGGACCACTGTCAAGAGAGAAAAATCATATTGGGTGTCTTCCCTGGAGGAGTCTGGGGTTGCTACCTGGGATGACAGAACCATAAACCGTGAGAAAAAAGACTCAGGGACATAGCTGCGACAAGTCTCGGATGCATCCAAGAGGATGGAGCATTGTCCAAGGAGAAAAATCATCCCGGATATCTTTCCTGGAGGAGTCTGGCGTTGCTACCCGGGATTAAATGGACCCAAACCACAGGAAAAACGTCTGCGGGAGACGCCTGGGAGGAATCTCAGATGCATCCCAGAAGATGGTGCTTTCTCCCAGCAGAAAAATCATCTCGGGTATCTTCCTTGGAGGAGTCTGGGGTTGCTACCCGGGATTACAGGGACCCAAACCACAGGAAAAATGTCTGCGGGAGATGCCTGGGAGGAATCTCAGATGCATCCCAGAAGATGGTGCTTTCTCCCAGCAGAAAAATCATCTCGGGTATCTTCCCTGGAGGAGTCTGGGGTTGCTACCTGGGATTACAGGGACCCAAACCACAGGAAAAATGTCTGCGGGAGACGCCTGGGAGGAATCTCAGATGCATCCCAGAAGATGGAGCATTGTCCAAGGAGAAAAATCATCTCGGGTATCTTCCCTGGAGGAGTCTGGGGTTGCTACCCGGGATCACAGGGCCCAAAAACACCGGAATAAAAACTCAGGGACATACCTGCAAGGAGTCTCGGATGCTTCCCAGAGGATGTAGCATTGTCCAAGGAGAAAAATCATCTCGGGTATCTTCCCTGGAGGAGTCTGGGGTTGCTACCCGGGTTTACAGGGACCCAAACCACAGGAAAAATGTCTGCGGGAGATGCCTGGGAGGAATCTCAGATGCATCCCAGAAGATGGAGCATTGTCCAAGGAGAAAAATCATCTCTGCTATCTTCCCTGGAGGAGTCTGGGGTTACTACCCGGGATCACAGGGCCCGAAAACACCGGAATAAAAACTCAGGGACATACCTGCAAGGAGTCTCGGATGCTTCCCAGAGGATGGAGCATTGTCCAAGCAGAAAAATTATCTCGGGTATCTTCCTTGGAGGAGTCTGGGGTTGCTACCCGGGATCACAGGGCCCTAAAGCACTGGAGAAAACTCTACGGGAGACGCCTGGGAGGAATTCTGGGTAGATCCCGCAGGATGGACCACTGTCAAGAGAGAAAAATCATCTCGGGTGTCTTCCCTGGAGGAGTCTGGGGTTGCTACCTGGGATGACAGAACCATAAACCGTGAGAAAAAAGACTCAGGGACATAGCTGCGACAAGTCTCGGATGCATCCCAGAGTATAGAGCATTGTCCAAGGAGAAAAATCATCCCGGGTATCTTTCCTGGAGGAGTCTGGGGTTGCTACCCAGGATTACAGGGACCAAAACCACAGGAAAAATGTCTGTGGGAGACGCCTGGGAGGAATCTCAGATGCATCCCAGAAGATGGAGCATTGTCCAAGGAGAAAAATCATCTCGGGTATCTTCCCTGGAGGAGTCTGGGGTTGCTACCCGGGATCACAGGGCCCCAAAACACCGGAATAAACACTCAGGGACATACCTGCAAGGAGTCTTGGATGATTCCCAGAGGATGGAGCATTGTCCAAGGAGAAAAATCATCTCGGGTATCTTCCCTGGAGGAGTCTGGGGTTGCTACCCGGGATTACAGGGACCCAAACCACAGGAAAAATGTCTGCGGGAGAAGCCTGGGAGGAATCTCATATGCATCCCAGAAGATGGAGCTTTGTCCCAGCAGAAAAATCATCTCGGGTATCTTCCCTGGAGGAGTCTGGGGTTGCTACCCGGGATTACAGGGACCCAAACCACAGGAAAAATGTCTGCGGGAGATGCCTGGGAGGAATCTCAGATGCATCCCAGAAGATGGTGCTTTCTCCCAGCAGAAAAATCATCTCGGGTATCTTCCCTGGAGGAGTCTGGGGTTGCTACCCGGGATTACAGGGACCCAAACCACAGGAAAAATGTCTGCGGGAGACGCCTGGGAGGAATCTCAGATGCATCCCAGAAGATGGAGCATTGTCCAAGGAGAAAAGTCATCTCGGGTATCTTCCCTGGAGGAGTCTGGGGTTGCTACCCGGGATCACAGGGCCCCAAAACACCGGAGAAAACTCTGCGGGAGACACCTGGGAGGAGTTCTGGATAGATCCCGCAGTATGGACCACTGTCAAGAGAGAAAAATCATATTGGGTGTCTTCCCTGGAGGAGTCTGGGGTTGCTACCTGGGATTACAGGGACCCAAACCACAGGAAAAATGTCTGCGGGAGACGCCTGGGAGGAATCTCAGATGCATCCCAGAAGATGGAGCATTGTCCAAGGAGAAAAATCATCTCGGGTATCTTCCCTGGAGGAGTCTGGGGTTGCTACCTGGGATCACAGGGCCCGAAAACACCGGAATAAACACTCAGGGACATACCTGCAAGGAGTCTCGGATGCTTCCCAGAGGATGTAGCATTGTCCAAGGAGAAAAATCATCTCGGGTATCTTCCCTGGAGGAGTCTGGGGTTGCTACCCGGGATTACAGGGACCCAAACCACAGGAAAGTTGTCTGCGGGAGACGCCTGGGAGGAATCTCAGATGCATCCCAGAAGATGGAGCATTGTCCAAGGAGAAAAATCATCTCGGGTATCTTCCCTGGAGGAGTCTGGGGTTGCTACCGGGGATCACAAGGCCCGAAAACACCGGAATAAAAACTCAGGGACATACCTGCAAGGGGTCTCAAATGCTTCCCAGAGGATGGAGCATTGTCCAAGGAGAAAAATCATCTCGGGTATCTTCCCTGGAGGAGTCTGGGGTTGCTACCCGGGATTACAGGGACCCAAACCACAGGAAAAATGTCTGTGGGAGATGCCTGGGAGGAATCTCAGATGCATCCCAGAAGATGGAGCTTTGTCCCAGCAGAAAAATCATCTCGGGTATCTTCCCTGGAGGAGTCTGGGGTTGCTACCCGGGATTAAAGGGACCCAAACCACAGGAAAAATGTCTGCGGGAGACGCCTGGGAGGAATCTCCGATGCATCCCTGAAGATGGAGCATTGTCCAAGGAGAAAAATCATCTTGGGTATCTTCCCTGGAGGAGTCTGGGCTTGCTACCCGGGATCACAGGGCCCGAAAACATCAGAATAAAAACTCAGGGACATACCTGCAAGTAGTCTCGGATGCTTCCCAGAGGATGGAGCATTGTCCAAGGAGAAAAATCATCTCGGGTATCTTCCCTGGAGGAGTCTGGGCTTGCTACCCAGGATTACAGGGACCCAAACCACAGGAAAAATGTCTGTGGGAGATGCCTGGGAGGAATCTCAGATGCATCCCAGAAGATGGAGCATTGTCCAAGGAGAAAAGTCATCTCGGGTATCTTCCCTGGAGGAGTCTGGGGTTGCTACCCGGGATCACAGGGCCCCAAAACACCGGAGAAAACTCTGCGGGAGACACCTGGGAGGAGTTCTGGATAGATCCCGCAGTATGGACCACTGTCAAGAGAGAAAAATCATATTGGGTGTCTTCCCTGGAGGAGTCTGGGGTTGCTACCTGGGATTACAGGGACCCAAACCACAGGAAAAATGTCTGCGGGAGACGCCTGGGAGGAATCTCAGATGCATCCCAGAAGATGGAGCATTGTCCAAGGAGAAAAATCATCTCGGGTATCTTCCCTGGAGGAGTCTGGGGTTGCTACCCGGGATTACAGGGACCCAAACCACAGGAAAAATGTCTGCGGGAGACGCCTGGGAGGAATCTCAGATGCATCCCAGAAGGTGGAGCATTGTCCAAGGAGAAAAATCATCTCGGGTATCTTCCCTGGAGGAGTCTGGGGTTGCTACCCGGGATCACAGGGCCCGAAAACACCGGAATAAAAACTCAGGGACATACCTGCAAGGGGTCTCAAATGCTTCCCAGAGGATGGAGCATTGTCCAAGGAGAAAAATCATCTCGGGTATCTTCCCTGGAGGAGTCTGGGATTGCTACCCGGGATTACAGGGACCCAAACGACAGGAAAAATGTCTGTGGGAGATGCCTGAGAGGAATCTCAGATGCATCCCAGAAGATGGAGCTTTGTCCCAGCAGAAAAATCATCTCGGGTATCTTCCCTGGAGGAGTCTGGGGTTGCTACCCGGGATCACAGGGCCCCAAAACACCGGAGAAAACTCTGCGGGAGACTCCTGGGAGGACTTCTGGATAGATCCCGAAGTATGGACCACTGTCAAGAGAGAAAAATCATCTTGGTGTCTTCCCTGGAGGAGTCTGGGGTTGCTACCCGGGATCAGAGGGACCGAAAATACTGGAATAAACACTCAGGGACATACCTGCAAGGAGTCTCGGATGCTTCCAAGAGGATGGAGCATTGTCCAAGGAGAAAAATCATCTCGGGTATCTTCCCTGGAGGAGTCTGGGGTTGCTACCCGGGTTTACAGGGACCCAAACCACAGGAAAAATGTCTGCGGGAGATGCCTGGGAGGAATCTCAGATGCATCCCAGAAGATGGAGCATTGTCCAAGGAGAAAAATCATCTCTGCTATCTTCCCTGGAGGAGTCTGGGGTTGCTACCCGGGATCACAGTGCCCGAAAACACCGGAAGAAACACTCAGGGACATACCTGCAAGGAGTCTCGGATGCTTCCCAGAGGCTAGAGCATTGTCCAAGGAGAAAAAACATCACGGGTATCTTTCCTGGAGGAGTCTGGGGTTGCTACCTGGGATGACAGAACCATAAACCGTGAGAAAAAAGACTCAGGGACATAGCTGCGACAAGTCTAGGATGCATCCCAGAGGATGGAGCATTGTCCAAGGAGAAAAATCATCCTGGGTATCTTTCCTGGAGGAGTCTGGGGTTGCTACCCGGGTTTACAGGGCCCCAAACCACAGGAAAAAAACACTGAGAAACAGAGCTGGGAGGAGTCTCGGGTGCATCCCGCAGGATGGACAATAGTCCAAGGAGAAAAGTCATCTCGGGTATCTTCCCTGGAGGAGTCTGGGGTTGCTACCCGGGATCACAGGGCCCGAAAACACCGGAATAAAAACTCAGGGACATACCTGCAAGGAGTCTCGGATGCTTCCCAGAGGATGGAGCATTGTCCAAGCAGAAAAATTATCTCGGGTATCTTCCTTGGAGGAGTCTGGGGTTGCTACCCGGGATGACAGGGCCCTAAAGCACTGGAGAAAACTCTGCGGGAGACACCTGGGAGGAATTCTGGGTAGATCCCGCAGGATGGACCACTGTCAAGAGAAAAAATCATATTGGGTGTCTTCCCTGGAGGAGTCTGGGGTTGCTACCTGGGATGACAGAACCATAAACCGTGAGAAAAAAGACTCAGGGACATAGCTGCGACAAGTCTCGGATGCATCCAAGAGGATGGAGCATTGTCCAAGGAGAAAAATCATCCCGGATATCTTTCCTGGAGGAGTCTGGGGTTGCTACCCGGGATTAAAGGGACCGAAACCACAGGAAAAATGTCTGCGGGAGATGCCTGGGAGGAATCTCAGATGCATCCCAGAAGATGGTGCTTTCTCCCAGCAGAAAAATCATCTCGGGTATCTTTCCTGGAGGAGTCTGGGGTTGCTACCCGGGATTACAGGGACCCAAACCACAGGAAAAATTTCTGCGGGAGATGCCTGGGAGGAATCTCAGATGCATCCCAGAAGATGGAGCATTGTCCAAGGAGAAATATCATCTCTGCTATCTTCCCTGGAGGAGTCTGGGGTTACTACCCGGGATCACAGGGCCCGAAAACACAGGAATAAAAACTCAGGGACATACCTGCAAGGAGTCTCGGATGCTTCCCAGAGGATGTAGCATTGTCCAAGGAGAAAAATCATCTCGGGTATCTTCCCTGGAGGAGTCTGGGGTTGCTACCCGGGATTACAGGGACCCAAACCAGAGGAAAAATGTCTGTGGGAGATGCCTGGGAGGAATCTCAGATGCATCCCAGAAGATGGAGCTTTGTCCAAGGAGAAAAATCATCTCGGGTATCTTCCCTGGAGAAGTCTGGGGTTGCTACCCGGGATCACAGGGCCCGAAAACACCGGAAGAAACACTCAGGGACATACCTGCAAGGAGTCTCGGATGCTTCCAAGAGGATGGAGCATTGTCCAAGTAGAAAAATTATCTCGGGTATCTTCCTTGGAGGAGTCTGGGGTTGCTACCCGGGATCACAGGGCCCCAAAACACCGGAAGAAACACTCAGGGACATACCTGCAAGGAGTCTCGGATGCTTTCCACAGGATGGAGCATTGTCCAAGCAGAAAAATCATCACGGGTATCTTTCCTGGAGGAGTCTGGGGTTACTACCTGGGATGACAGAACCATAAATTGTGAGAAAAAAGACTCAGGGACATAGCTGCGACAAGTCTCGGATGCATCCCAGAGGATGGAGCATTGTCCAAGGAGAAAAATCATCTCGGGTATCTTCCCTGGAGGAGTCTGGGGTTGCTACCCGGGATCACAGGGCCCGAAAACACCGGAATAAAAACTCAGGGACATACCTGCAAGGAGTCTCAAATGCTTCCCAGAGGATGGAGCATTGTCCAAGCAGAAAAATTATCTCGGGTATCTTCCCTGGAGGAGTCTGGGGTTGCTACCCGGGATTACAGGGACCCAAACCACAGGAAAAATGTCTGTGGGAGATGCCTGGGAGGAATCTCATATGCATCCCAGAAGATGGAGCTTTGTCCAAGGAGAAAAATCATCTCGGGTATCTTCCCTGGAGGAGTGTGGGGTTGCTACCCGGGATCACAGGGCCCCAAAACAACGGAGAAAACTCTGCGGGAGACTCCTGGGAGGAGTTCTGGATAGATCGCGCAGTATGGACCACTGTCAAGAGAGAAAAATCATATTGGGTGTCTTCCCTGGAGGAGTCTGGGGTTGCTACCCGGGATCAGAGGGACCGAAAATACTGGAATAAACACTCAGGGACATACCTGCAAGGAGTCTCGGATGCTTCCAAGAGGATGGAGCATTGTCCAAGGAGAAAAATCATCTCTGCTATCTTTCCTGGAGGAGTCTGGGGTTACTACCTGGGATCACAGTGCCCGAAAACACCGGAATAAAAACTCAGGGACATACCTGCAAGGAGTCTCGGATGCTTCCCAGAGGATGGAGCATTGTCCAAGCAGAAAAATTATCTCGGGTATCTTCCTTGGAGGAGTCTGGGGTTGCTACCCGGGATCACAGGGCCCCAAAACACCGGAAGAAACACTCAGGGACATACCTGCAAGGAGTCTCGGATGCTTCCCACAGGATGGAGCATTGTCCAAGCAGAAAAATCATCACGGGTATCTTTCCTGGAGGAGTCTGGGGTTGCTACCTGGGATGACAGAACCATAAACCGTGAGAAAAAAGACTCAGGGACATAGCTGCGACAAGTCTCGGATGCATCCCAGAGGATGGAGCATTTTCCAAGGAGAAAAATCATCCTGGGTATCTTTCCTGGAAGAGTCTGGGGTTGCTACCCGGGTTTACAGGGACCCAAACCACAGGAAAAAAACACTGAGAAACAGAGCTGGGAGGAGTCTCGGGTGCATCCCGCAGGATGG